>NC_090445.1:979667197-981082197 GCF_031143425.1 Pleurodeles waltl | reverse complement strand
GCCATGCTTGGTTCCGCTCAATTGCCTTTTATTCATCCATCTGGCAGACAAAAGCCTGCACTTGATGGGGGTGGTGACACCTCCCCCAGGCAGGAAGAACATTCCAGGGCGGGAAGCTTCAAAGGCCTTTGCCGCCTTTGTAATGCGACCCAGGTCTCTCCAAATAGCAGAGATTACCAACCCCCTTGTCCTGACCCCACTGTTCGATGGCATATGTAGCTGCAGATACACATGCTGTGCACATCCCGCCATCTGGTGTTGGGCTCGGAGTGTTACAAGTTGTTTTTCTTCGAAGAAGTCTTTTCGAGTCACGAGACCGAGGGACTCCTCCCATTTCGACTCCATTGCGCATGGGCGTCGACTCCATCTTAGATTGTTTTTTTTTCCGCCATCGGGTTCGGACGTGTTCCTTTTCGCTCCGTGTTTCGGGTCGGAAAGTTAGTTAGAATCTCGGAAAAATCGTCGGTATTGTTTGCGTTCGGTATCTGGTTAGTTACAACAGATCGACACCGAATTGAGAAGAGCTCCGGTGGCCCTTCGGGGTTTTTTCGATTCCCGTCGGGGCCTGGTCGGCCCGGCCACGTGTCTCTTCAAGGCTGATGGAACGGACCCCATTCCGCTTCTGTCCAAAATGCCATAACAAGTATCCATATACAGATCAACACCTGGTCTGTAACTTGTGTTTGTCACCAGAACACAAGGAGGATACTTGTGAGGCCTGTCGAGCGTTTCGGTCGAGGAAGACACTCAGGGACCGAAGAGCAAGAAGACTGCAAATGGCGTCGGCGCCGACAGGACAAGGGTGTTTCGAGGAGGAGGAAGAAACATTCTCCATCCAGGATTCGGACTCGGAGGAGGTCGATCCCGAAAAAACGCCGAAAACCGTGAGTAAGACGTCAAAACAAAAAACTCACGAAAAGACTGCCAAAGCCCAGGGGACGCCACCGCCAACAGGCCATGGCTTAACCCGAAAAGTAGGTGACCGTTCATCGGCACCGAAAAAGGGCAAGCTGGTGTCGAAGTCATCCGACTCCGGTCGTGATACAGGCACGCAGCAATCTCGGGCCCGAGAGAGTGGCTCAGAAAAGATTCGGCACCGAAACAGCAGCACCGAAATTGGTCGGCACCCAGAGGGCACTACGCCGAAAAGCAAAAAGATTTTGTCAGAGCCGAAAAAAGCAGCAGAAAAGGTTTCGGTGCCGAAACATCCGGCCTCCGAACCGAAAATGAGTTCCTATTCAGAGGAACAAGGACTGTCCTCTCAAATGAAAACACACAGATTTGAAGAAGAATTACAGACAATAGAGCCAGATCACACGCAAAGGCGGCTCTTTATTCAGAAAGATACAGGGAAGATCAGCACTCTTCCCCCAATCAGAATGAAACGAAAACTTGCCTTCCAAGACAAGGACAAGGACAAACAGCCACAAGCAAAAGTGGCTAAACAAATAACACCACCACCATCCCCACATCACTCTCCACAACTATCACCGGTAGCCACTCCACCAATGATGCAATCCCCCAACACATACGGGGATGAGTCAAGATGACCCTGACGCATGGGACCTTTACGACGCACCAGTGTCAGACAATAGTCCTCAATGCTATCCAGCAAGACCCTCGCCACCTGAGGATAGTACAGGCTACATTCAAGTGGTATCAAGGGCAGCAGCATTTCACAATGTCAGCCTTCACTCAGAACCCATTGAAGATGACTTCCTTTTTAATACACTGTCGTCTACGCACAGTCAATATCAAAGTCTGCCAATGTTGCCCGGAATGCTAAAACACTCCAAACAAGTGTTTTGAAGAGCCTGTCAAAGGGAGAGCCATTACTCCAAGAGTAGATAACAAATATAAACCGCCACCAACAGAACCAGTGTACATCACACAACCGCTATCACCAGACTCTGTTGTAGTTGGAGCAGCGCGCAAAAGAGCCAACTCTCATACTTCAGGAGACGCGCCACCTCCAGATAAAGAGAGTAGAAAATTCGACGCGGCAGGCAAAAGGGTGGCGGCACAGGCAGCAAACCAGTGGCGTATTGCAAATTTGCAAGCTTTGCTAGCCAGATATGATAGGGCCCATTGGGACGAGATGCAACACCTTATTGAACACTTGCCAAAGGAGTTTCAAAAAAGAGCGCAGCAAGTGGTAGAAGAGGGACAAAATATCTCCAATAATCAAATTCGATCAGCAATGGATGCTGCAGACACAGCTGCTAGAACTGTCAACACAGCAGTAACGATAAGGAGGCATGCATGGCTGCGTACATCAGGATTTAAACCAGAGATACAGCAAGCTGTGCTGAATATGCCATTCAACGGACAGCAGTTGTTTGGGCTGGAGGTGGACACTGCAATTGAAAAACTTAAAAAAGACACTGACACGGCCAAAGCCCTGGGCGCGCTCTACTCCCCGCAGAGCAGAGGCTCATTTCGAAAAACACAATTTCGAGGGGGGTTTCGAGGGCAAACCACAGAAGCCACAACCTCACAAACCAAGCCCACTTACCAGAGCCAGTATCAGCGGGGAGGTTTTCGGGGACAATATAGAGGAGGACAGTTTCAAAGAAACAGAGGAAAGTTCCAAAGTCCCAAAACTCCTCAAAACAAACAGTGACTTCAAGGTCACAAATCCCCAACACATAACACCTGTGGGGGGGAGACTAACCAAGTTTTACACACATTGGGAGGAAATAACAACAGACACTTGGATCTTAGCAATTATCCAGCATGGTTATTGCATAGAATTTCTCAAATTCCCTCCAAACGTCCCACCGAAAACACACAATATGTCAAAACAACATATAGATCTTCTAGGACTAGAAGTTCAGGCATTGCTACAGAAAGAAGCAATAGAATTAGTACCAAAAGATCAATTAAACACAGGAGTTTACTCACTGTACTTCCTGATACCCAAAAAGGACAAGAGCCTCAGACCGATACTAGATCTCAGAACATTAAATACCTACATCAAATTAGACCATTTTCACATGGTTACTCTACAAGACGTAATCCCACTGCTCAAACAACAAGACTACATGACAACACTAGACCTAAAGGATGCATATACCAATACATCCTTCACACAGAAAGTACCTAAGGTTTGTATTCCAAGGGATACATTACCAATTCAAAGTGTTGCCATTTGGAATAACAACTGCGCCAAGAGTTTTTACAAAATGCCTGGCAGTAGTAGCTGCACATATCAGAAGGCAGCAAATACATGTGTTCCCATACCTAGACGATTGGTTAATCAAAACCAATACGCTAAAACGGTGTTCACAACACACAAAATATGTCATAGAAACCCTACACAAACTAGGTTTCTCAATCAACTACGCAAAGTCACACCAGCAGCCGTGCCAAACACAGCAATACTTGGGAGCAACAATCAACACAGCAAAAGGGATTGCTACTCCAAGTCCACAAAGAGTACAAACATTTCACAATGTAATACAAACCTTGTATCCAAAACAAAAAGTACAAGTCAAAATAATACTGAAACTACTAGGCATGATGTCCTCATGCATAGCCATTGTCCCAAATGCAAGGTTACACATGCGGCCCTTACAACAGTGCCTAGCATCACAATGGTCACAAGCACAGGGTCAGCTTCTAGATCTGGTGTTGATAGACCGCCAAACATACATCTCGCTTCAATGGTGGAACAGTATAAATTTAAACCAAGGGCGGCCTTTCCAAGACCCAGTGCCACAATACGTGATAACAGATGCTTCCATGACAGGGTGAGGAGCACACCTCAATCAACACAGCATCCAAGGACAATGGAACATACAGCAAAAACAGTTACACATAAATCACCTAGAACTGTTAGCGGTATTTCTAGCGCTGAAAGCATTTCAACCCATGATAACCCACAAATACATTCTTGTCAAAACAGACAACATGACAACAATGTACTACCTAAACAAACAAGGAGGGACACACTCAACACAGTTGTGTCTCCTAACACAGAAAATATGGCATTGGGCGATTCACAACCACATTCGCCTAATAGCACAATTTATTCCAGGAATTCAGAATCAGTTAGCAGACAATCTCTCACGGGATCACCAACAGATCCACGAATGGGAGATTCACCCACAAATACTGAACACTTACTTCCAAATTTGGGGAACACCACAAATAGATCTATTTGCAACGAAGGAAAACTCAAAATGCCAAAACTTTGCATCCAGGTACCCACAACATCAGTCTCAGGGCAATGCGCTATGGATGAACTGGTCAGGGATATTTGCTTACGCTTTTCCCCCTCTCCCACTCCTTCCATATCTAGTAAACAAATTGAGTCAAAACAAGCTCAAACTCATACTAATAGCAACAACATGGGCAAGGCAACCTTGGTACACAACACTACTAGACCTGTCAGTAGTACCTCATGTCAAACTACCAAACAGACCAGATCTGTTAACACAACACAAACAACAGATCAGGCATCCAAATCCAGCATCGCTGAATCTAGCAATTTGGCTCCTGAAATCCTAGAATTCGGACACTTAGACCTCACACAAGAATGTATGGAGGTCCTAAAACAGGCTAGAAAGCCTACCACTAGACACTGCTATGCAAATAAATGGAAAAGATTTGTCTATTACTGCCATAATAATCAAATTCAACCCTTACACGCATCTACAAAAGATATAGTAGGATACTTACTACATTTGCAAAAAGCAAAACTAGCTTTCTCTTCCATAAAAATACATCTTGCTGCAATTTCAGCTTACCTGCAAATTACGCACTCAACTTCATTATTTAGGATACCAGTCATAAAAGCGTTTATGGAAGGCCTAAAGAGAATTATACCACCAAGAACGCCACCAGTTCCTTCATGGAACCTCAACATTGTCTTAACTCGACTCCTGGGCCCACCTTTTGAGCCCATTGTAGGAAGTTGGCTCTGTATGTGCTATTTCAAAGTAAGGAATAGCATGCACAGAGTCCAAGGGTTCCCCTTAGAGGTAAAATAGTGGTAAAAATAGATAATACCAATGCTCTATTTTGTGGTAGTGTGGTCGAGCAGTAGGCTTATCCAAGGAGTAGTGTTAAGCATTTGTTGTACATACACATAGACAATAAATGAGGTACACACACTCAGAGACAAATCCAGCCAATAGGTTTTTGTTATAGAAAACTATCTTTTCTTAGTTTATTTTAAGAACCACAGGTTCAAATTTAACATGTAATATCTTGTTCGAAAGGTATTGCAGGTAAGTACTTAAGGAATTTCAAATCATCAAAATTGCATGTATACTTTTCAAGTTATTCACAAATAGCTGTTTTAAAAGTGGACACTTAGTGCAATTTTCACAGTTCCTAGGGGAGGTAAGTATTTGTTAGGTTAACCAGGTAAGTAAGACACTTACAGGGCTTAGTTCTTGGTCCAAGGTAGCCCACCGTTGGGGGTTCAGAGCAACCCCAAAGTCACCACACCAGCAGCTCAGGGCCGGTCAGGTGCAGAGTTCAAAGTGGTGCCCAAAACACATAGGCTAGAATGGAGAGAAGGGGGTGCCCCGGTTCCGGCCTGCTTGCAGGTAAGTACCCGCGTCTTCGGAGGGCAGACCAGGGGGGTTTTGTAGGGCACCGGGGGGGACACAAGTCCACACAGAAATTTCACCCTCAGCAGCGCGGGGGCGGCCGGGTGCAGTGTAGGAACAGGCGTCGGGTTCGCAATGTTAGTCTATGAGAGATCTCGGGACCTCTTCAGCGCTGCAGGCAGGCAAGGGGGGGGTTCCTCGGGGAAACCTCCACTTGGGCAAGGGAGAGGGACTCCTGGGGGTCACTTCTCCAGTGAAAGTCCGGTCCTTCAGGTCCTGGGGGCTGCGGGTGCAGGGTCTCTCCCAGGCGTCGGGACTTTAGGTTCAAAGAGTCGCGGTCAGGGGAAGCCTCGGGAGTCCCTCTGCAGGCGGCGCTGTGGGGGCTCAGGGGGGACAGGTTTTGGTACTCACAGTATCAGAGTAGTCCTGGGGTCCCTCCTGAGGTGTCGGATCTCCACCAGCCGAGTCGGGGTCGCCGGGTGCAGTGTTGCAAGTCTCACGCTTCTTGCGGGGAGCTTGCAGGGTTCTTTAAAGCTGCTGGAAACAAAGTTGCAGCTTTTCTTGGAGCAGGTCCGCTGTCCTCGGGAGTTTCTTGTCTTTTCGAAGCAGGGGCAGTCCTCAGAGGATGTCGAGGTCGCTGGTCCCTTTGGAAGGCGTCGCTGGAGCAGGATCTTTGGAAGGCAGGAGACAGGCCGGTGAGTTTCTGGAGCCAAGGCAGTTGTCGTCGTCTGGTCTTCCGCTGCAGGGGTTTTCAGCTGGGCAGTCCTTCTTCTTGTAGTTGCAGGAATCTAATTTTCTAGGGTTCAGGGTAGCCCTTAAATACTAAATTTAAGGGCGTGTTTAGGTCTGGGGGGTTAGTAGCCAATGGCTACTAGCCCTGAGGGTGGGTACACCCTCTTTGTGCCTCCTCCCAAGGGGAGGGGGTCACAATCCTAACCCTATTGGGGGAATCCTCCATCTGCAAGATGGAGGATTTCTAAAAGTTAGAGTCACCTCAGCTCAGGACACCTTAGGGGCTGTCCTGACTGGCCAGTGACTCCTCCTTGTTATTCTCATTATTTTCTCCGGCCTTGCCGCCAAAAGTGGGGCCTGGCCGGAGGGGGCGGGCAACTCCACTAGCTGGAGTGTCCTGCTGGGTTGGCACAAAGGAGGTGAGCCTTTGAGGCTCACCGCCAGGTGTGACAATTCCTGCCTGGGAGAGGTGTTAGCATCTCCACCCAGTGCAGGCTTTGTTACTGGCCTCAGAGTGACAAAGGCACTCTCCCCATGGGGCCAGCAACATGTCTCGGTTTGGGGCAGGCTGCTAAAACTAGTCAGCCTACACAGATAGTCGGTTAAGTTTCAGGGGGCACCTCTAAGGTGCCCTCTGTGGTGTATTTTACAATAAAATGTACACTGGCATCAGTGTGCATTTATTGTGCTGAGAAGTTTGATACCAAACTTCCCAGTTTTCAGTGTAGCCATTATGGTGCTGTGGAGTTCGTGTTTGACAGACTCCCAGACCATATACTCTTATGGCTACCCTGCACTTACAATGTCTAAGGTTTTGTTTAGACACTGTAGGGGTACCATGCTCATGCACTGGTACCCTCACCTATGGTATAGTGCACCCTGCCTTAGGGCTGTAAGGCCTGCTAGAGGGGTGTCTTACCTATACTGCATAGGCAGTGAGAGGCTGGCATGGCACCCTGAGGGGAGTGCCATGTCGACTTACTCGTTTTGTCCTCACTAGCACACACAAGCTGGCAAGCAGTGTGTCTGTGCTGAGTGAGAGGTCTCCAGGGTGGCATAAGACATGCTGCAGCCCTTAGAGACCTTCCTTGGCATCAGGGCCCTTGGTACTAGAAGTACCAGTTACAAGGGACTTATCTGGATGCCAGGGTCTGCCAATTGTGGATACAAAAGTACAGGTTAGGGAAAGAACACTGGTGCTGGGGCCTGGTTAGCAGGCCTCAGCACACTTTCAATTGTAAACATAGCATCAGCAAAGGCAAAAAGTCAGGGGGCAACCATGCCAAGGAGGCATTTCCTTACACAACCCCCCCCCAAACGAAAGAGGATGAGACTAACCTTTCCCAAGAGAGTCTTCATTTTCTAAGTGGAAGAACCTGGAAAGGCCATCTGCATTGGCATGGGCAGTCCCAGGTCTGTGTTCCACTATAAAGTCCATTCCCTGTAGGGAGATGGACCACCTCAACAGTTTAGGATTTTCACCTTTCATTTGCATCAGCCATTTGAGAGGTCTGTGGTCAGTTTGAACTAGGAAGTGAGTCCCAAAGAGGTATGGTCTCAGCTTCTTCAGGGACCAAACCACAGCAAAGGCCTCCCTCTCAATGGCACTCCAACGCTGCTCCCTGGGGAGTAACCTCCTGCTAATGAAAGCAACAGGCTGGTCAAGGCCATCATCATTTGTTTGGGACAAAACTGCCCCTATCCCATGTTCAGAGGCATCAGTCTGCACAATGAACTGCTTAGAATAATCTGGAGCTTTTAGAACTGGTGCTGAGCACATTGCCTGTTTCAGGGTGTCAAAGGCCTGTTGGCATTCCACAGTCCAGTTTACTTTCTTGGGCATTTTCTTGGAGGTGAGTTCAGTGAGGGCTGTCACAATGGATCCATATCCCTTCACAAACCTCCTGTAATACCCAGTCAAGCCAAGGAATGCCCTGACTTGAGTCTGGGTTTTTGGAGCTACCCAGTCCAGAATAGTCTGGATCTTGGGTTGGAGTGGCTGAACTTGGCCTCCACCTACAAGGTGTCCCAAGTAAACCACAGTTCCCTGCCCTATCTGGCATTTGGATGCCTTGATAGAGAGGCCTGCAGATTGCAGAGCCTTCAAAACCTTCCTCAGGTGGACCAGGTGATCCTGCCAGGTGGAGCTAAAGACAGCAATATCATCAAGATAAGCTGTGCTAAAGGACTCCAAGCCAGCAAGGACTTGATTCACCAACCTTTGGAAGGTGGCAGGGGCATTCTTTAAACCAAAGGGCATAACAGTAAACTGATAATGCCCATCAGGTGTGGAGAATGCTGTCTTTTCTTTTGCTCCAGGTGCCATTTTTATTTGCCAGTACCCTGCTGTCAAGTCAAAGGTACTTAGAAATTTGGCAGCACCTAATTTATCAATGAGCTCATCAGCTCTTGGAATTGGATGGGCATCTGTCTTGGTGACAGAATTGAGCCCTCTGTAGTCCACACAAAACCTCATCTCTTTCTTTCCATCTTTGGTGTGAGGTTTGGGGACTAAGACCACTGGGCTAGCCCAGGGGCTGTCAGAGCGCTCAATTACTCCCAATTCCAGCATCTTGTGGACTTCCACCTTGATGCTTTCCTTAACATGGTCAGACTGTCTAAAGATTTTGTTCTTGACAGGCATGCTGTCTCCTGTGTCCACATCATGGGTACACAGGTGTGTCTGACCAGGGGTTAAGGAGAAGAGTTCAGGAAACTGTTGTAGGACTCTCCTCCAATCAGCTTGCTGTTGGCCAGAGAGGGTGTCTGAGTAGATCACTCCATCTACTGTACCATCTTTTGGGTCTGATGACAGAAGATCAGGGAGAGGTTCACTCTCTGCCTCCTGATCCTCATCTGTTACCATCAACAGATTGACATCAGCCCTGTCGTGGAAGAGCTTAAGGCGGTTTACATGGATCACCCTCTTGGGGCTCCTGCTTGTGCCCAGGTCCACCAAGTAGGTGACCTGACTCTTCCTCTCTAGTACTGGGTAAGGGCCACTCCATTTGTCCTGGAGTGCCCTGGGAGCCACAGGCTCCAGAACCCAGACTTTCTGCCCTGGTTGGAACTCAACCAGTGCAGCCTTTTGGTCATACCAAAACTTCTGGAGCTGTTGGCTGGCCTCAAGGTTTTTGGTTGCCTTTTCCATGTACTCTGCCATTCTAGAGCGAAGGCCAAGTACATAGTCCACTATGTCCTGTTTAGGCTCATGGAGAGGTCTCTCCCAGCCTTCTTTAACAAGGGCAAGTGGTCCCCTTACAGGATGACCAAACAGAAGTTCAAAGGGTGAGAATCCTACTCCCTTCTGTGGCACCTCTCTGTAAGCGAAAAGCAGACATGGCAAGAGGACATCCCATCTCCTTTTGAGCTTTTCTGGGAGCCCCATGATCATGCCTTTTAATGTCTTGTTGAATCTCTCAACCAAGCCATTAGTTTGTGGATGGTAGGGTGTAGTGAATTTATAAGTCACTCCACACTCATTCCACATGTGCTTTAGGTATGCTGACATGAAGTTGGTACCTCTGTCAGACACCACCTCCTTAGGGAAACCCACTCTGGTAAAGATACCAATGAGGGCCTTGGCTACTGCAGGGGCAGTAGTCGACCTAAGGGGAATAGCTTCAGGGTACCTGGTAGCATGATCCACTACTACCAGGATATACATATTTCCTGAGGCTGTGGGAGGTTCTAGTGGACCAACTATGTCCACACCCACTCTTTCAAAGGGCACCCCCACCACTGGAAGTGGAATGAGGGGGGCCTTTGGATGCCCACCTGTCTTACCACTGGCATGACAGGTGGGGCAGGAGAGGCAAAACTCATTAACCATGTTGGACAAATTGGGCCAGTAGAGGTGGTTGACTAACCTCTCCCACGTCTTGGTTTGTCCCAAATGTCCAGCAAGGGGAATGTCATGGGCCAATGTTAGGATGAACTTCCTGAACAGCTGAGGCACTACCACTCTCCTAGTGGCACCAGGTTTGGGGTCTCTGGCCTCAGTGTACAGGAGTCCATCCTCCCAATAGACCCTATGCGTTCCATTTTTCTTGCCTTTGGACTCTTCAGCAGCTTGCTGCCTAAGGCCTTCAAGAGAGGGACAGGTTTCTTGTCCCTTACACAGCTCCTCCCTTGAGGGTCCCCCTGGGCCTAAGAGCTCAACCTGATAAGGTTCAAGCTCCAAAGGCTCAGTTCCCTCAGAGGGCAGAACTTCTTCCTGAGAAGAGAGGTTCCCTTTCTTTTGCTGTGTTGCAGTTGGTTTCCCAACTGACTTTCCTGTTCTCTTGGTAGGCTGGGCCATTCTTCCAGACTCCAGCTCTACTTGTTCACCCTGTGCCTTGCACTGTGCTCTTGTTTTCACACACACCAGTTCAGGGATACCCAGCATTGCTGCATGGGTTCTTAGTTCTACCTCAGCCCATGCTGAGGACTCCAGGTCATTTCCAAGCAGACAGTCCACTGGGATATTTGAGGAGACCACCACCTGTTTCAGGCCATTGACCCCTCCCCATTCTAAAGTAACCATTGCCATGGGATGTACTTTTTTCTGATTGTCAGCGTTGGTGACTGTGTAAGTTTTTCCAGTCAGGTATTGGCCAGGGGAAACCAGTTTCTCTGTCACCATGGTGACACTGGCACCTGTATCCCTCAGGCCCTCTATTCTAGTCCCATTAATTAAGAGTTGCTGTCTGTATTTTTGCATGTTAGGCGGCCAGACAGCTAGTGTGGCTAGATCCACCCCACCCTCAGAAACTAGAGTAGCTTCAGTGTGGACCCTGATTTGCTCTGGGCACACTGTTGATCCCACTTGGAGACTAGCCATACCAGTGTTACCTGGATGGGAGTTTGGAGTGGAACCTTTCTTGGGACAGGCCTTGTCTCCAGTTTGGTGTCCATGCTGTTTACAGCTATGACACCAGGCCTTTTTGGGATCAAAGTTTTTACCCTTGTACCCATTGTTTTGTGAAGAGGCTCTGGGCCCACCCTCCTGTGCAGGTTGTTGGGGGCCTGTAGAAGACTCTTTACTATTTTTAGTTTTGGTTGTCTCATCACCCTTCCCCTGGGGAGTCTTTGTGACCCCTTTCTTTTGGTCACCCCCTGTTGAAGTCTTGGACACCCTTGTCTTGACCCAATGGTCCGCCTTCTTTCCCAATTCTTGGGGAGAAATTGGTCCTAGGTCTACCAGATGCTGATGCAGTTTATCATTGAAACAATTACTTAACAGGTGTTCTTTCACAAATAAATTGTACAGCCCATCATAATTACTTACACCACTGCCTTGAATCCAACCATCTAGTGTTTTCACTGAGTAGTCAACAAAGTCAACCCAGGTCTGGCTCGAGGATTTTTGAGCCCCCCTGAACCTAATCCTATACTCCTCAGTGGAGAATCCAAAGCCCTCAATCAGGGTACCCTTCATGAGGTCATAAGATTCTGCATCTTGTCCAGAGAGTGTGAGGAGTCTATCCCTACACTTTCCTGTGAACATTTCCCAAAGGAGAGCACCCCAGTGAGATCTGTTCACTTTTCTGGTTACACAAGCCCTCTCAAAAGCTGTGAACCATTTGGTGATGTCATCACCATCTTCATATTTAGTTACAATCCCTTTAGGGATTTTCAACATGTCAGGAGAATCTCTGACCCTATTTATGTTGCTGCCACCATTGATGGGTCCTAGGCCCATCTCTTGTCTTTCCCTCTCTATGGCTAGGATCGGTCTTTCCAAAGCCAATCTTTTGGCCATCCTGGCTAACTGGATGTCCTCTTCACTGGGGCTATCCTCAGTGATTTCAGAGGTGTTGGTCTCTCCTGTGAGGGAACCAGCATCTCTGACTATTATTTTAGGAGTCAGGGTTTGAGGGACCCTGTTCTCCCTAGATAGGACTGGTAGGGGGGAATTGTCCTCCAAGTCACTATCCTCTTCCTCTGAGTTGCCACCCTCAGAGGGGTTGGCCTTTTCAAACTCTGCCAAAAGCTCCTGGAGCTGTATTTTGGTAGGTTTGGGGCCCATTGTTATTTTCTTTATTTTACAGAGTGACCTTAGCTCCCTCATCTTAAGATGGAGGTAAGGTGTGGTGTCGAGTTCCACCACAGTCACATCTGTGCTAGACATTTTGCTTCTAAAAGTTGGAATACTTTTTAAGAATCTACAACTGGTTCTAGAATCTAATTCAAACTTTTACAAACTTTTAAACTCTAAAAGAAATGCTAAACAGGGACTTAACACACAAGGCCCTAGCAGGACTTTTAAGAATTTAGAAAACTTTTCAAATTGCAAAAATCAATTTCTAATGACAATTTTGGAATTTGTCGTGTGATCAGGTATTGGCTGAGTAGTCCAGCAAATGCAAAGTCTTGTACCCCACCGCTGATCCACCAATGTAGGAAGTTGGCTCTGTATGTGCTATTTCAAAGTAAGGAATAGCATGCACAGAGTCCAAGGGTTCCCCTTAGAGGTAAAATAGTGGTAAAAATAGATAATACTAATGCTCTATTTTGTGGTAGTGTGGTCGAGCAGTAGGCTTATCCAAGGAGTAGTGTTAAGCATTTGTTGTACATACACATAGACAATAAATGAGGTACACACACTCAGAGACAAATCCAGCCAATAGGTTTTTGTTATAGAAAACTATCTTTTCTTAGTTTATTTTAAGAACCACAGGTTCAAATTTAACATGTAATATCTTGTTCGAAAGGTATTGCAGGTAAGTACTTAAGGAATTTCAAATCATCAAAATTGCATGTATACTTTTCAAGTTATTCACAAATAGCTGTTTTAAAAGTGGACACTTAGTGCAATTTTCACAGTTCCTAGGGGAGGTAAGTATTTGTTAGGTTAACCAGGTAAGTAAGACACTTACAGGGCTTAGTTCTTGGTCCAAGGTAGCCCACCGTTGGGGGTTCAGAGCAACCCCAAAGTCACCACACCAGCAGCTCAGGGCCGGTCAGGTGCAGAGTTCAAAGTGGTGCCCAAAACACATAGGCTAGAATGGAGAGAAGGGGGTGCCCCGGTTCCGGCCTGCTTGCAGGTAAGTACCCGCGTCTTCGGAGGGCAGACCAGGGGGGTTTTGTAGGGCACCGGGGGGGACACAAGTCCACACAGAAATTTCACCCTCAGCAGCGCGGGGGCGGCCGGGTGCAGTGTAGGAACAGGCGTCGGGTTCGCAATGTTAGTCTATGAGAGATCTCGGGACCTCTTCAGCGCTGCAGGCAGGCAAGGGGGGGGTTCCTCGGGGAAACCTCCACTTGGGCAAGGGAGAGGGACTCCTGGGGGTCACTTCTCCAGTGAAAGTCCGGTCCTTCAGGTCCTGGGGGCTGCGGGTGCAGGGTCTCTCCCAGGCGTCGGGACTTTAGGTTCAAAGAGTCGCGGTCAGGGGAAGCCTCGGGAGTCCCTCTGCAGGCGGCGCTGTGGGGGCTCAGGGGGGACAGGTTTTGGTACTCACAGTATCAGAGTAGTCCTGGGGTCCCTCCTGAGGTGTCGGATCTCCACCAGCCGAGTCGGGGTCGCCGGGTGCAGTGTTGCAAGTCTCACGCTTCTTGCGGGGAGCTTGCAGGGTTCTTTAAAGCTGCTGGAAACAAAGTTGCAGCTTTTCTTGGAGCAGGTCCGCTGTCCTCGGGAGTTTCTTGTCTTTTCGAAGCAGGGGCAGTCCTCAGAGGATGTCGAGGTCGCTGGTCCCTTTGGAAGGCGTCGCTGGAGCAGGATCTTTGGAAGGCAGGAGACAGGCCGGTGAGTTTCTGGAGCCAAGGCAGTTGTCGTCGTCTGGTCTTCCGCTGCAGGGGTTTTCAGCTGGGCAGTCCTTCTTCTTGTAGTTGCAGGAATCTAATTTTCTAGGGTTCAGGGTAGCCCTTAAATACTAAATTTAAGGGCGTGTTTAGGTCTGGGGGGTTAGTAGCCAATGGCTACTAGCCCTGAGGGTGGGTACACCCTCTTTGTGCCTCCTCCCAAGGGGAGGGGGTCACAATCCTAACCCTATTGGGGGAATCCTCCATCTGCAAGATGGAGGATTTCTAAAAGTTAGAGTCACCTCAGCTCAGGACACCTTAGGGGCTGTCCTGACTGGCCAGTGACTCCTCCTTGTTATTCTCATTATTTTCTCCGGCCTTGCCGCCAAAAGTGGGGCCTGGCCGGAGGGGGCGGGCAACTCCACTAGCTGGAGTGTCCTGCTGGGTTGGCACAAAGGAGGTGAGCCTTTGAGGCTCACCGCCAGGTGTGACAATTCCTGCCTGGGAGAGGTGTTAGCATCTCCACCCAGTGCAGGCTTTGTTACTGGCCTCAGAGTGACAAAGGCACTCTCCCCATGGGGCCAGCAACATGTCTCGGTTTGGGGCAGGCTGCTAAAACTAGTCAGCCTACACAGATAGTCGGTTAAGTTTCAGGGGGCACCTCTAAGGTGCCCTCTGTGGTGTATTTTACAATAAAATGTACACTGGCATCAGTGTGCATTTATTGTGCTGAGAAGTTTGATACCAAACTTCCCAGTTTTCAGTGTAGCCATTATGGTGCTGTGGAGTTCGTGTTTGACAGACTCCCAGACCATATACTCTTATGGCTACCCTGCACTTACAATGTCTAAGGTTTTGTTTAGACACTGTAGGGGTACCATGCTCATGCACTGGTACCCTCACCTATGGTATAGTGCACCCTGCCTTAGGGCTGTAAGGCCTGCTAGAGGGGTGTCTTACCTATACTGCATAGGCAGTGAGAGGCTGGCATGGCACCCTGAGGGGAGTGCCATGTCGACTTACTCGTTTTGTCCTCACTAGCACACACAAGCTGGCAAGCAGTGTGTCTGTGCTGAGTGAGAGGTCTCCAGGGTGGCATAAGACATGCTGCAGCCCTTAGAGACCTTCCTTGGCATCAGGGCCCTTGGTACTAGAAGTACCAGTTACAAGGGACTTATCTGGATGCCAGGGTCTGCCAATTGTGGATACAAAAGTACAGGTTAGGGAAAGAACACTGGTGCTGGGGCCTGGTTAGCAGGCCTCAGCACACTTTCAATTGTAAACATAGCATCAGCAAAGGCAAAAAGTCAGGGGGCAACCATGCCAAGGAGGCATTTCCTTACACCCATGCACTCTTGTGAAATGCAATACTTAACGTGGAAAGTTGCATTTTTAATTGCCATCACATCTCTAAGAAGAGTGAGTGAAATTCAAGCGTTTACCATTCAAGAACCATTTATTCAAATACACAAAAATAAAGTTGTTCTACGAACAAATCCCAAATTTTTACCAAAAGTAATCTCACCGTTCCACTTGAATCAAACGGTAGAATTACCAGTGTTCTTCCCACAGCCAGATTCGGTAGCTGAAAGAGCACTACATACATTAGACATCAAAAGAGCACTATTGTACTACATTGACAGAACAAAACTAATTCGAAAGACAAACAACTATTTATCGCCTTTCAAAAACCTCATACAGGAAATCCAATTTCAAAACAAGGCATTGCTAGATGGATAGTTAAGTGCATTCAAACCTGCTATCTTAAAGCTAAAAGAGAACTGCCTATTACACCAAAGGCACACTCAACCAGAAAGAAAGGTGCTACCATGGCCTTTCTAGGAAATATTCCAATGAACGAAATATGTAAGGTAGCAACATGGTCTACGCCTCATACATTTACCAAGCACTTCTGTGTAGATGTGCTACATCTACACAGAGTAAAGGATGTGCTCTCTCATGATGAGATTGTACAGCTCTTCATAGCCGTGCACATTACAACCATTTAACCAGCCTTCCAGAGCTTTAATGCACAGTCAACAAAATCTGCCTGATCTTCAGAGGGCTCCTTGTGAGGTTCCCTGAACTTAATCCTATACTCCTCAGTTGTGAACCCAAACCCATTAGTCAGGGCCTCTTTCAAGATGTGGTAGTTATCCACATCCTCTTCGCTTACTGCCAAAAGTTTCTCTATACCTTTGTCTGCAAAGGAGAGCTACAGGATAGCTGCCCGCTGCCTCTGAGGGACATTCTGGGTGTTACAGACCCTCTCTTAAGCAGTAATCCACATATGGATATCCCCAGACTTGTAAGGAGGTACTAACCTGCAGACATACCTGGAATCAAAGATGTCTTCCCTGACCCTGGAGTCTGTGATGCTGCTACCATCAGGTTCTAGCCCCAAATTCTTTATTTCCCCTTCCATCTCTAGGGCCGCTCTCTCAAGAGCTAGCAGCTGCTTTTTCAACTTGAGTTTTGCTTTCTCAAGTTTCAGCAAGTTGAACACCCTATCTAAGGATCTCTCTTCTGAGCTTGAGTGGATGGACCCAGCAGAAGATGTTGAGGCAAGGGAAGATGATGATGATCTACTCCTTGAAACCCTTTTGACCACCCCAGGGGTTGAAAAAGTGGGCCTACTACTACGACCCCTTTTTGTGCTACCAGCACTGCTCCCTGCATGTTCAAAGTTACATGTTAAATGTTCTCCAGAATCCCCATAGTTCAGCCCACTGTGGCCATATGACGTACCTGGTACCTCCTTTTCCAGCACTGGTGGTTTACCCTCTTCATCTAGCTCTCTTTCCCTATCCTGAATAAGTAATTCTAAGAGAGTAGATTTGGTAGGGTTACTACATGTCTTAAGTTTCCCAGCTGTGCATTAGGTCCTAAGCTCCTGGAACTTTAGAACTCCCATACCTAGACTCCTGAGTCAGGTCAGCTCCCTCAACTACAGACATGTTGTTAGAGTAATCTATGTAGTGTACCTACCCACTCTAAAGTTCTAAACTTTAAAAACAAATGGTATGGCTATGCTAGACCCCTGACTACCAAGCAAAAAGATTAGAAGTCCTAAAGTCACTGGTATAGTATGTTCCCAACAGTTAGAAGTGATCTTTCCTGTGGAAAGCCACTGATGACCAAGTGGTAAAGCAGCACAAGTGTTGTATTCCACCACTGCACCACCAATGTAGGAGACTGGCTCAGTTTATGGTGTACACCGATGGTGTGGCATCCTATACTGAGTCCAGGCAAGCTTTAGTGATAGTGTTTAGGTGTCCAGATAACAAAAGCTCTCTAGGGGTAGCTGTGGTGAGCAGCTAAAGCTTATCCAGGAGGAGTGTAAATTACTTGCAATGCCACAATAGTAAGTCAGTAACCATTCACTAGAAAGAACCACACCAGGTGTTACAAAAATAAAGGTTTCTTTATTATGGCAATGAAGCTATACTAACATAAGTATATCTCCATCTGGAGATATCTACACTCAAAAATATACACATAGCAACAAGCAGGAAAAGTATAAAAAATACATGGGGCCACAAAAGAGCGGGGTGGGGGATCAAACCACATACTAAGAAAATTGTATAAGAATGGAGGTGCCCAAACAAGGTAAGTGTGTTGGGATCCCAGGGGCTGGAGGAGTAGGAAATCACCAAGGGTAAGTACTAGAAATCCTGCAGACGCCCAGGTGCTGAGCTGGGATCGAGCCAGGTGTCCCATAGGCTAACACATAATCGTCACTGTTGGATTTTTATGTATCCAGGATGCTTCCCAGTGGACCCTGAGGAAACCCGCTGGCACAAGAAAGGTTGGAGAGTGCCCCATCCGTGGATACCCAGAAGATTGGAGTACCTCCACCAGGGAGCCCAGGTGCATAGGGGTGAAGTGGCTTCAGGAACCCTTGTTGAATACAATGGAAGCCTCAGTTGTCCAGCTTCTGTCGCGACCTGTGGACCAGGCAGATGGAACCAAAAGGGGGATACCGGACATAAAGAACCTGAAAAAGAAAGGGACAGTGTCTAGACCACTCTGAGATGTCTAGGTGGTGCAGGTAGGCAATGCCCACCCCCTTGGAGATGACGTTTCTGCAGGATGTTGAAAAGTCCAGCTGCGGAGTCCAGGGGGTTGCAGGAGATCCTTGGAGTCACCCACGAGCTGTCCCTCGTTAGTCGCCAGATTTAGGGTCGGAGGCCAGCAGGACCACCAACAAGCCTTAGCAAATGCAGATAGCGGGTGCAAGGAAGTTTGCAGATTTTGACGGATCAGAAAGGTCTTAATGACTCGACCCTTGGAGGGGAGTCAAGGCAGGCTTTCAGCAGGAGGGAAAGCCAGCCAGAGTCAGATGAGCCCCCATGAGTGGCCCACTGGCAGCAGGTACAGGTTGACAGTGAGGCATCAGCAGCACAAGAAAACAGAAGTTCCCATGTTGCAGGAGCTGCAGAGTGTACGCTGAATCTGGAGTATTAGAGTACTGGAGGCTGGGGCTTCTGGGAGCTTGAAGATCTTCTTGGAAGAAGAGCAACAATGGCTGTGCACAGACATTCCGTTCCAGTGGCTGCAGCAAGGGTCCACTGTAGGAAGTTGGCTCTGTATGTGCTATTTCAAAGTAAGCGATAGCATGCACAGAGTCCAAGGGTTCCCCTTAGAGGTAAGATAGTGGCAAAAAGAGATAATACTAATGCTCTATTTTGTGGTAGTGTGGTCGAGCAGTAGGCTTATCAAAGGAGTAGTTTTAAGCATTTGTTGTACATACACACAGGCAATAAATGAGGAACACACACTCGGAGACAAATCCAGCCAATAGGTTTTGTTATAGAAGAATATCTTTTCTTAGTTTATTTTAAGAACCACAGGTTCAAATTTTACATGTAATATCTCATTTGAAAGGTATTGCAGGTAAGTACTTTAGGAACTTTGAATCATTACATTAGCATGTATACTTTTTACATAAAACACAATAAGCTGTTTTAAAAGTGGACACAGTGCAATTTTCACAGTTCCTGGGGGAGGTAAAGTATTGTTAGTTTTAACAGGTAAGTAAGTCACTTACAGGTTTCAGTTTTTGGTCCAAGGTAGCCCACCGTTGGGGGTTCAGAGCAACCCCAAAGTTATCACACCAGCAGCTCAGGGCCGGTCAGGTGCAAAGGTCAAAGAGGTGCCCAAAACACATAGGCTTCAATGGAGAGAAGGGGGTGCCCCGGGTCCAGTCTGCCAGCAGGTAAGTACCCGCGTCTTCGGAGGGCAGACCAGGGGGGTTTTGTAGGGCACCGGGGGGGACACAAGTTAGCACAGAAAGTACACCCTCAGCAGCGCGGGGGTGGCCGGGTGCAGTGTGCAAACACGTGTCGGGTTTCCAATAGTTTCCTATGGGAGACCAAGGGGTCTCTTCAGCGATGCAGGCAAGGGGGGGGGGCTCCTCGGGGTAGCCACCACCTGGGCAAGGGAGAGGGCCTCCTGGGGGTCACTCCTGCACAGAAGTTCTGATCCTTCAGGTGCTGGGGGCTGCGGGTGCAGGGTCTTTTCCAGCCGTCGGGAAATGGAGTTCAGACAGTCGCGGTCAGGGGGAGCCTAGGGATTCCCTCTGCAGGCGTCGCTGTGGGGGCTCAGGGGGGACAACTTTGGTTACTCACAGTCGTAGAGTCGCCGGAGGGTCCTCCCTGAAGCGTTGTTTCTCCACCAGTCGAGTCAGGGTCGCCGGGTGCAGTGTTGCAAGTCTCACGCTTCTTGCGGGGAGTTGCAGGGGTCTTTAAATCTGCTACTTGAAACAAAGTTGCAGTTCTTTTGGAGCAGTGCCGCTGTCCTCGGGAGTTTCTAGTCTTTCTTGAAGCAGGGCAGTCCTCAGAGGATTCAGAGGTCGCTGGTCCCTTGGAAAGCGTCGCTGGAGCAGGTTTCTTTGGAAGGCAGGAGACAGGCCGGTGAGTCTGGGGCCAAGGCAGTTGGTGTCTTCTGTTCTTCCTCTGCAGGGGGTTTTCAGCTCAGCAGTCCTCTTCTTCTTGTAGTTTCAGGAATCTAAATTTTTAGGTTCAGGGGAGCCCTTAAATACTAAATTTAAGGGCGTGTTTAGGTCTGGGGGTTAGTAGCCAATGGCTACTAGCCCTGAGGGTGGGTACACCCTCTTTGTGCCTCCTCCCAAGGGGAGGGGGTCACATTCCTATCCCTATTGGGGGAATCCTCCTTCTACAAGATGGAGGATTTCTAAAAGTCAGAGTCACCTCAGCTCAGGACACCTTAGGGGCTGTCCTGACTGGCCAGTGACTCCTCCCTGTTTTTCTCATTATCTCTCCTGGACTTGCCGCCAAAAGTGGGGGCTGGGTCCAGGGGGCGGGCATCTCCACTAGCTGGAGTGCCCTGGGGCATTGTAACACGAAGCTTGAGCCTTTGAAGCTCACTGCTAGGTGTTACAGTTCCTGCAGGGGGGAGGTGTGAAGCACCTTCACCCAGAGCAGGCTTTGTTTCTGTCCTCAAGAGAGCACAAAGGCTCTCACCGCATGAGGTCAGACACTCGTCTCTCAGCAGCAGGCTGGCACAGACCAGTCAGTCCTGCACTGAACAATTGGGTAAAATACAGGGGGTATCTCTAAGATGCCCTCTGTGTGCATTTTTTAATAAATCCAACACTGGCATCAGTGTGGGTTTATTATTCTGAGAAGTTTGATACCAAACTTCCCAGTATTCAGTGTAGCCATTATGGAGCTGTGGAGTTCGTTTTTGACAGACTCCCAGACCATATACTCTTATGGCTACCCTGCATTTACAATGTCTAAGGTTTTGCTTAGACACTGTAGGGGCATAGTGCTCATGCACATATGCCCTCACCTATGGTATAGTGCACCCTGCCTTAGGGCTGTAAGGTCTACTAGAGGGGTGACTTATCTATACTGCATAGGCAGCGTGAGGTTGGCATGGCACCCTGAGGGGAGTGCCAATGTCGACTTACTCGTTTTGTTCTCATCAGCACACACAAGCTGGCAAGCAGTGTGTCTGTGCTGAGTGAGGGGTCCCCAGGGTGGCATAAGATATGCTGCAGCCCTTAGAGACCTTCCCTGGCATCAGGGCCCTTGGTACCAGGGGTACCAGTTACAAGTGACTTACCTGGATGCCAGGGTGTTCCAAATGTGGAATCAAAAGCTCATTTTAGGTGAAAGAACACTGGTGCTGGGGCCTGGTTAGCAGGGTCCCAGCACACTTCTCAGTCAAGTCAGCATCAGTATCAGGCAAAAAGTGGGGGGTAACTGCAACAGGGAGCCATTTCTTTACATCCACCGTCTCACACAATGGTCAGAAGACTAGTTGGACGCAGAGAGGACCACAGACTCACCATCTGTGAGCAGAGCCTTTATGTTGTCCTTGGGACAACAGGATCCACCAGCCAGTCATCGTCTCCTTGAGGTGCCTGCAGATACAGGGGAGTGACTCCTTTACTCCAAGGGAGATTCCTTCGTGCTTCAAGGTGACTCCTGTGACCCTGGAGGGTGCACGGCCTTGGATGTTGCAGAATTCTTGTAGGATCTGGAGAAACAATGTTGCAGTAGGAGCCTTCCCACCAGAATCAGACATGTTTCGGTTCCAAAGCAGACCAGCAGCGGTTCCAGAGCCCAGGAGCAGAAGCGGTCTTGCAGAGAGTTCCTTGGAGTGTCTTGGTCGACTAACCTGAGGACTCACCCACAGGGGAGCCCTTAAATAACCGTAAAAGTGGGTTGATCACACTCTGAAAAGATCCACCTATCCGAGGCAGTCAGGGACGTCCTCTACCTAGCCTAACCTGTCAGATGGTCCCAGGGGCCTCTGCCCATCTTGTTTCCAAGATGGCAGAATCAACCAGCCTCCTGGCAGAGATCTGTGCAGCTCCCTAAGGGAAGAGCTGGACAGGGGATGGTCACTCCCCTATCCTTTGTGCAGTGTCACACCAAAGCAGGAACTAGGAGTTCCTGAACTGGTGCAAACCAGATTATCATATAGGGCACCAAATGTGCCCTTCAAAGCAGTCTGGTGGTGCTCAGAGGCCACCCCAGCCCAGAGACACATATTTCAAAGAGAGAGTTGCAGGAAAACCTTTGTTCTGCCTTCCCCTGAATTAGGCTCACCAGCAGGAGGGCAGAACAGTGTCTGGGGTCAGCAACAGCATTGTCTGGCAGCCAGACCCTGTAAGGTTGCACCGGCAGCACTGGGGGGATCCTCTGAGGCACCCCCCCAACCCCCCCCCAGAGTACATGGTATCATGCTCCTAGCACTGGAATCTGTGTAGTTGCATGATTCCAACATGTTTGAAGAAGCCATTATGTAGTTGGATCACTCATGTTGGCCAGTGTCCACTACATACCTTAAGATGGCTTCCCGCACTTATAAAGCCCAGGGGATGGAGTCTGGGGTTTGTAGGGGTATCCTGCTCATGCAGGGGTGCCCTTGGGTTGAAGGCCCTTCTAGAGAGGTGACGTATAGTGTCTAAGTGCAGTGACCATGATGTAAGCAAGCCTTAGATCTGTAGTGAATGGCAATGCAATGGCAGGCCTGCAGATACAGTTTGCATGGGCTTCCGTGGGTAGCACAATACATGCTGCAGCCCAAGTGGGTCCCCTAGTGTACCAATGCCCTGGGTACCTTAGTACCATATACTAGGGACTTACATGGGTACACCAGTATGTAAATTCTGGGTGTAAAAGTTTACCAGCAACCAAATTTAGAGGAGGGGAGCACAGGCACTGGGGTCCCGATTAGCAGGATCCCAGCACAATATAGTCTAAACACACTAACACCAGGCACAAATTGTCAATAACTATGTCAGAGTGATGCTACTTTCCTACAGACCTGGTTTCCAGGACCCAGGGGCGATAGATGCAGGGATTTCCTTTGGCGTCAGTTTTTACTGTCCGGGAGTACTCAGTCAGTGGGTCCTGTGTGTTGAGGCTGTAGGCGTCCTCAGGGAGTCCAGCAGGTGGTCACAGGAGCTGGAGGACATTGTTAGCACTGGTGGCCATCCTCAGTTAGCATCAGGGGCGACAGATGCAGTGGTTGCTGTAGGTGTCTGGGTTTCTCTCACCACCAGACTGTTGGAGAGTAGGCCTGCTTGCAGGGGTTGCAGGCAATTTGGATGAGTCCAGGAGGGGTGACACTTGGTTGGACTAGGGCTCAGGACAGCTGAGGAGCCCTGCTGGCACCGTTGGTGGGTTTTCCAACGGGTCATGGTCATTGGGTGCAGAGGTCACTTTAAGTCTTGGGTCTCCAGGCTGCGGTTCTTGTTGGATACTTTGCTGCTGAGCAGGTCCACTGCTTACCGGAGTCTGAGTCTTTTTGGAAGGCAGGCCGGCTTCCTGGGTTTCTTGAAGCTGCAGCTGCAGGATGAATTTATTTGTGCAGAGTCCGTTGAGGTGAGCAAGCAGGCCGGAAGTGTTTACACTGAGGAAGCTGCTTCTTGTTCCTCTTCTTCTGTGGGGGTGACACTTCGTTGTCCTTCTTGCTCATAGGTGGTCAGGATCTGAGTTCTATGGTTAAGGGGTGCCACCTAAATACTCAATTTAGGGGCGTTACAGGGAGTACCAGGCAGTAGCTAATGGGCTGACCATCTTTTAGGGTGACTACACCCTTTCTATGACCACTTCTGCTGAGAAGTGGGCATAACCCTAAACCTAACCCTTGCGGCCTAATTCCTTCCAAACAAGATGGAGGAATTTCAACATTTAAAAAGTTGTGGGACTAAACTGAAGTGGGCCTGCCTCCTAATCTGTCTAATGTTTCCTCCTGTGCTGCTGCCATAAGTGTGGTCAGGACAGGGGGATTGGTTGCATTTCAAAGGTGGCATGGCTTCTGAAGCTCCCCGCCCAGAGCAGGCCTTTGTTCTTCACCTCCAAGAGTGCTGGCCCTCACCTCAAGGGGCCAGAACTCAGTCCAGGGTAGCTGCACTGGTTTGGACCAGTCGGTGAACACACAAGTAGCTGGGTAGGTTTTCAGGGGGCACCTTTAAGGGTCCCTCTGGGTGCATTGTTTAATAAATCCATCTCTGGGATCATTGAATGTTATACCCGTCAGCTTTTGGTGTAGTTTCCCCTGTACGTTTTTGCTTCTGACCTCCTGTTTTCTATCCTGTGCTGAATTTCGATTTTGCTGGTTTTAGGATTCTGGGCACTTTACCACTGCTGACCAGTGCTAAAGTGTAAGTGCTCACTGTGTAAATTGTATTGGTTCATGGTTTCACCATGATTGGCACATTTGATTTACTAGTAAGTCCCTAGTAAAGTACACTGTGTGTGCCCAAGTAAATCAAATGCTACTGTTGGGCCTGCAGCACTTATTGTTCCACCCACATGAGTAGCTCTGTAAACATGTCTCAGACCTGCCATTGCAGTGCCTGTGTGGGCAGTTTTTCAACTGCCAGTTTGACCTTGCAAGTGTACCCACTTGCCAGGCCCAAACCTTCCCTTTTACTACATGTAAGTCACCCCTGAGTTGGGCCCACGGCAGCCCTATGTGCAGGGTGTAGTATATTTAAAAGTTGAGGCATATGCTAGTGGATCTTAAATGTCCTGATAGCAAAATACAGCTACATTCGGTTTTCATTATTGCATGGCCTATCTTTCCCCTAGGGTAACATGGGGATTGCCTTGAAATATATTTTAAGTGCAGTTTCCCATTGGGAGCAGATAGAGATCTGGAGTTTGGGGTCTATGAACTCACAATTTAAAAATACATCTTTTGGTAAAGTTGTTTTTTAGATTGTAAGTTTGAAATGCCACTTTTAGAAAGTGGGCATTTTCTAACTTAACCATTCTATGCCTCTGCCTGGTTGTGGAATATACAACCGGGTCAGACTGACAGTTGGGCTGTTTGTAAATTCACTCTATACAGTCACACAAAGGGAGCTGAGGTGTGACCTGCATATCCTGATGAGTCTTCCTGGGCTAGAGTGACAGGAGGAGCTGACACTTGCACATGAATAGGGCTCTACCTGTCCTTACACAATGCAGTCTCCAACCGCCTAGAGTGTGTCTGGGGCCAGGACAGAGAGAGGCATGGTCTTGTGCACTACAAAAACTTTGCTTTGAAGTTTGCCTGCCTCAAACGCAGAAATGAGTATAAGTATTAGACTGCTGACCCCACAACTTCAGAACACTTCTGGGCTGAGGACATTCTGCCAGGAAGAAGTGCTGGATGCTGTAGGAGGAACTACCACTCTGCCTGCTGCTTGCTGCTTCTGTCCCTGGAGTGAATAGACTGGACTTTGATTTCTACATCCTGCTTTTGAAGGTTTTCCAAGGGTTTGAACTGAGCCTGCCTCCTGTTGTGTAGTCTCAGGGACATCAAAAACGTCATCTGCCAGTGCCTGGGCTCTTCTGCTGTGCTGCGAGTCCTGACTTGCTAAGTGGGGCCAAATCCAGTCACTGGGCCCTAAGATGTTGAAGCTGGTAACCTGAGTGAAAATCCACACACCAAGGCGATGCATCAGAAAAATTAATCCAGCGTCTGCACCGCGGCTGAAAAATCGACGCAGCGCTTGTCTCGCGTTGCAAAACTGCCACATTGCCTGCTTCAGCGTGGATCCATGGTTGCCGTGCTTCTGGATTTTCCGCGCATCATTCCTGGACGTCATTTTTCTTCATTGACGCTGCTCTGCAACCAGTAATCGACACATCACTGGTCTGGAGGGAGAAAAAAAATCCATGCATCGCCAGCTGGGCGGGGCACTAACCGATGCATCACCAGCCGGGTGGGAAAAGAATGCATGCATCGCCTGCCCACCGTGAAAATAATCGATGTATCACTTACTTCTCCGACGCAACACTTCATTTGAGGCCTGCATCTTCTTTGTATTTGACACATCCAAGGTACTGTGGGTTTTATGAGAATACAACCACTGACTGTTTAGGATTAAGACTTTTAAGTCTTTAAAAAGTTATATCTCTACTTGTGTATGTTTGATTGGTGTTGTGATGGTCTTGTTTGATTTATATGAATATTAGCTATTTTTCTAAACTGATGTGGAATCTTTTTGTGGTGTTTTTACTGTGTTATTGTGTGTATGTACACATTTTACACATTGCCTCGGAGATAAGCCTGACTGCTTGTGCCAAGTTTCCAAGGGGGTGAGCAGGGGCTGTCTTGTGTGTGGCTCTCTTACCCTGACTAGAGTGAGTGTCCCTATTTGTACAGGGTGTAAATTGACTGCCAACCAGAGACCTCATTTCTAACAATGACGGTTTATTATTCTAAGATGTTTGATACCAAACATCCCAGGATTCAGAGAAGCCATCATGTAGCTGGGGAACTTGTAAAGACCAGTGTTTACCACATGCATTTAAAATGCCTTTCCTGTCCACTTACTATGCCTCAGAATGGACAGAGACATAGGCTTGTGCATATATGCCTTCACATGTGTATCGATGCAACCTGCCTCAAGGGTGACTTACACCTGGCATATGCAGTGATAGGGAACCTGGCACACAGGCTTGTGTGACAGGTGGTGTTTTCAATTTAGCCTGCTCCAACACATGCAGTCCGCAATGGCAGCACTGTGTGGGTTTGGTAAGGGGTGCCTGGGGGTCTCACAATTGGTGCAGCAGCCCTCAAAGACCTTCCTTAGTCCCCCAGGCCCTAAGTACCAGGAGTACCATTTACTAGGGACTTACAGTGGTAGGTAAAGGGTTTGCCAATTGTGCAAAACAACTGTGCAATGTTGGGGAAAGAAATTTGGTACTGGGGACCTGGTTAGCAGAAACCCAGTTCACTAACAGTCAAAAATCACTCCAGAAACCAGGCAAAAAGTACGGTAGGGGGGATGGGGGAGTTGTTTGACCCTGTCAAAAAAGGCACTTTCCTATCCTTGAGTTATTAATCACCTCTGCTCATTGTGTGAGTGAGCAGCATACTTTGCAAGTGCACCTTCTTCCCTGACATTAGGACTTGGACATTCTTTATTCTGAAAGTGGTGTTGTCATTCAATGATGTTCAGTCCATCACACCCACTTTCTTTTCCCTGCTACATCCCTCTAAAGAAGAGGAGAGGTTTCAATGATTGTACCTCAAAACAGCCCCAGCTTTGAATTAACAAGCACCAAATGGATTATCAACTCTTAATTGGATTCACCAGTGCAAAGAAAGGTAGGGCAGTTTAAAAAAATAAAATAAAAAAAAACCAGACCCTTTCAAGATGGATCATCTTTGTATCAAGACTTTGCTATGTCTTGGCCAAGAAGGAGCCCCCTAAGGGCCTTTGGACTCATTCTATTGCAACCAAAGCTGCCATTATGGCTTCAGCTAGGTTTGTTTCAGTGCTGAGCATCTGCCAAGCTGGTACGTTCGTGGCAGACCACACCTTCACCAGGCACTACTGTATTAACTCTTGGGTATAGCGTGGGACATTACCCCAGTTCGGTTACACAGGACTTTCTTGTGTAAAGTCCCTGTCTGACTCACCAGCTTTCATGAGGGACTCCTTTATCCATTCAAAAGATGGGAAATCTGCTGTGAGAAATACCCATCAGAAGAATAAGTTACTTACCTTTGGCACCGTTTCTTGTGGATACTCTATCTGCATATTCTTGACTGACACACCCACCTCCTCGTTCAGTGGAGTAGATTGCTTCTAGGTCATAAAGTTCCAGCACATTATCCAATTATTAATTTGCTGGTCACTCATGTTTGAATGTGTGGAAATTGCTTTTGTAGATTGATGAAAGCGCTCAGGAATGGTGCTAACATGCAGCTTTGTGTTGTCACTTCTGGGGGTGGAGCCGGTATCCACCAGAAAGCATTACTGAAGGTAAGTAACTTGTTCTTCTTGCCTAGAAATCATTTGTAGCTCTCTAAGTTATCAGATTGACTTATAAAACATTACTTTGAGACCTGTGGCAATCCGGATTTGGTATAACATAGTGTTCGATGGCACGTGTGGTATTAGATACACATGCTTTGCATAAGTCTGCCATTTAGTGTTGGGCTCGGAGTGTTGCAAGTTGTTTTGTTTGAAGAATCTTTTTGAGTCACGAGATCAAGTGACTCCTCCTCAAGGTAATACTGCGCATAGGCATTGAGTCCTTTGTTGGATTGTTTTCTCTCTGCCGTCTGGTTCGGACGGATTTCCTCTCGCTCTGGTATTTCTCGGATCTGTCTATCCTGAACTCTTCCCTTCAGTCTTTCTTTTAGCGACAGTATAGTATTTTGATCACGTTTTTCAAACTTAACGTACTCGAACTGAATACCTGCGTTGGGAGTCGGTTCACCGCCCTTCAGGCCTACTCCTTCACATGCTGTCGGAATATGCAGGATTTATGGAACATACTCGATTTAGGTTCTGTCCTCGATGCCATTCCAAATGTCCTCACACCAATCAACACCGGGTGTGTAACTTGTGGCTGTCATCGGAACATAAAGAAGAGAACAGCAACGCTTGTAGGTATTTTCGATCTAAGAAGACTTTTCATGACCGAAGAGCGCGTCGGTTGGAGATGCCGTCAAAGACTCTGGACGGCACTTACATTTTCGGAGAGGAGCATGCCCAAGAGGAAATCGGGCATCAGGCAGCCCTCTCTAGTTCAGATTGCGAGTCGGACATTAAATCTGACATCGAGAGTCAGCCGATCACCGCCGCACAACATGTGAGTACACCAGCCCCAACTTCCCATCTAAAGACTTTGGAAAAAAACATATAAACTGGTGGTCAGTCCACCACTGCCTTCAGGCTATGGTCCTATCTCACATTTGGATGCCCCACCCTCTGGCTCGGCACTGAAAATTGCCAAGGCCAATATGTCTTCGGCATCGGAGGAACAGGGAAAATAATTGCTTCTCCCCTGTTCCAATTAAAAGGAGACTTACTTTTTAAGAGATATTTGACACTGCTTCTCCTCCTAAAAAAAAAAAAAGTCTCCAAGGACAAAGACAAGGCTCCTGTTGACCCTCAGCCTTCTCCACCCCACTTTCCTGTGCTTCCTCTTACTCCACCACCACAATCTCCTACATCTTTCACATAGAGCCACAGTTTTCTCCAGAAGGGTCACCACCACCTCATGGAGATGACTTGGGTAACATTCCACAGCATGTACATCCATGGGAGTTATATGGCCCAGATCCCATACTCCCTAATGACCCCGATTTGTACCCAGCACAGCCTTCACCTCCTAAAGATGCAACAGTATACAATCAGTTTATTGCACAGGCTTCTGCATACCAATATGTGTACATGTCCATGTTGCCAGCTATACTTAAATATACCACAGGCATCTTTAAAGAACCTGTTAGGGCAAAGTTTATGACCCCAAGGGTAAAAAAAAAAAAAAAAAGGCAGCACCATTGGGCCCTATAATTATCAGATCACAGGTACCGCCTGACTCTATAGTTGTAAGCACAGCACAGAAACGTGCTAATAGACAATCTACAGGAGATGCTGCTCCTCCTGATAAGGAGAGCAAACAACTTGAGACAGAAGAGAAAAGAGTAGCTGCACAGGATGATAATCATTGAATTGCTAATTCGCAGGCACTTCTGGCAAGATATGATAGTGCCCACTGAAAAGAGATGGAAGAGCTGCTTTAGTACCTTCCAGATGAACATCGAAAAAGGGACAGGAGATAGTCTCAGAAGGGCATTACATCTCAAACAACTCCATTAGATGTGCCATTGATGCAGCGGATACCGAAGCATGTGGTGTAAACACCAGTGTTATTATAAGAAGGCATGCTTGATTGAGGTGCTCAGGCTTTGCACCAGACATACAACAGGCAGTTCTCAGCATGCCTTTCTGGACTAAACACCTGTTTGGTCCACAAGTTGACACCACCATAGACAAGCTGAAAAAGGGTCCAAAGACCGCTAAATCTATGGGAGCCCTGTGAACCACACCACGTAGGGGTAATTTTCGTAGGCCACAATCTAGGTGAGGTTTTAGAACATCTTCCACTGAGCCTTCCACTTCCCAAACCAAACAGGGAACACACTTTTACAACAGAGCTTCCTTCAGAGGCTCTTACAGGGGCGCAGATAATAAAGACAGAGGCAAAGCGTCCACTTCTAGAGGTTCTGCTTCAAACACACACCAGTGACTGCTTACAGATTCCTCCAGCACACACCTCTCCAGTAGGGAGAAGACTAGCAAATTTCTATCCCCGTTGGTCCAATATCACAACAGATCAATGGGTTCTATCAATTATCCACATGGTTACTGTCTAAAAATCATCTCCAGTTCACAACATTTTCCCCCTTGTGGTCTCAAACATTCACACAACCATCTCACTCTTTTGAAAGAAGAGGTACAATCTCTTCTTCTCAAAGGGGCTGAAGAACCAGTTCCCCTGTCTCAACAGGGGTTAGGGGTATATTCCCTATACTTCCATATACCAAAGAAGATAGTGTAGGAATTTGGCTCTGTATATACTATCTCAAAGTGAGAGATAGTGTGCACAGAGTCCAGGGGTTCCCCTTAGAGGTTGATAGTGGCAATAATAGATAATACTAATGCTCTATTTGGGGTAGTGTGGTCGAGCAGTAGGCTTATCAGAGGGTAGTGTTAAGCATTTGTTGTACACACACAGGCAATAAATGGGAGCACACACTCAGACTTAACTCCAGGCCAATTGTTTTTTTTATATAGAAAAATATTATTTTCTTAATTTATTTTAGAACCACAAGATTCAGAATTCAAGTAAGTACATATATTGTAAGGTACTTGGCATAGGTACATATAGAACTTTGAATGAAAACAGTAAGGTACACAGTTTTTGAAAAAATGGCAATAAGCTATTTTAAAAGTGGAAACAGTGCAAAGGGGGAGGTAAGTACAATTTAGTTTAGCAGGTAAGTAAAGCACTTACAAGTTCAGTCTCCTGGGGGGTTTGGCAGCCTACTGTTGGGGGTTCAAGTCAGCCCCAAACACCCAGCAACACAGGGCCGGTCAGGTGCAAGGTCAAAGTGGGGCCGAAATAACAGGCGCCTATGGAGACTTTGGCTGCTCCAGTTCCAGTCTGCCAGCAGGTAAGTACCTGGTGATGCAGGCAAGGCACAGGGGGGCTTCTCGGGCCTGCCACCGACTGGGAAAAATGAGGGCCGCCTGCTGGTCACTCCTGCACCGGTAGATGGTTCTCCTTGGGCCAGGGGCTGCTGGTGCAGTGCTTCTTCCAGGCGCCAGGTTCTTTGTTACCGGGCAGTCGCAGTCAGGGGGAGCCTCTGGATTCTCTCTGCAGGCTTCACCTCAGGGTGCAGGGCGGTCTTCTCAGGGTGGCCACATGGTGGGAGTCACATGTGAGTCCTCGCTGCAGTGTTGGTTTCTCTGGACACTAGCTGGGGGCATCGGGTGCAGAGTGTTGGGGGACTCGTGCTTCTGGACACTAGATGGGGGCGTCGGGTGCAGAGTGTTGGGGGACTCGTGCTTCTGTAGTGAGGCTGGAGTCCCTTTAAAGATGGTTTCTTCCTTGTTGTTTTGACAGAGCCATTGTCCACAGGAGTTTCTGGTCCTTTGGGTTGCAGGGCAGTCCTCTCAGTTGGCAGAGGTCGCTGGTTCCGCTAGATGCATCGCTGTTGCAGGTTCTTTATGTCTGGAGACAGGGCGGTAGGGCTGGGGGGCAAGTCATTTGTCTTCTCTGTGGGGCTTTCAGGCCAGCAGTCCTTTTTCTTCTTTAAGTAGTAAGGAAATCTCTTTTCCTGGGTTCAGGGTCGTCCCTAAATACTAAGTTTAGGGGTGTGTTTAGGGCTGGAGGGAAGTAGCCAATGGCTACTGTCCCTGAGATTGGCTACTCCCTCCTAGTGCCTCCTCCCTTTGGGGAGGGGGACACATCCCTAATCTTATTGGTGGAAATCCTCCAAAGAAAGATGGAGGATTTTCTTACGAAGTGGTCACCTCATCTCAGGACACCTTAGGGGCTGTCCTGGCTGGAGGGGGACTCCTCCTTGTTTTTCTCATTATCTCCTCCGTACTTGCCGCCAAAAGTGGGGGCAGTGTCCGGGGGGGAGGGTATCTCCACTAGCTGGAGTGCCCTGGGGCTCTGTAACACCAGGCTTGAGCCTTTGAGGCTCACCGCCAGGTGTTACAGTTCCTGCAGAGGGAGGTGTAAAGCACCTCCATCCAGAACAGGCTTTGATCCTGGTCACAGAGTGCACAAAGGCACTCACCCTATGTGGCCAGAAACTAGCCTGGAAGTGGCAGGCTGGCAGAGACCGGTCAGCCTAGCACTAGCAGTTGGGCTGGCCTGCAGGGAGCATCTCTAAGATGCCCTCTGAGTGCATTTCTTAATAAATCTCACACTGTCTTAATAAATCTCACACTGGCATCAGTGCGGATTTATTGTGCTGAGAAGTTTGATACCAAACTTCCCAGTATTAAGTGTAGCCATTATGGAACTGTGGAGTTCGTGTTTGACAAACTCCCAGACCATATACTCTTTATGGCTACACTGCACTTACAATGTCTAAGAATTGGCGTTGACACTGTAGGGGCATATAGTGCTCATACAGCTATGCCCTCACCTGTGGTAATAGTGCACCCTGCCTTAGGGCTTTAAGGCCTGCTATAGAGGTGACTTACCTATTCCACAGGCAGTGGGTTGTGAGCATGGCACCATGAGGGGAGTGCCATGTCGATTTAGTCTTTTTGTCCCCCACCAGCACACACAAGCTGTGAGGCAGTGTGCGTGTGCTGAGTGAGGGGTCCCTAGGGTGGTATAATGCATGCTGTTGCTGCGGCCCTTAGAGACCTTCCCTGGCCACAGGGTCCTTGGTACCAGGTGTACCCTTTACAAGGGACTTATCTGTGTGCCAGGGCTGTGCCAATTGTGGAGACAAAGCTATAGTTTTAGGGAAAGAACACTGGTGCTGTGGCCTGGTTAGCAGGGTCCCAGCACACGTTCAATCATAACAAGCATCACCAAAAGGCAAAAAGTTAGGGGGTAACCATGCCAGCAGTGGCATTTTCCTACAGATGGTTCTCTAAGACCAATTCTAGATCTCAGACCTCTCAGCCTATACATCCTATTAGGGCATTTCCATATGGTCATGCAAGATGTTATTCCCCTATTAAAGCAAGAAGATTTCATGACCGTCTTAGATCTATAAGAAGCTTATTTTCACATTCCCATACATCCAGAACATCGGAAATACCTCAGATTTGTCATTGCAGGAAAACATGTTCAATTCTCGAGGTCTTACCATTCGGGGTAACAACCGCTCCCAGGGTATTAACAAAATCTCTAGCAGTAGTTGCTGCATTCCTGAGAAGACAATATATTAATGTCTTCCCGTACTTGGACAACTGGCTCATCAGAGCCAATACCATCCAACAATGTCTCAATCATACTCAGTACACAGTAGACCTTCTGCTCACACTGGGATTTACAATCAAATTTCTCATATCCCATCTCCAACCCTCATAGATACAGCCTTATGTGGGAGCAATTCTAAATACTCACTCAGGGTTGGCATATCCAAACCCAGCCCGGATTCAAGCTGTCCAAATTCTTCTGCCTCAATTACAAGAGAACCACACTTACACAGTGAGACTAGTGATGCATCTATTAAGGATGGTGGCTTCCTGCACTGCTATGGTTCCTCATGCTAGACAACAGATGAGTCCATTACAGCAGTGTCTATTTTGTCAGTGGCCTCAGTCACAGTGTATCTCCAGGATCTAGTGTTGTTGGACCGCTAGACTAGCCACTCTCTGCAATGGTGGAATCGCACCCACCTTTACAAGGGGAGGCCCTTTCAAAACCCTGTGCCTCAGATCTCTCTCGATACAGATGCATCACGGATAGGTTGGGGAGCTCACCTCAACAACCTTACAATACAAGGCAGAAGGGATCCCATTCAAAATACTTATCACATCAAATACAAGGAGTTACTAGCATTCTTTCTAGCGCTCAAATTTCTGCCACAACTCTCTTACAAGGTGGTTTCATTCTGTGCACACAACATGACAACCATGTATTATCGGCAGAAACTGAGGTGGCGGGGTGGGCGAACACTTGCCTCAATTGTCCCTTCTTGCTCAGACAATTTGGAAATGAGTGATTCACAATCACATTCACTTTCTGGCAGAATATCTTCCAGAAATGGACAACCAGTTTGCAGACCCCCTAATCAGGGTACAGCAACAAATATACGAATGGAAACTTCACCCACAAGTACTTCACCAATATTTTCACCTGTGGGGAACAACAGAAATAGACTTCTTTGCCTCTGCAGAAAATTCTAAATGCCAAAACTTCGCCTCCAGATACCCACACCCTCAGTCCAAGGCAATGCTCTATCAATGAATTGTACACACACAAAATATTAGCAGGAAAGGGATAAATTCAAATAATTACACCTAAACCAATAATAACTCTTGGTTCAAAGGGGAGAAATTATTTCCCGTATTTATTTAGTTTAATCATACGCAGCAGCAACAGAATCAAAGGACCAATGCCTATCTATAAACTAATAATCCTAAAGTGAGCCTATATACAATTATCTCTGCACATATACATAAATAACAGGCTTATGAAACAGACAATGCATACAATATATAAAAACAAAAACAAATACCCTACTCCAACATTTGAAAAGTTGGTCACCACAAAACAATACACGTAGTGATCACAAATAACATGGTACCCAAGGGTCTTGCACCCAGCTGTATACTACCTCATAACTTATTTGAGAAAGGTAGTAAGTAGTGCTTTACAACTTATTGAAAATCAATTCACTTTTTCAGACTCTTTGGACCCATTCAAGATATGTCGACGCGTTTCGGCCTAACAACTTAAGGCCTCATCAGGACTGTTGGAGAACGCTGGCATCACTCTTTCCTTCTGTGGAGCAAGCGCCTAAATTACAGTACTCAGTTCCCGAGTGCTATTTACTTATGCTATTCGTTTTGCATGCCAGCAGTTGAAATGTTATTAGCAAACATTTTTTCTAAAGTTATGCCGGTCTGCAGTAGTGAGTAATCTCCGTATAACGCTGTACAAGCTTTCCCGTGTATCAATGAATTGGTCAGGGATATTTGCTTACGCTTTTCCGCCTTTCCCACCCATTCCATTTCTGGTTCGCACACTGAGGCAAACATCACTCACCACGATCCTTGTAGCTCGCACATGGGCATGTCAGCCTTGGTACACAACACTGTTGGATCCGTCTGTGGTTCCCCACCAGAAACTCCCACTGCAGACCAGACATTCTGACTAAAAAACTAGGTCAAATCAGACATTCAGACCACAAAACTTAATCTTCCAATTATTTGCAACTCCCATGTGAATGCATGGGCATTCTTAGCGAAGCACGGAAACCCACAACTAGACTGTGTTATTCTGCAAAATAGACCTAAACACATTGATTTAATCAAACCACCACTGAAAGACATTGTTTGTTAGCTGCTACATTTACAAAAGGCACATTTAGCATTCTCGTCTATAGCTGCTTACCTCTAAACCAGACAACATATTTCTTCATTCAGAAATTCCAGTAATCAAAGCCTTTATGGAAAGCCTTAAGTGTCATTCCACCCTGGGTTCTTCCAGCTCCAATATGGAACCTTAATGTTGTCCTTACTAGACTCATGGGTCCCCTTTTGAACCCATGCACTCCTACTCTTTGCAATTTCCTTCATGGAAAGTTGCCTTTCTAGTGGCTATCACTTCCCTAAATGTGTAAGTTAAATACAAGCTTTTACTTTTGAAGAAACTTTCTTCCACATTCATAAAGATAGAGTAGTCCTTAGGACAAACCCTAATGTTATCCCAAAAGTAGTTTCACCATTTCACATTAACTCGTTTCTCCATTTCACATTAACTAATGAGTTGAGTTACCTGCTTTTTCCCCACAGCAGACTCAGTCGCTGATAGAGCTCTGTGCATACTAGATGTTAAAAGAGCTCTTATGTATTACATCAATAGGACTAAAAGTTTTTTAGAAAATCTAAACAGCTTTTTGTAGCATTTTCAACGCCTCACACAGGCACTCCAATTTAAAAAGCTGGGATAACTAGATGAATAGTCAAGTGTATTGAAACTTGCTATCTTAAAGCTAAAAGACAATTACCTACAGCTCCTAGAGCACATTCTACCAGAAAAAAGTGCTTCTATGGCTTTTTTAGGAAACATTCCAATAGCCGATATTTATGTAGCTGCTACTTGGTCTACACCACACACATTCACTATTGTGTAGATGTTTTAGCTCGCCAACAAGCAAATGTTGGCCAGGCAGTGCTCAGAACACTTTTTCAGGCTACTCCAACTCCTATAGGCTAGCCACCACTTACTTGGAGGGGACTGCTTTACAGTCTATGCAAAGCATGTGTATGGACAGCCGCACATGCCCTTGAACAGAAAATGTTACTTACCCAGTAGACTTCTCTCCGTGACATGTGGAAAATGTTACTTACCCAGTAGACTTTTGTCCGTGACATGTAGTGCGCCCTCCCTCTATATACATGTTCTATGGCATATTAGCTGCAGATACACGTGCTTTGAATACGTACGCCATCTATTGTTGGGCTCGGAGTGTTACAAGTTGTTTTTCTTCAAAGAAGCTTTTTCGAGTCACAAGATCAAGTGACTCCTCCTCTTGGTGATAGTTCACATGGGCATCGAGTCCTTTGTTAGAATGCTTTCTTTCCGCCGTCGGGTTCGGACGTGTTTCCTCTCGCTCCGGTAGGTCTCGGTTCAGTACTGTCTGAACTTCTCTCTTCTTTCTCTTGGTATTGTTTTCGATCACGTTTTCTCACTTATATTGATTAAATACCCATTCGGGTGACCGCCTCCTTCTCTGGCCTACTTAGACTCGTGGTGGTCAAATGATGCCAGACTGATGGATCGAACTCTGTTTCGCTTTTGCCCTCTGTCACGCCATGATCCCATACACCGACCAACACTCGATGTGCCATCTCTGCCTCTCCCCCGATCACAAGGAGGAAAGCTGTGAAGGTGTTGATCTTTCCATTCCAAGAAAACTCTGAGGGATCACAGATCGCATCGGTTAAAGGTGGCATCCAAGTCGTCGAAACAAACGGCTGACATTTTCGGAGAGGAACAAGCACAGACTCTATTTTCCATTGCAGATTCTGATTCCGACCAAGACTCCGATGGGGACAGCTAATCTATTCCAGCGGCACATGTGAGAACATCAGCACCTTCCCATCACCAAAAACGATCTAGAAAGACATCAGCACTGGCCGTGGGTCCACCACTGCTTGCCAGCCATGGTCGGACCCAAAAAATACATTCCGATGACCAACCCTCTGGTTCGGCACCAAAAAAGACCAAAGTGCATTCGGCGTCTATTGAACAGCTTTCCATACCTGTTTTGGGATCAAGTCAAAGAGTGGAGACTTCCACCTCGGAGCTGAAACACCCATCTTCCACCTTGGAGCCAAAACTCCCATCATCCATTTCGGAGCTGAAGAAACCTCCATCCATTTCGGAGCCAACATTCTCAGCCCAATTAAAACATTCGGGTGGTCATTATGACCCTGGTGGTATTACAACGCCAGGGCCAAAACGACGGGAGCAGCGCCAACAGGCTGGCTGTGTCTCCCGGCGTATTTTGGCCGCGGTCGCACCGCCGGGGCCGGCGGTTTTCCGCCACAATGGCCCCGGCGGTTGTAATCCGCCTTGGCAGCTCTGCTTGCCGTGCTGCCCAGGGGATTACGAGTCCCCGACCGCCAGCCTTTTTCTGGCGGTCTGAACCGCCAGGAAAAGGCTGGCGGTATGGGGAGTCTGGGGGCCCCTGCACTGCCCATGCCACTGGCATGGGCAGTGCAGAGGCCCCCTGACAGGGCCCCATGCGGCTTTTCACTGTCTCCCATGTTGCGGCCCACATCCCCGCTGTGCCGGCGGGCGGAAACTGGGTTTCTGGCCCAGCGGGGATGTCCAAATGGCCACCGCGGGAGTGCGGCCGCATTGGCAGCCGCACAGCGGTTACAGCTTGGCTGGCGGCAGTAGCCGCCCGCCAATGTTGTAATGAGGCCCTTGGTCTCTAAACTTTCGGAGCTAAAAGCTGTGGGAGGGAAATATGCTCCAACTACAGAGGAGTCTTCAGAAATAAGGCCCATTCGTGAAGTGATGGACGCTAAGCAGTGCAAAATCCAAATCCATAAAGATACAGGAAGGATTATTGCTTCTCCTCCTCCTACAACTAAAAGGAAATTAACTTTCCAAGAGACTTTAAAAGCTGGGCCTCCACCTGCAAAAATACTCAAGCACAAGGAGAAACCGAATGCAGTACTTCAGCCATCACCACCACATTCTCTTTTGCTTCCTGCTTTTGCACCACCTGATACTCGACCACCACCTTCACCTACACAGTGTCCTCCACAATCTCCTGTTTCTCCACATGGGAATGAGTTGGGTGACACTACTTACAATGTAGACCCATGGGATTTGTATAACCCAGGCCCTATTCCAGCCAATGATCCTGATTTATTCCCCGCTAGGCCATCTCCACCTGAAGACACCACTGCCTTATAGTCAGTGCTAGGGCAGCTGTATATCAACGTGCAGTTGCATTCAGATCCCATAGAGGATGATTTTTTATTTAACACACTATCCTCTACGCACAAGGAGTATCAATGCCTACCAATGCCCCCAGGCATGCTTAAACATGCAGATGACATTTTTAAGGAGCCAGTGAAGGCCAGGGTTATTACACCAAGGGTGGACAAAAAATACAAAGCTGCACCTTCAGATCCACTCTTTATCACACAATTGCCACCTGACTCTATTGTTGTTAGTGCAGCAAGGAAAATGGCAAATAGTCAGTCCACCAGGGATGCTCCTTCCCCCACATAAAGAAAGACGCATGTTGATTGCAGCAGGGAAGAGAGTGACAACTCAAGCTGCTAATCACTGGAGTAATGCCAACTCGCAGGCTCTTTTAGCCAGATATGATAGAGATCATTGGGATGAGATGGAAAAGTTCTTACAATACCATCCACCAGAGCACCAAAAAAGGGCACAGCAGATAGTTACAGAGGGCCAGGCAATCTCCAACAGCCAAATTAGATCCGCCCTAGATGCAGCAGACACCGCAGCAAGGGGTATTAACACTAGTGCGATCATCAGAAGGCATGCATGGTAGCGAACTTAAGGGTTCAAACCTGAGCTACAACAGGTAGCACTTAATATGCCTTTCGACAAACAGCACTTATTTGGCCCTGAGGTGGATACCACCATAGGAAAATTGAAAAAAAGACTCTGAGACAGCTAATGCTATGGGTTCCCTTTATACTACACCTTCTTGGGGGTACTTTTCGTAAGCCCCATTTCAGAGGTGGTTTTAAACCATCAACATCAGAGCCCTCTACATCCCAACAAAATCCGGGACAACAATATAACACCAGAGGGTTTTTCAGAGGATCCTACAAGGGAAACAACTTTAGAGGTAGAGGTAAATCACCACCACAAGAAGTGCCTCCACTTTCACTAAACAGTGACTTTCTGCACAGTATACATCTCCTGGGGGAGGAAGACTGGAAATTTTCTACCAACAGTGGCACAACATTACATCAGATCAATGGGTGCTGTCAATTATCCAAAATGGTTATTACCTAGAACTCCTCTCTACTTAACCAAAAAGTCCCCCTCGCTCTCACAGGCTTTTTCTAGAACACCTCAATTTGTTAAAACAAGAAGTACAATCACTTCTACTCAAAGGTGCAATAGAGATGGTACCTATACCTCAAGAAGGGACAGGAGTTTATTCTCTATATTTCCTTATACCAAAAAAGGATGGTCCTCTCAGACCAATCCTGGATCTCAGACCTCTCAATCAGTACATTTTCTCATAGCATTTCCACATAGTCACTCTTCAGGATGTCATTCCCCTACTACACAAACAGGACTACAAAACAGCATTAGTTTTAAAAGATGCTTACCTCTACATCCCCATATATCCAGCACATCACAAATACCTAAGATTTGTGACAGCAGCCAAGCACTACCAGTTCAAAGTGCTACCCTTTGGAGTAACAACAGCACTAAGGGTATTCACCAAATGCCTAGCAGTGGTTGCAGCATACCTCAGAAGGCAACATGTACATGTCTTTCCCTGTCAAGACGACTGGCCATAAAAGCCAGCACCATTCAAAACAGCACACAATGGATACTCTACACAGTCTAGGGTTCACAATCAATTACCATAAATCTCACCTGCAACTAGCACAAATACAGCCGTATCTAGGAGCAATTCTGAACACTCAGTCTGCATTAGCGTACCCAAACTCACAGAGAATTCAAGCTTTCCACAATCTCATGTCTTAATACAATCAACCTTCTACAGTAAAGTTTATCATGAAACTGTTGGGAATGATGCTATTGTGCATAGCAGTAGTACCCAATGCACATCTAAACATGAGACCCCTACAACAGTGTCTCTCGGAACAATGGTCTCAGGCACAGGGTCAACTTCACAATCTAGTATTGTTGGACCACCAAACATACAACTCTCTACAATAGTGGAATCAAACCAGCTTATCAAAAAAGCGGCCATTTCAGGACCCTGTGCCACAGAGCATAATCACCGCCGATGTATCAATGACAGGTTGGGGAGCCCATCTCAACAATCTTACTATACAGGGAAAATGAAACTCAGTTCAATAAACTTACCACCTAAATCATTTGGAATTGCAAGCAGTGTTCCTAGCACTCAAAACATTCCAGCCACAGATCACACAGGACAGACAACATGACAACAATGTATTAGCTGCAAAAACGGGGACACACACTCATCTCAATTGGCCCTTCTAGCACAGACCATTTTGAAATGGGCAATTCACAATCGCATTCAACTGCTAGCAGGGATACACAACCAACTAGCGGACCTCTTAAGCAGGAAGCATCAACAAACACACAAATGGGAGATTCACCCACAAGTCATTCAACAGTACTTTAGCTTGTGGGGAACACACTGACATAGACCTCTTCGCAAAAAGCGAAAACGCAAAATGGCCAAACTTTGCATCCAGGTACCCACTCCTTCAATCCAAGGGAAATGCTCTATGGATCAATTGGTCAGGGATATTTGCTTGCGCTTTCCCCCTCTAATTCCATTTCTGGTCAGAAAGTTCCGTCACAGCTCCCTCACTATGATACTCATAGCTCCCACATGGGCACCTCAACACTGGTACACAACACTATTGGATCTGTCTGCAGTACCACATCACAAGCTCCCAAACAGACCAGACCTATTGACTCAAAACAAAAGTCAAATCAGGCATCCCAATCCTAGTACTCAACCTGGCGATTTGGCTCCTGAAGTCATAGAGTTGGGATATCTACAGCTTCCATCAGAATGTATGAACATTCTAGAGGAAGCACGCAAACAACCAGACAGCGCTATGCAGCTAAATGGAAATGTTTTATATATTATTGTCAACCCAAAATCATTGATCCACTTAAAGCATCAGTACAGGATATTGTCTATTTGCTTCACTTACAAAAAGCAAATCTTGCATACTCATCTATTAAAATTCATTTAACGGCAATATTAGCTTACCTCCAAAACAGAGAGTAAACGTCTGTTTAGAATTCCTGTCATAAAAGCTTTTATGGAAAAACTTGAGAGGTATTCCACCTAGAGCTCCACCAGCTCCTGCCTGGAATCTTAACATCGTGCTCATAAGACTTATGGGTCTACCATTTGAACCTAGGCATTGTTGCGCTCTTCACTTTTTCCCCATGGAAGGTTGCTTTCCTAGTAGCAATTACTTCCTTAAGGAGAGTTAGTGAAATTCAAGCATTCACTTTAGAAGAACCTTTCTTCCAAATTTACAAAAATAAAATAGTACTTAGGACAAACCCCAAATTCTCCCCCTAGGTGGTTTCACAATTTCACATTAATCAGTCAGTGGAATTGCCAGTCTTCTTTCCACAGCCATATTCAGTTGCTGAAAGAGCTCTTCACACTCTTGATGTCAAAAGACCTCTCATGTATTACATAGATAGAACAAAAGATTTCAGAAAATCTAAACAACCTTTTGTGGCTTTTCAGCAACCTCATAAGGGTAATCCTATTTCAAAACCGGGATTAGCTAGATGGATAGTAGTGTATTCAAACTTGCTATCTTAAAGCTAAAAGACAGCTATTAGTAACTCCTAAAGCACATACTACTAGGAAGGAAGGAGCTTCAATGGCATTCTTAGGAAATATACCAATGGCAGACATATACAAAGCAGCCACATGGGCCACCCCACACACATTTACTAAACACTACTGTGTGTGTGGATGTGTTAGCTTGCCAACGTTGGTCAAGCAGTGCTTAAAACAGTATTTCAAGCTACTCCAACTCCTACAGGCTAGCCACCGATTACTTTAGGAGGGAACTGCTTTTCAGTCTATGTAAAGCATGTGTATCTGCAGCTACAGCTACACATGCCATAGAAAGGAAAATGTCAGTTACCCAGTAGACACCTGTTCATGGCATGTAGTTCTGCAGATCCACATGTGCCCTCCTTCCTCCCAGGAAACCGGTACCCCTTGTAGTACTTTCTTTATGTAAATATGTGTTCGATGACATGTGTAGCTGCAGATACACATGCTGTGCACATCCCGCCATCTAGTGTTGGGCTCGGAGTGTTACAAGTTGTTTTTCTTCGAAGAAGTCTTTTCGAGTCACGAGATCGAGGGACTCCTCCCATTTCGGCTCCATTGCGCATGGGCGTCGACTCCATCTTAGATTGTTTTTTTTCCGCCATCGGGTTCAGGCGTGTTCCTTTTCGCTCCGTGTTTCGGGTCGGAAAGTTAGTTAGAATCTCGGAAAAATCGTCGGTATTGTTTGCGTTCGGTATCGGGTTAGTTATAACAGATCGACACCGATTTTGAAGAGCTCCGGTGGCCCTTCGGGGTTTTTTCGATCCCCCGTCGGGGCCTGGTCAGCCCAGCCACGTGTCTCTTCAAGGCTGATGGAACGGACCCCATTCCGCTTCTGCCCAAAATGTCACAACAAGTATCCGTATACAGATCAGCATCTGGTCTGTAACTTGTTTGTCTCCAGAGCACAAGGAAGATACTTGTGAAGCCTGTTGAGCGTTTCGGTCCAGAAAGACATTAAGGGACCGAAGAGCTAGAAGACTGCAGATGGCGTTGGCGCCGACAGGACAAGGGCGTTTCGAGGAGGAAGAAGAAACTTTCTCCATCCAGGAGTCTGACTCGGACGAGCTCGATCCGGAAGAAACGCCGAAAACCGTGAGTAAGATGTAGAAACATAAAACTCACGAGAAGACCACAAAAGCCCAGGGGACGCCACCGCCAACAGGCGAAAGACCAGCAGCCACAGGCAAAGGTGGCTAAACAAGTAAGCCCGCCCCCGTCCCCACAACGCTCTCCGCAACCATCACCAGTAGCCACTCCACCAATGATGCAATCCCCGACTCATACAGGGATGAGTCAGGACGATCCAGACGCGTGGGATCTTTATGATGCGCCAGTGTCAGATAACAGTCCTGACTGTTATCCAGCTAGACCGTCACCACCAGAAGATATTACAGCCTACGCGCAGGTGGTGTCTAGGGCAGCGGCGTTTCATAATGTCAGCCTACATTCAGAGCCAATTGAAGACGACTTTCTATTCAATACACTGTCGTCCACACACAGCCAGTACCAGTCTCTCCCCATGCTACCTGGAATGCTAAAGCACTCCAAACAAGTGTTTGAGGAGCCTGTAAAAGGAAGGGCCATTACTGCAAGAGTGGAGAGAAATATAAACCGCCACCAACGGACACCCCGTGTACATCACACAACAGCTAACACCGGACTCAGTAGTAGTAGGGGCAGCTCGCAAGAGGGTGAACTCACACACTTCAGGAGATGCACCACCTCCAGATAAAGAGAGTCGTAAATTCGACACGGCAGGAAAAAGAGTGGCGGCACAGGCAGCAAACCAGTGGCGTATTGCAAACTCACAGGCTTTGTTGGCCAGATACGATAGAGCTCATTGGGACGAAATGCAACACTTTATAGAACATTTGCCCAAGGAGTTCCAAAAGAGAGCACAGCAAGTAGTGGAAGAAGAACAGAGTATCTCAAACAATCAGATACGGTCAGCAATAGATGCGGCAGACACAGCTGCTAGAACTGTAAACACAGCAGTGACAATAAGGAGACATGCATGGCTGCGTACATCAGGATTCAAGCCGGAAATACAACAAGCCATGCTGAATATGTCATTTAACGGACAACAGTTGTTTGGGCCGGAGGTGGACACTGCCATCGAAAAGCTTAAAAAAGACACAGATACGGCCAAAGCCATGGGCGCACTCTACTCCCCACAGAGCAGAGGCACATTTCGAAAGACACAGTTTCGAGGGGGGTTTCGAGGACAAAGCACAGAACTCACAACCTCACAAACAAGGCCCACTTATCAAAGCCAATATCAGCGGGGAAGTTTTCGGGGACAATATAGAGGGGGACAGTTCCAAAAAAGTAGAGGGAAATTCCAAAGTCCCAGAACTCCACAAAGCAAGCAGTGACTTACACCTCACAAATCCCCAACACAACACCTGTGGGGGGGAGACTAACCAAGTTCTACAAACAATGGGAGGAGATAACAACAGATACTTAGGTCTTAGCAATTATCCAGCATGGTTATTGCATAGAATTTCTCAAATTCCCACCAAATATCCCACCGAAAACACACAATATGTCACAGCAACACATGGATCTTCTACAACTAGAGGTCCAAGAGTTCTTACAAAAACAAGCAATAGAATTAGTACCAATTCATCAGAAAGGAACAGGAGTTTACTCTCTGTACTTTCTCATACCCAAAAAGGACAAAACTCTAAGACCTATATTAGATCTCAGAACGTTAAATACCTACATCAAATCAGATCACTTTCACATTGTGACGTTACAGGACGTAATCCCATTGCTCAAACAGCAAGACTACATGACAACACTAGACCTAAAGGATGCATACTTCCATATACAGATACATCCTTCACACAGAAAGTACCTAAGGTTTGTATTCCAAGGGGTACATTACCAATTCAAAGTGTTGCCATTTGGGATAACAACTGCGCCAAGAGTTTTCACAAAATGCCTGGCAGTGGTAGCTGCGCATATCTGAAGACAGCAAATACACGTCTTCCCGTACCTAGACGATTGGTTAATCAAAACCAACACGCAAAAACGGTGTTCACAACACACAAGGTACGTTATCGAGACCCTCCACAAACTCTCACTCAACTACACAAAGTCGCACATTCAGCCGTGCCAAACACAGCAGTACTTAGGGGCGACAATCGACACAACAAAAGGGGTTGCCTCTCCAAGTCCACAAAGGGTGCAAGCCTTTCACAAGGTAATACAGGTCATGTATCCAAAACAAAAAATACAGGTCAACATGGTAATGAAACTACTAGGCATGATGTCCTCATGCATAGCCATTGTCCCAAACGCCAGATTGTACATGCGGCCCTTACAACAGTGCCTGGCATCACAATGGTCACAGGCACAGGGTCAACTTCTAGATCTAGTGTTGATAGACCGCCAAACATACACCTCGCTTCTATGGTGGAACAGCATACATTTAAACCAAGGGCGGCCTTTCCAAGACCCAGTGCCTCAATACGTAATAACTACAGATGCCTCCATGATAGGGTGGGGAGCTCATCTCAATCAACACAGCATCCAGGGACAATGGGACACTCAGCAAAAACAATTTCACATAAATCACTTAGAACTACTGGCAGTATTTCTAACGCTAAAAGCATTTCAACCCATAATAAGCCACAAACAGACAACATGACAACGATGTATTATCTGAACAAACAGGGAGGAACACACTCAACTCAGTTATGTCTCCTAGCACAAAGAATATGGCATTGGGTGATTCACAACCACATTCGCCTAATAGCACAGTTTATTCCAGGGATTCAGAATCAGTTAGCAGACAATCTTTCTCGGGATCACCAACAGATCCACGAATGGGAGATTCACCCCGAAATACTAAACACTTACTTCCAGAGATGGGGAACACCACAAATAGACCTATTTGCAACAAAAGAATACGCAAAATGCCAACACTTCGCATCCAGATACCCACAAGATCAGTCTCAGGGCAATGCGTTATGGATGAGTTGGTCAGGGATATTTGCATACGCTTTTCTCCCTTTCCCACTCCTTCCATATCTAGTAAACAAATTGAGTCAAAACAAACTCAAACTCATACTAATAGCACCTACTTGGGCAAGACAACCTTGGTACACAACACTATTAGATCTCTCAGTGGTGCCTCATGTCAAACTACCAAACAAACCAGATCTGTTAACTCAACACAAACAACAGATCAGACACCCAAATCCAGCATCACTGAATCTAGCAATTTGGCTCCTGAAATCTTAGAATTCAGACACTTAGACCTAACACAGGAATGTATGGAGGTCATAAAACAAGCTAGGAAACCAACCACTAGACATTGCTATGCAAATAAGTGGAAAAGATTTGTTTATTATTGCCACAATAATCAAATCCAACCATTACACGCGTCTGCTAAAGACATTGTAAGCTACTTACTACATTTGCAAAAGTCAAAGCTAGCTTTTTCATCCATTAAAATACATCTTACCGCAATTTCAGCTTATCTGCAAATTAGACATCAAAAGAGAGTTAATGTACTACATTGACAGAACAAAACTAATTCGGAAGACAAAACAATTATTTATTGCTTTCCAAAAACCCCATACACGAAATCCAATTTCTAAACAGGGCATTGCTAGATGGATAGTTAAGTGCATTCAAACTTGTTATCTTAAAGCAAAAAGAGAACTGCCTATTACACCAAAGGCACACTCCACTAGAAAGAAAGGTGCTACCATGGCCTTTCTAGGAAATATTCCAATGACCGAAATATGTAAGGCAGCCACATGGTCTACGCCTCATACATTTACCAAACACTACTGTGTAGATGTGTTAACGGTACAACAAGCCACAGTAGGCCAAGCACTACTACGAACATTGTTTCAAACAACTTCAACTCCTACAGGCTGAACCATCGCTTTTGGGGAGATAACTGCTTACTAGTCTATGCACAGCATGTTTATCTGCAGCTACACATGCCATTGAACGGAAAATGTCACTTACCCAGTGTACATCTTTTTGTGGCATTAGTCGCTGCAGATTCACACACGCCCACCCGCCTCCCCGGGAGCCTGTAGCCGTTTGGAAGTTGATCTTGAACATTTGTAAATTTGTAAATTTATCACTTTAAACTACATTATGTACATACGTATTCACTCCATTGCATGGGCACTATTACTATAATACACAACTCCTACCTCACCCTCTGCGGGGAAAACAATCTAAGATGGAGTCGACGCCCATGCGCAATGGAGCCGAAATGGGAGGAGTCCCTCCATCTCGTGACTCGAAAAGACTTCTTCGAAGAAAAACAACTTGTAACACTCCGAGCCCAACACTAGATGGCGGGATGTGCACAGCATGTGAATCTGCAGCGACTAATGCCACGAACAGATGTACACTGGGTAAGTGACATTTTCCATATACATTGCATGGACGTCTATATATATATATATATATACGCACTTGTGTGTGTTTGTATATATACATTTCTCACTCCTTACTTCACCCTCCTGCGGGAAAACAGTCTAACAAGGTACTCGATGCCCAAGCGCACTATCACTGAGAGGAGGAGTCACTCAATCTTATGACTTGAAAAAGCTTCTTCAAAGAAAAACAACTTGTAACACTCAGAGCCCAACACTAGATGGCGGACTTATGCAAAGCATGTTAATCTGCAGCACTACATGCCACGAACAGATGTCTACTGGGTAAGTAACATTTTCCTTTCTAATATTGAAGTCAGGCCATACGTTTTAATGCATTTTTTGTCCTTTTCTTTGTCTGCATCTGAACACACATTGCATGCTTCTAAAGTCAGAAGTACATTTAAAATGTCATGATATGTCAAAAGATGTACTTAAGGTTTAGCAGTCAGCATTTTGAAATAGTTTATCAAAGGTGCACTGTAGTTTTTACTATGAAACTGAAAATAGTTATTCACCAGGACATTATAAAGTACAGCTCAATGCGTAAGTCAGGTCTACTAATACTCCTTTACAGACCACTGACCTCATTTCAAGGATTTGTAATTCAGAGTTTGGCAGCTGAGCTTGTCTATTTTTTTAAAAAGTTGTTTCATTAGTCTTTTATTGAGTTCCGTGTGTAATGGGTACCATCAAATACAGATGTCTTATGTAATAAGCAACGTTCTCTTTTCAATATCTTTTTTGCTTCTTGACATGAGAGCGGTATTCTCCATCATCGGCATTCTCTTAATATTCCTATATGACTTGCCCATCTTCAGCTTCTTGTTGGTTGCAAACGGAATGGTATCTCCGGATTCCGGCTACAGATTAGACTGGAGATAAACAACTGTCTTTGGTGTAGGTGGTCTACCACATTATTTATTTACTTTTTGAAAAAAAAAATATGTATTTCTTTTCTTATCCATTTAAAAAAATATGTGGAGACCCTGGTGATCGCTAGGCAGTATTGTGATAAAAATACCATGATGTAGTATTCGAAGTACAGGGCAGCAACATTTTAGGCTTTCACATTGACTTGCACATGAGGAATTTTGTAAGCAAGTCTACACATTTGTGTTGTGGAAATAGATATGTGCAAGAAATTGGCCAAAGGAAAGCCCTGCCTTAGAAGTAACTTGTGCTTTTAATTTCAGTGACCTTTGCAAATGACAAAAAGGAAGCAGTGTTTGTGAAACGATGTTGCAGGTACCTGAAAATAACTAACCAGTGTTGGTTTTCCATTTATTCTGACTTAATTAAAATTGTTTTTTTTTTTTTCCTGAAATGCAGGCAGTTGCTCTTTTGTCGCGTGACCTTGGGCAAATCTTTCCTGCAGTTCAGTGCAATGAAAATGGCTCATTCACCTCCAGGACATCATTCAGTAACTGGCCGCCCTAGCGTAAATGGACTGGCATTGGCAGAGTATGTTATCTACAGAGGGGAGCAGGTACAATTGTTTTCTGTTTAAATCTCTACTTCATATTTACTGACACTTTACGTTTTGGTGGGATTTTCTTGACAAGGGGAATTAATTGCAATGCATTCTCTAGTTTACGCTTCAAAAGTACATATCTGATAGAGATATCAGGCTGCAGATTCCTTACCTTTGAATTTCCCATGAGTCAGACTGGATCTGGAAGATTTATGTTTGAGTAGTATCCCTGCACACCAGTAGGCAGCATTGATTGGCTCCGCACTACGGCGTATTCACTGGAAGTGATGTCGCATTCACTTATGTAGGCGCCACCTGAGCGCTCTGACATCAGTTCTTTTCTTTCTGCCTCAGTTAGTGCTGATCCAGAGAAGAGCTACCCCTCTGTTGTTTTTTGATAGGCTTTTTCAACATTTTGTTGTATGCTTTTTCAAGTTATCTCCTGGTGTGTTGAGGATGTCCTCAAGAAAGACAGGTTTTAAACCATTTGGCGCCTGTCACCTCGCCGTGTCAGTTATAGACCCCCATTTGGCCCGTTTGTGCTGTATTGAGTAACACCACAACTCCAAATTGTGCTCGGACTGCTGGGCCATGGCACCAAAGGCTTTGAGGGAGTGGTCCCTGAAGCTGCTAGGTACCTGGCAGGTGACTCCATGTCCTGTGACTCCTAGGAGGTCTCGATCGAGACGAAGGTCTCAGGACTGCCCCAGGAGCCCCAAGTCCTCTTGGTCCCACTCTAAGTCCTCGGTGCATTCAGGTTAGAGGCACAAGAAGTCAGTGTGCTTCAACGTCTCCTCGTCTGTCAGTCGACACTACAATGGAACATTGGTATTCCAAGCATGGTTTTTCAGAGCCATTGCCAGGTTTATCTTTGCGCCTCCCTGCTTTTCTGGGAGCCAAAGGGACCCTCGCTCAACACGACCCCCCACTCAACTAAAGGAATTTTACAAGGCCATGTGCTACATATTTGAATTGACCAACCCCTCTTGAGGGAGCTGCAAAAGACCTGAAATCATGGCTAACAAACCGCAATTGGATCAGATGCAGACCCCTCTCCCTTCCCCAAGCAAATCTCACAGTAGTGACAAATGCATCTCTCCTGGGATAGGGCAGCCAACGGGGAGATATGGAGATAAGAGGACTGTAGTCTCTGGCTGAATCTGGACTCCATATAAAACCAGTTGGCGCTTCTTGTGATCCGGTTTGCATTGAAAGCCTTTCTACTCTCCATCAAGGGAAGGCTAGTACAGGTGTTCACAGACAATACCTCTGCCATGTAGTACTGCAACAAACAGGACAGGCTGAGTTTGTGGATCCCTTGTCATGAAGCCCTGTGCCTCTGGACATGGCTGGAACATCAGGGCATAGCCCTTGTGGTTTAACACCTGGCGGGTTCTCTGAATGCCAGGGTGGAAAAACGCAGACAAAGAGGCCTAGCAGATCCCAAATGGTGCCTCCATCCGGTACAGAAATAAAGGTACTTTATTTTTGGAATAAATCACCACAAAATAGTAGAAAAGGTGACCCACCCTTCGGAGGTAAGTAATACACTAAATATTACCACTAATAATCAGAAATAGGCATAGAAAAGGTTAGAAAAACAGTTCAAATAGCAATAAGCAGTAGTGACCCTAGGTAGAGCACAAACCATATACTAAAAGAAATTGAATTCGAACAAGGTACCCCCACCTAGGTAATTAAAATGTGTAGAGGGGAGCTTGGGAGTATTAGAAAACCACATGGGTAAGTAACACACAGTCCCCCCCCCCCCAGTGACCAGGAATGCAGGAGTAAAACACTGGGTTTTCCCCAAAACCACCCAAAAGGAGAAAAGCAAGACACCCAGACAAGACTGCAAGAAAACCAGTGGTGGATTCCCAAAGAATGAAGACCTATGGAGAGAGTGGACTAAGTCCAAGAGTCACAGTGACGTCCAGGAGGAGTAGCTCCTGAGTAGCAACTGTGGCTGCAGGAGTCGATCGACATGATGAAGATCAGGTCAGTACTGCAGCCCTGGAGCCGGAGAAGAGTTCCTGATGGATGCAGATGTAGTCCCTCGCTGGAAGGATGATTGAATGACGGGTGTCGGTGCAGGAATTCCACCAACAAGCCTTGGCGAAGGCGAACTTGTGGTTAGTGGGGGATAAAAAGGTGCTGGCTGGCTGGGAGCAGCAAGGCCCAGGAGGACTCAATCCAGGAGGTTAAGTCACAGGGGACTCTCAGTGCTGCAGAGAGTCCACAGGAGCAGAGGCAGCACCCACCGGAGTCCCACAGGACCGGTGCACAGGAGTTGCAGAAGAAGCCCACCCAGAACTACAAAAGAGGATCCCACGCCGCAGGAGGCTGTGCTTTGCAGGATGGAGTGCTGGGGGCTGGAGCTATATGTTGCCTGAAGATCCCTTGGAGGAGATACAAATGAGCCTTGGCAGCTGCAAGGGACACGGCGTGTAGGCGTACTGTCCTGCATGGGAAGGCAAAGGATTAGCTCCAGCAAAGTTGGACAGCTGGCAGAGAGGACCAAGAGGACTACCCTGGACCACCACCTGTGATGCAGGATCCATGATGCTCAGGATGAGAGCAGATCCACGCAGCCGGTCGTGGCTTGCTGCAGGTACCTGCAGTTGCACGAAAGTGGCTCCTTCATTCCAAGGGAGATTCCTACTTCTTCTTGCAGGCTGAAGAGTTGCAGTTATCTGAGGATGCATGACCGGGGAAATGTTGCAAAGTTGGCAGGAGACATGGAAACAAAGTTGCAGCGTTTGTCGTATCCTGGAGGGTCCAGTCGCGGTTCTAGTGGCCAGAATTCGAAGCAGAGATTGCAGAGGAGACCTGCTGGAATCTTGCAAGCCGAATCTGAGGACCCACCCAAGAGAGAGACCATAAACAGCCCTAAAAAGGGGGATTGGTCACCTAAACAGGTAGGCTCCTATCAAGAGGGAGCTCTGACGTCACCTGCCTGGCCACTCAGATGCTCCCAGAGTTCCTTGCCAACAAGATGTGAGAACCCAGGGATCCTCTGGAGGAGCGCTGGGCACCACCCCTGGGGTGGTGATGGACAGGGGAGTGGTCACTCCCTTTTCCATTGTCCAGTTTTGCACCAGGGCAGGGACTGTAGTCCCTGTACCGGTGTGGAATGGTTTATGCACGGAGGTCACCAGATGTGCCCTTCAAAGCAAACCAGTGGCTTGGGAGGCTACCCCTTCCAAGCCAGTCACACCTATTTCCAAAAGGGAGAGGCTGTTACCTCCCTCTCCCAAAGGAAGTCATTTGTTCTGTCTTGGGCTTGATCAGATCAAGCAGCAGGGGGGCAGAAACCTGTCTGCAGGGGTGACAGCAGCTGGGCTGCCCGGAAAACCCTGTAACACTGATGGTAGCAATGCTGGGGGTCCTCTAAGGAGCCCTCAGAGTGCATTTAATCATGCTTCCAATACTTGCGACAGTATTTGGGTATGATTCCGACATGCTTGATACCAAACATGCCCTGGTTTGGAGTTACCATTATGTAGCTGGACATAGGTAGTGACCTATGTCCAGTACACGTGTAAAATGGCGTCCCCGCAGTCACAAAGGGAAATGGATCTGAAGTTTGTGGGGGCACCTCTGCTAGTGCAGGGGTGCCCTCACACACAGGTACTTGCACCCTGCCCTTTGGGATGAGAGGGCCTACCATAGGGGTGACTTATAGTGACCTGGTGTAGTGACCTGTAGTGAAAATGAGTGCTTGCACCCGTTCCACACAGGCTGCAATGGCAGGCCTACAGAACCCTTTGCATGGGCTCCCTATGGGTGGCAGAACAACTGCTGCAGCCCAGAGGGATCCCCTGGAACCTCAATGCCCCTGGGTACCTAGATTCCATATAGTAGGGACTTAAATGGGAGGAACAGTATGCCAATAGTGGAAGAAAAAGGTAAAATGTGGAGTAGAGAGTAAAACTACTGTGGTAAGCAGGAACCCAGTAGAAACAGTCAAACATACTGACAAAAGGCAGAAAGTGGGGGGTAACCAAGCTAGAAAGAAGCTACTTTCCTACAACAGCTTTCGACCTTCCTCCCGAAGTCTGTGTTGTCATCTTGGCAGCTAGGATCCCTCCACCAAGACACTGTACACTGCCCGTTGGAAAAATAATTGTGGCATGGTGTGCAAAAAAAACGATTGATCTCCTTTCTACCCCTCTTTCACAAGCCATGCTTTTTATTTTTTTTGCCCAGCAGGGCTCTGCTCTGGACACTCTTAAAGGCTATCTCTGCCTTTTTGCAGTTGCCCAACCAGCCATTCCTCTTCAACTTCCCATTGCACATAGGTTTCTCAAAGGTCTTGTTTATCTTTTTCCTCCTTCACCATTTTATCATGCCTCAGTGTGACCTTAATCTTGTTTTGACAGTTTTGATGTGTGGTCCCTTCGAGCCTCTCCATGACTGTGCCCTCAGGCTTCTTACAGTTAAAACAGCCATCCTCCTGACCATCACATCTGCCTAAAGAGTGCGTAAGTTTCAGGCTTTATCATCCACGCCTCCATACCTTTCGATTCATCCTAAAAATAAAAACTGGTGCTTCGTACAAGGGTCTGCTTTCTTCTAAATGTGGTCACTTTGCTTACTTTTATGGTCCTCTAAATCCTTCTAAAGTAGAGGTGCGACTCCACCATCTGGACCCAAACAGAGCGTCATACTTCTACCTTGATTGAACAAAAAAAGTTCCTGGTGGGCAACCAACTCTTCGTGGGAAATGTTAGAGTGAGGAAAGGACAGACTTGCAGCAGATGGTTCGTACACTTCATTAGCCAAAATTCAAACCTTAGAGGGCTTTCCAGCAGAGCCAAGGCTGTGAACACTGCATTAGCATATGGAGTTTCGGCCCTGGATAACTGCCAGGCAGCAGCAAGAGACATCTTCACAAAGAAGGAGCACACGTTCACAAACACTACTTTGTGAACATTCAGGTCCGTAGGGATGGCCATTTTTCCTATTGAGTCCTGCAAGACCTCCTCGTCTGAAATTGGCCCACAGACCCACCTGGGGGGATGATATTGCTTTGGTATCTGTTCTGAGGTAAGTAATCTGTGGCTAGAAGTCTCAATCAAATGTATAAGTTACTTACCTTCGGCAATGCCTTATCTAGTAGACTATCTAGCCCCAGATTCCTTACCAATCTTCCCTCCTCAGCAAACGGATCTCTCAGGACTGGGCTGTTCTACTTTCAAGTCCCTAGTTTTCCCCACCAGTGGTCGGTGTTCTTCATGTCTCTGTGGTTCTGGTTTGGAAAGTTGTGAAAAGAAACTGATGTCAGTGCACCTAGATGGCCCCTACATAGTTGCCACGGACATCACTTCTGGTGCAGACGACACATGCGGAGTTGAACACCACCACCTACCGGCGGACAGTGGTACTGCTCACGAGAAATCTTTCAAATCCAGTCTGATGCCTGGGGAAATTCTAAAGTAAGGAACTCGTGGCTAGATGTATTCTCTATCAGATAAGGCATTGCCAAAGGTAAGTAACTTTTTCTTCATTGATATGACCGTTTAGCATAAGAGATGCATTACAGGTGGGCTGAGGTATGCACATGGGACAACTGAACGTGAGAGGGCTATGATTGAACTAGTAGGCAATCAATTACTTCGAACAGAAAACTGTTTTCCTAGCATTAAAGGCATTCCAAAATCAGATAATGAGGCAGAGAGTACAATTTGCAAGTGGGTAGTAGCAAGACACATATAGCTGATGGCAAACCGTGTCCCCCGGTCCCAGGAGAAGATAACACTCGTACAGGCCAGCAACATTTCCCAATGATGGGAGTTAAAGAGCTTATAGATTCCTTCAGCTGGGAACACCACAGGTAGACCTGTTCGGAGACTCATACCACACAGAAATGCCAGCCCTCTGTATCCAGAACTATCATCCATAGTCACTAGATAATGCTTTGTCATTGAACTGGTATGTGAGGTCTGCCTACGCTTTTCTCCAGCTACCCCAGAATCCCCCTGGTAATAGAGAAGTTATGAGCTGACAAGACGATGGACACACGAGCCATGGTTTTCATACATTTTACAAGTAGCACACAGGAACTGTCATGATCCTAACTCAAAAGAACAGATTCACAATATTGGGGTGGGGTGGGGGGGGGGGGGGGGGAAATCGGCAATGTAAGTGGGAACTGCAAAAATATGGTCATCTAAAGTTAGCACACAAACCAGTTGAAACCATTAGAGAAGACTGTAGACATTACTCCAGAAAGTGCTACACATGGTGGAAAAGATAACTCGTATGATGTGAGAAAAAGTTTTGTCTCATGACTTTCTAATAAAACAGTCTGATACCTAACATACATAGTGGACTGAAAATTAGCATGGTCACCATTAAGAGTTCCTCTGTCAGTGATTATAGCATTAGAGGCACACACACACTAAACACATTTTTGCAATTGCACTAATCGTGTATAGGACGCTGGCTATCTTTAAGGGGACACTACAAAGATAGTCCAGGGTGACCATCTTTGTAGTGTACCAATGTAAGGGGACACTACAAAGATAGTCCAGGGTGACCCTTATTTGCTGCCAGTGGCTAAAATAATAACCCTAAAAGCTCTCTTTTGTGGTAGTGTGGGCGAGCAGTTAGACTTATTAGAGGACAGTGTGTCGTAAGATCCGTCACATCTCAACAAAACTGCTTGATTTGAGGCAGCAGCACCTGCTTGCAGGTGACTGAGTCACTCCCACACCAGTCGGCAGCTGTCGGCCCAACCATCCCGGCTTTCTAGCAGCACCTCACCCAAATGGTAAAGATGATGTGTGGCAGCCTAGTGCTTTGAACTCTGAGGACCCCTAAGGGAAATTGTATAAATATGTACATGCACACATACACACACGTTTTCAATACGTTTATTGAAAAGACTGCAGTCTATGATAAAATGCATGAGCTGCAATGATTAGGATAATGAGGAACAACAATATCAGCAAACATGAATATATAATTCCCACCTAAAGCCTTTTCTCTAGCCTCAAGAGATAGCATGGCGACGTAAGCCCAGTCTGTCTGTGCATTGTCAATGAGAAGCACTCCTCACTCTCCTGTTATCTTAGTACGAGGTTGGGCCTCCAGTCTCCAAATTAGGCTCTGTAGAGATACAAAGGCTAAGGTTGGCTGCAAACTGACATGCAGCATAGATGGAAAATCCTGGCTTGAACCCCTTCTAACGCCATTTGTCGTACAAGGTGTTTATGTAACGGATATGTTTCGTTCTTGCAAAATAAGCCTGACTCATCTATGTGCCTAAGTGTTCGACTGTTTGCACAGTCTTGTGGCGGCAATACCAAAATATTATCCTGTGGTGTTCGCATTCAGTTCTTGTCAACTCAGGGCAAAAGAACATGATGAATATGTCATGCATTACACTGATAGTAACACTCTTGCAGAATTGCAACTGATTATGACAATAAAAACATAACCACTCAAACAGGCTGTGCTAAAATGAATAAAATTGAATAATTTAAAAAAGAGCATATTATCTGGGTGAATGTGCACAGGCCCTAAGCTAAGCCAAATACTGTGCCCAGGCAATGAGCTAAAATGGATACACAAGTGTTAAGCCAGAAAGTGAGACACACACTCAATAAAGACGTCTGACACCAATTTATAAAATTAACTTTTATTTCTATACGAATTTAGATGCCAAGATTATCAGACTCAGGTAAGTACTTTCCAAGATATTGATTTTTATATGTTTCAAAAGTTGACAGTGCAATTTCTGGAGCGGTAATCCTATCCTATGGGGAACATACATATACTACATTCAGTCACTTAACAAAGACTTGCAGGACTGTTCTTCTGGAGTTAAGGTAAGTATGGGGCAAGGTCCAAAGCAGTACCAACAGGTTACTTCTGGAGGCACAGAGGCATCTGGGTGCAGAGGTGCTTTTCAGCCTTGTGTGCGCGCTAATGTTATCGTACGGGAAAGAAACAGACACTGCATATGGGTACTTGGCAACTGCTTACAGGACTGTTCTTCATGACTTTAGTATGGTGGAAGGTCCAAGACCACACCAACAGGTCACCTCAGGGTAGGATCTTCTGGAGCATCGAGGTGCTACAGCGTCTGGTTTCCTCTTCACTTAAGTGGAGATTGTCCGGTTAGAAAGTGGCTGCAGGCAGGGGGCCAGTCTGGGGGAACACGCTGGGGGGGGGGGGGGGGGGGGGGGGCTCGGCCCTTGAGATCCTCAGGCACGTAGGGACACTGTTGGCCCACTTCTCTTTGGGCTCTGGGGCTTCATGTGCAGTGGTGTTTTGGCATCGGGTTCTGGTGCAGGGGATACTCGTGGTTGGTGGGAGCCTGCAGAAAGAGGCTGGAGCTGGTGTTGGGCAGTTCATGGCTGGCAAACCCAAGGTGGGCTTTGACGGGCCTGGGGACCACACTGACACTGTTGGCCCACTTCACCTCAGGCTAGATAGCACAAGTGTGTTGGAGACTGGCTCAGTTTATGGTGTACACCTATGGTGTCACACCCTATACTGAGTCTAGGCAATCCTTAGTGATAGTAAATGGGTGTACAGATAGCAAAATCTCTCAAGGGGTAGCTGAGGCGAGCAGCTGAAGCTTATCCAGGAGAAATGTAAAGCACTTGCAAAACTACAGTCGTCAGACAGTACCTCACTTACAAGAAAGAACCACACAAGTGTTGCAAAAATAAAGGATTCTTTATTACATCACTACTACTAGACTAGCAATCGTATATCTCCCTTTGGAGATATTTACACACAATATATATATACACAAAAAAACAACTGAAATAGCTAAAAATATACAGGTTTCCATGAGGGTTCAAACAATCTACTAATGAATGAGAAACAGTGAGCCCATCCAATCTAAGTGTGGTAGTTAGCTAGGTGCTGGGGGTAGATAGAAACACCAGAGATAAGTACGGTAAGTGTCCCCAGCAACCAGGTGCAGGGTAGTTACCCACCTAGTTGTTCTATAAGCTAACACGGGGAGTAGTGTTTGGAGTTTGTGATTCAGGACCCTTCCCAATGGACCCCGAGTAATCCAACAGACAAGAGGAAGGTTGGAGAGTGCCCCCACCCGAGGATACCCAGAAGTCAGGAGTACCTACACCAGGGGACCCAGATGCAGAGATAAGGGACTCTCGCTGAAGTCAATGGATGCCGTTGTCCAGCTGCCTGTGGACCGGCCTTGTGAAACCCAAGGACAAATTCTGGATGTGGAGGACCTGAAAAGGAAGGGGCAGCGTCCAGCATCCTTTGAGGTGCCCAGGTGGTGTAGGTGGCAATGCCCACCCTCTTGGAAGTGAAGTTCCTGCAAGTTGGTGGGGGAAGAAGTCCAACTCTGATGTCCAGGAACTGCAGAAGATCCCAGAAGTCACCTACGAGCTGTCCCTCAATGGTTGCCATATTGCAGGAGGGTCAGTGACCAGCCAGGTCACCAACAAGCACTGACAAATGCAAACAGTAACTGAAGAGGTATTTGCAAAGTTTTGGGTAACAACAAGATCCAGGAGACCCTACCCTTGTGAGGAAGTCAGGGCTGGCCCTCAGCATGTGAAAGGCCAGCAGAAGTTGTTGGAGCCCCCATGAGTGACCTACAGGCGATGGACACAGGGAATCACAAGGAGGCCTCACCAGCACCACAAAACACAAGTCCCACATCGCAGGAATTGCAGTACAGGGGCTGATCTCCAAGTTGCAGAGTGCGGGATGCCGGGGTTTCTTGGCGGCTGAAGATCTTGTGGAGGAAGGGTCAACCGGCCTTGGCAAGTGCAGCAGTCACTGCACAGAGGTTCCAATCCAGTGACAGGAGCAGCGGTCCAGAGTCTCTCAATTTGGTCAGAAGACAAGCAGGACCCAGAGGAAGCCACAGACTCACTGTAAGGAAATGCCTCCTTGGCATGGTTGCCCCCTGACTTTTTGCCTTTGCTGATGCTATGTTTACAATTGAAAGTGTGCTGAGGCCTGCTAACCAGGCCCCAGCACCAGTGTTCTTTCCCTAACCTGTACTTTTGTATCCACAATTGGCAGACCCTGGCATCCAGATAAGTCCCTTGTAACTGGTACTTCTAGTACCAAGGGCCCTGATGCCAAGGATGTCTCTAAGGGCTGCAGCATGTATTATGCCACCCTGGAGACCCCTCACTCAGCACAGACACACTGCTTGCCAGCTTGTGTGTGCTAGTGAGAACAAAACGAGTAAGTCGACATGGCACTCCCCTCAGGGTGCCATGCCAGCCTCTCACTGCCTATGCAAGTATAGGTCAGTGACCCCTCTAGCAGGCCTTACAGCCCTAAGGCAGGGTGCACTATACCATAGGTGAGGGTACCAGTGCATGAGCATGCTACCCCTACAGTGTCTAAACAAAACCTTAGACATTGTAAGTGCAGGGTAGCCATAAGAGTATATGGTCTGGGAGTCTGTCAAACACGAACTCCACAGCACCATAATGGCTATACTGAAAACTGGGAAGTTTGGTATCAAACTTCTCAGCACAATAAATGCACACTGATGCCAGTGTACATTTTATTGCAAAATACACCCCAGAGGGCACCTTAGAGGTGCCCCCTGAAACTTAACCGACTGTCTGTGTAGGCTGACTAGTTCCAGCAGCCTGCCACACCAGAGACATGTTGCTGGCCCCATGGGGAGAGTGCCTTTGTCACTCTGAGGCCAGTAACAAAGCCTGCACTGGGTGGAGATGCTAACACCTCCCCCAGGCAGGAGCTGTAACACCTGGCGGTGAGCCTCAAAGGCTCACCCCTTTGTCACAGCCCAGCAGGGCACTCCAGCTTAGTGGAGTTGCCCGCCCCCTCCGGCCACGGCCCCCACTTTTGGCGGCAAGGCTGGAGGAAACAAAGAAAGCAACTAGGAGGAGTCACTGGCCAGTCAGGACAGCCCCTAAGGTGTCCTGAGCTGAGGTGACTCTAACTTTTAGAAATCCTCCATCTTGCAGATGGAGGATTCCCCCAATAGGGTTAGGATTGTGACCCCCTCCCCTTGGGAGGAGGCACAAAGAGGGTGTACCCACCCTCAGGGCTAGTAGCCATTGGCTACTAACCCCCCAGGCCTAAACACGCCCTTAAATTTAGTATTTAAGGGCTACCCTGAACCCTAGAAAATTAGATTCCTGCAACAACAAGAAGAAGGACTGCCTAGCTGAAAACCCCTGCAGAGGAAGACCAGAAGACAACAACTGCCTTGGCTCCAGAAACTCACCGGCCTGTCTCTTGCCTTCCAAAGAACTCTGCTCCAGCGACGCCTTCCAAAGGGACCAGCGACCTCTGAATCCTCTGAGGACTGCCCTGCTTCGACGACGACAAGAAACTCCCGAGGACAGCGGACCTGCTCCAAAAAGACTGCAACTTTATCCAAAGGAGCAGCTTTAAAGAACCCTTCAATCTCCCCGCAAGAAGCGTGAGACTTGCAACACTGCACCCGGCGACCCCGACTCGGCTGGTGGAGAACCAACACCTCAGGGAGGACCCCCGGACTACTCTACGACTGTGAGTACCAAAACCTGTCCCCCCTGAGCCCCCACAGCGCCGCCTGCAGAGGGAATCCCGAGGCTTCCCCTGACCGCGACTCTCTGAAACCTAAGTCCCGACGCCTGGAAAAGACCCTGCACCCGCAGCCCCCAGGACCTGAAGGACCGGACTTTCACTGCAGAAGTGACCCCCAGGAGTCCCTCTCCCTTGCCCAAGTGGAGGTTTCCCCGAGGAAGCCCCCCCTTGCCTGCCTGCAGCGCTGAAGAGATCCCTTGATCTCTCATTGACTAACATTGCGAACCCGACGCTTGTTCTAACACTGCACCCGGCCGCCCCCGCGCCGCTGAGGGTGAAATTTCTGTGTGGGCTTGTGTCCCCCCCGGTGCCCTACAAAACCCCCCTGGTCTGCCCTCCGAAGACGCGGGTACTTACCTGCAAGCAGACCGGAACCGGGGCACCCCCTTCTCTCCATTATAGCCTATGCGTTTTGGGCACCACTTTGAACTCTGCACCTGACCGGCCCTGAGCTCCTGGTGTGGTAACTTTGGGGTTGCTCTGAACCCCCAACGGTGGGCTACCTTGGACCAAGAACTGAACCCTGTAAGTGTCTTACTTACCTGGTAAAACTAACAAAAACTTACCTCCCCCCAGGAACTGTGAAAATTGCACTGTGTCCACTTTTGAAATAGCTATTTGTGAATAACTTGAAAAGTATACATGCAATTGAAATGATTCAAAGTTCCTAATGTACTTACCTGCAATACCTTTCAAACAAGATATTACATGTTAAATTTGAACCTGTGGTTCTTAAAATAAACTAAGAAAATATATTTTTCTATAACAAAACCTATTGGCTGGATTTGTCTCCGAGTGTGTGTACCTCATTTATTGTCTATGTGTATGTACAACAAATGCTTAACACTACTCCTTGGATAAGCCTACTGCTCGACCACACTACCACAAAATAGAGCATTAGTATTATCTATTTTTACCACTATTTTACCTCTAAGGGGAACCCTTGGACTCTGTGCATGCTATTCCTTACTTTGAAATAGCACATACAGAGCCAACTTCCTACACTCACCATCTGTGAAGCAGAGCCTTTCGATGTTCGTGGAACAGCAGACGCCCAGCAGCCGTTCAACGATGTCTTGAGGTGCATGCGGATAAAGGGGAGTGACTCCTTCTCTCCATGGGAGATTCCTTTGTGCTTCCAGGTGCAAACATGGTCCTTGTGACCGTGGAGGATGCACAGCCTTCGATGTTGCAGAATTCTTGCAGGATCTGGAGAAACAATGTTGCGATGGAAGCCTTCCCACAAGAAGCAGACGTGTTTTGGTTCCAAAGCAGACCAGCAGTGGTTCCAGAGGCCAGGAGCAGAAGATGTCATGCAGAGAGTTCCTTGAGGAGTCTTGCTTGATGAATCTGAGGACCCACCCACACTGGAGCCTTTAAGTGACACTAAAAGGGGGTTGGTCATTATCTGAAGTGACCCACCTATCAGAGGGGGTCAGGAGCGTAATCTACCTGGCCTAACCAGTCAGATGCTCCCAGGGGCCTCTGTTCATCTTGTTTCCAAGATGGCAGAATAAGGTGGCCCGCCTGGTGGATCTCTGCGCATCTCCCTAGGGGAGGAGCTGGGCGGGTGGGGTGATACTCCCACGTCCTTTGTGCAGTTTCACACCAGAGCAGGAACCGGGGTTTCCTGCACTGGTACAAACCGGATTATGCAAAGAGGGCAACAAAAGTGCCCTTCAAAGCAGTCTGGTGGCGCTCAAAGGCCATCCCAGCCCTTAGACACCTAATACACAGGGGGAGGTGGTCACACCTCTCCTTTGCAGTAAATCATTTGTTCTGCCTCTCCGGCCTGAGCCAAGCTCATCAGCAGGAGAGCAGAACAGTGTCTGGGGTCATCAGCAGTATGGGCTGGAGCCAGACCTTGTAAGACTGCACAGGCAGAACTTTGGGATCCTCTGAGGAACATCTAGAGTACAGAGGATCCTGCAACTAACACTGGAATCTGTGTAGTGGCATGATTCCAACTTTTTTTTTATACCAAACATGCCTAGATTCGGAGAAGCCATTACATAGTTGAACGACCAGTGTCCACTACATACCTTAAGATGACTTTCCCACACTTTGGGTCCAAGAAATGAAGCCTTGGGAGTGTAGGGGCACCCTGCTCATGCAAGGGTAACCTCACACTCTGAGACATGCACCCTGCCCTTGGGCTGAAGGGGCTACCAGAGGGGTGACTTACAGTGTCTAAGTGCTGCCTTATATCTGTGGTAAAGGGTGCATGCACCATTTCCTGCAGGCTGCAATGGCAGGTTTTGGCAGTCCGTAGTCCTCAAAAGGTTCTTTTTGAGTGCGTCCAGGGAAGTAGCTCCTCTACTCCACATGAGATGCTGGTGCTTCTTGAAGTGCTGGTAGTCCACCCAGGCTTCTGGAGGCAGAGCAGCTGGAGGACGAGTAGTCTTTGGGGCTTTTTGTCGAGGACAGCAGGCAGGCCGGCATGGTTGGGGCCAAGTCAGTTGCTGCTCCTCAGTTTTTGCTTTTCGTGGCTCTTCAGGTTGTTCTTCTTAAGTCCAGCGAATCTGAAGTCCTGGTATCAGGGAGATCCCCTGAATACTCAATTTAGGGAGGATAAGAGGAGTGAAGGGTAGTAGTCAATGAGCTACTTAACCCTGGGGTCACTACATCCCCTAATGCAGCCTAATGGTGCTTGACTACACTACCCCCCTAAAAGAGCACCTTGGGATTGCTAGAGCAACCCCCTGTCCACTGGTAAGGAAACTTTAGCAACACAAAAGGATGATGGATGGATGGATGGATGGAGTGCTGAACAGTGCAAACCCTCACACCCAGTCACAGATCTGGGTTTAATCCATCGTTCTTTTGCTCACCATGCCACCCCAGTTTGCACCCAGCCGTATGCAAATCAGTCTTGATTCTGTTTTTTTTTTGTCACATTTATGGTCATTTATGGTCAAAGTTCTCCAGTGAGTCAAAATCTGCAAGTCCAAGCATAAAATAGCAAAGCAGGACTCTACATTATCCTGCCACTCTGTATCAAGAGAGAAGGTGTGAGGGCATCATTTCATCAGTCATTCTCCCTCTAGGCCCTTGGTTGTGGAGCAGATTCCTCAACTGAGTCCAGTGCACCCCAAGTTGTTCAGGCCATTGATGCTGCAGCAGGAGATGGCTGCTTTCAAGGAAACTATCCTGCTTATTTTTGATGCCCTTCCAGCTCCCTTGGAAGCACCTTTGGGCCCCAAAGAATCTCAAGGGCCTCCAGTCAGGATATTGCTGGCTTTTCAGGTTGTTTTTGCTGTCTGGCCCTGGGGACCCACTCTGATCCCTGTACCAACTCCAGTACAGACATTCACCCTTCTCCAAAACCTGTGCTGGACTCTTTATTGTTGGCACCAACGCCTTTGGAGCTGGAGGAGGATCCAGTTCAGATTCTGAGATCCAAAATTGAACATTCTTCTCGACAGTTGATGTTCTACGAGAATACAGTGCACAGCTGACATCATGCAACCTGACACTGAACCAGTGCTTTTACTGGGGCTGATGCAGTAGTATGTTATATTAGTATTATATTTTGGCTCTGATTCTAAATAAGGTACAGCACAAGAAGGAGATGAGGAGGGGGATGATTGTCTCCCACATCACTGTACACATTACAACTTTCACATGGTCTTACAAGAGGCCATTAGACCGAATACCTTCCCTGAAACAGGATTTACCTCATCACTTGGGCTACCAGCAGAAGTGAGTGCATAATTTGCAGTAGTGGTCTGACGGACAGCTCAGATCTTCATTTTGCAGCTGCATAAATTTAAAACCTCATTGAACATCTACACTGTATTTTTAAACCTAGACAAGCTGTCTCTGACTCCTTGCTCCATTTTTAACAAGGCCTTTACCAGTACCTTGATGGGCAATTGGTCAAAGCCTTGTCCTGCCCTCCAGTGAACAGGATACTAGCTAGGCATCCCAGACCTGCTCCTGACGATCCTGATTTTCTCACTTAGCATCTTACTCGAGAAAGCCTGATTTTTTAGGCTTCAACCAGCAAAGTGAATCCCAATTCGTTCCCTGCGACCCCTCTGGGTGCGGAGTTCAAAAGATTGTTAGTTGGAAAATATATGTTCACTTCTGCTAGCCTGGCTTTGAGATTGGTCAGAGCTGTTTATTTGTTAGGTCACTAGACACAATGTGTGGGACAAAATATTGCGGATGGTTTCGGAATATCACAGGGCATCTATGGCTTGGACAAATCATAACAGACAGAACATGGCCAAGTATGTGATTCGTGCTGGCCCAGATACTACAGATTGCCTTGGAAGTACAGGTCTATCTCATGGATGCACCCATTGAGGGGCTCACACCTTTACCGTGGAAAATCAGATTGTGCCTTGGAGTTTAAGATAGTACAGCGAAAGTGCGCTATCTGGCTCTGTTGACCCTTGCCAAGCAGGTCAAGCATCATTTAAAAAGATTCAGAGGGTATTCCAGGGAACCAAGGTCTCCCCAGCCACTACAACAGTCACCCCAGTCCTTTTGAGGCTGGGTACATAGGTCTAGCAGACAATGCACAGATCAACAGGGGCATCAGTTCTCCCAGTCTCCTTCTCTAGGAGCTACAGCCAGCAATCCTCTTTAGTTTGCCCTTAGCTTCCCACACCTATCCTGTGAAAGGCAGGGTTCAGCACTTCTTTGAGTGGTGATCCATCACATTCTATATATGGGGCCTACAAATAGTTCAGCATGCCTATGCCCCATCATTTCTTTTTGCCACTGCATACCTTCCTCCCCACATCAGATTGACTTTCAGAGGATCACTTGCCCCTTCTGTTAAAAGAGGAGCAATTGTTACTCTCCAAAGGTGTGTCCAGTGGGCTCCACAATCAGAAGGAGGAGAGGGTTGTTACTCTGGCTATTTCCATGAGCTGAAGAAAAAGTGTCTCCAACCTATTTTGGACCTTTGGTCTCTCAATGCCTTCCTGCTCCAGGACAAATTCCAAATGCCCATTCTGACCCAGATCCTGTCTGCCCTGGGCCTGGGGACTGGACCTTGTCCTTGGACTTGCAGGATGCATATTCTCATACACGCATTCTGTAAATCTTAAGATGTTACCTTTGGTTCAAGATAGGCCAGGAGCATTTTCAGTTTGCATGTTAGTCTTTGGCCTCACCAGCACCCGTCGAGTGTTCATAAAAGTGATGCCGGTGGCTGCTAACAATCTTCATAGGTCAGAGATATCAGTTTTCCCTTACCTCAACAACTGGTTGTTTAAGACAGGTTAAACCCAGTGAGCCGCAGACTACCTGCAGGAGGCAGCTAGCCTCCTAATATTGTTGGGATACACAATCCATGAGCCAAACCCATTTTTGACCCTTTAGCAGAGGCTTAATTGGATGTGTCCTGGATACAGTGCAATTTTGGGGCTTCCTTCCGCTGCAGTGTTTCCAGGGCATTCTGGCTATGATGCTGATGTTTTAGCCTGGGTCCTGGATCTCTTGAGAGCAGCTTTTAGGCTCCATGGCCTCTTAGGGCCATATGTTTCATTTTGTGAGTTCCTAATATGGAATCTCTGCGATTCTCTATTAGGAAATTGCAAACACCTATGTACTAATGTGTCCTTGACACATTTAGCGATTCCCAATGGGGTCACAGTTAACCTATCTCCTTAATATTCATGAGGTAGGTCGCAATCTGCGACCCATTAGGAATTGCTAAAAACACATAGATGGTGGCCTGCTGGGTGCAGCAGACCAGCGTCTGTTTCCTTTTAAATAAAGCAAGCATGTTGTATTTTAAATGCAGCCTGTTTTTCTTATAGTAAAACTGGATGCATTTGAAAAAGAAAAATAAACGTTTCAGTTTTATTTTTTAAGAGTAGGCAGTGGTCCATGGGACCACTGCCTGCCCTTCAAAAACCTTTTGTATGCATTGTATGCAAACCCTTGGGGTTTTCCTGTTTGCAAATGGGTTACCACCACCTCCTCTACAGATTCTGTAAAATATAAATGTTTTGCAATCACATTCCGGTCACAAAACATTCATACATACCAGTGTGACTCAGATATTAGGAAGGGGTGTGTTTAGGACATCCTTACCTAATACTAAATGCAAAATAAGATTCGGTAACAAGTTAGTGACTCACATTTTTCTTTTGGAACATGGCCTTTTAAATTTAAATGCTTGTTACATCCGGCCCTTAGTCTCCTGTATCCTCCTTGTTGATTATGCCTGAAGGCATATCTGTGCTCTGCAATAAGATCTGAGGTTGCAGTGGGACCTGTATCAAGGAAATCTATTGGATGCCATCCAGAGTTTGGAGGAGATAGCTCGCTGTCTGCAGTGTTTGCCGCTTGAGCGCAATCTTTCCAGCTGCAGGCTTTTTCCATTCCCCACCCAGAGCGAACAGTGGTGGCTGACTCATCTCTGGGTTGGGGAGGTCATCTGGGTAGGTGGAGATCTGAGGATTCCTGTTGCTGATGAAAGCCTTGCACCATATCAGTCTTTTGGCGCTGCGGGCTATTCATCTACCTCTGAAAACCTCTCTGTCGTCCATGAAGGGGAGGATGGTACAGGTTCACACAGATTACACCACTGCCATGTGGTAATGCAACAAGCAGAGCGGTGTGGGGTCTTGGGACTCTTTGCAATGAGACTCTTCACTTCGGTTTCACTCTACACGCCGCGCAGCTCCTCATGTCTGCCTCCTTGCCCCGGACCCCGCCCTCGCTTCTGCGAGTTCGAGGCCCTCCACCACCCGCAGGCACCGCCTGCGCCTCATCCCTGGTGTCTAGTGGTTGCTGTAAGTATTGTGTATCTGTCCCGTATTCTGTCTTTTGTTATTCGTGCAGTTTTTTCCTCATTTTTGTGCCTTTATCTGCTATCTGCCTCTCTCCCCTGTTTTTGTGCCTTTTCCTAGTCTTTTTGCCTTTTTTTTCACCTATTTTTCTTTTTTCGTCTCTTTGCGCTTTCCCCGCTCCTGCCGCTGCATCCCCTGCGGCCCCGCCCCCTCGTGCCCCCATTTGCCCACTGCTCCCCGCCTCCCAGCTGCTCCTCCCTCCCACCTCCCCTTCTTAATGGTGGCCGCTGGCGCGCCAGACGCAAGCCCATCTGCGCCTGAACTGCGCCCAGCGCCAGTTCCCCTGGCCCACGCGCTCCCCACGCCACCAGATGCTTTTACGCCGAAGAACTCCACGCTCTCAACCCTGGCCGCCCCACCACCTGTCCAGGCCTCCCCGAGGCACACCCATGGACCCTTCTGCCAGATTTGCAACTTCACCTTCACCCAAGCCACCAAATACCACAACAGCCCCACCCACAACAACCACCTCAGCCGCATCCTCCTCAACACCCGCACTGTCCACAAGCACGCAGTCGAACTCTGGGACCTTCTCATCTCAACCTCCTCAGACATCGCCTTCCTCACCGAAATCTGGATGAACCCCTCCTCGGAACCCGACCTCACCATAGCCAATCCAGATGGCTATAAGATTACCCGCAGAGCCCGCACCAACAAAAACCGGGAGGAGGAATAGCCATAGTCCACAGGAGCACCATCAGGATCTCAACCAACACCCATGACACCATCGATGCTGCTGAACACTTGCACTTCCAGATTCATGCCAACACCACCCTCAGAGGAACCCTTGTCTACAGACACCCCAAGCCCCTGTCCACAGTTCTGCGATGCCATCGCTGGCACAATCAGCACCCACGCCCTCGCCTCTACGGACTACATGCTCCTCGGCGACCTGAGTTTTCACCTACAGAACAACAACGACAGCAACTCCTCAGCCTTAATCGACAACCTCGCCAACATCGGTCTCAAACAACTCGTCACAATGCCCACCCACTCAGCCAGCCACACACTCGACCCCATCTTCTCCGCCAGCAGCCACATCACCTTCACATATACCACCGAACTCCACTGGACCGACCACCGCTGTATCCACTTCTCCTTCCAGAAACCCACCACTCACCACCACCCGCAAGGGATCCCTCGCCGCAGCTGGAACAAGATCTTGAAGGACCAGCTGATCTCCGCCCACGCCCCTCCACCCAACACCAGCGACCCAACACCGCTGCCCTCAACCTCAAACAATGGCTAGACGACTGTGCCAACACCCTCGCTCCGCTTAGGAAACCACCCAACACCCGCACCAGCAAGAAAGCACCCTGGTTCACCGCCGACCTTCAGGCCTCCAAGAGGGAGTGCCGGAAAAAATTGAGAAGATATGGTGCCACGAACAAACAGAGAGCAACCACGCCACCCTCAAGACAGCCATCCGCAAGCATCACCAGCTCATCCGGACCTCCAAAAGATCATTCTACAAAGAGCGAATCGACAACAATGCGCAAACAACAAAGAGCTCTTCAACATCATCAAAGAACTCGCCAACCCCATGTTCTGCTCCATCGATTTTCCCCCTCCCCCCCATGCAAGACCTCTGCGACTCCTTGGCCACCTTATTTCACCACAAGATCATGGACATCCACAGCAGCTTTGCCTCCCCGATTCCCCACGACCACTGTGGCCAATACTAACCCCAGTCACACCAACCTCCTGAACACCTGGACCCACACCTACAACAAGGACACCACCAAGACCATGAGCACCATCCACTCCGGATCACCCGCCAACCCATGCCCACACCATGTCTTCAACAAAGTCAGCCAAATCATCGCCCCCCCCCAACTCCATACTATCATCAACCGCTCCTTCGAGAACACCACCTTCCCGGAGAGCTGGAAACACACCGAAGTCAGCGCCCTGCTCGAAAAACCCAAGGCAGACCCCGAAGAACTCAAGAATTACCGGCCTATCTCCCTTCTCCCCTTCCCAGCAAAGGTCATCGAGAAGATAGTCAACAGCCAACTATCACGCTTCCTGGAGGACAGCAGCTTGCTCAACATCTCCCAATCTGGCTTCTGCAAGAACCATAGCACTGAGACCGCTCTCATTGCTGCTACTGACGACATCAAGATCAAGCTCGGCAAAGGTGAAACCGTTGCCCTCATCCTCCTCGACCTCTCGGCAGCCTTCTAAACCGTCTGTCACCACACACTTCGCACACGCTTCCACGATGCCGAAATCCGCCACAAGGCCCTGGACTGGATCACATCCTTCCTCTCCGGCAGAACTCTGAGTCCGCCTCCCTCCGTTCCTGTCGAAAGCCACCAAGACCATCTGTGGAGTCCCAAAGGATCCTCTCTCGCCAACATCGTCCGATCCCATGGCCTCAAATTCGTCTCCTACGCGGATGACACCCAACTGATCCTCTCACTCACGAAAGACCCCACCACCGCCAAGACCAATCTCCACAACAAACTTCATGTCATCGCCGACTGGATGGAGATAAGCCACCTCAAACTGAACTTGGATAAGACGGAGAACCTCATCCTGCGCTCCAACTGATCAGCATGGGAAAACTCCTGGTAGGGCCGCTCCTACTCCCACCACTCACGCACGCAACCTCGACTTCATACTGGTTTTATCGCTCACCATGACCCATCAAGCCAGCGCCATCTCATCCTCATGTTTCAACACCCTACGCATGCTTCGCAAGACCTTCAGATGGATCCCCATCGGAACCAGAAGAACGATCACCCACGCCCTCGTCAGCAGCAGACTGGACTACAGCAACACACTCTACGCGGGAGCAACGGCCAAGCTCCAGAGGAAACTTCAGCGCATTCAGAACGCCTCTGCACACCTCATCCTTAACCTCTCCCGCCACAAACACCTCTCAGCCCACCCCAGAGACCTTCACTGGCTAACCGTCAGCAAGAGGATCATCTTCAAACTCCTGATCCACGCTCACAAGGCTCTCCACAACGCAGGCCCTGCCTACCTCAACGAGTGTCTCAGCTTCCACATTCCCACCTGCCAGCTACGCTCCGCCGACCTCGCCCTTGCCACCGTCCCTGCATCCACCGTACCACAACCGGTGGCAGATCCTTCTCCCACCTTGCCGCCAAAACCTGGAACTCCCTCCAGTCAGCCTACGTCTGACCCAGGCCTTCCTGAACTTCAGGAAACGGCTCAAGACCTGGCTATTCGAGCAGTAGCAACCCCCTCCCCCTAGCGCCTTGAGACCCTATCGGGTGAGTAGAGCGCTTAACAAGTGATTGATTGATTCGGAGCATCTGGGCATTTTCTTGATTTTTTTTTTTTTTTTTTTTTTTTTTGATTTTTCTTTCTTTTTTTTTCAGGCCTCTGTTCAGAAATCACAGTGTCAAAAGTTTTGCGTGCAGACGTTTCCACAAGGACATTTCCTAGGAGATACTGACTGGAATGGAACACTGGACTCCTGTACGCCTTCCAAACTCTGCCCCTCTTTCCCAGAGTTCTTAAAAAGATAAGATCAGTTGGGGACAAGCCATCCTACCGACACACAGGCTACTAATTCAACAGGCTCATCGGTCACAGCAGTTCAGGATCCTCCCCTCGATCCTGGGTAGTCTACACCCCCATGCTTGGAGACTGAGCAGGAAGCAGCTGACTGTGTTTAATCCACTGCCTGAAGTGGTGGATGTGATCCTAATGTTCAAGAAATCCACTTATGTCAAGTGCTGGAACAAATTTGGAGCCTGGTTTGGTATCCACAAGATTGACCTTATAGAAGCCAATCCTTTGCACATTCAGTGCCTTTCTGATGGATACAAACTACCTGTGGATTCCTCACCTTATGAATTCATCCTTGCGCTAGCATCCGACGGAAAGTCTTCTTCCTAGCTCTCCACGTTGACGAGGACGACACAATTGCACGGCTCCACGCGACTCCGTCTGACGTCACCGTGCCAATAAGAGGTCCTCGCTGGCGTACTGACGTCAGTTTCCTTTTTTCTTTGCCTTCGACGCCAACGTTTTTTTCCTGGCTCGTTGGATAGTGTGTATCTTTGGTAGTTACAATGTCTTCCCCGAAAAAATCGGGTTTCAAGCCTTGTAATGAATGTGGCGGTAGAGTGGCGGTCACTGATCCGCATGAGAACTGCCTTTGGTGTCTTAGCTCTGAGCACGATGTCGAAGGGTGTGGATCGTGCCAGAGTATGAATCCTAAGGCACTTAGAGAGGCCAAGCTTTTCTTAGCGAAGGCTAAGAAGAAGGGCCACAAGAGGGCTTCATCTCACGCTTCTTCCAGGAGGCACAAGAAGAGGCGCCGTCATGGCTCACGGAGCCGATCGAGGTCTCCATCTGCTAGATGTCGAAGTAATTGGGAGGTGAGCCCTACTGTGACTCCAGAGCCCCAGCGTCCAGAAGTATCTCTGACGCCGTCAGTCTATGAGGTGGCTCCTCATAGCCCTCAGTTTTCACCGGCGCCACAAGAGCCTGATGTGCAGCAGCAGGATCAAGATCAGAGATATCCTTCTTTCCCGGCTCCGGGAGCGGATCCGGTGGCATTTTTAAATGCAATGTACGCTGTTTTCCAGGCCCCTGCTGGTGCACCGGCGGGTCCCACGGGGCCATTAGCTTTTTCACTGGGCTCCCTGGCTCCATATCAGATGAAGCCGTTTATGCCATTTTGCCCTGTTGAGGGTGCCGGGTCGACGTCGATGATGTCTCCTCGAGGTATGGCGTCACCTTCTAGATCCGTGGCGCCGTTGCCATCTCCACGTCAGCCGACGCCGATGCTCTCCCCTGGCCAGCCGGCTCCATTACCTGCGTGCCAGCTGACTCCGAAGAAGGCGCCATTGCAGTCTGTGTCGACGCCGGGTCCGAGTGATGCTCTGATCCATTTATCATCTTCTGTGCCTGGTCGGGATTCAGAAGCGGTGCCTTCGGCGTCAGTGGATTCGATGTCGACGCCAGGGTTAGAATCCCACTTGAGATCTCGGAGAAAGGCCTTGCATCTCCTTGAAGACGAAGAATACCAGCAGTTGGAAGAGGGTGAGCTTATGGATCCTTTGGAGGAATACCAAGGATTGGGGTCAGCCAGTGGGCTGGATACTTCCCCGGAATGGGACATTTCATCTCCGGGGGAGTTTACGGAGGAGGCAGCATCATTCCACTTGGTGATTAGAAAGGCAGCTGACTATTTAGACCTGCCTTTATCTGCAGCAGAGGTAAAGACAAATCTGCTAACTGTGGCTGCATCTGTCTACATCCTCAGCTGATCCTTTGCTGCCCTTCAACGAGGCAATGTTGGAGCCTATTATGGACTTGTGGAGGAAACCAGTTTTGTCTCCGGCTGTTAATAGAGCTGTGGCAAGGAGGCATAGGGGGGCTCCTGTCACGTCATCCAACCCCAGATAGTTCAGTGGTTCAAGCGTCTTGCTCCACAAAGTCTGCTCCTGGTTCGTTCCCTGTAGCCCCATCAGATAGGGAGTCCAAACGAATGTAGCAGTCTTCAAAAAAGATCTTTTCGTCTTGCAGCATGGCGCTTAAGACTGCGAACGCTACCTATGTGCTGGGCAGGTATGTCCATGCCCTTATGGACTCAGCCAAGGCTATGGTCGGGGATCTGCCACAGGAGGCACAGAGGCCTTTTGGAACACTCCTTTCAGATGCATGGGCTGTGGCGCAGCAGATTATACAATCCTTGATACAACAGACTCAGTTGCTAGGGTGATGGGAACGGGGAACATCTGTTGCTACAAGGAGGCACACGTGGCTGAGGTCCTCCGGATTCTCCTTGGATGTACAGACCACCTTACTAGACTTGCCCTTCGATGGTGAAAGGCTGTTTGGGGGAGAAAGCTGATTCTGCCCTTGAGCGTTTTAAGGAGAGTCGAGCTACAGCAAAGTCCTTAGGCTTACAGGCTACCCCTGCTGCCCTGTATAGGTCTTTTCGCAGGTTCAGAGGTTTTGGTCATGGGGTGATTTTTCAGAGGCCCCAGTACTCTGCCCAACAGCCTGGCAATCTATCTTATCGACCCTTTAGATGGTGTGGGAGGGCTCGAGCTAGAGGGGCAGTCCAGCAGCACCCTTCTTAGTCATCCTCTTCCTCTTCCTCTGGTGGACAGCAGCAGGGGAAGCAGCCCTAGTTTTCCCCACTTTATCGAACATGCCTCTCCTGTAGGGGCAAGGCTTTGTCTTTTTCTCCGCCAGTGGAAGTTGATAACAGCAGACTCCTGGGTGTTGAATATTGTGGAAAAAGGATATGTTCTCCCCTTTCAGGTGTTCCCGCCTCCCTCACCACCACCCCCCCCATCCCCCCTCCCCCGTCCCTCGTTTTGTTCAGAGGACCATCTTCTGTTGTTGCAACAGGAGGTTCTGGCCATGTTATCAAAGGGTGCGATAGAGTTGGTTCCGGAGAAGGAAAGGGGTCAGGGTTGTTATTCAAGATATTTCCTGATCCCCAAGAAGGACAGTCGCCTGAGACCGATCCTAGACCTGAGGATTTTGAATTGGTTCCTCAAGCAGGAGAAATTCAAAATGCTGACTCTAGCGCAGGTACTTATGGCGTTGAGCAAAGAGGATTGGATGGTGACTGTCGACTTGCAGGATGCGTACTTTCATATCCCTATACTCAAGTCGCACAGGAAGTATCTCCGGTTTGTGGTGGGGTCGCAACACTACCAGTTTGCGGTCCTTCCGTTTGGGCTTACTTCAGCACCTCGAGTCTTCACAAAGGTGATGTCGGTGGTTGCAGCACATCTCAGGCAGAAGGGAATAGCGGTATTCCCTTACCTGGACGATTGGTTGGTCAAAGCCAAGTCTCCAGAGCTGGTGCTGCCTCACCTGCAGGTGACAACCCAGTTGTTGTTCGATCTGGGGTTTTCATTAAAAGTGCCCAAGTCTCACCTGGAGCCCTCTCAACACCTCCTGTTCATAGGGGCAGTACTGGATGCAACATTGTATCGGGCCTACCCTCCGCCTCAGCGGATTCAGGACATTCAGACACTGATTGCAAAGTTTCAAAATGGAGCGGTTGTTCCAGTCCTCAAGGTCTTACGCCTGCTTGGTCTGTTTGCTTCTTGCATTCTGTTGGTCACTCATGCGTGCTGGCATATGAGGGCTCTTCAGTGGTGCCTCCGCAGGCAGTGGTTTCAGCACAAAGGGAATCTCGAGGATTCGGTAAGGATCTCCAGGGACACTGCAGCGGATCTCCAATGGTGGGCAGTGGACGGCAACATTTCCCAAGGAAGGCCGTTCTTACTACCACCCCCAGTGGCCACAGTTGTTACGGATGCCTCCACTCTACGGTGGGGTGCTCATCTGGGGGATCTGGAGATCAAGGGTCATTGGTCTCCGGTGGAACAGATGTTTCATATCAATCTGTTGGAACTGCGGGCGATACGTCTGGCTCACAAGGCCTTCCTCCCTTTCCTTTGTGGTCAGTCGGTTCAAGTCCTCACAGACAACACTACCTCGATGTGGTACGTAAACAAGCAGGGAGGAGTAGGGTCGTACCTTCTTTGCAGAGAAGCTCTGCGGCTCTGGTCCTATGTTCAGGACCATCAGATTTGCTTGATAGCAAATCATTTGGCCGGGGTTCTGAACGTACGTGCGGACAGTCTCAGTCGGCACTTCTTGGCCGATCACGATTGGCCTCTCCATCCAGACCTAGTCCGGTGCATCTTCGAGATGTGGGGGTCTCCGCAGGTAGATCTATTCGCCACTCGGGAGAATGCGCACTGCCCGTCGTTCTGTAGTCTCCAGTATCCGTTGCAAGGAGCGTTGGGGGGCGCGTTTCAAATACCCTGGGACGGCCAGTTGCTTTACGCGCTTTCCCCATTCCCTTGATTCCTCTGGTCCTGAGGAAGATTCGCCAAGACAGGGCCCAAGTCATATTGGTGGCACCGGATTGGCTGAGAAGGGTGTGGTACACAGGCCTTCTACAACTCTCAAAGTGCCCTCCGCTCCGTCTCCCGCTCAGGGCAGACCTCCTCTCGCAGTCGCAGGGGCAGGTTCTACACCCCCACCTCCAGAGCCTGCACCTTCATGCCTGGAGATTGAACGGGGCAACCTGAGTTCTTTTTCTCGCCCACCGGATGTAGTGGATGTTATTCTGTCGTCCAGACGACACTCCACTAAATACATTTATGCCAATAGGTGGGCTAAATTTGTTATTTGGTGTGGAGAGAAACAGAAAGATCCCTTGAAAGCCCGCCTTTCCATTGTATTGTTATTTGCTCTTGATTTAGCAAAGAAAGGCTGTTCAGTAGCTACAGTGAAAGGTTATTTTGGCCGCTCTATCGGCTTTTCTTTGTCTCCCGCACCATCCCTCTTTATTTAAATCTCCGATTGTAAATAGGTTTATTAAGGGCTTGCTTAATAAGTTTCCCCCCACGCCCTTTCACATGCCTCAGTGGTATTTAAATCTTGTTTTAACATTTCTGATGGGTTCACCGTTCGAGCCCATGCATTCATGTCCTTTAAGGTACTTGGTTCTTAAGACTGTATTCCTTATTGCTATAACCTCTGCTAGGAGGGTTGGGGAGCTTCAAGCCCTTTCCATAAAACCCCCCTTTACCTTGTTTTTACCTGATAAAGTGGAACTGAAAACCAGGGCGGCTTTCCTGCCAAAAGTTGTCACTCCTTTTCATACGGGGCAAACTATTACCCTTCTTTCTTTCTACCCTCCTCCCCACCCCTCTAGAGAGGAAGAGAGACTCCATCGATTGGACCCTAGAAGGGCTCTCAGTTTTTATATTGAAAGGACAAAAGACTTTCGCCTGGAGGATCAGCTGTTCGTGGGGTATGTTGGTCAGCGGAAGGGCAGAGCAGTCCATAAAAGAACAATCTCCAGGTGGGTCATTCTTTGTATAAAAGTTTGCTACTCACTGGCAAAGAAAGTTCCTCCTGAGGGTATCAGGGCCCACTCCACCAGGGCTAAGTCGGCCACTTAGGCCCTGGCAAGAGGAGTCCTGGTGGTGGACATTTGTAAGGCGGCAACTTGGGCGTCCCTCCACACTTTCGCTAAGCATTACTGCTTGGATGCTGAGGTTCGGAGGGTCGGCCATTTTGCGCGATCTGTTTTACAGGATTTCTTGGTGTGATCCGACGGGCACCCACCTGAGTACGGCACTGATTTGGGACTCTATTCATAAGGTGAGGAATCCACAGGTAGTTGGAATTCATCAGAAGAACAAGTTACTTGCCTTCGGTAACGCTTTTTCTGGTGGATACAATAGATACCTGTGGATTCCTCACAGTCCCACCCGCCTCCCCGTTGCCTGATTGCACTAGGATATGTGGTTGTATAGATATATGTGTATATTGATATTTTTTTCCTGTATATATAAATGATGGTTTTTGATTATGTTGCATCATGAGGGTTTTACGTATATATGTATTTATTGGAGTTATTGTGGAAGTCGGTTCTCACCTGTTCGCCTCAAAGGCACGTAAAAAATGGGTGAAACTGACGTCAGCACGCCGGCGAGGACCTCTTATTGGCACAGTGACGTCAGACATAGTCGCGTGGAGCCGTGCAATTGAGACATCCTCGTCGACGTGGAGAGCTAGAAAGAAGACTTACCGTCGGATGCTGGCGCAAGGATGAATTCATAAGGTGAGGAATCCACAGTTAGCTATTGTATCCACCAGAAAAAGCGTTACCGAAGGTAAGTAACTTGTTCTTTGAGTCTGATGTAATTATTCCCCTGGTCTCAAACATCTTCTCAGTTACCCTAGCCACTTCTTCAATCCCTCCCACAACACTTCTTTCAACCCCCTCTTAGTGTTTGTCCTCTGACTCCCAAAATGTAGCTTATTGGACCTCCTTAACTTGTTGCTTCTTTGGCTTCTAGGATGGTGCTAGTTTGTCAATAAAATATATACAGCAGACTCCTCATGTGTTGGGCAAATGTATTTTTAGGAGTTAATTTGCTTTCTCTTTGAAATGGGTGAACGTTTTATTCGTAGCCCTTCCACATCTCAGGTTACTGCGGAGTTCTCAGATGCGAGTCTTAACCTTGCGGGTGGTCATCCCAGCATTATGCAGGTTGCATGGACAAGTGATCATATATACTGCTAGCTGAGTGTTAAAATTAGAGAAGTCTCTAATGTCCCATGTTGTACTGTTGTTAAAGGTGACCTGTTTAGTGACCTTTGTTAGATGGCACACACTACAGTTCCCACATGGATGATGTCCATTGGGTAGTAGTAGGTAGTTTATATCTTCTGATTTACTACGAAGATGGCGTGGGCGGGTGTGTACAAGCATGTGTCTAAGACTCCCTTCCCATTTATGCGAAAATATGGGTTTAGGAATATTTAATGAGCCACCATTGAGGATGCGCCATTGTTTGTTGATGATCTTGCTTACTTGATTGGAGCCTATGTTAAATGTTGTGGTACATTTCGGTCTTTCCTTTTTCTCTTTTTGGGGAGGGGTGTTTAGAAGGGATTCTCTGTTATTGTGAGCTCGCTTCATGGCTTGGTTAATTATTCTTGAAGGGTATTTCCTAGCCTCCAGTTTACAAAAAACAAGCCCACAGTCTAGCATCTAATCTGATATCTCTGAGCAATTCCTTCTCAATCTGAGAAATTGTCCAAATAGTAAGTTCTCTCTCCAATTGCGGGGGTGAGCACTATCAAGCTGGAGTAAACAGTTTTTGGCTGTTGGTTTTTCATGGGTGGTGGTTTTTTTTTTCAGAGCACCATTGGTGGCTATAATGTTTTAATCCAGGAAGACCAAATGTTCCTTGCTCATTGTTTGAGTGAATTTCAAGAACTGGTCCTGTCTGTTTAACCACTCTAAAAATGTCACTACTTGTGTCCCTTCCCCTTTCCAGATAACCAATATACCATCAATATATCTTTTCCACAATACTATGTTGTCTCTGTATGGATTGGTGGGGTTTAGGATTCTCTTTTTCTCTAGATGACATAGGGACCGGCCAGACTCGGAGCGAAGGTGCTTGCCATGCTGGTCCCTTGTTTCTGACGGTACAAGTTTTTCTCAAATAAAAAAATTAAAAAATTGGTTAAGGCCCAGAAACAGCATTCCATAACCACATTCTGTGGTGTTTGGTAGTCCCAATCTAAGTCAAAGATAACCTCAATTATGTGTAATGTGTCAGGGTGAGGAAGACTCGTGTATAGGCTTTCCACATCCAGTCCTATTAGTATCTCATTTGCTGGATCAAAAGGTCTGTTTTCAAAAGACCCACTACGTCTTTAGATACCTACCTTAAAGATACAGGGCCTGATTCTAACTTTGGAGGACGGTGTTAAACCGTCCCAAAAGTGGCGGATATACCACCTACCGTATTACGAGTTCCATAGGATATAATGGACTCGTAATACGGTAGGTGGTATATCCGCCACTTTTGGGATGGTTTAACACCGTCCTCCAAAGTTAGAATCAGGCCCACAGTGTTTTGGACTATGGCTCTTACAAATGCACCTGCAAAGCAGGACAGAGGTTCCACAATAGATTTGATACCGGATACGATGGGTCTACCTGGAGTTGATTCAAGGTTTTTGTGAATTTTGGGAATAGTGTAGAAATAAAGAGTTAATGGATATTTATTAATTAGGAAATCTCCTTCTTTCTGGGAAATCCAGTTGTATGCTAAAGTTTGCTCCACCATGTTGTGGATCTTCATCTTTAGGAAATCAGTAGGGTCCCCCCTGAGTTTTTCGTAGTTACGTGTGTCACCCAGTAGTCTTAAACATTCTTTACGATAGTTTTCTAAGGTCTGGATTACGATAGCGCCTCCCTTATCTGCTGGTTTTATTACTATCTTGTTGTTGTTAGCTAGTTCCTGTAAGGCTTTTTTCTCGTTCTAGGTTGTGTTATGGAACTGCTTCAAAGTGTTAGGATTAATCTCACTGATATCCTTCGGAACCGCTTTTTCAAAGGCGAGGATTTCTATTGGGATAGAAGTGTTGGGAGGTGTGAAGGACGATTTTGTGCTTAGACCTGTGTCCCCCAGTGCTAAATTGTCTACTAGTTGCTGACCTTCAAAAAAGGATCTTAACTTGATCTTCCTAATGAAATCATTTACTTCAATGCACAATCTGAATTTGTCCAGGGGGGCAGTTGGGATAATTTACAGAAAACAACTGACTATTCAATATGCCTAGAAGTTTTCCATGAGCCAGTTTGTGTTGTCAGTGGTCTTTAAACCTTTGTATGCCTATCCCCTCTTCAGTCAAAAATAATTTCTCCTTACTTGCCCTAGGTGACCTAACTTGCTAAAAAGATTAGTGACGAATATGGTGTACTGCCAAAATATTGTTTTGGACTTTGAGGTGTTTTTTATGGCTAATCTTTTTCCCAACCTGAGATTTACACTATCATCAGAGAATGATAAGTTGTGGAATAATAAACAAATAAATCATCTGTGCCATTTCAAAACCTTCTTACATAAAGAACACAATCATTCAGACAAGACTCCAGTAATATCCACGTGCTGCCAACTTTCTCATTCATGTTTGGTTGGTCAGTTATTATTTAAAGTTCTATTTAGTTGTAATTGTGTCTGTAGCTCATTTTGTTATGGAGCTGCTGCACCTGTGACTACAGAAAAGTAAGCCATGAGCAGCCATGAGAAAGAAAGCTGCATAGCGAACGCACTTCCTGGAAGCTGTCCCTATCTGCAGGTGAGGTTCCGAAAATGACATGATTTCCTAAGCTTCAAGAATTTTCTGGATTTCTTTTATTTATTTGTTTGCTCTCTCTACTGCCAGATTGTGTGAGAATAATCATTTTTCTGTATTTAAGTGTGACAATCAGGCAACAGAGTTAGCCTTGACTATTCCTTGTAGTTACATGAATCCCAGCAATAGTAGGTACTTGAGAGCAATTATTTTCTGTAGTGCTTTCATCAGTGGTTTTTAGTGGGTTATGTTTGTTAACTACATTTGTAATTAGTGTTCCTGCTAAATCTGTGGTTGTTTTTAAGTATATTTGTGTCCCTGGAAATCTGATAGTTATTTAGCAGCAATTGAATTGTGCTTCCCATTATCAACTTTTACAGGCTTGAAAACATTTCATGGGTAGTGGCTCCTCAAGGTATGAAAAATTATTTTAGAGATCCCCTTCATGGCAAGGAAAATTGTGAATTCCTTAACCAGATGGAGCGGTTTCCAATGTACTGAGGCGGGTTGATTGCGCATTCTGGAATAATATCACTAAACCCATTCATCAGAAAATGTGTAAATACTAGACTAATGTGCACATCCGAAATTAAGGTATCAGTGAGAAACATGATGCATTTCTTTCATTTTCCACAGGCTTATCCGGAATATTTGATCACGTACCAGATAGTAAAGCCCGAAGTCACAACAGAAGAATAGATTGTAAAAACTATTGGGAAAACAAGGCTGCAGTTAACATTTTTTCTTTTTCAATTTGAGATCACCCTCATCTGAAATTGTTAGTAGTTACTGTAAACAGGTTTACTATGTGGACATTGTCACACTTGGAATCTGTACGTTTTCTAATCATTCAGCACTTTAATATAATCCATTTCATACTAAATGGTTTTTTTCTGTATTAAAAAAAACACAAACCTAACTTGAATTTTTTTTTCTCTCAACATGCCAGGCATCAAGTCTTATGTGCAATTTTCTATAAAGAAGTGAATTTACTAATCTTTTGTACCTTAAGCACATCATTTACACTGAAGCGTTATTTAATTTGTAAATCTGTAAATAAGAGCTTTTATACTACCATGGTGTTTCTGTACACTGTTTGTTGTGTAAGTGTACTGTTCGAAACAAAACTATGTACAGAAAAATGTGTAATGCATTTAAAAAAATGTATATTTCATTTCATAATGCTTGGTGGTCGGTGGATTCTCCTCCATCAGGAAAATGTGTTTTCAGATGTCAAATAAAGGAGGACTTTTTTTTTTTTTTTTTTTTTTTAATGTGATATTATAAACTTTTTATTAAGAACATGTATTTTATTATGATTTCATTGTGTGCTTGTGTTGATATTTCACCTCCAACTCTGGTTATGTTTTAGAAGCTATTTATCAGCAGTGTGCGTTCTTAACAAATTGCTGCCATCTAACTGTTACTGGGGAGGGTTACTCTAAAGTATGTATGAAACATTTCCTAGTGGCTTCTGGCCTCTTCTAGACTTGTTAAATATTAATGCACATTGGCTTTAAAACAGATGATTTGTTGTTGTTACTGGGCATTTTTGTATGGAACCTATAACCTGTAGGAAGACCACCGAAAGTGGAAAATATCTGAAATTCTCACTAAACGTTGTTATATTGCATCTACCTGCCCAAAGGAAGATCTAAGTTATATCAGTGAAGAGCAGCCAGTTTAATTGTGTTAGTCATGGGAAAGCAGAAAACATACAGTGGACAGCCAAAAAGCCTACACCAACTGTTGCTACGTTTGCAGTTGAGTACTTTATATTTGAGTTGTTAGTGTCCTATATGATACTCTTGAGATGAAAGCAGATCTCCTAATTTCAAAACTATAATTTCATCTATGGTTTCAGAAGAGCCACGTCTTTTATTCATGGGCACGGGACATTCCACGTATTTTCTAGTTACACACTAGTTGATAAACGATGAAACCAGAATCATGTCCTATTATGTCTGTTTTGTTCATATTAGCCTAGACTAATATTACCAACTTACTGGCAAGCTGAAAGCAGGAAAAGTGAAGCATACGTCAGTGAAAGTTGACATTCTGCATATCTTTTTTTGATTTTGCTGTAATTTGACAATGTTGAAAATTATCCAACATTTACTACCTTTTATCATTTTGGTATTCTTCCTTGTGGGTGTGGTACCGTGAAATGCCAGCATGCTGTCTGTTTTAAACCTGCCCGAAGCAGCCTTTGTTAATAGGGAATTAAGTTAAAAGGGCTGTTTTTTTTTTTGTTTTTTTTTTTGCTAGCATAGTATGTGTCCCATACAAATGTTAGTCAAGGTAACTTTTGGTGTGTAGCCACATGAAGAGGTTTCCAGTACAATTTAATGCACCCCTTGGTTATTCAATGCAATACATACATGATTAATTGCACACTGTTTTGTATGTTTGTGGCATGTCACATGTTTGTTTTCATTGTTTTAACTTTCCAGAATGTTTTATTTATTTTTGCAAGACTTACTTGCTCTCTAAAGGTTAGAAAAAAAGTTTGGCTGACGTATGTATGGAGTGGTGTATTATTTGCAAATGCATTTGTACAATCTTTGACTAATTTCCAACAATCCTCTATGTACTATTACATTCCGGACCTGTTTAATAAACATTAAATATTTTATAATGAATACTGCTTTTAGATTTCTTTCTAAGCGCATTTTAGCTATGCATTAAACATCCTAAATAAAGCATACGAAAAGTAAATTGCATTACCCGTTTATATTAACAAAAGAACATCTATGTAGAGAATACCAAAATAATTTGATTGTAAGTCATTTGAAGCAACCATGGTTCCATCTTTCAAATGAAAACTGAATTACTGAAAATGAACAGAATTATGCATTGCTATGTTTCTGTAAGTGGTTGCACACAGTACTTGGAAGACCATTTAACAATTACCATTTAGTTATTTATTAGGTGCCTTCAGACCTGGAATTTGGCAGTTTGTCATATTTTCTTAGTATGACTCAATATGAAACAACTATATCTTTGGTGGCAGGTGCTGTACCTTAAGAATGTGGAATATCAGATGCCAAACACATAGGCCCTCATTACAACCCTGGCGGTCGGAGATAAAGCGTTGGTAATTCCGCAAACAGCCTGTGGTCGTGATCCCATTTTTTTCGTCTGCCAGCCTGGCAGACAAAAAAATGGGATCACGACCATGGCGGAAACCACCATCATAGACAGCCACTTTAACACTCCAACCGCCAGGACGGTAGCAACAAACTCCGCAGCGGTCACCGCCAACAGACAGGCGGAAGACAATGTACCACCCACTGTATTATGAGAGGCCAATCCGCCAGCTGTTCCGGGGAGGTACCAACGACATCAAAAGCACGGCGGAAACAGTACACTGAAGGGGAACCACTCACCTTTCGACACTCAATGAAGAAGCAGGACGCCATGGAGCCCGAACTGCAGTTCTTTCCCATGCTGGTGTATCTACTAATACACCAGGAATTTGAAAGAAGGAGATGACGACGGTGAGTACTGCACCTAGCACACGGGGGGAAGAGAGTGACATACACATGCAACACCCCCACCCTGACCTACAACACCATAAACACAAAAACATCCAACAACTTTACAGATGTACCCCGTAACCCCCTGGAAGAACTCAATTACAAAAGGAATTGAGTCAAAGCTGATATTTTGAAAATGCATATAAAGTGAACGATTGAAAACAACAGTTTCTGCAAATATGTACAAGATGACAGAGGGCCTTACACTGTCCATTGCAAATGTCCGCGGACCAGTGGCCCAATAAATCATGGGCGAAGCCCACACTTGACTCCTGCCTCAAAACGGAGAGAGCACTGCAGGGGCATCAGGTCAAAAAAACACAGGCTCCTCAGGGGGAAGGGGAGGAGGGGCACCTCAGCCGGTAGATGGTACTACGCCACTGCTCCTCGAGGGGGCAACATGCCCACAGCGATGTCCTGGGGATTGCAAAGCCACAGTCTCTCAAGTGGGTGGTTTGCCCACTGCTTGGTCCTGGGGTGTGCAAAGCCACAGTCTCTCAACTCTCTCAAGTGGATGGGTTGCCCACTGCTTGGTCCTGGGGAGTGCAAAGCCACAGTCTCAAGTCTCTCAAGTGGGTGGTATGCCCACAACGATGTCCTAGGGAGTGCAAAGCCACAGTCTCCCATGTCTCAAGTGGGTGCCTTGTTCCACTGGTTTGGAGGGGGCATTGTGCTCAGTCTGCTTCATCCTGCCAAGGATTGGGTGAGTGGATACATTTCTCCACTGGTTCTGGAGGGGGCCTTGTGCCCAGTCTGCTTCATCCTGCCAGGGATTGGGTGAGTGGATGCATCTCTCCTCTGGTTCTGGAGGGGGCCTTGTGCCCAGTGATGCTGCACCTACGGTGTGGCAGTTCACATTCCCTCACCTGGGTGTCTGAGGCACGAGATGTGCAGGGAACAGGTAGCATGATACTCCATGGAGGCAGAGCCACACTCCATCCTGTGGCGACTTAGGCTGCAAACTGCTGGTAGTGCCAGTACTGGTGCCTCAAGTGGTGGGTGCAGGGTCCAGGACGTCTCCCGCAGCCTCGGGCGGCTGCCCACTGGGGATGCTGCTTATCTCCGATGTAGGAGCACCAGCTAGGCATGTGGCGGTGCAGGTGGCGGTGCCTGCGGCGGAGATGCTGCTGGTGCTGCCTGTGGTGCAGGGGCCTGCAGTAGTGGAGGGAGACACCAGGCCGTCTCCAGCAGCCTCAGACGGCTGCCCACTGTGGATGATGCTGGTGACTGTCGTTGTGGCAGCGGCGGTGCAGGGGTCGGTGCAGATGGCGGGCAGGTGGCGGTGCAGGTGGCGGTCGTTGCGGCGGTGTTCACTGTGGTACATGTTGCTGGCCTGTCAGGACAAATGGTGGTCACCAGTCCCTCAGCTGGAGGCTCCGAGCCCTGAAGTGACTTGCTCTTGCTTTTGTGTCCCTTCCCCACCTTGGTAGATGCTGCTAGGACCTTGGCACTGTCCTCTTTTATTTTGGTTGAGGCCTTGCTGGGTGGGTGGTGTGTCTTGCCTCAGTGGTATTTAAATCTTGTTTTAACATTTCTGATGGGTTCACCGTTCGAGCCCATGCATTCATGTCCTTTAAGGTACTTGGTTCTTAAGACTGTATTCCTTATTGCTATAACCTCTGCTAGGAGGGTTGGGGAGCTTCAAGCCCTTTCCATAAAACCCCCCTTTACCTTGTTTTTACCTGATAAAGTGGAACTGAAAACCAGGGCGGCTTTCCTGCCAAAAGTTGTCACTCCTTTTCATACGGGGCAAACTATTACCCTTCTTTCTTTCTACCCTCCTCCCCACCCCTCTAGAGAGGAAGAGAGACTCCATCGATTGGACCCTAGAAGGGCTCTCAGTTTTTATATTGAAAGGACAAAAGACTTTCGCCTGGAGGATCAGCTGTTCGTGGGGTATGTTGGTCAGCGGAAGGGCAGAGCAGTCCATAAAAGAACAATCTCCAGGTGGGTCATTCTTTGTATAAAAGTTTGCTACTCACTGGCAAAGAAAGTTCCTCCTGAGGGTATCAGGGCCCACTCCACCAGGGCTAAGTCGGCCACTTAGGCCCTGGCAAGAGGAGTCCTGGTGGTGGACATTTGTAAGGCGGCAACTTGGGCGTCCCTCCACACTTTCGCTAAGCATTACTGCTTGGATGCTGAGGTTCGGAGGGTCGGCCATTTTGCGCGATCTGTTTTACAGGATTTCTTGGTGTGATCCGACGGGCACCCACCTGAGTACGGCACTGATTTGGGACTCTATTCATAAGGTGAGGAATCCACAGGTAGTTGGAATTCATCAGAAGAACAAGTTACTTGCCTTCGGTAACGCTTTTTCTGGTGGATACAATAGATACCTGTGGATTCCTCACAGTCCCACCCGCCTCCCCGTTGCCTGATTGCACTAGGATATGTGGTTGTATAGATATATGTGTATATTGATATTTTTTTCCTGTATATATAAATGATGGTTTTTGATTATGTTGCATCATGAGGGTTTTACGTATATATGTATTTATTGGAGTTATTGTGGAAGTCGGTTCTCACCTGTTCGCCTCAAAGGCACGTAAAAAATGGGTGAAACTGACGTCAGCACGCCGGCGAGGACCTCTTATTGGCACAGTGACGTCAGACATAGTCGCGTGGAGCCGTGCAATTGAGACATCCTCGTCGACGTGGAGAGCTAGAAAGAAGACTTACCGTCGGATGCTGGCGCAAGGATGAATTCATAAGGTGAGGAATCCACAGTTAGCTATTGTATCCACCAGAAAAAGCGTTACCGAAGGTAAGTAACTTGTTCTTTGAGTCTGATGTAATTATTCCCCTGGTCTCAAACATCTTCTCAGTTACCCTAGCCACTTCTTCAATCCCTCCCACAACACTTCTTTCAACCCCCTCTTAGTGTTTGTCCTCTGACTCCCAAAATGTAGCTTATTGGACCTCCTTAACTTGTTGCTTCTTTGGCTTCTAGGATGGTGCTAGTTTGTCAATAAAATATATACAGCAGACTCCTCATGTGTTGGGCAAATGTATTTTTAGGAGTTAATTTGCTTTCTCTTTGAAATGGGTGAACGTTTTATTCGTAGCCCTTCCACATCTCAGGTTACTGCGGAGTTCTCAGATGCGAGTCTTAACCTTGCGGGTGGTCATCCCAGCATTATGCAGGTTGCATGGACAAGTGATCATATATACTGCTAGCTGAGTGTTAAAATTAGAGAAGTCTCTAATGTCCCATGTTGTACTGTTGTTAAAGGTGACCTGTTTAGTGACCTTTGTTAGATGGCACACACTACAGTTCCCACATGGATGATGTCCATTGGGTAGTAGTAGGTAGTTTATATCTTCTGATTTACTACGAAGATGGCGTGGGCGGGTGTGTACAAGCATGTGTCTAAGACTCCCTTCCCATTTATGCGAAAATATGGGTTTAGGAATATTTAATGAGCCACCATTGAGGATGCGCCATTGTTTGTTGATGATCTTGCTTACTTGATTGGAGCCTATGTTAAATGTTGTGGTACATTTCGGTCTTTCCTTTTTCTCTTTTTGGGGAGGGGTGTTTAGAAGGGATTCTCTGTTATTGTGAGCTCGCTTCATGGCTTGGTTAATTATTCTTGAAGGGTATTTCCTAGCCTCCAGTTTACAAAAAACAAGCCCACAGTCTAGCATCTAATCTGATATCTCTGAGCAATTCCTTCTCAATCTGAGAAATTGTCCAAATAGTAAGTTCTCTCTCCAATTGCGGGGGTGAGCACTATCAAGCTGGAGTAAACAGTTTTTGGCTGTTGGTTTTTCATGGGTGGTGGGTTTTTTTTTCAGAGCACCATTGGTGGCTATAATGTTTTAATCCAGGAAGACCAAATGTTCCTTGCTCATTGTTTGAGTGAATTTCAAGAACTGGTCCTGTCTGTTTAACCACTCTAAAAATGTCACTACTTGTGTCCCTTCCCCTTTCCAGATAACCAATATACCATCAATATATCTTTTCCACAATACTATGTTGTCTCTGTATGGATTGGTGGGGTTTAGGATTCTCTTTTTCTCTAGATGACATAGGGACCGGCCAGACTCGGAGCGAAGGTGCTTGCCATGCTGGTCCCTTGTTTCTGACGGTACAAGTTTTTCTCAAATAAAAAAATTAAAAAATTGGTTAAGGCCCAGAAACAGCATTCCATAACCACATTCTGTGGTGTTTGGTAGTCCCAATCTAAGTCAAAGATAACCTCAATTAAGTGTAATGTGTCAGGGTGAGGAAGACTCGTGTATAGGCTTTCCACATCCAGTCCTATTAGTATCTCATTTGCTGGATCAAAAGGTCTGTTTTCAAAAGACCCACTACGTCTTTAGATACCTACCTTAAAGATACAGGGCCTGATTCTAACTTTGGAGGACGGTGTTAAACCGTCCCAAAAGTGGCGATTTTACCACCTACCGTATTACGAGTTCCATAGGATATAATGGACTCGTAATACGGTAGGTGGTATATCCGCCACTTTTGGGACGGTTTAACACCGTCCTCCAAAGTTAGAATCAGGCCCACAGTGTTTTGGACTATGGCTCTTACAAATGCACCTGCAAAGCAGGACAGAGGTTCCACAATAGATTTGATACCGGATACGATGGGTCTACCTGGAGTTGATTCAAGGTTTTTGTGAATTTTGGGAATAGTGTAGAAATAAAGAGTTAATGGATATTTATTAATTAGGAAATCTCCTTCTTTCTGGGAAATCCAGTTGTATGCTAAAGTTTGCTCCACCATGTTGTGGATCTTCATCTTTAGGAAATCAGTAGGGTCCCCCCTGAGTTTTTCGTAGTTACGTGTGTCACCCAGTAGTCTTAAACATTCTTTACGATAGTTTTCTAAGGTCTGGATTACGATAGCGCCTCCCTTATCTGCTGGTTTTATTACTATCTTGTTGTTGTTAGCTAGTTCCTGTAAGGCTTTTTTCTCGTTCTAGGTTGTGTTATGGAACTGCTTCAAAGTGTTAGGATTAATCTCACTGATATCCTTCGGAACCGCTTTTTCAAAGGCGAGGATTTCTATTGGGATAGAAGTGTTGGGAGGTGTGAAGGACGATTTTGTGCTTAGACCTGTGTCCCCCAGTGCTAAATTGTCTACTAGTTGCTGACCTTCAAAAAAGGATCTTAACTTGATCTTCCTAATGAAATCATTTACTTCAATGCACAATCTGAATTTGTCCAGGGGGGCAGTTGGGATAATTTACAGAAAACAACTGACTATTCAATATGCCTAGAAGTTTTCCATGAGCCAGTTTGTGTTGTCAGTGGTCTTTAAACCTTTGTATGCCTATCCCCTCTTCAGTCAAAAATAATTTCTCCTTACTTGCCCTAGGTGACCTAACTTGCTAAAAAGATTAGTGACGAATATGGTGTACTGCCAAAATATTGTTTTGGACTTTGAGGTGTTTTTTATGGCTAATCTTTTTCCCAACCTGAGATTTACACTATCATCAGAGAATGATAAGTTGTGGAATAATAAACAAATAAATCATCTGTGCCATTTCAAAACCTTCTTACATAAAGAACACAATCATTCAGACAAGACTCCAGTAATATCCACGTGCTGCCAACTTTCTCATTCATGTTTGGTTGGTCAGTTATTATTTAAAGTTCTATTTAGTTGTAATTGTGTCTGTAGCTCATTTTGTTATGGAGCTGCTGCACCTGTGACTACAGAAAAGTAAGCCATGAGCAGCCATGAGAAAGAAAGCTGCATAGCGAACGCACTTCCTGGAAGCTGTCCCTATCTGCAGGTGAGGTTCCGAAAATGACATGATTTCCTAAGCTTCAAGAATTTTCTGGATTTCTTTTATTTATTTGTTTGCTCTCTCTACTGCCAGATTGTGTGAGAATAATCATTTTTCTGTATTTAAGTGTGACAATCAGGCAACAGAGTTAGCCTTGACTATTCCTTGTAGTTACATGAATCCCAGCAATAGTAGGTACTTGAGAGCAATTATTTTCTGTAGTGCTTTCATCAGTGGTTTTTAGTGGGTTATGTTTGTTAACTACATTTGTAATTAGTGTTCCTGCTAAATCTGTGGTTGTTTTTAAGTATATTTGTGTCCCTGGAAATCTGATAGTTATTTAGCAGCAATTGAATTGTGCTTCCCATTATCAACTTTTACAGGCTTGAAAACATTTCATGGGTAGTGGCTCCTCAAGGTATGAAAAATTATTTTAGAGATCCCCTTCATGGCAAGGAAAATTGTGAATTCCTTAACCAGATGGAGCGGTTTCCAATGTACTGAGGCGGGTTGATTGCGCATTCTGGAATAATATCACTAAACCCATTCATCAGAAAATGTGTAAATACTAGACTAATGTGCACATCCGAAATTAAGGTATCAGTGAGAAACATGATGCATTTCTTTCATTTTCCACAGGCTTATCCGGAATATTTGATCACGTACCAGATAGTAAAGCCCGAAGTCACAACAGAAGAATAGATTGTAAAAACTATTGGGAAAACAAGGCTGCAGTTAACATTTTTTCTTTTTCAATTTGAGATCACCCTCATCTGAAATTGTTAGTAGTTACTGTAAACAGGTTTACTATGTGGACATTGTCACACTTGGAATCTGTACGTTTTCTAATCATTCAGCACTTTAATATAATCCATTTCATACTAAATGGTTTTTTTCTGTATTAAATAAAACACAAACCTAACTTGAATTTTTTTTTCTCTCAACATGCCAGGCATCAAGTCTTATGTGCAATTTTCTATAAAGAAGTGAATTTACTAATCTTTTGTACCTTAAGCACATCATTTACACTGAAGCGTTATTTAATTTGTAAATCTGTAAATAAGAGCTTTTATACTACCATGGTGTTTCTGTACACTGTTTGTTGTGTAAGTGTACTGTTCGAAACAAAACTATGTACAGAAAAATGTGTAATGCATTTTAAAAAATGTATATTTCATTTCATAATGCTTGGTGGTCGGTGGATTCTCCTCCATCAGGAAAATGTGTTTTCAGATGTCAAATAAAGGAGGACTTTTTTTTTTTTTTTTTTTTTTTAATGTGATATTATAAACTTTTTATTAAGAACATGTATTTTATTATGATTTTATTACAAGACCGGAGGCTCCTATTATGCAGTCTTTTCTTGCTTTAATTACGAACAGCAGCCAAGCAAGAACTACAGTATCCAGAAACAAAAGAACTACAAAATGACCTCATAGTGTAGTAACCAATGGGATATCACAATGCACTACTAATATCTTAACTGCGAGCAACAAGTCCTCTTTTCTTGCTGCTCGCAGTCAAGATAAGTACCTACATTACTTGCTCGGTTGTTTATTGTGCTTACTGTTATTACTATTGCATGGTGAAACTTGTGTGTTTAGCGCGCGGTTATTATAAGGGAACGCGCGTCCTTTTTTCTGTCCTTCCGACACAGCGTCTCTCAACGGCCGTCTTCGGCCGTTGAGGACGCGCGCTCGAGCGCGGCGCATTCCTTTCAGCGCACGCGTAGCATTCCTCACATTCTTTGGGCCGGCATACCTTGTCAGCTGATACTCGCGTCGCGTCTTTATTTCCGACCGGGTTTGCTTGCTATTTGAGCATAATTGGCTCACTTTGCCTCGTTTGGCATTCTCAACTCCTGCCCTCGTCTGTCAGTCGACTTCGACTGCATTGAACCGCCTCCCTTGGCTCGGTCCCGCCCCTTCAGACACTCCTTTTTCTTTTTCCTCAAAAAATTAACCCTTCGGTGACCAGTGTGTTTTTACATTATGGCTGGGGAAGAGGATTCCCAGGTGTTTCAGGAGAGTTTGAAGTCCTTCATAAGGGACTCTGTACAGCAGGCAGTCTCAGTTTCCATGTCTGAGGTTACCAAAAATTTTGAAGCCTCGGTTTCAAAGATGATGTCTTCTTCCAAATTGCCTTTTAATAAGAGCAGGAAACGTGCGACCACTCTCCCAATGACGTCCAAAGGCGTTTCCTCTGGTCCTTCCACCCGAGAGGTCTATAAATCGGGTCCCCCTCCTTCTCCTTTATATATTTCGCAGTTAAGAGACACGGATGACGATGATAATGTTTCCAGCCATGAGGGCGATGTGGACGGATCAGAAGATCCAGTTTCTTATGGGCCTCTGGAGAAAAGGCGTAGAATTTCTCCTCCTGACGGTGGTGACGTACACCTAGTGTCTCACGATTTAGTCGACCATGCTGGTGAACCCTTATTTGATCCCTCCTTCATGGTCCATCCAAATTCAAAGGAGTGGTACCCATCAGAGCATGTGGCGGATTATGTTTCTTTCTTTTTACGTCACCCTCTGGATAAAGCCGCTCGTAATAAACTCAAGTCAGAGTGTCCTCGTCCCTCTCTTCCGGATAATATAACAGCAACTCCGGTAATTGATCCTAACATGCTGATGTTCTTCTCAAAATTCGGCAAGGATCCCAAAAAGGGCGTGGATAGAGCCTGGTCGGGTTGCCAGGACAAGCTTCTTGATTTGGTGGGTCCTCTCACCAGAATTTTTGATTTGGCGGAAGAAGCAAAAATGGATAGTAACCCTATTGATCCGGAGGTCCTTTCAAACTGGGCGCAACGTGCTATTTGTATGCTGGGGAACGCCAACACTCAACTTTCGATTGAAAGGAGGAAGAGTCTGCTTTTAAAGATCGATCCCAAATTAACTTCTCTGGCCTCAAAAGATGAGGGTCCTTTGGCCAAAGGCCTGTTATTTGGAGATTCTTTTATTAAAGATTTGGGCAAATATGTGTCCACCTTTGCCTCTCTGGATAAGGCCCAGCTTTCGATGAAGAAAATTTTTTCGTCTCGGGTTTTTGCCAGGGCCGGCAAAGGCAGGAGTCGCTTTGCCGGCCGCTCCATCAGGAATCAATATTCCAACAGAGACTCCTTCAACCAGCAATCTCAACCTGAATCCTATTCAGGATACAAACCGAAGTTCTATCCCCGTCGTTCAAGAGGCTACCGGTCCAGAGGTTACTCCAGCAGGGGAGACCAAACCTCCGGTAAGTATTTCCGCTTCTGGCCTTCCTCCTGTAGGGGGCAGATTAGCTCTGTGTCTCGATTCATGGCGTTCTCTCACCTCAGATCCCTGGGTGATTCAATCTGTTCAAGGGTACCAGTTAGAATTCTATCAGATGCCAGTTCAGAGTCGCGTCCCTATACCCCTAGTTTTTTCCCAAGAGCAAAACGAGCTTTTGCGCGTCGAAATCCAATCTCTCCTGGCCAAGGGCGCAATAGAGCCTGTTCAATTCGACTCTTCGGGCTTCCTCAGCACCATCTTTCTAGTTCAGAAGAAGAATCACAAATTTCGTCTGGTGTTGAATCTCAAGGCTTTCAACAATTTTATAATCTATCGTCACTTCAAGATGGAGACTATTCTCCATCTCAGGGACATTCTGCTTCACCGAGATTGGCTAATCAGACTGGATCTGCAAGACGCCTATCTCACAGTCCCAATTCATCATTCACACAGGAAGTTTCTTCAATTCCAATGGCAGGACTCTTTTTACCGCTTTCGAGTTCTTCCCTTCGGCCTTTCTTCCGCTCCTTGGTGTTTCACCAAGATTCTCAAACCCGTCGCAGCCTTTCTCCGGTCTCACGGGGTGCGTTTAATTCTCTATTTGGACGACTTCCTTTTGATGGCACAGGACAAAAATCTACTTCTAGATCATCTTCAACTGTGTCTAAACCTCCTTCGCGATTTAGGTTTTCTCATCAATGTGCAAAAGTCGGTTTTAGTTCCGACTCAATCTTTGGAGTTTCTCGGTTTTCGAATAAATACCACTCTATCGGTGTTGCAGCTCCCGCAACACAAGGTTTCATTGATCAAGAAGGAGATTCGCCACTCCCTTTCCCTTCCGCAGATCTCTCTCAGAAATCTGGCACGCCTAGTAGGTCTGTTAGCTTCTTCCATTCAGGCAATCTTCCCAGGTCCTTTACATTATCGAGCCCTGCAACGGCTCAAAATACGTCATCTTCACAAGGGTCTCGCTTATTCGGATCCCTTGGTCTTAGATGCCGAATCCAAAGAAGAGCTTCAGTGGTGGCTAACCCATCTAGATGCCTGGAACGGCAGAACTATCTTCTCTGCCGCCCCAGATCTTGTATTAGAATCCGATGCAAGTCGGACGGGTTGGGGCGCGAGATGTGGTCAGTTCTCGACTGGGGGCGCATGGTCTCTGAAGGAGTCCTTCTTGCACATCAACAGTTTAGAGATGCTTGCAGGTTCCTTTGCCATCCGCACTTTTGCAAAGAACAGGGTAAGTTGCACCATCCTTCTCAGAATGGACAATTTGTCCGCGGTCAGATACATCAATCACCTAGGAGGTACCAGGTCAAAGATACTCTCCTCTCTGGCAAAACATCTTTGGGAATATTGTCTGCCTCGTCGGATTTCAGTCAAGGCGGTTTTCCTGCCAGGCAGATTCAATACAGTAGCGGATTGGTATTCGAGACACATTCACGATTCCAGCGATTGGCAACTGCACCCTTCAGTGTTCAGTCACCTTTCTTTTGTCTTTGGAGAAATGTCTATAGATCTGTTTGCTTCTCGCCTCAATTCTCACCTTCCTTCATATTTCAGTTGGAGGCCAGATCCACAAGCCCTGGCCACAGATGCCTTTCTTCAGATTTGGCCGACTTCCCTTCTATATGCTTTTCCCCCTTTCCTTCTCATCCCCAGAGTCCTCGCTCAGGTGCGCAGGCAACGGTCTATTCTGGTGATTGTAACTCCTTTCTGGCAGACCCAACCGTGGTATCCGACTCTATTAGAGCTGGCGATCGCTCCGCCTCTTTGGCTGCCCCAATTTCCCGATCTCCTCTTGAATCCTCAGGGCCATCAACATCAGTTGATTCTCGACGGATCCCTGTTCCTCATAGCTTGGAAAGTTTCGGGTCGTCCTGGGGAGTCCCAGGAATTTCGGAGGACGCTGTTAAATTTATCCAGCAGGCCAGAGCCCCGGGAACTTCCAGGGCCTATAAGTCAGCTTGGTCCCTTTGGTGCAGCTGGTGCCTGGACAGGAATTCAGATCCCTTTTCAGCGAATGTAGTATTAATTATAAATTTTTTGGCTTCTTTGGCTTCTCAAGGTAAGGCTTATCGCACTATTAATTTGTATAGATCTGCCATTTCTGCGGAACATCAAAGAGTTGATGGTAGGCCAGTTGGAGAGCATCCCCTGGTCTGTCAATTGTTAAAGGGAGTAAGATACGTTAATACACCGTCTCCTAAATATAATGTTATGTGGGATGTTACTCTGGTGTTGCGTTTTCTTACCTCGTGGCCTGATAATGAATTATTATCTCTCAAACAGCTTTCGGCTAAGTTAACCATCCTTTTATGTTTAGTTTCTATCAAGCGGATCTCAGATGTTAGAGCACTGGATGTTACTTCCTTTTTCTTTTCTCCCCTTGGTGTTTCGTTTCAGATCAAAAAACGTACGAAAACTAACTTGTCTAGTATTAATTATCCATATTTTCCCTCTCAACCCAATATATGTGTTGCAAATTGCTTAAAAACTTATGTAACCCGTACTGCAGATTTGAGATCATCCTCTTCATCCCAACTACTTATTTCCTTTCAGAAACCTCACCTTCCTGTGTCTTCCCCTACCCTGGCTCGTTGGGTTAAATGGGTTATGTCCCTTGCTGGCATTGATATTAGTGCCTTTGGTGCCCATTCGGCCAGGGGGGCTATGGCCTCTCGTGCTTTTTGGGCAGGTTCCTCTTTACAGGATATTCTCAGATCTGCAGACTGGTCGAATGAAAATACGTTTAGAACTTTTTATTGTAAACCGATTTCTCATGTCTCAGATTCTGTGATTGCAATGCTTTGAACATGCATAATAGGAGCCTCCGGTCTTGTAATAAAATTGAGATTTTCCTAGCCTTGGTGTCTGAAAGGCTAGATTTTATTAAAGACACGGAGGCGAGTATTATCCCACCACGATTTAACCCGCCCTGTTTCTCTCTTTCAGTACCAACTCCCTCTTCCGGTGTTGGCTCAGGGTGATACACACCAACGTCTCTTACCAAGCTTGGATTTGTGCGACATCGACTATACCTTCCAGTCGTCCTTCGGTCTCCGTCATCTTCGAGATGGTTGCATGGACTTTATGACTTTGGTTTTTATGTTCTATGTGATTGTTTTGGTTACTTCTCCTCTTTAGTTCGCATCAAGAAAAGAGGACTTGTTGCTCGCAGTTAAGATATTAGTAGTGCATTGTGATATCCCATTGGTTACTACACTATGAGGTCATTTTGTAGTTCTTTTGTTTCTGGATACTGTAGTTCTTGCTTGGCTGCTGTTCGTAATTAAAGCAAGAAAAGACTGCATAATACTCGCCTCCGTGTCTTTAATAAAATCTAGCCTTTCAGACACCAAGGCTAGGAAAATCTCAATTTCATTGTGTGCTTGTGTTGATATTTCACCTCCAACTCTGGTTATGTTTTAGAAGCTATTTATCAGCAGTGTGCGTTCTTAACAAATTGCTGCCATCTAACTGTTACTGGGGAGGGTTACACTAAAGTATGTATGAAACATTTCCTAGTGGCTTTTGGCCTCTTCTAGACTTGTTAAATATTAATGCACATTGGCTTTAAAACAGATGATTTGTTGTTGTTACTGGGCATTTTTGTATGGAACCTATAACCTGTAGGAAGACCACCGAAAGTGGAAAATATCTGAAATTCTCACTAAACGTTGTTATATTGCATCTACCTGCCCAAAGGAAGATCTAAGTTATATCAGTGAAGAGCAGCCAGTTTAATTGTGTTAGTCATGGGAAAGCAGAAAACATACAGTGGACAGCCAAAAAGCCTACACCAACTGTTGCTACGTTTGCAGTTGAATACTTTATATTTGAGTTGTTAGTGTCCTATATGATACTCTTGAGATGAAAGCAGATCTCCTAATTTCAAAACTATAATTTCATCTATGGTTTCAGAAGAGCCACGTCTTTTATTCATGGGCACGGGACATTCCACGTATTTTCTAGTTACACACTAGTTGATAAACGATGAAACCAGAATCATGTCCTATTATGTCTGTTTTGTTCATATTAGCCTAGACTAATATTACCAACTTACTGGCAAGCTGAAAGCAGGAAAAGTGAAGCATACGTCAGTGAAAGTTGACATTCTGCATATCTTTTTTTGATTTTGCTGTAATTTGACAATGTTGAAAATTATCCAACATTTACTACCTTTTATCATTTTGGTATTCTTCCTTGTGGGTGTGGTACCGTGAAATGCCAGCATGCTGTCTGTTTTAAACCTGCCCGAAGCAGCCTTTGTTAATAGGGAATTAAGTTAAAAGGGCTGTTTTTTTTTTTTTTTTTTTTTTTGCTAGCATAGTATGTGTCCCATACAAATGTTAGTCAAGGTAACTTTTGGTGTGTAGCCACATGAAGAGGTTTCCAGTACAATTTAATGCACCCCTTGGTTATTCAATGCAATACATACATGATTAATTGCACACTGTTTTGTATGTTTGTGGCATGTCACATGTTTGTTTTCATTGTTTTAACTTTCCAGAATGTTTTATTTATTTTTGCAAGACTTACTTGCTCTCTAAAGGTTAGAAAAAAAGTTTGGCTGACGTATGTATGGAGTGGTGTATTATTTGCAAATGCATTTGTACAATCTTTGACTAATTTCCAACAATCCTCTATGTACTATTACATTCCGGACCTGTTTAATAAACATTAAATATTTTATAATGAATACTGCTTTTAGATTTCTTTCTAAGCGCATTTTAGCTATGCATTAAACATCCTAAATAAAGCATACGAAAAGTAAATTGCATTACCCGTTTATATTAACAAAAGAACATCTATGTAGAGAATACCAAAATAATTTGATTGTAAGTCATTTGAAGCAACCATGGTTCCATCTTTCAAATGAAAACTGAATTACTGAAAATGAACAGAATTATGCATTGCTATGTTTCTGTAAGTGGTTGCACACAGTACTTGGAAGACCATTTAACAATTACCATTTAGTTATTTATTAGGTGCCTTCAGACCTGGAATTTGGCAGTTTGTCATATTTTCTTAGTATGACTCAATATGAAACAACTATATCTTTGGTGGCAGGTGCTGTACCTTAAGGATGTGGAATATCAGATGCCAAACACATAGGCCCTCATTACAACCCTGGCGGTCGGAGATAAAGCGTTGGTAATTCCGCAAACAGCCTGTGGTCGTGATCCCATTTTTTTCGTCTGCCAGCCTGGCAGACAAAAAAATGGGATCACGACCATGGCGGAAACCACCATCATAGACAGCCACTTTAACACTCCAACCGCCAGGACGGTAGCAACAAACTCCGCAGCGGTCACCGCCAACAGACAGGCGGAAGACAATGTACCACCCACTGTATTATGAGAGGCCAATCCGCCAGCTGTTCCGGGGAGGTACCAACGACATCAAAAGCACGGCGGAAACAGTACACTGAAGGGGAACCACTCACCTTTCGACACTCAATGAAGAAGCAGGACGCCATGGAGCCCGAACTGCAGTTCCTTCCCATGCTGGTGTATCTACTAATACACCAGGAATTTGAAAGAAGGAGATGACGACGGTGAGTACTGCACCTAGCACACGGGGGGAAGAGAGTGACATACACATGCAACACCCCCACCCTGACCTACAACACCATAAACACAAAAACATCCAACAACTTTACAGATGCACCCCGTAACCCCCTGGAAGAACTCAATTACAAAAGGAATTGAGTCAAAGCTGATATTTTGAAAATGCATATAAAGTGAACGATTGAAAACAACAGTTTCTGCAAATATGTACAAGATGACAGAGGGCCTTACACTGTCCATTGCAAATGTCCGCGGACCAGTGGCCCAATAAATCATGGGCGAAGCCCACACTTGACTCCTGCCTCAAAACGGAGAGAGCACTGCAGGGGCATCAGGTCAAAAAAACACAGGCTCCTCAGGGGGAAGGGGAGGAGGGGCACCTCAGCCGGTAGATGGTACTACGCCACTGCTCCTCGAGGGGGCAACATGCCCACAGCGATGTCCTGGGGAGTGCAAAGCCACAGTCTCTCAAGTGGGTGGTTTGCCCACTGCTTGGTCCTGGGGTGTGCAAAGCCACAGTCTCTCAACTCTCTCAAGTGGATGGGTTGCCCACTGCTTGGTCCTGGGGAGTGCAAAGCCACAGTCTCAAGTCTCTCAAGTGGGTGGTATGCCCACAACGATGTCCTAGGGAGTGCAAAGCCACAGTCTCCCATGTCTCAAGTGGGTGCCTTGTTCCACTGGTTTGGAGGGGGCATTGTGCTCAGTCTGCTTCATCCTGCCAAGGATTGGGTGAGTGGATACATTTCTCCACTGGTTCTGGAGGGGGCCTTGTGCCCAGTCTGCTTCATCCTGCCAGGGATTGGGTGAGTGGATGCATCTCTCCTCTGGTTCTGGAGGGGGCCTTGTGCCCAGTGATGCTGCACCTACGGTGTGGCAGTTCACATTCCCTCACCTGGGTGTCTGAGGCACGAGATGTGCAGGGAACAGGTAGCATGATACTCCATGGAGGCAGAGCCACACTCCATCCTGTGGTGACTTAGGCTGCAAACTGCTGGTAGTGCCAGTACTGGTGCCTCAAGTGGTGGGTGCAGGGTCCAGGACGTCTCCCGCAGCCTCGGGCGGCTGCCCACTGGGGATGCTGCTTATCTCCGATGTAGGAGCACCAGCTGGGCATGTGGCGGTGCAGGTGGCGGTGCCTGCGGCGGAGATGCTGCTGGTGCTGCCTGTGGTGCAGGGGCCTGCAGTAGTGGAGGGAGACACCAGGCCGTCTCCAGCAGCCTCAGACGGCTGCCCACTGTGGATGATGCTGGTGACTGTCGTTGTGGCAGCGGCGGTGCAGGGGTCGGTGCAGATGGCGGGCAGGTGGCGGTGCAGGTGGCGGTCGTTGCGGCGGTGTTCACTGTGGTACATGTTGCTGGCCTGTCAGGACAAATGGTGGTCACCAGTCCCTCAGCTGGAGGCTCCGAGCCCTGAAGTGACTTGCTCTTGCTTTTGTGTCCCTTCCCCACCTTGGTAGATGCTGCTAGGACCTTGGCACTGTCCTCTTTTATTTTGGTTGAGGCCTTGCTGGGTGGGTGGTGTGTCTTGTCCGTGCTGCACGACGGCCCCTTCTTAACCTTGGCAGGTGGCGGAATCGGGTGGTCTTTAGCATTGGTAGGTGGCACACTGCCAGCCCTGACAGGTGCCCCCTTCAATCCTCTCGGACTTGCAGGGACCACAGCGGAAGCCAAGCTGGTGGCTGAGGTGCTGGCCTGGGATCTAGACATCCTGGCCCTAGGGGAAGGACAGGGAGGGGAGGCGTAGGGAAGAGGTCAATATTAGCCAGGTAAAGTTTTTTTGGCACGCTGGGATGGGAAGATGGGGGGATAGGAGTGGAGGAAGAGGTAGTGGTTGTAGGAGGTGTACGTCTGCTGAATTTGGGTGAAGGTGCATCGGCTGGAGGCTGTTGTGAGGTGGATGGCTGTTGAGTGGGTGTGTGCCTGTGTTTGTGTACTTTGGGAGGAGGGCTCACAGACACACTGGGAGAGGACACGGGGGACGTGTGCATGGTTGTGGGGGTGGCGACTGCTCATGATGGGTGTGTTGTGATGGCCGTGCTGGAGGCAGTGGCTGATGATGTAGTGCATGCAGGTGTGAGTGGAGACGCTATTGGGAGTGAGGTGGACGAAGAGGAAGAGGGGGACACAGTGGAGGAAGTGGATGTTGGTATGTGTGCATGGATATGGTGCTTGTGTTTTCCTGAGCCACTTTTGTGTGTTGATGTGTGTGCATGCTGGTCTGAAGGTGTGCTTGGGATAGGGCGAGGTAGAGGGGATTGGGGCTGGGTAGTCGAAGTTGGAGGGGGGAGGCTGGACACACGAACAATGGCTGCCATCAGTGCTGAGGCCAGAGCCTGAAATGCTCTCTGTTGGGCCATCACGCCAGAATGAATGCCCTCCAAGTATGCATTTGTTTGTTGCAAATGCCTCTCGACACCCTGGATGGCATTCAGAATGGTTGACTGCCCAACTGCGAGGGATCTCAGGAGGTCAATCGCCTCCTCACTGAGGGCAGCAGGGCTGAATGGGGCAGGGCCTGAGGTGCCTGGGGCTAAGGAGATGCCCACCCTCCTGGGTGAGCGGGCACTGGAAACACGCTGAGGGGCTGCTGGGAGGGTGGTGCTGTTACGGGGGTTGCGGCTGTACCTGTTGTTGGGGTGGGCACAGAGGTGTCCGCCACCGCCAGGGAGCTTCCATCGGAGGAGTCGCTGTCACTGGTATCCCCTCCTGTCCCCGTCTTGGAGCTCCCCTCGCCCTCCGTCCCACTGGTGCCTTCACCCTCAGTGGATTCTCCGTCATGGGCCATGTGGGATGCAGCTCCCTCCGTCGCCGGTGCCTCTGCTTCTCCGCCAGATGATGCTAATGAACATAAGGACAGGGTGACAAAACAAGAAGGGGGGGGATAGACCGAGGATACACATAGTCAATGCCAGCAACACCACTACCGTTGGCGTACACAGCACACATTGAGCTGCCCTATGCACTAGGCCATGCCCAACCACTCAATAAGGTAGTCACCAGCCCCTAGGGTACAATGCCTAACGCCAGAATCTGCACACATGACACCCACAGGACCCTGCCAAGTAGTAGTTGGCCACTTGTACCATTGGGATAGGGGTGCTTCAGAGCCTGCAAACAAGGGACCTACCTTGCCATGATCGCCCTGGCCTAGGGGCACCCACTGCCCACATCCCCCACCCAGCTAGTTCCTAAAGCGCACAAAGTCAGCTTTCTGAAACTGTACTCACCCCCTTGTGGCTGCTGTGATGCCCTCAAGCGCCCATCCAAATCTGGATAGGCCACCGCCACGATGCGGAACATCAGGGGGGTCATGGTGCGATGGGTACCCCTTCCACATTGGGAGGCCAGACCCAGCTGGGCCTCTGCCGTCTTCTAGGTCCAGCGGCGCAGGTCCTCCCATCTCTTGTGGCAGTGGGTGCTCAGCCTGTGATAGACCGCCAAGGTCAGCGCCTCCTTGGCGATGGCACGCCAAATACCCTTTTTCTCCTGGGCGCTGACCTAGAGGGAAAAGACAGCAGAAATTGTAATTACTCACCCGTCCGGACCGTCATACTCAATGCCCACCAATTCCCCCCCATGCCCTGACTCACATACAGTGACCACCTCTCATGCAGCATTCAGGCCAGAACGACTTAGCACCCCCCAACATGTGGCTTACATCCACACCACTCCAAACAGGCATTGCCCACACATCATGCTCACAGTGTACTCACCTGTTTGTCTGGAGGATTGTAGAGTAACGTATACTGGGGGAGAACCCCATTCACCAGTTTCTCCAACTCCTCCACAGTGAAGGCAGGGTCCCTTTCCCCAGACACTCTAGCCATTGTCGCTTCCAGACTCGGGTCACAGCAGCACTTGCAGTGTAGGTCCTCTCCTGTTGATGGTCAGGTAGCAAGTGAGTGCATAGGTAGAAAATGGCGGTGACGTCCGCAGCGGTGCGTACCGTCACCGCCAGCGTACATCGCCATTGGCTACTGGGGCCCATAGGGCCCAATGATAACCAATGTGGAATTGCGCGGCGGTCATCGACGCCTACCGCGATGCAGCACAACTCCAGCGCAGTTACCAAATTTCCCCTTGTCCCTCCTCACACGTCAGGCAGCCGCCATTTCAGGGGGGCACATGGCATGGCACATATTGCCACATATATTGACTATCAAATTCAAACACTTCTTCTGTGACATTAATTCAAACACAGTTGTGCTATTTCTGTGGAACATGACCTTCTGCTCCCTCTTTTCCATAGGCTACAACCGCTGAGGCAGATGATGAGATGGCGGCATCCTACGGTGTACAGACCCCTGGTGGACCTGTCGACGATGGAGGACAGACGCATTATCATCCCATACAGAATTGATCGTGCCACAATCCAAGAACTGTGTTCCCAATTGGATCCAGATCTGATGTCAGCTATCCGCCTGCCCACAGGAATACCCTCTCTAGTACAGGTCCTGTCAGTGCTCCATTTCCTGGCAAGTGGCTCTTTTCAAACAACAGTGGCCATGGCATCAAGGATGTCTCAGCCAATGTTTTCCAACGCGTTGACCAGAGTGTTGTCTGCCCTGCTGAAACACATGCGCAGCTACATCGTCTTCCCCCAGGTGGAGGATTTGGCCACAGTGAAAGCTGACTTCTATGCCCTGGGACATATCCCCAACATCATTGGTGCCATTGATTGTACACATGTGGCATTTGTTCCCTCCGCCCCTCCCCCGCAGAAATGAACAGGTGTACAGGAATAGAAAAAACTATCATTCAATGAATGTGCAAATGGTGTGTTTGGCAGACCAGTACATCTCCCATGTGAACACCAAATACCCTGGCTCAGTGCATGACGTCTATATCCTGAGGAATAGCCGAATCCCTTATGTGATGGGCCAACTCCAGAGGCACCAGCTGTGGCTAATAGGTGAGCCCAAGGTCCCCACACAGTATCATTAGGTGTCTGGGCATGGGGTTGTCCCTAATGGTTAGTGTGTGTAGGAAGTTGGCTCTTTATATACTATCTCAGAGTAAGAGATAGTATGCACAGAGTCCAAGGGTTCCCCTTAGAGGTAAGATAGTGGAAAAATTAGATAATTCTAATGCTCTATTTTGTGGTAGTGTAGTCGAGCAGAATGCTTATCAGAGGATGGTGTTAAGCATTTGTTGTACACACACAGGCAATGAATGAGGAACACACACTCAAAGACGTAACTCCAGGCCAATAGTTTTTATATAGAAAAATATATTTTCTTTATTTTTAGAACCACAAGTTCAAGATTTGAAGTAAATACATAAAATGAAAGGTACTCCACAGGTAAGTTAGGCACTTTGAATTAAAGCAATATTATGTACAGTTTTTGTTAAAATGGCAATAAGCTATTTTAAAAGTGCAAAAATCAACAGTTCCTGGGGGAGGTAAGTATTGGTTAGATTGTGAGGTAAGACACTTACAAGTCTCAGTTCCTGGGCATAGGCTGCCCACCGTTGGGGGTTCAAGGCAACCCCAAAGTTACCACACCAGCAGCTCAGGGCCGGTCAGGTGCAGAGGTCAAAGTGGTGCCCAAAACACATAAGCGCCTATAAGAACAGGGGTGCTCTGGTTCCGCTCTGCCAGCAGGTAAGTACCTGCGTCCTCATGGGACAGACCAGGGGGGTTTTGTAGAGCACTAGGAGGGGCATAAATAGGCACACAACACACCCTCAGCGGCACAGGGGCAACCGGGTGCAGTGTACAAAGCAGGCGTCGGGTTTGTGATAAAAAAACAATGGAGGGATCTGGGGATCACTCTAGCTGTGCAGGCAGGGCATAGGATGGCTTCTCGGGCCAGCTAACAACTGGGCTAGGCAAAGGGTCACCTGGTGGTCACTCCTGCACTGAGGTTCGGTTCCTTCTGGTCCTGGGGGTGCAGTGCTTGGTCTAGGCGTCGGGTCGCTTGTTACAGGCAGTCGCGGTCAGGGGGAGCCTCTGGATTCTCTCTGCATGCGTCGCTGTGTGGGTCCAGGGGGGTCGTCTCGAGCTACACACGAGGTCGCAGTCTCCAGGGAGTTCTCCCTGTGGTATTTGTTTTCTGGATCTCAAGCCAGGGGCGTCAGGTGCAGAGGGTGAAGTCTCATGCTTCCGGCGGGAAGAGTGAAGTTCTTTAAAGTTGCAAGAAAGTTGCAAAGTTGTTGTTGAAATTGAGCAGAGACGCTGCATACAGGAGTTTCTTGGTCCTTTCGTCCAGGGCAGTCCTCTGAGGCTTCAGAGGTCGCTGTCCCTGTTGGATGCGTCGCTGGTTGCAGGTTTTAGAGACAGGCCGGTAGGGCTGGGCCAAAGCAGTTGTTATCTTCCGTCATCTCTCCACGGCTTGTAGGTCAGCAGTCCTCCTTCTTTCTTCAGGTTGCAGGAATCTGATTTCCTGGGTTCTTGGGTGTCCCTAAATACTAAATTTAGGGGGGTGTTTAGGTCTTGGGGGCAGTAGCCAATGCCTACTGTCCTAGAGGGTGGCTACACCCTCCGTGTGCCTACTCCCTGAGGGGAGGGGGGCACATCCTATTCCTATTGGGGGGAATCCTCCAAAATCAAGATGGAGGACTTCTAAAGGCAGGGGTCACCTCAGCTCAGGACACCTTACGGGCTGTCCTGACTGGTGGGTGACTCCTCCTTGTTTTTCTCATTATCTCCCCTGGACTTGCTGCCTAAAGTGGGGGCTGTGTCCAGGGGGCGGGCATCTCCACTAGCTGGAGTGCCCTGGGGCATTGAAACATGAAGCCTGAGCCTTTGAGGCTCACTGCTAGGTGTTACAGTTCCTGCACGGGGATATGTGAAGCACCTCCACCCAGAGCAGGCTTTGTTTCTGGCCTCAAAGGGCACAAAGGCCCTCACCCCAGGGGGTCAGAAACTCGTCTCTCAGCAGCAGGCTGGCACAGACCAGTCAGTCCTGCACTGAAGGATTGGGTAAAGTACAGGGGACATCTGTAAGATGCCTTCTGTGTGCATTTTTTATAAATCCAACACTGGCTTCAGTGTGGGTTTATTATTCTGAGAAGTTTGATACCAAACTTCCCAGTATTCAGTGTAGCCATTATGGAGCTGTGGAGTTCATTTTCACAAACTCCCAGACCATATACTTAATATGGCCACAGTGTACTTACAATGTCTAAGAATAGACTTAGACACTGTAGGGGCATATTGCTCATGCAGTTATGCCCTCACCTGTGATATAGTGCACCCTGCCTTAGGGCTGTAAGGCCTGCTAGAGGGGTGACTTACCTATGCCACAGGCAGTATTTTGTGGGCATGGCATCCTGAGGGGGATGCCATGTCGACATTGCCTTTTTCTCCCCACCAACACACACAATCTACAATGGCAGTGCTTATGTATTAGGTGATGGGTCCCTTAGGGTGGCACAACACATGCTGCAGCCCTTAGGGACCTTCCCTGGTCACAGGGCACTTGGTACCACTGGTACCTTTTACAAGGGACTTATCTGTGTGCCAATTGTGGAAACAATGGTACATTTTTAGTGAAAGAGCACTGGTGCTGGGGCCTGGTTAGCAGGGTCCCAGCACACTTCTCAGTCAAGTCAGCATCAGTATCAGGCAAAACAGGGGGGTGGGGGGGGGGGATTAACTGCAACAGGGAGCCATTTTCCTACAGTGTGTGTCTAACAGTTGTCCCTCAATATTTGCAGGTGACTGGTTACCCCAACCTCTCATGGCTACTGACCCCAGTGAGGAATCCCAGGACAAGGACAGAGGAACGTTACAATGAGGCACATGGGTGAACAAGGAGGATTACTGAGAGGACCTTCGGCCTCCTGAAGGCCAGGTTCCGGTGCCTCCATCTGACTGGTGGATCCCTGTACTACTCACCCAAGAATGTGTGCCAGATCATCGTGGCATGCTGTATGTTGCACAACCTGGCCTTGAGACGCCAGGTGCCTTTTCTGCTGAAAGATGAGCCTGGTGATTGTCTTGTGGCGGCGGTGGAGCCTGTGTACAGTGAGGAAGAGGAGGCAGATGAAGAAGATGTGGACAACAGAACAAACATTATCCAGCAGTACTTCCAGTGACACACAGGTAAGAGACGGTAACTCCTCATCACATTTCAGTATTCTGTTGGACATTGTACATGGCAGCTTCTTACCTTCTGTCTATGGCCACTGACTGTTCTCTTTGGATTCCCTTTTTTCAGATCTTTGTATCTCATTCTGGCTCCTGCTATGTGTACTGCTGCCCACCAACTGTCATACCTTGGTATAATTCAATAAACATAGACGTTGCAATGCTTTGAGAATGTTGTAACAAAACATCTTTCCAGTCATTACACTGACTCAAGTATGGTTTATATTTCAATGGTGTTTATTTTTTGTGGTAAATAGTATGGGGATTCGGGCAAGGGGCTGGGGTGATGGTGAAGGAAGGTCCATGGTAGGGGTCCAGTCTCCTGGTATCACAGGTACATTGTCCAAAGGGGCATAGGAACGGGAGTAATGGCAGTTCAAGGTGGACAAGGTGACATAGTGGGACAGAAGGGTGGACAAGGTGACATAGTGGGACAGAAGGGTGACAATCAGGAGAGTCTTATTTCCTGGCGGGGGTCTTGGCAATGTTTTCTGTCTTCTGCCTGAATCGCAGGGACCGTTTGCGGGGTGGTTCTCCTTCTGCAGCGGGTGGCCTGTTGGTCCTGTGGCGGGGCCTCCTGTCCACTAGCACCAGCAGAAGTGGAAGGCTGTTCCTCGATTTGGCTAGTGTCAGGGGCCCTTTGTTGTGCCACTGCGTCCCTCATGGTCTTGCCCATGTCAGCCAGCACCCCTGCAATGGTGACCAGGATGGTGTAGATTTTTGTGAGGTCCTCCCTGATCCCCAGGTACTGTCCCTCCTGCAGCTGCTGGGTCTCCTGTAACTTGGCCAGTACTGTGCCCATGGTCTCCTGGGAATGGTGGTATGCTCTCATGATGTTGGAGAGTGCCTCGTGGAGGGTCGGTTCCCTGGGCCTGTCCTCCCCCTGTCGCACAGCAGCCCTGCCAGCTTCCCTGCTGTCCTGTGCCTCTGTCCCCTGAATCGTGTGCCCACTTCCACTGACCCCCGGTCCCTGATCGTCCTGGGTTTGTGGGGTTCCCTGGGGTCCCTGTAGTGGTGGACACACTGCTGATTGACATGTCCTGGGGACAGTGGCATGGGCAGGCTGGGTGGGTGCTGTGCTGGTGTTTCTTGAGGGGGGAGGCACTGTGGTGGTTTGGGACTGTGGCAGGGTAACCGACTGTCCAGAGGTCCCTGATGGGCCAGGTTGGTCATCGTGATCTAGGCGTGTAGAGCTGCTGTCATCACTGTGGGCCTCTTCTGGGGGGGACTGGATTTTGGTGGCACCTCCTCTCCAGTGACGTTGGGTATGTGTCCTGTTGGGATGCAAATGCTTTGTTATTGTATCTGTGTGTGCCATCTTGTACAATGGATGTGTTTCCCTGTAGAATTGTGCTTTCCCTCTCGCCTTGGCCTTGTGTGATTGCTGATTGTGTGGGCTGGGTGAGTCTCTCTACTGGGCATGCTGTGGTGATGGATGTCCATGCAGGGATATGATGGGTGTCCATGCATTGTTGTTGCATGCAGGGGTTGGTATTGAGATGTGTGGGTTGTGATGGTGGGGTATATGTGAGATGATGGAGTGAGGGTAGGGGTGGGGGTATGTGATGGCATGTAGGTAGGGTGGGGATATAATGGTAAAGATTTGCCTTACCAGAGTCCAGTCCTCCTGATACTCCTGCGAGGCCCTCAGGATGCATGATCGCCAAGACTTGCTCCTCCCATGTTATTAGTTGTGGGGGAGGAGGTGGGGGTCCACCGCCAGTCCTCTGTACAGCAATCTGATGTCTTGAAACCACGGAACGCACCTTCCCCCGTAGGTCGTTCCACCTCTTCCTGATGTCATCCCTGGTTCTTGGATGCTGCCCCACGGCATTGACCCTGTGCACGATTCTCCGCCATAGCTCCATCTTCCTTGCAATGGATGTCTGCTGCACCTGTGATACGAATAGCTATGGCTCTACCCGGATGATTTCCTTCATCATGACCCTTAGCTCCTCTTCAGAAAACCTGGGGTGTCTTTGGGGTGCCATGGATGTGGTGTGAGTGATGTGTGAGGTGATGTGTGTGGGTGTATACTGTGATGTGCGTGGATGGTGTTCTGTGCCTATGATTGAGTGTGTGCTCTTTGCTTATCTCTCTGTGCTTGCTCTTTTTTCTTGTTGTTAGGGGTTGTGGGTAGTGTGGGTGGGTGTTTTATAGTGGTGTGGGTGTGGTGTGTCAGGTGTGTGTATTTTGAATTGTCCAATGTGGTGGTGTTTTGTAAGTGTGTGTGTATTTTGAGCGCAGCAGTGTGTACCGCCAATGGTTTACCACGGTTGAAAGACCGCGGCGTTTATTCGTGGGTTGTGATACTGTGGGTGTATTCCTGTTGGCGTGATGGTGTGGGTTTTGCTATCGCCAGTTTATCACTGACCTTTGGTCTGGCGGACTTGTGTGGGTGTCTGTATTGTGGCAGTATTCTCAGTGTGGGTGATAATACCGTGGCGGATTACCGCCGCGTTCATGGTATGTTGGTGGCCGTCGGCACAGCAGTAAGCGGGATTTACTGCCAGGGTTGTAATGAGGGCCATAATGTTTAGGGTCACTGACAAGTCTGCATATTGATGTTTCCAATACACAAGTAGGCTCCACCCAAGCAGCATAAACCCTTTTGCTTCCAGTTTATATTATCGCAGTAGTGTTGTGGGAACGAAGAATGTCTGTTGCTAAGATAAAATGCTTCAGATGGATACTTCTAACTGCAGATTCCTCAGCTTTGGAATATCCCCTAGGTGCCAGAATGATTCTGGAAGATTTCACAGCAGTGTTTGTGTGCACCACTAAGAGGCATGGTGCAGCTTCATGTTATCCTCGTTCCTCCCTGGAATTGATGGAGTGCAGTCCACATATAAGCTCCACACCGATGTCGGTGCCTTTCTTTACATACCTTTGAATGTGATCTAGAGCCCGGCAGCCTTTTTCATCAGTTGTCTAACTCTTTCCAGTTCTTCTGTCAGTGTGCAAGGAAACAATGTCCCACAGCGTTCAAACCGTGCCGTGAACATTGGAAACAAATGCCGGTGATGGACCTGTTTGAGGTGTGTTGCTGGTCGCTGGTCTCTGGGCACAACTCCAAATCATGCGAAGAATGTGTTGTGATGGGTATGAAGTTGATTTGGGACTGTGAAGCAAAGCTGTAAGTTACTGAGCACACGCTGAATTCATGGACCTCATGTAGGTCCTGCTCCAAGTCGAGGGCACAAACGTGCTCCTGCTGTTGACACCATTACTACGAGAGCCCTTCATTGTTGAAGTCGCCAGTGAAGTCGAGGTCCAAGTTGAATAAGCATAAGTCAAAAGGGAACTCTACTCCATCCCACCATCTGTCCAGAGAGAAGTCTGGAAGCTGTCAATCAGTTTTGTTACCGATCCCTGTTGGCGGAGCCAATCCCACAACTGGCCCTGTTGTTCCTTGTTTTTCCCAGCGATCTGTGACCCGACAGCAGCTCTAGGCCTTTAAGGAGGTCAAGCTGCCTATTTTTGGCCCTCTTCTATTGTGCCTCTGGTCCCCAAGCATCCCCGGGCTCCTCCAGGGGAGTACCTGCCAGCAGATCCATCCTTAGTGCTGTCTGAGCCCCTGGATCCTTTCTGCGGTACACACCAACGCCAGTGCAGGCCTCCATACTGGTGGCGACAGTCCCTCCTTCAACTCTGGTCCCGAAGTCCTCAGCATTAGAAGGCAAGCTCCTACCAACTCCGGTGATTCGACATGTAGCTGAGTTCAGGGACCTACAACTGCCTGCTGTTAAAGTCAAGACAAATGTTCTTACTGAGGTTTTGCATCATAGGCAAGCCACATTGGAGTTATTACTTCCATTTATTGAAGCTCTGATTGACACCATTATGGTCCACCAGTGAACAAGCAGATGACCAGACGCTACTGACCGGCACCTGGTGACCCAGATTTTCTTAAGCAGCATTGTACTCCAGAGAATTTGGTGGTCCATGCTTCCTCCAGCAAAGTAAATACTTTTACATGCCGTACGACTCCTCCAGACAGGAAGCCTAAAAGCATTGAGGTGTTTGGAAGGCAAATATTCTGTTTGGTTGGCTTGGCCTTTAGGTCAGTCAGTGCCATTTGTCTGTTCGGCTGCGATATGCATGCCTTCTGAAACATGGCCAGCATGATCTTGCTGGTTAGCCCAGAGCAGTTTTGGGCCACTTTGGCTCAAACAATTGATGTTTGAGACAAACCACCCCAGCTGACACTTTTATCATCAGTTTCTATCCCTCCAAGGCTACTCCAGAGGGTCGGCATATAGACGATGCCAGGCCTCACAGCTTCTACAAATGCCACCCAAGTCCTTTGTGGCCAGGGATGGGGAATCAAACAGACAGGAGAGGCAGGATCCAAACTTTTCTCCTGGGGTGCTAGTCACTCACATTTGAGAGATTGGTCTTCCAGGTCAGTAAACAGGGCTATGCCTTTCCTTTTCTTTCCAACCTGCCACAGCTTCCTCCCACCTCAGTGCGTTTTTCAGAGGAGCAACTATCCATCTTGTGCAAGAAGTGCACACTTTACTGGCCAAAGCGGCCATCTAGAGGGAATGGTTTCCGAAATATGGACCGGTGTTACTCCTGCTATTTGCTAGTGCTGAAGGAGGATGGAGACTTTTTGTCCTGTTTTTGATCTTCATCCTCTGAGTGCCGTCCTAAGGAAGGACAAAATTAAGATGCTCAAACTGGCCTAATTTCTGCCTGCCCTGTATCTGTGCTACAGGATGGTTGCCTGATGTCTTTCTTTCATGTGCCCATCCTGCAGTCCCCCTGACATAAGCTACGGTTCAAGGTCAGTTAGGAGCATTTTCATTTTGCCACACTGTGGTTTGGCCTAGTTATTGACCCTCTGATGTTCACAAGATTGATGGCGGTGGTAGCTGCTCATTTTCACAGGTTCAGGATACCATTTTTCACATACCTCAACGATTGACTGTTGGAGGCAGGCTCGCCAGTCAGTTTTAAAGCAGTTACAGATGACTGTGAACCTACTGGCATCGTTCTGGTTTTCAATCAACAAGCCAAAGTCACATCTGACACCTTCACAGAAGCTACTCTGGACACTGCTGTTTATGGCCATTCCTCTGTCGCAAAGAGGCTAGGACATTCAAACTGAGATCCTGATGTTTTAGCCTCAGTCATGGATCTCGTATAGAGCAACTCTGAAACTTCTTGGCGTGCTGACCTTGAGCATCCTTCTTGTCCACTTAGCCAGGTGGCATATTCAGGCTCTGCAATTGAATTTGAATTCTCAATGGTCCCAGCACCAAGGAATTTGGTGAATGTCATCCAAATTTCAATGTAGAGTTAAAAAGTTCTATAGTGATGACTGCATGACTACAATATTCCTCACCCAGAGCTGACGGTGGTGATGGATACATCCCTGCTGGGCTGTAGAGGTCATCTGCTAGAGGTGGAGATTGGAGGATTCTGTCTCTGCTAGAAGCTCAACCCCACATAACTCTGTTAGGGCTGTGGTCCACCTGCCTGGCATTGAAGACCTTTCCGTTTCAGGTTCTTACAGACCACACCCCCACCAAGTAATACAACAAGGAGGACAGAGTTAGGTCCTGTGCAAGAGGCACTGCATTTCTGGGGTTGTGTAGAGAATCAGGGCATATTTGTGAATCACCTGGTGGTATTCTAAAACACCAGGTTAGACAAGCTCCGCCGGCAATACCTGGCAGATCCTGAATGGTGGTTGTATCGTAAGGTGGAACAGGGTGTCTTCTAACAGTGAGGAGAGCCCTGGCTGGATTTTTCTGCCACCACAGAGAATACGCAGTGTCAAAGCATCTGTAAGTTGGAGTTCCCTAGCTAGATTGGATCACAGTACTCCTGTATACCCTTCTACTACTGCTATTCCTGCCTCGAGTTCTGAAGATGAGCAGAAATGAATGGGCCCAAGTCATCCTAGTGACTCTGGATTCGGTCAGGAGAGTGGCGTGCCTCAGCAATTCTGGGCATGAGAAATCTGTCCTCCAACCAAGCTACTGCTTCAGGAGGAGCTTCTGTTGCAGCAGCAGGACAGGTTTCTGCACTTGAACCTGCACATTCTACACCTTTGTGTGGATATTGAACAGCAGAGGTTGACTGCATTCCACCTACCACCTGAGACATTGGACATCATCTTTACAGCCAGGAGTCCTTGTACAAAGTCTGTTCATGCTAGACTCTGGACAACTTTGTGGCCTGATGTGGAATCCACATTTGCATGATCTGTCATCCTCATTGAAATCACATGTGGTGGTGTGATCTAATAAATGATTGACGCATGATCTCTCCCAGACAATTTGTGATGCCCCAGTAGAATCTTAACTTGGTCCTGATGTTCCTTATGTGTACCCTTTTCGAGCTATTGCATAGATACTCATTGCGTCTGCCGACTCTCAAAATTATGTTCCTCTTTGCAATCACTTCAGCTCATTGCGTGAGTGCCCGGTGCAGCTACCCTTCACCACCTTCTTTCCCCAACAAATTGATTTTGAGGACTAGGACAGCCTTCTTGCCTAAAGACATGAAGTCTTTTCACGGCGAGCAATCCATCACCCTCCCAACGTTCTTTCACCACTTCACCCCTGAACGAAAACAAGACTCCATTGTCTGGACCCCAAAAGAGCCTTGTGCTTTTACACTGAAAGACCATCATGTAGACAAACACATTTTTTTGTGGGGTTCTCTGTGTCTAAGAAAGAGTGCAAAAATGTCTGTTGCGGAAGATAGTCCTCTGCATTAAGATCTGCTATGCACTGGCTAAGAGGCAGTCTCAGGAAAGACTGAGGGCCCATTCCACAAGGGCTAAGGCTGCCATTATTGTGTTGACATGAGGGCCTGTCCTTAATATCTCAGGCAGGCTTCCGCGCACATGCTCACAAAGCACTACTACTGTGACAGCTAGTCTGACAGGAATAACATTTTGCCTATTCTGAGCTGCAGGACTTTTTGGACTGAGCCCACATTAGACCCTCCACCTTTGGGAGTACTGCTTTGGTATCTTCTAAACGTGAGCGATCTGCTGTTAGAAGTATCTATCAGAAGAACAATTTACCACATATTCGTCACTGACATCTCTGTGGAGTGTTCTCTTATTACCATCTAAAAGGTCCCAGATTAGAGAGCTGCACACTGGTGCTGCCAGTTCATGCATATACTTGGTTCTGTCACATCCAGTGCAGAATGAGGCCTGTGCTTAGCTGTACAACTCTGCCTATTGGTGTGCAGGAACACTGCTGTGAAAACATCAGAATTCAGTCTGGCACCTGGAAGATATTCTAAAGATAAGGAGTCTGCATAAAGAGTTTTACCAAAGGCTAGTAACTTGTTAATCTATATGTTAAAATGTTAAACATGGTTCATTAACACAACTTCTTTTCTGTTGGTGTGTGTGTTCTAAGAGATACTGTGAAGTGTAAGCTCAGCTTGCACGAAGAAGGGTACTTGGAGTTTAAAAATGTGCACATAGTTTGCAAAATTTCCACTTTGTGGCTATTTAAAATGCTCCCACCATGCTTCTATATAATGTGCAATTCATGCTGAAGAATGGAAGCAAGAGGGGTCATTTTATTTTCAAAGCAAACATTGTTCCGAGAATGTATTTGTAACACCAGCAAATTGAGGAAGATCACAGACAGTTTGTCATTGTGCATGTTTACTTTTAAGATAAAGTAATCCAAAATTATTTTTAACTTGAAGAAAAAGTGTCAAGGTTACAGAACGTTACTAAACTATACTGTATTTTCTTGAACAATTGAAATACATTTTCTATAAAGCATATGTTCGAGGCATGTGTAGCTGTAGATAAACATGCTTAACATGATCCTGCCATCTAGTGTTAGGCTCGGATGTGTGCAAGCAGTTTTTCTTCAAAGAAAGTCTTTATAGTCAGCAAGTAGAGTGCCTCCTGTTGCTGCCAATGCACATGGTCATCGATGTAGGAAAGTAGAATGTTTCTGACATAGTTACCCCCACATTTTGCCTGATGTCAGTATTTTGATTGTAGTACACTGAGATCCTGCCAACCAGGACCTAGTGTCTGTGCTCTCTCCTCTAAATTTGGTTACTGGTAACCTTTTTACACCCACAATTGGCATTCTGGTGCACCCGTGTAAATCCCTAGTATATTGTATTTGTGTACCCAGGGCATTGGTACACCAGGGGTCGTATTGTGCCACCCATGGGAGCCCACGCAAACTGCCTGCAGGCCTGCCATTGCAGCCTGCATGAAAATAATCAAGCACCCTTTTGCTTCCGACATAAGGCTTACCGTACATCCTGGTCACTGCACTTAGTCACCCCTCGGGTAGGCCCTTCAGCCCAATGGCAGGGTGCAGGTCCCTAATTGTTGAGGGTACCCTTCCATGAGCAGGGTACTACCCACAGACTTTGTTCCCTGGGCTTTATAAGTGCAGGGAAGTCATCTTAAGGTATGTGGTGGACACTGGTCAACACAAGTGGTCCAACTACATAATGGGTTCTCTGAATCTAAGCATGTTTGATATCAAACATGTTGTAATCATGTAACTACACCGATTCCAGTGCTAGTTGCAGGATCCCCTGTACTCTGGGTGTTCCTTAGAGGATCTCCCAGTTCTGCCTGTGCCAGCCTGCGCTGCTGTCGACCCCAGACACTGCTCTGCCCTCCTGCTGGCGAGCAGGACTCAAGCAGCAAAAGGCAGAATAAAGCATTTCCTGTAAGGGAGAGGTGTGACCACCTCCCCCTTTGTATTGGGTGTCTGTGGGCTGCAGAGGGGTGCCTTTTGAGTGCCACCACACTGCTTTGAAGGGCACATTTGGTGCCCTCCTTGCATAATCTGGTTTGCAGCAGTTCAGGAAGGCCTGGATCCCATTCTGGCGTGAAAGTGCACAAAGGACAGGGGTGTGACTACCCCGCCTGTCCAGCTCCTCCCCTAGGGAAGTGCACAGAGCTCTGCCAGGATGATTCTGCATCGTGGAAACAAGGTATGCAGAGGCTCCTGGAAGCATCTGACTGTTTAGGGCAGGTAAGTGACGTCCCTGACCCCCCTCTGATTGGTGGGTTACTCCAGAGAGTGACCATCCTTCATTTAGGGTTACTCAAGGGCTCCCCCGAGGGTGGGTCTTCAGATTCTTGGAGCAAGACTATTCAAGGAACTCTGTGCAAGATATCTTCTGCTCCTGGCCTCCGGAACTGCTGCTGGTCTGCTTTGAACTGAAATGGCAGTATCCAGTTGGGAGGGCGCCTACTGCAACATGGTTTCTCCAGCTGCTGCAGGATTTCTGCAACATCCGTGGTTGTGCATCCTCCAGGGTCTCAAGGACTCTGCCTGCATCCAAGAAGCAAGAAGGAATCTCCCTTGGAGTGAAGGAGTCATTCCCCTTCATCTACAGTCACCTCAATGCGACGACCACCGGCTGGTGGATCCTGTTGTCCAATGGATGGCGTGAAGGCTCTGCTCACAGCTGGTGGTTCTGTGGTCCACTTCAGATCCCTCCTGTCTTCTGGTCCACTTGGGAGACTGTGGGTCGCTGCTGCACCACACCTGTTGCTCTTGCCAAGGCTTGTTTCCTCTTCCTCCAAGGATATCTTCAGGCTCCAAGACGCCCCTGCCTTCAGCAATCTGCAACTCCAAGATCAGTTTCCACTCTGCAGCTCCTGCGACATGGGACTTCTATTTTATTCTGCCTTTGAGGCCTCCCTGCGACTTTCTGTGCCTGCTGCCAGTGGGTCACTTGTGAGGGCTCTGTCTACTCCGGCTGGCTTTCCCTCCTGCTGAAGTCCTGCCCTCCCTCTCTTCCAAGGTTTGAGTCACTAAGACCTTGCTGGTCCTCAAAATCCTACAACTTACCTTGCAGCTACTATTTATATTTGCTGAGGCTCGTTGGTGGCCCTGCAGGCCACTGACCCTCCTACAATTCAGAGTGGAGATATACCACTGTTAGTCTAGCCTATAGTGTAAACTTTATTTTTGCAACACCTGGTGTGGTTCTTTCTTGTGGTTGGTTACAGACTGACTATTGAGGTATTGCAAATGCTTTACACTCCTCCTACATAAGCTTTAGCTGTTCACCACAGATACGCCTGGAGACCTCTTTTTATCTGGACACCTACACACTGTCACTAAGGGTTGCCTAGGCTCATTATTGGGCCCACATCGTAGGTGTACAACATAAACTGAGCCAGCCCCCTACAATCAACGCCATTGTTGGATTGTTTTCTTCTGCCGTTGGGTTCGGACATGTGCTCCTCTGCTCCTTTTCTAAATTGTTGCCTATTCTTTCTTAGACTTACTGTCAGTATTGTTCTCGCTGCTCTTTCTCGGTCTCTTTTGTCTGTTCATTGACGTCGACTTTGTCGTGGCGACTCATGTTAGCCACGGCACATGTGGGCCTTTGCCCTATGGGGCGAACTTCTCATCTTTAATGTCCCCCCACCCACCACACCATGTCAGTCTGGTGATGGAACAGATGCCTGTCCACTTCTGTTCTCATTGCCATGCCAAGTACCCATGCACCAATCTTCATGTAGTGTGTAACTTGTGCCTTTCCCCTGAACAAGATGAAGTTACCTGCAGGGCTTGCAAATCCGTTTGGCCCAATAAGACGCTGTGTGACTGAGCTTGACACCTCGAGTTGTCCTGCTTCAGTGTCGACGATACACAGGATCTCTTTGGATCCGAGGACCTTCAAGAGGGGGCTCAGGCTCAGGCTTCGGCTGTAGATAAGGGCACCTTCTCCACCAATAGCCGCTCTGGCTCCAAAAGAGATGCAGGACCTCTCACCAGGTCAATCCATGAGTACTATGCCCCCTCCAGCTCAACACTAACCACAGCAGATCACCACAAATGGGCCACCTACCTTCTCCAGACAGCCAAACACCATCTTGGGCCAGCACTGCCTTCAGGGTGTGGTCGGCACCGACCGGATGCATCAGACACCCAGCCTCGGGCTGAAAAAACACAAACAAACTCCTCTTTTATCGGGGTTGAGACAGTCTTAGGAGCCGAGACCTTCAGCGTCGCTCCACCTTGGCGGCAAAAGCTCCAGCATCACCACAGAAACCCTCGGCATCAAAAACACAGGCAATGAAAGCTTCAATGTCTGAGCCAAAATCCTTTGCTCACGGCCAACAAGCACACGGTTTTCAGCCTTTGGAGCCTGGGCTTCAGCGTGTGCAAGAGGAAATACTCCAGGGAAAAACACATAATGATACATCTAGACAGTGGTTGTATCATTACAAGACATCCTCACACTGGTGTACAGCCAGAAAAATGACAATTGTCCCTTGAAGAAGCTCTGGATATCTCACCTCCACCAGTTGAGAGAAAAAAGGTGGACAAGGTCGCAAGCTTGGTGCACCTCAGCTCACCACCAATACCTGCTGCACACCACTCAGTCTCCACCACCAATGCCTGCTGCTCCGGCACCATACTTTCCTAAGGGTTCCATCCACTCTTACACATGGGGGGTTCACCAGTCTTCTCTTCACACGACAGCCTGTTGGACTCTGATGCAGAGCCACCTGCGGATACAGACCCCGATCTGTATCCCGCAAAACCCTTTCTCTGAGACAACGCCACCACCTACCATGACCTTATAGGTACAGCTACACACTGAGCCTTTAGAGGACGATTTTCTGTTTGAGACTCTTTCCTTCAGCCAGTGTTTGGCACAAAACCTGTTGCTGCTGAAAGGCATGTTGAGACACACCCGACATATTAAACAGCCCTGTTAAGTCGCATGTGATCACATCAAGGGTCAACATAAATACAAGGCATGACCAAACGACCCCACATACATAAAGGGACAGCTTCCGCCCGATTCACTGGTAGTTGTCACAGCACGCAAGATTGAAAACTTTCAAACATCTGGTGAGGCACCCCAACCGGATTAAAAGTGCAGAAAGATTGATGCCGTGGGTAGGAGGGTGGCTGCCCAGTACGCCAACAACTGGAGGATGGCCAGCTCCATTGGCCTCCTCTCCTGCTATGACGAGGCCCACTGGAATGAGATGGAGGACATCCTCCCAACGGTCTAGAGGTGAACAAGAAGCAAATATCAGATTGCCTCTGAGGGTAAACCTATTTTCAGTACCACTATCCACTGTGCCCTTGACACCGCAGCCAGAGGCATAAATTACAGTCTTACACAGAAGACATGCCTGGCTTCAAAACTCAGGTTTTAATACAGAGGATCGTCAAAACCTCTTGGCCCTCCCCTTTGTCGAGAACACCTTTTTGGTCCCCAGTTCGACACCCTCGTGGAAAAAATAAAGGCAATGAGACGTGCAAGGCTATGGGGTCACTGCAGACTCCATCATTTTCCTGCTGATCTCCACGTATCAATACACATTGAAACATTTGCTGGTAGGCAGTTTTAAGGCTCTAGAGGAGAGTTTTATTCATGAGGTGTAGGAACTGCCTTTGGATTACAAACGTATGAGTGGGGAAAAGGAAGTCTTTATCAGTGGTAGTGATTGTGAAACTTCTGTACGCCACTCAATGTTTTGAAAGTAGGAAAGTGCCTCTTTTGACATGGTAAAAAAAAAAAACACCCCCATCCCCCTCCTCATACGTACACTTTTTGCCTGGTTTCTGATGTAATTTTGACTGAAAGTGCACTGGGTTTCGGCTAACCAGGACTCCAGTGCCATATCTCGTTCCCACAAAACTGCACAGTCGTTTTTTCCGATTGTCAAAACTTTTGGCTGCCAGTGTAAGTCCCTAGTAAATGGTACCCCAGGTACCTAGGGCACTAAGGTGTGTCCCAAAGGGCTGCAGCATAAATTGTGCCATCCTAAGGGCCCATCACCAAGCACATGACAGGCTTCCATTGCAGACTGCATGTCTTGGTGCTGACAAAAGTGAAAACACGACATGGCACTCAGCCTGCGTGCCATGTCCCCTAAACAAAGCATGCAATTTATGTAAGTCATCCTCCTAGCAGGCCTTACAGCCCTAAGGCAGGGTGCATTATATTACATGTGAGGGCATATCTGCACAAGCAGATATGCCACTGCTCTGTCTTTTTGGATTCTCAGACATAGTAAGTGACCAAGGAAGCCATTTTAAATGCATTTGCTGGGCACTGGTCACTATGAGTTTCCAAGCTACATGACGACTTCTCTTAATGTAGGGATGTCTGGTATCCAGCTTCTCAGATTAATAAATCCTCACTTTTGCCAGTGAGGGGTTTATTTATCAATGCACCCAGAGGGCACCTTAGAGTTGCTCCCTGAAATCCTACCAGCAGACCAGTTTGCCCACCTTAGACATGTTTCTGACCCCCCATCCCCAGATGAGAGCCAGCACTCTTGAGGGACAGAGACAAAAACCTGCGATGGGTGTTAGCGCACCTCACCCAGGCAGGATGGACGTTTCGGTGGGGGGGGGAGCTTCAAAGGCCTAGCCGCCTTTGTATTGCTATCCAGATCTCTCCAAATGGTAGGGATGACCAACCCCGTGTCCTGACCCCACTTTTGGTAGCAGAACAAGCAGCAAAGTTAGTCAGATGAGGAGGTATGTCTACTTCATGCCAGTCCCATCCCTAAGGTGAACACACTGAAGTTGACACTACTTTTTAAATTCCTCCATCTTGTTTGGAGGGAATTAGGCCACTAGGGTTAGGGTTATGTCCACTTCCCTGCTTAAGTGGTCATAGAAAGAGTCTAGTCACCCTAAAAGTGGTCAGCCCGTTGGTTACCAACTGGCACTCTGTGTAACACCCCTAAATTGAGTACTTAGGTGGCACTCCTTGACCCCTAGAACTCAGATCCTGATGACCTAAGAAGAAAAGAACATAGAGGAGTCACACCTGCAGAACAGGAAAGGAAGCAGCAGCTTACTGGGTACCAACCCCCCTGGTCTGCCAGCTGACCTCGATGGACTCTGCCATAAAAGACAACTCATCCTGCAGCTGAGCCTCCAATAAACCCAGGAGGACTGTCTGCCTTCAGTAAAGACTAAGGGGGTCATTCTGACTTTGGCGGGCGGCAGAGGCCGCCCGCCAAAGTACCGCCGTCAGAATACCGCTGCGCGGTCAAAAGACCGCCGCGGTAATTCTGAGTTTCCCACTGGGCGGGCGACTGCCAGAAGGCCACCCGCCCAGCGGGAAACCCCCTTCCACGAGGATGCCGGCTCCGAATGGAGCCGGCGGAGTGGAAAGGGTGCGACGGGTGCAGTTGCACCGGTCGCGATTTTCAGTGTCTGCTATGCAGACACTAATAATCTTGGTGAGGCCCTGTTAGGGGGCCCCACGACACCCGTTACCGCCAACCAGGTTCTAGCAGTCAAAACCGCCAGAACCAGGCTGGCGGTAAGGGGGTCGAAATCCCCATGGCGGCGCTGCCTGCAGTGCCGCCATGGAGGATTCCTCAGGCCAGGGGAAAACCGGCGGGAAACCGCCGGTTTCCCTTTTCTGACCGCGGCTTTACCGCTGCGGTCAGAATTGGCCTGGATGCACCGCCAGCCTGTTGGCGGTGCATCCGCGGTCCCCGGCCCTGGCGGTCCATGAGCGCCAGGGTCGGAATGACCCCCTAAGACTCCCATAAGCAATGGATCTGCTCTGCAACAAAGTCTCAAGAAAGAACTCTGCTGCCTCCGGAACAGCAAAGACCTGACACCCGAAGTGACCTCCGCACCCGATGTCCACGACCTGAGGTGAAGCCAACCAAGAGTGCCAGCAAGGTTCCCCAGCTGCCCAGAGTTCGAGCCCACTCAAGTGCCACCTCTCTTGGACTCTTCCAAGTTGCTTGCAGCCTCTGCACGCAGGCCCCCTCTCCCGGAGCCTTGTAGTGAGTGAAACCCCAGCTCCTCCAGCAACCACTGCACCAGTCGTAGCCGACCCAGTCTGAAGTGGGTCACTGGTGCCAACAACGTCCCCTGGCTCCCCTGAGCTTGGGTCCACCCTTGTTTCACCCCTGCTGAACTCCCCGATGACTCCTGCAGCCTCAACACACAGGACGCCCTGACCACAAGTGCTCCCGGACAGAGAAACTCAATGCCTAAGGACACCCCTGTATCCATCCCCCCAGGCCCTTGAGAAAAGGACCAAAGATGCACCTTTGTCCCTGAGCACCCAGTCTATAACCTACCTGTTTGTTGTCCCCAACTGGCTTCCTTGCCAGAGCCTACAGCCTGTCTTCCCATAGAAAACCATTGGGCACACAACGCCTTGCTGCACCCCTGTTCCTGGCTTCCCCAGTCCTGTCTGGAGTGACCTGCTGGTGTGGTTCTGATCAGTGCCAAGTACTTACCTTATCTCTCTGAGATTGGCCTCTTAAGTCGTCTTTAACTGTGTTTTTGCTCAACATTGTTTTCCTTCATAGGTTCACATTGAATTCTGAAATTGGACTGTCGATTTTTTTAAACTAAAAAGTATTTGCTTGGAAGTATACTTACCTTGTAACTACGTTCTTGAGTTCAAAGTGTATAACAAAAGTTTTATTTTTCTAAATTGGTCTCGGATTTATTCTTTGAGTTTGTATCTCATTTATTGCCTCTGAGTACAACAAATGCTTAGCACTACCCTCTGAAAAACCTAACTGCTCGCCGTGACTACCACAAAATAGAGCATTAGTCCTATCTACTTTTGCCTCTGCAAATCAATTGGGCATCCTCTGGGCTCTGCATGCTGTACTTCTTTTTATTGCCCCACATAGAGAGCCTGCTTCCTATAGTCTTATTTTGTTAGTATTTTCAAGACTTTCTTTGGAGTAATTCCTTCCTTTATACCCTGCCTGTTTTCAAGTGTTTTTGAAGGCATACCGCTTGTATTGGTATTAATTGGTGGTATTTTACTATAGCTAATTTTGCCCAACAATGCATGTCCCATATCAAAGCTGAATGGTGGTGGAATGACTGCACGTCCTGCTGTGTTTTGAACACTTGATACAGCACTTTGGAATATCTTCGTTGGGGGAGTTAAACAACTGGTCTTTGTCTTTTCGGCCAGTATGGTTCTACTGCATGCAGCCCGTGTTCCACTGTCTTTGGGGACCATTTTAGTGCACACTGGATATGTCTTGACAGAAATTGGTATTATCTACAGACATGGATCTTGTGATGTTCCAGTTGTCTTCATTTCTAGCGTTGTCCTATGAGACTGTGGTTGCTTTAAGATGCCTTTTATGAGCCATCCTTTGTGAATATGAACTCTACAGCTTCGAGTATGTTTTCATCTGGCTCAACAACTGCAGGAATTATGCAGGGTGATATTTCCTCGGCAGAGGTTGAGGCTTCAGATCACGTCTGTTCCTTCGACCTGGTCACTGAAATTTGAATGGTTTTGTCATCGGCTGATGCAGGGTCCTTCTTGGACTCTCTTCCCAATGATGTTTTGAATGAGATCATGGCTACCTCTGATTACTTAAATTCGGCCTTTGTTTTTAAACAAATAGATTTTATTTTAATTGGCTTTTTAAATTGTTTTGTCTGCTTGTTGTGTGAACATTTTATTCCTTTTAGGATTTTAGACATTTTATTGTTTCTAGTATTTTTGATGGGTTATTAGAATGTGTCTTCTCCAACTGGCAAGGTAAGGGTGTTGTGAGGACCTCTAGAACCCAAATTGGTCACCCATGTTTTAGCTTTGTTTTACAGTTCATATAATATTGGTGTTAGTGATGCGCTTTTAGCTATGATTTTTACATATTTTTATCTGCTTGTTTTTATAATAGGAATGGAAGGAACAAGCTGCTGGTTTAGTTACCCTTTGCACAAGATGCAATCGGAACTTTCTGTCCAAGCCTAAAAAACACTGTACATGATATGCTATCTTGTGTTCCCCATTCAGGAGACAGCTGCTAACACCTACACACAGCATTGCATCGGAACTATACTTCCAGCATAGTATGGTTTATTATCTAGATGGTGCACTGGCCCAGAAGGGGCAGAGGGCATTCCAACCACAACTATCTTGGGATGCATGCTGTGGGAGATACAGCTTGGCTGGAGCTGATTAACCAGCCTCCTGAGAGAATTGCCATCTACATTACTGACTGTAGTAAAGTACCCCTTTTAGTCCTGGTCACCCCTGCTTTTTGCTGACTAGTATGGAGTTATTTCGACTGAGGTGCACTAAGTCCCTGCCAAACAGGTCCCCATTGCCAGTTCTCTTTCCCTAAAACAAGATAAAATCTGTCAAATTGGCACACTCTTTTACCTCTGTAAATCCCTAGTAAATGGTACCCCTGGTACCTAGGGTTCTGGGTACTGGCGAGGGTCCCTAAGGGCTGCACCATACATTGTGCCACTCTCAGGGACCCCTTAAAACAAGTTGCACACAGCTGTCATTGCAGACTGTGTCCTGGTGCAAGCCATGATATGCCCCACTCACTGCATCTAAATATATATGTCACCCCTACAGCAGGCCTTAGAGCCCTAAGGCAGGGTGCATTATATTTGATGCGAGGACACATCTGCATGAACAGATATGCCCCTGTGATGTTTAGTTCGATTACTGGATATTGCAAGTGAACAGGGAAGCCTTATTAAGGTATGTACTGGACACTCGCCATTAACTATTTTTCTAAACATTGATGTTGAGTTCCTTCTGGAGTGTGTCTCCCATTCAATGACTCTGTGTGTTCACTTAGCCCTACCCTCTGATAAGCCTATCTGCTTGCCCACACTACCATATAAGAGAGCTTTTATGATTATTACTTTTCCCCCTGTAATCCAATAAGGGTTGCCTGTACTATCTGAATAGTATACCTCTACATTTGTTACACTGCATAGATAGCCACTTTCCTACACCGACCAACTCCTTACACTTTTTCCAGGGATGCGGTTGGGGCTAATCTTTTAGATGGGGGCCTGGCAGAAGGGCACACCGGCTATGCTCTCAGCATAGACGTAGAGTTAGACAGGAACCTCTAGAACTACATACACCACGGTTGGATTGTTCATCTTTTTTACCATGTTTGTAATGCTGATTAACTTGCTTTGTTTCATTTGCCTGATTATTACAGCTCACTCTTTATATGCCAGACTGTGATTGTTCCAATAAATGTACTGAAAACCTACCTTGCGTCTTTTGTATCTCACCTCACCTTAGCATGCATGAGAAATAATACTAAAGGGGTAAGATCCGTTTCGATGGCCTCCCTGGGGAGTCCGTGTCATGTTCAGGTTGCCATAATTACCTTCCAACCCAGTAGTTTTGGGGGGTTTGGGTGTGAGGCACTGTGAGCTAGCCAGGAAACAAGCCAACAGTCAGTTATGGTGTGGATAGACTTACTCCCCCACACTGACGTCCTAATCACACAGTCTTTTTATCCGAGTATTAGCTGCATAATGGTGGCTCCTTTTGCTGCTCCTCCCTCATTGTGGAGGATAAAAGATGACCCACCCTGAGACCTTCTCCCTCCTACCAACATCCCCAGACACAGACCACCTCACCTACAGGATATTACAAATGTTCCTACAGGGACAACAATTCCAAAGGTATAGGCAAAGGCAGATTTACCAAACCCTCAGCCACAACCACCAAACCCCGACTTGACAACTATTTGAATGGAAGGTTCTTTCGTGACTGGCAGAATATCACCTCTGACCAGTGGGTGTTAGATATTATCCAACATGGTTATTGCCTCGAGCTCACTTCCACTCCTCCAAATATTCCACCTTTCAAACACAAACTTTCACCAGAACATCAACAGTTGCTCAGGAAAGAAGGTCAGCTACTCCCTAAAACAGGGGCCATAGAACCAGTGTGACTCCACCAGTAGGACACAGGAGTCTATTCACTCTAGTTCCTTCTTGTAGGAAACTGGCTCTGGATATATTGTACCAAAGTAAGGTGTAGTGTGTACAGAGTCCAGTGGATCCCCAAAGCTTTATACAGGCTGCATTAGATAATACTAATGCTCTCTCTTGTGGTAGTGTGGTCGGGCAGTTAGGCTTATCAGAGGGTAATGCTAAGCATTTGCTGTACACACACAGTCAAGAAGTGAGGCACACACTCAATGATTAACTCCAGGCCGATGTTTTATGTCTCAAAAATATACTTTTCTTAGTTTATTTTTTTAGAAACAAAGTATCTTTTTTGCAGGTAAGTACAGTATCTGATAGAGAATTCTAGCCGCAGATTCCTTACCTTTGAATTTCGGATTGTCGGGGGAACCAAGAAGTCGGCTCAGCAGAAGCATGCTCGTAACGTCGACATTCCTGTGATGCCTCGTCAGCCGACAAGCATGGCAACGTCTGCTTGTACTTCTTTTTTATGCCTCTTCCCCTAGTGCCCGGAGGACCTCAAATGAGAAGAGAACCTCAAATGAGAAGAGAACTTGGGGCTCCTGGAGCGGTCCCACGACCTCGAGCAGGACCGTTACTTCCTAGGAGTCACGCCTACGGACGTCGAATGCCGGGCCGCCATGAGCTTCAGAGACTGCTCTCTCAAAGCTTTCCAGAACACAACTGATTTGTGTTCTCCGTCGAGGCACCAGAGACATACCTTGTGGGGGTCCATCACCGGCATGGAGATGACCTCTCGCACAGATGAAAAATTTCTTTGACAAAAGGGTCGAAAAAAAACCTCCCAAAAAATGCAGAGGGTAGCTTGATCTCTGTCCTGCGCTTAACTGGTGTGAAAGGAAAATAACTGATGTACACGTGCTGGGGTCGTACCTTTATAGGCGACTGTGATGTCACAGATGGCTCCAACAATGCTGATGACGCCACTCAGAGCTGAACGACGCACGCGGAACCAATACGACGCCACCCAACGGCCAGGGTATTGCTCAGCAAAAGATTCCGGATTCGTAGCCGACGCCATGAAATTCAAAGGTAAGAAAGCTAGATAGTCTCTACCAGATAATGTGTTACCGAAGGTAATAATTTGTTCTTCAAGAATGTATCACTTTTAAGTTCCAAATGCACTTTGTTTAGAGTTCACAGATAAAACAGTTTTTAGGTAAGTAATACTTTTCATTTTCAAAAGTAGACTGTGCAATTTGTCATATAGAGCAATGCAGTCCTACAGGAGTAAAAGTAACAACACAGTTTGCAGGCAAGTACTCGACTTACGATCCCAGTCTTCAGGGGTTAGGGTGTCCACAGGGCAAAGTTGAGGAAAAACAAGGGTGTACCACCAGCAACACCGGGCCGGCTGGGTGCAGAGGTCAAAGTTGGTGTTTGGTGCCCAGTGGAATCCTATGGAGACAAGGGGCACTTAGATAGAAACAGCTTGCCGGTAAGTACCCGCGTCTTCAGGGCACAGACCTGGGGGGTTTGGATCAGCACTAGAGGGGCCACAGGTCAGCACCATCCGCACACCTTCAGCGGCACGCGGCAGCTGGGTGCAGGGTGCAAACACAACGTCAGGTGCCCAATGCTTTTCAATAGAGGAACACTGGGGGGGGTCACAGAGAGGCTGCAGGCTTGCTCCAGGGGGTCGGCTGAAGAAGACCAACGGATGGACAGGGAAGTAGAGAGCCCACTGGATGTTGCTGGACTGTCAGTTAGGTTCCCCAAGACCAGGGGGCTGCGGGATCAAGGGTAACTTTTAGGCATCTGGCAATCTTTACTGGAGCCAGTCGGGATCCTCTGGATTTAGGCTGCAGGGTGTCATTGTGTTGGTCAGGAAGGGTCAACCCAGGTTGGACCCGAGGTCAGAATTGCCCGGTGACCTTCTCCGGACCAGTGGGCCACTTGGACACAGGCTGTGGGCAGGACTCATGGATCCAGGGCTGTTCTGGGGTCCTTCTTTGAGGCTTCTTTGTGGATAGGGCCACTCTCTTGGGAAATCTTGGTCCTTTGAGTAGGCAGGCAGTCCTCTGGTGGTTTGTAGAGGTCATTGGTCCTGCAGGATGAGTCGTTGTCTTGTAGCAGGAGTCTTGAAGCCGCAGACAGGCATGTAGGGGTAGGGCCAAGTCAGTTGTCGTCTGGAGTCTTCTCTGCTGGTGTGGCTCTTCAGTCCTTCTTCTTTTCAGGTTTCCAGGAATCTGAAGAACAAGGTTCAGGGGTTCACCCTAAATACTAGATGTATGGGTGTTACAGGGGTCAGAGGGCAGTAGACAATGGCTACTGTCCCTGAGGGGGCTACACCCTTCCTGTGCCCAGTCCCTTTGGGGTGGACTGCACATTCCTAACCCTATTGGCTATCATCCTCCAAAGCAAGATAGAGGATTCTGCCAGGAGGGGTTCACCTCAGCTCTGGGCACCCTACGGGTGGTCTCAGCTGGGGTGGACAACACTTCCTGGTCTTTACAAATTTTCCTGCTGGACCTGCCGCTAAAAGTGGGGTCTGGTCTGGGGGGGCGGGCAGGTATCTCCACTAGCTCGAGTGCTGTGGGGCAGTGTAACAAGAGGCAGGAGCCTTTGAGGCTCACTGCCAAGTTTTGCAGTTCCTACAGCGAGGCAGTGTGAAGCACCTCCACCCAGAGCAGGCTTTATCCCTAGTCCCAGAGAGCACAAAGGCTCTCACCCCTTGGGGTCAGAAACTTGTCTGTTAGTAGCAGGCTGGCACAGACCAGTCAGCCTTATATTAGACGGTTGGTGCATTTTTCAATAAATCCAAGTCTGGCATCAATGTGGGTTTATTGAGCTGATAAGTTTGATACCAAACTTCCCAGTCTTCAGTGAAGCCATCATGGAGCTGTGGAGTTCGTAATGACAAGCTCACAGACCAGGTACTCAATATGGCCACACTACACTTACAGCATCTAAGAATGGACTTTGACACTGTAAGGGCATATTGCTCATGCAGCTATGCCCTCACCTGTGGTATAGTGCACCCTGCCTTAGGGCTGTAAGGCCTGCTACAGGAGTGACTTATCAATGCCGCAGTGGGTTGTGGGCACGCCATGTCAACGTTACCTTTTCTCCCCACCAACACACACAACCTGCAACGGCAGTGTGCGGATGTTTGGTGAGGGGTCCACTGGGGTGGAACAATACATGCTACAGCCCTTAGAGCCCCTCCCTGCCCAAAGGGTCCTTGGTACCACCAGTACCTTTTACAAGAGACTTAGCTGTGTGCCAGTGGTGTGCCAATTGTGGAAGCCATTGTAGAGTTTAGGGAAAGAACACAGGTGCTGGGGCTTCGTTAGCAGGATCCCAGCACACACACTGTCAAGTTAGCATCAGATATCAAGCAAAAAAGTGTGTGTGGGGGAGGGTTAACCATGCCAAAAGGGACACTTTCCTACAATTATTGCCTAAAGGGACAGGTCTTCGAGACCAATCTTGGATCTCAGACCCCTACACAAATACATTCTCTCCAATCACTTTCACATGGTCACTTTTTAAGGTGTTACCCTGTATTACAACAAGCGACTTTATGGCTGCAATTTACCTTAAGAATGCCTATCTCCACATTCCTGTTCACCAGGTGCATTGCCAATATCTAAAGGTTCTAAAAAATCTGCAGTATTTTCAATTCAAATTGTCTCCCTTTGGAGTCACAACCGCCCCGTGAGTCTTCGCCAAATGTCTTGCAGTAGTAGCTGCTCACCTGTGCAGACAAAACATACGCCTTTCCATATCTAGATGACTGGCTCATAGAAGTGCAACTCGTCAAAAGTTCTTCCAGCACACTCATGCCACCATAAATCTACTTGATCAAGGAGGCTTTGCCTTCAACGCAGTCAACCCCCTTGGTAGCTTTGCACAAGCAGTCAGGCTTATTTCAGAGGCAATGTGTAAAGTATTTGTATCAACACACAGTAATACATACAATGAAAACACCACAAAAGTGACTCAACACCAGTTTACAAAAAAAAGCCAATATTTATCCAAATCAAAGAAGACCAAAACAACAAAAATCCAACATACACAAGCAAAGTTATGAATTTTTAAAGTAAAAAGTATTTTTCCATAGAAATCAATGGATTTGCTGTTTTTACACAAAGTACCGGTTTTGAGTCAAAAATAAAGACTCACAGGCGAGCGTGCACAGGAAAAGTCAGCCATGTGTCGATTCCTTACTCGCAAGTGAGGCTGTGCGTCAATCCTTCTCCAGTCAGGTAGGCGATGCGCTGTTTTTCTCTCCCGCAGGAGATCGATGCATCGATTTCCGGACTGGCAACCTCTGGTCTGCTCAGGTTCATGATGATTTTGACGGCTAGCAATGAAGCGTGTGTAATTCTGGTGCACGGTGGTGAAGAGCCATGCTGCATAGGTGATGCATTGATTTCTGCAAGCGCGTGTTGCATCGATTTTTCTCCTGCACGGCTCCTGTGCGTGGATTTCAGTCTTGGTTCCACCAGCTTCTCCTTTTAAGGGCCCAGGAACTGGATTAGGTATCACTTAGCAGGATAGAAGTCTTAGCAAGAGAGTTCAGGTGCTGGCAAAGGAAGCCTTTGATGGCCCTAAGACTTGAGAACAAGGGGCAAACTCAGTCCAAGCCCTTTGAGACACTTTACAAGCAGGAAAACATGGCAAAGTCCAGTCTTTCTACTCTCTAAGGCAGAAGCAGCAACTGCAGGCCAACCCAGCAAAGCAAAGGCTAAGGGGCAGTACTCCTCCAGCTCTTCAGATCTACTTCTTGGCAGAGGTTCCTCTTGATCCAGAAGTAATCTAAACGTCTGGGGTTTTGGGTCCACTACTTATGCCCCTTTCTGCCTTTAAAGTAGGCAAACTTCAAAGGAAAGTGTCTGTTGTTCACAAGATCCTGCCTTGACCAGGCCTGGGCCCAGACACACACCAGGCATTGGAGACTGCATTGTGTGAGGACAGGCACAGACCTTTCAGGTGTAACTGTCAGCTCCTCCCTCCCCAGTCTAGCCCAGGAGACTCATCAGGAGTCTGTGATCATGGTTGCTTAGCTACTGAGGAGTCTCTCCTTCTTCGGTTTCTCTGCCTGTATTTTGGAGCCGTTTTACGTCAGAGCCACTCCCTTCGATCAGACCTCCTCTGATTGGCACATTTAACCTGGCTGTTTTGATGTTGCCGCTACTTCCGGGTGTGTGGCCGCAGATAGGTCTCCCAGCAGGGTCTCCTTCATAAATTGTGAGTAAAAATTTGTTTTTTTCTGTTTTTACAGTTTTTTTCAACCTTTTGCTGGCACGTCATCATGTGCCATTTGGTAAGATGGGCTCTCTGTCACTGTTATTACTAACTGTTATATGTTTCTGCTGACTGTGCTCCGGAATTGTTTCTGGGGCTTCATCATTGTCCGCTTAGTTCCGCTTCATCATGTTCCGCTTAGTACGGGCTTCCGTATGTATAGGGGTTTTGACATTAACCCCTTGTGCACATTTCTGCTGAATGGGCTCCAGAATTTTCAGGCTAGTTAGCCTCCTCACACTACAGCATTGATGCTCTGTTTCAATTGGGTTACATTCATATTCCAAGTTTTTTTTACATACATTTGGATGATGTTTGATTTTGATCTCCCATTATACATCCTTTGTTGATTATATGTGGTATGTTGTTGTTTGTCTCCTTTTTACGGGTCTATGCCGATTGTGGCCTTTTTTGCATAGCTGTTCATGTAAAGTAGTGTGTATTTGCTCACATCCATTTTTGTGTTTTTTTGAGTAGCTAAGGTTTTTTGGTTGTGATGAAACACCATTTGATCCTTAGTGACACCCGAGGCGTGAAACATGTTGACCTTTAGTTAGGGCTACAGTTGATGTTCTTTTGCCCCACACTTTTTTGGTTAGAGTAAAGAAACATTATTTTCCTCATATTCCCCCTGTATTTAATCTTGACGAGACCCATCACTTAAAATAAATGTGTTGCAGGGTGGTTCTCGAGCCAATTTTAATGTTTCTAGCTCTCAGTTCTTCATATTAGGGCTAAAACATTTTCCTACTTATCTTCGTGGCACGCACTTCAAAAAGATCTCCGGCATAGAGGCCTTTGTGGGGCCCGTCAGGCATTGCAGCACCAGCCCAACGAGGAGTAGACCTGAGGATGAAGCATGACATCCAGTGGATGTGTGAGGGTCCTAGCTTCAATATTTAGAAGTGCCCCTTTGTTCCTTGTCTTCATCTTAGGAACAGTGTACGTGCTTTGATTTGCTCTCATCAGGATATGCAGGCTACACCCCAGATCCCTTTATGTCACTGTCTAGAGGGAATTCACAAACAGACGATCTCTGGATTCCACAAGCAGACAGAGGCACAGAATGGTTAAGCAAAAAAATGCTCACTTTCTAAACGTGGCATTTTCACACTGACAATCTAAAAAACAACTTTACCAAAAGATGTATTTTTAAATTGTGAGTTCAGAGACCCCAAACTCCATATCTCCATCTGCTGCCAATGGGAAACAGCACTTAAAAGGTATTTAAAGGCAGGCCCCATGTTAACCTATGAGAGAGGCCGTGCATCATTGAAAACCGAATTTGGAAGCATTTCACTGTCAAGACATGTAAAACACATCAGTACACGTACTACCTTTAAGATACACTGCACCCTGCCCATGGGATACCTAAGGCCTACCTTAGGGGTGTCTTACATGTACAAAAAAGTGAAGGTTTGGGCCTGGCAAGTGGGTACACTTGCCAGGTCGAATTGGCAGTTTAAAACTACACACACAGACACTGTAGTGGCAGGTCTGAGCCATGTTTACATGGTTACTCATGTGGGTGGCACAATCAGTGATGCAGGTCCACTAGTAGCAGTTGATTTACAGGTCCAGGGCACCTCTAGTGCATTTTACTAGGCATTTACTAGTAAATCAAAGGTGCCAATCATGGAAAAGCCAATTACACATGCAGTTTAGACAGGGATTGTAGGAAAGCGCCCTCTTTCTTGACATGGTTACTCTCATTTTCTGCCTTTTGTCGGTGTGTTTGACTGTGTCCACTGAGATCATGCTAACCAGGACCCCTGTAGTTATGCTCTCTCCTGTAAACTGTACCTTTTTCTCCCCACAATTGGCATTCTGGTCTCCCCATGTAAGTCCCTAGTATATGGTACCTAGGTACTCAGGGCATTGGTGTTCCAGGAGATCCCTATGGGCTGCAGCAATTATTCTGCCACCCATAGGGAGCCCATGCATGGCAGGGTGCAAGTACCTGTGTGTGGACTTTGTAAGTGCAGGGACCCAATTTTACACTTTATCTGGACATAGGTCACTCTACCTGTAGCCAGCTACATAATGGTAATTCCGAACCTGGGCATATTTGGTATCAAACATGTCGGAATCATACCCCTATACTGTTGAAAGTATTGGATGTATGATTCCATGCACTCTGGGGGCTCCTTAGAGGACCCCCAATATTGCTACCACCAGTCTTACAGGGTTTTCCAGGCAGCCCAAGCTGCTGCCACCCCTCAGACAGGTCTCTGCCCTCCTGCTGCTTGATCTGATCAAGCCTAGGAAGGCAGAACAAAGGATTCCCCTTGGGAGAGGAAGGTAACGCCCTCTCCCTTTGAAAATAGGTGTGACTGGCTTGGGAGGGGTAGCCTCCCCAAGCCACTGGCATGCTTTGAACGGCACATTTGTGCCTTCCATGCATAAACCAGTCCACACTGGTTCAGGGAGTCCAGTCCGTACTCTGGTGTGAAACTGGACAATGGAAAGGGGAGTGACCACTCCCCTGCCCATCACCACCCCAGGGGTGGAGCTCAGAGCTCCTCCAGAGGGTCCCTGGTTTCTGCCATCTTGTTTCCAAGGTTGGCAGGGAACTCTGGGAACATCTGAGTGGCCACTCCTGACAGGTGACATCAGAGCCTGCTCCTGATAGGTGCTTACCTGGTTAGATGACCAATCACTCCTTTTATGGCTATTTAGGGTCTCTCTTGGGTGAGTCCTCAGATTTGGCTTGCAAGATTCCATCAGGGCTCCTCTGTAAACTCTACTTTGACTTGTCGCCTCCAGTACTGTGACTGGAACATCCAGAATTTGACAAGCTGCCTCCAAGAAGAACAACTCTTCTGCAAAATTGTTTCCAGGGCTCCTGTCAGCTTTGCAACATTTTCACCGGCTTCGCATCCACTGAGAGCGGCGTGTCTTCCGTCTTCAGTAGAAGAAAGAAGAAATCTCCCTTGGAGTGAAGGAGTCACTCCCCTGCATCCGCAGGTACCTGCTGCAACGAAGACCGGATCCGTGGATCTCCCCTCATCTTGAACTACATGGAACATGCATCACGGGTGGTAGCCCGGAGTAGTCCTCCTGGTCCTCTCTGCCAGCTGTCCAACTTTGGTGGAGGTAAGCCCTTGCCTTCCCAATCAGAATAGTACCCTCGTGCACCACGTCTCTTGTATCTGCCAAGGCTTGTTTGCATCTCCTCCAAGGGATCTTCAGGTGATGTGCAGCTCCAGTCCCCAGCACTCCTTCCTGTGATGCACAGACCTCTGGGTCATTCTCCTGCGGCGCTGGATCCCTTTCTGTAGTGCTGCATGGGCTCCTTCTATGACTCCTGTGTCTCCGTCCTGTGGGACTCCTGTGGACTCTTTGCGATGCTGATAGTTCCCCTTTGACTCCCCCTCCTGAGTTAAGTCCTCCTGTGCCTTGCTGGTCCCCGGCAGCATCTCTTTTCAATTAACCACAAGTTTGCCTTTGCCAAAGCTTGTTGGTGGAATTCTTGCACCGACACCCATCTGCAATCTTCACTCCAGCGTGGGATATCTTCTGCATCCATCTGGAACTCTTCTCCGGCTCCAGGGCTGCAGTACTTCCAATGACACACAGGTACGACCGTGTAACTTTACATTTCAATGACTTTGGTTGTATTCTGTGTGGCATTGGCATGCTGGTATTTCCCACTTCTATGCCCACTTACTGTTCCCTCTGGCTATTCAGTTTGCAGATGTTGGTGATTTGATAAATACTCCTGGTGTGATCACAACAGCCAGCTACAGGTCATTAAGTCGATGCTCATTCTATGTAAAGTTATTTTGCACTGGTTGTACCTGTTTAAATCAATACATATTTGAAATTCATGACATACTCAATCGATTTTTATCAAATGGTGTTTATTGAAGTGCTAAATATAGAGGGGAAAGTGCAATGGGATGGGTTGATGGTGGAGGAAAGTCCAGGGTATTGTTCCAGTCTGTTTGTACCACAGGTGCATTGTCCAAGGGGATATAGGAAGGGGAGCAATGGTAGTTCAAGGTGGACAGGCTGACTGTGTGGGACAAAAGGGGGGCAATCAGGAGAGTCTCATTTCCTGGCAGGGGTCTTGGCAAATGTCTCTGGCTTCTATCTGGATCGCAGGGAACATTTGCGGGGTGGTTCAACTTCTGCAAGGGGAGGGGTGCTGGTGGCCTGTGAGTCCTGTGGTGGGGCCTCCTGGCCACTAGCGGCAGCAGAAGTGGAAGGCTGTTCAGAAGACTGTCTAGTGGCAGGGGCCCGCTGGTGTGGGACTGCCTCTCATAATGTTGGCCATTGTCTGCCAGCACCCCTGCAATGGAGATCAGGGTGTTGTTGATGGCCTGCAAGTCCTCCCTAACCCCCTGGTAATGTCCCTCCTGCAGCCGCCTGTTCTCCTGCACATTGTCTAGGATCTAGCCCATCGTGTCCTGGGAATGTTGGTAGGCTCCCAGGATCTCGGGGAGTACCTCCTGGAGAGTCAGTTCCCTGGGCCTGTCCTCCCCCTGGTGCACAGCAGTCCTACCAGTGTCCCTGTTGGCCTGTGCCTCTGTCCCCTGAATCATGTGCCCACTGCCACTGACCCCCAGGTCCCTGATTGTCTTGGATGTGAGGTGTAGCCTGGGGTCCCTGTACAGGTGGGCACACTGCTGATTGACATGTCCTGGGGACAGAGGTTTGGGGATGCTGGGTGGGTGCTGTGGTGGTGTTTCCTGATGGGGGAGGCTCTGTGGTGGTCTGTGACTGGGCTTGGGTAGCCGGCTGTCCAGTGGTCCCTGATGGGCCAGGTAGATCATCCGGATCCTGAAGTCCAGAGTTACTGTCATCACTGTGGGACTCCTCTGTTGGGGGACTGGATAGTGCTAGCACCTCCACGCCGGTGAAATTGGCTGGGGTACCTGTGGGGATGTAAATGATATTTTTTAAGGTTAATGTGTATGACATATTGTATCCCTGGCTTTCCCTCTATGGTTGGTGTTGCTCTGCCAGCTTTCACTTGTGTATGGTGGGATTGTTAGTTCTCTGTGCTGTGCATGCTTTAGTGATGAGTGTCCATGCAGGGCTGTGAGGGATGACCATGCATTGGTACAGCTCGCATGGCTTGGCACTGGGGTTAGTGAGATGTGATGGGGTGTATGGGATGTAGTGGAGTGAGGGTGAGGGTATGTGATGGCATGCAGGTATGGGGGTGATAATTGTTTAAAGTTGACTTACCAGTGTAGAGGCCTCCTCCGGCCAGGCCCTCAGGATGCAGTATTGCCAAGACTTGCTCCTCCCATGCTGTGAATTGTGGGGGAGGATGTGGGGGTCCACGGCCAGTCCTCTGGATAGCGAGCTGGTGTCTTGCTGCTATTGAACGTACCTTCCCCCGTAGGTCGTTCCACCTCTTCCTGATGTCGTCCCTTGTTCTGGGGTGCTGTCCCATGGCGTTGACCCTGTCCACGATTCTCTGCCATGGCGCCATCTACCTGGCAATAGATATTTGCTGCACCTGTGCTCCAAATAGCTGTGGCTCTACCCTGACGAATTTCCTCCACCATGACCCTTAACTTCTCCTCTGTGAAACGGGGGTGCCTTTGTGGTGCCATGGGTATTATGTGATGTGTGTTGGTGAGGGTGTTTTGGTTAATGTGTTGGGGTGTGTGAGGGATGTATGGGTGTATATGGTCTGTGTATGTAGTTGTGTCAGTGGTGTTAGTGCCAGTCTTGTGCCAATGAATTGTAGTTATAAAGGGTTGTGGGTATTGTAGGTGTGTGTTTTATAGTGGTGTGGGTGTGGTGTGTGTATGGGTGTCAGGTGTGTTGTTTGAATTGGCCAATGTGGTTGTGTTTTGTCTGTGGGTGTCCATTGTGAGCGCAGCGGTATGTACAGCAAATGGTTTACCACTGTTGAATGTCCGCCATGATGATTCGTGGGTCATAATGTGATGGATGTTGTTCTGTTGGCGTAACGTTGTGGGTTTTGATACCATCACTTTGTCACTGACCTTTAATCTGGCAGATTTGTGTCTGTGGCTGAATTCTTTCGGATTGGTGTGTCATAATATGGTGAATGGATATCCGCTGCAGTAAGTTGGCAGCCGTCAGCGTGGCGGTAAGCGGGATTCACCGCCTGTGTCATAATGAGGGCCTATGTTCTTATCCTTAGACTGGTCACCCTCTTTCCCTTGTGGGGGTTAGCAACCCCTTTCTGTTGGTCACCCCCGGCATGAGTTGCCTTGGATATCCTAATGTTGACCCAGTGGTCTGCCTTCTTTCCAGATTCTTAGGGAGAAACCGGACCTAGGTCTACCAGGTGCTGATGCAGTTTTTCGGAAACACTGTCACTTAACGGATGCAGTTAGATTATAAAGCTCATCATAGTCTTGCACCTGGTTTTGACTAAGTCAACAAAATCTACTCAGAATGGACTAGAGTGTTTCATAGGCTCTCTGAACCTGATCCTATTCTCAACAGTGATATATCCAAAGCCCTCAATCAGGTTATCCTTAATGCATAGGACTCAGGATCTGCTCCAGTGCCAGGATTCTATCCTTACATTTTCCCGAGACCAACTCCCAGAGTAGACAGCCCCAATGCTTCTGGCTGTGTATCCTTATGGTACAAGCCCTCTCAAAGGCTGTGAACCATTTGGTGATATCATCTCACTCTGAACTTTTAGGGACAATCCCTTTAGCGATCTTAAAGTCAAATATTTCTTGTTTCTCCCTATTTTAAATTGTGATGCCACCAGAGGTATGTCCCAGGCCCATCTCTGCTCTTTCTTTTTCTATAGCTAAGAGTCTAGACTCCAATTCTATCCTATTAGCTAGCTTCTGGAGTTCAGCGTCTTCACTGTCTCTGTCATGTGGTACTATCAGAAGTGCTCCTAATATTCTTACTGTCAGTGGAGTTATGGAAGGATTTATCATCCTATTCCACCTCTTCTCTGCTCCTTTACTTTTCATGGCTCTATTATTTTCTGCAAGCAGTTGCTGCAGATGTGCTCTTGTGGGGTTAGACCCCCATGGCTAGTTTCCATGCTTGCCGGGGGTCCTTAAGTTGGGCCAACTTAAGGGTTTGGTAGGAGCCCAGGCTGGGCTCCCAGGATGTACCTGCTGTCCCAGTTATGGTTTTAAAGTAACTGGGAACTTATTAGAAACTATAAAAAAAAAAGAAATTCTAAGTATACACCTATAAGGGCCTTACTAACATTATTTTTACATTCTAAACAGTTTGGATTGGGAGACTTAACACAAGGCCCTACAGTAAATTCTAAACAATTTGGAACAATCTAAGATTGGAAAAATGGTTCCTAACGATTCCTTAGTCAAGTAAAAAGGAAGAAGGTGGAGAATGCCACAGCGCTCGCACGTCAACACAGGTTTCAGAGCAATGTCCTTATATCAGTCTTAAAGCACAAACAGCAATCAAAGTCTGGTGGGTGCCAAACCGGCCGGGCACCTCCCACCATAGGTGTCCAAGATCACTGACTGGAGAATGGTCAGTGGACATCAAATATGTGAACAGCATGCCAGGGTACACCAAAACAAGTTCCGTGTGGTTGATCCACGTGGTCAATCAAGTAGAGTCAAAGTCCAGGGAATAGGTGAAAATGAACATTTATTGGCGAAAGAACTGGTGTGGTCAATATTCAGGTCAAAGACCACATGTGATACAAATAATCCAAAAAACAGCTAACAGCCGACACGTGTTTCGTCTTCTAGACTTTGTCAAGGCTTCAGAATATAGGTAAAAGGAATGGGAGTCCCCCGAAAAGTATGCCTGAAATACAGTCTCCAAAAGGGTCAATGAAATCTAGAAAAACGAAGGCAATAACAGGCCATGATAAGCCTGCGAATAAAGCATAAAGCCGTGCCCAAGGCGTTGGTAAGCTGAAAAAACTCAGCTCGCTCGTGAAGGCTGACTGAAGACAAGTGCACGAAGATCGTGCCAACAGGTACAGTACAGTGACTTACGGTACCAATCTGCTGGGCTTAGAGTAAGAATTGGGCAAGGGGTGAGACCACACCAACAGGTCACATTGGGTGGCACAGGGGCAGCCGGATGCAGAGGTGTAGTATGGCATTGGGTGCCCACTGCTACTCAGTTGGGTTCAGCCCAGTTGAAAAGAGGCTGCAGGTTTGGACAGGGAGTCCAGTTGAGGAAAGCCAACAGGTGGGTTCAAGTCTTGAGAGGCTCGGGATGGGGGGACACATTAGGTCGTCCTCTCTGTGGGTCTGGGGTGACAGGTGCAGGGGTGTCCAAGGGTGTCAGATTTTCTCCACCAGGAGCACATATGGTTGAGGGGGCCAGAGGTCAGGGGCTGCAGATCGTGTCTGCAGAAACCACAGTGGGCAACTCCAAAGTGGGCTCTGCCTCTGGAGCGCTGGGGGACCATGTTGGCACCATTGGCCCACTTCAACTGTGGCTAGGCAGTACTGGTGCAGTGGTGCTTTCTGGTGTTGGGTTTTTGTGGCCTGGATTCTTCTCAGGTCTCTTGGGGTGCCTGCATGATCCAGGGAAGCAGCTCCGTACTCTATATGAGTTCCTGGGTCTTTGTTGAAGGCTGGCAGGCCCTCCAAGGCTGTGGGAGGCACAGCAGCCTGCAGGATGAGTCGACTTTGGTGAAAATCAGCAGGAACAGCAGACAGGCCAGCGAGGAGTGGGACCAAGTCAGGGGCTTTTTCCTCAGTCTTTGCTTTTGCGGCTCCTTCATTCTTCATAGGTCAGTAGGAATCTGCTTTCCTGGTGCCAGGGACTCCCCTAAACACTGAATTTGGGGGCACATAGGGGAGCATAGCGTGCATAACCCTGTCCCATAGTCCCTACTTCTGCCAACAACAAGATTGCATATTTTTAAAAGTGGTGTCCACATCAGGAAGTTCACCTTGGGGGTGGGACTTACTTGAGGGTGGACACACCTCTCTGAATACTAAATTTCCAGTCTGTCCTGGTGCCAAATGGGCCTTTAGGCAGGGGGAGTCAGCATTTCTCCTTTGATTGAAGGCAGATCTGCATACCAGTGGTGGTGGGCTTCTTTGAAGTCCCCTGCCTTGGAATGCAGATCTGCAGATCATCCTGTTGAGCAGGGTGTATAAACACCTCTCCCAGAGAAGGCTTTGTTTCTGACCACCCCGAAGCAAAGGCTCTCAGTCTAGGGGTGGCAGGCTGGTTAAAACTAGTCAGTCCGCACAGTGATAGTTTTAAAGTTTTCAGGGGGCTCCTCTAAGATGCACTCTGGGTGCATGTATTAATAAATCCATCACTGGCATCAGTGGAGGTTTATTAATACGAGATGTTTGATACCAAACATCCCTATTTGCAGTGAAGCCATCATGTAGCTGGGAAACTCTTATTGACCAGTATCCAGCACTTGTATTTAAAATAGCTTCCCTGTCCACTCACTAGGTCTAAGAATCAACAAAGACATACCCAGGGTATATCTGCTCCTGCAGATGCCTTCACATGTACTATAATGCACCCAGCCTTGGGCTGTAAGGCCTAGTGTAGGGGTGATTCACATATATTGTCCGCAGTGTTGGGGGACAGGGCACAGAGGCTGTGTGCCATGTCATGTTTTCACTTTAAGTTGCACCAAGACAGGCAGTCTGCATGTGCTAGGTGAGGGGTCCCTGAGGGTGGCAAAATACATGCTCCAGCACTTGTGGACCCTCTTTAGTTAGTACCCATGCCCTAGGTAGCAGGAGAACCATGTACTAAGGACCTACAGGGGGCCAAAGGTATTGCCAATCAGGGAACAATTGCACAGTTTTAGGGAAATAGATCTGGTTCTGGGGATCTGTTTAGCAGGAACCCAATTCGATTTTAGACAAAATTGCATCATGTACCAGGCAAATGGGAGTGACCATGTCAAAAAGTGGCACTTTCCTACACACCCTAGGAGGAACAACTCTTAAGTCTTTACAGGACGGCTTTGATTTCTGGAATCCTGAATAGTGCTGTGCTTTGTCTGTTTTGTAGATACGCGGCGACTACCACTAGGTGCAGCCTTATAGATGTAAAAGCTAAAAACTAGAGATACGGAAATGAAACAAATAGCAAACAATATCTTGAACCTTGGAAAGTAAAGGATCAATGTAATTGGAATGATAATAATAAATCAATATTTTCCAATTAGCAGCATAACAGGCACAAGTAGTGGGCCTGAATTATTCTTTAAGAATGTCCATACATGGCATTCAAATAACAAGCCTTTAGGAGCTAAATTGCAAGCTTTAAAGACCTGGGGTTGGGATATCTGATTTCTTCATGGCTCTGCATGAGAAGGTCCTGCCTGTCCGGCAGTAACGTGTGGGGAACTACTGAGCAGTTCTAGGAGTGTGGTGAGTATGGAGCCATTAGGATGAGAGATATCTGCCAAAGTTTGCGAGCCACAAACCGAAGCAGTGGGAGAGGTGGAAAAGTGTAAGCAAATATCCCACACAAGCTCATCCATAGTGCGCTGCCCATGGACTGTGGGAACCTGGAGGCAAAGTTAGGGCAGAAGGCATTTTCTGCTGTGGCGAAAAGGTTTGTTTGTGGTTGACCCCAATGCTGGAAGTATGGGAGGAGGTCTTGTGGGTGGAGTTCCCATGGACTTGTTGGTGCCTCATGCTGAGGAGACCTGCAAAGTCACTGTCCACTCCAGGGAGGTATTCCGCTAACATGGGAATGTTGTACCAGAAAGCCCACCACCAAATGGTATGGGCTAGATGAGAAAGCTGAGGGTACTTGGTGCCCCTCTGCTTTTGGAGATACTTTATGGCAGTCATGTTGTTGGACAATTTACTTACCTTTGGTAATGCCTTGTCTGGTAGAGGCAATATCTAGTCGCAGAATCCTTACCTTAGTATTTCCCAGAGGTGTAAGCCTGTATGTTGAAATTTTTATCGAGTAGTACCCCGTGCGCTGTTAGGTGGTGTCGATATGCTTCGCATCCATAGTCTGCATCGTCTGTGCCAGACATGATGTTGCAGGTCCTATATAGGCACCAACCCAGAGCGCGAATGCGGGTTTTTCATCACAAATTTCCATGCCAGAAGCGCAGAGCCATGAAGAACACTGACTTCTGGTGAGTAAAAACTAAGGCCTGAAAGGGAAGTGCCTGTCCCTAGAAATCAGTTTGCGGAGAGGATGGGTGGGTTGGTAAGGAATCTGCAACTAGATATTGTCTCCGTCTGATAAGGTGTTACCAAAGGGAAGTAATTTGTCCATCTGACAGAGATATCTAGTTGCCGATTCCTTAGCTTAGAATAGATATCCAAGCAATGCCATACCCGGAGGTGGGTCTACAAACTAAGATCATACTAGAAAGTCCTTCAGGACCGAACGGGAAAAGTACTTGTCCCTTTGGACCTGACTGTCCAGGGTGCAGTCTTTTTGGTAAACGTGTGTAGAGATGCACAGGTTGCTGCCTGACATGTCAAGGACTGGACCTCTGCATGCTAACGCAGTGGTTGCAGCTGTATCTCTGGAAGAATGATCACACAGACCATCAGGTGGTTGCTTCTTGGCCAGTAGGTAGCAGATTTTAATGAAGAGCACGACCCAGCAGGAGATGGTTCGTTTCTGCACTGCCCGACCTTTCTTTGCACCCACATAACTGATAGAGTTGATCATCCACGTAGAACTCTCTTGTATGATCATGGGTCAGGTGGTGGAGTCTCTCCTCTTTCTTAGGATGTGGGGGTGCATAAAAAGTATCGGATACATAAAAAGTAGGCAAGGCAACTGATTGGCCTACATGAAAGGGCATGGCCACTTTTGACAAAAAGGACACCCTCGTTTTGTTAGGATAAAATGAAATGTAGGGTTGCTTAGATGACAATTCCTGCAGGTCACTCACCCTGCGGGCAGATGTCATGACCACAAGGAAATCTGTTTTTAATGTTAAAAGCCTGAGAGGACAATTGTGAAGAGGCTCAAAAGGAGTGCACATTAGTAATGTCAGTACCAAATTCAAATCCCATTGGAAATAATGAATGAGGATGGAGAAAACATATGAGTAATGCCCTTAAGGAACCAATTAACAATAGGACACAAACAAAAAAGGATGATCAGGTAATCTCCACAACACAGAGATAGATAAATAATTTTGTCTGCTGGGTCAGAGAAAGGATAAACAGAACCTCAGGAAGGGGGGGGAGGTGTCAACAGACTTCTCTCGGCACCAGGCCACAACAACAGGAGTATACAGTTTTGGTGAGAGATGCCTGGCTACCAAGATAACATTACAGACTTTGGCCAGAAGGTCAAACACTGTCAACTGTCGCTGCTCAATCTCCACATAAGAAGGCGGAGGATGAACAGATTCGGGTGGAGAACCCTCCCCTCCTGCTTTGACAGAAGATTCTCCCCAACAGGGGATTGATGGCTATGATCAATAGCACGGGATACCAGACTCTCTGAGCCCAGTCCAGAGCCACAAGAATAACTTGGGCCCAGACGTTCTTGAAAACTCTGGGAAGAAGTGGCATGGGTGGAAAGGCATATAGGAGGCCTGAGTTGGCGACCAAGGCTCTCCCTACTCCTGAAAGAGACCTTGCACCACCTCTGGATAAAGAGTTGGCGACCAAGGCTCTCCCCACTCCTGAAAGAGACCTTGCACCACCTCTGGATAAAGAGGCCATTCGTGATTGACTAAGCATTGTCAGCTGAGTTTATCTGTTCTGGCCTTCAGAGAGCCTGCCAGATGTTGAACCACTAGGGATATGCCCTGTTGTTCCAGCCATGTCCAGAGGCGCAGAATCTGCTGACAAAGGGTCCACAACCCCATCCTGCCCAGCTTGTTGCAGTACCACATGGTTGTGGTACGGTCTGTGAACTCCTGCACTACCATTCTCTTGAGAGAGGGAAGGAATGCTTTCAATGCTAGCCTGATTGCCCGGAACTCCAACAGGTTGATGTAGTGTCCGGACTTTGCCGGAGACCAGGTGCCTCTGATCTCCGCCTCTCCCAGATGGCCTCCCCAGCCCAGAAATGACACATTTGTCACTACTGACAGCTCTGGTTGGGAAAGTGATAAGGATCTGCCTCTGGCCCAAGTACGGTTTGTTAGCCACCACAGGAGATCTTGCACAGTTCCCTGCAAGATCCGGACCATGTTGGAGAGATTACTCTGATGCTGTGCCCACTGGAACTTCAGGTCCACTGAAGAGCCCACATATGCCATCTGGCATGTCACTAGCAGGATGCCAGGAGGCCCAGCAGCCTCAGTCATTCCCACCAAAACCAGGATAGAGCATGAAACATTGGTATCATAGCCTGAATTTCCTGGCTTGAGAGAATAAACCCAAAACATATGTTGTGTCTAGAACAGCGCAGGTGAAAGGGAGCATCTGAGAGGGAGTCAGATGTGACTTCGGCTTATTTATAGTGAACCTCAGCAAATGGAGGAGCTCGGCCGTAGTCTGGAGGTGGGGAGATGGCAGCCTGGGGCTAGCCCGCCTTCTACAGCCAGTCGTTGAGGTAGGGAAAGACTGAAACCCCTGACCTGAGCAGATGAGCCGTGACAACCGCCATCACCTTGGCACATACCCAAGGGGTGCTTGTAAGGCCAAAGGAGAGCATGGTGAACTGAAAGTGCTCGTGGATCAGCATGAGCCGCAAGTAATGTCCGTGGACAGGCAGGACATAAATATGGAAATAAGCATCCTGCAAGTCCAATGTTACCATCCAGTCTCCTGGGTACAGAGCAGAAAGCCAGACTGAGCATTTTAACTTCTCCTTCAATGAGGAAGAGATTGAGGGACTGAAGGTCTTGAATAGGGTGGGGGTTGTTGTCCTTTTTGGGTACCATGAAGTAGCAGGAATAGCAACCACGACCGACTTGTGGCACAGGAACCCTCTCTATGGCTCCCAAGGCCAAGAGAGCTGTAGCTTCCTCTTGGAGACGTGCCAAGTGACCCTACATCTTCCAATCGTAGGATAGTGGCATGGACGAAGGGGTAGCCTTGAAGGGGAGGGAGTAGCCCCTTCAGACTGCCTGCAAAACCCACTTGTGTGACGTGGTGGATTGCCAGTGAAGCAGGTGATGGCGGATCCTGTCTCTGGTGGGTAAGTCAGACTAGGAAGGTTTGAAGGCGGGGGGCAATGGACTGGCTGGTCCACAAAGGCTGTGGATCCCACATCCCTGGTCAATCAGGCGCTGCGCCTCAGGGCCACTGTCGATGCAAACGCTCTGCCAGTGAGTCAGTTCTCTCCAGTCCAATTCGGATCATGAACTTTGCTGCGTGTTTCATATCAGCAGCTGCTTGGGAATGTACAGTCCGGGCCTACTCCGGGACCTGTGGCAGAACTGGTGCAAACGTATCCCACAGAGTATGAGATTAACAGCCCAAAAGGCATGCGTGTTCAGACAGCAATGCCAGGCTGGCAGAAGAAAACATCTTCTTCCCAAGTGTATCCAGCCTTTTGGATTTCCTATCCGGGAGGTGCGGCAGGGAATGTGCCATGGGAGGTAGAGGCCTGGATGACCAAGCTCTCAGGGGTATTGTGTTAAATAAGGAAACTTGGGTCACCTGGAGCAGGGAGTTGGCAGCAGGCAATTGTCCTGTTCGTAGGAGTCCCTGTGCTGCATTTAGACCAGGTACCCAGTATGACATCTGTAAGGGCTTCATTGAAGGGGAGCAGGGGATCAGAGGATGAAGCTCGAGTTTGAAGCACCTGTCAGGAGGTTAGCGGGCGGCCCCGGGAGCGTCAGAACCAGCATCGAGAAAGGTTAAGATGGTTCGACTCACGCTGGTCCAGATCCAAGCATGGATCCATGGGTGTGCCTCTCGGAGCAGAGTCTGCCAGCATTGAACCCGAAGGGACCCTTCGGAGTCCGCAGGGCCCAAAAGCACTCCAACGGTTTCTGACTGCCCAAAGATGAGGTGCATGTCCACATAAAACTCTAAGTTGGGCCGGGGTCGCTCCTGCTCCCAGAAACCTGGGGAGGTGTGGAGTTGGCCCAGATGCAGGCTCTGCAGATGGAGGCCTAGAACGATGACGCTCCCGCTCCCTCGTATTGTCAGCCGACAGACGAGGTGAAGTCAAAGAACGATTCACTTTGTCTTCTTGTGCATTGACTTACCAGATCGCCCGTGGAGTTTGAGTGGAATGATGATGATTGAGGACTCCATGACCACTCCCAGGACCTTCCTCTCAACCAGGACCTTAACCTACATGCACTCAAGCACTAGGCTCCAATCAGTTTCAGAGACCGCTCCATCCTGTCCCCTGTGTCCTCTGCCACCGTGTCTGTCCCTCCTCCTAAAGTACACAAATGCAAGCACTCAGGCACCCAACAGCCATCCACATCACAACAGCATACAACCCATTCACATGCACCCAAATCCAACAAACACCTCCAACAACCACTCTCTCATCCTCCACTCCCATTTCTTCTTCTCCCTCTTCCCGCCCCAATCTCCCTAAAAAGCTTTTCCTTTCCACCAATGACCTCTTCCCTAGCCCTCACCCCCCCCCATCCTGCACGTATGGCCAGAGTATCAAGAACCCAACCAAGTACCTCAGCCAAACAGTCCACTGTCCCAGTTCCATCAGCACCTACTTCTGGTGGAAAGGATTCCAGGCCACACAAACTGAAGGGGAAGAAGCCTGCACCAGCCATCAAAAAGGGGAAGGAGCCTGCACCAGCCAGCAGAAATGGGAAGGAGCCTGCACCAGCCAGCACAAAGGGGGAAAAGATCCTGCACCTGCCAGGAAAAAGGGGAAGGAGCCTGCACCAGCAGCTGTCACAGAGCCCCCCACCGCCAGCCGTGGCTGTGCAGCCATCAGTGAGTGCAGGGGCTGAGCAGGAGCCTCCCAATACCATCGCCACAGTGCAGCCATTGGAGGGTGCAGGGGCTGAGCAGGCGCCTCCCACTACCACCACCACCACAGTGCAACCATCACCGCCGGCAGACGCCATATGATCCAGCCTCCATGTGCTGCTGTGCGACCTGTACCCACCAGAACCAGTGGGCAAGTCACCCACTTGAGAGACTGTGGCCTTGCACTCCCCAGAACCAAGCACAGGGCATGCTGCCCCCTCCAGAACCAGTGGGCAAGTCACCCACTCAAGAGACTGTGGCCTTGCACTCCCCCGGACCAAGCACAGGGCATGTTGTCCCCTCCAGAACCAGTGGTCTTGTTTCCGCAGAACCCGGCTGAGGTGCCACCCTCCCCCTAATGTGCCTTTCTATTTGCCAACTGATGCCCTGCAGTGTTCTCTCCATATTGGTGCAGGGAATGAGTGAGGCCTTGGACTTTGCCCTGTGGCCCCTGTGAACTGAGGACTGGGCAGTGTCTTTTTTTTTTTTTTGTACATTTGTAGATATCTGTTGCATTGCCAAATCAAATTATTTATTTTGATGTTGATCTTATTACAATCACTTTAGTCAATTCCTGTTGTCCTTGCATTATTCAGCCGATTTACAGGGATAAATTGTTTTTCTTGTGCAGCTGGTTGGGTGTGTGGTGTGTGTGTATGGGGTGTGTGTGTCACTCTCGTTTCATCCCCCCTCCCTTGTGTGCTAGGCAGCTGTACTCACTGCCGTCGTCTTCGCCAGCGTTGGTGTTAGTGGTGGAGCATAACGTAGAAGATCATCAGGAATACTTGCAGTTCTGGTTCCATGGCAGCATGGTTCTTCCCTGTGTCTCCAATGGTGGGTCCTTCACTTCTATGATGCGTTTCCGCTATGCTTTTGATGGCGTTGGTACCGCCCTGGAAAAGGTGGCGGATTGCCATGTCATAATATGGTGGGCAGAACTTTGTCTTCCGCTCCGCTGTATGCGGCTACCGCCGTGGTGACTGTTTCTGCCATGGCGGTGGGTGTGGTATATTGGGTGTCTTTCAGATATCACCGCCATGGTCATAGTTACCACCAGCCTGTTGGTGGTATTACCGCCACTTTATCACTGACCGCCAGGGTCGTAATGAGGGCCATAATCTTCTAAAGGCCACCAATAGCCTGATCATGAGGTTGGGCCCCAAGACAAGACACAGACCAGGGGTGGATACCAGAGTAAGGACTGTGACCCTGAGAATGCTTGGTGCTTAAATTGCAAAGCCAATAGGCACCAAACTGAAGACCCTGCTGGTACCAAAAAGAATCCCCTTAGTGCACTTGCAGCTCCTGCTGCAGTGGTAAGTCTCCAGGTGGGCCCTGGCCATGTCAGAGAGCACACCAAAGCAGCTTTAGTCTCCAAGGGTGGGTTGGATGTAGTTTCCCTAGCTGTCTGGCCCAGTAATCTGGAGAAGTACAGATACCAGCCTCATATTAATGGGATCAGAGTTGAACCACTGAGGGATACCGGTGCAGTTGTCGCCATGGTGACTGAAAAACTGATATCCCCAGAATAGTATCTAACTGGTGAAACTTTCAGTCATCAATACTGACAATCAAGCTAATGTTCATCCCGTGGCAATGATGTCCTTAGAGTGGGGAGGGATTACTGCCCAGAAGAAGGTGGTGGTATCCTCTGCAATCCTATAGCTTGCCTGCTAGGAAATGATCTGGAGTCCTCAGCATGGGCTGAGTGCAAAAGAAAGACAAATGCATCTAAGCTGGGTATTCTGAATGGGTGTGTGTGAAAACCCGAACACAATGCAAAGCCCGGAGTGAAAAAAAGGTGCCGGAGCCTGGAACAATGGCCCGGCCCTCCAAGAGAAAAAGCAGGAAAGTCTGGTGAGGCAACTTCTGAGCAAACCCAAACTCAATTCTCCTGTACTCAGGGAGAAGACCGGTCAGCCCTTGAGGGAACTGAGATCCAGGAACTTGGGCCTTACACAGAAGAGCTCCTGGGCGGAGGGATACCCTCTAAGGAAGAGTTATGCCAGGGACAGAAGACCTGTCCCAATCTTGAGAGCCTGCGATAGGAAGCTGCTGGTCAGCAAAAGGGAGATGTCAGTTGCTCCCACAGAACCTATTGGGAGGAGGGACTTATGTATACTGAGGCCAGAGACCGTCAACCTGGTGCAATTAGGAAACTGGTAGTACCTCAGATGTATAGAGAGTTCCTGCTCACTTTGGCTCATGACAGTCCCCTAGCTGGGGATCTTGGCCAGACTAATACTTGGAGCAGGTCAGTACCTCACATATACTGGCCAAGTATGTCCCAGAAGATGAAGGAGTTTTGTAACTCCTGTGTCACCTGTCAGGCTAGTGGTAACACAGATGGCTACCCAAAGGCCCCCTTAATTTAAATTCTAGTGGTTGTGTTTCCTTTTGAAAGGGTAGGGGTTGACATTTTGTTGGCCCCCTAGACACTCCAACAGCATCGGAGAACAGATTTATACTGATGGTAGTAGATTATGCCACCAGGTACCCTGAAGCTATACCCCTTAGGACTATCACTCCTCCTGCAGTTGCTAGGGACCTACTCAGTATCTTTACTAGAATGGGCTTCCCTGAGGACGTGGTATCTGCCAGAGGTAGTTAACTTCATGTCTGCTACCGCAAGGTATTGTGGAATGAATGTGGAGTGACTTATAAGTTCTGTACTGCATCTCAGCCACAAGGAAAGGGTTTAGTTGAGAGATTCAACAAAACCATGAATGAGGTGATTGAAGGTCTCCCTGAAAAACTCAAAAGGAGATGGGGTACTTTGTTACCATGCTTGCTTTTCGCCTACAGCGAAGTACCACAGGAGGAAGTAGGTTTCCCCCTTTGATATTCTGTTTGGTCATCCTGTAAGGGGACCACTTTGTCTAGTGAGGAAAGGCTGGTAGAGACCTCTCAAAGAGCCCAAGCAAGAGGTTGTAGATTATGTGCTTGGCCTACGTTCAAGGACGGCTGAGTACATGGAAAATGTATCCAAAAACCTTTAGGCCAGCCAAGAGCCCCAGAGGCTCTGTCATGACCAAAAGGCTGCCACAATGGAGTTCCAACCAGGGCAGAAGGTGTGGGTACTTGAGCCTGTGGCTTGGCTGCAAGGGCACTTCAGGACCAATGAGTGGTCCTTACCTTATCTTTGAGAAGAAGCGTGAGGTCACCTATCTGGTTGATGTAGGCACTTCTAGGAACTGGGACAGGGTTATCCATATGAATTGCCTAACGCTCTTCCATGACAATGCTGATGTGGCCATGCTGATGCTAACTGATGAGGATCAGGAAGAAGAGATTCAGCCTCTCCCTGACCTCCACTCTCACAGCCCCAAAGATGGGACATTTGATGGAGTGGTCTGTTCAGATACCCTCACTGCCCAGCAGCAAGCTGACTGCAGGCAAGCCCTACAGCAGTATGTTGAGCTTTTTCCCCTCACCTCTGATCAGACTAACTGATGTGTCCATTATGTGAACACTGGTGAACATATGCCTGTCAAAAGCAAAATATACAGACAGTCTGGCCAAGTGAAGGATAGCATCAGAGTTGAAGTAAGCAAGATGCTAGATTTAGGGGCAATTGACCTCTCTGATAGTCCTTGGGCCAGCACTGTGGTCTTAGTCCCGAAACGTATTCAAAGGGAGGTAAACCAGAGCTGAGCTTTTGTGTGGACTATAGAGATGTAAATGCTGTCACTAAGACAGATGCACACCCTATTCCAAGAGCTGACAAACTGATTGACAGGTTAGGGGCAGCCAAATTTCTCAGTACTTTTGATTGGACATACGGGAGCCTGACCGATTGGTCTGACCGCTTGTGCAAAAGAAAGATCAGCATTCTCAACCCCAGATGGACGTTACCAGTTCCCTATTATGCTATTTGATTTAAAGAGTGCCCTTGCCACCTTCCAAAGATTGGTGAATAAAGTCCATGCTTGGTTGGAAGCCTTTAATGCAGCATATCTTGATGATTTTGCTGTCTTTAGCTCCGTTTGGCAGGATCACGTGCTCTATCTTGGCAAGATCCTCGATATCAAGACAATCAAGTGCCAGATAGGGCAGGTCAAGGTTGTATACTTGGATCACCTTGTAGGTGGAGGCCAAGTTCAATCACTACAATCTAAGAACCGGATAATTCTGGACTGGGAAGATTCAACCACCCAGCCCCAAGTCACAGCATTTGCAGGAGGCTTGTGAACGGCATGGTACTATTTTGGCACCCCTCACAGAACTGACCTCCAAAAAGATTCCAAAGAAATTAAACTGAACGGTGAGCTGTCAAAAGGCTTTTCACACTCTGACATAAGCAATGTGCTCAGCACCCATTCTAAAAGGTTAAGGTTATTCTACGCAGTTCATAGTGCAGACAGATGCCTCTGAACATGGGAAAGGAGTGGTCCTATCCCAGACCAATGATGATGGCCGTGACCCAACCGGTTGCTTTCATTAGAAGGACGTTACTCACCAGAGAGCAGCGTTGAAGTGCCACTGAGAGGGAAGCCTTTTCTGTGGTCTGGTCTCTAAAGAAGTTGAGATCATACATGTTTGGTTCTCACTTCCTTGTTCAGACTGACCACATGCCTCTCAGATGGCAGAAGCAAATGAATGGTGAAAACCCCGAACTGTTGAGGTGGTCAATCTCCCTACAGGGAGTGGACTTTGCAGTGGAACACAGTCCTAGGACTCACCACACCACTGCAGATGGCCTTTGCAGGTTTTTCCACTTAGACAATGAAGATTGTCTTGATGTCTTGGGAAAGAAAGGTTAGTCTTATTCTCTTTCATTTGGTGGGGGGAGGGTGTATAGGAAAGTGCCCCTTTTTGGCATGGTTACCCCCACTTTTTGCCTGATACATGATGTCATTTTGACTAAAAGTGCACTGGGTTCCTGCTAAACAGGTCCCCAGTAACAGATCTGTTTCCCTAAAACTGTGTACTTGTCTCCCAATTGGCAATACCTTTGTCCCTGTAATTCCCCTAGTAAATGGTACCCCTGGTATCTAGGGCATGGGTACCAGAGAGGGTCCCCAAGGGCTGCAGCATGTATTGTGCCACCCTCAGGGACCCCTCATGTAGCACATGCTGACTCCCATTGCAGGCTGCGTGTCTTGGTGCAGCTAAAAGTGAAAACACAACATGGCACATAGCATGTGAGCCCTGTCCCCGAACTGCGTGCGATATATGTAAGCCACCCTACAGCATGCTGTATAGCTCTAAGCCTGGGTGCATTATATTACAAGTGAGGGCATATCTGCTGGAGCAAATGTGCCCCTGCTATGGCTTTGTAGATCCTTAGACGTAGTGAGTGAACAGGGAAGCCATTTTAAGTACATGTGATTGATACTGGTGAGTACGAGTTCCCCTTGTACATGATGGCTTCACTGAAAATAGGGATGTTTGGTATCAAACATCTCACATGAATAAATCATCACTGATGCTAGTGATGGATTTATTAATACATGTACCCAGAGGGCACCTTAGAGGTACCTTCTGTAAACCTACCAACTACCAGTGTGCGGACTGACTAGTTTTAGCTATCCTGCCACCATTAGACATGATTATGCCCCCAAGGGGGAGAGTCTTTGCTCTTGGGCAGTCAGAAACAAAGCCTGCTCTGGGAGAGGGGTTTACACACCCCACTGAACAGGATGACTGGCATTCCAAGGCAGTGGGCTTCAAAAAAGCCCTCCACCCTTGGTATGCAGATCTGGTTTTACTCAAAGGAGAGATGCTGACCACCCTGCCACAGGGCCCATTCAGCACATATACAGGTGGGAAATTTAGTATTCAGAAAGGTTTGTCCTCCCTTCAGGTCAGTCCCACCTCTAAGGTGAGCTGCCTTATGTGGACACCACTTTTAGCAACCTGCCGTCTTAGTGTTGGCAGAAGTAGGAACTCCGGAACAGGTTTATGCCCACTTCCCACGGGAAGTGGTCATATGGGGTGTGTAGTGACCCCAGTGGTAAGTAACCCATTTGATTCTACCCTACACTCCCCTAAACGCCCCCAAATTCAGTATTTAGGGGAGTTCCTGCTGACCTACAAAGAAGGATACCCAAGAGACACAAAAGCAAAGAGTTAGGAAGATGCCACTGACTTGGCCTCAGCTCTACCGGTCTCTCTGCTATTAGAGCCGATTTGCGCCTACGTCGACTCGTCCTGCAAGCTGCTGCACCTTCAAAAGCCTTGGAGGCCTGGCTGCCTTCAACAAAGATCCAGTAACTGCCATGGAGTAGCAGAGCTGCTTATCTGCATCTTACAGGCATCCCAAGAGACCTGAGAGGACCCCAAAACCCAACATCGGAGAGCACCACTGCACCTGTGCCACCTAGCACGAGTTGAAGCGGGTGAACTGTGCCAGGGTGGCCCTCCAGAAACAGAGCCCACCTTGGACTTGCCCACTGCAGACTCCCTGATGCCACCTGCAGCCACTTCCTGCAGGCCCCCTCAACTGTGAGTGCTCCAAGTGGAGAAAACCCAGTACTTCAGGACACCTCTGCATCCATCACCCTTAGCCCATGGAGAATAGGACCTAAGTTGTCAACATGCCCGAGTATCTCAAGACTTAAAACCACCTGTTGGTTATTGTCGAATGGACTATGTAGGAGGCTGGCTAAGTTGATGGTGTACATCTATAGGTAGGGCACCCTGTACTGAGTCCAGCAACCCTTAGTGATAGTGTAAGAGGTTCTGGATAACCAGGGCTCTCAAAGGGTAGCTGTGGATAGCGGCTAAGGCTTATCCAGAAGGGTGTAAAGCAGTTGCAAATCCCCCTCAGGTCAGTCAGTGATGAACACACAGGAAAGAACCCCACCAGTGTTAGAAAAATAATGTATTATTTATTATAACACAAACACTAAACTAACTTTGGTATATCTCCTAACCGGAGATATCAACATACAAAAATATACTTGGAAACAGGTAAGTAGGGGCATAAAATAACATGGGCTGCAACGGGGGAGCTAACCATATACTAAACAAATTTAACATGAAAGTCGCTACTAACCAAGACTACTACCCAAGGACCCTTACGACTGGGGAAGCATTAAGACACCAAAGGTAAGTAGCTAGGATTCCCCAGGCACCCGTGTGCAGAGTTGTAACCCTGGGTCAGTGTTTATAGGATAACACAGGGAAGTTGTGGTTAGCGTTTTCGTGTTCTAGGACCCTTCCCAGAGGAAACCCACTTGGATAAGGGAGGTTCAAGAGTGCCCCCACCTGTGGATACCCAGAGAAGTGGAGTACATACACCAGGAAGCCCAGGTGTATAGGGGTGAAGTTGTGTTGAAACCTCTTGTTAAAGTCAATAGGGACCTCAGTTGTCCAGCTTCTGTCGTGACCCATGGAACAGGTTGGTGAAACCCAGGAGTGGATTCTGGATGAAGAGGACCTAGGGAAAGAAGGGACAGAGTTCCTTCCACCCAGAGATGCCCAGGTAGTGCAGGGGGCAGTGCCCACCCTTCTTGGAGATGCTTTTCTATTGGAAAGTGGATGAAGAAGAGCAGCTGTGGAGTCCATGCAATATAGGAGGATTTCTTGAGTCATCCACAAGCTGTTGCATGCCAGTCGTTGGATCGCAGAGGGGTCATTGGTCAGCAGAACCACCAACAAGCCTTGGCAAATACAAGAAAGCATTACACAGAATGTTGCAGAATTTTGGGGGACCAGCAAGGTCCAGAAGACTCAACCTTTGCAGGTAAGTCAGGGCCAGCAAGCAGGAAAGCCAGGAGGAATTGTTGGAACCCCAGCAGCAGGCAAAAGGAGTTGCAGGGAGGCCTCAGCAACACAGCAAAGTGGGGTGCCCACATTGCAGGAGTTGCAGAGAGGATGTCGTTCTTGAAGCTGTGTAATGCAGCAGGCTGGGGCTTCTTGGAGCTAGGAAGTCTTCAGACTGAAGATCCAACAAGCCTTGGCAAAGACAAACAGACATGGTGCACAGGGGTTTCAGCCAGGCAGCTTCAATGAGGGACCACAGATTTCTCAGTTGCAAAGAAGACAGGTCAGACCTCTGGTGGGCCACAGAACCATCACCTGTGTAGTAGAGCCTTGGAAAGTCCATGAAACAGCAGGATCTACAAACCGGTCGTCGATGTTGAGGTGCCTGCGGATGCAGGGGAGTGACTCTTTCACTCCAAGGGAAATTCCTTCTAGCTTTTCTAAGTGCAGGCAGAGTCCTTGTGGCTCTGGAGGATTTAGGGCCATGGAGGTTGCAGACTTCTTACAATGCACAGGGGCACATTTGCAGTAGGAGCCCTCCTACTAGGTGCACTCTTGTCTTGGGTCCCAGTGAAGTCCAGCAGCGGTTCCAGATTGCAGAAGTGTGTTACAGAAGAATCTTCAGATGGTTCAAGAGATGAAACCACAAACAAATCTACAGATGAATCTAGGGTCCCCCCTCAGGGGAGCCTTTAAGTAGCCCAGGAAGGGGGGTTGGACTGCAGTGACCCACCTATCGGAGTAGGGGGGAGGTCAGGAACATCACCTAGCTGGACTAACCAGTCAGATGCTCCCAGGGGCCTCTGCTCATCTTATTTCAAAGATGGCAGAATCAAGTGGCCCCTGGCAGTGCTCTTGGCACCTTCCTAGGAGAGGAGCTGGACAGGGGAGTTGTCACACCCCTGTCCTTTGTGTGGTTTTGCAGCACAGCGGGAGCCAGGGGTTCCTTCACTGGAGTGAACCGGTTTATGCAAGGAGGGCACCAAATGTGCCCTTCTGAGCGGTCTGGAGGCGCTCCGAGGCACCCCCACCCTAGCCCAGACGCACCTATTTCTAAATGAGAGGTGGTAACACCTCTCCTCTAAGGGAGATCCTTTGTTCTACCTTCCCTTGCTTGAGTTAGGGCTCAGCAGCAGGAGGGCAGAACAATGTCTGGGGTCTGCAGCAGCACGGGCTGGCATGCAGACCCTGCAAGGCCTTACAGCAGACATTGGGGATCCCCTAGGGAACACCCAGAGTACATGGTATCATGCAGCTAGCACTGGAATCGGTGTAGTTGCATGATTTCAACATGTTTGATACCAAACATGACTCATTTTAGTGACACAATTATTTAGCTGGACATCTGGTCTTGACCAGTGTCCATTTCATACCTTAAGATGGCTTCCCCACACTTGAAAAGCCTGGAAAATGGATTCTGGGGTTTGTAGGGCACCTCTGCTCATGCAGTGGTGCCATCACCCTTAGACTCATCCACCCTGCCCTTGGGCAGAAGGGCCTACCTCAGGGGTGGCTTATCGGGTCAGAGTGCAGTGACTGTGATATAAGGTAAACATTATGACCCTCATTATGAACTTGGTGGAAAAAACCAGAAGAGTTCGGCACAGGCGGTCAACAAAAGACTGCCAGCACGCCGAGGACCCCGCTGGCCATATAATGATCATTCCGGTGGGTGGGCGGAAACAGTGTTTCCGCCAGCCGGCTGAGCGGAATGCAGGGCCTGAACATTGACGCTGGCTCCACATGGAGCCGGCGGCAATGTAGCAGTGCGGCGGATGCAGCAGAACCCATAGCGCATATCACTGCCCCTAAATCAGGCAGTGACAGGGCTGTGCACGGGGGCCCCGAGGCACCCATTCCGCCAGTCTTTCCCTGGCAGGGGAAACTGCCAGGGAAAGGCTGGTGGAATCAGATACATTATCCGGCGGGCAGCACTGCTTGCAGCGCTGCCCTGTCGGATATGTAACTCAGCCATCGACTGCGTGCCTGGCGGGGGCAGAGTTACGCCAGTGGCAGTTCTGCCACGTTTATTATATGGCGGTCTGGGCCGCCATGCTGGTGGTGGTAATTACCGCAGGCATGGCGGCCCTGACCGCCTTGTTCATAATGAGGGCCTATATCTGGGGTGAAAGGTGCATGCACCATTGCATATACACTGCAATAACAGGCCTGAACTCACAGATTGCATGGTCCCCCATGGGTGGCACAATACATGCTGCTGCCCATGGAGGTGTTGGGGATTCCTCGTGTACCAATTCCCTGGGTACCTCAGTACCATATACTAGGAGTTACATGGGTGCACCAGTATGCCAATTGTGGGCTGTAAATGTTACCAACTAAATTGAGGGGCGAGAACACTGACACTGGGGTCCTGGTTAGCAGGATGGTGCTACTTTCCTACAGACTCCCTGTCCAAACCTGCAGCCTGTTTTCAACCGGCCTGATCCCTATTGACTAACGTTGAGCACCGAACGCTGTACTACACCTCTGCACCCGCCACCCTATTGACACCGAATGTGACCTGTTGTTGTGGTCCTGACCCTTGCCCAATACTTACCTTAAGTCCAGGAGATTGGTCCCGTAAGACGCTGTACTTTACCTGTTTGCCATAGTTGTTTTTCCTCCATACGATAACATTGTAGCTTCCAAAAATTGCACTGTCAACTTTTCAAAATTGTAAAGATTTTTCTTGCAAAACCTACTTTCCTGACTGTACTGATTCTGGTGTCTAAACATATATAAAGGTACTTGCTATTTTTGTGAATTGGTGTGGATGTCATTATTGAGTCGTGTGCCTCATTTATTGACTGTGTGTGTGTGTGTGTTTGCAGATGTCGAACACTCCTCTCTGATAAGCCTGAGCCTGCTCAGCCACACTACCACCTGAAGGCGCACCTGGGGATTGCTAGAGCAAGGTGCTGCCCACTAGTAAGGGAACCTCTGGACTATGCACAATATATCTCATTTAGAAATATCATATAAAGAGCCAGCTTCCTACACAGTGCCACCAGCTCCCCCTTGGAATCTCAATATTGTATTATCAAGATTAATGGGCCCTCCATTTGAGCCTCTCTGCTCCTGCCTCTCTAGTTTCTATCCTGGGAGATATAATTTCTAGTTGCTATCACTTCACTCAGATGTGTCAGTGAGAGTCAGGTATTAACTTTAGAATAACCCTTCTTTCAACTACATAGAGATAGAGTGGTACTGCGTGCCAATCCTAAATTTCTTCCAAAGGTGCTGTCTCAATTCCACCTTAATCAAGCCATTGAATAGACAGTCTTTTTTCCCCCTACCTGATTCAGTTGCAGACAGGGCTCTACGTACTATAGACATTAAACGAGTCCTCACGTATTATAGTGGTGCAACCAATACATTTAGGAAAACACAGCAAATCTTCGTTGCCTTTTCAAAACCACACAAGGGAAGGGCTATGTCTAAGTCCGCTATTGCACGTTGATTGTTAAATACATACAAGGATGCTATGCTAAAGCTAAAAGAACTTTACCTATCCCTCCTAGAGATCATTCTACCCGTAAAAAAAAGAGCTTCAATTGCCTTTCCGGGTAATAAACTATAGTTGACATATGTAAAGTAGCTACATGGTCTACACCACATACATTTATAAAACATTACTGTGTAACTGTGCTGGCCCATCAAGAAGCCCATGTGGGCCAAGCAGTTCTGTTGAGATGGGGTCACTCACCTGAAAAGCAGGTTGTCTGCAGGGGCGATGGTATGCCCCCGACCTCCTGGAACACCTCTCGGCACTTCCTGGTGGACACAGAAACCCCGGCAGGTGTCCCAAAAAGAAAGGGGGAGTGGAAGAGAAAGAGAAACAGATAAAACACTGCCACATCTTGCCGGTCCAGCCAGGCACCCTGTATCTGAGGGGGAGGGGGATAGGAGCAGGTCGTTGTTGACAGAGTGATAGTAGAGTTAGTGCACTCAAATTCCTTGAAACAATCTCTCTTTCTGATATGGGAGCGGTAGAAGAACACCGGGATGCTCCAGCACTTTTCTTGGATAATTACTGTTGGCACAATTACTAACACGGCATTACCAAAAACCAAACAGAGTGCCATAACAATAAGTACTGCGACACTAGGGCTGGCTTCACAGAGATTCACTGTTGCACACCACAATTAGAACTGTGGTTGCACTTATCATACACCAGAAAGACAAACAAGGACATTAATTATATCACGTATAACTTTCCTGCATGCATAGGGTTAAACTAAAAGGAACAAAAACAATCCAAGAAATACAAGTGTCCACTCTGGGTTTAAACAGGGTGGCACAGTTTGGTTTGGTTTCACTGTGTGTGAGAAAAACCCTTCAAAAGCAGATTCCTCAAACCTGAAACACAGGCATGAATGACACAATTTAAATCCAAGAGTTATGCTATTAGAGAAAGAAAAGTCACGTAAATGCTCTTTTAAAATTGCACTGTCACTTTTTGTAGTACTTGAGCTCAAGCAGATTTCTTGAAGCACATTTACGCAAGTAACTACAATGATAATGTAGAATGTTCAGAAATGCATTTGTCTCTTCAGGATAAGCACTCTGCCAAAATACGAGGTCTGAAATACACCAGGTGTTCTAGGAAAGTGCGGCGCTGAAAGAACAAACTCCCTGAGGAATACTAGTCACTTAGCTGCAGTCAGTACAGGAACGAAGAAAATAATTGCCTCAAAAGTCCTGAAGAGGAGGGCGACAGCAGGGGCTGGACTGCCAAATAAGATGCTGAGATCAGGAAGCAAAACAAAGCCAAGCAGGGAGGCATGCTTCTCTCTGCTATTTATAGCCAATCAGGAAAGCAGTTGAGTTTCCACATGTGGATGAGTCACCACACCCAATTAGAAGCACATGTCTACACCACACCCAATTAGAAGCACATGTCTACACCTGTTCTCAATTAGCAAACAAGCATTGGTAAAACAAGCATTGATAAAAGCAATTGTGTAATACAGTACATTATGTTTACTTAGAAACATAAAGGTTTAACCAAGAACAGAGATATGATTTAACCCTAATCCCTGGGGATGCTGACAGATAACGCAGAAGGCACCTTGTGGGATTCCTGACAGTTCTACATACTCTGTTTCAAATAACTGTACCAAACACAACTTAACCACCACTTATGGAGGAGGACTGCTTTCTGCCTATGGTAAGCATGTGCACCTATTGCCACGCATGCCTCGACTGGAAAACGTTAGTTACCCAATAAGCATCTGTTTGTGGCATTTAGTACTGTAGATTCACAGGCACCCACCCTTCTCCTCTGCATGTAGTGCTGTAGATTCACAGGTACCCACCCTTCTCCTCAGACACCTGTATTTGTTACAGTCACTTTTAAGGGCTATCACAAAGTTTATTAGCATGGACATCTCACTATACTACGTACCCCTTCACATTCTATCCTCACCTGCCTTGTGGGAAAACAATCTATCAATGGAGTCGATGACCACACAATCATTGTTAGGAAGAGTCACTCTACTTCATGACTTGAAAGGCTTTCTTTGAAGAAAAACAACTTGCACACATCCGAGCCCAACACTAAATGGCAGGATTATGCTAGACATGTGAATCTCCAAAACTACATGCCACGAACATATGCTTACTGGGTAAGTAACATTTTCCTTTAATTTAATGTGTTTGCATATCAATGTTTAAAAACATAATACAGAATCTGTGTAAAAGCAGTATGGGTCCAGTTCTTAAAAAAAAATCACAAAAATGCATCAGCAAGTCTATGACCTTGCATTTCAGCAGATGTACAACTTTCAAGAAATCACAAGTGTTTACAGAAGTTGGCCTGGAAACCAGTGACAGTTGCTAATTTCCAGGCCTACTCCTAGCAAATACTTGTGAATTAAATTGTTGCGCAAGCAGATATACATTTGAAAAAATCTTCAGTGCAAGTGCAAATTCACTTTTTAAAACTTTTATTGTTTTTTTTGCTCCAGTGGCAAAATATTTACCTCCTTGGAGAGCTTCACACCCTGGCCCAGTGTTGCTCTTGCCTATGTCAAAGGTAAATTCTCATAGCATCTCTTCCTGTAGATACACATGCTCTGCATATCCTATTGAGCACAGACGTTTGCTGTTTTTTCTTTAAAGAGGCTTCAGTCACAAGCTGTCTTGTGTCTCCTCCCTTAGCCCACAATTCACCCGGACAAACACTTCCTTGGTTTGTTTTTTTCCCCCCACCATCTGGTTCAGACATGATCGGTCCATGACAAGTGAGAATTTCTCTGGCATCTTTTGTGGACGTTGTTGAGAACTTGGCCTCAGAGCCCGAAAAGGTCTACCACATTGGTGACAGTGTGTGATTTAGATTCAACCTGATGTGACACTGCTTGTTTAATGGAAATCAGGCCACATCAAGCATGACTGTTGCGAAGCATGTCATGGAGGAAAACTGCTTTAATTTTTGTCCTAAATGCCATTTCCATGGTCCGATCAGCATCGGATCTGTAACCTTTGTCTGTCTCCAGAGAATGAAGAGTCAATCAGCTTGGTGTGAAAAGATCAAGTGCAAAAATGACTATCCGATTTCATTGTAAATATAGCTGGACCCTCCATATAATGCAATGTTGAAACACATTAGTGCCTGAGGTTCATAAGAGCACTGTACAGAATATCATGGCTCTTCTGGTATCCAGTTAGCACATGGAAACCAAATCCTGGAGGTCTTGCCCTCTAACACTTAGTAGACTGAAGGAGTACCTCCCATTGCCCTGGAGCACAGGACCCAGGATAAGCACATATCCTAGAGCCTCCAACTCTTCCACACACACTCGGATTAACCACAGAGGGAACAACCGCAAAAGCATTCTCATGTTGAGACATAGCGCCGCTCCTGTAGGATCTGGCCTTTGAGCCCTTAGATGAGCCAAAAGAGATACCAGCCTTTGGCTCCAGCTGTGGGCCAGAGACATCTTGATCTCTGCAGAACCCCTCTGCTCAAGAAAAGCCTTTGCTGAAAGGCAACAAGCTTTGGGAAACATCCACACTAGGTTGATCATGAGTCTCTGAGAAAACATCCTCTCGGTCTAAATCAGGTCCTCAGCCGACTCTGACCCCCTCCATAGTGGCTCTGAAACAGGCCTAGACTCTAAAATTTGACTCTCCCTCGAGCTAGCGGAGATGCCCATGTCAAGCAGTCCGTTGGAGCGACTCCTAGGAGGTCACGGTCCAGATCGAGAGGAGGTCGCGGGACTGCTCCCGGAGCCCTAAGTCCTCTTCATTGCACTCCAGGTCCTCCGGACACTTGGTAAAGAGGCACAAAAATAAGAAGTCCAAGCAGACTTTGCTACGCCCGTTGGCCAATGAGACGTCTCGGGAACATCGATCCGAGCACGGTTCAGTGGAACCGGTGCTAGGGCCGACTTCGGGTCTCCCACACTTTCCAGGAACCGAATGCTACCCCTGCTCAACTCAGGGAGTTTTACTAAGCCATACACCTTGTATTTGAGCAGGCCACCCTCGCTGGTGCGCCTTCGAGCCCTGTGGGGTCGGCAGTGGCCCCATTGGATTCCACGAATGCGGCTTCGGCACCGTTGGGGACTCCTGAATCAGATACCGGATCTGGAACAATGCCAAGTGCACACAGTCGGCCTCCTTCGGCGTCATCCCTGACATCGACGCTCCACGGGTGCCCACTGGCGGTGTGAGCCCCATCCTCATCCCAGATGATACGGAGCTGCAACAACATCGTACGATGCCAATTCCAACTTCAACGGTGCCAACAGGGGCCAGATCAGTGCCTAAGGCTTATTTTGATCAGCCAGGTACAGGGGAGGAATGGGAGGGGTCCCATGACCCTTTACAATATGGTTTGAAGCATATGGACTGGTATGAGGAACTAGGGGAAGCCAGTGGACTGGATACTTCTCCAGATACTGGCATTCTCTCACCTCCTACTGTGGCTATGAAGGAGGGGGCTTCATATGCTATGGTGGTTCGTAGGGCAGCTGAGGTCTTGGACCTAGATTTGCCTACAGTGCCAGTCAGGACTAACCTCCTGACTGAGGTGCTTCAGTTGGGGGGTTCCACATCGGAACCGATGTTACCCTTTAATGAAGCCCTCACTGATGTCCTGCTGGGGATGTGGTCCAAACCCAGCACAGGGGCTCCTGTTAATAGGACAATCAACCTCCGCCATAGACCAGCTCCTAATGATCCTAGTTTCCTTACCCAACACCCCACCTTGGAGAGCTTGGTGGTCCAGGCCTCCACTTCCCATTGTGCCTTCCCTTCCGCACTCCCAGATAGGCAATCCAAGAGGCTGGACCAACTTGGGAAGAAGATGTTTTCTTCCTCCAGCCTGACTGAGGTCAGTAAACACCTCATGCCTATTGGGCTGTTTTTCCCATACTTTATGGGATAGGGTAGCGCAGGTGCTGCCCCAAGTCCAGGAGGGTGTACAGGACACTCTCTCACAAGCTGTTCAAGATGGGCGAGCCGCCTCCAAGTTTATGATTAGATGTGATTTGGACACAACTGACTTGCTGGGATGAGCGATTTCATCGACAGTGGCCCTTTGACTCCATGCCTGGCTTCGTACTTCCGGCTTTTTGGGGGATGTCCAGGCAAACCTTATGGATATGCCCTTCAATGGCTCATGGCTATTTGGAGAAAAGGCAGTCTCGGCTCTTGAGCAGTTTAAAGACCGTGGCTACGGCCAGATCCTTGGGCCTCTCAGTGTCCTCTCACCAGCAGTCTGCCTTTTGCTCCTTTCGAGGCTTCGGAAGGGTTGTGGCACCACGCCATCCATCCACCAGCCACCGCCCTCCGTCAACTCAATGTCCAGTAAGATGTTGTGGTACCTTCAGACCCAAAGGGTCTAGCCAGAGGTCAGCCCCCACCCATACCCCCTCCTCCACAGCGCCCAAGTCCTCCTAGTATGATTCTGCAAGACCATTTACGTTCAGTTGGAGGGAGGATTCAATTTCATCTCCCTCACTGGCGGTACATAACATCAAATAAATGGGTCTTGCAGATCATAGAGAAAGGCTATTCCCTTCCAGTCTTTTCCTCCCTCTATGCCTACATTAAAAGAATGGCTGATGGAGGATCATTTACTTTTGCTCCGCGATGAAGTTACGGCTCTCTTGGCCAAAGAAGCCATGGAAAGGGTCCCAATGTCATAAGTAGGCAGTGGTTGTTATTCCCGCTACTTTCTGATTCCCAAAAAGAACAAGGGTCTTTTCCCTATTCTGGATTTACGGGACATCAATCTCTTCCTCAAAAAGGAGAAATTCAAGATGCTCACTCTTGCTCAGGTCTTGTCTGCCCTAGACCAAGGAAACTGGTTGGTAGCGCTGGACTTGCGGGATGCGTATTTTCACATCCCCATCCTGCCGGCCCACAGGCGTTACTTGCAGTGCAAGGTGAGTCATGAGCACTTTCAGTTCACCATGCTCCCCTTTGGTCTCACCAGTGCCCCTCGCGTGTTCACAAAAGTGATGGTGGTGGTAGCAGCTCATGTGCGCAGGTTAGGTATTTCAGTCTTCCCCTACCTCGACGACTGGCTGTTGCAGGCTCCTACCCCACAGGCCCTCTTCACCCACCTTCAGTCTATGGTGAACCTCCTGCATTTGCTGAGGTTCACTATAAATGTGCCAAAGTCACACCTGACTCCCTCTCAGATGCTCCCTTTCATCTGAGCTGTTCTGGACACAGTGCAGTTTCAGGCTTATCCTCCTTAGCAGTGAGACAGACTCTGAGGCTGCTGGGCCTCAAGGCCTCCTGCATCCTATTAGTCAAACATGCCAGATGGCATATGAGGGCTCTACAGTGGGACCTGAAGTTCCAGTGGGCACAGCATCAGAGAAATCTCACCGACACGGTTCAGATCTCAATGGGAACTGCAAAAGACCTGCAGTTGTTTGTTGGTGAACTGCGATTGGGTCAGAGGCAGACTTCTTTTGGTTAGATTTGTTTGCCTCCGCAGAGAACGCGCATTGTCAGCATGTAGTAGTTACTGTGAGATTATTGAGGGCCACGCAGTCAAGGTTGTGGGATTGTATTTATTAGTTCTATAACAAGTAGGTAAACACCGTATTGTAGGGATAATTGGTGTTCTTTTCTTCCTTTCTCCTCTTAGGCTGGTCACTCCGTCTGTGGATGATGTGGAGGTCTTCTGGTCCCAGGTCACGTCGCTCCCAGTATATCTCGGAGTTAAGGAGAACCAGATCAGGTAAGTGCACTAATGGGTAATAGGGTTGGGCTTCCACCAGGGAGGGGGGTTGAGTGAGGGACGTTTAGGTAGTGGTCACTCTTTAGTGTAGCACACGTGATCAGTTGCATGCAGCAGAAAGAAAAGGTGAGTGGTATTCTCCTGATCCTTCTTTGGGGAGGCCAGCCCTCCCTTACTTCCCCCTCGTGCCCCTTAGCCCCCCCCCAATTTGCACAGTTGTCATGCATATATCTCTGTACATTGTATAGCCACGCTCCTTCAGGAATGTGGCGTGGTCCTTTGGTGGTGTCCTCCTTTCTGGATGGCTCCTCTTCCCCTCCAAGATGATACGATCCCCGTGGACCTCTGCTTTCCTCCTCCACGTCACTCCTTCTTGCCTCTGTGTCCCAGTTTGGATTCTCCGTTGTCCCCGGCTCTTTCCCTGCTACGTTCTCTCCTTCTTTCTCCTCTTCCGTTTTCCTTGGGTCCTCTCCTCGTGATATGGCATCCACCTGCTCCTTCTTTCCGTCCTCCGTGTTTGTCTGCTTGCCTTTTCTCCTCGTCGTCTCCTAGCCCCTCCTTCATTACTCAGAAGCCATCTCTCCCGGCCGGGTCATTTCCTTTCAAAGTGCCCCCGGGGAACTTTCCGACACGATAGTTCAGGGTTGCTACGGCAACCTGCTTGGCAGACAGTGACTCAGTAACGGGGGCACCGTTACATATCTCCCCCACCCCGGATGGCCGATCGGGCCAGGAGAAGTCGGGGGCCAGGGTGAGATAATCAGACGTGACCAGGAGCTTCCCGGGAAGATGAGAGGCCTTGAAAGGAAAAAGGTTGAAGGGCTAAGAACCAGCGAAGAATCCGGGGATTGGAGTCTTTCTGACGAGCCATCCAGGTTAAGGGGTGTGGTCAGTGAAGACAGTAAACCGTCGACCCAATAAATAGTATTGAAGGGATTCAATGGCCAATTTAAGGGCCAAGCATTCCTTCTCAATAGTCTAATAGTGCTGCTCACGCAGTAATAATTTTCTGCTTATGTAAACCACCGGATGAAAGTAATCCCTATCTGCAGGTTGTAACAATGCAGCACCCAACCTGTGCATCGATGCATCAGTTTGGAGTAGAAAAGGCTTACCGAAATCTGGGCAGTATAAGATGGGCATTGTCTCAACGATTCAAAACTAGACGTTTGTTACTCTGTCAGACTGTGGATCCGATTGGGTTGGTTTCCTAATAATAAATCAGTCAATGAGGCTGCTTTCTCAGAAAACTGAGGTATAAACCTCCGATAATATCCTACTAACCCCAAAAAGGTTTGTACTTGTTCCTTCGTTGTGGGGTAGGGTATCTCTAATATTGCCTGTGTTTTCAATGTCTGGGGACGGATAGTACCTTGTCCGACCTCGTATCCTAGATATTGAATCGATTCCAGGGCGAGCTTATATTTACTGTGATTTGCTGTAAGTTTGGCTTCCCTTAGTGTTTCCAAAACCTGTTCTAAATGCCTTAAATGGGTGTCCCAAGAAGGGCTAAAAATCACAATTTCATCAGGTATGTGGCAGCGTGTTCCTGGTGTTTACAAAAGCATGTCCATAAACTTTTGGAAAGTGGCTGGAGCGCCATGTAGACCAAACTGCCATCACTTTAAATTGATACAAACCAGAAGGAGTTGCGAAAGCGGTTTTGCATTGTTCTTCCTGTGCAAGGGGTATCTGGTAGTAAGATCCAAAGTAGACATATATTTAGCGGCCCCCAACTGTTCTATCATTTTGTCTACTCGGGCATGGGGTATGCATCGAAAGTTGAGATAGCATTTAATTTGTGGAAGTCAATACAAAACCGGAGACTACTATCAGGTTTCGGAACTAAAACAATGGGAGAACACCATAGACTTGTAGAGAGTTCTATAATATCCTGTTCTATCATTTTTACTTCTTTCTCGACCTCTGTTTGTCGGGCTTCCGGAATACTATAGGGTCTAAGTCAAATGTGTTTCCCGGATTCTGTATGTATGTGATGTTGTACCAAACTGGTGTGTCTGGGGTTAGGGGAAAATACATCTTGATATTGATGAACAAGTGATAGTACTTGTCCTTGCTGTTTTTGTGTGAGGTCAACGTTAATAAGGGGACGCAACTTTTCCTTCTTACTTTCTAGTGATGGAAACTGTATCTGTAAGGGTTGCAAAGTAGTTATAAAAGAAACAGAAGACTGACTTTCTGGTTCTTTCCATTCTTTTGTTAGGTTGATATGATATATCTGTCCCTGGTTTTTCGCGTGTGGTACTGCTACTCCATAGGTAACAGGAGTCACTTTTCCGTTAACTCAAAATGGTCCCTGCCATTGTGCTAACAATTTGTTATCAGAAGAAGGAAGTAAAATGAGGAGTTTACAACCTATCTGTAGTTCTCTTACTTTGCTATTTCTGTCATAGTGCTGTTTTTATTTCTGTTGGACGTTCTCCATTTGTTCGTATACTGCAGCCCACAATGTATGTAGAGTTTCCTTGAGGGTTTGTGCATAATCTAGAACAGAGGTCTTCAAACCTCAATTGATCCTGGGGATGTGGGGGGGGGGCAGACTCTGACCAAAAGCAGCATTATACAGATAACAGGGGAAACGCAGGAACTCTGGTCGGCGATGGGGCGGGACCTGAGCCCCTTTAAACTTTGAACGTGCTCTGGCTTCGCGGGAAGCGCTGGAACTTTGGTCGGCGGTGGGACGGGACCTGAGCCCCTTTAAACTTCGAACGTGGTCTGGCTTCGCGGGACGTACTGGAACTTTGGTCGGCGGTGGGATGGGACCTGAGCCCCTTTAAACTTTGAATGCGCTCCCGCTACGCAGGACGCACGCGGGTGGCACCCAGGCAAAGCCCGGGCCAAGGGCAGACCCGTCCTTCGTCCTGTCAACGACAGGAAGAGGCTGGGCCCCTCTGACATCTCCATTGTTACATTGGGACTAGAGCTCGTGTGTTCACCAGGAATTCGTTTAAAGGTACTTGTACTCTGTTAGGGGGGGCTCCCTGTCCTAGGATTCATTGTGCCCCCCTGGGGGCGGAATCTATTATCGTGTGGGCACCTATTACCGCGCCGCGTTGCCCCGCAGTGTAGGACAAGGGCGGGCCCGTTTGAGGCTGGGCTGGGCCGACTCCCTTTCTTGGTTGTAACACAATCCATTAAATAGAGTTAAGATCTGAGGTAAACACGTCGAGGACAGAAGGTACTGTTGTTGTCCTTTCTTCTTTAGGAGGTGTGTGTGAATATTACACAAAATGGGGAAAAGAAAGAACAGTCTTCAAAAGGGGGAGGGTGGGCTGGGCACTTCAGTCCAGTCTTCCATTACTAGCTATTTAGCCTCTGTAATTGGGGTTATTGAATCTGAATTGGAGCAAGTTGAAGAAAGGATTGGGGCTGTTCAAAAATCTGCCCAGCAGCCTCCACTGGAGCCTACTGTTCATATAACTACTAATCCAAAGGATGGGTCATTTCCGCTGGCTTCGTCTACCAATATTACACAGTCTGTTTACTGTGATATGCCTCCACAAGATTTAATTAAAACCCCTGTTCTAAGTGTTAATTCATCCTTGGAATGCTCCCAAGCACATTCCCCCCCAACTGAAGAAGAGGAGAGCGGGTAAAAGGTCCAAGAATATAAAAAAGGTCTTGGGCCCTAAAAAGAGAATTCATACTCCACCGGCAATAAGTGCCAATGAATCAGTTGTTTTGGTTTCAACCAATGAATACACTATGAACAAGGTTGCTTCTATTGATTCCACCGGTACAATAGATTCCATACTTAAATGATTTTGTGTTACTCTAGAGGAGAAACTTATTACTATGATAACCAAAAGACTTGATTGATTTTGTAACAATGTGATTAGCACTCCTTCCCAGTCCTTTAATTTAGGATTATCAAGTGTGGGAAAAGTGCATAGTCATGAAGTGGTAAAAAAAGATAATCCATCACCTATATCAAGGTTCTGGTGTACCCTCGGCCAATTCCTTGGTCACTCTTGGTCAAGGTAATATTGTGAGTGATTTGCCTCAAGAAAAGTCTAAGGAAGTCTATTCCCTTGGGCCAAATCTTCCCTTATTTAACAAATCCATTAATCACGCAGAATTATTGCATTTACCTTCTGATTGTATTCCGTATATTTTGGTGTTAACAAATGTGCCTTCTTTGGATAGTAATAAAAAAGAAGATACACAAGCCTTGATTAGGAAGTCTGCTCACTGGCTGAAATCTAAGTTTAAATCTAATTATCATTCAAACAATAAGATCCTTATGGCACGTAGAGTGAAGCACGTTGGCTACCTAAGAAAAACGGATGATGGAGATCGTGTCATAATCAATTTTGCTAATCCCTGTTCAATTGACTATCTTTTGGCTAACTCAGATTATTGTAACAGGTCAGAAAATGGGATTCAAATACATTCACTGTGCCATTTTTATGACCATTCTCTTCTACCACAAGGTTCTACTGTTGACCCTAGTAATCACAGTTTGGTCCCAGTTAGGCCATAAATTCAGGTAAATGTTCCTACTAATAATCGCTTCTTAGCCTTAAATTCTCTTGACGAGAATGATTGACTCATGGTTACCGTAAGCCCGGGATCCAAAACTTGCAGAGATTAACGGCCGATGATGATCATGATAAATTTATACAGGAAGAAAGTGAGATCTTATTTGATACCTCTCCTCTTAAAAATATCGATAAATCTGTGTTATGTTTAGGACCCAAACCCACAACATTGATCAGTTGGAATATTGCGCGGCTCCGGTCTAAAATAAATAACTTGGATTGGACAAGTTTTATATCATCTTTTGACATAATTTGTTTACAGGAAACTTGGTCAAAAGATACGTTCTTCTTGGATGGGTACACATCTTTTTATCAACCGGCTTTAATTTCTTCAATGGGAAGGGCACGAGGAGGTCTTTTAGTTCTTGTATCCTTACAATTACCACTATTGAAGGGGTCTTTAATTTGGTCCTCACCTTATTTTATGATTGTTCTATTATCTATTACGGGATGTAAAGGTATTTTGATTTTAAAAATTTATAACAATGTCCAACGTGGTCTCTTTAAGGGAAACCTAGAGGACGTAGTAGACGTTATTGACTCTTCTACCGAATTACAGGATGAAGATTTAGTTGTCTTATGGGTTGGTGATTTTAATACTCCCCTATGTTGTCAGGAACACTCAGAACTGTGTGCCATCCCAACTGAGGGCAGAGAGTCGTTAACCGATTTTATTCATTCAAATGAAGAAGTTTTGAATTCTTTCCTATGTAAGTTTGATCTGGTTCATGTAATTGAGAAAGCAGCATTAGATATTTTAAATATCCCTACTTTTACAGGGAATTTGAAGGGGAGTATTATTGATTCCATTCTTATTGGTTCTCCAGATTATCATTTAATCTGTGATTTCAAGATTATTCCTCACTGTGCTATTGACCACAATCCCTTATGTATTACACTAGACTTAAACATTAAACATTAATCACGCCTTTAAGGATAAGGGATCGAGAAGAAATACCACTTTCCATATAAATTTTGGCCTACGTCTGAAATGGGACAAAATAAATCCAACGATATTTAATCAGGAAATTATAAGATCTAGGTTAGATTCTATTAATATCTGTCTGTCCCAGCAGCTAGACCATGATCAAATAGTTCAAGAATTTGAACTTTTAAGTAATGTAATTTCACATTCCTTGGTGGCGCATAGGCCTCCCTTGGGTTCAGTCGCCCATAGATGGTTTGATTCTGCGTGTTCAATTGCCCATAAAAAATTAAAAGAAGCCCTTAAAACAGTTCCTCCTTCTCATTATTTAATTAAAGTAGCTAGGGCAGAGTATAAGGCCACTTTGGAAAAAAGGAAATTAGAAATAACTATGGCATGGGAACAGCTATTGGCTGCTTCCGACTTGAAGGACACTTCAAAATTTTGGAAGGTGGTAAATCACTCATATTTCTCGGATAGTAACATTAAGCTTGATGATTGTCTTATTGCAGAGGATGTATGGATGAATCCTTTTAGGAAAGTATTTGACTCAGACAATGATATTTTGATTAGGGAGGATAATAATACTAATCAGATTAATATAGACTCTAATACAAATGCCCTGGATATTTCATTTGAACTTCACGAGTTCCTTGGAGACATTAATCGATTAAGGCAAGGGAAGGCTCCTGGCCCTGATGGAGTTCCTGTTGATATCTTTAAATCTATGCCTAAACTTTGGGGCCCCCTAGTCACAAATGTGCTAAGAAGCGTTGTTAAAAGTAATATACCCTCCTCATGGAAATTGGCAACTATTATTCCTATATTCAAAAAGGGCAACAGACAAGATCCTTCTTGTTATAGACCAATATATCTATTTGACTCTACAGCCAAGATTCTTGGCAGTGTGATCTTATCTCGCCTGGAGGATTGGGTGACAGAGGCACAGATTTTATCTCCAATTCAATTTGCTTTTAGACCTGGTTTAGGTACAGTTGAGCAAGTATTAAACTTGCATCTTATTCTTAGTAAATATGTAACTGCCAAAAAGGAGTCCATTCATATGGCATTTATTGATTTAACTAGCGCTTTTGATTTGGTAAATAGGGAGAAGCTATGGCAAATTATGGGAACCCTGGGGTGTGATGCAACCCTATTGGAGCTCATAAAGCGCCTAAATACGGATTTAAAGGTGTTAGTTCAATTTGGCCCATCTGGTCAGAGAACCTCCCTCATTTCCTCATTTAGGGGAGTAAGACAGGGATGTATTTTAGCCCCTTTTCTTTTTTTGATATATTTAAATGGGCTTTACGATTTTTTGATAAAATATGGGAAGGATGTACCAAAGATGGGCCAGAGATTGCTCCTAGTTTTATTATATGCAGACGATGCCGTACTAGTTGCCCACACTACAAATGGCTTACAAGGCCTGTTGGACATTTTTTTAAATTTTATGCTGGATCTTGATCTGAAAGTTAACTATTCTAAGACCTTTGTTATGACATGTGGCCCTCGAAATACTACGTCTAAGCAATTTACTATGGGGGGCAATATTATTAATAAGGTGAAGGGTTTTTGTTATTTAGGTATGCATGTGAATTCTTCCATGTTATGGAATACTCACCTTAATTTTAAGACCCAGCAAATGGCAAGGAATATTGAAGCAATTTTCCATTTTACTCGTAAACCTGGCCATAGACCTTCTTCTCAGATTGTAACGCTCTATAACTTTAAGTGTGTTTCAGCAGCCCTATATGGGGCAGGTGTTTTGGGCTACATCAAAGTACCCACTCTCCAACGTGTTGAGAATAAATGTATGCGTAGGTTATTGATGGTACCCAAGTGCATAGCAAACATCATTAGCCACGAGGAGGTGGGGCAATGTTTTTTAGAGGAAACGTCTCTATTGCCCCTCTCTTGCTGTGGATTAGATTTTGGACGAATCCAGCGGCAAGTCTTGTGCAGGAATGTATTACTGAATGTTTACAGTTGGCCAATTCAAATAGGATTCCCTGGCTTTCGTATTTGCGATCATCTTTTGAAAAGCTGAGGCTTAGGTATATGTTTGAAGAACCACAATCGCTAACCACAAATGCAAGGTCTCTGTTGAAATTACGTCATTCTGAGAATATTTCAGACCTAAGACTTCATAGTTCTCTAAAACTGAAATCTTTTGATTCTTATACTCAGATTGTTATGGCCTTATATATGGAACCCTATTTGACTTGGTTCTCATGCCCAAAAATATATTCTCTTTTAACTTTATTTAGATTGAATTTGATTCATTTTAAGGTGGCCTTTCCTAATCAGTGTATTTGGCAAAAAGAACTACCACCTCGCCCTTGTGATGCTAGATCAAAGCAGAGTACTTCTCATTTGTTTCTTTTTTGTTCTCTTTATGCTACCCCTAGAAATGTTTTTATTTTACCTATCTTATGTAAATTAAGACCCATCCATTATGAGGAAGTTCTGATATATTTTCAGAAACTGACAGAAATTCAAATTTGTTATCATGTATTAAATTTTATTAGATTTTCTATTGCCATTAGGAACCGGTATTAATATTTTGTAAAATATTTACGCTATCTCCCATGTTTTTGTTTAAATTTTATATTTTATATGATGTTTATGATAGTTTTTGCAGTTTTATATGGAGTAAGGACTTTCATTATATTCTAGGTTATTTAAAATTGTGGTATTATATTTTATTGTTTTATGATAGTAAACGTCTTGATAAGAATTATTGTAAATTTGTACATCTCTAAGTGGCATCAAAATCATACTTAGTATATTTCTCTCTTATTTGTGAAAGGGGAATTGGATTAGATGAATTTGGGCTGTTTTAGGTAATTTATTTATGTTATGATATTTGAGCTGTGTTTTTTAAATTGTTTCTTATCCTGTTGCCCCGCTTTTAAGATATGTGATTTTGTCTGTACTTTTATGGCAACTGCTGAATAAAGATCTTTGACTGACTGACTGACTGACAGATAACAGGTCTTTGTTTTAAGCAGAAGCATGTTATTGCATTTTTAAAAAGGTAACAGTACTGAACTGCAATGTTCAAATAGGTCTAGACATATCTTTATAAAATAATTATGAAACATTCTGAGGGGGGCCCAATGATTTTTATTTTTGCAACTGGGGGGCGGGCACGGCATTAAAATGTTTGGAGACCACTGATCTAGAAGATCCTTCCCTGTCTCTTCTTCCTCTTCCCACTCTTCTGCAGCCATGTCCAACAGACTCTGGGGGAGTCAACCAAAGACTAGTTCAAAAGGGCTAAACCCTGTTGAAGACTGCTCATGGCTCTGAATAGCATAGAGGACCAAGGGAAGTTTCTTATCCCAGTCCCTGCCAGTATCAATAATAGCCTGCTTTAGTAAGGATTTAATGGTACGGTTGTACCACTCTACAAGACACTCTGATGTCTGTATCTTTTTAATGCCCAACAAAGCACATATCTGTTTCATTAGATTTGACTTAAACGGGGTGCCCTGGTCAGTTAAGAATTCCTTGGGGGAATCCTACCCTGGTGAAAAAGTCAATCATTATTTGTGCTATAGTTTTGGTGTTCATGTTTCAGAGGGGAACCGCCTCTGGATATCTGGTGGCCTAATCTACCAATACTAGAATATATCTTTATCCCTGAGAGGACGGTATCAAGGGACCAACCAGATCCATCCGGACCCGGGAAAAGGGAATCTCTATAATAGGTAAAGGATACAGGGGGGCTTTCTGTTGTTGTGGTGGATTTGTTAGTTGACAACATGTACATGAGGCGCAGTGTTTTCTAATATCAGAAAAAAACCCTGGCCAGTAAAAACGGGTTAATAGATATGTTTCTGTTTTCTCTCTACCGAAATGTCCACCTCTGCTTTGATTATGTGCTAGATGTAATACCCGCTGTCTGAATGGGATGGGTACAAGTAATTGAGTTTTCTTTTGCTCTGAGGTCTTGACATATCTATACAGTAAACCCTTTTTCTCAATAAAATATGTTCCTACCTGGTCAGGTATGTCTTTAACCACTTGTTCCCAGGCATTTTTAAGGGTGGGATCTTCTCGCTGACTAGTACAGAAGCTCCCTGCGGGTTTACTTGTGGAGGAGCCTGGGGGGGAAAAGGAAATGTTATGAGCAGAGACTCCTTCACTGTAGTATTTCTTATTATCTCTCTTCTGTGTACACGCGTTAGTCTCATCTTGGCCTTACCCGGTTTATCTCTTACCCTCTAAAAGGTCCCTCCATTAACCATTGTGTGGATTTCTCATCCACAATCGCTTTCTCTAGTAGAGATACGAACTAAGGATAGTCGGTACCTATAATAAGGCCATGCATGAGACCTGGGATCCGTCCCACCTGAAGGGTTTCACTTTTGTCCATCCACTCAAGGGATATCTGGGCTAGCGGATAGGTCCTTTTTTCCCCGTGTACACATGTTATGGCTGTCTTCTCCTTACATAGCCATTGTTCTGGCATGAGTTTTTCCGCCTGCCTTACTGACTGGTGACACCCCGAATCTGTCAAAACTTGCATTAGTTGTCTGTTAACCCTCATCCGAAGAATATACTTTTTCTGACACCCTGTAGTGCATAGAACGCTTCCCCTAGAAAACCCAATTTCCATGGGCTCTGGGTTTGTCACCTGTCGAGGACAATACCTGGCAATGTGACCCCATTCTGAGCAATTGTAACACTGAGGCTACTCTCCCTCCCTACAGGTTTGGGAAACCTCGGAGTGTCAGTTGGCTCTGGGAACAAGGGTTTTTCTGGGGGCTGTTTCCCTGTAGGGGGGAGCACCCTTAGGTTCCATGACAGATAGGTCTTAATGTCTACAGTTCTATTATGTGTTTACCAGTTCAATAGCTTCACTTGTGGACACGTTTGGATGTTGTTTAATCCAATTTCTAGTGAGGGGGTAAGGCGTCCATATATTGTTCAAGGAGAATTTTCTGAATTATTTCCTCTTTAGTAGACTCCACTGGTTTTAGCCATCTTAAGACTAAATCTTGGACACGAAAAATTAGTGCTCTAGCGTTATCCTGGGCGCCGCACTTCTCTCACCAGAATCGTGCACGATAATGTTCACTGTCAAACCCTAACCTCTCAAGTATGGTTTTGTTTATTTCGGCCTATGAGGTGATTCCTCCAGCATTGGCAGTCTGATATGCGGTCTGTTGTTCACCTGTCAGTAAGGGGGCGATATATTGGCCCCAACGTTCCTTGGGCCATGTTGCAGAGAAGGCAACCCTCTCAAAAGTAGTGAAAAAAGAATCAGGATCCTCACAGGCTATATATTTTTGTAAGACCAAACTGTACATTTGGATGAACCTTGGCGCTAACAATTGTCTCAGTTAGTTTTTGTACAGCAGTCTTGTGTACCAACTGATTATTTGCTGTTATGGTCGCTTGACTCTTTAGTGCTGCCTGGAGTTGCTCACGGTCTTTCTCGGTATTCTTTACTTGCTCCTCAAAGACTAGCTGTAAGAGTCTCTGACCCTCTGCTAATTGGCGTATCATGTCGGCCAGGCTAGTATCTGTATCCATAGTGGAGAGGGTATAGAAGGATTCTATTTTACAATCCCACTTCTCACGCCACTGTGGTAGTTACAGTGAGATTATTGAGGGCCACGCAGTCAAGGTTGTGGGATTGTAAGTAATTATTCATTCTATAACAAGTAGGTACACACCGTATTGTAGGGGTAATTAGTGTTCTTTTCTTCCTTTCTCCTCCTAGGCTGGTCACTCTGTTTGGGGATGATGTGGAGGTCTTCTGGTCTCAGGTCACGTCGTTTCCTGTATACCTCGGAGTTAAGGAGAACCAGATCAGGTAAGTGCACTAGTAGGTAATAGGGTTGGGCTTTCTCAGGGAGGAGGTTGAGTGAGGGACGTTTAGGTTGTGGTCACTCCTTAGTGCAGCACACGTGATGAGTTGCATGCAGCAGAAAGAAAAGGTAAGTGGTATTCTCCTGATCCTCCTTCGTGGAGGCCAGCCCTCCGTTACTTCCCCCTTGTGCCCCTTAGCCCCCCCCAATTTGCACAGTGGTAATGCATACATCTCCATACCTTGTATAGCTACTCTCCTTAAGGAACGTGGTGTGGTCCTTTGGTGGTGTCATCCTTTCTGGATGGCTCCTCTTCCCCTCCAAGACAATATGATCCTTGTGGACCTCTGCTTTCCTCCTCCTCGTCACACCTTCTTGCCTCTGTGTCCCCGTTTGGATTCTCCATCATCCCCGGCTCTTTTCCTGCTACGTTCTCTCCTTCTTTCTCCTCTTCCGTTTTCCTTGTGCCTCCTTGCGACATGGCATCCACCTGCTCCTCTCCTTCTTGCCGTCCTTCGTGTTCATCTGCTTGCCTTTTCTCCTCCTCGACTTCTAGCCCCTCCTTCGTTACCTGGAAGCCGTCTCTTCTGGCCGGGTCATTTCCTTTCAAAGTGCCCCCGGGGCACTTTCCGACGCCGACATTCAGGGTTGCTACGGAAACCTGCTTGGCGGACAGTGTCTCCATAGCGGGGGCACCGTTACACAGCAGTACTACGTGCTGGAATTTCCAAGGCAGCAGTTGCTTGGCGACGCTTTTCTTCGCAAGTGGAATTCAGGCCTCCTGTATGCCTTTCCACCAATACCACTTCTGCTCAGTGTTCTCAAGAAGATCAAGAATGACCAGGCCCAAGTAATCCTAGTTGGTCAGGATTGGGTAAGGAGAGTCTGGTATCCTGAGCTTCTGAAAATGAGCCTCTGATCAGGCTGCCCCTTTGGGAGGATCTTCTGTTGCAGCAGCAGGGGATGTTTCTCCACTCAAACTTGTCAACTCTACTCCTTCATGCGTGGAGATTGAGTGGCAGCAGTTGACAGCTTTTGACCTTCCTCCCGATGTCTGTAAAGTTATTTTGGCAGCCAGGTGTCCCTCCACTAAAACGGTATACGCCTGCCGTTGGTAATGTTTTGTATATTATTGTGCAGAAAGAGCTATTGATTCTCTTTCTGCTTCTCTTTCTGATAATCTTCTCTTTATACTATTCCTTGCCCAGCAGGGTCTTGGCTTGGGTACTCTCAAGGGTTATTTTTCTGCCTTATCGACATTCCTTTGGCTGCCTGATCAGTCTTCACTGTTCAAATCTCCCATTGTACATAGATTCCTCATAGGCCTGTACATATATTTCACCCTACGCCCTTTGTTATGTTTCAGTGGGACTTAAATCTCGTCCTTACATTTCTTACGTGTGCTCCGTTTGGGCAGGTAAGGAATCTGCAGCTAGATAGAATCTCTACCAGATAACGTGTTATCGAAGGTAACTTGTTCTTTAGTTTTATTGTGAAAATAATCTGATAAATTATCACAATGTTCTTGTAACGAAACAACTCTTTGGTGGCACGAATCAGTCGCAAGTAAAGATGGAAGAATTTTAAAAACCTCCCTGAGGATGTTGGATGCCTATTTGGTCAGTAAAGGCCTGAAACTTTGCAATCTAGGTGAGTTTCTGAAAGTTTTTAAGGCATCTTTATAAATTTTCTTAGCTGTAACATTTTTTTTGCCATATTTTTTAAGCTGTTTACACTGGATTTTTGCAGTTTTGGCTTCATAAGAAAACCACTGCCGCACTAAACCTCTCACACATAGCCCTGCATCCATCGCAGCTGCAGCAGAGGCCTCTCCACATCCCAACAGTTCCTTCCCAGGTGGACTTCGGAAGGAGACTCAAAACGTGGCTTTTCAACCTAGAAACTGCACCCTCAGCACCCATTTACCCTTTAGGGTTGATAGTGCTGCGCTTTACAAATGCTATGATTGATTGACAAGGCATGTAAACGCACAAAATGTGCCTGCTGTGCTGCAAAGTAGAAAATATTTGGCCATTGGTGTTTAGGGAAACAAATAGACCCCCTCAAACCCTCCTGTCAAGACCCTGTTTGCTTCTTACTGCAACTACTGAGGGCTGGATAGGCAATGCACTATTCTTCTAAATTTAGACACAGTGGCAGTTTACATGCAGAATGGAGAACATTTGCATCTCTCTAACATACCTGTTATCAAGGCCTTCATCCAAGAATGAATTCCACACAAACTGAAATTTAAATGTAGTTTTGATAGCTCATGAGCCATGCTTTTGAGCCATTAGACTCTTGTGGCACACAATGTTTGTCTTACTTTTATTGTTGCTGTCACTTTTTATGAGGAGAATCAATGAGCTCACAGTAGTGGAACCCTATATTCATGTACAGACTGTTTTGAGTACAAAATCAAAGTTTCTACCAAAGTGTTTTTCTCTTTTCTTGTAAACCCAACCTTCTGATGGGTACACCTAAATGCAGATTGTAGGATAATGGCTCTTGTTGCAGTTACCCGCCCCCCCCAACTTTTTGCCTGATATTGATGCTGACTTGACTGAGAGTGTGCTGGGACCCTGCTAACCAGGCCCAAGCACCAGTGTTCTTTCACAAAAAATGTACCATTATTTCCACAGTTGGCACACCTCTGGCACACAGATAAGTCCCTTGTAAAAGGTACCAGTGGTACCAAGGGCCCTGTGACCAGGGATGGTCCCTAAGTGCTGCAGCATGTGTTGTGCACCCTAAGGGACCCCTCACCTAACACATGCACACTGCCATTGCAGATTGTGTGTGCTGGTGGGGAGAAAAAGGCAAAGTCGACATGGCATCCCCCTTAGGGTGCCATGCACACAAAACACTGCCTGTGGCATAGTAAGTCACCCCTCTATCAGGCCTTACAGCCCTAAGACAGGGTGCACTATACCACAGGTGAGGGCATAGTTGCATTAGCAAAATGCCTCTACAGTGTCCAAGTCCATTCTTAGCCATTGTAAGTACAGTGTGGGCATATTAAGTATATGGTCTGGGAGTATGTCAAAGTGAACTCCACAGTTCCATAATGGCTACACTGAATACTGTGAAGTTTGCTACCAAACTTCTCAGAATAATAAACCCACACTGATGCCAGTGTTGGATTTATTTAAAAAATGCACACAGAGGGCATCTTAGAGATGCCCCCTGTATTTTACCCAATCCTTCAGTGCAGGACTGACTGGTCTTTGCCAGCCTGCCACTAAAAGACGAGTTTCTGACCCCCTGGGGTGAAAGCCTTTGTGCTCTCTGGGGCCATAAACAAAGCCTGCACTGGGTGGAGGTGCTTCATCTGCCCCCCACCCCCACAGGAACTGGAACACCTAGCGGTGAGCCTCAAAGGCTTAGGCTTCGTGTTACAATGCCTCCGGGCACTCCAGCTAGTGGAGATGGCCAGCCCCTGGACAAAGCCCCACTTTTGGCGGCAAGTCCATAGGGATAATTAGGAAAAACAAGGAGGAGTCCACCACCTCAGCCAGGACCTCCCCTAAGGTGTCCAGAGTTGACTCCCCTCCTTGCAGAATCCGCTATCTTGTTTTGGAGGATAGGGTTAGGAATGTGCCCCCTTCCCCAAAGGGAGTGGGCACAGGAAGGGTGCAGCCACCCTCGGGGACAGTAGTCATTGGCTACTATCCTCTGACCCCTAAAAAGCCCCTAGGTCTTGTATTTAAGGGCTCCCTGAACCAAGCTAGTCAGATTCCTGATGACCTCACAAGAAAAAGAAGGATGAAACCCCAGCAGAGAAGGAAAGGAGACAACAACTGACTTAGCCCCAGCCCTACCGGCCTGTCTCCTGCTACAAAGAACCTGCAGAAGAAAGGGGATGAATCCTGTAGGTCCAGCGACATCTGAAAAACCTCCAGAGGACTGCCTGCATCACAGAGGATCAAGAACTCCCGTGGACAGTGGCCCTGTCCAAAAGAAGAAAAGAAGAAACCTCTTCTAAAGGACTCCCACCTCACTCCAGAAGCGTGAGTCCTAACCACTCTGCACACGACACCCACGGCCCGAGTCCAGGTGACCCAACCGAGAGGACCCAAGGCGATGGCGACGAAGTGCCCTCCCTGGGTTGACCTCTCCACCCCTCCTCGACGACGTCTGCAGAGCGAATCCCGAGGACCCCCCTGACTGCGACTGACCTGGGCGAAGATAACCAAAGCCAAAGGACCCACTGCACCCGCAGCCCCCAGGCCTTTGAGAAATAGACACCCTGTGCAGCAACAGGCAGCCCTCTTCCCTGTCTGACCGGTGGTGCCCGGCACCCCCCCCCCCCCCCCCCCCCGGACCTCGCCTGCAGTGCCTGAGTGACCCCCAGGGTCCCCTCATGGAGTTTCATTGGAAAACCGATGCCCTGTGTTTGCACCGTGCACCCGGCCACCCCAGTGCAGCTGAGGGTGTGGGATTGGTGCCTACTTGGGGCCCCTCCGGTGCTCCTCTAATCCCCCCTGGTCCGCCCTCTGAGCCGCGGGTACTTACCGGCTGCCAGACGAAACTCTGAGTACCCCCTGTCTCTACGTTAAAATTGCTCAACTTTGACCTCTGCACCCAGCCGGCCCCGTGTTGGTGGTGGTGGGTGTTTGTGGTTGACTTGAACCCTCAGTGGTGGAGTACCTATAACCCGGAGATTGAAACTGTAAGTCATGTACTTACCTCTAAAACTGTACTTTATTTTCTTCCCCAGGAACTGTTCTGAAAATGCAGTGTCCACTTTTAAAATAGATAGTCTCTGTTTTATTAAAAACTGTTTACTTGACTAAAGTGAAGCAGTTACATTGATGTGTATGCTAAGTGCTTACCTGCAGCAATATTTACTTCTGAACTGAATCATGTGGTTCTAGTAATAAAGTAGCAAAAATATATTTTTCTATATAAAATCCTATTGGTCTGGAGTTAAGTCATTGTGTGTGTGTTTCTTCTATTCCAACAGATGTTTAACACCACCCTCTGTTAAGCCTAACTGCTCGACCACACTACCACAAATGGAGCATTAGTATTATCTATTATTGCCTCTGTCAAGCCTCTTGGGGAACCCTTGGACTCTGTGCACGCTATATCTCATTTTGATATAGTACATGCAGAGCCAGCTTCCTACACAGATCTCTCACCTTCTGAATATTCCTGCGGTGCCACACTGTATCTGGAAAACCTGACAGCAGTGTTTCCACACTCCAGTAGGTGGCAATGTATGACTCCGTGTTGGCTGTTCACCAACTTAGAAGTGGCAGAGCGAGGCCTCATATAGGTTTTCACCCCTGCGTGCCAAGGTGTGTTCCTTTCTTTCTGCACTCTCTGATGTGGATCTGGGGCTCTACTCCCAACCTTTGTCAGTCTGCCGAATTATGCTGATACTGCCTTTCCTGTTACGCTGAGAGTACACACCCTTTCTGCATCCTGCCTCTGTGAGAGTGAGAGCTCAAAGTGCCGGACGCCCTTCCAGCATCCCGCAATACAGACATGACTAAGCCCAGTTGGGGGCGAGCCCTCAGTAGAGGCCGTCCTGACCTGGCCAAAATCCTGTCGCAGAGACCTCAAAGACCAGCCTGACCCTGCCGCTGCACCCTGAGCTCTCAAGTGGCCTGCTCCATTCGACATGCAGGATTTTCAGTGACTTGTAATGTAAAGTAATTCGAGATTTATAGAGTGTGTTCCTACTTAAAGAGCAGGGAAGAAAGCACGTGGTAAAAAAATAAAAAGAGAGTAAAAAAATAACGGGAATAAGAAAGATAGAAAAACATCCAATAAAAGAAACAGAAACAAAATAAATCAAAAACCCTAATCTTAATGTACCAAAAATGTTAACGAGTAAAGAGCCAAGTTTGTACCATTTTCCCAAATTTCATATACCTGGTTCTTGTCTAATATTCTGACGGAGAGGAGTCCATTCTCTGGCAGCAGCCTCTGTAAAAGCTCTGTCTCCCCATTTGTCTTTATGTGTACGAGGGACCTGAATCAAGTGAGCTTGGGAAGACCTCAAGCTTCTTTTAGGTACATGCAGGAGGAGTCTGGAAGTCAAGTACCGTGGTCCTGTTCCATGAACTGCCTTAAAAGTAAGACAGAGCGACTTAAACTGGAGACGCTGCGCCACTGGTAACCAATGTAATTTCCGGAGACTCTCTCTAGCTGATATGCATCGCGGAAGATTAAGGACCGCTCTGACAGCAGAATTCTGAACTAATTGGAGTCTTTTAATCAGCCCCTTATCCAAATTAAGGAACAGTGCATTACAGTAGTCTATCTTGGACATCACCAATTCCAGGATAGCAGATACTCTCCATTCATGTAACAGATAGGGGAAAATTTATCTGAGCATTTTAATTGACCATAAACTGATGTTTACCACATGATTAATCTGTTTTTTAAAAGACAGATGTTCGGCGAACAAGATGCCTAGGTTTCTGGTAACTGTAGTGGGCACAGGGCAGTTACCACATTCAGAGGGCTGCCACCGTGAGTTCCATAAATTATTTCCAGGTCCAAAACATAAAACTTCAGTTTTGGTGGCATTCATTTTTAGCCAATTGGTCTTCATCCATTTACTCACTGCCAACATACAATTACTGTACCGATCTGCAACCTCCTCCCATGGCTAATTAATAGGAATAATAAGCTGGGAGTCGTCAGCATAAGAAGATGGAATGAAGCCAAAAGTACGAATTAGACTAGCCAAAGGCGCTACATACACATTAAACAATGTGGGGCTGAGGGAAGATCTCTGAGGAATCCCACACGGCAGAAGATAAGGCATAGATTTAAAATCACCACAGCTAACTGTGGTCCATCTGTTTGTAAGAAAAGACTTCAAAAGTTTAAGCGCCTGGTCCCTCAACCCCACATGATGCAAACGGGACATTAATAATGTAGGAGAGATAGTGTCGAAAGCTGCAGATAAATCTAAAAGAACCAAAACGGCCCCCTTGCCTTCATCAACCATCCTTCGAATAGTATCAGAGGAAGAGATTAGGGCAGTTTCAGTGCTATACCCTTTTCTGAACCCGTGTTGGGAGATATCAAGAGCCTCCGCTTTTGTTAAAAACTCAATCAATTCAGAGTTCAAGATTTTTTCTAAAATCTTTGCCAAAATCGGGAGACGCCCTATTGGCCGCAAGTTACTCATGTCCTGATTATCCCCCTCTGTTTTTTTTGTGAGGGGTACTACTATCGTTTCTTTCCAGATAGATGGGTACTCCCCAGACATAGCTACCGCTTGGTAAATGGGGACCAACATCCGTGCCATTAAATCCGGAACCAAGTGAAAAATAGAATGAGGACACGGATCAAGAGGAGAGCCAGATTTAATTTCAAGAATCTTCTTTTTGATAGTATCCATGGAAGGGGGTTGGAAATATGACATTAGTGACTGGCCATCTGCTGTAGCACTCTCTGTTATCGTGGGGGGTAATACTTCGGGAATGATCTGGGTATCAAAGTTGCTATGTATTTGCAATATCTTATTTTCAAAATGATAAGCAACTTTGTCACAGAATTCCTGAGAGTTTTCTAGGCCAGCCGGCTTCATGGGCACAGTTAGGGCCTTAATAGTCTTAAAAAGTTCCCTGGGGGCATTAATTGCCTCCTTTACTTTGGTAGTATAAAATTTAGATTTAGCCATAAATTGTGCTGCTTTATAAACCTTTAGGGTGGACTTAAGGGCCACCCTTTCCTCATTTATTGGATTAAGTTTCCACCGCCTTTCCTGCTGTCGGTACTTTCTTTGAAGGAGTTTGAGGTCTTTTGTAAACCAAGGGTGACCTGGTTTCTTCTGACTATTGGGTCTTCTAATTACAGGAGGTACCATTTCTTCCATGGTCATTTCCACTCCTTTCAGAAAGCTGTCAATCAGGGGCAAGGCCATAGCTTTAGCGTTATCCCAGCCAGCTTCTAAAGCTGGGCCTAATTCCTCTACTTTAACCTGTTTCCATAACCTGACTACCTTGTTCGTTTCCACGTTAGCAGCCCCAACATTCTTTGAGGCGAGTTTAAATTTCAGCAGCTGATGATCCGTCCAACTCAACTGTATCATGGTTACCTCCACCTGTTGAGTAGCTCGTGCAAACAGCCCATCCAGAATATGCCCTGCAATATGGGTGGCTGACGAGACTCTGGAGGTCCAATCCAGGGCCTCCATAAAGTCAATGAATTCACGGATCTTAGGAGTTGACGTCTCATCAAAGTGCATATTAAAATTGCCTAATATCACAGCTTTTGAAGACAGAACCATAGGTTCTATTAGCTTAGGCCAAGACTGTAGAAAGTTTTTAGTCGGTCCTGGTGAGCGATATAGCAACAGACCCTCTAGTAGTACCCCACTGTTTTGAGAAATTGTAAATGTCATTGCCTCACACGATTCTGTAGAGGAGCTAATGCATGTGCATGCCAACGTAGACCTATAGATAATGGCCAGACCACCCCCCCTGTTCTGAGGTCATTGTAATGATTGGATACAAAAATGACTGCATCAGGGGTGAAAAAACTTTCTGCCTGAGGCTAAGCTGGCACCTAGAAAAGCACTTAGTAAGCATAAGTACCTTAAAGCACGCCTGGGCTTCTTGGCATCTGGACTTAATCTAGGTTACAACTATTGTGACCTCAATGAAGGCTGATATATAGCAGCAGTCAAGGTTAACTTGCATATAAACACATCGAAGGAAGTCAGAAGCCATCCCGTCAGTTATAGACAGCAGTGGAAAAATCTTTCATGACAGCTGGAAATTACCCCATAGAGTGTTAAACCAGAGGTGGGCTGTTGCAATGCTTAAAAGGAAAGCTAGGCGCAAAAGAACACTTTCCATAACACTAGCAACAAGCAATCCTAAGGATAATGCTAATGCCATGAAACTTCTACGGCTCACGCCTACACCATCCTTAATAAGCAAATATGTTTTAAAAAACTGTAAATCTAAAAATTGAAACTACTGCGGAAAGCTTAATGCATCATACACCTCTCACACAGGACACATTGGTTAACGCCGGGGCCAAGGTCCTCATCTAGTAGATGCCTGGCACCCATACCTTTGCACACGTTGACCTGATACCTAAACCGAAGTCAGCTGAGATAGTTTAGTTTTCTTACACATCTATTTCTACGTCAGTCACCATTGACAATGATAGAGATCAGATTTTACTAATACATTAGTGGCATAGAAGTTAGAAAATGGTGACTTACAAGTCTAATTTAACAGCCTAACCGAGAAATTAACATGAAATGTGCACATTTGAAATATGGTGGACATTGTGCTCTCCATTTATTTCAACTTCGCGGTCTGCCATGGAAAGATATTGTGCATTTATATTTTAGTAAATTACTGACAAATTATTATTAAAAGCATTAATTTTAGAGAAACAGTAGAGATGAAAGGTATAATATGAGTATTAACCAAACATGAATTAATTGTACTTACATTGATTTAAATGAATGTTTTAATGTGAGTTACACATGTGCAGAAAAATAAACGCACAGTTAAACTTTCAAATGTCATGCATAACTAATGATTGCAATTAAATAATTTGCTTTGCATATTTGATAAAATTGTAAGGTGTGCAACGTGATCTATATGTATTAATTTCATTAAAATATGTATTTAGGCTTTCTTAGCTAGGCTAGGCCTGAAAATTTATTTTGCAGCAGTAGTGGAACAATGCTAATTCATCCTGTTCCCTCTGACCTGAATTGTTTCCTACGTTGCTGATGTTCGAGAATGTCCTATTGTATTGAAGATAGAAACCATGTTTTAACTAATAGCAACTGTAACAGCATTTGTTCTAGCTGTTGAACAACAGAGGAAGCATTATTGAATTCACATGAAAACTGTTAGAATCATCTTGTAAAAGTCTGGGAAAGAAACCCATTGTTTCAAACTTTCTGTAACTGTTATATTTTGGTGGAACTGTATGAACTCATTGAGATGACTTTGCACCTTCCCTGAGAAAATCCTGAATGGCTGCAAACCTGAAGGGCGCCTATAGTTTTCTTTGCATATTGATCCATTGTGCAAAATGAGTCCACTCTGAGGACCATTCGCAACTCTATGGACATTTCTAGTTAGGGAGGGCCTTTTGAAGCTTTTAGTTAGTCTTGCTTATGACCCCTCGCTGTAAAAAAAAATAAAAATACATATATATATATATATATATATATATATATATATATATATATATATATACATCTATATCGAATCCCCATGACCCTTAGCTATCTTTTGAAGAATCCAAGTCATCCTTTCTTTTTTCACCATTTACTTATGCTAACCAATAAATTCTGAACTGCTGACTTGCCCTATGTGCAGCTCGTGTTCTGCATTGCCCTTGATGGTGCTGAGAAGCTGTGAGTGCTCTGTTTCCACAAAACTTTCCTGTCTGCTGTCCCATGGGGAGAGGTAAATCATCTACATTATGGTTCTTCTTGTTTCCTTTTCAATTAAGGTGATTACACCAGTGTATTTTTGTAGTGAGTTCTTCTAGTTATATGGTTTTCCAAATTATTTTTGTTTACTTTTTTTGTTTTGTCCACGTTAGTCCATCCCACACATGGAAGTCCATAATTATATTATGGATAAGGATGGCCCAGCCCAATAACTGATTGTTATTAACTGAGTTTGATGAGTTACTAAGATAACCATCAACAGCTTTAAAATCTGATTTTGATGTACATATTATAGTTTTGTTACTTTTTTGTTTGAGTGTTTAATAGTGTTGTTTAGTAGGCTTGATCACTTTAGACGTTTTGGTCAACCTATGGTTTTCTTGTATGTTTATAAATTAGTCTTGTGCACCATTTACGTTACATTGACGTTGTGGTTGTAATCAAGCTTTGAAACTTGATTCAGTTTGGAGATTTGATTCTGTGGCCAAATTGGTCACGGTGTTTAAAAGTGTTAATGTTTCTCATGTTATTGATCTGTGTTAAATAAATCTGATTACCACACTCCTCACTAAGTCCAAAGATCCAGTTGAATGCTAGTATAGGTGCGACAAGTTGTGGCGTTTCACCTAAGTGCACTGTTTCTGAATCTGAGTTGGGAAGAAGATTTCTGTGTGCCCTACAGCAGCAAGAATCGATAAGGAGATGGTTGTCATGCAGGAAGTTCACCGAATGTTGCAAAGTCACTTTTACCCTCTAATGGTGTGATAACTCTTCTGCCAAACTACCTTGCAACACAAGGGATTTTAGGGTAGTTGCCCAAGTCCGTCAGGCATTCAGGATCAAAGTGACAGGAGGACTTATGCATTGCAGGCCACCCTAGGAACAGACCTCTTCACCAGGTTTTGCAGAGTGGGGTGACCCATTCACAAAGATGCTACCCACTCGGTTTGACATAACTGGGCAACTTGGCTATAACCAAGAAGAAACAGCTACAACAATGATAGGCTCCAGAAGTAGCAAGAACCCCCCCCCCATGCAAACCAGCCACTCACCACAAGATGCACTACTGGCATTGTTCATTTCTACTCTAGCGCCACAATAAATGCACTGATGTGGCAATCCCACAAGCTGGAGTGACAAAAGGACACCATGCAGACCGTCACCACGGCAAAAGCAGAGATGGCAGTTAAAATAGGCAAGCTAGAAGTAAGGCTCGACTGTCAATGCGACTCTTGCCAATGTCTTCCAATTGTATAGAAATTGCAGCCCTATTCTGAGTTAGCTGGACATTCGGCAAGAGAGCAGTGTCAACCAGCAAAGTACACCAGACACTGCCTCACAAAAGGAAGCAGATAGCCCAGGGAGACCATCCTCCCCAAGGCTAGCAGTTGTAGTTATCAGTCACTTGAATCATCCACGGTCACAGGTCAAGAGTACTCGAATTGAGGACCACTGCAAAGACAACATTTAAAACGCAGGGCCAAGAAGCACTTGAACAAAACATGAAAAACAGCATAACAAAGATCAGTACCTCCTTTTAGTCGCAACTTATAGGCACTCAGGCACACCAACAGAAGTCAGTGTAGAAAGCAAGATGGCCTCCGAGCCTAGAAAATCAAATTGCCCAACTGTCTGAAAATGTCGCTTAAAAGCTGTTCCTAAATTTCCAAACCTCAATGAACAACGTAAACAAACAGGAATAGTCCATGGACCCCAATTACCATGCCCCCCAGTGGCCCTGGGAACGAGGGCGGACTCCTTATCAAGCTCAAATTGGAACCACAAAAGATCAAACGCCTCAGATTTCATAGAGGCTAAGAAACCGGTGTCAGAAAATGTCCCCTCTATGGAATTTAATGCCCTCGATTGTCCCCTAGTTCAATCTGCCCCTTGCAGTCTTTCACTGACCACACTTAAAGGTCCAAACAAACACAGCGATTTCACCAACAGAACAGCTAAGAACAATGTCACGATCTTCACACCGGAGTATCTCAAGTGGAAGTATAGACTATCGAAACAGGGCGAATATTATACACATGTTGAAGTATATTCCAAATTTAGCACAATTCACATTGGAAAACCTGCTACAAGTTCAGTTCAAGATGCTAAGTGGCCACACAACCAAAGAATCCACACTGGCCCTTGGAAAGACAGCGAACATACCCAAATAATTCTGATGGAGAAGGCTCAATAGCCAACAGGGGCACCATGGTGCATGTCCCCCAACAAGAAAAAGGTATCCACATATGCTGGCAGGCAACTCTAGTATTCGGGTGGCCACCATGCAAGGGAGAAGCCTATTAAGAGGAAGAATAAATGGACCTCCCAAAAAAAAACTCCACCCATTAAGAAAATCCAATGTTCTTTTCAACCAAATGCGGCAACCCGCAGAATTAAAATAGACACCCCCAGACCAGGATCCAGTAAATGACTGGGAGTGGCCAGCCACCAGTTTGACAAATAAGAACAGTCCCCAGAACTTGGCCTCAACAAAGCCCCTTTCGAGTCATCTAATGGAATGTAGCAGGGTTAAAGAGCACGATTAACAGCAAAGAAGCATCAGCCTTTCTTGTGTGGAGATATTATATGTTTGCAAGAGACTTGGGCCACAACACCTATGTTAGTCTCTGGTTTTACGGAGATCCAACAGCCAGCCAAAAAGTTTTTCTTCAACAGAGCCTACGGAGGCTTTTCACGTATATAAACTTGATGCTTGACATGCCAGCAGGTAAAGTTGAACTCGCTACGGATTTGGCTCAGCAGTCCTTCTGGATGGCATAAAACTGAGTAGGAACGACATATCGATATTACTAATAAACATATATTTCAACTGCAGAGATAACCCAAAAACAGACAAGAAGGCAGAGCTATTTGCACACCCTGGAATATTAAAATCACTCCCATCCTTCCAGCAAGTTAATTATCGCTAGAGGTTTTAACACCTATAGTGTGTGGGAAAGCACAGCAGGCAAGGGTACTGCTGATGCAACAGGGAATATGTTTTTAAGTTTCTAAAAACGTAGCAACTAAAGCCCAAATTTATGCTAATAGGGCTGCCCTGCCTTTATAGTTTAATAATGTCTCAAAGTTTGAATATCTTTTCCTGAGCAAAGCTCTTCTGTCATAACTATTGGACTTCTCAATCGAAATGCAGCCGTTCAGCGATCACCTCCCATTAAACGCTATGTTGCTATGTTAGCGCTGCAGCCTGCGCTGGCCCAGAAAATTACCGTCTTGGGCACTCCCACCAGGGAAGAAATACACAACCTGCCAAGAAGAGTAAAAGGGAGCAAAGTAAAAAGCACAAACCTGGCTGTGTGGACGTCGATATGGCAAAAAGACAATAACCAAAGCATCGGGACCCCTACCTTTCAACAGTGGCCAAAAACAGTAGTGGCTTTGCATAACCTGCTACAAGGGGACAGAGGGGTGTTGTAATCAAAGATGTACACACTTGCAGATGTTCTTTGTGTTTCTTTTATTTCAAGAAGCATCAATAATAAAGGCTCACCGACAGCGTCCGATCAGCAAAGCCTCTTCTCCCAACTGACTTCGATCTCCCACACAGAATTCTACATTCTACATTCTATAACTATCTAGCGTTCTATCTATCTAGTATTACAACATCTCTTTTTTTCCCAAACAAAACAAAAAACAAAAAAATAATAATAATAATAATAATAATAGATAATAAATTACTGCATCATATAAACATGAATACATTACAAATTCAGAATACTTATTTGGAGCTTGTCTTTTCCTTCTAGTTCTCAAATTAACATCAGTTACATCAGTTAATTCATTCTCTGTAACTCTCTGTGCCATTTCTAAATTATGCATTTCATTGTCACAAATACTACTATTACTCCTACTATTGTTTCCATCAATTCTGCAATTGGATTTTCCCTCCATTCCATCACTAGTTAAATCTCCAAAATCATAATAATCCCTATTTTCCAAATGAACATCAACTCTGTTTCCTACATTTTTCAAAATGCTCTCTTGATGTGGTTTTAACAAGATCACTGCATTTTTACTCCACCAGCCCTTATCTTTCAAAAGAACAGAACCATTAGATACTTTCAAAACTTGCACTGGAGCAGAGTATACCGACTCCCCTTTATGTACTTTATAGGGTTTTCTTACAAGAACCCAATCACCTACGTTGAATACTCCAGATCTCACTCTATTTATTTTATCATAATAATGTTTTGTTTTTACTTGTTTGTCGATAATTTTTTGTTTAACTTGAAGTTCATTATCATCCACAATTTTGACCATATTACCATTATTCACAACCTTGCCAAATTTAGGAGTGAGTAAAGTTTTCTCCTTCCTGCCTCTCATCAAAAGGAAAGGTGAAAATCCAGTTGTAGAAATCGTAGTACAATTATACCCATACACTTTCTCCCGTAAAAATTCATATACATCTAATTTGGATGCTAATGCTAATTGAATACCTTCTTTCATAAATCTATTCATGCGTTCCACTTGACCATTCGATGAAGGATTGTAAAGAGGACTTTTTTCTTGTCGAATACCAAGACATTCCAAAAATTCACACATTTTCTGTGAAGTTAATTGTGTACCATTGTCAGATACCAAAATTATGGGTAAACCTTCAATTGCAAATATTTTTCTTAAAAATTCAATAACCGTTTCAGTACTAACATTACTTAAAAATTCCCAGTGAATCCATTTAGAGTAATAATCTGTGATGACAATTAAGTAACGCATATCTGATTCAAGTAAAGTAAATGGTCCTGAAATATCTATAGCTATTTTCTCCCATGGTGCATCAGGTATCAAAACAGGTTGTAACTCCTTTTTGCTCAGTTTCCAATGTTTGTCAGATCTAATACACTCCACACAGTTATCTAGATACATATTAACATCATTGTCAAGCCCAGGCCACCAATACTGTAATATGATCTTAAAGCTTTCTTTGTGAGACTAGTACCAGGATGTCCTTTATGGGCCAATTCAATCAACCTTTTCTTTAAAGCTTGTGGTGGAACATACAAATCATGTCTCATTAAAATTCCACATTCAATACTCAATTCATCAGCTACTTGTGAAAAATTATTTAAAACGTTACCTACATTTCTGCTAGGAGGCCACCCTTCAGTGACATATTACATTACTTGTTGTAATACTGAATCACTTTCAGAAGCTTTGCACCACTCCTCAGCAGAAATCGCACCATCACAATGTTCTACAACATCCATATATGCCACTATACATTCATCATCCAAACATTTTCTGTGATCATCATCTTCCAAAGGTAACCTGGATAGACAATCAGCACGTCTATTCAGACCACCAGAAATGTGTTTTATCACAAAGTTATATTCTTGTAACTTAGATAATAATCTGATCAACCTAGAAGATGCCTTCGTATTACTCCTCCCATCCATCATGTATACCAGTGGTTTATGATCAGTTACTAACTCAAACTCCTTGCCCCAAAGATATGTCTTCAATTTCTCCACGGCCCAAACGCAAGCCAATGCCTCTCTTTCTAAGGTACTGTAAAAACATTCCGATTTCCGAAGCATTCTAGAAACAAAAGCTACTGTAACTTCCTTTCCAGACACTATCTGAGTAAACACAGCTCCTATACCTGTTGCACTAGCATCAACCGTGATTCTGTTGCGTCCTTTAGTATCATAGGGTTGCAAAGCTGGTGCTTTCAATATGGCATTAGTTACCTTTATAAATGCAGTTTCTTGCTCATGTGACCATTCAAATTTTACTTTCTTTCTTAGCAGTTTTCTAAGAGGTTCAACTATGCCAGCATAATCCATAATGAACCTAGAATAGTACTCACTTAACCCAAGAAAAGATTTAAGCGTTTCCTTATCCCTAGGTCTGGGAACTTCACGAATTGCTTTAAGTAAATCCTCCTTTGGTTTTATACCATCAGCCGATAAAGTGTGTCCCAAATACTCTATTTCTGTACACAAGAACTTACATTTCGATCTACTCACTGTCATCCCTCTTTCTCTTAAAATACTTAACACTTTATTCAAAATGACATTGTGTTCAGAAGATGTTTTCGCATGCACCAAAATATCATCCTGAAATTTCTCAATACCATCCATATCTTGAAAAAGAAAATCCATCAGCTTTTCAAATACACTAGCGGCTGATGCAAGTCCAAAAGGTAAGCGTACATATCTGTACACTCCAAATGGTGTTACAAAAGTGGTATAATCTTTTGATGGTTCACACAATTTGACTTGATGATATGCTGACTTAAGGTCAATCAATGAAAAATATCTTGAACCATTAGTAGCTGCTAGAATTTCTTGTATCCTGGGCAATGGGTGACAATCTACTACAATATTCCTGTTCAAGGACCTCAAGTCAGCACATAACCGTATATCACCAGTTTTCTTTTTTGTAACTACAATAGCCGACACCCACTCAGAAGAATCTGTGCGTTCAATCACACCTTCATCACACAATTTCTTTAATAAATCTTTTAACTCCTTTCTAACAGACAGTGGAACAGGACGCACTTTATGAATGACAGGTGTAGCTGTTGCTTTCAACTTAATTTCGTGTTCAAATCCCTTCACACATCCAATACGATTCGCAAAAACATCCTGATTATCAGTCAACACCTTTTCAAGAGTCAAATACATATCAGTATCCTCGATGCTATTGACATCTGAACATGGTATATCACCTAGAATGATTGGATTAGTTGATCCTGGTTTCAAAATTATTCCCAGTCTACCCAAATCTTGCCAACCAACAATATTCCTGCCTTTTTCAGCAACATATATCTTAGTATCGATGCTGCGACTTTTAAATTTCAAAGTGTCACAAAAATATCCCACCATGTTAATATCAAACTCTCCAAACGCCTTTGGGTATACATCACTCTTTTCTAATTTCATGTTTTTCCAAACTTTCTCAAATTTGTTCTTATCTAATATACTGTAGTAATGGGAGAACCAGAATCTGCCATGACCTCCAATTCTTTCCCTCCAATACTAACACACCCAAGTGGTGCTTTATATCTGTTCATCATTTTCCTACAACCATCATCTTCTACAGTTAGGATAATATTTGCACACATGTCTTCATCAAAATTATCAACTGTAATAATTCTAATTTGATTGCCCTCTTTTGTACTTCTACATACAACAGCAAAATGACCGACTTTTTTACATTTAATACATTTTTTTCCTAACGCTGGACATTTGGGATTATTACCCAAATGTGATTTTGACTCACATCTGTAACATTGTATACTTTTCCTTCCATAGTACTTGCTATCTTTGTCTTTAGTGTCTTTAGTCTTTTGATCCTGTACCATATATACATCTGTATTAGAAACATCTACAGATGTTAAAGCTTTAGTGGACAGTAGCGATCTCTCAATTCCTTTGGCTATGTCAACAACCTCTTGTAATGTTGGATTTCTGCATGCCAACAACCTTTCTTGTATTTTTTTTTAATAACATTGAAATACAAATTGATCTTGAATATAGGTATCTGTCATCTCATTAAATTCGCATGAAGAAGCTAAGACTCTCAAAGAAGCGATGTACTCCTCTACGCTTTCATTCTCCATTTGCTTCCGTTTGAAGAAACTGTGCCTCTCCACCATTACATTGGGCTCCTCTGTGAATTGTTTTTCCATACGTTTAACTGCTTCCTCATACTCGTTCAATGGAATAAATTGTCCAGGAGGCGATTCATACTCCGGTAGATTATCAAAGATTTCTTGACCTGTATTGCCTAATAGGCCAAACATCAATGCTTTTTTCCGTTCTGGATCAAAACAAATTCCATCAATAGCCACAAAGTAATTTTCAAATGCTCTATGCCAATTTCTCCATTTCATTACAGGTTTGCCAGGATTATTTAAAAACAACGCAGGTTGGTTAATAAAATTATTATGAGCCATAGTTTATTTATCCCTTTAAATATTTATTAATATATATATATATTTTTTTTTATATATATATGTATTCCACAGTGTCCAAAACGTTCTTCAAGAATCTGAAACTCTCCTGCAAAATTAAAATGGCTACTGTATACTCCTTGGTCAATTGAAAGCAATGTATATCCAAATCAACATACAAAATGGTCGCCGTTGATGAGTACTTTTATTAGGAATTTGCCCTTGTTTCACTCAATTTGCCCAATCCAAAATGGCTGTTGTTTATGTCACCGCGTTATATCTGTTTTCATTGGAGATTGGGCACAATACAATAACACAAGCAGTACTCCAGCATGACTAGCAACCGTTGCTAGGAAACTAGTACACTTCGTTAATGAGTGCTTGGAGCGGTGATAAATTAATAAGGAATGAGGAAATCCCGAATCCCACGGCTACAGTACCTTTTTGAAAAGCGGTGAGTACTTTGAAGATAAAAACGCCGTGGTAACAGTTGCTAAAACTTTCCTCCACCGGATCCACAATATAGAATATTCGATGAGCCTAAACAACACTCGTCGCCAAATTGTTGTAATCAAAGATGTACACACTTGCAGATGTTCTTTGTGTTTCTTTTATTTCAAGAAGCATCAATAATAAAGGCTCACCGACAGCGTCCGATCAGCAAAGCCTCCTCTCCCAACTGACTTTGATCTCCCACACAGAATTCTACATTCTACATTCTATAACTATCTAGCGTTCTATCTATCTAGTATTACAACAAGGGGTAACTGGCAAGGTAGTCGCCGATTGCAGCGTCTCCCACAAACTGTTACAGCAAGGCTGTGAAACACAGTACGAGACTTCTAAGAAAGGCCATGCAGCAGTGCAAAAGAATGAGGAACACGGAACACCTTAGTAAGCTAGCCTTCGCTAGAAAATACAATAATAAGATAATATGGCAACATAAATTACAACAGGAACCGCAATGGCTTCACGTTTTTAAATTACTAAGATTCTCCAATCAGGCAGAGTTCTGGAAGTATATTAACAACCTAAAGGGTCGCTCTTTGGACAAACATAATGTTGTATCAGCTGCTTCCTGGGTGAATCATGTAAAGAAATTGTACTGTAATCCTTGTCCCAATTCAAACGTTTGTGTCTTGGGCGAGCAACTGGACATCCTGCCACCGTTCCGATCATCCCCACGGTCAATGGCCTGCAAAAGAGTAGCCATAACTCATCCTCGACCCTGGTAGTTCACAACCAGGTCACTAGAATATTGAAATGAATGAGATAAGATGGCGCTCCGAGACATAGTGGTCTCCCAGGATTCCCTGATTAAGGAAAGATGGATCAGGGAAGAGTGTATTTTGTCATGCAATCAGTCGGGCTTTATGGAATGGGCATCCACCATTGATAATATCATCGCACTGGCATTCCTGGAGGATCGGGCAAACTAACTCACTGCCCCCCCCCCCCCTCCCCCCCCCCCCCCCACCTTTTTCGCATGCTTTGTGGATTATACTGTTGCTTTGGATGGGGTGGATCAGCAAATTTCGTTGAACAAACTGTGTAGCTGGGGATTTTCGAAAAAAACTGCTGGATGCAATAATCTCCCTTTACACTCCTACATGGGTGAGAATTAAGTTGGCACACCACATAGAAATCCGCAAAGTAAACACTGATAAAGGTTTAAAGCAAGGATGTGCCCTGTCATCAATGCTTTTTAATCTGCATACAGTTGATCTTGGGCAGGCATTAAAAACCGCTACTGTATCCGCACCCAAAATTGTTTAGACACGTTTATTTCTGATGCAGTGCGAAGATGATATGGTCCCAATGGATAATACCAAGAAGGGGGTTGTAGAAAGCCTTGGATCCTCTCAACAGATAAAACATCAAAAACAAAACTGGTCACAAACAGACCTAACGATTTCTGTCCAGGCCGGCTCACACGGGCAGAGAACCTCCCCCATCCCGTCAACTAGGGGTGTAAGGCAGGGATGCACCTTAGCCCCTTTTCTTTTTCTGATTTACATTAATGGGCTCTATGATTCACTGTTAAAACATGCAAAGGATATACCGAGGATGGGCCAGAGACAACTTCCAGTTTTATTATATGCAGACGATGCAGTTTTAATTGCTCGTACAGCAAACGGTTTACAAGGACTACTGGATGTATTTTATGATTTTATGTTGAACCTTGATCTGAAAGTAAATTACCCCAAGACTTTTGTTATGACTTGTGGCCCACGCAATACAAAGTCTAAACAATTTACTATGGGAGGGCACACCCTTACTAAGGTCAAAGAATTTTGTTATCTAGGCATGTACATGAGTTCCTCTCTGTCCTGGAAGACACACATTAATTTTAAGCTTCAACAGTTGATAAGGAACAACGAAGCAATTTTTCGCTTTTCAAATAAATTAGGTCACAGGCCCCCTGCACAGTTGAAAATTCTTTACAATTCCAAATGCACTGCATCAGTCCTTTACGGGGCAGGCGTCTTGGGCTATAATAAAATACCGTTTCTCCAGAGTGTTGAAAATAAATTCCTGCGCAGATTATTGTTGGTTCCAAAATGCACCGCAAATATCATCTGCCATGAAGAACTTGGTCAGTGCTTTTTGGAGGATAGGGTCTTTTTGGCCCCCCTATTACTCTGGATCAGATGCTGGTCAAACCCTACGGCAAGTTTGGTTCAAGACTGTATCTCTTACTGTCTACATTTGGAAAATTCAAATAGGATTCCTTGGCTTATGTTTTTGCAAAACTCCTTTGAGAACCTAGGCCTTAGATACATGTTTGATGACCCTCATTTGTTAACTATAAACTCTAGGTCTGTCTTGAAGTCTACTTACTTCAAGCATATATCAGAGCTGAGATTTTATAATTCCCTGAAATTGAAATCCTTTGATTCCTACTCTCGGATCGTGACCGTTCCATGCCTTGAACCCTATTTGACTTGGTTTTCGAGTTTTAGAACAATTTCCCTTTTAACACTTTTTAGACTTAATCTAATTCATTTTAAGGTAGCTTTCCCCGAACCATGTTTCTGGAAAAAGGATTTACCACTTTGTCCCTGTGACTCCAAATCAACTCAGAGCACTTTGCACTTTTTTCTTTTTTGCCCTTTATACGCTACTCCTAGAGGGGCTTTTATTTTACCTACGCTACGTCTTCTTAGACCCATTCATTTTAAGGAAGCCCTACTATATTTTCAGAGATTGTATGATATTCAAATTTGTCATCATGTATTAGACTTTGTCACAGCTTCCTTAAGTATTATGAAAAGGCCTACTCCTTTTTAAAAATTTTATGCACGTATAGTATATCATTTTAAAGCCAATATTTGTACTTTTTTGACTTTGTGATTTTTAATTATGTCTTGTATATTTATCTATGTATGTTAAGGGGTTTTAGATTGGATGCTCATGTGGTGTTTTCAGCAATGGTATTAAGTTTTATTTTTTATTATTTATAGATCAGTAAATGTGTCTTGGTTTGTACTTTTATGGCAACTGCCGAATAAAGTTAATTTGACTGACTGACAGTACTAAACCAAAGATTCTCCCTTTGGGTGATTCCCAAATAAAAGCGAGTTGCAGTGGTCATTGGGCAACTTAAAGAAAAATAAGTGATACAAAATACTATTACTTAGGTGTGTGGTTCACCAGTAATAGAAACTCAAAACTGCATCCCATGCACATGGAAGAGGAAGGAAAGGCAGTGACTTATGCTTTGTGTAAACTTTGCTCAAATATGTATAGCCCATCCACAGAAGCAATACGGCGGTAATACAAGCAAAACTCCTCCCTATCATTGGGTACGGCCAATTTGCTTTCCCGGGGCCTTAACACTAATAATGGAAAGGGCACATCGCCAAGCCCATAAGAATATATATGCAATACCTTTACATGTTCGAAACTCACTCGTATGCTTAACTTTGACCTGTGCAAACAATCTCTGGAGAACATGGCAGCTTTTGTTGGCACCACCATAAAGTCTGTGCGTCTACTGCTAATGCAATGAAAGAAATCTTGAATGAGATATTTGCGGTCTGGAGTAACCACTAGTTTGACTATCTTTCAACAGCACATGATAAACTAAGCCTGGCCTGGGAGAACTGGGAAAGCAGCCCAATCCCACCTCAGTACTGAAAATTGCACTGAAGAAAAAATTATGTTCCTCTCTAGATAAGAAGATATCAAAAGCTTAGAGGAGTCCAAATCAAGTATTAATTCAATCTTAGATTCAAGCAGAGAAAAGCCTATCCAGTCTTACTTGAACAGTGCACTGAGGACAACAATAAAGCACATTTTATATGCAAGACTTACAGACAAACTAACAAAGGGTTACACAGAAGCTGGAAGCTACCCTCAGAGCCGGGCCAGTGCAGGCTGTGCCCCCAGAGGGAGGAAACCCTGGAACATCCAATATGCATTTGCCTGGTTCTTCTTAATGCATGACGCACTTTACTAAAACCAGTCTTACTTGCACAATGGGTACACTCCTGTAGGGCAGCCAAAGAGTTACTTTACCGCCCTGAGACTCTGGCAGATCAGGCAAGGGTTGGTAAATATATGACTATAACTCGAAGACTGCTAACTGGCTGGCCCAGTAGCTACTGAGACACAGCCTTAGTATTATCTGGCTCCTGGCAATCTGCACCTGTGCATGTAAATATGATCCGGCTTAAACATTTTACTGGTTACCGTAATGCCTAAACTGGGATGGTAAGGAATCTTAACCTATGTTGTATGTGCATTTTATCCTGTTTTATGTCGAAATGTGCTGCCTTTTTGTAACAATTTTAATTAATTGAACAAATACATTTATTACTCAGTCTTCCGAAACTTAAATGCTTTCTTATTGTGCAAACGATATGTCCTCTCTACAAATTACAGGCTCAAAACCATGCTGCAGCTGAAGGGAGCTGTTGTGTGTGACAGACCTGCACAAGGTGTGTTTGGTGCCTGGCCTCAAGTCACAGCTTAGTTATATTAAAAGTGCGTTGTTATGCACACAAATGCAATTCAAGTCCGGGAGGCGGAACTGTAGATTGAGGAAAACAAGAGGAAGACCCTCTCCAAATCACAGGCCCTTTTCTTAATCCCCATCACATTGTTGGTCCCCATTCAAAGCCCCAAAGTAAGTATAAGTCCAAATGCAAACATTAAACGGGAAACTCAGTCCTCTCCTCCTCCCCACTCTAGTTCAAAATAGAAGATGTACCAAAATGAATAATTCACCCATTTGACCTCCCCAGTTTCGGAGCTCATACCTTTGTTCATCGCAGCCCTCCACAAGTTTCCTGGCAAGATGCAGCAGATTGCAGCCTGATGGAAGGCCATGCTGCATTTTTTCTGATGGCTATTTCTAACGGCAGATTCCTCACCTTGTGATTATTCCTCAGGTTTCCGAGTGTATGTGGGAACTTACAAACACTGCTCCTGTGTGCTGGTATGTGGCATTGTGTGGCTGCGGGCCGTCATTGTTCCACTCTGTAAGTGACATGCAGAGCCGCATATAAGTGTGACCCATGTGCACTGATGTTCGTTCCTTTCTTTCTGTGCCTTTGGACGTAGATCTGGTGCTTCTCATTAGTCTTTCAGAACTCAAATTATATCAAAATTTACAATTGTGCAGGTATAAATGTCACCTTCTAAATCGAACAGGCTCAGACCGTGTAGGGACTGTCACAAATAGATGTCTGTGATGGACCTTCATGAAGTATGCTTATGGTGTCTAAGATTGGAGCATGACTTTAGGGACTGTGATGACTGCGCCCAGATGAAACCGAAATCTATACAGGAGTGTGAGGCTAAACTTTGTCACCAAACACTTGAAGACTCCACATCCGGTCGAAGCCCAAAGGAGGTCCTGTTCCCATTCCTGAAGACATTCACACAGCAAATCATCATCATAGTGGAAGTCCTCAGGTTAAGTCGGAGAAAAACCAGAAGAGGTTGAAGTAGGAATTGGCCTCCTCCCACCACTGTCGGATTGCAGATAGGGAGGGAAGGCATCACCTTGCATCCGAGTCTTGCTTCCCATCTCCATCAAGGCGGATTCAGCATCTAGGTCTGGCAAGTCCTTAATTTCCAGGTCCGTCAGCAGTGTTGTAGAAAGTATAGGACTTCAAAGAGGCCATGCTGACTTTTTTTTGGCACTTTACCAGCTCCCTTTTGCACACCTTCGTGCTCCAAACATTTGCAGGGTCCTCCAATTGAAATTCTGCCAGCAGGTCTGCCTTTGGTGGCATCTGTGGCCCCTGAAAGCATACCTGATCCAGCACTGACTGTGATGCAGACATCTGGCCCGGTACATCCCCTGCATCATTGATGCCGATGCTGGCAATGCCTTTGTGAAGGATGTGCAGCCTATCCTGCTATCTAACCCAGAGCAGAGTCCACCGTGACCTTGAGCGAGATCACACCCAGCACAGATGGGCACTCGGCCAATAGGTAATCCTTCAGAATCCAATAATTTGCTCTTACTACATGGTAGGATTCAGCTTTACACAACTGTTTTGTCACTGACTCGGACAATGACTGCGACAACTATGTTCCCCAACGTGATGATGAAAACTGGTATGAGGAACCTCATGATGCCAGTGGTCTGGAGAATTCTTCTTCAGATACTGGTCTGTGTCTCTTCCTGGTCCTGGCACAGCTGAAGGCAAATAATTCGCAGTTATGCAAAAGACAGCAGAAATTCTAGTTACAGCTCCCTATCATGGAAGTGAAGACAAATGTGTTAACTTAGCTGCGTCAATCAGGTCAGGCCCCTACAGAGCCCCCTGTTGCCATGTTATGAAGCCCTTATGGATACCCTTTTGGGTATGTGGCCGAAACCATGTTCAGGTTTGCCTGTTAACAGCCATGTCTCTCATCATTATTGTCCTGCGCCGAAAGACCCAGCCTTTCTTACTCCACATCTGAAGCCAAAGAGCTTGGTGATACAGGGGCTCACAAGCAAAGTAAAACCCAAATGCTTTTCCTTCTACTCTGCCTGATCATGAATCTAAAAAAACAGAGACATTTTGAAAACTGATTTTCTTCTTGGTGAGCCTTGCAATAAGCTCACTAACCACCTTCTAGGCAGCTTGATCATGCTCTTTGGGATACAGTAGAAAGAAAATAGGGCAACCCAATAAAATACTGGTAAATGGCCAACAACAGGGTAGTTTACAAAAAGGTTATAAATTGGTTTGGTGCATTTGTTTGTCCTAAAAATTAACAAGACAATGAAAATGACTCACTCCGAGATTAAATCAGAAAGAAAGACCAGACATAATTGTTGAACCTAATAAGTATTTATATTATATGAAAAGAGAACCACATGGTACATAGTCAGTGTGGTCTTGCGCCCTGTCTCTGGAGGCTCTGCTGCTCTGGAAGTGGCTGGATTGACAAAACATTTCTCTGATGGTAAACCACCTATTGGGTTTCTCTAAACTCCAGGTCAAGTTAACTCTGCCTCCGACTCTTAGTAGACTATGAATGGCAGTTGTATCCAGATGTGGCACAGGGCATCTTCTAGGAATGGGGAGAAACCTGGCTTGATATTTTCACCACTGTCAGGACTATGCAATGTCTGCATTTTTACACATTGAAGTTTCCAAAGCAGCTTTCTCTCTGAGACTGCTTTAATCTAGAATGATACTTGGGACTCCTGTATGCCTTTCTGCCACTGCCTCTCTCACCCGGAGTTCTGAAGCAGATCAGGAATGACCAGTGATAAGATTTTTGAAAGGTATGCAACATTTATTTCTGCCAAAACCTTTTGTAGTTCTGTAGTGGGAGTTCCACTTTGTTCTCACTTTTTTGATGTGCACTTCTTTTGATCCTCTGCAGAATAGTCCTTTGAGTCCTTTGAGACTTCTGACATTGAAGACTGTCTTTCTCATCACCAAATCATCATCTAGGCTTCTAAGTGAGCTACGAGCTCTTTCTGTCAACCCACAATAAACAGTGTTTGTTCTGGATAAATGGGGTTAAAAACCCAAGCTTCCTTTCTACCAAAAGTGGTCACTTCTTTTCATCTCTAGAAGGCTATCACCCCTCTGCCATTCTTTGCTCCATCTCTTGCCTTTAAGAAGGAAAAGAGGCTCCATCATTTGGCCCTTACGAGGATGTTAAGTTTTAATATCAATCACACCAAAGAATATTGAGTGGGCAATCAGCTTCTTGTAGGGTTTTCTAAAGCAGGGGCAAAGCAGTGGAAAAAACAGACCATGCTTAAAGATCTGCTAGGCAATAATGAAGAAGCAGCTCCCAGAAGGGTTGCAGGCTCATTCCACCAGATCCGAAGCTGCTACCACTACGTTGGCATGTGGAGTGCTTGTCCTGGGCATTTGGCAGGCGGATTCATTGGCATAAGTGAACACCATCAGCAAACAATACTGCCTTGGCTATTTGGCCTTGTAGAACCTTTTGGTCTGAGCCATTTCATGGACTCACCACCAGGGTAGGCACTGCGTTGGTACCTGTTCACAAGGCAAATCATCTCTGGGTAGATATATGCTTCAGAAGGGCAAGTTACTTCATTAGCAATCTTTCATGTGGACTCTTCATCTGTAAATTCCTCACCAACACAAAGCTCCCCCTCCCCATCCTGTGGAATGGACTCTTTTCCAATCTAAAAAGGTCCTAACCTAGAGATCTGCACTCTGGTCAAGCCAATTTGCTGATTGCCTTTGTGTCACAGTAGCACTTTCATGTGGCCCCACTCATCACTTCTGGAATAGAGCAACGTTGCTGTAGAGTAGAGCAATTCCACCTACCAACACACAGGAATACTGCTTTTGTGTTTCCAGATCCAGTCTGATGCCTGGGGGAATATTCACAAGGTGCGTAATCTGCCGATGGGTATACACCAGAACGAGCGTTACTGAAGGTAAGTAAATTGGACTTTAGGAAACCCCATTTATAAAGATGGTTATGCTAGATGTTTTTTGAGAAGAGTTCTAATATTACACTAAGGCTTAAGCGTACATTATATGTACTACCTAAAGCGCATTCCACCCAAAAAAGTCTACTACTGTAGCCTTTTTAGAGAATTCATGTAGCAACGTTTGTAAGGCTGCTATCTGCTCAACGCCACAAAGATTCACCAAGCACTACTATGTATATATTGGGAGGTGGGGAGACTTTAGTTGGCCAAACAGTGTTTAAAACTTTGTTTCAGACATCTGCACCATCCAATCTTTAGCCACTTCCAAGGGGGAGGTACTATGTCACAGTCTGTGCATAGCATGTATATCTATGGCGACACATGCTACGAACAGCAAACGTTACAGTGTAACCATCTGTTGTTAGCATATAGTGCTGTTCATTCACATGCGCCCTCCCTCCTCCACAGAAAGGAGAGATGGTCCAAGACGTTTTTCCCTGTTTCAGCCCCTACAATGCACAATACATATATTCTGTCTTACTTAACTACAGTCCCACAAGCATTATTTGTCCACTGAGATAAAAACAACCTGAGGAGCAGCCTTTATCCTTGTGCATTGTGGCCTAAAGGAAGAGCCAAGAGACGTTTTGTGACTGAAGCATCTTTGGGAAAAAAAACGACTTTCATGCCCAAAAACTTGTTGGTTGGAGTTTGCAGAGCACGTGAATTAGTAGCACTAAAAGTTATGAGCAGATGGTTACCAGATAACTAATATTTGCCTTCCAGCCTTTTCCAGGGTTTGAATAGATGGGGAAAGTAATTGGTGAATACCTTTCAGCATGAGAGTTTATGGGTGTGCACAACGTGAGAGGGCATTCCAGCCCTGCAGCAGCCACTTTCTGTCAACTTTCAGCCCCTGTGAGTAGATTTCCTCACTGGAAAACCTTAATGTGAGTAAATACTTTTTGTTGGAAACAAAACGTGTGTAAGCCAGACATGCATGCATAGCTAGCCCATTACCAATTGACTTGGACAAAAATTTGCAGAATTTATTTATTTGTAAAATCAGTCAGGACACTGATATAGGTCTTAGTATGTGCTCACAATTATGGAAAACAAAGGAACCCCATGGCACACTCAGATAAAGGGATATGCCTGAGAGTTACAGAATGTGGTCAAGTTGAGAATATCAGACTGGGGACAATTTCCTTGATCCCTAGTTGGCAACATAAGCACGGGGCTGCAAGCAGAATCTGAGTTTATTTACAGTAACATTTTAAGTAATTGTGTGAAGGCTTGCAAGTAAACCTGCCAGAGCAATGAACAAAATGCTTCCTCACAAGCAAAAGCAAGCCTATATCCTGAACTCTGCTATAATCATCTCTCTGGTATAGTAATCATGCTAGCTTAGTCAACGCCCTGCTGCATTCACAAAGCTATCCTCTGCAGAGCCTGTGATTGGTCAGATATTTGAGATAAATGTAGTCCTGCCGTGTTCAGAGCCCGGCATCACCAAAAGTTGTATAATCAGAGGCTTGCAAGAATACAAACCATGACCTAATAGCAACCCCTGCATAATATTGGAAGCTATTATCATAGCTCTGGTATAATTAGAATGTTGTCATAATTTGGTACGTGATTACATGGCACCAAATAGATCAAGTTGAATTGTTTTTACAGGGCGAGTAGGCTTGTGAAACATTTAGGTTCTTTGACAATATATATTTTATAAAAATTCCACACCACTGCCCTTAATCAATATCTATCTGTTGCTGTTTTAGGCATGTATATAGTGCAAGGGCTGTGTGGAAGCTATCTGTGTGCTGGATTATCTCAGCAACAGCATGGTATCCCTTCCACACATGCAATGTGCGTAGGTGTGTGTTGGAGAGAGCACGACATACAGTGGTGGAGCAGTGTGGTCCATAATAATCTGCATGAGTGTGCTGCATGTCTCCATGGTTGTTGCTGCCTCCTCTCAAAGAATCCCCCTCTCCATGCGGCCAAGCAAAACTACATTAAACTTTTAGTGCCTCTCAAGTGTTCATTACTTTTGAGTGCTTCTGCCCTTGAAGTATATGTAGGGAAAAAATTCATCTTCATCTTTGTTTTATTTTGATTAGAATGTGACCACAATCTGCTTGTGACTATACTGACTCCAAATGGTTCTCGTTGCTCTGTTGTATTCTGTTTCTATGACACACAGCCCAGGATTTATGGTAATCAGCACGTCTTACAATGAGCAGCTCTTGATTCTCTTCAGTTTGGCAGATTCTGTCACAATTATGACCAATGTCTTGAACTCTAACTGTATGTTACAGGCTTTTCCCAGACATTTCATCAGACTAAATCAATGTTTCTGATGGAGACTTCTACTTGCAGAGTCCGCCTCTTCTGGATGCCCCCAGGCGCCAGACTGGATCTGGAGATTTTTTCTCAGCATTGCTCCTGCGTGCTGGAAAGTTATCCCTATTTAAGGGTATACTCGATCAGGAATTTGGGCATGTATGATAGCTTAAGGCCTCCTCATGTTGCATGGACTGTGTGCACAATAGACAGGGATTAATAGAGCCTTGATGAAGGCCATTGGCCTTAAGTGCAATATATAAAGCTGTTGCATGGATGAATGATGCATAGTTTTAATAAAACATCCACATATTACAAGTTTTTACTAACCACATCTAGGGTACCCAAGCATTGGATGGAAAACTTGGTGAGTATATGCTAAGATATTTTAAGATAAAGATCTGGATCCCTGCAGTTATTCAGCAACGTATATTTGGAACTCCTGATTAGCAGTTAAAAACACCAAGGTGGTATCTATCCCCCTTGGTGTGGATGGGTCTCCAGTGATGAAGCATACCACGAAAATAAGTGGTGAGATGACGTATCCAAGTGCTTATGGAGTGAAAAAGGCTTTCCTTTCTCATGGACGTTAGCACTCGTAATGTGATGTGTGTGTCTATTCACCTTCTTTTGCACACTGGAGTTCCCAAAAAGCCACTGTCGTGGAGGTGCATTCTACCTAGAGTTAAGCTCAGGATTTCTGTATGCCATCCCACCTAGGGTAGAGTTCAGGACTTCGTTTTGGCTTGCGACCCCTGCATCTCCTGGCCAGAGTTCTGAAGATCAGGAATGTTCAGACTGAGGTCTTGCTAGTGGCTCTGAACTAGGCCAGGAATGTGTGGTACTCAGAACTTCTGGATATTAGGGCCAGATGTAGGTAAGTAAAACTTTTGGGACTTGCAAATTGCAACTCGCAAAATCTTATGCAGAAAGGTGTCTCAGACACCTTCTGCGACTCGCTATGGGGTCGCAAAGACCCACCTCATGAATATTAATGAGGTGAGTCGCATTTTGCAACCCCATAGCGAGTCCATGCATTCACAGGGATGGTGGCCTGCTGGAGACCTCCATGTCTGTGACTGCTTTTTTAATAAAGCAGTTTTTTTTTCTTTTTGCAGCCCGTTTTCCTTAAAGGAAAATGAGCTGCAAAAAGCAAAACTTCCGAAACCATTTGGTTTCGGTTTTTTCAGAGTAAAAAATGTTTTTTTTCGGCATTCACAAAGGGGAAGGGGTCCCATGGGGACCCCTTCCCTTTTGCGAATGAGTTACCACCCACTTCAAGTGGGTGGTAACTGAGAGTTGGTTTGCGACCGCATTTGCGGTCACAAAGCAACTCAGCATGGCGATGAGGTCGCAAATAGGAAGGGAACACCCCTTCCTATTTGCGAGTCGCATCCTCAAATTGCGAGTCGGTACCGAGTCGCAATTTGAGCTTGTGCATCGCGATAGCCCTTTTGCATGCCGCAAACTGCGTTTTTCGCAGTTTGCGGCATGCAAAAGGCTTCCTACATCTGGCCCTAAGTATCTATCCTTTGATCAGGCTGCCACTTTGATCTTCAGTCACAGCTGCAGGTCTTGCACCCAGGCTTGCCCAATTTACAACTCCATGTCTGAAGATTGAGCGACAACAGTTGACTTCCTTCGAACTCCCTCCCGAATTAGTGGGTGTCATGTTAGTAGCCAAGCATCCATCTACAAGCATTGTTTAATGCGGAATGTTGGGATAAGTTGGTTGCCTGGTGTAACTCCTGCCATACAATCACATTCAAGCAAGTTGCTGGATGTTTTGATTTTAGCATTGTCTTTAACCAAACAAGGACTTGCTGTGGGCACTGTTAAAAATCATTTTTTGGGCCCTTTCCGCCTTTTTGCATTTACTGGACCCAACTGTCCTTGTTTAAACCACCTGTTGCACTGCACTTTTACTAAAGGTCTGGTTCTTATGTTCCTATCCAAGGCGTTTGTGATGCCGCAGTGAGACCTTAATTTGATTATCTCTTTCCTTATGTGTACCCCATTCGAGTTGATGCACAAATGTCCATTATATCTATGGACTCTCAGAAGTCTTTCTAATAATAGCTCTCTTGACTGAGCTACTAGCTTTGTTTGTTAATTTGTTCACCACCTTTTTCTCAGAAAAACTGGTCTTGTGGACTAAAGCGGCATTTTTGTGTGTTTATTTCGTCATTTAATAAGGTGATACAGAAACACATTTGTAACCATACACAGATAACTTTGATGCACATGTTAATATAAATAATAGACCCAAAACAAATGAAATGTCCATGTTACAGCTCATGTTTGCTTGACTCTTTGCCGGTATACCATGCAACTAGGGTAGAGAAACACTGAAAAATAAATGATAAAGAGCATTGGCCATGGGGAGAAGGGTAAGCAGGCATGGGAGGAGGAGGAAAACTTTGGGGGAAAGGAGAAAGGAGACCTATTCTGTACTCTCCTGGGTAGGCCGAGGAAAGGGAGGGGAGCAACCCAATAACATCCCCTGGATCAGCATCCAGAGCCATAGCATAGGAGTAAGCAGCCTAGACCAACGCATGGATGCATGTCAGCCATCATTGATCATCATGCAGGAAGGCTGACCACAGGTGGAGAAATGTATCAACCTTGTACCGTAGATAGGTTGCTTGTATGAGGCTGTTTTATACATTTCTATGAGCCACTCCTCATGTGTCAGGGGTTGTGGGCGCGGCAGTATCAGAGAACACAGACCTTCACCTTCATTTGTGAATTAGTCTGTGTTCATGCTGCAATAAAGAAGGGGAGTCTGCTGTATGATGGAACATGATCAGGGAGCACAACGTTGTGGTGGGGATTGCTATCGTCTCACCCAGCATGGTTCACACATCTGCTCAGAATGTTCGGACTGCAGTGTAGTTGTACAGGATATGTCCAATGTTGCAGTGTGTATGGTTGCAGCACTAGCAATTGGAGTGAGGCAATAACCCTACAGCCTTGAGTTTCACTGAAGTCCAATGCCAGTCATGTGTAATTTTGGAGATCCTGACTTCTCTTGCACCTTGACTCAGGTTGCCCAATAGCTCTTCCCAGCTTTCCTGCCTTTGTATTCCGTCTACCACTAGGTTCTTAGTCTCCCTGCCTGCGGATGAGAATATAAGTGCCGGATCAAGAAGTTGTAAAATCCAGACATCGCTCCTATGACACCCCCCCCCCCCCAAATGTAGGAGACGGTTGAGGAAGACGGGGTGATGCAGGGCTAGGGGCCTGGTTGTTTTGTGAGACAGTGGCATAACTGGGTATATTTACTCTACTGGTGGGGATGTATGTGGAATTGCTCTCGGAGTCCTGCAAAGGGCTTGAATGCCCTGTGGGCTACTACATGATCCCTCTCTCCAAAGAACTAAGTTGAGCATTTTACCTCTAATACAAATACTAGTGTTGCCCCATAGTGGCACCTTGTCATGGAGGTGGGCGTCCATGGAAAGGAGCTTATGGGCATGTGCCCATGTTTGCCCATGGCCTGGCTCATGGGTTTCACCAGTCTTTAAATGATATCCAGGAGGGCCAGGTTGGAGGCGTTAAGAGCAGAGAGCATGAGCAGAATATTGTTCCTGTAGTGATAGTGTTGAAGGGCCTCCTGGAGTGGAGATGCCTACTGTCTGCTTTGACCGTTTGACAAGATGCCCTGCACCTCTGGACATTGATGGAATGTCAGGTCATATCCCTGGTGTTTCAAAACCAGCCAGGCTCTCTGAATGCCAGGGCAGACAGACTCAGCTGAAGATGCCTGGTGGATCACCAATGGCATCTCTATTCAGAGGTAGTGCAAGGTCTCTTTTGGCAGTGGGGGAAGCCTTGTTTAGATCTGTTTGCCACCGCCTATAACGTGCAATGTCAACACTTATGCAAATGTGAATTTAGGATGTCCAGATTGTCTGAGTAGCCCCCCCACCCATAAATCTCTCGTAAAAAATCTGGGTATGTGGCTAGATAATGCCCTTACAATGGACGCCCAGGCAACAAAATTGGACAGTAGTTGCTTTGGGGCACTGAGGGCTACTCAAAAAATCATCAAGTTACTCCCAGAAAAACTGTGATACAGGCTGTGAAAACTTTGCACCTGGATTACGGTAACTCTCTCTACCTGGGCTTGCCGAAATATGTTATAAAAAAGCTGCAAGTAGTAAAAAATGCAGCCGCTAGAACACTATTGAAAATCCCCAGGACACAATCAACAAAGAAGGCATTACGGATTCTACAATGGTTACCAATTGAAGCAAGAGTCAAGTTTAAAGCACTAAGTCTAGCGTCTAAAGTGATTCATAATAAAGGCCCGCAGAAACTAAGAAGCTTACTGACACTATACCGCCCTTCCAGACCTCTTAGATCAGCACAAAGACATCTCCTGAAGGTCCCAAGAATTAGGAGAGCCAAATGGGGTGGCAGATCTTATGCCTATCTGGTTCCACAACTCTGGAATGCTCTACAGACACAGATTAGATAAATAACTGAGGAATCTAGATTTAGTAAGTATATAAAAATATGGCTCTCCACAACTCACTAATTTAGCTGTACTGAATACATAGCAAGACTGGAGTGCATTATAGTTGGTTTTATCCCTCATCTATCGCTGGGAGGCTTTAGAGTAGCCATGCGTTTTACAAATATCATACCATATCATACCACATCGTATCATATCAGTGCCAGTGCACATTCCCTAAAAGAGGTAAAATGTGTACAATTGGCACACCCTGTCCTACCTCTGTAAGGCCCTAGTACCTAGTGTAAGGAAATGCCTCCTTGGCATGGTTACCCCCTGACTTTTTGCCTTTGCTGATGCTATGTTTTGATTTGAAAGTGTGCTGAGGCCTGCTAACCAGGCCCCAGCACCAGTGTTCTTTCCCTAACCTGTACTTTGGTTTTCACAATTGGCACACCCTGGCATCCAGGTAAGTCCCTTGTAACTAGTACCCCTGGTACCAAGGGCCCTGATGCCAGGGAAGGTCTCTAAGGGCTGCAGCATATCCTATGCCACCCTGGGGACCCCTCGCTCAGCACAGACCCACTGCTTGCCAGCTTGTGTGTGCTGGTGAGGACAAAATGAGTAAGTCGACATGGCACTCCCCTCAGGGTGCCATGCCAACCTCACACTGCCTATGCAGTATAGATAAGTCACCCCTCTAGCAGGCCTTACAGCCCTAAGGCAGGGTGCACTATACCATAGGTGAGGGCACCAGTGCATGAGCACTGTGCCCCTACAGTGTCTAAGCAAAACCATAGACATTGTAAGTGCAGGGTAGCCATAAGAGTATATGGTCTGGGATTCTGTCAAACACGAACTCCACAGCACCATAATGGGTACACTGAAAACTGGGAAGTTTGGTATCAAACTTCTCAGCACAATAAATGCACACTGATGCCAGTGTACATTTTATTGTAACATAAACCCCAGAGGGCACCTTAGAGGTGCCCCCTGAAACCTTAAACAACTACCCGTGTAGGCTGACTGGTTTTAGCAGCCTACCACACTCGATACATGTTGCTGGCCACAAGGGGAGAGTGCCTTTGTCACTCTGTGGCTAGTAACAAAGCCTGTACTGGGTGGAGATGCTTATCACCTCCCCCTTGCAGGACTGTAACACCTGGCGGTGAGCCTCAAAGGCTCACCCCCTTTGTTACAGCACCACAGGGCATTCCAGCTAGTGGAGTTGCCCGCCCCCTCCGGCCACGGCCCCACTTTTGGCGGTAAGGCCGGAGGAGATAATGAGAAAAACAAGGAGGAGTCACTGGCCAGTCAGGACAGCCCCTAAGGCAACCTGAGCTGAAGTGACTCTGACTTTTAGGAATCCTCCATCTTGCAGATGGAGGATCCCCCCAAAAGGGATAGGAATGTGACCCCCTCCCCTTGGGAGGAGGCACAAAGAGGGTGTAGCCACCCTCAGGGCTAGTAGCCATTGGCTACTGCCCTCCCTGACCTAAACACACCCCTAAATTCTGTATTTAGGGGCTCCCCTAAACCTAGGAACTCAGATTCCTGCAACCTAAGAAGAAGAGGACTGTTAAGCTGAAAAACCCTGCAGAAGAAGACGGAGACACCAACTGCTTTGGCCCCAGCTCTACCGGCCTGTCTCCCCACTTCGAAAAGACACTGCTCCAGCGACGCTTTCCCCAGGACCAGCGACCTCTGAATCCTCAGAGGACTGCCCTGCTCTAGAAGGACCAAGAAACTCCAGAGGACAGCGGCTCTGTTCACCCAAGACTGCAACTTTGTTTCCAAAGAAGCAACTTCAAGACAACTGCGTTTCCCGCCGGAAGCGTGAGACTTGCAACTCTGCACCCGACGCCCCCGGCTCGACTTGTGGAGAACAAACACTTCAGGGAGGACTCCCCGGCGACTACGAGACCGTGAGTAGCCAGAGTTTCCCCCCCTGAGCCCCCACAGCAACGCCTGCAGAGGGAATCCCGAGGCTCCCCCTGACCGCGACTGCCTGACTCCCAGATCCTGACGCCTGAAAAAAGACCCTGCACCCGCAGCCCCCAGGACCTGAAAGATCGGAACTCCAGTGCAGGAGTGACCCCCAGGAGGCCCTCTCCCTTGCCCAGGTGGTGGCTACCCCGAGGAGCCCCCCCCCTTGCCTGCCTGCATTGCTGAAGAGACCCCTTGGTCTCCCATTGATTCCAATTGAAAACCCGACGCGTGTTTGCACACTGCACCCGGCCGCCCCCGTGCTGCTGAGGGTGTACTTTCTGTGCTAAGTTGTGTCCCTCCCCGGTGCCCTACAAAACCCCCCTGGTCTGCCCTCCGAAGACGCGGGTACTTACCTGCTGGCAGACTGGAACCGGGGCACCCCCTTCTCCATTGAAGCCTATGCGTTTTGGGCACCACTTTGAACTCTGCACCTGACCGGCCCTGAGCTGCTGGTGTGGTAACTTTGGGGATGCTCTGAACCCCCAACGGTGGGCTACCTTGGACCCAAACTTGAACCCCGTAGGTGGTTTACTTACCTGCAAGAACTAACAATTACTTACCTCCCCTAGGAACTGTGAAAATTGCACTGTCTAGTTTTAAAATAGCTATATGTGTTTTATTTGAAAAATAGATATATGCTATTGTGATAATTAAAAGTTCCTAAAGTACTTACCTGCAATACCTTTCATTCAAAGTATTACATGTAAAATTTGAACCTGTGGTTCTTAAAATAAACTAAGAAAATATATTTTTCTATACAAAAACCTATTGGCCTGGAATTGTCTTTGAGTGTGTGTTCCTCATTTATTGCCTGTGTGTGTACAACAAATGCTTAACACTACTCCTTTGATAAGCCTACTGCTCGACCACACTACCAGAAAATAGAGCATTAGTATTATGTCTTTTTGCCACTATCTTACCTCTAAGGGGAACCCTTGGACTCTGTGCATACTATTCCTTACTTTGAAATAGTGCATACAGAGCCAACTTCCTACATTGGTGGATCAGCGGTGGGGTGCAAGACTTTGCATTTGCTGGACTACTCAGCCAATACCTGATCACACGACAAATTCCAAAAATTGTCATTAGATATTGATTTTTGCAATTTGAACTATTTTTCTAAATTCTTAAAAGTCCTGCTAGGGCCTTGTGTTAGTCCCTGTTTAGCATTTCTTTTAGAGTTTAAAAGTTTTGTTAAAGTTTGAATTAGGTTCTAGAACTAGTTTTAGATTCTTAAAAAGTATTCCAACTTTTAGAAACATGGGGGGTCATTCTGACCCTGGCGGTAAAAGGCTCTTACCGCCGGTCAGAAGACCGCCATCATTCCGCCGCGGCCGCGGTAAACCACCACGGTCATTCTGACCCACAACTGGCAAACCGCCAAAAACCCGACATCCACTGAAGCCCGCCTCATCAGCGGTCAGCGATAAACTGGAGATGACCAAACCTCCACCGTCACGCCAACACAAACACGCCCATGCCATTACGACCCACGAATCCACGTGGTGGTCTTTCAACCGCGGTATTCCATTGGCGGTACACACCGCCGCGCTCAAAATACACACACCTTTACAAAACACAGCCACATTGGACAATTCGAAATAAACACACCTGATACACATACACACACCACACCCACACCCCCATCACCATATAAAACACACACCCACATCACCCACAAACCACCACAAATCGAAATTCAGAGACAAGGCGCAATACACAGAGAGAGAGCACAGGGAACGCAAAGCACAACACACACAGGAACCCAACATCATCACCCACACCACATCTACGCACAAAACACCACACACCACCACACTCATCACCACAAACACCACCCCACACCTCATCCACACCACCCCATACCTCATCCACACCACCCCATGGCACCCCAAAGACACCCCAGGTTCTCGGACCAAGAACTCAGGGTCATGGTGGAGGAAATAATCAGGGTAGAGCCCCAGCTCTTCGGCACACAGGTGCAGCACACCACAATAGCCAGGAAGGCGGAGCTATGGCAAAGGATCGTCGACAGGGTCAACGCTGTGGGACAGCATCCCAGAAATCGGGAAGACATCTGAAAGCGCTGGAACGACTTACGGGGGAAGGTGCGGTCGATGGTGTCAAGATACAACATCGCTGTGCAGAAGACTGGCGGCGGACCCCCACCCACTCCATTCGAATTCACAGCATGGGAGCAAGAGGTCTTGAACATCCTGCATCCTGAGGGCCTCGCTGGAGTAGGCGGAGGAATGGACTCTGGTAAGTCTAATCTCAACTACTTCCCCCCCCCCAACCACCAGCATGCCAACCCACACCCCCACCCTCACCCCTAACCCCCCAGCACACATACTCCCTGTTAATGTCTCACCAGCACAACCCACCCAACCCAACCCAACCCCAACCCCAACCCCAACCCCAGAATGCCAACACAAACCATGGACACCCATCACCTAAGCATGGCCACTGCACATACCCACCCCCCCCCCCACAAACCACCCTCACAACTCCTCCCACATGGGACTGCCAGCACTGGGGGACAAGGGCACCCACAAATCGCATGCCATGGCACACACAAAATCAATAACCATACTCTTTTACCCCTGCAGGGCCCGAACGCCAACACACCGGCCAGGAGGGTCCAGATTTGTCCATCCCACCCCCAGAACAGGCCCCCAGTGATGACAGCAGCTCTATTGACCTAGAACCTGATGACCAGCCCGGACCATCGGGGACCTCTGGACAGTCGGTTACCCTCAGACAGGCCCAGGCCACAGCAGACCAACCCCCCTCAGGAAACACCAGCACAGCACCCACCCAGCGGGCCCATGCTTCTGTCTCCAGGACAGGTCAAGCATCGGTGTGTCTACCAGTACAGGGCACCCAGGGTAACCCACAACCCCAACAACAACAGGGACCTGGGGGCACTGGTAGTGGGCACACCGTCCAGGGGACAGAGGCCCAGGAACAAAGAGGAACTGGGAGGGCTGCTGTGCGACAGAGGGAGGACAGGCCTAAGGAACCCACTGTCCAAGAGGCCCTCACCACCATCATGGGAGCGTACCACCACTCCCAAGAGACGATGGCGACGGTCCTGGCCAGGTTCCAGGAGATCCAGGCCATGCAGGAGGGCCAGTACATGGGGTTCCGGGAAGAACTGCGCAGCATCAGTTCCGCAATGGGTACAATCGTGGTGGCACTCAACCAGATTGTCACCCCATTGCGGGACCATGTGGCCCCCCCAAAGGGCCCCTGCCACTAGCATGGAGGAAGAACAGCCCACCACCTCCGCCGGCGCTAGTGGTCAGGAGGCCCCGACACAACAGCAACGGCCCTCCCGGACCCCACCCCCTGCAGAACAAGAACCACCCCGCAAGAAAGGCCTGAGATCGAGGAAGAAGACAGAGTAGGATGTCAAGACCCCCGCCATGCACGGAAACCCCTGGATGTCATCCCACTGTCCCACTTGTTCACCCTGTCCAACCTTGAACTGCTCCTGCTCCACCTTCCACAGGCATATGGACAATGGACCTGTAGGAACGACAGTCTGGACACTGCCATGGACATGCCTCCACCATCACCCATCACCCTTTTTGAACTATACACCTATTTGAAAACTTCAATAAACACAATTATTGCACATTAACCAACTGGATTCTGCTATCTATTTATTTAAACCAAATGTATTTGATATAACCAACAAAACATTTCTAGTTACATTGTGATGACAACATACCAGTGTCACACAGCGGTAGTCCATGGGGAAGAAAACCAGAGGGCACTCCGTGGGGATCAGATCACTGAAATAGGAAGTGATATACACAACTAAGTTACCATACATTGGGGTGAAAGGTCAGACAGTAGAGAGCCACTACAGTTACAGATATAATACAATGCAGGAGTAGATTATAACCTGTGTGTCACTGGAAATACTGCAGTATCACTCTGTCCCTGCTGTCTGTGTCGTCCTCTTCGTCTTCCTCCTCTTCACTCTCCGCAGGCTCCACAGCGGCCACAACACCACCATCTGGACCATCCTCCTGCAGGAAAGGCACCTGGCGTCGCAAAGCCAGGTTGTGAAGCATGCAGCAGGCCACGATGATATGACACACCTTCCTTGGTGAGTACATTAGGGATCCACCAGTCATATGCAGGCACCTAAACCTGGCCTTCAGGAGGCCGAAGGTCCGCTCAATCACCCTCCTGGTACGCCTATGGGCCTCATTGTACCGTTCCTCTACCCTCGTCCTGGGATTCCTCACTGGGGTCAATAGCCAAGGCAGGTTTGGGTAACCAGAGTCACCAATTAGCCACACACGGTGTCTCTGTAGCAGTTCCATCACATAAGGGATGCTGCTATTTCGCATGATGTACGCGTCATGCACTGACCCTGGGAACTTGGCATTTAAATGGGAGATGTACTGGTCAGCCAAACAGACCACCTGGACATTCATCGAATGATAATTTGTTCGGTTCCTGTACACCTGCTCATAGTCTTTTGGGGGAACCAAAGCCACATGGGTACCATCAATGGCACCAATGATATTGGGAATGTGTCCAAGGGCATAGAAATCACCCTTCACTGTAGGCAAGTCACCCACCTCAGGGAAAATGATGTAGCTCCGCATGTATTTCATCAGGGCAGACATCACTCTGGACAACACCTTTGAAAACATAGGCTGAGACATCCCAGATGAAATGGCCACGGTAGTTTGAAATGATCCACTGGCAAAAAAATGCAGTACTGACAGCACCTGCACTAGAGGCGGAATCCCTGTGGGTTGGCGGATGGGGGACATCAGGTCTGGCTCCAGCTGGGCACACAGTTCCTGTATAGTGGCACGGTTGAGTCTGTAGGTGAGTATGACGTGTCTTTCTTCCATTGTCGACAGGTCCACCAGCGGTCTGTACTCGGGAAGATTCCTCCGTCTCCTCGCAAGTCCCAGCGGCCGATGCCTAGGAAGGACAACATGGAGCACAGAGTCAAGCAACCCACAGGTAAGTGCCCACAGCATGCACAGTACACGAATCTCTCGGGATTGAATGGCTAGTATGATTGTCGGTGCAAGGCCTAGCCATGTGTGACGCAGTAGGAATGAAGGCATGTGGGCCCTTGAAATGGCGGCTGCCTGACCTGTGAAGTGTGACAATGTGAAGTGAGGTCATTGCGCAAGCGTGGCACACCGTGGCGGTAGGCGGTCGCAGTCCGCGGCGCAAAGCCGCATTGGACAACATTGAACCCCATGGGTTTCAGGAGCCAATGGCGGTGAGTGCCGGCGGTCGCGGTACGCACCGCCGCGGCACGCACCGCCGCGGCCGTAACCACCATTTTCTCTCTGCTTGATCACACGAGACCTGAGCATCCACAGGAGAGGACCTATACTGCAAGTGCTGCTGTGACCTCGGTCTGGAAGTGACAATGGCTGCTGCGACTGGGGAAAGGGCCCCCGCCTTCAGTTCCGAGGAGTTGGAGAAGCTCGTGGACGGGGTCCTCCCCAAGTATGCACTACTCTACGGGCCTCCAGACCAACAGGTGAGTACACGGGGGCAATGCATAGTGCCCAATGTCTGGGCTGAGTGGGGAGGATGTATGATGGAGGGGAGGGCAGCGAATGACGAATGCATGGCACGACAGATGAGAGCATGTGCCACATGGCAAGGTTGGGGAGGGGGGGCCACTCACATCGAGCATGCAGAAAAGTGATGATGTTTCTCTTCCCCCCCTGTACATGTCACATAGGTCAGCGCCCATCAGAAGATTGACATTTGGCGTGCCATCGCCAAGGACGTCCGGGCCCTGGGGGTCCACACCAGAAGGGGCACCCACTGCCGCAAGAGATGGGAGGACATCCGCCGCGGGAGCAGGAAGACTGCGGAGGCTCTGCTGGGGATGGCCTCCCAACCTAGGAGGGGTGCCAGTCGCACCTTGACCCCCCTGATGTCCCGGATCCTGGCGGTGGCCTACCCCGATTTAGATGGGCGCTTGAGGACATCACAGCAGACACAAGGGGGTGAGTACCAGCAAATCCAGCTATTTTGCGCGCAGTGGAGGTGCCTGGGTGGGGGAGGAGGGCTGTGGGTATCCCTAGGCCAAGGCGATTTATGTAGGATAGGCCCGTCCGTGAGGTATGGTCCTGTGCCCCCGCCCCCCACCTCTGTAGGGTGCCTAGTAACGCGATTCATGGACCAGTGTATACTGTGTGGGCAGGTGTCGCCCATAGGCTTGTAGGGCATGTCCCAGTGAATGACTAGTGTACCCCAAGTGCGCAGCATAGTGCAGGGGGCTTCTGTGTCTGTCCTCTCCGCCAACGGTGTCCCCAATGCATGCACTCAACTTGTCTTTGTTTGCCACCACCCCCCCATTTTCTTTTTTTTTCTGTGAATGTGTGCATTAGCATCATCAGGCGGAGGAGAAGTGGCATCGGCGCAAGAGGGAGCTGCATCTCACATGGCCCCGGAGGGCCATGCAACGGACTCCGACATGACCAGTGAGACAGAGGGCGAGGGGGGCTCCACCACGGGGACCCGTGGAGACGTCAGCGACACCGACACGTCCTCGGAAGGGAGCTCCCTTGCGGTGGCGGCAACATCTGTACCCACCGATCCTACAGGTACAGCTGCCACCCAGCGGACCAGCTCCACCCTCCCAGCAGCCCCTCGGCCTTCGGCCCGTGCCCGCAAGGCCAGGAAGCTGGCCATCTCCTTCGCCCCAGGCACCTCAGGCCCTGCCCCAGTCACCCCTGCTGCCCTCAGTGAGGAGGTCATTGACCTCCTGAGGACCATCATTGTTGGGCAGTCTACCCTTTTGAATGCCATCCAGGGTGTGGAGAGGGAGGTGCATCAAAGCAATGCATACCTGGAGGGCCTTCATTCGGGTCAGGCTGCCCATCAACGATCGTTCAACGCTCTGGCCTCAGCACTGACGGCAGCGATTGTCCCTGTCTCCAGCCTCCCTCTTCTGACTCCCCCCACCCAGTCCCACTCCCCTGTTCCTCTGCCTATCCCATCCACACCTACAGACCAGCCTGCACACACCTTGTAGGAAGTTGGCTCTGTATGTGCTATTTCAAAGTAAGGAATAGCATGCACAGAGTCCAAGGGTTCCCCTTAGAGGTAAAATAGTGGTAAAAAGAGATAATACTAAGGCTCTATTTTGTGGTAGTGTGGTCGAGCCGTAGGCTTATCTAAGGAGTAGTGTTAAGCATTTGTTGTACATACACATAGACAATAAATGAGGTACACACACTCAGAGACAAATCCAGCCAATAGGTTTTATTATAGAAAAATATATTTTCTTAGTTTATTTTAAGAACCACAGGTTCAAATTTAACATGTAATATCTTGTTTGAAAGGTATTGCAGGTAAGTACATTAGGAACTTTGAATCATTTCAATTGCATGTATACTTTTCAAGTTATTCACAAATAGCTATTTCAAAAGAGGACACAGTGCAATTTTCACAGTTCCTGGGGGAGGTAAGTTTTTGTTAGTTTTACCAGGTAAGTAAGACACTTACAGGGTTCAGTTCTTGGTCCAAGGTAGCCCACCGTTGGGGGTTCAGAGCAACCCCAAAGTTACCACACCAGCAGCTCAGGGCCGGTCAGGTGCAGAGTTCAAAGTGGTGCCCAAAACGCATAGGCTGCAATGGAGAGAAGGGGGTGCCCCGGTTCCGGTCTGCTTGCAGGTAAGTACCCGCGTCTTCGGAGGGCAGACCAGGGGGGTTTTGTAGGGCACCGGGGGGGACACAAGCCCACACAGAAATTTCACTCTCAGCGGCGCGGGGCGGCCGGGTGCAGTGTTAGAACAAGCGTCGGGTTTGCAATGTAAGTCAATGAGAGATCAAGGGATCTCTTCAGCGCTGCAGGCAGGCAAGGGGGGGCTTCCTCGGGGAAACCTCCACTTGGGCAAGGGAGAGGGACTCCTGGGGGTCACTTCTGCAGTGAAAGTCCGGTCCTTCAGGTCCTGGGGGCTGCGGGTGCAGGGTCTTTTCCAGGCGTCGGGACTTAGGTTTCAGAGAGTCGCGGTCAGGGGAAGCCTCGGGATTCCCTCTGCAGGCGGCGCTGTGGGGGCTCAGGGGGGGCAGGTTTTGGTACTCAGTCGTAGAGTAGTCCGGGGGTCCTCCCTGAGGTGTTGGTTCTCCACCAGCCGAGTCGGGGTCGCCGGGTGCAGTGTTGCAAGTCTCACGCTTCTTGCGGGGAGTTGCAGGGTTCTTTAAAGCTGCTTCTTGAAACAAAGTTGCAGTTTTTTTGGAGCAGGTCCGCTGTCCTCGGGAGTTTCTTGTCGTCGTCGAAGCAGGGCAGTCCTCAGAGGATTCAGAGGTCGCTGGTCCCTGTGGAAGGCGTCGCTGGAGCAGAGTTCTTTGGAAGGCAGGAGACAGGCCGGTGAGTTTCTGGAGCCAAGGCAGTTGTTGTCTTCTGGTCTTCCTCTGCAGGGGTTTTCAGCTGGGCAGTCCTTCTTCTTGTTGTTGCAGGAATCTAATTTTCTAGGGTTCAGGGTAGCCCTTAAATACTAAATTTAAGGGCGTGTTTAGGTCTGGGGGGTTAGTAGCCAATGGCTACTAGCCCTGAGGGTGGGTACACCCTCTTTGTGCCTCCTCCCAAGGGGAGGGGGTCACATTCCTATCCCTATTGGGGGAATCCTCCTTCTTCAAGATGGAGGATTTCTAAAAGTCAGAGGCACCTCAGCTCAGGACACCTTAGGGGCTGTCCTGACTGGCCAGTGACTCCTCCTTGTTTTTCTCATTATCTCTCCTGGGCTTGCCGCCAAAGTGGGGGCTGGGTCCAGGAGGCGGGCATCTCCACTAGCTGGAGTGCCCTGGGGCATTGTAACACCAAGCTTGAGCCTTTGAAGCTCACTGCTAGGTGTTACAGTTCCTGCAGGGGGGGGGTGTGAAGCACCTCCACCCAGAGCAGGCTTTGTTTCTGTCCTCAGAGAGCACAAAGGCTCTCACCGCATGAGGTCAGACACTCGTCTCTCAGCAGCAGGCTGGCACAGACCAGTCAGTCCTGCACTGAACAATTGGGTAAAATACAGGGGGTATCTCTAAGATGCCCTCTGTGTGCATTTTTTAATAAATCCAACACTGGCATCAGTGTGGGTTTATTATTCTGAGAAGTTTGATACTAAACTTCCCAGTATTCAGTGTAGCCATTATGGAGCTGTGGAGTTCGTTTTTGACAGACTCCCAGCCCATATACTCTTATGGCTACCCTGCACTTACAATGTCTAAGGTTTTGCTTAGACACTGTAGGGGCATAGTGCTCATGCACATATGCCCTCACCTGTGGTATAGTGCACCCTGCCTTAGGGCTGTAAGGCCTACTAGAGGGGTGACTTACCTATGCCACAGGCAGTGGGAGGTTGGCATGGCACCCTGAGGGGAGTGCCATGTCGACTTAGTCATTTTCTCCCCATCAGCACACACAAGCTGGCAAGCAGTGTGTCTGTGCTGAGTGAGGGGTCCCTAGGGTGGCATAAGACATGCTGCAGCCCTTAGAGACCTTCCCTGGCATCAGGGCCCTTGGTACCAGGGGTACCAGTTACAAGGGACTTACCTAGGTGCCAGGGTTGTGCCAATTGTGGAAACAATGGTACATTTTAGGTGAAAGAACACTGGTGCTGGGGCCTGGTTAGCAGGGTCCCAGCACACTTCTCAGTCAAGTCAGCATCAGTATCAGGCAAAAAGTGGGGGTTAACTGCAACAGGGAGCCATTTCTTTACACAAGCCCCCCCCAGCCCACAGGCCAGGAGACTCAGCCAAAGCTGGGAGAGTCTTCCTAGTCTGTCAGGCGAGGAAGAGTAGAGGAAATAGGCTGGTTTGTTGCAGGGCCTACTCTGCCTTACATCCTCCTGTTCAGGTCATTCCCTCTGGGGAACTGACCCACTTCCACAGTGATAGGACCTAGTCTGAACTGCCTCTTGTCTGTGCTTTTTATGTCTTCACCCATTCTCTCTATTTTGGGGTTAGAGGTATCCACCTCTGCTAATCTTATCTTAGCCAGGGTCACCCCTAGCTTACCCAAAGAGGTTACCCAGAGCTGGAGTAACCCCACCATGACCAACAGGGTCAGGGGGCCTAACTTGCTATTTGGCATGGGGTCAGACCACCATGCCAAGGATAGTGCAGCCATAAAGGCTAACACCCAGCAGAGGCCACTGACAGCTATCAGTGCCCAGAACCACATCTTTAGCTCTTCACCTACAAGGGAAGGGGCTAAGTTACAGGCTTCTTTGGGTTCAGGGTGCCTGTCTGCTGTATTAGAGTGGGGGGTTACCACATCTTGTAGAAAACACCCTTCTTCCACTCTTTCTTCTGTTAGCTGAGGAGCCACCCACTCAGGCTTAACAGTTGCCTGACTAGCCAGGACTTCTTGTGGGTCAGGTTGGACTTTATCAGAGCCACTTTTGGAGTTCTCCCCTACTGGAGCAGAATCTCCTTGGCTTGCTGGAACCTTGGCTAAAGGTTGTCCACCTTTCCTACTCTGTTTCCTTTTCTTTTTCTTCTGGGGCCTACTTGCATTTACTGCAGAGGCAGGCACTCCAGAATCCTTGGGAGAGGACTGGCACTGGACCAGTTCCTCTCTTGGGCTCTGACTAACCTCTGGGTAGTCATTTCCAAGGAGACAATCAAGGGGGAGGTCTGTACTGACTACCACCCTTCTCCAGCTAAAAGTCCCACCCACTTCTATGGGCACAAAAGCCACTGGCCTACAAGTGACCCTGTCTGGGCTAACTCTTACTCTGGCAGTCTCGCCTGGGATGTACTGGTTTGAGAACACCAGCCTGTCATGCACAATAGTGTGACTGGCACAAGTGTCTCTCAGGGCAGTGGCTGGGATTCCATTCACCAGTAGGTGGTGGAAGTGTCTACTTCCCTCTGGAATCTCCAACTCACCTGTTGGGCCCTTTTTCCAGTTGAAGGCTATGAAGACCTCCTCATCTGAGGAGTCATCCCCAATGGCTACACTGGTCACCCCTGGAATTTTGCTAGGGGGTTTGTTTTTGGGACAAGAAGTGTCCTTGGTGTGGTGCCCTGTCTGTTTACAGTTATGGCACCATGCCTTAGTGGCATCCCAGCTCTTACCCTGGTACCCACCTTTGTCTTGGGTTGTGTCTCTGGGCCCACCCACCTGGTCTGGTTTTTGGGGGCCTACAGGGGACTCTTTTTCTTTGTTTCTAGTGTCACCCACTTTCTCCTGGGGAGGCTTTGTAACCCCTTTCTTTTGGTCACCCCCAGTGGAAGTTTTGGTTACCCTAGTCTTGACCCAGTGGTCTGCCTTCTTTCCCAATTCTTGGGGAGAAATTGGACCTAGGTCTACCAGATACTGATGCAACTTTTCATTGAAGCAGTTACTTAAAATGTGTTCTTTCATAAACAAATTATAAAGCCCAACATAGTCATACACTTCATTTCCAGTTACCCAACCATCCAGTGTTTTCACTGAGTAGTCAACATAATCAACCCAGGTCTGGCTCGAGGATTTTTGAGCCCCCCTGAATCTAATTCTATACTCCTCAGTGGAGAATCCAAAGCCCTCAATCAGGGTACCCTTCATGAGGTCATAAGATTCTGCATCTTTTTTAGAGAGTGTGAGGAGTCTATCCCTACACTTTCCTGTGAACATTTCCCAAAGGAGAGCACCCCAGTGAGATTTGTTCACTTTTCTGGTTTCACAAGCCCTCTCAAAAGCTGTGAACCATTTGGTGATGTCATCACCATCTTCATATTTAGTTACAATCCCTTTGGGGATTTTCAACATGTCAGGAGAATCTCTGACCCTAGTTATGTTGCTGCCACCATTGATGGGTCCTAGGCCCATCTCTTGTCTTTCCCTTTCTATGGCTAGGATCTGTCTTTCCAAAGCCAATCTTTTGGCCATCCTGGCTAACTGGATGTCCTCTTCACTGGAGTTATCCTCAGTGATTTCAGAGGTGTTGGTCTCTCCTGTGAGGGAACCAGCATCTCTGACTATTATTTTTGGAGTCAGGGCTTGAGAAGCCCTGTTCTCCCTAGATAGGACTGGTGGGGGGGAATCAACCTCCAAGTCACTATCATCTTCATCTGTGTTGCCATCCACAGAGGGGTTGGCTCTGTCATACTCTGCCAACAGCTCCTGGAGCTGTAGTTTGGTAGGTTTGGAGCCCATTGCTATTTTCTTTAGTTTACAGAGTTACCTTAGCTCTCTCATCTGTAGATGGAGGTAAGGTGTGGTGTCGAGTTCCACCACATTCACATCTGTATTAGACATTATGCTTCTAAAAGTTGGAATACTTTTTAAGAAACTAAAACTAGTTCTAGAATTTAATTCAAACTTTTAACAAACTTTTAAACTCTAAAAGAAATGCTAACAGGGACTAACACAAGGCCCTAGCAGGACTTTTAAGAATTTAGAAAACTTTTCAAATTGCAAAAATCAATTTCTAATGACAATTTTGGAATTTGTCGTGTGATCAGGTATTGGCTGAGTAGTCCAGCAAATGCAAAGTCTTGTACCCCACCGCTGATCCACCAATGTAGGAAATTGGCTCTGTATGTGCTATTTCAAAGTAAGGAATAGCATGCACAGAGTCCAAGGGTTCCCCTTAGAGGTAAAATAGTGGTAAAAAGAGATAATACTAATGCTCTATTTTGTGGTAGTGTGGTCGAGCAGTAGGCTTATCTAAGGAGTAGTGTTAAGCATTTGTTGTACATACACATAGACAATAAATGAGGTACACACACTCAGAGACAAATCCAGCCAATAGGTTTTATTATAGAAAAATATCTTTTCTTAGTTTATTTTAAGAACCACAGGTTCAAATTTAACATGTAATATCTTGTTTGAAAGGTATTGCAGGTAAGTACATTAGGAACTTTGAATCATTTCAATTGCATGTATACTTTTCAAGTTATTCACAAATAGCTATTTCAAAAGTGGACACACTGCAATTTTCACAGTTCCTGGGGGAGGTAAGTTTTTGTTAGTTTTACCAGGTAAGTAAGACACTTACAGGGTTCAGTTCTTGGTCCAAGGTAGACCACTGTTGGGGGTTCAGAGCAACCCCAAAGTTACCACACCAGCAGCTCAGGGCCGGTCAGGTGCAGAGTTCAAAGTGGTGCCCAAAACGCATAGGCTGCAATGGAGAGAAGGGGGTGCCCCGGTTCCGGTCTGCTTGCAGGTAAGTACCCGCGTCTTCGGAGGGCAGACCAGGGGGGTTTTGTAGGGCACCGGGGGGGACACAAGCCCACACAGAAATTTCACTCTCAGCGGCGCGGGGGCGGCCGGGTGCAGTGTTAGAACAAGCGTCGGGTTCCCAATGTAAGTCAATGAGAGATCAAGGGATCTCTTCAGCGCTGCAGGCAGGCAAGGGGGGGCTTCCTCGGGGAAACCTCCACTTGGGCAAGGGAGAGGGACTCCTGGGGGTCACTTCTGCAGTGAAAGTCCGGTCCTTCAGGTCCTGGGGGCTGCGGGTGCAGGGTCTTTTCCAGGCGTCGGGACTTAGGTTTCAGAGAGTCGCGGTCAGGGGATGCCTCGGGATTCCCTCTGCAGGCGGCGCTGTGGGGGCTCAGGGGGGGCAGGTTTTGGTACTCACAGTCGTAGAGTAGTCCGGGGGTCCTCCCTGAGGTGTTGGTTCTCCACCAGCCGAGTCGGGGTCGCCGGGTGCAGTGTTGCAAGTCTCACGCTTCTTGCGGGGAGTTGCAGGGTTCTTTAAAGCTGCTTCTTGAAACAAAGTTGCAGTCTTTTTGGAGCAGGTCCGCTGTCCTCGGGAGTTTCTTGTCGTTGTCGAAGCAGGGCAGTCCTCAGAGGATTCAGAGGTCGCTGGTCCCTGTGGAAGGCGTCGCTGGAGCAGAGTTCTTTGGAAGGCAGGAGACAGGCCGGTGAGTTTCTGGAGCCAAGGCAGTTGTTGTCTTCTGGTCTTCCTCTGCAGGGGTTTTCAGCTGGGCAGTCCTTCTTCTTGTTGTTGCAGGAATCTAATTTTCTAGGGTTCAGGGTAGCCCTTAAATACTAAATTTAAGGGCGTGTTTAGGTCTGGGGGGTTAGTAGCCAATGGCTACTAGCCCTGAGGGTGGGTACACCCTCTTTGTGCCTCCTCCCAAGGGGAGGGGATCACATTCCTATCCCTATTGGGGGAATCCTCCTTCTTCAAGATGGAGGATTTCTAAAAGTCAGAGGCACCTCAGCTCAGGACACCTTAGGGGCTGTCCTGACTGGCCAGTGACTCCTCCTTGTTTTTCTCATTATCTCTCCTGGGCTTGCCGCCAAAGTGGGGGCTGGGTCCAGGAGGCGGGCATCTCCACTAGCTGGAGTGCCCTGGGGCATTGTAACACCAAGCTTGAGCCTTTGAAGCTCACTGCTAGGTGTTACAGTTCCTGCAGGGGGGAGGTGTGAAGCACCTCCACCCAGAGCAGGCTTTGTTTCCGTCCTCAGAGAGCACAAAGGCTCTCACCGCATGAGGTCAGACACTCGTCTCTCAGCAGCAGGCTGGCACAGACCAGTCAGTCCTGCACTGAACAATTGGGTAAAATACAGGGGGTATCTCTAAGATGCCCTCTGTGTGCATTTTTTAATAAATCCAACACTGGCATCAGTGTGGGTTTATTATTCTGAGAAGTTTGATACTAAACTTCCCAGTATTCAGTGTAGCCATTATGGAGCTGTGGAGTTCGTTTTTGACAGACTCCCAGCCCATATACTCTTATGGCTACCCTGCACTTACAATGTCTAAGGTTTTGCTTAGACACTGTAGGGGCATAGTGCTCATGCACATATGCCCTCACCTGTGGTATAGTGCACCCTGCCTTAGGGCTGTAAGGCCTACTAGAGGGGTGACTTACCTATGCCACAGGCAGTGGGAGGTTGGCATGGCACCCTGAGGGGAGTGCCATGTCGACTTAGTCATTTTCTCCCCATCAGCACACACAAGCTGGCAAGCAGTGTGTCTGTGCTGAGTGAGGGGTCCCTAGGGTGGCATAAGACATGCTGCAGCCCTTAGAGACCTTCCCTGGCATCAGGGCCCTTGGTACCAGGGGTACCAGTTACAAGGGACTTACCTAGGTGCCAGGGTTGTGCCAATTGTGGAAACAATGGTACATTTCAGGTGAAAGAACACTGGTGCTGGGGCCTGGTTAGCAGGGTCCCAGCACACTTCTCAGTCAAGTCAGCATCAGTATCAGGCAAAAAGTGGGGGGTAACTGCAACAGGGAGCCATTTCTTTACACACCTCAACACCCAAGGCCAGCTCATCCAGACATAAGCACCACAGGACACACAAGCATTCACCCAAGCAACATCCAGATGCAGACATGCCAACAGTCACTACCTCCTCTGTGTCCCCCACCTCCTCGTCTCCCTCCTCCCTCCCTGTGACGTCTCCACACACACCTGCAAGCACACCACCATCAGCCATTGCAGCCATCACCAGCACACCCTCCAGACCAGTCCGCACACGTGTAGTCACCACCCCCACTGCCATGTACACGTCCCCTGTGTCCTCTCCCAGTGTGTCTGTCACCCCCGCTTCCCAACCACACACACGCAGGCAGGCACCCAAACAACAGCCATCCACCTCACGTCAGCCTCCTGCCCAAGCACCTGGACCCAAAGACAGCACACTTGACTCTCCTACAACCACAATCCTCTTCCTCCACTCCCATACCCACTCCAGCCACCCTTCCCATGGCTCAAAAGAAAATGTTCCTCTCTAAAGTGGACCTCTTTTCCTCACCTGACCCACCCCCCCCATCCCGTAAGAGCTCCACAAACACCTCAGCCACCACCAGCCCAGCAACTCCCAAGAACGTCGTGCCTGGTTTTTGGAGTCCGCCCTTTCCTTGGGCTGGGACATCGTCCAGCAGCAAAGGCACAGCCAGCCCCCCCCCCTGGGAAGAGGACCAAGAAACTGAAGGGCAGACGCAACAGGCCTGATACGCCTGCCCCCAAGGAGGGTAGCCTTGCACCGTCACCTGCCACATCGGGTAAGGGAGCCAAGGGCCACGGACAGTCTGCCAAGGAGGGCAAGGGCAGCAAGGAGCAAATGGCAGGGAGCAGCCGACCTGGCCATGAGGGCTCCACCAGCCCCATTCCGGGGGTATCGAAGGAGAGCCAGGGCCCCAGGACTCCATCACAGGAGGGCCCCGCAACGGAAAGGTCCGATGCAGACTGAGCGGCAAGTATTGGCAAGGTGTGGTTCACTGGAAACACAAGACAGGCACCGCTGAACAGGGCCCTGCCGTGAGGAGCACCGCTGAACAGGGCCCCGCCGTGAGGAGCACCGCTGAACAGGGCCCTTCCTGTCAGGCACCGCTCCGCTGGGGCCTTCCTGTCAAGCACCGGTCCGCTGGGCCCTTCATCTCAAGCACCGCTACGCTGGGCCCTTCCTGTCAAGCACCTCTCCGCTGGGCCCTTCATCTCAAGCACCGCTCCGCTGGGCACCGCCGTCTCAAGCACCGCTCCGCTGGGCCCTTCATCTCAAGCACCGCTCCGCTGGGCCCTTCCTGTCAAGCACCGCTCCGCTGGGCCCTTCCTGTCAAGCACCGCTCCGCTGGGCCCTTCCTGTCAAGCACCGCTCCGCTGGGCCCTTCATCTCAAGCACCGCTCCGCTGGGCCCTTCATCTCAAGCACCGCTCCGCTGGGCACCGCCGTCTCAAGCACCGCTCCGCTAGGCCCTTCATCTCAAGCACCGCTCTGCTGGGCCCTTCATCTCAAGCACCGCTCCGCTGGGCACCGCCGTCTCAAGCACCGCTCCGCTGGGCCCTTCCTGTCAAGCACCGCTCCGCTGGGCCCTTCATCTCAAGCACCGCTCCGCTGGGCCCTTCCTGTCAAGCACCGCTGGCCCATTGGCAGTCCCGGTTCTGTGTCGGGCAGGCCTTCACGACGCACTCTGCCCACCATGCCTCCTCCATGACCAGTGGTCTCTGTAATCCACCTGATGGACTGTGGCTTTGCACTCCCCAGGATGTAACAGTGGGCAATCCACCCACTGTAGAGACTTGTGAGACTGTGGCTTTGCACTCCCCAGGATGGCACAGTGGGCAATCCACCCACTGTAGAGACTTGTGAGACTGTGGCTTTGTACTCCCCAGGATGGCACAGTGGGCAATCAACCCACTGTAGAGACTTGTGAGACTGTGGCTTTGCACTCCCCAGGATGGCACAGTGGGCATGGAGGCCCTTTGTGGATCTGGCGTCGTGGACTCATGTGGCTGAGGTGCCCTCCCTTCCCTTCCCCCTGAGGTGCCTGTCTTTTTATTTTAGTGATGCCCCAGCAGTGTTCTCTCCAATGGACTCGATCTCGTGTGTGGGCTTTGCCCATGTGTTGCTGCACATTGGCCCATGGACATTTGGACTTTGAATGACTGGGCCGGACTTTTGCTACTTGTATGGATCTAGTTCTAGATGTGTATTCATTCTTCATATCTTGCTAAGGTCGCTATACTTTATTGTTGCAATAATATGGTTCTACTTTTACATTCATTGCCTTTTGTCTTTGTTTTTTTGGGGGGGGGTTGGGGGTGTCACTCTGAATTTTTTTTCTGCATCGGTGTGTAGGTATTTTGGGGGGGGGTGGGTGTGTGGCGTATGTGTGTGCCCGTAACCTTTCCTCCTCCCCCCTCCCCTGTGTCGTAGGTGCAGTACTCACCGTTGTCGTCTGCGGCGAGGTTCGTGATCCTGGAAGAAGAGCAGGAAGGCAATGGCTGGGAGGATGTGGAGTTCGGGTTCCATGCTGTTCCGATTCCGCGTGGAGTGTGTCGAGGTAAGCGTTTTCCATTGGAGATGTCTGTTTCCGCTGTGTTTTTATCGGCGGGGCTCCCGCCCCGGAAAAGGTGGCGGATTGGTGAGTCGTGATAGGGTGGGCGGTACATTGTCTGCCGCATGCCTGTTGGCGGTGACCGCCGCGCTGTTTGTTTGTACCGCCGTGGCGGTCGGAGTGTTAATGCGGCGGCCTGTGTTGGCGGTTCCCGCCAGGGTCAGAATTCATGTTTTTAGGCCGCCAGCCTGTTGGCGGGTTGGCCGCCGCTTTAACACTGACCGCCAGGGTCTGAATGACCCCCATAATGTCTAGTGCAGAAGTGAATGTGATGGAACTCGACATCACTCCTTACCTCCATCTTAAGATGAGGGAGCTAAGGTCTCTCTGCAAAATAAAGAAAATCACAATTGGCTCAAGACCCTCCAAACAACAGCTCCAGGAGCTTTTGGCAGAGTTTGAAAAAGCCAACCCCTCTGAGGATGACACCCCAGAGGATGATGTTAGTGACATGGAGGAGAATTCCCCCCTTCCAGTCCTAACTAGGGAACCCAGGGACCCTCAATCCTTGATTCCAACTGTGATAGTCAGAGATGCTGCTTCCCTCACAGGAGGGGCCAGCACCTCTGAAATCACTGAGGATAGCCTCAGTGAAGAGGACCTCCTGTTAGCCAGGATGACCAAAAGATTGGCTTTGGAAAGACAGATCTTAGCCATAGAAAGGGAAAGACAAGAGATGGGCCTAGGTCCCATCAATGGTGGCAGCAACATAAATAGGGTCAGAGATTCTCCTGACATGTTGAAAATCCCTAAAGGGATTGTAACTAAATATGAGGATGGTGATGACATCACCAAATGGTTCACAGCTTTTGAGAGGGCTTGGGAAATGTTCATTGGAAAGTGTAGGGATAGACTCCTCACACTCTCTGGAAAAGATGCAGAATCTTATGACCTCATGAAGGGAACCCTGATTGAGGGCTTTGGATTCTCCACTGAGGAGTATAGAATTAGATTCAGGGGGGGCTCAAAAAACCTCGAGCCAGACCTTGGTTGATTTTGTGGACTACTCAGTGAAAACACTGGATGGTTGGAGTCAAGGCAGTGGTGTAAATGATTATGATGGGCTGTACAATTTATTTGTGAAAGAACATCTATTGAGTAATTGTTCAAATGATAAACTGCATCAGCATCTGGTAGACCTAGGACCAATTTCTCCCCAAGAATTGGGAAAGAAGGCGGACCATTGGGTCAAGACTAGGGTGACCAAGACTTCCACAGGGGGTGACCAAAAGATAGGGGTCACAAAGCCTCCCCCGGGGAAGAGTGTTGAGACATCCAAAAACAAAAATAGTAAAGAGTCTTCTTCAGGCCCCCAAAAACCTGCACAGGAGGGTGGGCCCAGTGTCTCTTCACAAAACAATTTTGGGTACAAGGGTAAAAAATTGATCCCAAAAAGGCCTGGTGTCGTAGCTGTAATCAGCCTGGACACCAAACTGGAGACAAGGCCTGTCCCAAGAAAAGTACCACTTCCAACTCCACTCCAGCTAACACTGGAATGGCTAGTCTCCAAGTGGGATCAACAGTGTGCCCAGAGCAAATCAGGTGCCACACTGAAGCTACATTAGTCTCTGAGGGTGGGGTGGATTTAGCCACACTGGCTGCCTGGCCTCCTAATATGCAAAAATACAGGCAGCAGATCTTAATTAATGGGACAAGTGTAGAAGGCCTGAGGGATACAGGTGCCAGTGTCACCATGGTGACAGAGAAACTGGTTTCCCCTGGTCAATACCTGGCTGGACAAACGTATCCAGTCACCAACGCTGACAATCAGACTAAAGTGCATCCCATGGCTATGGTAACTTTAGAGTGGGGAGGGGTCAATGGCCTGAAACAGGTGGTGGTCTCCTCAAATATCCCAGTAGACTGTTTGCTTGGAAATGACCTGGAGTCCTCAGCATGGGCTGAGGTAGAACTAAAAACCCATGCAGCCATGCTGGGTATCCCTGAACTGGTGTGTGTCAAGACAAGGGCACAGTGCAAGGCTCATGGTGAAAAAGTAGAGCTGGAGTCTGGAAAAAGTACCCAGCCTACCAAGAGAAAAGGAAAGTCAACTGGGAAACCAGCTGCAACACAACAACAAAAAGAGAACCTCTCTTCTCAGGAAGAAGTTCTGCCCTCTGAGGGAACTGAGCCTATGGAGTTAGAACCTTATCAGGTTGAGCTCTTAGGCCCAGGGGGACCCTCAAGGGAACAGTTGTGTAAGGGGCAAGAAACCTGACCCTCTCTTGAAGGTCTTAGGCAGCAAGCTGCTGAAGAGTCCAATGGCAAGAAAACTGGAACACATAGGGTCTATTGGGAAGATGGACTCCTTTACACTGAGGCAAGAGATCCCAAACCTGGTGCCACTAGGAGAGTGGTAGTGCCTCAGGAGTTTAGAGAGTTCATACTGACCTTAGCCCATGATATTCCTCTTGCTGGGCATTTGGGACAAACCAAGACGTGGGAGAAGACTAGTCAACCACTTCTACTGGCCCAACATGTCCCAGAAAGTCAAGGAGTTTTGTGTCTCCTGTACCACCTGTCAAGCCAGTGGTAAGACAGGTGGACATCCAAAGGCCCCCCTTATTCCACTTCCAGTGGTGGGGGTCCCCTTTGAAAGAGTGGGTGTGGACATAGTGGGTCCACTTTAACCTCCCACAGCCTCAGGGAATATGTACATACTAGTAGTAGTGGATCATGCTACTAGATACCCCGAAGCTATTCTCCTTAGGTCGACTACTGCCCCTGCAGTAGCCAAGGCCCTCATTGGTATTTTTACCAGAGTGGGTTTCCCCTAAGGAGTTGGTGTCTGACAGAGGTACCAACTTCATGTCAGCATACCTGAAACACATGTGGAATGAGTGTGGAGTGACTTATAAATTCACTACACCCTACCATCCACAAACTAGTGGCCTTGTTGAGAGATTCAACAAGACATTAAAAGGCATGATCATGGGGCTCCCTGAAAAACTCAAAAGGAGATGGGATGTCCTCTTGCCATGTCTGCTTTTCCCTTACAGAGAGGTGCCTCAGAAGGGAGTAGGGTTCTCACCCTTTGAACTTCTGTTTGGCCACCCTGTAAGGGGACCACTAGCTCTTGTGAAAGAAGGCTGGGAGAGACCTCTTCATGAGCCTAAACAAGACATAGTGGACTATGTACTTGGCCTACGTTCAAGGATGGCAGAGTACATGGAAAAGGCAAGTAAAAACCTTGAGGCTAGCCAACAGCTCCAGAAGTTTTGGTATGACCAAAAGGCTGCAATGGTTGAATTTCAACCAGGGCAGAAAGTCTGGGTTTTGGAGCCTGTGGCTCCCAGGGCACTTCAGGACAAATGGAGTGGCCCTTACCCAGTGCTAGAGAAGAAGAGTCAGGTCACCTACCTGGTGGACCTAGGCACTAGCAGGAGCTCCAAGAGGGTGATCCATGTGAACCGCCTTAAGCTCTTCCATGATAGGGCTGATGTGAATCTGTTGATGGTAACAGATTGGGACCAGGAAGCTGAGAGTGAACCTCTCCCTGATCTCCTTTCATCAAACCCTAAAGATGGCTCAGTTGATGGAGTGATCTATTCAGACACCCTCTCTAGCCAACAGCAATCTGACTGTAGGAAGGCCCTGCAACAGTTTGCTGAGCTCTTTTCCCTAACCCCTGGTCAGACACACCTGTGTACCCATGATGTGGACACAGGAGACAGCATGCCTGTCAAAAACAACATTTTCAGACAGTCTGACCAAGTTAAGGAAAGCATCAAAGTGGAAGTCCACAAGATGCTGGAATTGGGAGTCATTGAGCACTCTGACAGTCCCTGGGCTAGCCCAGTGGTCTTAGTCCCCAAACCTCACACCAAAGATACTTTCTAAGTCGAAACAAATTGCAACATATTCATTTTCTTAAAAGAATTCTGGTGTTGAAACATCATAGAAGCAAAGTATCTACTTTTCTAAGCATTGGTCTGGAGTTCCTTCTTAAGTGTGTGTCTTATTTATTGAGTCTGTGCGTTCAACAAATGCTTAGCACTACCCTCTGACAAGCCTAACTGCTCACCCACACTAAGATAAAAGAGAGCTTTTGGGATTATCACGTTTACCAGGGTAAATGAATACGGGTTGCCTGTACTATCTGCATAGTGTACCCCTGCATTTGGTACACTGCATTGATTGCTGGCTTCTTACAATCACTGGCAAAGAAGCAACCCCCTGAGGGTCTGCATGTTAATTCCAGCATAACTAAGGCTGTGTTCCGGTCCTGCACATCTGCCAGGCAGCACCTTGGGCTTCTCTGCACATGTTCACCAAGCACTACTGCCTGGACAGTCATCTCCATTGGACGGGCATTTTGCCTGTTCAGTCCTGCAGGACTTTTTAGTGTGAGTGAACCTACTCTGAAGAGGTATTGCTTGGGTATCTATTCTAAGGTAAGGAATCTGCACCTTGAATTCTCTATCAGATGAACAAATTACATACCTCTGGTAATGCCTTATCTGGTAGAGACTGTATCTAGCTGCAGATTCCTTACCAACCCGCCCATCCTCCCCACTCTGAGTAGATTTCAAGGGTCAAAGCTTTTTCCTTTCAGGGCCCTAGTTTTCCATACCACTTGTTAGTTTTCTTTGTGGCTCCATGCTCCAGGTGTGGAAAGTTGCAAAAAGAAACTGACATCAGTGCTCCGAGGTGGCACCTATATAGGCATTGCGTATGCCACTTCTTGTGCAGGCGACAATGATGACATCCTGTGAAGCTGAATGATGTCACCTACTGGGGCACAGAGATACTGTTCAAGAAAAATGTACATATTCAGTTTGATGCCTTGGGATAATTCTAAGGTAACTAATCTGAGGCTCGAAAGAGTCTCTACCAGATAAGGTGTTATCGAAGGTAAGTAACTTATTTGCCTACTCCTGAAATGACAAGCCTGCGGGAGGGGAAAAGAAAAATAATAACAGAAGTGGAGTGTGGACTAAATCCAGGTGCTTGCCTTCCTACACTCGCGTCAAGCTTTAATATAGTACAAAAACACTTTCCTAAAAATATTAAGGGTAAAGTGCAATATGTGTTGAAAACTAGCTGTATCTTGTAAAAGTTAAAGTGCAAGTGCACAAGAGTGCCTCCAATTTGAGTTAAAAGTCAAGTGACAAAGTTCCCAATTTCATAAGTGCCGTTCACAGAAAGAAACACCTAATTTACCCCTTTAATGGTTCCCCTTTCCGCAGTCCACATGTTATGTAACGATCCCATCACAGGCCTATACCACGCAACGTCCTACTTCTATGTCCATGATTGGTATGGACTTAAGGCTCCTGTGCCTCCCTGCTCATTCAGTTTCTTCTTGTCTTTGACAGGTAAGGTACTGGCCTCTTCTTTTAAAAATGTTTTTCCTATAATTGGAATTTCTTACTTGCAAGTGTACTTGGCATTTCTGACACCTGCGCTCCCCATCCATGTTGGGACGGGGAGTAGAACATTGCTCTATGCTGCGGGCCACTTCAGGGCATCCTGATCCCTGAAGGGTGTACAATTACGAGCTACGGATAGGATAGGCTGCAGGCTGGTTGTTTTTCAGCAACCATATCTCATGGGAAAGGAGACTGGGTTGCTGAGCAACATGTATAAATAGGAAGTGTAGCTGGGGTAAACTACCTGTTCCTCCCATGAGCAATGGTGTCTGCTGACTCAGGATTTAGAGCTGAGAAGCACCTCAATATTGGGACTTTGAAGAGTGAGGATACCCTTCAGATTTCAAAAGCAGATTTACAAAGCATGATCAAGCAAGCAGTTGATGAAGCTGTGAATTACCCCCAACTTAAGAAACAGAAACTGGACAATGATGATAATCTGGACGTGTCTTCTAAGTATAAATATGTGCAAAGAAAAGTTTTGACTGCCATGCTTTGCCATATCAAGGACGTGCTGGGGTTCAAGAGAAAGGCTCAGCATAAGGAAGGGTTTTTTGCCCAGCACATTGGACCCTTGTAGATGATCTTCCTTTCCATTATATTCTTAAAGAGATAATCCTGAAGGAGTGGAAGGATGTTGACAAAACATACAGCGTTTCTTGAATAAAAGAGGAGGGTTTTGATGGAAAATGTCTTTAAATTCCAAAAATCAACTCAATTGTCTCTACCTCATTTCCATCTGCGGAACCCACTTTATCTGATCCTATTGACAGGAAAGTTGAGTCTTCCTTGAAACAATGCTGTGCCACATCCATATTTGAGGTTCAAGTTAGTTTGCATGCAGCTTATGCATCTCAGGTCTTACTCAAGGATGTTCAGACTTCTTGATTGCACTGAAGACCATATATATAAACTATGAAAGGCGCATGCCTTAACCTAGAAACAATATTAATTAGTATAATATTAGATAATCAAAAGTCCTTAATTAAAAAAACGCTCCATTGTTTGACTCATGATATTCTTTATTCTTCTTAAAGTTCTTTAATCCAGAATTGCTCCCGTTCCAGTCCCAGTCAACACGTGTTTCATCTGGGGATTACCCCTTGACTTTCTCAGGACTTTCTACAACAAACAGTGTCCAACATACATTTTTTAAAATACGCGTACCAATTAAAAGTTCACATTACCATCTTCTATTGCCATGCAAAGTGACTCGATGATTGTTACAAAGACAAAAAGTGCAAACCGTGATTTGAAACAACCTATATAGATATCACCCCCATATCTTATAGAACACCCAACCTCTATGTCTTTAAACCTCTTTGTCTTTAAAACCCCCATAAAGATCTCAGAGTTATAACAGTCTTATTAGTGAAACCCTTTCCTATAAAGATTATCCAAGGGTAGGTCGCTCCCCCTGCCGCTGCAGCTCCTCCAGGTTCCTGAGTTCCTGAGACCCACCTCACAGTAAGTACCCTCCCAGCCCCTCGCTCTGCCCCGCGCTACTCACCCTCTCTCCTGCTCCTGCTTCTTTTCTTCTTCTCTGTTCTTCTGTTCTTCCTCCTCGCTCCTCGTCTGTAATCTTCTTCTGTACTCTTCTTTTCCCCGTCTTCACTCTTCTTCTCTTCTTCCTCATCTTCTTCTGTGGTATTCTGCCCTCTGTTCTTCGTTTTTCTGTATCTTCTTCTGTGTTCTTCTGTGTTCTTCTGTGTTCTTCTGTGTTCTTCTGTGTTCTTCTATCTTCTTCTATGTTCTTCTGTGTTCTTCTGGTCTTCCTTTCTTCTCTCCTTCCGGTCTTCTGATCTTCTTTTCTTCTCTCCTTCTGTTCTTCTGTTCTTCTGTTCTTCTGTTCTTCTTGTCTTCTGTTCTTCTTGTCTTCGGCTCGTCTGCCTCCTCCGTCCTCTTCTCCCCGCGCCTGCCCTCCTGCTCCTGCCTCATCCCCCTCCCCCACTCGCATCCCCCTCTCTATCTCTCCTATCTAACCCGTTCACTATCTACCTCCCTCACTCCTCCTATCTACCTATCTCTCTATCTCTCTATCCTACTATCTAACTCCCTCACTCTCCACCTCCTCCTATCTTCCTATCTCTCTATTTCCCTATCTATCGATTTCCCTATCTATTTTCTCTATCTATTTCTCTATCTCTCCCCCCTCCCTCACCCCCTCTATTACCTATCTTCCTATCCTCTCACTCTACCTCTCACCCTCACCCACCTCTACAACCCCCTCCCCTATCTTCTCAACCCTACTCCTATCTTTCTCCCTTATCTCCTAAACCTCCTAACACTCACCCACCTCCACCCTTAAACCCCCCTCCCCCAGCTCTTCTCACTCTACCTGTCCCCCCCCTCCCTCGCGCTTTCCCGCCGCGACCTCCTGCACGCCCCGCCCCCCAGCTCCCATTCGCCCCCACCTGACCCCTCCCCCCCCACCTCATATGGCGGCCGCTGCGCGACAGTGGTAGCGACCCTTGACCCAAGGGTAGGTCGCTCCCCCTGCCGCTGCAGCTCCTCCAGGTTCCTGAGTTCCTGAGACCCACCTCACAGTAAGTACCCCCCCCTCCCAGCCCCTCGCTCTGCCCCGCGCTACTCACCCTCTCTCCTGCTTCTTTTCTTCTTCTCTGTTCTTCTGTTCTTCCTCCTCGCTCCTCGTCTGTAATCTTCTTCTGTACTCTTCTTTCCCCCGTCTTCACTCTTCTTCTCTTCTTCCTCATCTTCTTCAGTGGTCTTCTGCCCTCTGTTCTTCGTTTTTCTGTGTGTTCTTCTGTGTTCTTCTGTGTTCTTCTGTGTTCTTCTGGTCTTCCTTTCTTCTCTCCTTCCGGTCTTCTGATCTTCCTTTCTTCTCTCCTTCCGTTCTTCTGTTCTTTTGTTCTTCTGTTCTTCTGTTCTTCTGTTCTTCTGTTCTTCTGTTCTTCTGTTCTTCTGTTCTTCTGTTCTTCTGTTCTTCTGTTCTTCTTGTCTTCTGTTCTTCTTGTCTTCGGCTCTTCTGCCTCCTCCGTCCTCTTCTCCCCGCGCCTGCCCTCCTGCTCCTGCCTCATCCCCCTCCCCCACTCGCATCCCCCTCTCTATCTCTCCTATCTAACCCGTTCACTATCTACCTCCCTCACTCCTCCTATCTACCTATCTCTCTATCTCTCTATCCCACTATCTAACTCCCTCACTCTCCACCTCCTCCTATCTTCCTATCTCTCTATCTATTTCCCTATCTATCGATTTCCCTATCTATTTTCTCTATCTATTTCTCTATCTCTCCCCCCTCCCTCACCCCCTCTATTACCTATCTTCCTATCCTCTCACTCTACCTCTCACCCTCACCCACTTCTACAACCCCCCCTCCCCTATCTTCTCAACCCTACTCCTATCTTTCTCCCTTATCTCCTAAACCTCCTAACACTCACCCCCCTCCACCCTTAAACCCCCCTCCCCCAGCTCTTCTCACTCTACCTGTCCCCCCTCCCTCGCGCTTTCCCGCCGCGACCTCATGCACGCCCCCGCCCCCCAGCTCCCATTCGCCCCCACCTGACCCCTCCCCCCCCCCTCCTACCTCATATGGCGGCCGCTGCGCGACAGTGGTAGCGACCCTTGACCCAAGGGTAGGTCGCTCCCCCTGCCGCTGCAGCTCCTCTAGGTTCCTGAGTTCCTGAGACCCACCTCACAGTAAGTACCCCCCCCTCCCAGCCCCTCGCTCTGCCCCGCGCTACTCACCCTCTCTCCTGCTCCTGCTTCTTTTCTTCTTCTCTGTTCTTCTGTTCTTCCTCCTCGCTCCTCGTCTGTAATCTTCTTCTGTACTCTTCTTTCCCCCGTCTTCACTCTTCTTCTCTTCTTCCTCATCTTTTTCTGTGGTCTTCTGCCCTCTGTTCTTCGTTTTTCTGTATCTTCTTCTGTGTTCTTCCGGTCTTCCTTTCTTCTCTCCTTCCGGTCTTCTGATCTTCCTTTCTTCTCTCCTTCCGGTCTTCTGTTCTTCTGTTCTTCTTGTCTTCTGTTCTTCTTGTCTTCGGCTCTTCTGCCTCCTCCGTCCTCTTCTCCCCGCGCCTGCCCTCCTGCTCCTGCCTCATCCCCCTCCCCCACTCGCATCCCCCTCTCTATCTCTCCTATCTAACCCGTTCACTATCTACCTCCCTCACTCCTCCTATCTACCTATCTCTCTATCCCACTATCCCACTATCTAACTCCCTCACTCTCCACCTCCTCCTATCTTCCTATCTCTCTATCTATTTCCCTATCTATCGATTTCCCTATCTATTTTCTCTATCGATTTCCCTATCTATTTTCTCTATCTATTTCTCTATCTCCCCCCTCCCTCACCACCTCTATTACCTATCTTCCTATCCTCTCACTCTACCTCTCACCCTCACCCACCTCTACAACCCCCCTCCCCTATCTTCTCAACCCTACTCCTATCTTTCTCCCTTATCTCCTAAACCTCCTAACAGTCACCCCCCTCCACCCTTAAACGCAGTAGGCGAGCCAGAGGCAAGCCCGTCTGCGCCCGTCTGCGCCTGGCCCACGCCCAGCGCCACGACCCCTGGTCCCCAGCTCCCCCAAGCCCCGCTGACCCGCTACGACCCCACCACCCTCCACGCCCTCAACCCAGGACGCTCCAACACCTGCTTCCAAGCTCACCCCAAACGCACCCATGGACCCTTCGCCTGCAACTCCTGCAAACGCACCTTCCACCACGCAACAACCACGACCACAAGCCCACGCACCATCAACCACCTCAAGTGCATCCTAGTCAACGCTCGCTCCGTCCACAAACACGCCATTGAACTCTGGGACCTCCTGGACTCCATAGCACCGGACGTCGCCTTCATCACGGAGACCTGGATGAACGCCTCCTCGGCCCCTGACATCGCCACTGCCATCCCTGAAGGCTACAAGATCTCCAGAAAAGACCGCACCAACCAGGTAGGAGGAGGTATCGCCATCGTCTTCAAAGACTCCATCAGCGTCACCACCTCCACCGAAGACACCCCTCTCGCCGCTGAACACCTGCATTTTCAGATTCGCACCGATCCGAGGACCACCCTCAGAGGATCCCTCGTCTACCGTCCTCCCGGGCCACGCGCCCCTTTCACCGACGCCATCGCCGACTTCATCTCCCCGCACACCCTCTCCTCGCCGGACTACATCCTCCTAGGTGACCTCAACTTCCATCTGTAACAAAACAACGACCCCAACACCACCACCCTGCTCGACAACCTCGCCAACCTCGGCCTCAAACAACTGGTGAACACCGCCACCCACATCGCCGGACACACGCTTGACCCCATCTTCTCCGCCAGCAAACACGTCTTCTTCAGCCACGCCTCCGCCCTACACTGGACCGACCACAGCTGCGTCCACTTCACATTCCGACGCGAGACCCGCCACCTCCGCACCCAACCCATCCCTCGTCGACAGTGGAACAAGATCCCCGAAGAGCAACTCTTCTCCGCACTTGCCGCAAACCAACCCACCCTCACCACCGACCCCAACGACGCAGCCCTCAACCTCACAAACTGGATCTCCAACTGCGCAGACATCCTTGCTCCCCTCAAACGCACGCATCGACAGACCAACACCAAAAAACCTCTCTGGTTCTCTGACACCCTCAAAGAATCAAAGAAAACTTGTCGCGCCCTTGAGAAAGCCTGGCGCAAGGACCGCACCGCTGACAACATGACCGCCCTCAAGAACGCTACCCGCGAACACCACCACCTGATCCTCGCTGCCAAAAGGAACTTTTTCACCGACAGACTGGACAAAAACAGACACAACAGCAGAGAACTCTTCAGCATCGTCAAGGAGTTCTCCAACCCCAGCGCCAACGCCAACGCCGTCATGCCCTCACAGGATCTGTGCGAATCCCTCGCCACTTTCTTCCATCGCAAGATTAGCGACCTCCACGACAGCTTCGGACACCAGACCCATCCATACACCACCGAACCGGCATCTACGGCCATCACCCTCAACAACTGGTCCCACATCAACACGGAAGAAACCAAATCCATCATGAACTCTATCCACTCCGGCGCCCCTTCGAACCCCTGCCCGCACTTCATCTTTAACAAAGCCGACGACATCATCGCCCCGCACCTCCAGACAGTCATCAACTCTTCTTTTTCTTCTGCTACCTTCCCCGAATGCTGGAAACACGCCTAAGTCAACGCCCTACTAAAGAAACCTACGGCTGACCCGAGCGACCTAAAAAACTTCCCCCCATCTCTCTTCTGCCTTTCCCAGCCAAAGTAATAGAGAAGACCGTCAACAAACAGCTGACCACCTTCCTGGAAGACAACATCCTGCTCGACCCCTCACAAACCGGATTCCGAACCAACCACAGCACTGAAACCGCCCTCATCTCAGTCACTGACGACATCAGAACCCTGATGGACAACGGTGAAACAGTCGCCCTCATTCTGCTCGACCTCTCGGCTGCCTTTGACACCGTCTGTCACCGCACCCTAATCACCCGCCTCCGCTCCACCGGGATCCAAGGCCAAGCCCTGGACTGGATCGCCTCCTTCCTCTCAAACCGTTCCCAAAGAGTTTACCTCCCTCCGTTTCGCTCAGAACCCACCGAGATCATCTGCGGCGTACCCCAAGGCTCATCACTCAGCCCGACACTCTTCAATGTCTACATGAGCCCCCTCGCCAACATCGTACGCAAGCACGACATCATCATCACCTCCTACGCCGACGACACCCAACTTATACTCTCCCTCACCAAGGACCCCGCCAGCGCCAAGACCAACCTACAAGAGGGTATGAAGGACGTCGCAGATTGGATGAGGCTCAGCCGCCTAAAGCTGAACTCTGAAAAAACGGAAGTCCTCATCCTCGGCAACACCCCGTCCGCCTGGGACGACTCCTGGTGGCCCACGGCCCTCGGCACCGCACCGACCCCCACTGACCACGCCCGCAACCTCAGCTTCATCTTGGACCCTCTTCTCACCATGACCAAGCAAGTCAACGCCGTGTCCTCCGCCTGCTTCCTCACCCTCCGCATGCTCCGCAAGATCTTCCGCTGGATCCCCGCCGACACCAGAAAAACCGTGACCCACGCCCTGGTCACGAGCCGCCTGGACTTCGGCAACACCCTCTACGCCGGGACCACAGCCAAACTCCAAAATCGCCTGCAACGCATTCAAAACGCCTCGGCCTGCCTCATCCTCGACATACCCCGCAGCAGCCACATCTCCGCACACCTGAGACACCTGCATTGGCTCCCTGTCAGCAAAAGGATCACCTTCCGACTTCTCACCCACGCACACAAAGCCCTCTACGACAAGGGACCGGAATACCTCAACAGACGCCTCAGCTTCTACGTCCCCACCCGCCTCCTCCGCTCCTCTGGCCTCGCACTCGCTGCTGTCCCTCGCATCCGCCGCTCCACGGCGGGTGGGAGATCTTTCTCCTTCCTGGCGGCCAAGACCTGGAACTCCCTCCCCACCAGCCTCAGGACCACCCAGGACCACTCCGCTTTCCGGAGACTCCTAAAGACCTGGCTGTTCGAACAGCGATAACCCCCCCCTTTTTCCCCTAGCGCCTTGAGACCCGCACGGGTGAGTAGCGCGCTTTATAAATGTTAATGATTTGATTTGATATCATGTGAAAAGCCCATGCTTAATGGTGATCTGATCATAATCTCCCTTTATTGTGTCAATATAGAGAATCGGTGCCTGATCTCTCAATGTCAATCACATCTATCAAATTCTGTCCTTCTACTGGTTTATATTGTTGATACTGCGGTGCCATTTGCCATCTGTAATTATAAAATATACATTTTGTCATCAGCTCTGTCCCTTGTCACTGTTAGTTAATTGGTGAAGCAAAATTTGGTTCATAACGCTTACCTAGGCCGTCTGCGGTTGTTCAATGTGTTTAATATCTTTAATCTTGACCCGGATGCCCCAATAAAATCTCGCAAAAGAGGCGTATCCTGTAACATGAGTTAGGGATTAATAACTTCCTTATATGCCCACCTGTCTAATCGATCCCTTTACATATCAGCGCGAACCCGTACCAGTATTCAGCTTCCGTGAAGTCAGCGAGTACGCCGATTCCCCCAAAGAGAGTCCATTCTCTCTTTCGGCATATATAAGCCCGCCCTCTTGAAGACCATGCAGATCCTATAGCAATTTTAGACAAAATAGGGGTGATGTGCCAGTTCCTTTCAGATATGACATTTTACAAGTTGTGGGCTTCAGTGTCGGGGGCGGGGCTGCTATGGCACGAAGACGTACACTCTGGATGAAACCCTGGAAATTAGAATCTTCCCAGAGAACACTGGTGCAAAACATCTGTTTACCGTATCAAAACGTTCTCGAGAAAACTCAACGAAATGGTGGCAAAATCCGCAGAGGAAAATAAAATATTGAAACATTTTAAACTATATCAGGGGAATAAGTCATTTGACAGAAACAGTCACAACAGTAGCTAGAAGGGAAGTGTCCTTTTCCCTTTTGCCGCTGGGTTGGTGGTCGGGGAGCTGCATCCGTTAATAAATCCCGGCCACAAGGACAGTCTGAAAGAGATGCTAGTCATAAATGACTATATGGAAGTGAGAGCCAGGTTGACATTTTTCCTACATCAGTCAAGCGCTCAGTTAAGGATCTTTGAGTGCTGTTGATTATTCAGAAGGGATGCAAAAATTCCTTTCAGAGAACCTCCTTCTCTTCTAGCGTTCACGTGTATGGCGTTGTCAAACAATGATACAAAGAGTGAAGCTACGCTGTCAGGCGTAGAAAAACTTCTATTGAAAAAAAGCCATTGTTCAAGTTCCTACACATCAGAAAACGGAGGAGTTTTACTCAACCTTTTCTTAGTCTTGAAAGCAGATAGGTCATATAATCCGGTGCTCGATTTCAAGGCATTGAACAAATGGGCCCTCTTGTATCAATATCAAGTGATCCTCTTGCAGACGATAATCCCATTGGTAGGGGCAGGAGATAATTTGGTGACATTAAATTCGGACGTCCATGTACCTATGTATCCCAACAGCCAATCATTCCTAAGGTTGTGTTCGACTGAGGCATTTCAAATTGCAGGTGCTGCCGTTTGGATTGTCAACTGCCCCAAGGACATTCACGAAGGTATTGGCTCCAGATGAGGCCATTTTACAATATTGATGGTTTTCTCTCATTCCCTACTTGGATGACAGGGGAATATGTATTTCCTCTCTCTCTAAGGCTCACAAGGAAGTGATTACATTGAAGGATTTTCTCTGCAAAATGGGTTTGAAGTTGAACTTCAAAAAATTAGACTTAACTCTGGTCCAGATCAGAGAATTCATAGTGAAGATATTGGATACATGGGAAAGGCCTGTGTTTCTCCCTCGAGAATGGATTGTATTGCTTTGGAGGGTATTTATACATTACTATCTCAAATCTCTTCCTCAACAAGATCTTGATTGTGAGTCCAGGGCCTCATGGCCTCAATGACAGCTATGGTAGCATCGTGTCACATCAACATGAAACCTTTAGAACACTGCTCTTGGGTCATTGGATCTGGCTTCGAACAATTGCGAGGCATATGTCTCAGTAACACAAGAAATAGTCCAGGTTCCCAGTTACTGGTTACACATTCCGAATTTGGTGAAGGGAATCCCATTTCAGATGCCACTTTCACTTCTGTTGACAACAGATGAAAGTTTCTGGCGGTACAGTGCAACCCTATTGGACTGTCAGTGCAAGGGGCAATGGTCCAAGGAGGTCAGATGTCGATCTTCCAACTGCAGTGAACTGGCTGCAGTCCTGAAAGCAGTGCAGTTTTTTTCTACCTCAGTTAAAGAGGAACTGCCTCTAACACCAGACGGACAATCAGGTAGCTCAATCTTACCTGTATCGACAAGAGGGAACAAAGGGGGTTATCCTAACTTTGGAGGAGTGTTAATCCGTCCCAAAAGTGACGGTAAAGTGACGGATATACCACCAGCCGTATTACGAGTTCACAAGGATATAATGGACTCGTAATACGGCTGGTGGTAAATCCGTCACTTTTCCGTCACTTTTGGGACGGATTAACACCTCCTCCAAAGTTAGAATAACCCCCAAAGTGTCCTCATCTGAACCGGCTAGCAACTGAGATCTGTTCTCGGGCAAAGACCTGTTTATTGCCTCCAAGATTAGTATGTATTCAGGATGCTCTGCCTGAGTTGCAATTTGCCCTCTTCAGTTTTTTCCGTCTTCCAGTAAATATGTCAACTGTTTCGGTGCCTATAGATAGTCATGTTTGCGTCTCCTCAGCACTTAATGTTCCCAGTGTTTTGTATGGTGTTCAGTTGGCTACAGGTCTGGGTAATAGATGCCTTATCAATTCTTTGTCCCCGGGTCTGATATATGCTCCCCGGCCCACACAATGGATGCTCCATCAATTCTTTGGCTCCCTGGTCTTCTATATGCTTACCCCCAATTCGGCACCTCTCAAGGGTGATTCACCGGGTGGAGGGTGGGGAATGCTGGTGATCATTGTGGCACCTTTTTGACCAAAATGGTCTTGGTTCTCCTTCTGGATGAATCTATCCAATGGTTGTTTTTAAAACAGATTCCAATAGTACCAACAAATGACTCTGTAAAAGAGGCATTTGTTGCTATCATCATTTAATATGATAACAACAATTCTCATTGCTGCTTTTACAACATTCAGATCTAAATTATTTGATGTTTCAACAGATCCAATCTGTAATGTTTGCCAAACATACAATGGGATACCCAGGTGGCCACCCTAGAATATCTCTTGTATGGAAACATCCCACCAATCTCAGCACATTAGGAGAAGACAGGCTTTGTAGAGCAACCTTGAATCTGAGACAGAGGGTATTCTGCAACTGATTTACAAGCCTGAAAAATGGCTTGACTTATCCATGGACTCAAGGTGGATGCAGATACTTGTTTTCCTTTGTTAACACTCCCAAAAGCAATTAAGAGTGAATTTGAAATTCTGAACCCCCTTAGATGATCCAGATAACAAAAGAGAGTTATTATTATATCCAGGAATGAAAGATCCTGCTTTTGATCATCTCCCTATAAAACCGGTAGAATTAAATCCTGCTCAGCATGAAACTTCGAAATAACCTTAGGAATGAATTTGGGATCCTGATGTAGGATCACCCTATCTAGCAAAATCTTCAGATATGGGTAACCACCAGGGAACCTAGCTCACCAATCTTCCTAGCAACTGTAATTGGTAATAAAATTTTAGATTGGATGTGTTGAAACATGAAATAATTTAGGTCTGAATGTTGTAAAAGCAGCAATGAGATAATCATTGTTATCGTATTACACGGTGATAGCAACAAATGCCTCTGGTACAGAGTCATTTGTTGGAAGCTTGTGAAATCCTCATGACAGTAATACAACCACTACTTACCAATAAACGTAATTTCCCCGAATTATGTCCCTCTCGTCCAAGTGAGAGCCACTCTCTCCCTCCTGGTTGAGTATTTATTCTTTGCCTCCTTTTTTATTTTTGTGATTCTCATAGAATGAGCGGGGAGAGGAGGAACCTTAAGTCCCTACTAATCATGGACACAGAAGTAGGACATTGCATGGTAAGGGCCTATGATGGGCAGGCCGCCTCGTAAGGTGTGGACTGGGTCGCAGGGGACCTAATTTGGGAAAATGAAGTTTACTGGTAAGTAATAGTTTTATTTTCTCAGATCTTTACAGTTTAGTTGAGTACCCAACCAATCAGCAAACACACTATGAGGGATCAAATAATAGGTAAGGAAATCTTGTAATGATTGCTATGAAACAGCATCATAAACTCTAGAATCCATGAGTCAGAAATTCACATTGACTCATAAGGAAAAGCAAGTGGTGCTTGATCTAAAAGAAAACAAAACGTGTGTGTTTTTAGTTTTTTGTTTATGGTGGCCCGAAGGAGGCTAAGGCTCATATTCAAGAAAAACATGCATGTTACTTTATGTGGTTTGGCATGTAACACTTTTCTTTACTGTACGAAAAGGACGCCAAGAATGTGTAATTGTGTCCTCACTGTATGGACATTCCTTTATTTTCTTTCAAAGAAGCATACAACACAGTCAAAGCCCAAAATGCTGGGATCAGGCTGGATTGGATAGTAACAGTCAGATTTAAATAACCCTGATCTCATCCTTTGGATGTAGACCCTTTCCAACTTTTAAAGCAGTGTTGCATACCAGTAGAATAGAACTCTTTTTGAATGGGCCAGAGAATATGCTTATTGCTACAACATGGCACCACACCTATCCTGGTACCTATATAGGCTCCTTTCATTAATAGTACTGACATATTTGCAAAGTTATTTCAATGAGCCTTTCTGGCTTGGCTACTTGAAATGTGTATAGTAAGTGAACAGAAGCATCTTTACATGAGGTGACAGGAGTAACAGTTCAGACTTTGAGGCTTTTTTATAGGCAATACATAACCCTGAAAATAGACATTGGGGATGTGTTTATCTTACAGCTGCTTCACCATAGGGAGTTCTTGAGTTCTTAGAGGTCTGATAGTTATATCTTCCGCAAGACTTAATCTCACCTAAAGAATTATCATTCCAGGCTGTACTGGTTGTTCTCCCAGCGGTATCTCTCCAGGGCTCCCTGATGGTGCCGCACAGACAGCAGAGTATATTGGGTACCATCCATCATACTGGCATCAGTTCCTGTTCTTTTATGTAGACTCTGTGTTCCACAATTTAATTCCTCTGTATTTTGACATCGATTAGGTCGAACGTCTCCTGAAAATGTAATTTTTCAAGTTATGTCGCACATGCTACAAGATGATGTCTTTAATGAACCTGCATCACATCTGCATATGGTGTCTGGGCTCAGAAAACACACTTCCACCACTTGTGATGCCTTTTGTGCACCAGGAGGACACCCGGTAGCAGGAAGCCAAGCAGCTTTTGATTCAGGCCACGAGGGATATGCCACAGCATTCTCACTCACCACCAGGTAAGACCCCCTATCAGGTAACAATCTCCTAGGATCTGAAACAGGAAGGAGTAGTCTCTTATTCTAGGAAATGGTCTCAGTACTGGACGGTTAAGAGTCTTGATGCCATAGCCTAACACTGGCCATTTCCTCCTTGTCCGATATAATTTTGACATAGAAAACGATTCACCTGGAGTTTCTGTGTACATTGCCTGCCCCGCCGCAAGCTTGTGCTGTACTTGTATAGGATGGCTGTTTTACTCTCTGAGCCACTCCTAAGTGGGTGAGCGATATAGGATGCACAGCAGCTCTGACCTCGATGGCAACAGATGGTGCACCTCCGAGAACACCAGCCCAGTGCCCAAAAAGGACAGTTGAAGCTTTCCAATGTTCCCTCTGCAATTCGGTCAGACCTTTTTTATGCACCAACAGAAATGTCGCCCTCAGAGCCAACTCTGACACTGACCTTGAAGGTGGAAGCAATTGTCTGCATGTCAAGAGAGAAAGTGAAGGCAAACTTCAAATAACGCCTTCTTAGGGGTCTGCTTCCCTTACTTCGCGGGAGTTACATCGGGAGTAATTACTACATTGAATTATTTGTAAATATGTCCTTAGTTATATTTAATAAAACTATTCCAAAAACTATGTGTACATTTTAAAGTTAAATTTTTAATTAGATTAATTACATTTTTAAACATGATAGTTTTTTTTAGGATTGGGGTGGTTAGTGTTTTGGCATAAGGGAATTTTTGCAGTTCACGAATGGGTCTCTTTTTGGGGTGCAAGTGTTTTTTTTTAAGGTACATGTGTGGATAATGAATTGGGGTGTAAGTTGTTTTTTAGGGTTCCTTGTTGGGTAGGTTTTTGGAGTAAAAGGTTTTTTTTTTTTTAAAGTTCACGGGTGGATAGTTTCTTGGGGTATAACTGTTTTAGTGTTCAGGGGTGTGTAGTTTTTTGGGGTGAAAGTTTTTAAGGCATCAGAGTTTTAAAGTTTTTTGGGGTATGAAGCGTTTCTAAGGATTATGCGATAGTTCATATTTTAGTACTTTTTATAATTCAGTAGTCTTTTGAATTATAAGGTGTTTTTAAGATTCAAGGTGGGTAGTGTGTTTGGACATAGGGAATTTCTAGAGTTCAGGGATGGGTAGTATTTTGGAGTGAAGTGAGATTTTATTAGAGCTCAGCTAGTGTTTTGGGGTAATGGGATTTTTAGGTTTGAGGTATGTACACTTTTGTGAGTAAGGTGTTTTTGGTTCAGGGATAGGTAGTTTTCTGGGGTGTCGGGCTTTTAAGGTTTTATTTTAGTTAAGGCTTTTAGAGGGTCAGGGTATTGGTATTTATAGGAGGAGTCATGTAGGGTACATACAATCAATCGATTTATTTAAATAAATGAATTTACATTTCTTTTGGGTTACAATTAAAGTAAAACAAACTATTATTTAAATTAGACGATTATTAACAAAACAAATCATTTAAAAAATACTTTGCAATATAAAATGAATTATGTCATTTTAGCGGTAAAATAATGACGTGTAAATAAAATGAAACATAGTTAATGTATACAATTTAGATGTCTTACAATTAGAACTAGAATTTAAATTAATGATATGCACAAGGCACAATGTGTATGTATACACACACACACACACACACATACATTGTGTGTGTAAAAACAATGATTAAAGTTACATTATATTTAGGTGTTGGAATGAGACACAAGTTAATGTAAAACACACTGCAGTATACCACTTATAGTTTAATAAATTAGTTGTAACTTGCAGCCTATCATGCATTATGACCTAACAAATTACCTCACTAATAACCTTAAATACACATCAATTATGGCTTCAATGATTATATTTAAATGACAAGATTGTTAAACATACTAAAGATGACCGCCAAAGGTTTTGTCTGTTTGCTGTAGGCTTTGTGAGAAAGAGTAATACAACACCCTCAATCGATATTTATAAGCATGTCTGTAAGCTTTTAGAAGATGCAAAGGATATTGGAAAATTCAGGAGTGAAGAACTTTTGTGGATGTCATTGTCTTTTTTTACTTGTATTCACCCAAAAGATGGGTGCAGGAGGGGTAGGTCACTTGCAGAAAGTTAGCAACTGAACATCATTGATCAATAGGCCCTTTGTTAAAACTTTGCTGTGAAGGGCTGAAATCTGAGCAAGTAGGTAGTTATGTGGTCACAGAGGGATGGGTCTAGACCCTGGCCACAAGTAAGGCCCTGCTGCCTTCCGCCTGGAGGCTATGTTAAGCAGGGATTAGCCACATGAAGAGAGTTGAGCACATGGTCTGGTTATAGGGCATGCCCACTGCCCAACCCCTATTGTATGTTGGATGTGGGGTTTGCTGTGACATCAGGCCTTGCAGGCAACCTGCAGTATGTATGCCCAAAATCTCTGCATAGTGGAGGTTGGCAAGTTGTGAAGGAATGGGTGCAGACCCTCGCCACAGGCTCAGCATTGTGTCAAGCTTGCCTTACATATGGTGGAAGATACTTTGCAGTGGAGGTTTGATTCTTGCTAAGGGTTGAATGCACTGACTTACTGAAGCCGGGACCCTAAGGCAGACTGAATGCAGGGTCTGGGCATGAATGAGATGTCATGAGTGATGTAATCAATGATGTCATTTAACCCGTCATGAGTGATTTAATATGTGAGGACATAAGCAGTGAATGATGAGGGAACATGTTATGTTATAACTGGCACATTTAAGTGTTTTGATTTGTTTTTGTAACTAGTTTGTGTCTCATTCCAACATCTAACTATAACTTTAGCCATTATTTTTTCAGTGAATTTCTGTTTATTGTTTTAACATAAGTGAAGGTCTTAGCATTAACCTCACTATAATGTCACTGCAACTTTTGTTTTCTTCAGTGACTATAGTGGAAAAGGGATGCTGTTTTTATAGAGTTATCTCCGTCTTTAACTATTTTAGCCCCTTTAAAAATGCACGCAACATCTCCTTTTCCTACGAAACTGCTTTCACAAGTGTCTCCTTTTATCCTGAATACAAAATGTTAATGCTGTAGATGTTCATTAGGACCCCATGGTGACACTCCAGTTGATTACTTCGGAATTAGCTGACTGAATGCTGATGGTGTTGGAATTACATTTCACTCTGCTTGTCAGAATGTTTTACTGAAATGGATGAAGATATTTAAGACCTCACAGAAAATGTGTCCTCATTTTAGATTTCTATAGCACTAAACATAAATGTTATGACAAAAAAAACCCTAATTTTGTTCATATCCTGCAGTCTCCTCAGGTGGAAAATCCTCCATTGTTGTCGATGTTATGGCCAGCCAAACAAAAGCAAGGACCCCTGGGGACCACCCACATATCCATGAGGTGAGGGTGTGTTCACCTTGCCATCCTATATTTTTCTAATTCATTGTAAGGGCGCAAGGACCATGTACCTCAGTCTGCTAATGGCTGCCACAACACAGTGTTCATGGTGTGGCAGCTAATCAGTATTGACTATGCCCCTTTAAATTGGCCAATCAGAGCACAATGGACACACGCAATCCAGATATATCTAATTTTTACTCCTTTATGCGCAACTCAAGTACCTCCTTAAATTCTAAGTACTCTAGTGTGGCTGAACGGATTTACACCAAATCACAAAACTCATGCTTTGTGATTGAATTTCTACCTTTTTGCTAAATTTGTTGTAATTCCCATCAGCCATGTTCTGCTTCAGAGAGCCATGTTTCCTATGGGAATTAACATTTTCCCCTGCTTGAACGATAACTGTGTAGTTTGAGTTAGGACCTAGTTACTATATAAAATAGTTTTTTTGTTTTGCTAATAACTTTGGTGCTGTTTGACAAATCTTCACGAAACTTTCCAAAGAAAAGTTCATCCACCACGGCTCCTTCCTGGAAAGTTTCAGAGTGGTCTGTCAAGTGAGGGGCAAAGAAAAAGGGGGAGTCCCAACACACAATTTCCCCATGTAATTTTTGTAGGGAATTTTGAACAGTGCTATAGCACAAACGGCTGACCAGAATTACACTAATTTTGGCAGAAAGTTGGATCATTACCCAGAAAGAGTACTTTTGAGATATGGTCTAATTCTGTTTAGCTTTTGAGAAATTAAAGTTCAAAACTTGTAGATATCTAGGCAATTGAGTTGAAATAGAAATAAATACAAGCCTTCTGATTGGCTGATGGGGCTCCTTTATGATTTCTTATTTATGAGGACAATTAATATGGTCTTTAGAGACTTGCATTCCTCATTTTTCGCCTACCTGTCACCACCACTCCTGGATTGTTAAGCTTGGTAGGCAGTATAGCCCGTGTTCCATGAATCCCAAGGGGCCCATTCTCCAAAGGATTTTGGTCATAAGCGTTTCTAGAGACTACATTCCTAAGTCACAGATGTAAGTCTTTAAAGGGCAACAGTAATCTTTGTTTTGTCATCAGCGAATGGAAATCACATGGTTGTGGGCGCACATTGTATTCCTCTAAGAGTTTAAGATACCCGCACACAAGAATATTAGATAGATTTTATGGTCCTGATGACTGACATAGATTGTTAGCGACAGGATGGGCAAGAAACATGTTGGCCACTGACCACTTCATAAGAATATAAGTACGATTTTGTAACTGTATATTCTCCTTTGTTTTTAATCTGTGACATAGTCCCTCAACAATAAATGGAGTAAAACCAGAGTTCTGTAGTTGATTTTATATGTCACACCATCACCATCTTGCATTTTTTCCTCCAACTTACACTTCGGTAGTAACCGGGTCGCACAATTGCAAACACCATGGCCATTACTCACAAAAGATTTCTAGCAAAGAGTCTACATAAGGGGTCTCTTGGCCATTTCAAGGCCAGTGCACCATAAACCATAGGCCAATGATGAAGTATTCCATCTTTTGGTGAGGCTAAGGACTTGTGCTCCAAGATGTTAACGTTTTTACTGACCTGCTTTCAATGACCAAGGAGTCTTACTGTTTTATATGTTGCTGGGGGCCGCTGTGCTCCCTACAGCCCTTCATAATGTTAGAACATTGCTTGGTAGTGCCTCGGCCCCTTCTGGGGGCACCAGCAGTATCCAAAATAATATTTAAAATTTCTCACAGGTCAGCACACCGAAACTTTATATTTTGTAATCTGGTGCCACTAGAGGACCCCAAGTGGCTGGTTACTTATAGATAGAGTCTATTTTCCATAGGAATTGTTTTTTTGGTTTGCCTTTAACTTTGGCTCTGTTTGACAAATCTTCACAAAACCTTCCAAAAAAGTATCACTCTCCTCAACTCCTTCCTGGAAGGCTTTAGGGCCAAGTGAACGTGGGGTCCCGAAACTCCTTTTCCCCTATGAAGTTTCTCCATAGGAAAGTTAGACGGGGCTACAGCAAACATGGCTGAGCAGAATTACACCAAATTTGTTAGAAAGCTAGATCTAGGTCCAGAAAGCATGCTTTTTGTGATTTGGTGTAAATCTGTTCAGTAGTTTTTGAGAAATTGTTTCAAAATGTATGTGTATATCTCACCATAGAAGATTTGCTGATCGACAGATCTAAAGATAAGAACTGATTGGCTGCAACCACATGAACAAAGATGTGGAGGCAGCCATTTTAGGACTCAGGGACTCAGTCCTCTCTCCTGAAAAAAAAGTCCTGCTCTCCATGCCATGATGGAGTGGTCCTAAAGGCCCCCACCCCCAAGGCCAATAATGTATTTTTTTTAAACTGGACTGTAGATCCGCAGATCAATGGTCCTGTTCACAAAAAATAAACTGTGGGTTCTCACACATTTAAAAAATAAGTCCCCTGGGCTTTGTCAGGGCCTGGAAGTTGCAATATGTGTTGTTTGGGGAGAGGTGTGCGCCCCCTCCTTCCCTTCTGGTGGCCCTGAAGACCCCATTATCCAGGGCTGGTTCATTAATTTCTAATATATATACTGCCCCTCTCCATGCACTTCTGTAAAGCCCAGGGGACCCCATCCCCTGGAACCAATTAGTTTATTTGTGGGGCTGAGTTTTAATGTTGGGGGGCATTTGGAGCCCTCCCAGAGCTTGGTAGAAGGCCTGGTGACCACACCTCTGGTCCAAATTTATTTATTTAATGGGGAGGGAACCTGAGACTACCCTCCCCAGGCCATTGAAAGGCCCCAGAGCCCCTTTCCCCTGGGCCAAAGGAATTTTTAATGGGTAGAAAGGGCTTGGGGCTCCCCTCCCTGAGCCATCTTATGGCCCTAGAGACCCTATCCCCTGGGACCTGATTACAGCAGTGTCCTGGGGTCCCAATCCCCTGGCACACTGCTGTGCTCCCTGCCTAAGCAAATAAATGGTATAATTTCTCTGTTGTGGGTGCACTAGGTTGGCACCGGGGCATCCATGGGAATACAGTGTCTGGCGTCCACTATGAGTGCTGGCTGTGCAGCCTGCAGTGGCCACAGGGGCCTTAGAACTCCCGCAAAAGCCCTCAACTTAAAAAAAAAAAAAAAAGGGTTTGCGAGCCCAGGACAGGTTCCAGGACATACATGGTAAAAGTTACATGTCTGGCTCCCACCAACACCCAAAATGGATGCTTGCTGGGGAGCCAGCACAGGAACAGTGCTTTGGGGATCCACCAACAGCCCCCCAAATTTAAACGAAGTGTGGATGTGCCACCCAAATAAACTTCAAAACATAACAAATACTAATGAATGAGCAACAGAAGCAGTTCATTTATTAATCGCTGTTATGGGCTAAAAGCACCCCATAATGCTCTGCAAGGGCTTTTAAATTATATTATTTTCCCTAGTGGTGCCCGTAGAAGGGACAGAGGCACCACCAACTGTTTTTTTTTAAATATTGTGGGGGGCTGCAACCTACAGTGACATAAATGGTTACAGTGCTTAGTGGGTAAGATGCTTTACAATAACATCTCAAAGTAATAAAATCAGTGGTCAAAGTCGTTCTTTCCCTGCAGTGGATGACTCTGTTTGAATAAAAGCAACACAGTGAATCAGGAATCTATATATTAGACTAATGGTGTTCTTTTTTACCCTTGCTGCTGTAACTTTCAAATGGAGTAGGGACTGTAAATATGATAATCACTGGAAGCTTGTTTATTTCTTCCTGCTAGGGCCATTCTGTAGCGAGTGCTGAAACGTATGAATCATATTCTTAAATGGAGAAGCCAGAATATCCTAAGAACTGTATATAGTTTTTCATTGTGTGAATTCAGAATTTACTAAAGCGTAAGCTCTTGGATTATGTTTTTGAAAGTTTTTTCTAGGGAAGTTATCTCCCACTTCAGGGTCATGTGATGTAGCACCATGCTTAGGACTATCCAAATCATTAGATGTTTATAATGTTCCTTATCACACCTGCTCACCGTTTTGTTTAGTTTAGTAATTTTTACTGGAAAGCAAGGTAGTAATTTGTAAATAGAATTAAAATCACATATAATTAGAAGTAATAAAACATTGCTTATCAAATTTTGAAGAATTATATGTAACAAGAGAAAGAGAAAGAAATAGAAAAAGCTCAAGAGGATAGAGAAAGGAAAGAAGAAAAGAGAAAGAAAAGGAGATAATACTATGACATACTAAGAGTAACAGTTGAGTTCAAGGAAAGGACATTAGTAAGATGTAGCCAAAATAAATCATGTGATTGTTTCCTGAAGGATAGGAGAAGAGGCAGTGTGCGTTCTCTGACCATCACACACAGAATTTCACCAAGTAAGAACAGATAAATTAAAAAGACTTTCCAGCAGGATAATATTACTTTAAAAGCAATTACAATTAAGAGATCAAACAAAAGAGGTATATTAGTAAGATTTTCAAATTGGATTATAACCTAGAGTAAAGTAAGGGGTAGTTTAAAATTAAAAATTCTTGAACATTTACACCAAGCCTTGACCCAAAAAGCCTTCATGTAGTGACAATTGTATAATAGTGAATTTTAGAGCCAGTATCATCATTACAAGACCAGCAAGAGATGAAGCAGATTTATCAAATTTAGCAATATGCACCTGATTAAGAAAAGTTCTATTATTATATAATACAATTATTGATTAATATTCATAGCTCCAGAGTTATAAATAATTTCAACCATAAAGTGTCCCACAATTGAATGGCAAACAAAACTGTTAAATCTTCTTCCCAAAGGAAGGAGTTCAATATTATTTTTAGTTCTAGTTGGAGTATAAGGAGCAGCCATGGGAAGAGCTCCATTTCAAATATTATCACTATTTACATTCAATAAATGTAACAAAGAATAATAATTTGTAGAGGACTTGGAAATAAAATGTTGGATAGAGTCATGAATGAGATTGTAGTCAGCTATAAATTAAGCAGGTAATTGATATTTCTTCTCCAAATCATAGAAAGTTGCAATGTTGTTCTCATTCCAAAATTGATAAATATGAAGTATATTATTTTCTTTCCATTGTTTACAACAAATCTCTCTTATATATCTTTAAAAACTTATTATATCAATTTGATGAGTTCATAACACATTGTTGGTGTGTTGGGTGTAAATGTATCATGTAATGTATTTAACAGGAAGTGTGAGAAAACAGGGCTGATTGCAGAGGCCCCCTAACTTTTTGCCCCCGTTTTTCACTTTTTGCTGGTGTTTTCCTGACTGTAATGGTGCCCTGGGGACTGATAACCAGTCCCAGGGCCTGTGCTCTGTGTAAAATCAGTATGCAAATTAGGCTAATTATAATTGGCTAAGTCAACCTACCAATAAGTCCCTAGTATATGGTAGGGCATGCAGGTTTAGGGACCCCCAGCATAGGTAGTGCACCCATGCACTGCTGAGGTGCCCAGTGTCATTTTAAAGGCAGGCCTGCCTTGCTGGCTGCTTTTAAATTAAAGTTATTTGCAAATTCGACTTTGGAATTAAATGTAGTTCCAAAGCTTTAAACTACCTTATGTTTACATATAAGTCACCCCTAAGGTGTGCCCTATGTGCCCCTAGGGCTGTGTGTCATGTATCTATAAGCAGGGACCTTATAAAAATAGTTTTATAAGCCCTGGTGAGGTAAAACAGGCAAATTCATTTTCCCCTCATTGTAGTGAATGGCCTCCATAGGCTAGAATGGGGAGACTATATTTTAATTTTAAAGGTCCCCTTAGGTAACAGATACAACAAGTTTGGTATCAAATTAATTGTTATAATAAATCCCACAACTTCCATGTGGTTGGATTTAATATAACTTGTTCAGGTAAGGAGTTTAAACTTTACCTGAAAAGTTGCCAGCTTCAGCTCTGCAGTGTTTGTGCTGCTTTGCTCTGATTGGCAAGCCTCTGGAAGCCTGGCCAGGCTGCCTTGATGAGGTGTGAAGTGGCCTGGCTCATCACAAAGAGATGTGGCTGGGGGAGGAGATCTTTCCTCAGCAGGTGGGGAAGCAGGAAGGGGGGGGAGGGCTGCCAAACTGGTCTTCAAAGGCAGGGAAGGACATTTGGAGCAACCAGGAACACCCTAACATCCTGCAAACCCAGACAATTAGGTGCCCCCTTGATTAGATTAGGAGAGGGGTGTGTTTAGAATTTGTAGCTACACCAGTGGGTGGGCTCAGCCAGATGTAACCTCCAAAAATCACTTTCAGCCATGATGGATTTTTGAGGAATGTTGCTCCCTGGGATTGATTTTTGCCACACTTTCCAGGAAGTGGTCATCACAGGGGGAAGGACCCTGCCCCTGATTGTAGAACCAGGACTCCCCTGTTTTTCACCCAGCAGCAAGGATAAAACTGACAGACCTGCACCCACACCTCAGTTCCCTACCAGATCCCTATCAGATTCCAACAAGGAAGAACTACAGAAGAAGAAGGACTGCCCTGCTGGACCCCTGGCCTGCACCTGGACACTGCACTCTGGAGGACTGCACCAGCTGCACACTTGGGCTTCACCACAAGAAGGACTTTGCCTGGCTTCAACTGGTTCAAGGAGGGACTCCCTGTTTGCTACAGGCGAAAACTTGCTGACCAGAGTCCCCTGCACCAAATCCTGAAGAAACCAACCAGTTGACCACTGTCCAGTGGCCAAAAAGGAGTTTGCGCCAGGTGCGTTCTGAGAGTTGTAGTCCGCACCCTCAAGGAGCATCTCAGAGCTTCTGGAACCTTGGGGTGAACCGTGGACCTCAAAAGAACCTTAAAATAACATCTGGAAGAAGATCCAGAAGCTTGGAGAACTTTGGAGAACTTTTGGAAAAAAGCTCCATAGAGGGACCGACCCGCCGCAGCAACTCTAGCCGGCTTGCCTCAACCGGGACCCAGCCTGACTTGCAGGTTTGTCCCCATGAATAAAATCTCCCAAAAAGTCAGAACATAGGAAGTTGACAGGGACCTCCCAAGCAGTGTATCCGAAGAGGGCTCTAAGGACGTCAGATCAAGATTCAGGTTTGCCCCGGTCAAAGGAATTTCACCTAAAAAAAAACGACTAAGTCCGAAGGAAAAAATATCCACGGGGGCTCCTGCGACGCGTATCCGAGGAAGAGTTCCAGGAGGTCGGATTGAACTGGCAGGTTCATCCAGCTGAAGAAAATCTCCTGAAAAATGACTACGTTCTAAGGTAAACTTTTGACTGAGGCCTCCCGCGGGCTGTAGCTGGGCCGGGCTCCATCGTGGTCGGCCTTAAACTTTGACTTTACCCGGGTCCAGGTGTGACCAGATGACCAGATTGGAGCTTTTTGTTTCTATGCGCTAGAAAGCATTAATTCTTTAAAAATTCATATCTCCGGTTCCCCTAATCCGATTTTATTCGTTTTGGTGTCATCATCAGCTAAAATATTTCCTATGTTTATAAATTGATTTTGGATTTTTAAACTGTTTCCTTTGTTTTATTTAATTACTGTTTTGTGATATTTGAACGTTTTACGCTTTGTCTCCTAAGTTAAGCCTTGTCGCTTGTTGCCAAGCTACCAAGGGTTGAGCTAGGTTTGATTTACTGAGACCTAACTGGACCTAAGGGGAGTGGAGGTTAGTGGCCTATTGCTAAGTGCAGGTACTTACCAGCCCTTACCAATAACCCATTTTCCAACAGGAAGTGAGAATATTGTAAGATAGAACTACAATTAGACATACAAATAATATCCTTCAAAGAGAAGTCACTAAACAACAATCTTTCAAATACAGTCCAGCTGGGTAGAGGGTTATAATGAAAATCATGTATCAAGGTGCAAGAGAGTCTAATCATAAAAGATGACTGGTATAATTTGAAATCTGAAAGTCTGACACTACCTTCCGTCTCTGGTCTCTTTAACCTAGAAAGAGAAATGTGGGGAATCTTACCATTCCATAAGAATTTCAAACAATAAGAATTAAGTTGTTGGAAGTAATAGTTTGGTAGCAATGAGATAGTATAAATAACATATGGTGCAAAGTTCAAATTGGTATACATATGCCTAAAACACACAGAGTTCAAAGAAAGTATCTTAATCTTAGTAAAATTTAGTTTATAGCATGAGACACTAGATTACAATGGATTTCCTAGATTTCTTGAAAGAATGGATTCAAAGAAGTAACAGGGATGCAGATAATTTAATTTCTCTTCAACCATGCTTAACTTCTTGAGAGCTAGGGACGAGATGGTCTCGTCCTCAGCACAATTAGGGGTGCTGCACTGAGGAAGAAACCATCTTGCCCTTAGCTTTTAAGTCACTACAATCAGATCTATTTGAATTACATTGAATTCTTAAGGGTTAGAAACCTAATGCAAAATTACCTCGATGTAAATTAAAATGGGGGAAAATCGTCTGTTAGCAAATACACTGGTTCAGGCATTGGAATCATAATTGGACAGAAGAAATGAATTTAAGACCAAAACCAAACCACTGGAGTATTTTAAACAGATTGTCAATTTATACTGTCAAAAGCTAACCTAGCATTAAGCTAAAGTCTGCTCGGGGAGATTTGAATCTATTAGCTTGACAGAAAACGTTTAAAAAAATGTGTACGTTGTCAGCTGTACGTTTACCTTTAATAAAAGCAGAGTAGTCAGATTTGATGGGGGGACGATAGAATCTAAACTAGTAGCTTAGATCTTAGAAAACGTTTTACAATCATAATTAATAAGTAATACATATCTATCATTTTTACAATATTTAGGGTCCATATCATGTTTGGGAATTATGGTCATTAATTCTTCGAGAAAGGTGCCACTAGCCTAGGATTAGAAGTACATTTAAAAATTCCAACAATTTAGGTCTGACAATGGGGATGTTGAAGAAATAAGTTCAATGGAAAAGCCACCCGCACCTGGCGCTTTTGCTTTCTTGAGGTATTTAGTGGCAGACAATATTTCTTGCAACTCAATATCTGCGTCTATATCTTCAAATGTATCAGTTACATAGGATACTTTTGGAATATCTTTAAAATACTTCATAAAATCAGTATTCCAAGGGTGGGTATCTTCAGTATATAATGATTTATAATGTTTGAATGGAGTTAGAAATGTCAGAATTAGAAATTGCAATATAAGTGTCAAGTTCATTAACAACAAAATAAACAGCTTTATGCTCCATTTTAACTTTTAAATAATTAGCAAGCATCTTTTCTGCCTGATTCTGACAACTATGAAATTTGGATTTAAATCTTGGTAAAACATTGCAAGCATCAATGGTAGCAACTTTATTTCATTCAAACTTAGATTTAATTAAATCATGGAGAATATTGGAGGCTTTGGAGGCAAAATAATTATTTTCAAGTGTTTTATTGTTTGTAAAAGAAGGTCATACTTACTATTTAAAATCTTTCACTAATCAGCTCTTAAAGAGGCCTTAAGGGCACCACATTCATTAACATCAACAGTGGGTGTATCTGAGGAATTATTACATTGAAAAAAATATTTTATAAAAGTAGTGGTTTCACAGATAAGTGTTTTGTCTGACAAAAGATGATAATTAAATCACCATCTACAAACATTTGATTCAACAGGTGATATCTACAGAATCCAAAGTTGAATCGTGGTCAAATAGAAGAATGCTGTAGAGCCAACCTTAGCAGAGTGTAAACTAGATAATAACTATTTAGCAACAACAATATAAGCAGTTCTGGAAAGTCTATTGTGAACATTAAGAAAAATTGGATTTGTCAGGATTTCAGGTTCTCCAAACATCAAATAAAGTTATAGAGGAGACTACAGATTTGGTCGCCTTATGAAATGTGCCATTTTGAATTTATATTTAGATTTTTGATCAGTAAAAGGATCTATTAACTGATTTAAGTCAACTGCCACAATGACATTTGAGTTAGAAATTTTAACAAGTTGAATTTTAATAGTGTGCCGGAATTTATGTTCAAGCTTAAGTAGGGCCATAAAGATTAACCAAAGTCATATGTCTATTATCATTAGTAATATCGGCTAATACTCATCTGCCAAAACTATCTCATTCTGCAGATAAAACTTGCAGTCTGAAAGACGTATGACAAAGAATGGTAACTCAACCTATGCAATCAATTCCTCAAGAGAAAAAAACAAGACCTACCCATAGTCTTACCGATATAGCAGATTCAGAATCACTGCAATGTGTTTCTTATAAAAAGCAAATAGCACTTTTGGTTTCAAATTTAGATAAATTAGAATGTTCAGTTTGTCTTTTAACCTAATCCCCACGTCCATGAACATTCAATGACACAATGTTCATTTTGTCTTTCAACCTAATTTCCAATTCCATGAACTGGATTAAGGGTGACAATCTGGAACAAAATAAGAAAATACATAATATGAAAATGGTAACTATGATATGCAAAGAAAATATCCTAGGAGAACAAACCATATCATACACTACAGTAGCACTAAAAAAGGAAAGAGCAAAATAAGAATCGAAAAATTGTCAAAAAGAATAAAAGAGACAGCAGATCAATAGGGGAAACCCAAATCTGAAAAGAAGAAATACAAAAAAAGTAGATGTGATGTGTAGATAACATGACAAGTCTCGCAGTAGAACTAAAAAATAAACAATAAAGGATAACAAAAAAAACTATATATTTCTATGGTTTTGATGATGCAATCTATATTGCATGAGAAGAAATATTCTAAAGGAAAATGTTTAGTTTAACACGGTCATCAATAGATTAAGTGGAGAGCTTGTGAGTTATTTCCAGGAATAGCATAATATTGCCTTGAGGTTTAGAGGAGTGGGGATTGTATTTCCACAAACAATGAGTATGATGTATATTGAGGGGAGAAGAAATAGAGATGTTGAGAGGGTCCAGAATGAGCTTCTACAAAAAGTCAAGAATGTTAGGGCCTTCATCACTTCCAGCAGACAATACAGTTGTAGTTTGTTGTGATGATTTATGTTTTCCAAATCCTCTTTATGGAGTTTTAGTTTCAAAATGTCTTGTTCAACCATAGGAATCTTCACAGAAACATCTTGAATTGAGCTAATGCGTTCTTCCATTTTAACCATCTTATTTTCCATGATTATCCATCTGTCCTCTATCCATTGTAGTTTTTTATTGGTAGAGCTCATGAAGGGTTGAAAGGCTCTTACTTCATCAAGACTGGAGTGTAAAACTTAATGTGTAGATGAAGCAACAGGTGATGGAGGATTATTCTTGGCTCTCTTATGTTTTGCTCCATCGATAATAGATTTAGCTCTGACAAGGGTATCATTGGCCATTTTGATATTTATGCTTTTTCTGTAGATGAACCACACATTATTTATTTTGTTATGCCTGTATGCCAAGAAATTCTAGAGAGACCAGCCAGATATAATGATAAATGTACAATAATTATGTCAATGTGTCGTGTCAAAGGGCAAATAAAATTGAAGAGATGAAAATTTGCGAACAGCAACTGACAAAACAATGCAAAAGAGGGATGTAACCTTTATTGCCCTAGTGGGGTTTTATTCATGGGCTAAGGGTCTCCAGGGGTCACAGCTGTGATCCCTGTCTTGGACTTTGTGACCCCTGACACTGCCATTGGGCCCCTTGGCTTCAGAGGTGGAAAATTCAATGCCAAGAACACAGTGGCAGCTCTTCCTTATACACGTCAGTGGGGCTCTGCTATCTTTGTTTTCTATCAATTTTGTATTACACTAATAGTAAAAAATACAATATTTTTCACTAAGAGTTTAAAAATAATGTGTATATGCCTTTTTGTGGCATCTAAGATGAGTAAAATGCTTTTAAAGGTGTGTGTGTGTGTGTGCGCTTTTGGGAGAGAGTGTGTTTATGCGACAGAGTGTGTAAGTGTAAATTTGCGTGTATGTGTCTGTGAACCAAAGTGGAGGTCAAAGGGCATGTGATGTCACTTCCCCTACCCCTGGCATTTTGGAGAATTGATGACAGTTGTATTATCTAGAGCAAAATATTGCCATACTCCTTTTCATTGCTGGAGGCACACATCTCAGAGGATCATTAGTGAAGAAAATGATGAACAGTGCAGTATATAAAATAAGAAACTGAAGAAACACATGAATTTTATTGGTGAAAGCAGTCAGGAAATGCAGAGAGAAAAAAGTACCCAAAAAGGAGAATTGGCATATGTAATTGACTAATAGCAGTAGTTGCAGTGAAAGAAGAACTGTGTCAGAAGAAGGTCATTATGAAGTATAATTAGTCCAGCACACAAAATGGTGTCTCGTGCCAAATATGAGGTCCAAAAGAGTTGAAAAGCACATAAAAAATGGTGTCCACCACTCAAATATGTTGGACTGTAGATACTGTTGACGGGGTCACAACTCTACAGGAAAAGTGGTGAAATGAAGAATATAAGGTCCATGATGCAATGGAGCTCAAGAGATTGCCAACATCTTGTCAGGTGGAAAAACACCACCCCTGTGCTTGCCCATCATGAGATTCATTTTTCTGCAATAATGCACTTTGATGGGGAGCAATTTTATTTGTGTCACCAGGCACAGCACTGAGGCTAGAAAGCAGCACACACTTTATACTCTTGAGGATAAATGGAGGCTGGGCGAATGGCATTGAATGCAGAAAATTATGTATAGATTATTGCTTTAAAAAACCCTGATTTGGTGTATGCCTTCCAGTAAACAATAAAAGCCTGCTTTGTGAAAATATATGTGTTGTATATAGTAGAACAGCAACATTCAGTAAGATAGTTTGCAAACCTAGCCACCAGTGAAATAGTTCTTTCTAACTTGGTTGGGATCATGTGCTATAAATGCTTTCACTTTCGTGTGAGTGGCCTTTTATGAATCATGGGAAGCATTTTTTAAATTAAAGCCGCAAAGCGTCCATGGCCTGAAGTGTTCTATTGATTAATGGCACAATTGCTACCACTTCCTGCTACCGGCAAAATCTGCTTTAGAGTCTCTCTTGATTCTAACATGTGGGGAGTATTATGCTAAAAGTACTTGGCCGGCTGAGTCTCTTACCTATGCTCCATATAGAAATATATATACACCAATAAACTGTTCTAGTCTGCTTGATTTATCATATACCAACTGTAGCATCGTCCCCAGCCTGGGTACTCATAAATGAACAAGCTACACATGAAGCTTAGTCTTACACGCCTTTATTCTTCTGCGTGCAAGCACAAACTCAACATTCTAAACATTAAATCTATTCACCACACCCTAACACTTATGTCATAATTATACAGAGTCCATCAGGCACCAAAAGGGGTCCATCATCGCTAACTCACAAGACACTACACCGCCCCCCTTGTTAAATAAAATACAATTTTTAACAGATCGTCTTGGAACTCTAACCAAACACCCAGATCGTGATCTCTGAGGCTGGGAAGAGAAGCATTGAAGCATTCATGACTGGTGATGTAGGGACAGATACAGTTAGAGGGCACTCTGCAGTCTCAATGAAACCAGTATCATCTCTGACATTAGGAACTGGTGAATGATGAGGCAGATGTCGGAAGTGTGAAGAATCTCATGTAACAAACTTTCCAGGATGGCGAGCAGTCACTATGTGTCCTTTGCTAGTCGCAGCTTCGAAGGGTTCTGCATCAAAGACAGCATTGGATTTACATTTTCTCTGTTGTTGCACCAATACTCAGTGTCCTTCATTGAAAGTAATGTTCTTGGTACATCGCCGCTTGTCAGTATATAATTTCATCTTTTGTTTATGACACAAGTCTTTTCGATGAAGTTCACCATCTTTTGTAGATCTCCTGATGGTCCACTGTGAGAACCTGGTCATCATGGCTCTCTCAAACACCACTGTGGCAAGACTTTCACCTGTTTTTGAATGAGGAATCAAGTGATAATTTTGAAGAGTAGCATAGAGAGTTGACTTCAGATTAAGCTTCTCCAATTTATCATGCTGGACAGTCTTTTTAAGTGTACTCATAAAGCGTTCGACAACACCGTTTGCTTGTGGTCAAAGAAGTATGATTTTCTGATGCTTCACATTGAGATGAGTAAGAAAATCTCGGAATTCTCAACTGTTGAAAAGCGGACCACTGTCAGACTTTAGGGGTGAAGGAAAACCCCAGATTGCAAAAATGTCATCTAATCTCTTGATTACTTTTTGTTATGTACTCAAAGAGAGATCTCCTACTAGTGAAAAGAGGGAGTATTCATTGTCGAGAGGACCAAAGAAATCAACAGCAAATCTCTTTCTGTTACATGTTTGGGTAAGACAGGTATAATGAATGATTCTGGGAGATAAGCAATTACATAAATGACAGGCCTTCAAATCTTTGTCAACTCTCTCATCAAGATGAGCAAACCAAACTCTGTCTCTGAGAGCTTTTTTAGTGGCAACAATTTCACAATGTCATTCATGGGCTACTTCAATTACTTGTTGTTGCTGACTCTCTTTTATAACAATTCTTGAACCTCGTAAGACAATACCTTCTTGAGTAACGGACAGTTCATCAACTTCTGATATTCGCTGTCACGTGTGAGAGATCGAGTGTGCTGTCTCCAGGATTGATGTGCAATAATGTCCTTCAGTATCAACATGTCAATATCTTTGCAGTAATAATTTGACTTTAAAATGAAGTTAATGTATGCTTCAGCTGCTTTGAAAGCGGTACTGTGACACTGTACTGATACTTGTGAAAAGTAGTCAGCAGGTTTTTGGTCTTTCTTTGGTCGGTACACAATAGTTTAGTCATACTCCTGTAGTCGCAAACCCTACCATTCAATTCTGGGAGGCATCTTGGCTTTTGGATTGCTAAAGATGGTAAGCAATGCTTGATGATCAGTTACAAGAGTTAAAGTTTTTCCATATAAGAATGCGTGGAGATGTTCACATGCCCACACAACTGCTAAACTTAATTTTTTAGATTGTGAATAGGCAGTTTCAGTTAAAGACAAACTTATGCTTCCATATGCTGCAATATACCTTCAAGCTTTTGGGTGTCCATTGTGTTGGGCAAGAAACTTGCCCAACCTGACTGATTTGCATCAACAACAACCTCAGTATGTAGCTTTGGATCAAAGTAGACTATTTCAGTAGTGGTCTGAATTGCATGTCTTCATTTTCTTAGGACTGTGTTGACATTTGTGTGGCCAGTAGGATAGAACATTTCTTTTTGTTAAGTCTCTTAAGGGAGCACTTACTTCAGAAAAGTCATATATGTATCTAGAACAGTAACTGGCCATGCCAAGGAATGAACGAAACATACTAACATCTTGGAGGGGATTGTTGGCTGACAAAGCTTGTACTTTAGCTGGATCTGGCGTCATATCCCCCATCAGAAAATATATGGCCAAAGAATTTGAGTTTGTTTTGTGGAACTCACACTTCTTTGCATTCAAGGTTAGACCCACATCAGCAAGCTGTCAACAGACTTGAGTAAGAGCTTTATCATGTGCTTTTCGTGTAGCCCCAAAGACCAATATGTCATCTCCGTAATTGAAGGTATTCATGGCAGGTTGGTTTATACGTCGAATGACATCTTGAAAAGGTTCTGTGGCTGATGACACACCAAAACTAAATCTTTTTATATCTGAACAAACCATTGTGAATAGAAAAGGACCTATTGTACCTGCAATTTTCTTCAAATTCCAATTGATTTTGCTCTTTGTTCAGATCAAGGCGAGAGAACACATTGGCACCATTTAACTGTGTGATCATGTTGGGCATGTGCGGACTGAAATGTTGTTCTCCTTCAAACCCTTTGTTAACTTGACGCATATCAACACAGATGCATACAGCTCCTTCACTGTCCTTTTTGGGTACTAACACTACTGGTGAAACCCACGGAGTTGGACCAGTAGATCACTTAATGATATTATGCTTTAATAATGAAATGCAATTTGTCTATATCTTTGAGCAACAGGACGAACGTCCCCATTGATATGCAGTTTTGCTTTCATAGTCTTAAGCTTTCCTAATCCACTAAACATCAAAGGGAACTGACTTACTAGTTCGTGATGATCATTCATGTCGTAGTCCATAGATATAAGTCCCATTTCAGCAGCAGTATTGAAACTGAATAAACAGTCACTTGACACAGTACCTTGAAGTACATAAATGGGTGTTGGTATCTTTGGGCCAGATGTAGCAAAGGTTTTTACCCATTCTGTGTCTATGGGAAAAAGTGTTTGTACATATGGCCCTTTGTCTTTTTGTGTTTCAAGTTGCTACGAATGAACCTTGACTCTTTAATGACGTTGATGCAGCCCATGTATACATTTTGGTCTTCAACTTTGTGAGATGGGGCAATGGAGATATCTCATTGTATTTCTCCTCAGGCATGATATTAATCAATGCACCACTGCCAATAATAGAAAGGTATGGAGCAGCCCTTACTCCTTATTGTAATTTTACAACAATGTTTGAAAAAATGTTGTGATTTCGCTGCTTGACTTTTCTTCGATTCATTTTAGGCGTGTGTAGAACGTTGCTTCTGGAACATTTGGGGTTCTATGTTGTTTTTTAGGTGTGGCGCACTTAGATTTTCCTTCGCCTTACAAACCATTAAAAAGTGTTTTACTTTCCTTCAGCCCTTGCATATTTGTCCCATGGTGAGACATTTACCTTCATGTGGTCACGAAAATCCACATCTGAAATTCATTTTCTTTTTCTTTGGAGACATCCCTTTGAGCTTCTGACTCCTTTTCATGTTCATGACTGACTTACTGTGGGCACCTCCAGCCTCCACATCAGCAGATTGTCATTCTGCATGTTCCTCAGCTCTGGCATCCATTAGTATTCGCTCCAGACTAAGGGTTTCTCTGAGCATGCATCATCTGAATTAATCTGACAAACAACCTTCCATAACACTGACATTTATGGCCTCTTCACCATTAAATTCATTGAACGTACAATGTTTGATGAGGGTATCAAGTTTCCCAACAAAATTGTCAATTGTTTCACCAGCTCTTTGCTTTTCCTGACTGAAAATATAGCTTTTGTGTTGGACCTTTTTGCTTATGCAGGGTCATCCCCAATCTTTTTGCCTCCTGCCTCCTATTTTTTCTGACCTGTTGCTGTTGGTTTTTGAACTCTGAGCACTTTACCACTGCTAACCAGTGCTAAAGTGCATATGCTCTCTGTGTAAATTGTATTGTTGATTGGTTTATCCATGATTGGCTTATTTGATTTATTAGTGAGTCCCTAGTAAAGTGCACTAGAGGTGCCGGGGCCTGTAAATCAAATGCTACTAGTGGGCTTGCAGCACTGGTTGTGCCACCCACATAAGTAGCTCTGTAATAATGTCTCAGACCTGCCATTGCAGTGTCTGTGTGTGCAGTTTTGACTATAAATTCGACTTGGTAAGTGTACCCACTTGCCAGGCCTAAACCTTCCCTTTTCTTACATCTCAGACACCCCTAAGGTAGGCCCTAGGTAGGCCCACGGGCAGGTTGCAGTGTATGGTTAAGGTAGGACATATAGTGATGTGTTTTATATGTCCTGACAGTGAAATATTGCTAAATTCGTTTTTCACTGTTGCAAGGCCTGTCCCTCTCATAGGTTAACATGGGGGCTACCTTTAAATCTGATTAAAGTGTAGATTCCCTTTGGGAGTGGATGGACATGTGGAGTTTGGGGTCTCTGAGCTCGCAATTTAAAAATACATCTTTTAGTAAAGTTGATTTTAAGATTGTGTGTTTGAAAATGCCACTTTTAGAAAGTGAGCATTTTCTTGCTTATACCATTTCTGTGACTCTGTCTGTTTGTGGATTCCCTGTCTGGGACAGTTTGACAGTTGGGCTGGTTGCACCTCACACTAGACAGTGACACAAAGCGAGCTGGGGTATAGTCTGCATTTCCTGATGAGCCATCTGTGCTAGGAGGGAGGGAAGGAGTGGTCACGTACACCTGAAAGGGCTGTGCCTGTCCTCACACAATGCCGTCTCCGACCCTCTGGTGAGTGTCTGAGGGCTGGCCTGGGAAAGGTAGGATTTCACATTCAAAAGAGACTTTACTTTGAAGTAGGCCTACTTCAAGGGAGAAATTTGGTATAAGAAGGTCACCCAAAACCACAGACTTTAGAACACTTCTGGAAACAAGAGGAAGCTCTGTCTGGAGAAGACCTGAGGAGGAAGAGCTGCCCTGCATGTGACTGTGCTTTGTGGAGCTATCCTGCAGTTGCTGCTTCTGCCAGAGTAAGAGGGCAAAGACTGGACTTTGTGTGCCTTCCATCTTGTGAATAAATCTCCAAGGGCTTGATTTAGAGCTTGCCTCCTGTTGTATGAAGTCTCAGGGACAGCAAAGGCTTCTTTCTGCCAGCACCAGCTCTGACAAGTGGTGCCCGATCCAGTCCCTGGGCCCTTGAAAGTAAAGCTGGTGGAAATCCAAGGAAATCAACTTCAGACCGATGCCACTGCTGAACCCAGTGATGCCGCCTGCAACCGACTCCGTGATCTTCGCTGGAACGCGACGACCTTCGCAGGCCTGACGCTGCTGCAGCCCCGCTGAAGTCCGTGACTCCGTGGAAGTTGCCGCACCACGTCATGACCGAAGCCGCTCGAAGTGCGCGGATTCAATGTTTCGCACAGACGCTGCGATCCCCGACTTCACGCATCGACTTGTTTTCACTCTTCACCACAGGTACTGTACTTGGGGGTCTATGCGACTCCGTGTCCAGTGCCTCTGGTGTCGGCTTGTTGGGAACGACTTCGTCATGATGCCGGGTTAACACCTCATCGAAGCATTTTGTGTTTCTAAGCGCTATTTTTGAGTTTAATCTTTAAAAATTCATAAGTTGAATTGTTTATGTCGGATTTTTGTCATTTTGGTCTTGTTTTGTTTAGATAAATATTTCCTATTTTTCTAAACTGGTGTTGTCATTTTGTAGAGTTTTCATTAAGTTACTGTGTGTGTTGGTACAAATACTTTACACCTAGCACTCTGAAGTTAAGCCTCCTGCTCTGCCAAACTACCAAGGGGGTAAGCAGAGGTTAGCGGAGGGTGATTCTCTCTTACCCTGACTAGAATGAGGGTCCTTGCTTGAACAGGGGGTAACCTGACTGTCAACCAAAGACCCCATTTGAGCATTCATCATCTGAATTAATCTGACAAACATCCTTCCATAACGCTGAGATTTATGGCCTCTTCACCATTAAATTAATTTAACTTACAATGTTTGATGAGGGTATTAGGTCTCCCAACAACTTTGTCAATTGTTTCACCAGCACTCTGCTTTTCCTGACTGAAAATATAGCTTTTGTAATCAACATTTAGCATTGGATTGAATTTAAGATTTAGCGCTTCTTTGATTTGATGGTATGATACTTCATCAGCATGTGGTTTGTCTTTATTACTTCTCTTACTTCTTCACCGGCAGGATTCTTGAGGTATTCAACAATATTTGTATTATCTGTTTCTTCCAGTGCATCGATAAAATCATCAAAAGCTTTTATCCAGGCAGTCAGTGGTGGCTGGTAACATTTGAAAGTGGTGGGGCGTAAAAGTTGGGTATGACTTTTATGCAGTGAGTGAAGCGAGCAAGCTAAATGGACAAACATGAGGTCCAAGGTGAGTCCTTCTCCCATGAAAAAATTAAAAAAAGATTGACAAATGGTGCACTTGAAAACAAATTAATAAAGTGAGAAAGCAAGGTTTATAGAGCAGTGGGAACATATAGGGAGTCATTATGACCCTGGCGGTCGGTGATAATGTGGCAGTAGTACCGCCTGCCACCACATTACGACATTTGCGGGTTGGCTGAAACCAACCCGCCAATACACTGACTGCCATGGTGGTAGCAGCCGCCGGGCTGAAGATAAGAATCTCCAGCCCGGCAGCCGATAATGAACTGCCCGCGGCATTTTGACCCTGCCTACCGCCATGGTTTTCGTGGCATAAAACCATGGCGGAAGGCCTACCAGTGACAAGGAATTCCTTCTCTGTCACTGGTAGGAGGCTCACCCCCCCAACACTCCCCATACGCCCCCCACCCCCTCCATCAGTGCTCTCCGCCCCCTCAATCCCTCACCACCCCATACACGCACACTTGCAGACACGCACCACGCATACACACACACACACACACACAGGCATACACACATTCATACAAGCATGCATCCATTCATTCTCACATACATCCGTACCACATTCACACTGACATGCAGACACGCATTCACATTTCCATTCATACACGCATTCTCACACATGCATACACACACACAAACAACCCTACACACACATTCGCATTTATTTATACACTCACACATTCATGCACCCCCCCCCCCACACACACACACACACAACAACCCCCACCCCCTCCCCTGTCGGAAACCCAACTTACCTGCATCCAGGGAGTCTTCCAGCAGGGGACAGGAGGGGGTGCTGCTACCACCAGCAGCACCCACCAGCAGAACACCTCCATGCCGTATTAGTTGACATAATACGGCTGGCGGCGGTCTACTGGTGTGGCGCTGCTGGTGGTAGCAGCGCCACCTTAACACCATCCGCCAGTATGGCCACAGCCGGATTCCCGCCTTTTTTGTGGCAGAAATCCGGCTGTGGTCATAATTTGGCAGACGGATGTTCGCAGCGGCAACGGTCTTTTGACGGCCATCACCGCGGCAGTAGGCGCCACTTACCCCCAATGTCTTAATGTGCCCCATAGTCTTGAAATACGAAACACATTAAAAACGTACCCAGATTGTACTGCATTAATACGTTCATCAGCTACTTTAATGTGCAAAATGTACAGTGCGACAACTTCAGGCCCTTTAAAGTGTGTGCTTGCCAAGAGTCTTTCATTGCATGCAGCATTAACTTTGGAAGACAATGCTCTAGCCAGGCATCAGGAAGAACCCACAGCTGCTGGCTGCAATCAATCATATGGAAATATGTGCAGACAGATGTTTATTGGGATGAAAAAGTGGGGGCTCTCTAACAGGGACCATGTAATATACATTTCGATGATTCCCATAGTGTGCCACCCTGGCTGTGTTTTGGTTTCTTTCTGAGATGTTATTGCATTCAGAAACATAACACAACAACTGACATACACCTAAAACCTCTCAGTACTATTGGCTTTGTCAATGGTTGCTAGCTGTTTAAGATAAATGAGTAACAACAATGATTAGTTATTAATAATTAACATTGGAAATGTTTCAATTCTGAAATTTTGAGACTGTGAATTAAAATTTATTGAGGCCTATGGAAGGAGTATGGCCTTCAGTTATGTGTGCTTTGCGTTAGATATGTATTGCCTTTTTCTCTTCACATCTCATCCATCTGTACATTTTCAACCTCCTCTCTTTCCTCTTCAGCACCCTCTTTTCCCTCTCCCCTGAATGTACTCCCTTGCATCTCTCTCATTTTACCAACCCAAACATATATTGTACATTCACATTTAAGCACTTTATTTCATTTTGCTTTTGCCTTATAAATATTTTGACCTCTACGCCCCCCATTGCAAACATTTACACTGAATTTCATTTGCAACTGTGTATTTTCCACTTTTTGCTGGTGTTTTCCTGACTCTGATGGTGCCATGGGTACTGCTAACCAGTTGCCCCAGGGCCAGTGCTCTGTGTAAAATCAGTGTGCAAATTAGGCTAATTATAATTGGCTAAGTCAACCTGCCTATAAGTCCCTACTATATGGTAAGGCATATAGGTTTAGGGACCCCATTATAGGTAATGCACCCATATGTGTACTGCTGAGGTGCCCAGTGTCATTTTAAAGGCAGGCCTGCCTTGCTGGCTGCTTTTAAACTAAAGTTATATGCAAATTCGACTTTGGAATTAAAAGTAGTTCCAAAGTCTTAAACTACCTTATTTTTACATATAAGTCACCCCTAAGGTGTGCCCTATGTGCCCCTAGGGCTGGGTGCCATGTAACTATAAGCAGGGACCTTATAAAAATAGTTTTATAAGCCCTGGTGAGGTAAAACAGTCAAATTCGTTTTTCCCTCATTGTAGTGAATGGCCTCCATAGGCTAGAATGTGGAGACTTTATTTTAATTTGTAAAGATACCATAGGTTTGGTATCAAATTAATTGTTATAATAAATCCCACAACTTCCAGTTGTTGAATTTAATATAACATGTTCAGTTAAAGAGTTTTAAACTTTACCTGAAAAGTTGCCAACTTCAGCCCTGCAGTGTTTTTGCTGCTGTGCTCTGATTGGCCAGTCTCTGGCAGCCTGGCCAGGTTGCCTTGATGAGGTGTGAAGTGGCCTGGCTCCACACAAAGAGATGTGCCTGGGGGAGGAGGTCTCCCCTTGGCAGATAGTGAAGCAGGAAGGGGAAGGGCTGGCAAACTGGTCTTCAAAGGCAGAGAAGGACATTTGGAGCTACCAAGCAACACCCTCACATCCTGCAAACCCATAAAATTAGGTGCCCCCTTAATTAGATTAGGAGAGGGCAGGAGAGGGGTGTGTTTAGGATTTTTAGCCACACCAGTGGGTGGGCTGAGGCAGATGTAACCTCCAAAAATCACTTTCAGCCATGGTGGATTTTTCAAGAATGTTGCTCCCTGGGATTGATTTTTGCCACACTTCCCAGGAAGTGGTCATCACAGGGGGAAGGACCCTGCCCCTGATTGGAGAACCAGGACCCCCCTGTTTTTCACCCAGGAGCAAGTATAAAACTAGCAGACCTGCACCCACACCTCAGATCCCGATCAGATTCCAACAAGGAAGAACTACAGGAGAAGAAGGACTGCCCTACTGGACCCCTGACCTGCACCTGGACACTGCACTCTGGAGTACTGCACCACCTGCACTCTTGGGCTTCACCACTAAAAGGACTTTCCCTGTCTTCTACTGCTTGAAGAAGGGACTCCCTGTTTGCTACAGGTACAGAGGAACTGCCCAGAGTCCCCTGCATCAAGTCCTGCAAGCAGAGCCCAGCTGACCAGCGTCCAGTGGCCATTTGAGGGTTCTGACCAGGTGCATTCTGGGAATTGTAGTCCCAACTCCCAAGGAGTAACTCAGAGCTCCTGGAACCTTGGATCAAGTTGTGGACACTTCAAGGACACAAAAAGGACCTCTGGAAGAAGACCCAGAAGTTTGGAGATGTTTGGAACAACTGCATAAGTTTGAAGAAGTGCATTGTGGGACTTGTAGTCCCAGACCCCAAGAGGCACACCAGAGCCTCTGAACCCTTTGCAGGTGCTGTGGACCACTTTCCTGAATCAAACACTTCTGAAAGTAAGTGTGACAGTGTTACCTCGTGGGTGGCCTGAACTCTGGACTTTGTTCCTTTCCAGTGTGACCTTTTTCAACCCTTTGAGCACTAGTTGCTTCTATGCCCTAGAAAGCATTAACTCTTTAAAAAAATCATATCTCTGGTTCCCCTTATCCGATTTTATTTGTTTTGGTGTCATTTTAAACATAAAAATAGAATCTATTTTTATAAATTGATTTGGGATTTTTAAACAGTTTCCTGTGTTTTATTTAATTACTCTTTTGTGATATTTGAATGCTTTACTCTTTGTCTCCTAAGTTAAGCCTTGTCGCTCGTTGCCAAGCTACCAAGGGTTGAGCTGGGTTTAATTTACTGAGACCTAACTGGACCTAAGTGGAGGTTAGTGGCCTATTGCTAAGTGTAGGTACTTACCTGCCCTTACCAATAACCCATTTTCCAACAAACTGGAATACATGACCATTGTTCTGTGTGCTCTGCAGAGACCAACCCACTGTCAGGCACTTTGCTTTGCCTTCAGCACCAGTGTTCTCAATTAAAGCCCCTCATAAACACTTGTCACAAAACAAAGTATGCACTACACAAGAGTAATACAATGCACAGAAACACAGCATGATGAAACTAACTCTATTGGGGAATGCAACATTAAGTAAAACGTGAAATAAGAGAGGAACTAAATGGCTGACACATATTACACACATTTTAACATGCATTGTTAGTATACCAATCCATGTTTGTGGCATTAATTGAAAGGGTATGAAGATAGCTCTAACACCATACACAGATAACTGCCTTTATTGTAAGCATTTATTTCTCCCCTTGTGCTTGACTCGGATATTTGGATCCATTTTGCAAGGGAGCATGAACTGTGCCAGTTGTTTGGAACAGGTTCACGAGGAACACATAGAGGAGCTCGACTTCTAAATGAGCCAGCGATCTGCAGACAGGGCCTGGGTTGTCACATAGGGAGGTTAGCATGTCAAAGGGTCTCAGTACAATAAAAATAACACAAGATTATTATTATAGCACTTACCGTTACCAAAGACAAGGCACTAAGGGGGTCATTCCTACCTCGGCTGTAAAAGGCCCTTACCGCCAGACAGAAGACCGCCATAACACCGCAGCGGTCGCGGTAAACCGCCACGTTCATTCTGACCCACACTAGGCAAACTGCCAAAATACCGCCATCCACAAAAGTCCGCCACACCAAAGGTCAGCGATAAACTGGCGATGAGCAAACCTCCACCGTCACGCCAACAGAAATACGCCCATGCCATTACGACCCACGAATCCACGCGGCGGTCTTTCAACCGCGGTATTCCATTGGCGGTACACACCGCCGCGGTCGAAATACACATACACCTACAAAACACTACCACATTGGACAATTCGAAATACACACACCTGATACACATACACACCACTCCCACACACCCAATACAATATAAAACACACACCCACATCACCCACAAACCCCTACGGCCAAAAATTTCGAGCGAAGACCAGAGAGAGACACCACAGTCAACTACCAAGCATCCACAGGCACACAATACCAATACCCACAGAACTTCCACGCATCTCACACAACACATCACTAAATAGCACCCCACCTATCACTACACACTCCACCCCACACATCATCCACACCACCCCATGGCACCTCAAAGACACCCCAGGTTCTCAGATGCTGAACTCAGGGTCATGGTGGAGGAAATCCTACGAGTAGAGCCCCAGCTGTTCGGGACACAGGTGCAGCACACCACCATTGCCAGGAAGATGGAGCTATGGAGCAGAATAGTGGACAGGGTCAACGCTGTGGGACAGCACCCAAGAAATCGGGATGACATCAGGAAGAGGTGGAACGACCTACGGGGGAAGGTGCATTCCATGGTATCAAGGCACAACATCGCGGTACAGCGGACTGGCGGCGGACCCCCACCTCCTCCCCCCGAATTTACAACATGGGAGGAGCAAGTCTTGAACATCCTGCATCCTGAGGGCCTCGCTGGAGTATCTGGAGGAATGGACTCTGGTAAGTCTCATCTTCACTACTTCATCCCCCCCCACCCCACCTGCATACCAACTCATACCCCCATCCCTCACCCCCTTCACAACTACCCCTTGCAAATGTCTCACCATCACAACCCACCCATCCCAAAACTTAGCCCTGCATGCGGCCCCAAAGCATGGACACCCATCACCAAAGCATGCCCAATGTACATACCCGTCAACCCCCCCCCCCAAACACCGTCACAACAGCCCCCACAAAGGAATGCCAGCACTGGGGTACACGGGCACCCACCCATTGCACGCCATTGGCACACACAGAAGCAATAACCATACTTTTATACCCCTGCAGGACCCGAACGCCAGGTCACCGCGCAGGAGGGTCCACAAATGTCCCTTCCACCCCCAGAAGAGGCCCACAGTGATGACAGCAGCTCTATCTCCCTGGATCTAGATGACCAGCCCGGTCCATCGGGGACCTCTGAACAGTCGGTTCCCCTCAGACAGGCACAGGCCACAGCAGACCTACCCCCCTCTGGGAACACCAGCACAGCACCCACCCAGCGGGCCCATACCTCTGTCCCCAGGACACGTCAATCAGTGGTGTGTCCACCACTACAGGGAACCCAGGCTAACCCACCACCCCAACAACAACAGGGACCTGAGGGCAGTGGTAGTGGGCACACGGTCTAGGGGACGGAGGCCCATGGAAACAGGGGAACTGGGAGGGCAGCTGTGTGACAGGGGAGGGACAGGCCAAGGGAACCCACTCTCCACGAGGCCCTCTCCTCCATCATGGGAGCATATCACCACTCCCAGGAGACGATGGCGACGGTCCTGGCCAGGTTTCAGGAAATCCAGCTTCTGCAGGAACAACAGTATATGGGGTTCAGGGAGGAACTGAGAAACATCAGTACCGCCATGGGTACCATCGTAGTGGCCCTGAATGAGTTAATCTCCACATTGCGGACCACTCTGGCACCTCAAAGGGCCCCTGACACTAGCATGGACCAAGAACTGGCTACCACCTCCGCCGGCGCTAGTGGACAGGAGGCCCCGACAGAAGACCAACAGGCCACCAGAACCCCACCCCCTGCAGAAGGAGAACCCACCCGCAAGCGGGCCCTGAGATCCAGGAAGAAGACAGAGTAACATGTCAAGACCCCTGCCAGCAAAGGATACCGCCCTGATTGTCATCCCACTGTCCCACATTGTCACCCTGTCCAACCTTAAACTGCCCCTGCTCCACTTCCCACAGGCATTTGGACAATGCACCTGTGAACCTGATAGTCTGGACTCTGCCATGGACAATCCTCCACCATCACCCCTCACCGATTTGCAACCACCCATCCAAATTAGAGCACTTGAATAAACACACTTATTGCACATAAACAATCTGGAGTCTGTCTGTGATTTTAACAAATGTATTAGACATGACAGTGCCAAAATTGTTATTCACATTGTGATGCCAAAAAACCGCTGTCACACAGCTGTAGTCCATGGGGAAACTAAGCAGATGTCACGCAGTGGGGCCCACAGCTCTGAAAACAGAAGGGAAAGTCACAACACAGTTACCATACACTGGGGGGAAAAGTCAGACAGTAGAGAGGTAGGAGTCTTTAAGTAAATGTAATATGCCGGTGTCTACTCTTACCTGTGTGTCACTGAAAGTATTGCTCTATTACTGTGTTCCTGTTGTCTATGTCGTCCTCTTCGGCTTCCTCTTCTTCACTCTCCACAGGCTCCACAGCTGCTACAACACCACCATCTGGACCATCCTCCTGCAGAAAAGGCACCTGGCGGCGCAAAGCCAGGTTGTGAAGCATACAGCAGGCCACGATGATCTGGCACACCTTCTTTGGTGAGTACATTAGGGATCCACCTGTCATATGGAGGCACCTGAACCTGGCCTTCAGGAGGCCAAAGGTGTGTTCGATCACCCTCCTAGTCCGCCCATGGGCCTCATTGTAGCGTTCCTCTGCCCTGGTCCTGGGATTCCTCACTGGGGTCAATAGCCAGGAAAGGTTGGGGTAACCAGAGTCCCCTAATAGCCACACACGGTGCCTCTGGAGTTGACCCATCACATACGGGATGCTGCTATTCCACAGGATGTAGGCGTCATGCACAGAGCCAGAGAACTTGGCATTAACATGGGAGATGTACTGGTCTGCCAAACAGACCATCTGTACATTCATCGAATGATAACCTTTCCTGTTCCTGTACACCTGTTCACTTTCTCTGGGGGGTACCAAAGCCACATGGGTCCCATCAATGGCACCTATGATGTTGGGGATATGTCCAAGGGCATAGAAGTCACCCTTCACTGTAGGCAAATCCCCCACCTCAGGGAAAACGATGTAGCTCCGCATGTGTTTGAGCAGGGCAGACAACACTCTGGACAACACCTTGGAAAACATAGGTTGGGACATCCCTGATGATATGGCCACTGTTGTTTGAAATGACCCACTTGCTAAGAAATGGAGTACTGACAGCACCTGCACTAGAGGGGGGATCCCTGTGGGTTGGCGGATGGGTGTCATCAGGTCTGCCTCCAGCTGGGCACACAGTTCATGTATAGTGGCTCGGTCAAGCCTGTATGTCAGAATGACATGTTGTTCCTCCATTGTCGACAGGTCCACCAGCGGTCTGTACACGGGAAGATTCCTCCATCTCCTCGCATTGCCAAGCGGACGGTGCCTAGGAAGGACAACAGCGAGCACAGAGTCAATCAACCCACAGGTACGTTCCCACAGCTTGCACACAACACGATTCACCATGCATTGAATGGTGTGTATGAGTGTTGAGGAAAGGCCTAGGTATGTGTGACGCAGTAGAAATTAAGCCATGTGGGCCCTTGAAATGGCGGCTGCCTGACCTGTGAAATGTGACAATGGGATGTGAGGTCAATGCGCTGGCGTTGCACACCGTGGCGGTAGGCGGTCGAAGACCACGGCGCAAAGCCGCATTGGTTAACATTGAAACCTATGGGTTTCAGGAGCCAATGACGATGTGCGCCGGCGGTCGCGGTATGCACCGCCGCGGGCGTGACCGCCATTTTCTATCAGCTTAATCACTCGATACCTGATCTTCCACAGGAGAGGACCTACATTGCAAGTGCTGCTGTGACCTCGGTCTGGAAGAGACAATGGCTGCTGCGACTGGGGAAAGGGCCCCTGCCTTCACTTCTGAAGAATTGGAGAAACTCGTGGATGGGGTCCTCCCCCAGTATGCGCTACTCTACGGTCCTCCACACCAACTGGTAAGTACACTGGGAGCATGCTTTGTGGGCAATGCCTGGGTTGAGTCGGGTGGATGAAAGATGGTGGGGAGGGGAGCGATTGAGGCATGCATCAGACGATAGATGAGAGCATGTGCCACATGGCAAGGGTGGGGATGGGGGGCCACTCACATCGAGCATGCAGAAGGTGATGACAATTTTTCTCTCCCTGTACATGTCACATAGGTCAGCGCCCACCAGAAAATCGCGATTTGGCGTGCCATCGCCAAGGATGTCCGAACCCTGGGGGTCCACAACAGACGGGGCACCCACTGCCGGAAGAGGTGGGAGGACATCCGCCACGGGAGCAGGAAGACGGCGGAGGCTCTGCTGGGGATGGCCTCCCAACGTAGGAGGGGTGCCAGTCGTCAATTCACCCCCCTGATGTCCCGGATCCTGGCGGTGGCCTACCCCGATTTGGATGGGCGCGTGAGGACATCACAGCAGACACAAGGGGGTGAGTACACTCTCATTCTGGTGACTTTGCGCGCAGTGGAGGTGTCTGGGTGGGGGAGGAGGGCTGTGGGTCTCCCTAGGCCAGGGTGAATTCAGTAGGACAGGCCCCTCCGTAAGGCATGGCCCTGGGCCCCCGCCCCCCACCTCTGTAGGGTGCCAAGTTCAGGTATCCATGGCCCTGTGTCATCTATGTGTGCAGTTGTCGTCGATAGGCTTGTAGGCCATGTCCCACGGATTGCGTAGTGGACCCCAAGTGCGCGGCGTAGTGCAGGGGGCTTCTGAGTCTGTCTTGTCCGCCAACGGTAGCGGTAATCCATGCACTCAACATGTCTTTATTTCTCCCCCCCCCCCTTTTTTGTGGTCTTCCTGTTCATGTGTGCATCAGCATCATCAGGCGGAGGAGAAGTGGCATCGGAGCACGAGGGAGCTGCATCTCACATGGCCATGGCGGGCCATGCAACTGACTCGGATTTCACCAGTGAGACGGAGGGCGAGGGGAGCTCCACAGCGGGGACTCGTGCTGATGTCAGTGGCAGCGACTCGTCCTCTGAAGGGAGCTCCCTTGTGGTGGCGGCAACATCCGTGCCCCTGCAAAAACAGGTACAGCTGCCACCCAGCGCACCAGCACTGCCCTCCCAGCAGCCCCTCAGCCTTCGCCCTGTGCCCGCTCACCCAGGAAGGTGGGCATCTCCTTCGCCCCAGGCACCTCAGGCCCTGCCCCAGTCACCCCTGCTGCCCTCAGTGAGGAGGTCATTGACCTCCTGAGGACCATCATTGTTGGGCAGTCTACCCTTTTGAATGCCATCCAGGGTGTAGAAAGGGAGGTGCACCGGAGTAATGCATACCTGGAGGGCATTCATTCGGGTCAGGCTGCCCATCAGCGATCGTTCAACGCTCTGGCCTCAGCACTGACAGCAGCAATTGTTCCTGTCTCTAGCCTCCCCCCTCCAACTTCCTCCACCCAGACTGTGGAGTCCCCCACCCTCAAGGGCAACAACTCCGGCGAGGAGCCAAGGCACGGCCAGCCCACCCCCGGAAAAGCACCCAAAAGTTAGCAGTGCCCGGCGCGAGAGGCCACGGGCACCAGGGACCAAAATCCCTACCCTGGCTCCGTCTGGAAGTGGGGTTCCACCTGGCACACCGCCAAAGGTGTTAAAGGGCCACAGACTACCAGGGAAGGGTGGGAAGGGCAGCACGCCCGACAAGTCCGGCAGCAGGCCAGCTGCCCAGGAGTGCCCCACCAGCCCCCTCCCAGGTGTGCAGGAGGACACCCAGAGGCCCGATATGGCAGCCCAGGAGGGCCCCGCAAGCCAACGGACAGATGGGCAGGAAGGCCCTGCCAGCCACATGCCAGGTGGCGAGTGACACCCATGCCTGGGCCGGAACCGCTGAACTGGGCCCCTTCAATCAAGCACCGCTGAACTGGGCCCTTTCAATCAAGCACCGCTGAACAGGGCACTGCCGTCTCAAGCACCGCTCCGCTGGGCACCGCCGTCTCAAGCACCGCTGAACAGGGCACCGGCATCTCAAGCACCGCTGAACAGGGCACCGCCGTCTCAAGCACCGCTGAACAGGGCACCGCCGTCTCAAGCACCGCTGAACAGGACACCGCCGTCTCAAGCACCGCTGAACTGGGCCCTTCATCTCAAGCACCGCTGAACTGGGCCCTTCATCTCAAGCACCGCTGAACAGGGCACCGCCGTCTCAAGCACCGCTGAACTGGGCCCTTCATCTCAAGCACCGCTGAACTGGGCCCTTCATCTCAAGCACCGCTGAACAGGGCACCGCCATCTCAAGCACCGCTGAACAGGGCACCGCCGTCTCAAGCACCGCTGAACAGGGCACCGCCGTCTCAAGCACCGCTCCTCTGGGCCCTTCATCTCAAGCACCGCTATACTGGGCACCGCCGTCTCAAGCACCGCTGAACAGGGCACCGCCATCTCAAGCACCGCTGAACAGGGCACCGCCGTCTCAAGCACCGCTGAACTGGGCCCTTCATCTCAAGCACCGCTGAACAGGGCACCGCCGTCTCAAGCACCGCTGAACAGGGCACCGTCGTCTCAAGCACCGCTGAACCGGGTACCGCCGTCTCAAGCACCGCTGAACTGGGCCCTTCATCTCAAGCACCGCTCCGCTGGGCACCGCCGTCTCAAGAACCGCTGAACTGGGCCCTTCATCTCAAGCACCGCTGGCCCATTGGCGGAAGGGGCAGGCCCGCATCTGTGTCGGGCAGGGCTGCACGAAGCACTCTGGGCACTAGTCCCCCTCCAGTACCAGTTGAGACTGTTATCCACTTGAGAGACTGTGGCTTTGCACTCCCCAGGATTGAACAGTGGGCAAGCCACCCACTGTAGAGACTTGAGAGACTGTGGCTTTGTACTCCCCAGGATATGGCAGTGGGCAAGCCACCCACTGTAGAGACTTGAGAGACTGTGGCTTTGCACTCCCCAGGATATGGCAGTGGGCAAGCCACCCACTGTAGAGACTTGAGAGACTGTGGCTTTGCACTCCCCAGGATATGGCAGTGGGCAACCCACCCACTGTAGAGACTTGTGAGACTGTGGCTTTGCACTCCCCAGGATGGGACAGTGGCCATGGAGGCCCCTCGTGGATCTGGCGTCGTGTACTCATGTGGCTGAGGTGCCCTCCCTTCCCCGTGAGGTTCCTGTAGTTTTGCTATCTGATGCCCCTGCAGTGTTCTCTCCATTGGTGTCAGGTATCTTGTGTGAGCCTTGCCCATGTGATTTGGGCCCAGAGGTCCACGGACGATGACAGCTAGAATTATCGGACTTTTAATATTTATTTATATATTAGTTTTAAATGTGTGATATTTTTATAAGGCAATAATACAATATATTCGACTGTTTATGATCTATTCCTTTTGTCTTTGCATTCTTTTGGGGGGGTTTGGGGGTTGTAACAGTGATGTATTGCTATGCATTGATGTGTGTGTTGTAGTGGGTGGGGGTGGGTGTGTCGCGTATGTGTGTCCCCGTAATATTTTCTCCTCCCCCCTCCCCTGTGTCGTAGGTGCAGTACTCACCGTTGTCTTCTGCGCCGGCGTTCGTGCTCCTGGTAGACGAGCAGGAATACAATAGCTGGTAGGATGTGTAATTCGGGTTCCATGCTGTCCAGATTCCTCGTGGGGTGTATGGAGGTGAGCGTTTTCGGTTTGAAATGTCTGTTTCCGCCGTGTTTTTATCGGCGGGGCTACCACCCCGGAAAAGGTGGCGGATTGGTGGGTTGTGATAGGGTGGGCGGTACATTGTCTTCCGCCTGTCTGTTGGCGGTGACCGCCGCACTGTTTGTTTGTCCCGCCGTGGCGGTCGGAGTGTTAAAGTGGCGGTCTCTGTTGGCGGTTTCCGCCAGGGTCAGAATTCAATTTTTTTAACCGCCAGCCTGTTGGCGGGTTAGCCGCCGCTTTAACACCGACCGCCAAGGTTGGAATGACCCCCTGAATCACACATGCTTGTATCCACTCCTACTGCATGAGGAATGGGGAAAAGGGTGGAATCTATGCCTGTTAATGACAGATGGCTGCCCTCACACAGGGATGAAGACTTCAACACCCAAAATCATGACACTAAAAGTGTCACTGCCCTATAGTGGATGCTGCCATAGACCACAATGGAAATGAAGGGCTTTAGAGCAGTCAGCCCTGCATCCTGCATCATGGTGTAAAAAGTTGATTTATTGCCCGGCTTCTGTCTCGTGCTTCAAAGCGGGGCTGGGCAGACAGCCTGGGACAGACAGCCCAGACTTAAATGCATCAATTTGTTTAGAGATTCTGTTGTATCTCTAAACAAAATAATCTGTATAATATGTTTATGTGAATGTGTAGGAATTTCAGAGGGTAGCCCCTCAGCCCTAAAAGAGAAACTGCCCCTGCAAGCTGTCCTTCTGTCACCATAATTTGCTTTTTGGCAGTATTGAATGGAAGTGGTGGTTTCAAGAAGGAGAGGACATAATAACCATTTGTGGAACTTACTGACGTTGATAGTGGGGTTCTCTCCAGCACCGTCTGTTGTTCGCTGGACCTGTTTCATTTTCACTATTTTTTATGCCTTTGGCGTGCTGGCATCAGGTTTGTCATGAACAATTTCAAGTCTTGTGGCCTCTTTCTTTGTGGCCATTGGAACCCTTCAATTTCTCAAAGACTTTTTGAGTTGTCCTAAGCCCCACCTGGCAACTTTGGTGGTATGCCTCTTGAAGGATTGACCAATCACTTGGTTTGCGGTGCCTTGTGCTCAGGTTGGATGGCTGTCTTTACTCAGGTTCTGGTAAGTGTGATCGTATTTCTTTATATTTCTCATAATCACCACCTCTAATGTTTCTCCGTATTTATCTGCTTCCACTCACAGCATTCTCTTGCACCTGTCTGTCACTTCTCATTGTATTTTCCATATCTGATAATCACTGCCTTAGCGTTATTGTTCTGTATATCTTGTAGCTCTCTGCTGCGTTGTGGTCTGCACCTCTTTCCCACCCTCACCAGCAAGTTCCTGGCCAATAATTCACAAATTTCTTTGTAGGGCCTTCATCTTCTTTGAAAGCTTGGCACTGGCTAAAGTGATGCTTTGACTCCACATACGCCAAACATAGATCTTCACTTTGACTGAGGTGCATGTGACATGCACCAGCAGTTTGCTGGACCACAGCCAACTGTGGGAGAGCATTGTTGCTTCTTGGGGTTACATATCCCCTATCTTGTTGCTAGCTGTAGCAAGCCTGCATACTCGTAAATGAACACATCACACAAGGAGCATGGTTTTACACGTCTTTATTCTTCTGCATACAAGTGCAAACTCAACATTCTAAACATGAAATCTATTCACCTTGCCCTAACACTTACATCATAGTTATGGAATCCATCAGGAACCAAAAGCATCCCATCATCGCTAACTCAAATTATAAAATTTTTACTAGACCTGCAGTTCGAGTAACTTGAATAATCTACTCAACCCTACTGTAATGTACTTGAACCGTAAATGGATCTCAAATTGTGTGATCGCCATATTTTCAACCTCTTGTTCTTCTCTCCCATCCTCCCAGTTTCTTTCACCCTTGTGCACTTCTAACCCCATACCTTTGCTGTTTTTCCCCTGTGTACTTCTCCCCCTAAATTCCCATGTCTTTGCATTCTATGATGTTGTGTCTTGTGATGCCAGCTCTCTCTTCTGTGATTCCCCTATAGACTTCCTGCCTCCCCAGTGTTCCTTGTTTCTTTCTCACTCAATCAATCAATTTGTTGATCGCGCTACTCACCCGGTAGGGTCTCAAGGTGCTGGGGATGGGGGGGGGGTGCTACTGCTCGAAGAGACAGGTGTTGAGGTGCTTTCTGAAGGACAGGAGGTCCTGGGTCTTGCATAGGTTGGTGGGGAGGAAGTTCCACATTTTGGGGGCGAGGTGGGAGAAGGACCTGATGCTGGAAGTAGTGCAGTGAATGCGAGGGACTGTTGCGTGGGCGAGGTCGGCAGAGTGGAGCTGGCATGTAGGGATGTGGAAATTAAGTTGTTCGTTGAGGTTGGCCGGTCCGGTGTCATGGAGGGCTTTGTGAGCATGGATAAGGATTTTGAAGATGATCCTTTTGTTGACTGGGAGCCAATGGAGGTCTCTGAGGTGGCCTGAGATGTGTTCGTGGCGAGGGAGGTTGATGATGAGACGTGCAGAGGCGTATGCGCTGGAGTTTTCTCTGGAGTTTGGCTGTGGTTCCCACGTAGAGGGCGTTGCCGTAGTCCAGTCTGCTGCTGACGAGGGCGTGGGTTCTACGGGAATCCACCTGAAGGTCTTGCGGAGCATGCAGAGGGTGTTGAAGCAGGAGGATGATATGGCGTTGACTTGCTGGGTCATGGAGAGAGAAGAGTCTAGTATGAAGCCAAGATTGCGTGCGAGTGGTGGGTGTCGGGGGTGGCCGGCCACCAGGAGTCGCCCCATGCTGATTTGTTGGGTCCGAAGATGATGATCTAGTTTTTTTTTTAGTTCAGCTTGAGGTGGCTTGCTGTCATCCAGTTAGCGATGGCGAGAAGTCCGTGTGGAGGTTGTTCTTGGCGGTTGTGGGGTTCCTTGTGAGGGAGAGGATGAGCTGGGTGTAGTCCGCGTAGGATATGATGTTACATCCGTGGGATCGGAGGATGCTGGCGAGCGGAGCCATGTAGATATGGAAGAGGGTGGGGCTGAGTGAGGATCCCTGGGGGACTCCGCATATGGTCTTGGTGGCCTGTGACCGGAACGGGGGGAGGCGAACTCTTTGTGTTCTTTCAGAGAGGAAGGAAGTGAGCCAGTCAAGCGCTTTGTGGTGAATTCTGGTGTAAAAGAGGCGTGTGCGAAGGGTTTGGTGGCATACAGTGTTGAATGCCACGGAAAGATTGAGAAGGATGAGGGCAACGGTTTCACCTTTGTCAAGCCTGGTCCTAATGTCGTCGGTGCAGGCGATGAGGGCGGTCTGGGTGCTCTGGTTTTTGCGGAATCCAGACTGGTAGACATCAAGTAGGCTGTTGTCCTCCAGGAAGCGGGAAAGTTGGTTGTTGACTATCTTCTCTATAACCTTTGCTGGGAAGGGGAGTAGGGAGATAGGTCGGTAATTTTTTAGGACTTTGGGGTCGGCTTTGGGTCTTTTGAGCAAGGCGTTGACTTCTGCGTGTTTCCAGCTTTCTGGAAAGATGGCGGTCTCGAAGGAGTTGTTTATGATGTCTGGAGCTGGTGAGCGATGATTTTGCTGTCCTTAGTGAAGATGTGGTGGGGGCAGGGGTCTGTGGGGGAGCCGGAGTGGACTGTGCTCATGGTTTTGGTGGTTTCTTCATCATTAGTGGGGCTCCAGGCGCTCAGTATGTTGGTGCGATGGGGTTGACCATGTCCATGGTGGTGGTGGTGGGGAACAGCGTTGCGAAGCTTTCATGTATTTCTGTGATCTTGCGGTGGAATTAAATGGAAAAGGAGTCGCAGAGGTCTTGTGAGTGGGGAGGGTTGATGGAGCAGGCTTTGAGGTTGGTGAGTTCCTTGATGATGTTGAATAGTTCCTTGCTGTTGTGTGATTGTCTATCCACTCTCTGTAGAAGGATCATTTGGTGATCCGGATGAGCTGGTGGTGTTTGTGCATGGCTGATTTTAGGGCGGTGAAGTTGTTCTCCGATTGTTCTTGGTACCAGGTTTTCTCAGATTTCCGGCATTCTCGTTTGGAGGTCTGAAGTTCCGCAGAGAACCAGGGGGCTTTCTTGCAGATGCGGGTGCTGTTGGTTTTCTTGAGTGGGGTGAGGGTGTTGGCGCAGTCTTCGAGCCATCGTTTGAGGTTGAGGGCGGCGGTGTTGGGGTCGCTGGTCATGGGTGGTGTGGTTTGGGCGAGGTTGGAGATGACCTTGTTCCACTTGCGGTAGGAGATCGGGTGTTGTTGGAGGTGGATGGTGGGCTTTGCGAAGGAAAAGTGAATGCAGTGGTGGTCGGTCCAATGGAGTTCAGTGATGTGAGTGAAGGTGACGTGGCTGCTGGAGGAGAAAATGGCATCAAGTGTGTGCCCAGCTGAGTGGGTGGGCGAGGTGACCAGTTGTTGAGGCCGAGGTTTGAGAGGTTGTCCAGTAGGGCAGTGGAGTTGCAGTTGCTGGAGCTCTCCAGGTGGAAATTTAGGTCACCGAGGAGCAGGTAGTCTGGGGAGGCGAGGGCATGGGAGCTGATTGCGTCGGTGATGGCTTCGCAGAATTGGGGGCGGGGGCCTGGTGGTCTGTAGACGAGGGTTCCTCTCAGGGTGGTGTTGGCGTTAATGTGTATCTGGAAGTGCAGGTGCTCTGCGGCATCCGGGGTGTCGTTGGTGTTGTTGGAAATCCCGATGGAGCTTCTGTGTACTGTGGTGATTCCTCCTCCTGGTTTGTTGCTCGGGTCTCTTCGGGTGATCTTGTATCCCTACGGGATGGCTATGGCGATGTCTGGTTCAGATGAGGGGTTCATCCATGTTTCAGTGAGGAAGGCGACGTCAGGGTAGATTGTCGAGAGCAGGTCCCAGAGCTCGATGGCGTGCTTGTGGATGGAGCGGGTGTTTAGGAGGATGCAGCTGAGAAGGGTTGGGGCATCTGGCGTAGATGTGGAGCTTGTTGGTTTGGTTGCAAGAGAAGTGGCATGAGCGGCAGGCAAAGGATCTGTGGGTGTGCCTGGGATTAGCCTGGGTGCAGGCGGTGTGCCGGCCGGAGTTGAGAGTGTGGCGCTTTGCGGTGGTGTAGTGGCATCTTGGGGTGCACAGGCCAGGGGGACGGGCGCTGGGCGCAGTCCAGGTGCGGACGGGCGCAGATGAGCTTGCCTCTTAAGAAGAAAAGGTGGGAGGGAGGAGCAGCTGGGAGGTGGGAGGGTGTGATGAATGGGGGCACGAGGGGGGTGGGGCCGAAGGGGACGCAGCGGCGGGAACTGGGCAGGACCAGAAACGGGCAGAGATGCCCAAGAAAGGCAAACTAAGAAGGCACAATAAAAGGCCAACTAAGAAGGCACAATAAAAGGCACCATAACAAGGCACAATAACAAGGCACAATCAAAAGCAAAAAGGCACGAGTTGAAAAAAACAGCACAACAGTCACAGAAAGTACATAACAAGACAAGACCTACGATAATCACGCCTACCACTAGGCACCAGGGATGAGGTGCAAGCGAGTGGCTGCGTGTGGTCGAGGGCCTCGAACTTGCGGCAGCAGTGAGGGTGGGGTCGGGAGCACGAGGGCAGTCTGGTGGAGCTGCTCGTCGCGCAGAGTGGTTCCTGGCCTAAATCAGGTCACTCATGTGCCTCCCCCCGGGTTTCTCTCCCTCGTTTCAGCTTTAATATATACCAATAAATAGTAAAAACTCACTTAGAAGAGAACACAAAAAGGAAAACATTAGGGTGATGCATGAGTACTGCATTGAAAAAATGCATGAGAGATGCCTTTAAATAAAATACAGAGTACTTTATGTAGAAGCTGATAAAAGCAAGAACCACTTTCCTTAGACTCGTTCTGCATCTTAGCATGATATAATGAAACTGTCAGTATTCCTGAAAAAGACTATTATTGGTTAACATAGAACTAAGACATTGCATAACAGACGTTGTGATTGTAGATCACTAGTTATGGGAGGGTTGTGCCTCTTTTCACGCAACAGCTCTGCTCTCTTTTGGTGTTTGCATCTAAAAGGCTGCTTGCAACTCTCCTGGTCTGGACATCTCCCACACCCCCTCATCCTCCTGGAGCAAATGTTGTTGTAAACCAACCTCCCTCTCCAGGCACACATGCTGACTTTGGCAACAAAGAGAACTGAATTAGAAGAAAGTATAGGATTTTGCCCAGGATGATTTCCTTTAAGTACTCTACGCAACTCCACTCCATGACACGCCACTCCACTCAACTCCATGGCACTTCACTGCACACTATGCCACTCTACTCCACTCTCCAGCCTTGCCAAGTACCATCCATCAGGGGTTAGACTAACAAAGTTTAGTGCTGGTGTCCACATCCCAGCACTAAAATGAGTTAGTCATGCAACTGTTGAATTTTGACCACCTGAGTCATGCTGTAAGAGCTCACCTGCATACCATTAAAGTGATTTTGCTGACGTGCACTACTGTTCCTGGATAGCAATGTGAGGACTGCATCATATGTGTTAATGTTTATACGTAGGCCATGTCTGAATTGAAAGGACCTCTTTTCTCTGTTGCCAGGTGGATGAATCAATCCAAAGATGAGAAGGAACACATACCCGCAGGACTTCTTATCAAGCTCCAACAGTCAGTGCCACAGCCCCACGTGGATCCCGGGGAGGGTGTCTACCTTGCTGGTTCTTTTCCCGGCAAGGCACCTACTTTACTGCACTGACCACTCAAGGCCTAATTGGCCAGACACAGATTCACTGACACAGGCAGCTTTGAATTTCGTTGCCACGCCAGCAGCTGCGACGATATTTCCAGAATCAAAATTATGGTCCAGATAAAAGTGTATGTGTGCCAGCGCCTGCTTACTTCAGCTGCGAATACTTTGCATGCTCTGGCATCTGCTTAGCCTCTACCAGTGGGCAACAGTCCTCCCTTGGACCCAGTCGCAGTGCTTCTAGCCAGCTGAGCACGGCATAGTGCTAACTGTAGGCTCAAGGAGCAGTAGCAGTCGAAGAAACTCTTTGGGGCCAGCCGCTGAAGTTATCCAGGAAGCAGACCATGTGTGGGACTCCAGAGGTGCCTTGGTACCACTAGCTGTCATCAGTGTGAAGTCGTTGGCAACGTAAACTACACGTGAATTGTAAGGGCATGAATGAATCTTCCCATCCTGGCTACTAATATATATACACTTTGCGACGTCACTTCAAGACGCGGCCATATTAGCACTCTGGGGAGGGGTACAACTAATTATCCTCCTACGGGACTCTGCAGGGTTGGTTGGCCTGGATGCAGGCCAACACTACATTCCTCCGCAATTGGAAACAAACACAGAGAAAACCCACAAACACTTCTATCTAGAAAACACAGTCAGAGTTTGGTGGACATAAACGTTAGTGTAAAACACTGGGGTGTTTCTTACGTGTCCTCTTAAGTCAGCCTCAAAATAAACATAGCGCCTGGATGGGTTGGGGCTGTACCTCAGATGGTTCTGCCCGCCTCTGGACCTCCCAGACAGCGACCCCTGAGTTCTCAAGGTGCTGGGTGCCTCTCCTACCAGGACGGGGGCCCCCTCTGGCACTGGTATGGGTGGGTTCAGTGGCACATGTTGACTCGACATGGCACCCTCTGCTGCTGAGACCCTTCGTCCAATAGGGACATCGAACAGAGGTTGGGCATCTTCATGGTCACTGTGACTTCCGGGTGTCACAGAGCTATCATTGTCGCATACTGAGGGGGTGGCGAAAGAGAAACATTTGAACTGGGACACATTCCGGGTCAAACTCTCGTTCCCCCCCTTTTTGCCGTTACCATCGTTCCCTTAATGGTGGTCACAGACCATGACTGTCTCGAAAGGCAACCTGAACTTTCCTCCTGGGAGGCGATCCTTCACTAGGATGGTGTCTCCCACTCAGATTGGAATCACTCAGGCTCTCTGCTTCCCTGAAGCATAGACATTGGCGCGAGACCTCTGCCTTGTGGATTGGCTCTGGGGCGGCAACTGAGTTGTCCACAAAGGGTGGTGCCCGATGGCATCGGTTACTACCCTTCTGAAACAAAGCTGGCTCGGGGTCTCACCAGTGGTGGCGTGGAGTGTGGCTTCAGTACTCTCGGACAAACGTGTATATGGCACTTTCAGCGTTCTGAGATTCCGCAGTGGTGATGCGGATTACCTTGGTTAGTGTCTTGACAAACAGCTCTACCTCGCCATTTGCCTGTGCCCACCGGTGTGATCCGGCGATGCTTGGTGTTCCTAGATCTCAGAAAGTCCGCCCACCCCTGACTGTTGAATGGGGGTCCGTTGTCTGGGCAGACCTCCCCAAACAGACTGTGGGTAGCCATCAACTTTTCCATCTTCAGGATGACCATGGACGCTGACGTGGATAGCACAAGCAGCACCATCTGGTATCACAATTAATCGTCCACCACCACTAGCATGTAGGATCCGTTGGGCAGGCTCTCGAAATCTGCACTGACCCTCTGCCATGGGGAGTTAGGGCAGTCCTTGAGATGACTGGCACCGTGGGTCTGGCATTCCACTTGCTTGGCAGAAGAGGCACCATCTCACCACATCTTCTACTTGCTGGTCCAGACCGGGGAACCAGACCTTGCTCCGGAGCCGGTTCTTTGACTTGACGATACCCTAATGGGCTCTGTGCGCTAGTAACACAGCTCGGGATGTCAGGCAAGAGGTAGTACGAGGCGGAGTCCACGCAGCAGACACCCACCATTGTTAACTGAGAGCTTGTGCCGAACGTTGAAAAGAGCCTGAAACCTAGCTCGGGCTTCTGCGGTGCAAAAGGCCGTGGGCACCAGTCACCAGATCATGTAGCTTCCATGGCCATCTGTAAGCAGTTGTCCTGATTTGGGGCTTCCACCACTTCGATGAGCGGTATGGGCAGCCTCTTGGCCCAATCAACCACTAGCCGAACATATTCTTCAGTTTCAAAGGCTTCTTCGGCTTCCTGGGGTGTAGCCGGACGTGACAGAAAGTCGGCAGGGTTTTGAGAGCATGGTTGGTATTCCACAGTGAAATTTAATTCCTGCAGTTGCAGTATCCATTTTTCGATCTGCAGCAGCGGCTTGGACGAGGACCCCTTGATGAGGGAAAGTAGTGGCTTGTGGCCGGTAACCACGGTAAAGGCTTTGCCGTAGAGATAGATGTGGTAGTGCTGGCACCCCCAGTGGATGGCGATGGCCTTCCGTTCTATCTGGGAGTATCGCTGCTCTGAAGGCATAAGTGTTCGGCTGGCAAAAGCAATGGGGTCCCACTCTCTGCAGTCTTGTTTCTGGGCCAGAACAGCGCCCAGGCCAGTGGGACTGGCGTCTACACCCAGCTGCCGCACCGACCCTGTGCCGACACCTACACAAGCTGCAGTGCAGTGCAACCCAGTGGTGTGCGCTCCTCTGGTGTGTGGACGGAGGCCTTCTATCGGAAGTGGTGTGTCAGCCCGTGCACAGCGACCCAGCATTCCTGTGCCCCGTTCGACGCAGTGGCACATCCCCTGGCTGCCAGCTGCCCTGCCCGAGCACCTCCACCTGACCCAACACACCCTTCCAGTGCTCCCTGGCCACACTTGGCACAGGGGCACATCTTGAAGCTGTCTGTGGCCCCATCCAAGTGGCTTCGCCCGGCCCTGCCTTGGCAGCACATCCTGCAGCCCCCCAGCACACCGCGTTTTGGAGCGGCCTGGACGCCTGCCGCTGTGGCCTGCCCCGGTGATACACAGCATCAGCCACGTGTGATCCAGCAAACAAGTGCCTGCCCCTGCTTTTCTTGGCTCCGTGTGAGCACTCCTCTGCAAGGTGGCTGCCCCTGGTGAAGGGAGGAGGGGTGAGCAGCCAGGAGGCGAACCAGCTGCATTATATGAGATGAGGAGGCAGACAGATCACTGCACAGGCCACCACTCCCAGGGCATGGATTTTGAAGCACCCCATCCTGAATCCTGCCGGCAGCCCAGTGCACCCCACAACATGGCTGGCATCCCTGCCCTTGAGCCTTTTACAATCACCGGAGTCCCCCCACCCAAGCTGTGAGGTGGAAGGCATGGGTTGAAAGTCTCAAAACCTACTTCGAGGCATTAGAGGTGAAAGATAAACACAAAAGACCTCTGCTCCTTCATTTGTGAGGGGTGGACATCCACAAAGTATCCAAGTAAGTGACAGAAGCAACACCTCACATGCACAACATGTTGAAAGGCTTGATCACTGCGCATTTTGAACCTTACGCAAATCCGGACTATGAATGTTTCCTACTGCACCAAGCGTGCCAAAAGTCTGACAAATCAGTGGATGTTTTTTATGCACACCTAAGAGAACTGGTCAGCACATGTACGTTGCCTGACAAAGAAAACAAAGTCAGGGTGCAGTTCATCCAAGGGTGCTCCTCATCAAAAGTCCGGGAATGCATCCTGCATGAACCGAACATGCGGATGAGAGAAATCCTTACCTTAGGACGTTTAAAAGAGCTATCGAAGGTGCAGTGCCATGCATATGGAGCAGGCGCCAACCGTCCAAGTAAAAATGGAGCCAGTCAACATGGTGACCACAGACGTGTCAAAGGCGAGAGTTGAAGGCTATAAGGGGAAACTGAGAGACACACTCTGCAGATGGTGTAGGAACCCTTTGCCACACCCTGGGGATTGCCCGGCCCGAGGGAAGACCTGCAGCACATGTGGCAAGCTCAACCATTTCACAAAGGTTAGCCATTCCTCACCCAAGGTAGCGATGCCCACACCCAAGAAAGCCATCAGGGCCGTAGCAGCTCTCCCTACCACCTCGTCAGACAGTGACATGGATGACGACCAACAAGTAGTCCATGTAGTGCGGGCGATCTGTAACCAGCAGCTGCCTACGTGCCAGGTGCTACTGCAACACCAACCCATCTCAGCCTTGATTGACACTGGGGCCTCGATAAATCTCATGGCCGCCAAGGTGTACCATGGGCTACCAAACCCACCGACAGTCAAACCCACAAGGGTGCAAGTCTACGCTTTTGGGAATGCACACACGCTCGATATAGCTGGAGTCTTCACAGCGGATGTTGCCCACGAGAGCATGAAAATCACAACCAAAGTTTATGTGTCACACGAAGGGTCAGGTTTCCTGCTCAGCTGCCAGGCAGCCTAAGGCATGAATCTGGTGCACTTTGCATTCAGCGTCCACGCTAGCAGGTTGGGAGACCTCACTAAAGAGTTCCACTTGCTCTTCAACGGCATTGGGTGCCTGAAGGGACTGCTCTTCAGACTACATAAAGACAATTCCGTAGCCCCCGTCACCCTCAGACACAGACAGGTGGCCTTCCATCTGCATCCAAAGGTGGAACGTGAACTACAGCTTTTTGAGCAAGCAGGTATCATCGAAAAAGTGTCGGGCCCCATCCCTTGGGTGTCCCCGATAGTCATTGCAAGGAAACCCAAGCAACCTGACACCATCCAGATCTGTGTGGACATGCACTTACCCAGTGAGGCCATCAAGAGGGAGAGACATTTAGCCCCAACCATAGACAATATTATCGGAGAGCTCTCAGGATCCCAGTGGTTCTCTAAAATGGACCTCCAGTCTGGGTACCACCAGATTGGGTTACACCCAACCTCCCGCCCAATAACTATCTTCTCCACGCACACGGGCCTCTAGAGGTACACCCAGTTAAATTTCGGCATCTCCAGCGCAGCCAAGGTGTTCCAGCACACCATCAAGGGGGTCCTGCAAGGGGTCTCGGGGGTCCTCAACATGAGCAACGATATTCTGGTGCATGCATGCCCCCACACTGGAAGACCACATAGTACGGCTGCGAGCAGTATTCACAAGATTGCAGGAACATGGGCTGACGTTGCACCAAGAGAAGTGCAAGTTTCTTAAATGGGACAGACTCGCACAAAGTGAAAGACCTACAGGAGGCCCCAGCTCCGACCTCTGTCTCAGGGGTCAGGAGTTTCCTCAGTATGGTCACATAATATGGGTGGTTTATGAAAAACCTGTCTGACCTCAACAGCCCCCTGCGAGTACTCACCCAAGCTGATCATCCCTGGGTCTGGGGCGAAGAGCAAGAAAGCACCTTTGAGAGCACAAAGTACGCCCTCTCCGCTGACACCACGCTAGGCTTCTTTGATCCTCGACGCGAATCACAGCTGGGTGTAGACGCCAGTCCCACTGGCCTGGGCGCTGTTCTGGCCCAGAAACAAGACTGCAGAGAGTGGGACCCCATTGCTTTTGCCAGCCGAACACTTATACCTTCAGAGCAGCGATACTCCCAAATAGAACGGAAGGCCATCGCCATCCACTGGGGGTGCCAGCACTTCCACATCTATCTCTACGGCAAAGCCTTTACCGTGGTTACCGGCCACAAGCCACTACTTTCCCTCATCAAGGGGTCCTCGTCCATGCCACTAACATTTAACTGTGTTAAACAGCAGCCACACTGCTGTACAACATGGCTAAAAGACATTGGCCAAGCCAAGAGCTCTCACAGAGGCAACACCTGTTGGCTTTCCCAATGCTTGTTTTTATTGCTCACTCTCGGCCTTGCAACAGTCTCCTTTTAATTGGTTATTATTAAGAAATTATTTTCTGGTCATGTCGTCTTCCAAGTGCTCTGTATTTAAACCCTGTTCATGTTGCCATCACAGATATCAGTGACAAATGCACACATTGTATCTGTGGTGCCACAACACAGCCGAGTAAAAAGCTCTGTTAACTCTTGATTTCTATAGCCTCTTAAGAAAGGGAGGCCAGGATTTTCATGCCTTTCCAGATGCAGTTTCCCAGAAAAAGGACACGCACCTCGAGAAGCATAAAAGCACAAGAGAGCCTCCTCTTCCCCTTCACGCTGCTCAGCCAATAGACAGGAGGAAGGCATAGAAGTGATTCTCCGACTTCTAGTACTTACTCTAAAGTTACAGCCTCAGGTGAGCTTCCTGTCCCATTATCCCCTCATGGGGTCCTCCTTGTACCAGTCCTTACACACTAAAGTTTATGCCCCTTGCGACAGTCATAGCACGCTAGTCTTACTTACATTATTATTTATTTTTTTAATATAAGCTTCTCCGCCCTCACCTCCTCCTGTTATGTTACCAAGCAAAGGCACAAGAGCAACTAATGGGGAGGGAGGTGTGAGAAAGTAGCCTCTTTCTAGCCTTGTTACCCCCACTTTTGGCCTGTTTGTGAGTGTATGCCAGGGTGTTTTCACTGTCTCACTGGGATCCTGCTAGCCAGGGCCCAGTGCTCATAGTGAAAACCCTATGTTTTCAGTATGTTTGTTATGTGTCACTGGGACCCTGCTAGTCAGGACCCCAGTGCTCATAAGTTTGTGGCCTATATGTGTGTGTTCCCTGTGTAGTGCCTAACTGTCTCACTGAGGCTCTGCTAATCAGAACCTCAGTGGTTATGCTCTCTCATTTCTTTCCAAATTGTCACTAACAGGCTAGTGACCATTTTTACCAATTTACATTGGCTTACTGGAACACCCTTATAATTCCCTAGTATATGGTACTGAGGTACCCAGGGTATTGGGGTTCCAGGAGATCCCTATGGGCTGCAGCATTTCTTTTGCCACTCATAGGGAGCTCTGACAATTCTTACACAGGCCTGCCACTGCAGCCTGAGTGAAATAACATCCACGTTATTTCACAGCCATTTTACACTGCACTTAAGTAACTTATAAGTCACCTATATGTCTAACCTTTACCTGGTAAAGGTTAGGTGCAAAGTTACTTAGTGTGAGGGCACCCTGGCACTAGCCAAGGTGCCCCCACATTGTTCAGAGCCAATTCCCTGAACTTTGTAAATGCGGGGACACCATTACACGCGTGCACTACATATAGGTCACTACCTATATGTAGCTTCACAATGGTAACTCCGAATATGGCCATGTAACATGTCTATGATCATGGAATTGCCCCCTCTATGCCATCCTGGCATTGTTGGTACAATTCCATGATCCCAGTGGTCTGTAGCACAGACCCTGGTACTGCCAAACTGCCCTTCCTGGGGTTTCACTGCAGCTGCTGCTGCTGCCAACCCCTCAGACAGGCATCTGCCCTCCTGGGGTCCAGCCAGGCCTGGCCCAGGATGGCAGAACAAAGAACTTCCTCTGAGAGAGGGTGTTACACCCTCTCCCTTTGGAAAATGGTGTGAAGGTAGGGGAGGAGTAGCCTCCCCCAGCCTCTGGAAATGCTTTGTTGGGCACAGATGTGCCCAATTCTGCATAAGCCAGTCTACACCGGTTCAGGGGACCCCTTAGCCCTGCTCTGGCGTGAAACTGGACAAAGGAAAGGGGAGTGACCACTCCCCTGACCTGCACCTCCCCTGGGAGGTGTCCAGAGCTCCTCCAGTGTGCTCCAGACCTCTGCCATCTTGGAAACAGAGGTGCTGCTGGCACACTGGACTGCTCTGAGTGGCCAGTGCCACCAGGTGACGTCAGAGACTCCTTCTGATAGGCTCCTTCAGGTGTTGCTAGCCTATCCTCTCTCCTAGGTAGCCAAACCCTCTTTTCTGGCTATTTAGGGTCTCTGTCTCTGGGGAAACTTCAGATAACGAATGTAAGAGCTCATCCGAGTTCCTCTGCATCTCCCTCTTCACCTTCTGATAAGGAATCGACTGCTGACCGCGCTGGAAGCCTGCAAACCTGCAACATAGTAGCAAAGACGACTACTGCAACTCTGTAACGCTGATCCTGCCGCCTTCTCGACTGTTTTCCTGCTTGTGCATGCTGTGGGGGTAGTCTGCCTCCTCTCTGCACCAGAAGCTCCGAAGAAATCTCCCGTGGGTCGACGGAATCTTCCCCCTGCAACCGCAGGCACCAAAAAGCTGCATTACCGGTCCCTTGGGTCTCCTCTCAGCACGACGAGCGAGGTCCCTCGAATCCAGCGACTCTGTCCAAGTGACCCCCACAGTCCAGTGACTCTTCAGTCCAAGTTTGGTGGAGGTAAGTCCTTGCCTCACCTCGCTGGGCTGCATTGCTGGGAACCGCGACTTTGCAGCTACTCCGGCCCCTGTGCACTTCCGGCGGAAATCCTTTGTGCACAGCCAAGCCTGAGTCCACGGTACTCTAACCTGCATTGCACGACTTTCTAAGTTGGTCTCCGGCGACGTGGGACTCCTTTGTGCAACTTCGGCGAGCACCGTTTCACGCATCCTTGTAGTGCCTGTTTCTGGCACTTCTCTGGGTGCTACCGGCTTCAGGGAGGGTTCCTTGTCTTGCTCGACGTCCCCTCTCTCTGCTGGTCCAAATTGCGACCTCCTGGTCCCTCCTGGGCCTCAGCAGCGTCCAAAAACGCTAACAGCACGATTTGCAGCTAGCAAGGCTTGTTGGCGTTCTTTCGGCGGGAAAACACTTCTGCACGACTCTCCACGGCGAGAGGGATCCGTCCACCAAAGGGGAAGTCTCTAGCCCTTTTTGTTCCTGCAGAAACCTCAGCTTCTTCTGTCCAGTAGAAGCTTCTTTGCACCCGCAGCTGGCATTTCCTGGGCATTTGCCCATCTCCGACTTGCTTGTGACTTTTGGACTTGGTCCCCTTGTTCCACAGGTACCCTAGATTGGAAATCCACAGTTGTTGCATTGCTGGTTTGTGTCTTTCCTGCATTATTCCTCTAACACGACTACTTTGTCCTTAGGGGAACTTTAGTGCACTTTGCACTCACTTTTCAGGGTCTTGGGGAGGGTTATTTTTCTAACTCTCACTATTTTCTAATAGTCCCAGCGACCCTCTACAAGGTCACATAGGTTTGGGGTCCATTCGTGGTTCGCATTCCACTTTTGGAGTATATGGTTTGTGTTGCCCCTATTCCTATGTTTCCCCATTGCATCCTATTGTAACTATACATTGTTTGCACTGTTTTCTAAGACTATACTGCATATTTTTGCTATTGTGTATATATATCTTGTGTATATTTCCTATCCTCTCACTGAGGGTACACTCTAAGATACTTTGGCATATTGTCATAAAAATAAAGTACCTTTATTTTTAGTATAACTGTGTATTGTGTTTTCTTATGATATTGTGCATATGACACTAAGTGGTACTGTAGTAGCTTCACACGTCTCCTAGTTCAGCCTAAGCTGCTCTGCTAAGCTACCATTATCTATCAGCCTAAGCTGCTAGACACCCTATACACTAATAAGGGATAACTGGGCCTGGTGCAAGGTGCAAGTACCCCTTGGTACTCACTACAAGCCAGTCCAGCCTCCTACATTGGTTGTGCAGTGGTGGGATAGGTGCTTTGAGACTACTTACCACTCTTGTCATTGTACTTTTCATAAGAGAAAAATATACAAAACAAGGTCAGTGTATATACACATAGCCAAAAAGTTTTGCATTTCCTCTTTTCACTCTTTTCTAAGTGCTGAAAAGTACTTCTAACTTTCTAAAAAGTTCTAAAAAGTTTTAAAAGTTTTTTTCTCTGTCTTTCTAAAAGCTCTGACAAACTTTTTATCTTTTACTATCACTTTAACTCTCTCTAAAAATGTCTGGCACAGGCCAAAATGTTGATCTGTCCAAACTTGCATATGATCACCTTAGCTGGAAAGGAGCAAGGAATCTCTGCATAGAGAGAGGTTTGAGTGTAGGGAAGAATCCTTCCTTAGAACTGTTAATTAACATGCTTAGAGTACAGGATAAGGCCATAAGTGCCCAATCTGTAGAAAAAGTAGCTAATGGTTCTCAATCAGATCCAGGGACTCCCCCAGGAAAAGATTCAGGAAAGAAACTTCCTAGCCTGCCCATTACTAGACAGTCTAGCATAGTTGGTAATGATGAGGAGCCACACCATATAAATAGTGTTGTCTCACATCATAGCAAAAGCATTTATTCTCACCATACTGGTAGTGATGTTTCTGTTAGCCAAGCTGTTAGGGTGGCTTCTGTAAGGGACAGGTCTCCTTCTGTCCATTCTCACCATACTTCTGTTTCAAGGCATGTCCCTCCCACCCACCCTGATGACAGATTGTTAGAAAGGGAGCTCAATAGATTGAGAGTGGAACAAACCAGACTGAAGCTCAAGAAGCAACAGCTGGATTTGGATAGACAGACTTTAGAAGTAGAGAAGGAGAGACAGAAACTGGGTTTAGAAACCCATGGTGGCAGCAGCAGTATTCCCCATAGTCATCCTGCAAAAGAGCATGATTCCAGGAATCTGCACAAGATAGTTCCCCCTTATAAGGAGGGGGATGACATTAACAAGTGGTTTGCTGCACTTGAGAGGGCCTGTGTTGTACAGGATGTCCCTCAAAGGCAGTGGGCTGCTATCCTATGGCTATCATTTAGTGGAAAGGGTAGGGATAGACTCCTTACTGTGAAAGAAAGTGATGCCAATAATTTTACAGTTCTTAAGAATGCACTCCTGGATGGTTATGGCTTAACCACTGAACAATACAGGATAAAGTTCAGAGAGACCAAAAAGGAGTCTTCACAAGACTGGGTTGATTTCATTGACCATTCAGTGAAGGCCTTGGAGGGGTGGTTACATGGCAGTAAAGTTACTGATTATGAAAGCCTGTATAACACAATCCTGAGAGAGCATATACTTAATAATTGTGTGTCTGATTTGTTGCACCAGTACCTGGTAGACTCTGATCTGACCTCTCCCCAAGAATTGGGAAAGAAGGCAGACAAATGGGTCAGAACAAGGGTGAACAGAAAAGTTCATACAGGGGGTGACAAAGATGGCAATAAGAAGAAAGATGGTGAAAAATCTCAAGATAAGCATGGGGATAAGGGTAAAACCAAAGATCCCACTTCAAATCTTAAACACTCTTCAGAGGGTGGGGATAAAACTAATTCTTCCTCTTCTTCTCAACCTGCACACATTAAAAAGCCTTGGTGCTTTGTGTGTAAAAACAGAGGCCATAGGCCAGGGGATAAGTCCTGTCCAGGTAAACCCCCTGAGCCTACCACCACTAATACATCAAGCTCTAGTGCCCCTAGCAGTAGTGGTACTAGTGGTGGGACTGCTGGCAACAGTCAAGTTAAGGGTGTAGTTGGGTTCACTTTTGGGTCCATAGTAGAAACTGGGGTAGTCACTCCCAAGACAGTTTCTGTCTCACCTAGTGGCATTGGCCTTGCCACACTGGCTGCTTGTCCCCTTACAATGGATAAGTACAGGCAGACAGTTTCAATAAATGGTGTTGAGGCCTTGGCCTACAGGGACACAGGTGCCAGTATCACTTTGGTGACTGAAAACCTAGTGCACCCTGATCAACACATCATTGGACAACAGTATAAGATTATTGATGTCCATAACTCCACTAAGTTTCTTCCCTTAGCTATAATTCAGTTTAGTTGGGGTGGAGTTACTGGCCCTAAGCAGGTGGTGGTATCACCTAGCTTACCTGTAGACTGTCTCTTAGGTAATGACCTAGAGGCCTCAGGTTGGGCTGATGTAGAGTTTTATGCCCATGCAGCCATGCTGGGCATCCCTGAGGAATTGTTCCCTCTCATTTCTACTGAAATGAAAAAGCAAAGGAGAGAAGGCCTGAAAACTCAGGATCCCTCTCCATCAACAGGTAAAAAGGGCATCACAGTATCCCCTAACCACCCTACCATTCAGGATACCATTCCTGTGGTGGGAGAAACCTCTCCTGGGGTGGCACCTGTTCCAAGGGAATCATCAGCTGGCAAAGCTGGACTCCCTGAGGTAGAAGTACCTCTCTGTGGGATAACTAACATTGGTGACAAAAAGAGCACCATTTTAGTTAACATGGAGCATCCCTCCAACCCTCCCAGAGAAACTTTAGTGCAGAAACCCTGCAGTGCCTCACAACACTTAGGACAGCATCCCTGCCCTAGTGTGGAGCTCATAGGACAGCATCCCTGCCCTGCTCCAACTCAAGAGAAACAGCATCCCTGTTCTCTCTTCCAGCCATATGGACAAAGTTTTTGCCCAGCTATGGCTTTACTGAGACAGCATTCCTGTCTGGCATTTCCATCATTACAAATAGGTTCAGTGGACAATTCCCACTGCTCTAAACTTAAACTTACTGATAGAAACTCTGAAAATACATCTTCACATTGTTGCTTAGCTAAAAAACTTCAAACAGGGTGGTTTACATCCCCACAGGGAAGTAACCATATAGTGGATGATAAAGGGAGTAACCAGTCTATTGCAGAGCTACTCTCTACTTATCACCACTTAGACAATAAAGTCTCAACTGGCCAAGGTTAGCCTTATTGTCCTTCGTTTGGGGGGGGGGGTTGTGTGAGAAAGTAGCCTCTTTCTAGCCTTGTTACCCCACTTTTGGCCTGTTTGTGAGTGTATGCCAGGGTGTTTTCACTGTCTCACTGGGATCCTGCTAGCCAGGGCCCAGTGCTCATAGTGAAAACCCTATGTTTTCAGTATGTTTGTTATGTGTCACTGGGACCCTGCTAGTCAGGACCCCAGTGCTCATAAGTTTGTGGCCTATATGTGTGTGTTCCCTGTGTAGTGCCTAACTGTCTCACTGAGGCTCTGCTAATCAGAACCTCAGTGGTTATGCTCTCTCATTTCTTTCCAAATTGTCACTAACAGGCTAGTGACCATTTTTACCAATTTACATTGGCTTACTGGAACACCCTTATAATTCCCTAGTATATGGTACTGAGGTACCCAGGGTATTGGGGTTCCAGGAGATCCCTATGGGCTGCAGCATTTCTTTTGCCACCCATAGGGAGCTCTGACAATTCTTACACAGGCCTGCCACTGCAGCCTGAGTGAAATAACGTCCACGTTATTTCACAGCCATTTTACACTGCACTTAAGTAACTTATAAGTCACCTATATGTCTAACCTTTACCTGGTAAAGGTTAGCTGCAAAGTTACTTAGTGTGAGGGCACCCTGGCACTAGCCAAGGTGCCCCCACATTGTTCAGAGCCAATTCCCTGAACTTTGTGAGTGCGGGGACACCATTACACGCGTGCACTACATATAGGTCACTACCTATATGTAGCTTCACAATGGTAACTCCGAATATGGCCATGTAACATGTCTATGATCATGGAATTTCCCCCTCTATGCCATCCTGGCATTGTTGGTACAATTCCATGATCCCAGAGGTCTGTAGCACAGACCCTGGTACTGCCAAACTGCCCTTCCTGGGGTTTCACTGCAGCTGCTGCTGCTGCCAACCCCTCAGACAGGCATCTGCCCTCCTGGGGTCCAGCCAGGCCTGGCCCAGGGTGGCAGAACAAAGAACTTCCTCTGAGAGAGGGTGTTACACCCTCTCCCTTTGGAAAATGGTGTGAAGGCAGGGGAGGAGTAGCCTCCCCCAGCCTCTGGAAATGCTTTGTTGGGCACAGATGTGCCCAATTCTGCATAAGCCAGTCTACACCGGTTCAGGGGACCCCTTAGCCCTGCTCTGGCGCGAAACTGGACAAAGGAAAGGGGAGTGACCACTCCCCTGACCTGCACCTCCCCTGGGAGGTGTCCAGAGCTCCTCCAGTGTGCTCCAGACCTCTGCCATCTTGGAAACAGAGGTGCTGCTGGCACACTGGACTGCTCTGAGTGGCCAGTGCCACCAGGTGACGTCAGAGACTCCTTCTGATAGGCTCCTTCAGGTGTTGCTAGCCTATCCTCTCTCCTAGGTAGCCAAACCCTCTTTTCTGGCTATTTAGGGTCTCTGTCTCTGGGGAGGGAAACTTCAGATAGCGAATGCAAGAGCTCATCCGAGTTCCTCTGCATCTCCCTCTTCACCTTCTGATAAGGAATCGACTGCTGACCGCGCTGGAAGCCTGCAAACCTGCAACATAGTAGCAAAGATGACTACTGCAACTCTGTAACGCTGATCCTGCCGCCTTCTCGACTGTTTTCCTGCTTGTGCATGCTGTGGGGGTAGTCTGCCTCCTCTCTGCACCAGAAGCTCCGAAGAAATCTCCCGTGGGTCGACGGAATCTTCCCCCTGCAACCGCAGGCACCAAAAAGCTGCATTACCGGTCCCTTGGGTCTCCTCTCAGCACGACGAGCGAGGTCCCTCGAATCCAGCGACTCTGTCCAAGTAACCCCCACAGTCCAGTGACTCTTCAGTCCAAGTTTGGTGGAGGTAAGTCCTTGCCTCACCTCGCTGGGCTGCATTGCTGGGAACCGCGACTTTGCAGCTACTCCGGCCCCTGTGCACTTCCGGTGGAAATCCTTTGTGGACAGCCAAGCCTGGGTCCACGGCACTCTAACCTGCATTGCACGACTTTCTAAGTTGGTCTCCGGCGACGTGGGACTCCTTTGTGCAACTTCGGCGAGCACCGTTTCACGCATCCTCGTAGTGCCTGTTTCTGGCACTTCTCCGGGTGCTACCGGCTTCAGTGAGGGCTCCTTTTCTTGCTCGACGTCCCCTCTCTCTGCTGGTCCAATTTGCGACCTCCTGGTCCCTCCTGGGCCTCAGCAGCATCCAAAAACGCTAACCGCACAATTTGCAGCTAGCAAGGCTTGTTGGCGTTCTTTCGGCGGGAAAACACTTCTGCACGACTCTCCACGGCGAGAGGGATCCGTCCACCAAAGGGGAAGTCTCTAGCCCTTTTTGTTCCTGCAGAAACCTCAGCTTCTTCTGTCCAGTAGAAGCTTCTTTGCACCCGCAGCTGGCATTTCCTGGGCATTTGCCCATCTCTGACTTGCTTGTGACTTTTGGACTTGGTCCCCTTGTTCCACAGGTACCCTAGATTGGAAATCCACAGTTGTTGCATTGCTGGTTTGTGTCTTTCCTGCATTATTCCTCTAACACGACTACTTTGTCCTTAGGGGAACTTTAGTGCACTTTGCACTCACTTTTCAGGGTCTTGGGGAGGGTTATTTTTCTAACTCTCACTATTTTCTAATAGTCCCAGCGACCCTCTACAAGGTCACATAGGTTTGGGGTCCATTCGTGGTTCGCATTCCACTTTTGGAGTATATGGTTTGTGTTGCCCCTATTCCTATGTTTCCCCATTGCATCCTATTGTAACTATACATTGTTTGCACTGTTTTCTAAGACTATACTGCATATTTTTGCTATTGTGTATATATATCTTGTGTATATTTCCTATCCTCTCACTGAGGGTACACTCTAAGATACTTTGGCATATTGTCATAAAAATAAAGTACCTTTATTTTTAGTATAACTGTGTATTGTGTTTTCTTATGATATTGTGCATATGACACTAAGTGGTACTGTAGTAGCTTCACACGTCTCCTAGTTCAGCCTAAGCTGCTCTGCTAAGCTACCATTATCTATCAGCCTAAGCTGCTAGACACCCTATACACTAATAAGGGATAACTGGGCCTGGTGCAAGGTGCAAGTACCCCTTGGTACTCACTACAAGCCAGTCCAGCCTCCTACAGGAGGGACGAGGACTGGCATTAGGAGGACCCCTAGTCAGGGTAATGACGATTTACCAGTAAGTAACAAGTCATTAGCAGCAACTGCACCAGCCCCTTCCCTTCCACAACCCAGAGCCTCTGCTGGACGAATTCAGGGTTTTTAATCAGCCTATTTGGCCATTCCTTTTACCCAGAGGCTGAAGCCCAGTAGCGCTTTACTCTGGAATTGCTATAGCTCCTGCAATGTTACCAGCGATTGCTGGCTTCTGCTTGGCCCCAGCAGCTTTGTACTCCGGTTCAACCTACACCTGCCTTCCTCTCCCCCCTGCGAATACTGACACCAGCATTGGATAAAACAAAGAGTAAACCCACTTCAGCATCAAGGCCTAAATCGGCCCTGTGCCAGTGTCCCAGGGTTTTATCACCACCTGTGCAACTTGTATCAGTAACAGGTGCTAATGCGCCACGGAATCCTAGCTATTATCAATACTAAATAGTGGATTCTGCGCTAGAGGACGATGGATCGAAGCGACATAGGTTTGAGGGGATGTCACCAATGGGAGGTGTGAGGACCATCATAAACAACAACATTCAATATTATAAAGCTTCAGTCAAGAACTACACCAGTTTAGTAATAAGAAGTCATGGATTTATTTCCCTAAATTAACAATGCTAATGCCACTAAAATAACTCTCAAACACAAATGATAAGCAAATAAGATCAATAGCGGTTGGTTAAAATGACAGATATATCTCAATTTGATTAATACAATCAAACAAATTATCTCCAAAAGAATCACACTTGTTAATAATACAAAAACTGGTCATAATGGCAGAGTATACATTAGTTCAGCATCAAATGATCTCAAAACAAACCATGAGCATATCAAGATTAATTCCCTAACTAATCACAAGTTATCATTAACATGTTGGGCTTCATGTGAAAAGAATTTAGCAACACAAATTTAGGAAGCTCCTAACTTGATTGTAATATAAAAAACTATTAATGTGCAGCAATAAAATCATTAGCTGCAACTGGTACCTGGAAAGCAAAAGAGACACAATTCATATTTAATAACATACATTACCACAAAGGTAGTAACAGCAAATGATTTGCTTCAGCCTTAGAACACCATCAGTTATGTCATCAGAAGATTTGGGCCTAACAACAGGCCGATTGGGGCCGATTTGGGCCGAACCTCATCTGCTCACTAAACTCCAAGAATAATCGCTAGAAGAAGTGAGTGAGTGAGTGCCCCTCATCATTCTATCCAGGTTAGTGTACTAAATTCTAATTAACTCCTGATTGGTCAGTCTATGGGGTGGTTTCATTTCAGCCAATCAACAACTAAATTGATGTCCTAAAACTCAACAAATCTACGCTAACTATAACATTTTCTTCCTATGTAGCGTTGTTCATTCCGTCTCGTCTGTAACTTGTTGTCTCATCGCCTCTCGAGTATCTTGTTCTCAGGAAGAAACTTTTACAGCTTCTTTTTACTTCCATCCTCCAGGAAAGACCAGATATTAGTAACATTTTCAACAATAGGACATTTCAACTTATGCAATGTTTGGTTCATACACGACCTTCTAAGACATAACGCTGCAACCCACTAGGGGTAGCTGCGGGTACGTTTACACAAACTTCAAAAACACTTCTTATGAAAGCTCTGAATCATGGAAAATATCCAGTGTCTGAATATAATTTTGCTCAACCAAGGACAGAAAAACAGACATTTCAAAGTTACTCGTGTTACACATTCGTTCATGACACATTTTTTAATATGAAAGTCATTAATAAAGACATTACAAGATTCACACAGGCATGGTTATGAAAGAAGCAAGGAGCGGTAGATTCTCTTTCTATATAAATGATGCTTGTCTGCTTGACATTAAGAAGGATCCAGACCGGAACCTTTTACGAGGTTCCAGTGTTTTTTTTTTGCGCCGATTCAGAAGCTATACACTTGACGGATCCCTTTTCCCGGTAGTTCTAAGGATGGCAGGCACTAATTGGATGAAGCCCTCTTCTGAGCATCTAAAACCCAATGCAGGGAAAATCTCAAAGAAATTAGTAAATCTTCAACTAGAAATGTATTCCTACGTATGGCTAGAGAGTTACTACATTTTCCAATTCACATATTTTCATACAGTTCTCCCGAGAAACTGCTCCAGGCGTTCCACTAGAAATGTAATTTGACATCTCGCCTGGGCTACAAGTACGCACAAGGGGAATGATGCCCGCTCTTCAAATGCAATCTTTTTCTTTTTCTTTATTTTTTCTCGTTGAGAAAACTGTTTCCACGAAGGAGACAGTCCTTCCCCGACACCCCCACCAAATCTGGGCATGATTCGTTCCCCTCCCTATTCTTGAAGGGAGTTGCTATAGTCCTTAGCTAGAGTACATCCCCGTCAATTTCCAATGTGGGGAAGGGTCAGATAAGAATTTGGAAATGCCCACAAAAACACAAGTTCGTGCTTGTTCCCAAATTTAGAAGGCTGACCCCCCTGTAAGGCAAACTTCCTCTTGCGTGAGATTTACTACTGCAGATTTGTCATTCCTCAGTGCACTAACCCGAAAGAAGAATTTCCAGTCCAGGGCGAAAATGCCGTGGAATGAAATAGTTCCTATCTGTGCAGTATAACAAGAGGTATTTTATTCTAAATTTAGCCATGAATTTAGTGATTTGGTACGAAATAAAACCTTAACCTTCTAAACATTTTTGTGAGCCATCTACTCCAGGATTGGACAGTCAAGCAATGTCAGATGTTTATCGTTGTTTCGCTTTATCCATCTATGGTATCTCCTAGGCCCACGAGAGGGCAATGTTGAGCCATGAGCTATTAATACTTGTGTTAGCTAAAGAAGAGAACCCCCTAAAACAGGTACACAGTTTATCAATGAGGGAATCATGCTCTTCATATCTAATCAGTTATTTAAAAGTGCCCAACCTTAATTTTTTCATCTTCAACAACTATCCAAACAAAATGTTTAATTAAACGACGAACACCTATAGTTCTTATAATTATTGGAGTATTCTAAATTATTTAGAGGATGCATATTTCATTTGCATAAATAAAAAATAAAAAAACAGGAAACAGAGCTGTGTGGACCTTTAAACGTGCTGCACGCAGATGAAATGCATTAATTTACAAAATAAAGCATGTCTGTGAGGTATTAATCCACATCTCATATTGTCATTAGAAAACCATAACGAAAAAACCCTATTCTATATACAACCTTTAATTTCATAAAAAGGTAGCAAAGCAATTTTCCAAAGTGCTTTACCAGGTCTGACTGACCCACAGGGCAACCTGGCTGTACCAGAAGGGCTGGTCTGACCAATTAGTGTGTGTCATAGTTTTTTGGCTGTTTGTAGGCCTGTTTTATAGAGTACTGGGCTAATTTTAGTGTTGAATTCCCTGATGTTACCACAAGCATTACCTGCATCAAGCCCAACTACATGCCTTGCAAAACACCTAAACAGCATGTCTTTAGAAGTTCAGAACTGCCCAGATGTACAAATGTGGGGCACTCTTTCAGCTCATTCAGTAATTGGGGTTAGTTTATTTTTGGTGCCCTGGCCTATTTGTGTCCGAGTTCGATCCTGCTTCTGGCATACACTGAACCAGAGTCGCAAATCTGTTTGTTCATTTAAATGTCACTAGTGCTGAAATGTCAGCATTTAGGACAGCAAACCTGTGTAGAATTTTCTTTCTGTCATAAACAGTTTTACTCACACCTAAAATTCCATCAATATATCAGAATTGTCTGAGTAAACTTGTCTCTGTGCATTTCGTTTTGGTGACAAAAGCAAAAGGTGGTGAATATCCACACAAAATTCAAAGGATTGTGAGTAATGGCAAGTAAATGGGGAGGCTGGTCCTCTGAGGTGAATCCTCACCCTGGAGTTAGGCGATGCATTTGTACAAGAAAGTGGTGCATCAGCTGTGATGCACCACTTTTCTTGCGCCCTCCCTGGGCCCCCCTAATGACACCATGTGTGCGCTGTATTTATAATACGGTGCATCATGGCGCATGTTAGGCAATAGCACCAGAATTTATGACGCTATTGTGGTACTTTGCAGAAGTAGCACCATGAATTGTGGTGCTAATCCTGTAAAGTAAAGGGAGGCCCATTGAAAGTAATGGGTGCGTCAATTTTTTATCTGCTTTAAGCAGATGTTAGTGATGATGCTAAAAATGGCATAGTGAAATGTTGTAAATTTCACTGCACCATTTATACGGGTCTCTCTGCGGGGGAACGTCCCCATTGCATAAATTGTGCCTGGCACAGGCAGAATGTGGCACAAAGTGTTATATAGTGGAGCAATGGAAGGATTGCACCACTTTGTAAATATGGCAAAGGAGAATGTCCTCCTTAACGTCACATTAGCATAAAAAAATGATGTTAGTGTGGCACTAGGGCCTTGTAAATCTGGACCAAAGTTTTTTTCCTACAAATATTTGTCGTTTTTTATTACACAACGAGGATCCTCCCTGGTACCATGTATAAACGTACAAGGACTTTCAGTAATACTCGTTAAGCAGCACACTTAACTCGCTGCCCAGTGCACTTTGATGAAAGAAACCTAAGGACGGTGACAAGAAAGACTTGGAGTGATGATTTTAAGTAATCAGATCATTGAAGACTCGGCCATCTTCTGTGTCACAATCCTTGCTTTCCGAGGATGAAGGCAGCTTTACCCAGACGCTTGAGGTGGGACCACAACAACGTTGTACAATGAACACCAGGGTTGCCACTTTTCTTATAAACAATATATTGGCCATTTGTTTATGTTTTGCTGTTCTGGAACAGCCACGAGCTAGTGAATGAAAAAGAATTGTGTAAAAGTGTCAGGATTCTTTTGTTGCATGTCAATAATCCATCTGTTTGCTCTAACAGTCATTCTGAAACGCTTTACACAGCTCTCAAATACTTTTAACTTATATCTTTATGTATTTACAATTTTAGGATTGTGTCTCATAAGTGAACAAATGCTGCATTTCATTGCTTTTTGCAATATTTTTTACAAACCGGGACATACAAATAGAGGCCAGGGGGGGAAAAACAGCCAGGTGGAAACCTTGCAACACCAAAGCATGCTGCTGACCAGATTATCACATTACCTCTGCTGTTTGTAGCAGGACCAGCCTGGCCTGCCACTAACGCCAGGAGTGACCACTGAAGCCCTCAATATAGGGAATGATGGAGGTGGTTTTACACGCATTAGAGGAATCTGCATAATGGAAGAAGCAGCCCAGCAGAAGTCAGAGGGAGAACCCAGGTCCAAATAAATTACACCTTCCTAAAATTCCTCGAGTCCCAGAAACCCAAAAGGGAAGGCAAAGTGGGAGCGAGGTTCTCGGAGCAACAACAAGCAAAGTGACTTGATGAGATATCAATTTGACAAACAACCACAAGGCGCCTCAGGATGACGTGCAAACTCCATCTACCGGTGACTTGACTTTGCTTGTAAAAATAGCTGTGGTCTGCCTTGGTCACTTGCGTGACTCAGAAGACTTCACTTATGACATGATTGTGAAGATCTAGACCTAACAATGACTCTGGTAGTCCCAAAAAAGTAAGGAAAACTACATTCAGGGCTCGAAAGGGCCTGGAAAAGACCCACAGACGAGCTGAGGGAAGAAGTAAAGGAATTATTTTACCCAGCAGAGGAACTACAAGAACAGAGCGATCAGCAATCATGAACACAGGTTAGACACAAAGGGGGACTCTTCTGACACACAACGCTCCAATAAGTCACAATTGTCGCTAACAGTAGCGCACGCATGTACTTATCAGTTATGGGATTCTGTATTAAAACAATTTGCAATAAAAAAAGAACAAGCTGTAGCAAGTTTAGAGCAGACAGCAAAAACAATCGTAACGTGAGGATAGTTTATGGTAAGAAGGTAATCTTCATAACTGGCTGCATGTAAAAAAATCGATTCTGTTTTAGTAGCTTTGTGAAGTATCGCTGGCAAGGCTAGGAGGTTTGGCTATTCCGCTTAATGGCAGAAGTCCGCACCAGCAATAGTTTTTGGAAACTGGATCTTGTTTTTCATGATCCCACTTTGAGTTACAGCAAGAGAAAGACAGCAAAAGAAACAGAAAGCAAACCTATAACATCAACAGCATGTACAGACAGTGGAAAACTAAACCTCCCGTCACTAAACTCCGACCTTGACAACATTCAGACCAACAAGCAACCATTTCATGTGTCTGCCTTCTACAACGAGCTATTTGCAATCCGAGACAAACAGATACTATTGAAAACTTTGAACAAACCTAACCTCAAGAAAAGAATCACATGGAACAATGATAAGATCATGAAAATGAGAACAGAACTCCATGCTCAACGATATGAATGGAAAAAATCGCAGAAGAGAAAAGGCAAAGTTCTTCCATAATAGAGCTTACAAGCAGCAGTCAAACCTGCGAAAATACAATACTCCACAAGCAAAATGGATGCAGATGGCCATCTAATGAATCACATAGACCCTGTCAGTATTCTGCAACTCAGAGTGCTACAACTCACAGACCCTTTGCTACCAAGCCTTCTCCAACTATATCAAAAGAGTACTCGCATGAAAATTTAGAGACCCACCCTAGGACAAAAACAGGTAATACTCTTCTTTCAAACAACAAGACCACCACACAGACATAAACCAGTTATCAATCATATTATAAACCTTTAATATGCTCTCTGAATGAGAATTCCATAACCTTGTTAAAGTAAGCAGGCCACCTGGATCACCAATGAACAGCACCCCTACCCCACAAAAAACATCTTAAAAAATATCCTTCTGAAAACCTGGAATTAGGAAGTAGACAGGCAATTGCTAAACATATTCTTACAAGAAGGATCTTTTACATCTGGGGTGAAGACCTACTACATCAGACCACTTCTCAAAAAGAAACAATCTTGACCCATCCAAGTCAACAAACTAGAAATTCCTGAATAAATTCATTGAAAGAGAAGACTTTGTTCCACTCTCCAACTCCACTGAGGAAAACAACCTGTTGTCCGATCAGCAGTCAGGATTCAGACAAGGGAGGGGCTCAGAAGCAGCTATCATATCTATGATGGACAACTTTAAACTTGCTGTTGATAAGAACCCTGTGGTAGCATTAGTACTACTGTACATATGTTTTTGAATTTTGCATCAACACCTCAGACTCTGCATTTTACGGTCCCGAAGGGATCAATCATCTCTCTTCTTCTATTCAACATCTATCAAAGCCCATGCCGGATCTAATGAAATACCTCAACCTGAGTTGCTACAACTATGCAGATAAATCTTTAAAAAAATGGACAATCTGGAGGTCCTCCACACATCAAGACTTGAAAGCAACTCTGCAAAATCGTAGCTCTTGTTCTGCGAACAGTGGCACAAATACCAAACTACAACCAAATGGTCCAAATAACTTGCTGCTCCACCAGCCACATCAAGAGAAGAGAAGATCCTCAGGGTAACTCATGACCTCAACATTGATACAATTACAAATGTCATGAATACTATTACAGAATCATGTTATTCTTAACACTATAAAAGCGATGAGTAAGAATGTAGCATGACTTAGTGGTTTAGGTACATGTTGTTATATAATGATGTTGTAGTTTTTGGTGTTGTTAATTATTGGGATTTTCCTTGAGGTCCTAGCCATTGAATTTGGTATATGAATTATAGCTTGCATGCTATTGTGCGAATTAAAGATTTGGGTTCTAAAGATAACTCGTGAATTTTGTTTTTTTGGCTTTCATTTGCAACTCTAACGACACTTTAACTGTGGTTTTTAAAGTGAATATCTAAAGTTTTTTTTAAATACAAGCGGAGTAACACAATTTAAACTCCATCCAGGTAAGACCACATTACCACCTATGCAAAAGAGCAGCTTTTAAGTGGGTGCAGTAATGTCCTGCAGTGCTCTTTTTTATTGAGTTCAATGATCTCTTTCATAACCACAACTATAGGTTTTAAGTTAACTCCACTAGTTTCTCCCTCCCACATTGTTATCGCTCCCTCTAGCAAACTTGAAGAAACTTCACCTGGAAGGTCCTGCCTAAAGTGGTTCTTGATCAATGCTTGGTCATGCATTAAAAATAAAACTGAGGTTGCAGAATTTATCTTAATATATGATCCTGACGGGTAATCATTACGGAAACATTGGCTAAGGAGTTGTCTGGTCCTGACCTTGTGGATGCTATTCCCTCAGGTTTTACCATCCTTTGACATGATAGGACTGGGAGAGTAGGATGTGAGCTGGCCATCATTTGCAAAACAACCTAAACCTGTCTCATCAAATCTATTCAGAGCTCGATTCTCTGTGAAGCAACACAGTTCTCTACTAAGATCAACTCCATCTGTATGTTTACTGGGATTCTGGTCTATAGGCCCCCCGGACCTAGGTACTCTTTTACATCTTAGTTTATACATGTCATAGTTGGATTAAGCAAGACTGCTGGTTTAGGGATGACACCACTTTTGTTTGTAGGCGACTGAGTCACTCCTACAAAAAGTCGCAACTGTCAGCCCAACCCTCCTGGCTTACAAGCAGTACCACACCATAGCTCAGAAAGCAAAGGTGATTTCTGGAAGTCTTACGCATGGACTCTAGACTAGACTTCTCAGGGAAGTCTTGGATGAATGAAAGTTACCCTTTTCTCACGTTAACAACATGTCTCATACACACAAAGACAATGAAGGAGATGGAGAGATTTCCAAAGATTTATTGAAAAGACTGCAATCTATGATAAAATGTATGTGCTGCAAAGATTAAGATAATGAACAGTAAAAGAAGCAGGATTGTGAAGATGAAAGTTGTGAATATAACCCCCCACCACCTTACAATAATCAAGAGATGTAAAATTCCTAACCAAAGTGCCTATTTCTCTCCCTTTGTGAGAGCTATGTATTATAAAACTAATCTACCAGTGCCATGTCCATGAGAAGCGTCCCCAACCCTTGTTACCTTGGAATTAGGTCTCTAGGTCAGACTCTGTGGTGACACAAAGGCTGAGTTCTGCAGCAAGGTGATGTGCAGCAAAGATGGCATCTGGAAGGAACCCCTCTAATGAACTTGTCCGTGTGAGATGTATTATTACAGATCATGTAGGATCCCTGAGGCAGGTGTGTTCCTAAACAACTGATAAATAGGCACACTTGTGGCAGCAAGTACATAAATAATCCCCAACAAGTGCACATTATGTTCCTATCACAAGGAATTGAGAAAGGGACACAATGGCAATACCTAAATACATCACTGATCATTTCGCTGATAATGACACCGTCTAAGAGTGGCACTTATAATGCAAATCAAAACATTTCTTATAACATATAATCAATAGCAGCCAGCTAGAAGAAATAATAAAATAAATGAAATAAAACAGAGCATGCTAAGTAGGTAAAAGGTCACTAGGTGACAGGGGCACACACACCTATAAGCCAAAGGCTAAGCTAAACCACTGAGTCCCAATAAGAACTAAAATAGATTCACCACACCGTCTACATTGCTGAAACAAGGACGCTAACTCACTAGCGAGGTCCAAACTAAAATGCTCTGATATAAAAAGTCTAAAACCAAATTAAAAACAAAGCTAAAAACATACAGAGATAAAATGTCAACTATGACAAGCACAACAGGACAAATGTAAGCTGAACCAATAGGGCAATTTAGTGTTAATTTTTTTAAAAAAAATAAGGCCAATGGTTGAATCATTCAACAATAATCATGTTCTTGAAGAATGTCTCTGAAGTCATCAAATGGGAGTGCATCCAGGAAGGACTCCACATTAGCAGATGTTAGATCAGTTGCAGGATTGGCAGATGGCTACATGGCGCAGAAGTGCGCTGATGCCGTAGGAGCAGAATAACCCACGAAGGCAGCACTATCCATAGTGCTAGATGCCATTGGAGCCTAGTAGTTCACAAGTGGTGGCTCATAAGTGGTCTTGCGAATCGACCTCAGTCTCATGGTGCATGACAGTGAATGAACCCTCATCAGGAACATCAGCAGTTCCTTGTCCGTAGGAGGCACTGGCTGAATAGCAAGACATACCAACAGTAGATACTCCAAGAGGCACCAGGTGCAATGAAAGACAGGTTGCACGCACCACAGAACTGGTCGAAATGACAATGACCAATCATGCGCCAATTATTCCAGCAACAGAACACCAAAGAACTGCATCATGCTATCCCGACACAGCTGGGCTAGTGGAAACTCCATCACTCTGCTTAGCTGAGAAAGCACAACCACTGTGTTTCAGGAATAGCAGTGGCAGTATTCTGCCAATCAGTGTCAAACTTCTAGGGAATTGGCCAACACACTCAAAAAGAGTGAATGGATAGGAATGACTCTAAAGACGGTCTGGAAGGTGGAAACAAATCCAGACCCAACAGCCTTGAAGAAATGTACAATCACTGAAGTGCTTGAGGCGTTGAAAATTCTGCAGGCCAGTTCTCCAAAGTGTGTGGGGAAGTTGGTATTTAATAAGGATTATATCTCAGCTGATGATCTTGCTATCTGGAGAGAGTACGTCTCCTTGGGCGATGTCAACGCCACTTGTTTTTGGAACAGTAGTGCCTTTAGTCTGCTTAGCTTGTCAAAATTTACATTAGTAGTATCAATGTGAGGCCACATTTCTGCTACTCTTATCTCTTGTGTTGGGGGAATAAAACATGTTCACAACAAGCTACAATTTGAGAAACTGAAATTGTGTAGGCGTTTCCTGGTCTCATTCCACAGCCGTTCAGATCATTCAGGACCACATAACTTTCATTCTAATGTATATGACAAGCTGTACGAATCAAAGACACGGGAGTACCCTTCAGAAAGCATGCCAAGTTTACGACCTCCGCATTGCAGAAACCGTGATGTGACACCTGCTTGCAAATCATTGATAGTCTCACATTCGCTTCCACTCAGAAACACCTTTGTTTTGCCATTCAGACATTTGAACTCAAAAGGCAACTCCCACTCTTCTTTCATACAGCTATCTCCTAGCCGCTAGGATCTGCCCACAACAAAATCTTTCAAGCATTTCGTGAAACGAAAGGTGGAAATTGACAGGTTTATAACTCCATGTACTAGTGCAAATACAGGAGCCAGTGCTAAGTTGGTGGATGGTTCCACTTCACGTGGAGGTTCATAGCAGATGATGATGTCAATTTGTGTTGCATTGTTTCAAGCATTTCTTGAAACGAAAGATGGAAATTGGCAGTCTGCATTGCATTGTTTCAAGCATTTCGTGAAACGAAAGATGGAAATTGCCACATCTTGGACAGTTCTTCTCAGTAAAGTGGTAACAGGAAGCAGCAGAAGCTCATTGTCTGCGTTCCCCATGCTGGAGGAGGCATTTGTAGCATTGTTGTACATACTGGCATATGCAGAAGTGTTGTTGTTTCGCCTTTGAAGAGGTGTGTCCTGTTGACTAGTGGGAAGGGACAGGGAACTACCCAAGGGACCTCGGCGGGTCTACTGTGCAGGATCGGCAACACAATGCAGTTTGATGTTGTCAATCAAGAAAAATCTGTTTGCTTTGGAACCTGGCAGCAGTGGTAGAATGACAGTTTCTGTACCTTGGGTTCCCAGGTCTGGAACCAGTGCTCTATAAGATGGGCAGAATTCCTTCTTCACAACAATCTTCTCACAAACCAGATCCCCAACTTTAGAAATCGAACCTGTCGAAGTTGGTGGCCACCCCCTTATTCCTAAGGTGGCAGCACTGGTGGATGAATTATCATCATAAAATTGTTGGAGCTCCTGTAAGACAGTGAGATGTTCATTTCTGTCAAATGGTGTGCCTGCCACCATCATTCCAGGGCCATCTACATCTAGGACATACATAGATATCCCAAAGGGGACCTCAAAAGGAGTGCGTCCCCCCAGGACTATCTTGGCAGATTATTCAGTGCTCTCTGGACCCCATAAAGGTGATGAAGCCAACTGCAGCCTGAACCTAATACTCTAACTGTTAAGGACTGCTTTAAGTCATGATTTCTCCTCTCCACAACAGAATTACCCTCGGAATGATATGGGGAAGAGTAATGGAGTTCAACACCCATCGTCCTTACGGTGTCCCTGAAGGCCCTAGAGGCAAAAGCAGGGTCCTGGTCCGAGTTGAATGCTGTAATGCATATGTACCAATAAAGACCAGCAAGTCTTTTTTTTTATAACAGTTTGAGCGTCAGCCGACTGCTGTGGCCATACCCACAGGAATCTAGAACAAGAATCAACAGCGACTAAGATGTATTTGTATGCACCATCAGGTTGTAAGGGACCACAATGGTCCAGGTATACACATTGTAGTGGCCCACTGGACACCAAGAGGGATGTCTGCGGTGGGCGGTTGATGTGTGGAATATTTTGTAGGTTATACTTTTGGAAGAGGCTTGCCGTCAGCCAAAGCTTTCATGGCAGCCTGAATCTCATTATCCAATCTTGTGTGAGATCGAGTCACTGCATCAACAGGAGCTGTAGCTACTGCTGATTTGGCCACTTCATCTGCCAAAGTGTTTCTTATAATGTGTACTCCTACATGTTGGTGGCCAAGTGTATGTACTAAATGAGCATCTGGTAGCCTATTCTTTAGATCAGCCACCCTCCATCACAGAGTTATGTGTTCTATGGCATTCTCCTTCAAGACTCTGAACCTATTCACCCGTCAATGATTGAGATAATCATTGTAAGACTGGACACAATAGTATAAATCACACACAATCAATGTGAGCTGTTCTGTATCCCTATGTTCCAGTGCCAGGATAAGAGCTTTAAACTCAGCCAACTGAGCTGTGCAGTCCCCTAGGGGATTCATGTAGGTATGTTGAGTGTGGGACACACCATCCTTCATCGCTCAGCTCACAGCTTGCAAGTTTAGTTTTATGAATTTATAGAGCGCGTAGCTACCCTAGGGCGTTCCAGCGCTGAGGTACGTGAAAGCTCCTAAGAAGGAAAAAGAAAAAAGAATAGGAAGAATTAGGGCAAAGAATTAGCAATGAAGAGAATTGTTTTTAGCTTCTTCCTAAACAGACGTTCGGAAGATTCATGGCGAAGCTCTGAAGGAAGGGAGTTCAATAGCCGAGCAGCTCTGACCGAAAAGGAATTGCCTCCCCAGGATCTCTTAAATCATGCTATGTGGACTTGCCGGGAAGTGGATGAACGCAGAAATCTGTCCGGGGCATAAATAGAAAAGCAATGTCCAAGAAAAAAGGGACCCTTATCATGTAGGGCTTTATGGACCAGACACAAGGATTTAAATTGAATAAGTTGTTTTATAGGCAACCAGTGGAGTGCTGCAAGTGCTGGTTTCGCAGAAAGATGCCTAGGTAGATTAGTGAGCAATCTGGCTGCGGCATTCTGTAGAACTTGGAGTTTCTTTATCACATAGTCCGGAGAACTAAGGAATAGAGAGTTACCATAGTCAAGGCGAGAAAGAATCAGCGCCTGAATAAGGATTCTTCGAGCCATGGGAGGTAGAAGATTAAAAATCTTCCTAAAAGATCTTAAAAGGCCAAAGCACATAGAAGAAACCTTTTTAGACTGGATCTCCATAGATTAGACGGGGCTCAAGCCAAAAACCAAGGCTCTTGATGTGTGTCTTAGGAGGGGGAAGGCTGCTGAAAGACTCTGAATAAGAAGTCAGAGGAAAAGCAGGAGAGCCATTACCCACAATCATTACCTCAGATTTTCCATTGTTAAATTTTATTTTAGATAGGGTCATCCAATTGGCAATGTCTGTCAAACAATGGGAGAGACTGGCAGAGGAGGAATGCCCAGTGCTGGAGAGGGATACTACTAACTGAGTATTGTCAGCATAGGTGACCATGGAGAGGTTATGGGGGGAAACCACCTTAGCTAGGGAAGATAGATAGATATTAAAAAGAGTCAGGCTCAAAGAGGAGCCCTGAGGAACTCCACAGGTCAGAGGATAAGTATCTGAAAAAAATGAGCGGACTAAGACTTGAAAAGATCTTCCTGTAAGAAAAGAGGAAAGCCAAGAGAGAGACACCTCCTATCCCCATCTTGAAGAGTCTATGGCAGAGGAGGTTATGCTCTACAGTATCAAATGCTGCACTAAGATCAAGTAAAATAATGGCAGCATGGCCCCCTTGATCTAAAAGTTGTCTGGCAGATTCGGTAACTGCTAAAAGAGCAGACTCAGTGCTTTGCTGGGCTCTGAAACCCATCTGAGAGGAATCCAAGAGTTTCTGGTTCTCTAGATAGCTTGTCAGTTGATGGTTGAAATGTTTTTCCAAGACCTTTGTTAAGATAGGAAGGAGAGCAATAGGTCTGTAGTTGTCCAGAGAGGCAGGATCCAGTTTTTTTTTTTTTTAAGGGGTTTGATGACAGCATGTTTAAAATACAGAGGCAGAGAGCCTAAAGACAAAGAACGATTTACAATTTTTGTTAGTGGCGGAACGATAATGTCTGAAGCCAACAACAGAATGGAGGGAGGAGCAGGGTCGAGAGGTGAGGCAGATTTAATATTAAGAAGTAAATTAGTAACCAGTGTATCTGTAAGGGGTTGAAAAACATTTAATGCTGTACTCGAAACAGAAAAATCAGTTGACTGATAATCCAGGGATTCTTGAGGTAAAGAAGAGGGAAATGAAGAATTAATTTTAATAATTTTGTCCTGGAAATGAGCAGCTAATAGGTTGCAACTGAGTAGTGATGTTTTGTACCTACAGCTGGTTGTGCTCAACCGTCAGTGTAAATGACAGTTTGGTATCTGTCAAGCAGCAGGATATTAATAGGTGTGGGGTACTCCTGTTCGTATTGGAGAAATTCTTGTGTATGAAGTTTTGGGTGAAAGATGCAATCAATATCATTGGCTGTCAAGGAGGTTGCCCATTGAATGCAACGTGGATGTAATGCTTTAGTGTTAGGAATGCTTGCTTTGGTGACAGCCTCTGAGGCCGACATCAGGGTAACGACAATAATGTGTTTCTCCCTTGGGCAAGTGGCCTCTCCTTTATGACAGCCACTTGTACAGCAGTCAGAATCATATCTGTGGGTGCAAAGCGTTGTTCTACATTGGAGTATAAATGTGATTTGTTTGCTATGGGCACTGTGTCGCCCTCATTAAAGGTGACAAAGGTGAACCCGATGGCACCAGCAATTATTCTGATGACCACATTTGATTTGTTGTCACATGAGTGTAAGTTTTTTGCTTTAGCATGTCTTGCTGCAATCCTCTAAGGATGTGCGTGTTTTTAACTGTCCAGTGTCTGCTTGAGAAATCTGGGTGAATTAAATCATAGAGTGGTTTGATGCGCTGTGCATAATCTGGAATGTAAGTTCTGCCAAAGTTTTAAAAAAAATTAAGTAGCGACTGTAGCTTCTTGATGGTATTTGGGGGTTGAAGTTGAACACATTTTTCTAAAAAGTGCCGGGCCAGGCTCTTGCCCTCATCTGATAGCTCGTATCCCAGGAACAATACACAGAGAAATGCTATTTGAGTTTTCTTAAAATTGAATTTGTAGCCAAGGGCTGCCAACCCTAAGACGATCCGATCGACCCTGGCAAGATGAATGGTGAGGTCGTTATCTGTGAGATTATTTTTTCATTCACATAGGACAACGTCTCTGGATCAATATGATGCAATATTGATGTTTCTCGGGAAGAAAACAACCGTGGGCTGTTCTCATATCCCTTGGGCAAATGGCAAAAACGTTTCTATGAGCCAAATGAGAATGCACTCGGGTCCCGTCTTTCATGCACTAAGTTTTGGCAGAAAAACACATTGGAAATATCCAATGTTGTTTTGTATTTTGTATGCCCTATGTTGTTAATTAGTGCAGTGCTGTGTGCATTTTGTATTGCATTTGTGCATGTGTAGTTATTTAAGCATTTGTAATCTAAGACTATTCTGTACGAATGGTCTGGTTTTGCAACAGGGAATAACGGGTTACACATCGCAGAGGCACAGGTCTCTATTACTCCCTAGTACTCGAGCTGAGTGCGGAGCTCTCTCACTGGAGCTTTAGTTTTTTGTTTAACAGCATATTGAGGCTGAGGTGTAGACCTAATCAGTATTATATTGTAGGGGGAATCCTTATCCCACCTTACGTTGCTGCGATATAGCACAGGTGCCTGCGCCAAAGCCCAGTCAACAGCGTAGGCTTCTTTTACAGCATCCGGAACAAGATCTGAGAAAGAAAGCAAAATGACATTTTCCCCATGTGGGAGCTTGCGGACGTACTCTGGTGGCCAGTCACTTTCTGCCAATTGGATATCACAATTAAGTTCTTCACAAAATATCACACTAATAGTGCGCTCTATGTCTCCCTCAATTTGGATATTTAACTCATAATCCATGTTGGATGGGAGAATGTGCCTGTCCGCAGTCTCAACTAAGATACAGTCGTTTATTGCTGTCACATCCAGATGATCTTTCAGACTATGGCGATATATTGTGACTTCTGCCACTCTATCCAGCCGGTTAACTGCCCACGTCTTGTTCCTCAGCAATGTTCTCAAGTTTGCTGGTATGTTTTATTGAAATTGCTGCCACGTTTTTCTTTTTAAATTGTGGCTTTTGTTGTGGGGATTTGTCTTCTTTATTGTCTGAAGAATGCTTTGAGTCTTTCTTCTGTTTCACATAGTCAGTAGGTTGCTCTGACAGGCCCACTCTCTCACTCCAACTATCCGCCGTGTCCTGCAAAGAACGAGAGGGACGAATATCAGTATATCTGTCAGGAGCCTTTAATGTTTCTCTATTTCTGAGACTATGGGGGTCATTCTGATCCTGGCGGCCTTGGACCGCCAGGGCCACGAATGACGGAAGCACCGCCAACAGGCTGGCGGTGCTTCAATCCCCATTCCGACCGCGGCGCCGGCGGTCATCCGCCGTTTTTGCCCCGGCTGGGAGAATCCGAGCAGCGCTGCCCTGGGGATTCTGACCCCCGTACCGCCAGCCTGTTTCTGGCGGTTTTCACCGCCAGGAAGAGGCTGGCGGTAACGGGTGTCCTGGGGCCCCTGGAGGCCCCTGCACTGCCTATGCCACTGGCATGGGCAGTGCAGGGGCCCCCTAACAGGGCCCCGGCCTGCTTTTCACTGTCTGCATAGCAGACAGTGAAAAGGGTGACAGGTGCAACTGCACCCGTCGCACCGCCACAACACCGCCGGCTCCATTCGGAGCCGGCTCCTGTGTTGCGGCCTCATTCCCGCTGGGCCGGCAGGCGCTAACTTGGTTAGCGCCCGCCGGCCCAGCGGGAATGTCAGAATGGGGGCCGCGGAATTTTGGCTGCATGGCGGCCAAATGGCGATTTCCGCCTGGCGGTCGGCGGTAGCCGCCTGCCAGAGTTGGAATCACCCCCTATATCGCCTTTCGGAGCTCTTCGGATGTGGGGAGTCAGCTCTCTGACTTCTTCTGTCTTTATTTTGTTTTTGTTTATCCCAGTCTTTTTTAGAACCCTCTTGTGCTTTTTTAGCACCTTCCTTAGGGTTGTTGCTCTGAATTTCAGGCTTCTTCAGCTTAACTCCCAAACTATCCCATCCTATACTAGTATAAGTGCCGGAAATAATTTTCAGTAGTTGACACTCCTGTTCCAACTGTGGAATCTCCCGGAGCCGCTGGTGTATAGCTAACCCTACCGCCTCCCCTTTAATGTTACTTAGTATTACTGAGGAGACTGTGTCAAAGTTGCGCATCAGTTTTATCCCCAAATCTATGGCTGGAGCAGCCCGTGTTCATTTTGAATTTTTTTAACACTTCCGATAAGTTGGCAAGTATCAGGGTATCATGGGTGGTAGTATAAATTGCAACAAAGACTGTACCCCATGTGGTGCAGTCGTCCACTTAGGGAACCATTCAGAGTGGCAAGCACATTGCGAGAATTCTATGTTTATCTTGGGCTCCTGTATGGGAAAACACTGCTTCCAGCTGGTTTGTTTTTTGTGCTATCTAGAACAGAATATTCTCATGTTCCGTGAGTGCCTTGCCCATGATAGAATGTACTGTTTGTGGGTTAATGCCAGTAACAGCCAGCTGGTGCAGCCTGTATTCAAAGTTCGCATGGCGAATTGTACCAGTCATCTGTAAAATTGTACTAGGTCATTATAAAGTGAGCGTACTTCAGCTATTTTCATTGGCTGTGCGGCAGGATGTGGTGTGTACGTGCCAAACATGGGCCACGTCAGTCCTTCATTACTCAACCAACCTAATCTCATGGGTTGTATTACATGTGGTAGGGCACCATGGAACCAATTTTGATGTTCTTGATGGGAAAGTGGTATCTCTAGATACTAGTAAGCCTGGTACAGTTGCGGTACGTTCCCTATTTTATATGTGGGAAATGTATGTGATATGTCATCGTCTCCAGGGAGGGGACCCAGGAATAGAATGTTTCTGTTTGGTAAACTTAAGGAGCTTCCACAATAAATATGACATCCCCGCCCTCATCTGTTAAGCCAACATTTAATGATGTTTTAATGCATGTCTGACATTTTCTGAAATGTCTATGGCATTAGCCATGCTGACTAATGGGTACAGAGAAGGAACACGAAATAGGGAGAAATACTTTTAAAGAGTTCAAGCTTGAACAGCCTGCAGCTTAATTAAGGGCTCCCTATTCAGCTGAGGAGGATTACCCCTAACACCACGGATGTCTCTTTATAATGATACTTAGGGTACCTGCTGTGTGTGAGACAGAGATACTCAGGATATCCATAAATTAGTGCCAAAACAACATAGTTGGTGGTGCCGTGTCGTAGCTGGACTCTCACTCCTAAGCGAGACTGCTGGCTCAAGGATGACAGCACTTTTGCTTGTAGGCAATTGAGTCACTCCTACAACAAGTTGTAACTGCTGGGCCAACTCTCCTGGGTAACAAGCAGTACCTCACCAAAGCTCAGAAAGCCAATGTGATTTCTGGCAGCCTTATGCATGGACTCTAGATTAGACCTCTCGGGGAAGTCGTTGTGGAATGGAAGTTACCTTTTTCTCATGTTAGCAACAAGTCTCATACACACAAAGGCAATGAAGGCAATGAAGGAGAGTTTTCAATAGATTTATTGAAATGTCTGCAATCTACAATAAAATGCACGTGCTGCAACGATTAGGCTAATGAACAGTAAAAGAAGCAGGATTGTGAAGATGAAAGTTGTGAGTATAAAAAAAACCCACCTTCGACAATAAACATGAGATATAAAATTCCTAACCAAAAAGCTTGCTTCTCCACCCTATTAAGAGCTAGGTGTGATAACCCTAATCTGCCATTACCATGTCCATGAGAAGCGCCCCCAACCCTTGTTAACTTGGAATTACGTCTCTAGATGAGAAAGGGGCATGATGACAATACCTAGGTACTTCACTGATCATGACACTGATAGTGATGCCTTCTCAGAGTGGCACTGATAATGCAAATCAAAACAGTTCTTATACAATTTAAACATTAGCAGCCAGCTAGAGGAATGGTATAGCCATGCCCATACACCAAATAAATGAGGGCAAAGTCTTTCAGCCCCCGAGAGCTCAGATGGGGGCAGAAAGCGTGCTAGGTGCCAGGGACCTTTTTAAATAATGTATAGGAGGTTGGAGACTGCCCAAAATGGGAATGACAAAGCCCCTCACCCACCCCTAAATATGTAGGGGGGGCTGAAAGCCCACTAGGCACTAGGGATTATTAATTTGTTTTCAAACTTTGGGGTGGCGGACTGCCTAAAATGGGCTCGCCAATGCCTCCACCCACGCCAAACATGTAAACAGTCTTTCTGCCCTCTGTGGGGTGGGGGGCAGGTGGGGATTATTACAACCTGATCTGCCCACGGGGGCCCACTAGATGCCAGGGAATTAAAATAATTAGAGGGTGGGGGCTGGCCACCACTATGGGCATAGTTATTCCCCCTCAAACTGAAGAGGCTAACAGTTGTTCAGCCTCCCCTGCAGACTAAAGCGTCTCATCCCAATGGCAAGCAAGAGAACATTGACTCTTATGAGTTTTGATTTTACATATGGGCCAAGAGAGCTTGGCCCAACTCCCAATATCGTCCCACTTGCAATGATGAGCGGATGCACTTTTTGGACTTGGGCAATCTGCCTCCTGGAAAAACCTGCCAAACCCATACACATTTGAGGACTAAAGAGCTGGGGGGTCCAGGATGGTGTGCTTCACATGAACCCCACACCATTTTCCTACCCACAATGCCTTCCCTGTCGCAGGCACTTGGCACACCTATGATGTATCATTTTTATCAGGAGACCGAGGGGGAAAGATGGGTGGTAGGAAATTTGTGCTGGGATGGTGATCCTACACAGTCATATGAGGAAAATGTGATTTTTTGGCTAAATTTGAGTTTTGCTGGGTATTCTGGGTAAGAAAATCCTTGGGAATCCACACAAGCCACACCTCACTGGACTTCCTCGGGTGGCTAGTTTTCAGAAATGTCAGGGTTTGGTAGGTTTCTCTAGATGGCTACCGAGTCCAGGATCAAAAACACAGGTGCCCCCCTTCCAAAAAAAAAAAGTCATTTTGTGATAAATAATTTTGATGTCTCCACAATACGTTTTGGGCCTGTCCCTGACGCCGGCATTAGGCCCATTCAGGAGACTTGGGGGGGATGCTGGGTAGAAGGAAGTTTGTGGCTTCCCTTTAGATTCCAGAACTTTTCATCACAGAAATGTGAAGGAAATGTGTTTTTTTCAGATACATTTTGAGGTTTGCAAGGGATTCTGGGTAGCAGAACCAAGTGAGAGCCATACAAGTCACCGCATCCTGATTTTCTCTGGGGATCTAGTTTTCAAAAATATACAGAAATGCTAGGTTTCTCTAGGCGCTGGCTGAGCTAGAGCCCAAAATCCACAGCCAGGCACTTCGTCAAAAACGTGTCAGTTTTCAGTAGAAAAATGTGATGTGCCCATGCTGGCTTTTAGGGTGTTTACTGTTGCGGGCACTAAGCCTACCCACACAAGTGAGGTACCATTTGTATCGGGAGACTTGGGGGAATGCTAGGGGGAAGACGTTTACGGCTCCCCTCAGATTCCAGAACTTTGCACCACCAAAATGTGAGGAAAATGTGTTTTTTAGACACATTTTGAGGTTTGCAAAGGATTCTGGGTGACAGAACCTGGTAAGAGCCCCACAGTCACCCCATCCTGAATTCCCCTAGGTGTCTAGTTTTTAAAAATGTACAGGTTTGCTAGATTTCCTGAGTGCCAGCTGAGCTAGAGCCCCAAATCCACAGTTAGGCACTTTGCAAAAAAGGCATTCATTTTCAGTGGAAAGATGAGATGTGTCCACATTGCGTTTTGGGGCATTTCCTGTCGCGGACACTAGGCCTACTCACACAAGTGAGGTACCATTTTTATTGGGAGACTTGGAGGAACACAAAATAGTAGACCACGTGTTATTACCAATTGTCTTTCCCAACATTTGCACCTTCCAAATGTAAGACAGTAGTCAGTAAGAAAGAAGTCATTTTGAGATCTGCCCTGTAATTCATATGCTAGTATGGGTACCCCAAAATTCAGAGATGTGCAAATAACTACTGCTTCTAAACTCCAAAGCTTGTGCCCATTTTGAAAATACATAGGTTTCCTTGATACCTATTTTTCACTCTTTATATTTTATCAAATGAAATGTTGTTAACCAGGTACACAATGAAAACCCATTGCAAGTTGCAGCTCATTTATTGGCCCTGGGAACCTTGGGTTCTTGGTGAGCCTACAAGCCCTATATATTCCTGCAACCAGAAGGGTCCAGCAGATGTAACAGTACATTGCTTTTGAAAAACTGCCATGGATGGAGAAAGTTACAGATGAAAACGTAGACAAAAATGGCAGTTTTTTTCAACTCAATTTCAATATTTTATTATTTCAACTATTACTTTCTAAAGGAAAACCATGAATGATCTACATAAATGACCCCTTGCTGAATTCAGAACGTTATCTCCTTTTCAGAAATGTACAGCTTTCCAAGATCTGCTATTGGTTTCATACCCTTTTCTGTCATAACTGGAAGAAGGTTGCAAGCGCCAAAAATAGGAAAAATGGGGTATGCCTCAGTAAAATGTCAGAACTGTGTTGAAAAATGTGTTTTTCTGATTCTAGTCTGCCTATTCCTGAAAGCTGGGAAGATAGTGATTTTAGCACCATAAACCCTTTGTTGATGCCATTTGCAGGGAAAAAAGAGAAGCTTTCTTCTGCAGCACTTTTTTCCCATTTCTCAAAAAACCCAAATTTTAGCTGTATTTTGGCTAATAGCTCAGTCCCCACCAGGGGAATCCACAAACCCTGGAAATGAAAAAAAAGGATGCAACATTGGCGTGGGTAGCTTATGTGGACAAAAAGTTGAAGGAGCCTAAATGTGAACTATCCCAAATAGCGAAAAAAAGGCTTGGCACAGGAGCGGGAAATGGCTTGGCAGCGAAGGGGTTAAAGACCCGGCTTTTCACCCTTTAATTAATAGCGAGGAGTCCTCCTTATCTGACACTAGAACTTTCTTTCTGTGTTTCTGCTGCAGAGCTCTCCCTTACTAGCACCTTGACGTCCTGTGGTAGATGTTGTGCTGTTATAAATCTATGTCATTTCATTTTCATTTCATCCTTTACACGTCATTACACAAATTAGGTGTTTACATTTGCCATTATATTTAATGTGTGCCTTAATAAAATTCATATATGTGCATATTTAGACATATTAATGCAACATAATCATTGAAAGACTAAAGTTTTATAAAATGCATACTAAGGATCTTATAAATTGCTTACATACATTCATTATTCACTTTTTACATTTACTGCCTAAGTTACATTTATTGAAGTAATATGTATATCTCTACTTCACGTTTATGTATATTTTGGAAGTTAACATGTGCATGTATAACCATGTATTCGATATGCACGTCAAATGTTTAGTTAAAGTCAGGCTAACTTAACAGACTGGAGACCTTAATTCTGAAAATATGTCTTGCCTGGATATTGTGTCCTTTTCCTTTGCAGGTGCATTTCAAAGCTTCATTTGCTAGTGAAAAGGAGTATTGTCTTATGCATTGGTTTTGCTGACAGTAAGATCTGAAAGAATAAATCTTGGCAAGAGACATGGAGATTTAGGCCCTCATTTCAACTTTGGCGGGCGGCAACCGCCGCCCCCCAAGTTAAAACCGCTGGGCGGCCGCCAATGCAGCCGCACTCCCGCAGGGTCTATTTTGAGATCCCCGCTGGGCCGGTGGGCAGAAATCTGGTTTCCGCCTGCCGGCCAAGCGGGGATCTCGGCTGCAACCCGGGATCCGGCTCCAAATGGAGCCGGCTGTGTTGCGGCTGTGCGACGGGTGTAGTTGCACCCGTTGCGCTTTTCACTGTCTGCCAAAGCTCCATGGGGCAGTGGCAGGGGCCCCCAGGGGCCCCGCGACTCCCCTTTCTGCCAGCCTTTTCATGGCGGTTCATACCGCCATGAAAAGGCTGGCGGGAGGGGGATTCGTAATCCCCTGGGCAGCGCTGCAAGCAGCGCTGCCCTAGGGGATTACAACTGCCGGGAAAAAAGTGCCGGGAAACCGCCGGTCCCGGCGGTGCTACCGCGGCGCTTCCGCCATGGTTGTAATGCCCAAGTTTGACCAAATCCTGTTGGTGGTACCAACTCCAAAACAGCCCTGGCGGTCTTTGACCGCGATGGTTGTAATGAGGGCCTTAATGTGCAGATGAAGCCTCTTATTTATCGTGTACCAGGAACATAGGCTGTCTAAAGTCGTAGTAACTGTCTGAGATCTGTGGGATGACAAATTCACATGCTGTTGCGCGGTACAACAGACCTGAAGCCGATTGGTCCTTGGGGGTGAGTAAACTGATAACTGTTAAAGATTTTGTTTTTTTAATGAATGCTGCTGTTAGAAGTTAAGGACAGGCTTCTCTTCGACTTCGAGGGGTACAGACCTCTTTGCTTCCCTTTACCTTTACAAATGTGAAGCTTCATGCTAAACACTTTTTCCTTTTTCTGGAGGACTTCTACTGAAGCCTTCACTATGGTGACACCTTCTCGCATTTTCAAATTCCCTTAAGATTCCATTCCAATCACCCTTATTCCTCACTTAGAATTCTGACTAAATGATTTTAGAATTATTTCATGTTCAGAAGAGAGAGCAGGGGTGTTTTAATGGAACACCTATTTCTAATTCTCAGTTTCTGTATTGCTGTTGTTGTTATTGATTTGTATCTTAATTTGATGAGACTGAACTGATTGCGATATTTTAGCCTGCCAGCTGTAATTCTGTATCTTTTCAATATTTTTATGACTTGCACATACATTGGATTTATTATTGGTTGGAAATAAATCACTTAGGTGGTCATTCCAACCTTGTCGGTGAAAGCCGCTTACCGCTGTCAGAAGACCGCCAACATACCGCTGCGGCCGCGGTAAACCGCCACGGTCATTCTGACCCACAACAGGCAAACTGCCAAAATACAGACATCCACAGAAGTCCGCCACACCAAAGGCCAGCGAGAAACTGGCGATGACCAAACCTCCACCGTCACGCCAACAGAAATACGCCCACACTATCACGACCCACGAATCCACGCGGCAGTCTTTCAACCGCGGTAATCCATTGGCGGTAGACACCGCCGCGCTCAAAATACACACACATTTACAAAACACATCCACATTGGACAAATCGAAAAACACACACCTGATACACATACAAACACCACTCCCACACACCCAACACAATATAAAACACACACCCACATCACCCACAAACCCCCACTTCTACAGAATCGGGACCACGCACTGAGAAAAAGAGAACTGAGCACCCAGACGCGTATTTTTCTTTCACCCAGCAATATTTCCATGCACTTCACACAACACACCAATACACATCACCACACAATCCACCCCACACATCACCCACACCACCCCATGGTACTGCAAAGACACCCCAGGTTCTTCGAGGATGAACTCAGGGTCATGGTGGAGGAAATTGTACGGGTAGAGCCACAGCTCTTCGGGACACAGGTGCAGCACACCACCATTGCCAGGAAGATGGAGCTATGGAGCAGAATAGTCGATTGGGTCAACGCTGTGGACAGCACCCAAGAGATAGGGACGACATCAGGAAGCGGTGGAACGACCTACGGGGGAAGGTGCGTTCAATGTTATCCAGGCACAACATCGCGGTGCAGCGGACTGGCGGCGGACCACCACCTCCTCCCCCAGAATTTACAACATGGGAGGAGCAAGTCTTGGCGATCCTGCATCCTGAGGGCCTCGCAGGAGTAGACAGAGGAATGGACTCTGGTAAGTCTCATCTTCACTACTTCATCCCCCCCCCCACCAGCATGCCAACTCAGACCCCCACCCTCACCCCCATCACATCCTGCTCCTTGCAAATGTCTCCACATCACAGCCCACCCATCCCAACACCAAGCCCTGCATGCGACCACAAAGCATGGACACCCATCACCAAAGCATGCCCACTGCACATACCCATCCTCCACCAAATCACCGTCACAAAAGCCCCCACATGGGAATGCCAGAACTGGGGTACAAGGGACCCACCCATTACACGCTATGGCACACACAAATGCAATAACCATACTTTTATACCCCTGCAGGACCGAACGCCACGTCACCGCGCAGGAGGGTCCACAAATGTCCGCTACACCCCCAGAAGAGGCCCACAGTGAGGACAGCACCTCTGTCGACCTGAATCTAGATGACCAGCCCGGCCCATCAGGGACCTCGGGACAGTTGGTTCCCCTCAGACAGCCACAGCCCATAGCAGACCTTCCCCCCTCTGGCAACACCAGCACAGCACCCACCCAGCGGGCCCATCCCTCAGTCCCCAGGACACGTCAATCAGCGGTGTCTCCACCACTACAGGGCACCCAGGTTAACCCCCCACCCCAACAACAACAGGGACCTGGGGGCAGTGGTAGTGGCACACGGTCCAGGGGACAGAGGCACAGGGAAACAGGGGAACTGGGAGGGCTGCTGTGCGACAGGGGGGGGCCCAGGGAACCCACTCTCCACGAGGCCCTCTCCTCCATCATGGGAGCCTACCACCACTCCCAGGAGACGATGGCGACGGTCCTGGCCAGGTTTCAGGAGATCCAGCTTCTGCAGGAGGAACAGTATTTGGGGTTCAGGGAGGAACTACGAAACATCAGTTCCGCCCTGGCCACCATTGTAGGGGCTCTGAATCAGGTAGTCACCACATTGCGGGACACTGTGGCAGGACAAAGGGCCCCTGACACTAGCATGGACCAAGAACTGCCTACCACCTCTGCTGGCGCTAGTGGCCAGGAGGCCCCGCCACAGGACCAACAGGCCACCAGCACCCCAACCCCTGCAGAAGGAGAACCACCCCGCAAGCGGGCCCTGAGATCCAGGAAGAAGACAGAGTAAGATGCCAAGACTCCCGCCAGGAAAGGATACCTCCCTGATTGTCATCCCACTGTCCCACATTGACACCCTGTCCATTCTTATACTGCCCATGCTCCACTTTCCACAGGCATTTGGGCATTGCACCTGTGAGACTAATAGTCTGGACTCTGCCATGGACAATCCTCCACCATCACCCCTCACCGACTTGCAACCACCCACCAATATAGGACACTGAAATAAACAGTTATTCGACAAAAAAATCAGGAGTCTGGCTGTGATTTTGTACTAATGTATTAGACATTACCGTCCCAAAATGCATATTTACATTGTGATGCCAACATACCACTGTCACACAGCTGTAGTCCATGGGGAAATAAAGCAGATGTCACGCAGTATGGCCCACATCTCTGAAATTGGAAGGGAAAGTCACAACTCAGTTACCATACACAGGGGGAAAAGGTCAGACAGTAGAGAGGTAGTAGGGGTTAAGTATATGTAATATGACGGGTTGGACTCTTACCTGTGTGTCATTGAAAATACTGCTGTATTACTGTGTTCCTTTTGTCTATGTCGTCCTCTTCGGCTTCCTCTTCTTCACTCTCCACAGGCTCCACAGCTGCTACAACACCACCATCTGGACCATCCTCCTGCAGAAAAGGCACCTGGCGTCGCAAAGCCAGGTTGTGAAGCATACAGCAGGCCACGATGATCTGGCACACCTTCTTTGGTGAGTACAATAGAGATCCACCTGTCATATGGAGGCAGCAGAACCTGGCCTTCAGAAGGCCGAAGGTCCGCTCGATCACCCTCCTAGTTCTCCCATGGGCCTCATTGTACCGTTCCTCTGCCCTTGTCCGGGGATTCCTCACTGGGGTCAGTAGCCAGGACAGGTTGGGGTAACCAGAGTCACCAATTAGCCACACACGGTGCCTCTGGAGTTGACCCATCACGTAAGGGATGCTGCTATTTCGCATGATGTAGGCGTCATGCACAGAGCCAGGGAACTTGTCATTAACATGGGAGATGTACTGGTCTGCCAAGCACACCATCTGTACATTCATCGAATGATAACTCTTCCTGTTTCTGTACACCTGTTCACTCCTGTGGGGGGGGAACCAAAGCCACATGGGTCCCATCAATGGCACCTATGATGTTGGGGATATGTCCAAGGGCATAGAAATCACCCTTCACTGTAGCCAAATCCCCCACCTCAGGGAAAACAATGTAGCTCCGCATGTATTTCAGAAGGGCAGACAACACTCTGGACAACACCTTGGAAAACATAGGCTGGGACATCCCTGATGATATGGCCACTGTTGTTTGAAATGACCCACTTGCAAAGAAATGGAGTACTGACAGCACCTGCACTAGAGGTGGGATCCCTGTGGGTTGGCGGATGGGTGACATCAGGTCTGGCTCCAGCTGGGTACACAGTTCCTGAATAGTGGTCAAGCCTGTATGTCAGTATGACATGTCTTTCCTCCATTGTCGACAGGTCTACCAGCGGTCTGTACACGGGAAGATTCCTCCATCTCCTCGCATGTCCCAGCGGACAGTGCCTATGTAGGACAACAGCGAGCACAGAGTCAATCAGCCCACAGGTACGCAACCACAGTTTGCACAAAACACAATTCCCAATGCATTGAATGGTTTGTAGGAGTGTTGATGCAAGGCCTAGGTATGTGTGACACAGTTAAAAGTAAGCCATGTGGGCCCTTGAAATGGCGGCTGCCTGACCTGTGAAGTGTGACAATGGGATGTGAGGTCAATGCGCTGGTGTGGCACACCGTGGCGGTAGGCGGTCCAAGACCGCGGCGCAAAGCAGCATTGGTTAACATTGAACCCTATGGGTCTCAGGAGCCAATGACGATGTGCGCCGGCGGTCGCGGTACGCACCGCCGCGGGCGTGACCGCCATTTTCTATCTGCTTAATCACTCGATACCTGATCTTCGACAGGAGAGGACCTACACTGCAAGTGCTGCTGTGACCTCGGTCTGGAAGAGACAATGGCTCATGCGACTGGGGAAAGGGCCCCTGCCTTCACTGCTCAGGAATTGGAGAAACTCGTGGATGGGGTCCTCCCCCAGTATGCGCTACTCTACGGTCCTCCAGACCAACAGGTAAGTACACTGGGACCATGCTTTGTGGCCAATGCCTGTGTTGAGTCGGGTGGATGAAAGATGGTGGGGAGGGGAGCGAATGAGGCATGCATCAGACGACGGATGACAGGATGTGCCACATGGCAAGGGTAGGGATGGGGGGGCCACTCACATTGAGGGTGCAGAAGGTGATGACTCTTTTTCTCCCCCTGTACATTTCACATAGGTCAGCGCCCACCAGAAGATAGACATTTGGCGTGCCATCGCCAAGGACGTCCGGCCCCTGGGGGTCCACCACAGACGGGGCACCCACTGCCGGAAGAGATGGGAGGACATCCGACGCTGGAGCAGGAAGACGGCGGAGGCTCACCTGGGGATGGCCTCCCAACGTGGGAGGGGTGCCAGTCGTATTTTGAACCCCCTGATGTCCCGGATCCTGGCGGTGGCCTACCCCGATTTGGATGGGCGCGTGAAGACATCACAGCAGACACAAGGGGGTGAGTACAACCTCATTCTGCTGACTTTGCGTGCAGTGGAGGTGTCTGGGTGGGGGAGGAGGGCTGTGGGTATCCCTAGGCCAGGGCGATTTCTGTAGGCTAGGCCCCTCCATAAGGCATGGCCCTGTGCCCCCGCCCCCCACCTCTGTAGGGTGCCAAGTACAGTTATCCATGGCCCTGTGTCATCTATGTGTGCATTTGTCATCCATAGGCTTGTAGGCCATGTCCCACGGATTGAGTAGTGGACCCCAAGTGCGCAGCGTAGTGCAGGGGGCTTCTGTGTCTGTCCTCTCCGCCAACGGTGTCGCCAATGCATGCACTCAACATGTCTTTATTCCCCCCCCTTTTTTGTGGTCTTCCTGTTCATGTGTGCATTAGCATCATCAGGTGGAGGAGAAGTGGCATCGGAGCACGAGGGAGCTGCATCCCACATGGCCCTGGAGGGCCATGCAACGGATTCCGAATACACCAGTGGGACGGAGGGCGAGGGGAGCTCCACAGCGGGGACTCGTGCAGACATTAGTGACACGGACTCGTCCTCTGAAGGGAGCTCCCTTGCGGTGGCGGCAACATCCGTGCCCCCCGCACCAACAGGTACAGCCACCACCCAGCGCACCAGCACCGCCCTCCCAGCAGCCCCTCAGCGTTTGGCCCGTGCCCGCTCGCCCAGGAAGGTGGGCATCTCCTTCGCCCCAGGCACCTCAGGTCCTGCCCCTGTCACCCCTGCTGCCCTCAGTGAGGAGGTCATTGACCTCCCGAGGACGCTCATTGTTGGGCAGTCTACCCTTTTGAATGCCATCCAGGGTGTAGAAAGGGAGGTGCACCAGAGTAATGCATACCTGGAGGGCATTCATTCTGGTCAGGCTGCCCATCAGCGATCGTTCAACACTCTGGCCTCAGCACTGATGGCAGCAATTGTCCCTGTCTCTAGCCTCCCCCCTCTGCCTATCCCAGACACACCATCAGACCAGCCTGCACACCCCTCAACACCCAAGGGAAGCTCATCCAGACATAAGCACCACACATCACACAAGCATTCACACAAGCAACATCCACATACAGACATACCAACACCCACTGCCTCCACTGTGTCCCCCTCCTCCTCGTCTCCCTCCTCCCTCCCTGCCACCCACCCAACAGCCATCCACCTCACGACAATCCAGCCCAAGCACCTGCACCCAAAGACACCAGACTGAAGACTCCTACAACCACAACCTCTTCCTCCACTCCCATACCCACTACACCTACCCGTCCCTCTGTTCCTAAATTGCTTTTCCTTTCCAAACTTGACCTCTTTCCAACAACTCCCCCACCCCATCCATCTCATAGGACTCCAGTCAGCACCTCAGCCACCACAAAAGCGGGACCTGTAATGACAGTGTGCCATGGGCTGTGGAGTCCCCCACCCTCAAGGGCAGCCAGTTCAGTAAGGAGCCAAGGCACGGCCAGCCCACCCCCGGTAAAATATCCGAAGATTGTCAGTGGCCGGCGCGAGAGGCCGAAGACACCCGGGACCAAAATCCCTACCATGGCTCCGGCAGGAAGTGTGGTGCCACCTGGCACACCGCCAAAGGTGGGGAAGGGCCACAGGCGAACAGGGAAGGCTGGGAAGGGCAGCACGCCCGACAAGTCCGCCAGCAGCCCAGCTGGCCAGGAGAGCCCCGCCAGCCCCATCCCAGGTGGGCAGGAGGACACCCACAGGCCCGGTACTGCAGCCCAGGAGGGCCCGCAAGCCCCATCCCAGGTGGGCAGGAGGACACCCACAGGCCCGGTACTGCAGCCCAGGAGGGCCCCGCCAGCCACACAACAGATGGGCAGGAAGGCACCGCCAGCCACAGGTCAGGTGGCGAATGACCTCCATGCCATGGCCGGATCCGCTGAGCTGGACACTCATCCGATGCACCGCTGCACTGGGCACCGCCGTCTCAAGCACCGCTGAACTGGGCACCGCCGTCTCAAGCACCGCTGAACAGGGCACCGCCGTCTCAAGCACCGCTGAACAGGGCACCGCCGTCTCAAGCACCGCTGAACTGGGCCCTTCATCTCAAGCACCGCTGAACTGGGCCCTTCATCTCAAGCACCGCTGCACTGGGCACCGCCGTCTCAAGCACCGCTGAACTGGGCCCTTCATCTCAAGCACCGCTGCACTGTGCACCGCCGTCTCAAGCACCGCTGCACTGGGCACCGCCGTCTCAAGCACCGCTGAACTGGGCCCTTCATCTCAAGCACCGCTGAACTGGGCCCTTCATCTCAAGCACCGCTGCACTGGGCACGCCGTCTCAAGCACCGCTGAACTGGGCACTGCCGTCTCAAGCACCGCTGAACTGGGCCCTTCATCTCAAGCACCGCTGCACTGGGCACCGCCGTCTCAAGCACCGCTGAACAGGGCCCTTCATCTCAAGCACCGCTGCACTGGGCACCGCCGTCTCAAGCACCGCTGAACTGGGCCCTTCATCTCAAGCACCGCTGCACTGGGCACCGCCGTCTCAAGCACCGCTGAACTGGGCCCTTCATCTCAAGCACCGCTGAACTGGGCCCTTCATCTCAAGCACCGCTGAACTGGGCCCTTCATCTCAAGCACCGCTGAAGTGGGCCCTTCATCTCAAGCACCGCTGAACAGGGCACCGCCGTTTCAACACCGCTGGCCCATTGGCAGAAGGGGCAGGCCCGCCTCTGTGTCGTGCAGGGCTGCACGAAGCACTCTGGGCACCAGTCCCCCTCCAGAACCAGTGGAGACTGTTATCCACTTGTGAGACTGTGGCTTTGCACTCCCCAGGATGTAACAGTGGGCAACCCACCCACTGGAGAGACTTGAGAGACTGTGGCTTTGCACTCCCCAGGATGTAACAGTGGGCAAACCACCCAATGTAGAGACTTGAGAGACTGTGGCTTTGCACTCCCCAGGATGGAACAGTGGCCATGGAGGCCCCTCCTGGATCTGGCGTCGTGGACTCATCTGGCTGAGGTGCCCCCCCTTCCCTTCCCCCTGAAGTGCCTGTAGTTTTGCTATCTGATGCCCCTGCAGTGTTCTCTCCGTTGGAGTTAGGTATCCTGTGTGGGCTTTGCCCATGTGATTTGGGCCCAGTGGTCCACGGACAAAGCCTGCTACAATGATCGGACTTTAAAATTTATGTATATAAAGGTTTTAGATGTGTGATATATTTTTAAGCCAGTGATACAATATATTCCAATGTTTAGAATCATTTCCTTTTGTCTTTGCATTCTTCCGGGGGGTTGGGGGGCGTAACTCTGAGTTGTTGCTATGCATTGATGTGTGTGTTGTAGTGGGTGAGGGTGGGGTGGGTGTGTCGCGTATGTGTGTCCCCGTAATTTTTTCCATCCCCCCTGCCCTGTGTCATAGGTGCATTACTCACCGTTGTCTTCTGCACCTGCGTTCGTGCTCCTGGTAGAGGAGCAGGAAGACAATCGCTGGGAGGATGTGGAGTTCGGGTTCCATGCTGTCCAGATTCCTCGTGGGGTGTATGGAGGTGAGCGTTTTCCGTTAGAAATGGCTGTTTCCGCGGTGTTTTTATCGGCGGGGCTACCGCCCCGGAAAAGTTGGCGGATTGGTAGGTTGTAATGGGGTGGGCGGTACATTGACTCTCGCCTGTCTGTTGGCGGTGACCGCCACGCTGTTTGTTTGTCCCGCCATGGCGGGTGGTGTGTTGAAGTGGCGGTCTCTGTTGACGGTTATCGCCAGGGTCGGAATTCCATTTTTTTTACCGCCAGACTGTTGGCGGTTTAGCCGCCGCTTCAACACAGACCGCCATGGTTGGAATGACCCCCTTAATCTTAATTTCTGATTGTTGGTCTTTATTGTGTCGCCAAATGGGCTTCACAGAAATCTAAATTGTTTAACATTGTTGATTTCCCCCGTCGTCTCTGTCAATGTAAAAAGATTTGTCCAGTGAAAGATTGAAAAACGCTTCATGCACACTCACACATGTTAGGTGTTATAAGGTGTCATAAAATGAAGGCATGTTAACTTTGATTATAGCACCTTAACTTGTATTTACACAACCTTTAGAAACTCACTTTTATAACCACAGTTAAAGTGCGTTCTGCAGTGCACAGCTGAGGTGGTCCATTGGAAGTTGCCTTTCAGTCAGGTTGTATGCCAAACCCTCAGCAGGCTACCAATCCAGCTCACACAGGCTTTGGCTGCGTACAGTGGGGTTGCCCATAGGACATGATTTGCAGCCAGGCCCTGTACTCAACCCGTCACACCGGATATATCCCACTACATATGGTTTTTGGCTGTGCACAGCAGGAGATGGAAGCAGGACCTGGCCTATGTCCAGGCTCTGAGCCTATTTTTTGCTGCTCTATGGCCTCCGGATTGACTACAGGGCTTGTCGTGTGGCATGGGCCCATATTTCTTTTTATAGAAATGTTTTAGGGCTTTGTCAACCCCGTTATAAGGACCATTCATGGATTAACGATCAAGAAATCTCTATCTTGATTGACAGGTTAGATAAAATTGACTCTCATTTCCAACACAAATTTATCAAACATTACTGAACAGATTTGCACCAAAACCAGAAAAGGCACTTCCTCGATTGAAATCCTAATTTCATGGAAAATTTGGTGTAATCCATTCAGCTGTTTTTTTTTCAACAGCATCTTACAGGGATGAACATGGGACAAGTCATTTTGTTGATCCTTCACCTATTTTGGTTCCCCTCTTGATGGATCCTCATGGAATTTGTCATACCAAACCCAAATCAGATAAGCATTTTGTTTCGTGCAAATTCATAGAACGAAGCCTATGTTATCAGCGAAACAAAAATGCCTTTGCAATGGAAAGTTTAATGTTAACTAAAGATGCGAAATCACTGCCTATGTCAATTATATAGATAGATCTACTTATATACATACTGGCGGTCATCTGTAAGTAGTTCTAGTTAGGACCTACTTTCCATAGGAAAACCATTTTTTATTTTGCTAATAACTTTGGTGCCATTTCATGTATCTTCACGAAATGTTCCAAATTAGTATGCAGCTCACTTCAGCTTCTATGTGGAAAGTCTTGCGGTTATCTGTCAGGCAGTTTCCCATAGGATTTTAGACACAACTACAGCCTGAACCGCTGGATGGAATTGCAGCAAATTTGGCAGAAAGCTAGCTCTTGGTCTGTAAAGAGTCATTTTTGTATTTTAGTGTAAATCCGTTCAGTAGTTTAGGAGTTATTAAAGCAAAAATATATTTGAATATCTAGGGGCTTGGATCTGCAGCAGAGCCTTCGCAGATCTGGGTGGATTCATGGATCCACACACCAACAGCAGTCCATGATTGGCTGGCTGCAACCTGAGAGGAAAGCTGCAGCTGCTATTTTGTTCATCAGGACCTGGTTACCTGTGGGGAAAATAAAATTAAAAAGTGATAGTCAAGGTAGAGGTACCCTGGCCCCATTGGATTAATGGAGGGGTCTGTGAGGAATCCATCATGGGTAAGAAGTTGGCCAAAAATATTTTTTCACCACACGAGGATCCACGGATCCACCCGATGGCTATCCCCATAAGGCCCCCCGTTGGGTCGCCCCCAAAAATAGGGGTGCACCTGTAGAGCACACATATGCCCAAGGGGCAAGTGTGTGGTCGATTGCAATTTTAAAAAGCACTTTGGGGTGCTTTTTTTAAATTGCACCCGGTTACCATCAACTTTAAGCCAATGGTAATTGCATCTCCTAAATGCCCAAGTTGCATTTAGGAAATGCATGGTACATTGTCATAGTTGGACTCTCGCTCCTAAGCGAGACTGCAGGTTTAGGGATGCTAGCACCTTTGTTTGTAGGCGACTAGACCAATCCTACAACAGGTCGCAACTGTGGGCCCAACCCTCCCGGGTCATAAGCAGTACCTCACCAAAAGCCCAACCAGTAAAAGGGGATTTCTGGCAGCCTTTACACGTGGACTGTAGAGTGCGACATCTCAGGGGAGTCGTGGTTAAACACAAAGTACTGTTTTCTCACATGAGCAACGAGTCTCATTAACACACAGGCAATTAAGGAGATGCAGTGAAGTTTTCAATAGGTTTTATTAACAAGACTGCAATCTACTGTAAAATGCATGAGCTGCAATGGTTAGGGATAATGAACAATGCAAGAAGTAGAATTACAAAGATGAGAGTTGTGAATACAAAGACCCTCACAATCTTGCAATAACATGAAATGTAAAAGATCCCTAAAACCCTAGCATGGAGAATCTAATGTCTAACCTACAGAGAGCTATGTGTGATAAACCTAATCTGCCAGGACCATGTCCATGAGAAGAGCCACCCGGCTCACGTTACCTTGGAATGAGGTCTCTAGATCAGACTCCATGAGGATATGAGGGTTGGGTCTGCATCAAGGTGACGTGTAGCATATATTGTGTTGATGGCATCTGGTAGGAATCCCTCTGACACCCTTGTCTGCGTGAGATGTATTTATACTCATCTTGGAGGACCACTGTCACAGGTAAGTTCCCAAACACTAGATAAGAAGGCATTCTTTGGGCGGCAATTATATAAACAATTCCATCCAAAAGTACATTATGTTCCTGCCACACGTAAGTGGGAAAGGGACATGATGTGAATGCTTACGTATTTCACTTGTCTTTGACGCTGATGGTGACGCCTTAACAGAGTGCCACTGATAATGTGAAATCAAAACATCTTCATAACTATAAACATAGAAGCCATCTTGGAAGAAATATTTAAATAAATGCGCTAAAACAGAGCAGGCTAAGAAGGTTCAAAGTCACTAGGTGACGAGGGCACAGGTCTGCAAGCCAGAAGGCTAAGCAAACTCCTGAATCCCACTAAAACCAAATAGGATCCACTACAACATCACAATACGAATAACAATTAGGAAATCCTTATTTGCGATTTCCTATTCTGAGAATTGCCAATTGCGATTTCTACAGGGTAGAAATCCTTATTTGCAATTCCTTAAAGGGCTTTGTACATAAGAAACGTCCATTTTGTATTTCTTAATGGTCCAAAATAGCGATTCGGATCATAAAGAAATGCAAACTGGCTTTGTAGATCTTGCCCCTAGGTACTTGAATTAACTATAACTATAACAGCTCAATTTCTATGGTTTTGTGTTTTGTGTGTGTAAATTCTGAACCTAACTATAACGACCCTGCAACCTTTGTTTTTTTTACTGAATATATGTGTGTGTGTGTGTGTGTGTGTGTGTATATATATATATATATATATATATATATCCCAGTGGCGTAGCCACTAGATAGTTATAGTTAGGTCAGCGGTTCCATTGGAAAAGCATTTTTTGTGTTGCTTATAACTTTGACACTAGTTGATGAATCTCCAAGAAACTGTCCAAAAGGGTGATATTTTTGACTAGTTTGTGCATGGAATATTTTAAGTGCTCCATCAAGCAGGGTTGAGGAAAAGAAGGGGTCCTTAAACGCAAAATCCTCATGCATTTTCTATAGACTTCTTTAAGACAGGCTACAACAAAAACTGCTGAAAGGAATTACAGCAAACTTAGCAGGAAGTTAGATCTTGGTCTGCAGATTGTGCTTTTTGTGATTTGGTGAAAATCTGTTCAGTATTTTTTGAGAAATAAAGGTTAAAAAATAATTGTATATCTGGATGGTTGGTTATGCAACTGTTGTGAGAAACTCTTGCGGGTGCGCCCATTTAAAAATAGAGCATTATGATTAGCCCAGGGACCTTTATTTACCTTCAGCATTCTTGTTCCCGTAAAAGTCAGACAATGTTCTGATTGGCTGCAAGCCCCATGAGAAGACTCTTGCTGGCAGCCATTATGGGACTTGGGGACTTAGTCCACTGTCCTGAACATGTTTAAAAAATATATATATAAACACACAGGGCATGGATCCCTGAACCCCTAGACCTTATGGGGTGACCCAGAAGGACCCACTCTGGGACCAAATGCAAATAAAGAAAACTGAAAACATTGCTGCAATCCTGTGGGATCAAAGAAAAAATAACAAAATGATGGTGGGGGCACTTTCATTAAGTTTATGCCCCAGGGAGCCCACCCTGTGGCTGTATTCAATAGGAGGAGTGGGGCTGCGTGCCCCCGAGCCATTAAAGACCCTGGAGAGTGCATCCACTGGACGAAATGTGCATGTAAACAGAGGGTGGACACACGCCTGTTCTCCCTGAGCCTCCAGAGGACCCATGGAGCCAACCCCCAGGGCCAAAATTAGCATATATGCTTTTAAAGGCCCTGGTTAGCCCACAACAGGGGCCAAAACGTTGCTAAATTTTGGAGGTGAGCTGCGCAGCCTCCATCCCCGAGCCTTTAAAGGCCCTGGGTTCCCACTGGCTCACATGCTATGTCTCAGGGAGCCTACCCTTGGGACATAGTGGTTTCCCTTGTGTCACCAACAGGTAAACATGTATTTGCTCCTAATTGGCAGGTGCATTTTCAAAAACTGTCAAGAAGCAGAAGCAAACACAAAGTCTGCTATTGGTCTTGGTCCCCCCGGCCCTCAAACAGTGTAAGTGTATGGTGGGAGCCCTGGGTAGGCACCAGAGTAGCCATCTTGTAGAAATGTTGGCCACGGGGGATGGGGTCCCCAGGGCTAAATAATGCTCGTGGAGGGGGCTATGGTGCAGATTACACATACACACATATAGAGGTACATCCTTATACAATTTAAAATCATAATGATTTACACATGCATGCACACACAAAAACAGTTACATATCCAGACACACGTATATATGTATTGCATTCATTTACATTCATTACCATCTACCTAACAGATGTTTTCCAAATACTGATATAGTGACATATACATACACATATCTATATGCGTTTCCATTCACATATACATAATGGTGTGTCACTATACAAAGTGTAGACATATATGTACACACACATCACAAGGTCTATAAACATACATAAATGTGTGTTATAAATATGCATGCATTGTTACATAAGTAGCAGATGTTACATTTTTTAATATGTTGGTCATACTATTCCTGTAGATTGTTGTATTGTAAGTATTGTGATCATGTAGGAAAGATCCAGCTCTTTACAAATCTTATGAAGCATGTATGGCTCTCACTTATTTTTAGTGGTAACAAATTTAATAGTTTATCCCCTTACACAGAGAAAGGTATACCACCCATGCGTTTTCCTGTTTGCTAGGATTTTGAGATGGGGTGGCAGTCTAGAGTGAAGTTCCTGTGTTGGATGTATTTTGTGTACTTTTTTGTATTAAAAAGTGGTCCATTGCTTTTTATTGCCTTATGGCTGATATCAAAGCAGCTCAAAAGAGGATCTTCTGGCAACTGAGAACCCTTAGATGTCCTCTAAGGCAGGGCAGATAAGAATGTGGGGTTACATATAGGAATTGTGTATTCTCTATAATCTTCTCATGGTCGATGAAAGTGAGCCATTAGCATAATCCAATTTTGATAGGCCATTAGCATAATCCAATTTTGATAGGCCAAGAGAGATTGCTTGTTAGACCTTGTTTATAAATTCTAGGTGTGGGAAGATGCATTGGGATAGCTTACCCACTTGAACCTTCATGATCAGCATGGAGACCATAGTAGTTTTAAGATTTATTACCTCCTTGGGTATTTTTGGTGGTGGTCCTAGATAGTCAGGCAAGATGCAGAGACAGTCATAAGTTTTGCAGTCGCCACAAGTGAGCAGGTCAGTTTTGTCGGCTTTCAGTTGAGGTGCCTTTATGTTATCCACTGGACAACGATTCAGAGGCAACTAAAGATTTTTGAGTTTCTAATACCCTAGGAGCTTTCCAAAATAAGAAATACCTGTATATCATCTGTTTACTGATAGCAGACAAACTCAAAAACATTAATTAGTTTTGGTAAGAATCTTATGTAGATGTTAAAGAGGAGGACTGGGATGATACAGCCTTGAGGGACTCTATGCTTTTATGCTGGAGGGTTTTGATAAGAAAGAAGCAGTATGGATCACATGTGTTCTATTGTATAGGTAACATGAGAGCCAAGTTTGGTTTTTGGTGTCCTTAAATCACTGAGGCAGCTGCAAAGTCAGGCTTCAAACACTGAGGGCCAACCACAAGCCTGTGCAAATACTTAGCCTGACCCACCAAGGGTGGGCACTGAGACCCGGATCGCATTGGTGCATTGGTGTAATCATAGGACTGCTCATTTTACAGCATCAGCATACCATCCCATCTCTGAAATCTGACTTAAATCATACTAGCCCTGCTGGGGGAGGTCTCCAGGTCTATCCTGTAGGTTCAACAAGTGGCCGCCAGCCATTCCTCTGGGGAAGGAGGAGTTGGATTTACCAAATTTCTGCAAATGTCCGTGTAGCTAGGAGCACAAGGTAAAATAGCAGACACCTCTGTGATCTATCAAGTAGATTATAAGATGCAGTATCTACCCCAAGGAAGATCAACTGTGAGCTTACCTTGATTGTAGCTCCCAGATCCCAGATATTATGCTACTCACGAGTATCAAGGGGCAGGTAAAGAACATGTGCTCATCCTTTGCCTCCCGAAGGCCACATCTTCTGCACCCTGGAATAGTTTTTTTTAATTTAGCTATTCTGTGTGGGGTCAAATAGATCATGTTAAGGGTAAAGAAATGGTCCAGTTTCAAGTTTGCAGGCTTGTCCATGAAATACAATAGCTTAAGGGATACTTGCCATAAATGTGGGAGCTCCGCCTCCGGCATCATCTCCTGCTAGACTGAGTAGGGGGCATCTGGTTTTCCATTGTCTGCTTCCAGAAACTTCCAATACACAAGGACAACCTCTTTTGTTCAGGGGCCTGGCATCCTGCAATCCTGCCTCCACTTCCTAATTACCCTCCACCTCCTGTTTGGCTTTTGTACGCCAGGAGGAAAGCTGTAAATATTTAAATCTAGATAAAATATTTCCAGTCCTCATCCTGAATATCTCCCAAGGTAGTAACCCCTTTACTGTAAATAGTTCTCTCCATGTTGTTATCCCAGCATTCCCTAGGGGTGACTCAAACTGGCCAAAAGATACTCAGGGGCACCGGGGAAATCCCAAATGGGTGAGAATTAAGAGTAATAATTAATACCAAGGGTCCTCTTATCTCTATACCAGATGTTAAGTGTGGACCTCAAGACTTTTAAGCGAACCTTCTAAGAGTATTTAGGGCCCCCACATTTATATAGAAACCCAGAAGAACCCCTGGTCATTTCTGTTAATATTGTACTCCAATTCAAATTCCACAAGAAAACAGTACCCTCTATGCTGGTTTCCTTGAGATTTAAGATTAATATATCATGATCAACTGTGATGAAGGCTACTGAAAGATCCAAGAGAAGTAGCATAGCAACCCCTCTCAGGTCTGCTGTGTTTTTAAGGTAATTAGTGATGGAGAATAGGGCTGATTCTGAGCCTCTTCCTTTAAAGCATCCGATTTGTACGTCGGAAACTAGAGAGTTATGTAAATTATCTTCAATTAATTTTGACGACTGTGCAGACAGCTTTTTCTACATGTTTGCCTAGGACTGATCTGTTTGCTATTGATTTATAATTGTTGGGGTCTTGAGGTCCAGGTTTGCATTCTTTAATGATGGGTTATTTGTGCCTTTTTAAAACCTTCTGCAAAAACTCCTATTGTTAAGGATTTGTTGACCAGTATTCTGACTGTAATGGTTGTGGAAGTTGTTAGAAAAATGTTTTTGAAGGCTTGTGGGGGACAAGGGTCAGAAGGGCAACCAACTGTAAAACTGTAAACTTCGTACTTGTATAGGCCACTACTCACCCGTTAGGGTCTCAAGGCGCTGTATGCATACCGCTGTGGAACCCCTCCTGGCTTTTCCCTGTAAGGTGCCCACTCCTGGGCAACCTCCAAGGTGAAGCCAGGCATCCCAGCGCTGGTGGGGCCGTTGTGGAGATTAAGCAAGCTATTGCCCAGAGTTACAGAGTGGGACCCATGAATTAGATTAGGCACCGATGCGAGAATTATCAGGTCCGAGGAAATTGAGCCCAAGACCTGCCGAGGCGGGAATTGAACCCTGGTCCCGGGCCAGATTTCTGCATCAGGGTCTGCCGCTCTAACCATTGAGCCACACTTCTCCAACAGGCTTGCTGGCTTTAACAAGATCCTTAAATTCAGTTGCAGAAAATTATTTGATGGAGTGTGTGTGTAAGAAATAGGGGGCATATTTAATAGCTACCTGCACCTTCTTGCGCCTCCTGGTGCCACTTTGTACACCCTTGCACCACATTATACCTGTGCCAGGTGTAATGTATGCAAGGGGGACGTTCCCACAAAAGAGGCCCAAAAAAATGGCACAGTGAAATTTACAAGATTTCACTGCGCCATTTTTGCCATCATTTTTATCGCCTGCTCAGGGCAGACATTAAAGTGATGCTGCCATAATAACTTATGGGCCTCCCTGTGTTTTGCTTGACTAGTGCTATAATTTAAGGCGCTAATCCAACAAAGCACCACAATAACACCATAAATTATTAAACTATTATGCTAACGTGCGCCATGGTGCACTGTATAGTAAATACAGTGCTACCATGGTGACATTAGGGGGGTGAAGGGCAATGCAAGAAAAGTGGCTGTTAGACTTGGCATCCTTGGCATGGTCTCCCCTAAACCTTTTGCCTCTGTTTCCCAGGTTGTTGATGTGTGCTGGACTCTGTTTTTGCTGTTTGTGTTACTCTGGGCACATTACCACTGTTATCCAGTGCTAAAGTGCAAGTGCTCCTACACAAAATGTGTATGTAATTGGTTTCAAATGCAAAAACAACAAGTGACGGACGGAATGCTGAACATTGTCAAACATTCACCCCCAGTACAGTGATCTGGGCCTAAATCCATCGTTTTTTTGCTGCCCATGCCATTCCAGTTTGGACCCAGCCATATGCAAATCAGTCTTGACCCTGTTCCCCATGGGAACAGTCCAGCCCGAACTGCTAGGCCAGGTCTTCCCTGGACTGGAAACAAGCATCCTGGGACCGGTTTCGGGGTTTCACCCATCATCAGCCTGGCTAGCTTGAATCCAGTGGCATGGGAAGCACGGGACCCACATCTGGGCATACCCTTCCCACTTAGGGCGACAAATGCAAAAACAACAAGTGATGGACGGAATGCTGAACATTGTCAAACATTCACCCCCAGTACAGTGATCTGGGCCTAAATACATCGTTTTTTTGCTGCTCATGCCAACCCAGTTTTGGCCAGACGTGTGTCCCTTGCTCACTGAGCCACTGGAATCAAGCTAGCCTGGCTGAAGAAGGGTGATACCCTGAAACCGGTCCCAGGATGCTTGTTTCCGGTCCAGGGAGGACCTAGCCTGGCAGTTCGGGCTGGACTGTTCCAATGAGGAACAGGGTCAAGACTGATTTGCATATGGCTGGGTCCAAACTCGGGTGGCATGGTGAGCAAAAGAACGATGGATTAAACCCAGATCTGTGACTGGGGGTGAGTGTTTGCATTGTCAGCACTCCGTCCATCATCCTTTTGTATTGCTAAAGTTGCCCTAAGTGGGAAGGGTATGCCCAGACGTGGGTCCCTTGCTCACTGTGCCACTGGAATCAAGCTAGCCTGGCTGAAGAAGGGTGATACCCTGAAACCAGTCCCAGGATGCTTGTTTCCGGTCCAGGGAGGACCTGGCCTGGCAGTTCGGGCTGGACTGTTCCCATGAGGAACAGGGTCAAGACTGATTTGCATATGGCTGGGTCCAAACTGGGGTGGCATGGTGAGCAAAAGAATGATGGATTAAACCCAGATCTGTGACTGGGGGTGAGTGTTTGCATTGTCAGCACTCCGTCCATCATCCTTTTGTATTGCTAAAGTTGCCCTAAGTGGGAAGGGTATGCCCAGACGTGGGTCCCTTGTTCACTGTGCCACTGGAATCAAGCTAGCCTGGCTGAAGAAGGGTGATACCCTGAAACCGGTCCCAGGATGCTTGTTTCCGGTCCAGGGAGGACCTGGCCTGGCAGTTCGGGCTGGACTGTTCCCATGAGGAACAGGGTCAAGACTGATTTGCATATGGCTGGGTCCAAACTGGGGTGGCATGGTGAGCAAAAGAATGATGGATTAAACCCAGATCTGTGACTGGGGGTGAGTGTTTGCATTGTCAGCACTCCGTCCATCATCCTTTTGTATTCCTATGTAATTGGTTTCTCCATGACTGCATATTTGATTTACTGGTAACTCCCTAGTCCAGTGCACTAGACGTGCCCAGGGCCTGTAGATCAAATGCTACTAGTGGGCCTGCAGCACTGGTTGTGCCACTCACAGGAGTAGCCCTGTAATCATGTCTCAGAACTGCCACTGCAGTGTCTGCATGTGCAGTTTTAAACTGCCAATTCGACTTGGCAAGTGTACCCACTTGCCAGGCCTAAACTTTCCCTTTTCTTGCATGTAAGGCACCCCTAAGGTAGGAACTAGGTAGCCCCTTGGGCAGGGTGTTGTGTATGTTTAAGGTAAAACATATATTCATGTGTTTTATATGTCATAACAGTGAAATGCTGCTAAATTCGTCTTTCACTGTTGCAAGGCCTATCCCTCTCATAGGTTAACATGGGGACTGCCTTTAAATATGATTAAAGCGTAGATTCCCTTTGGGAGCGGATAGACATGTGGAGTTTGGGGTCTCTGAGCTCACAAATAAAAATACATCTTTTAGTAAAGCTGATTTTAAGATTGTGTGTTTGAAAAGGCCACTTTTAGAAAGTGAGCATTTTCTTGCTTAAACCATTCTGTGACTGTCTGTTTGTGGATCTCCTGTCTAGGTCAGTTTGACAGTTGGTCTGTTTGCACCTCTCTCTAGACAGTGACACAAAGGGAGCTTGGTTGGAACCTGCATATCCTGATGAGCCATCTGTGCTAGGAAGGAGGAGAGGAGTGGTCACTCACACCTGAAAGGGCTGTGCCTGCCCTCACGCAATGCAGTCTCCAACCCCCTGGTGTGTGTCTGGGGCCTGGCCTGGGCAAGGCAGGATTTCACAAACAAGAGAGACCTTCCTTTGAAGTAAGCCTACTTCAAAGGCCAAAATGGGATTAAGAAGGGCCAGCAAAACTACAGACTTTAGATCACTTCTGGACATCAAAAGGAACCTCTGCCTGGAGAAGAGCTGAGGAGAAGTGCTGCCCTGCCTGTGACTGTGCTTTGTGGAGCTATCCTGCAGTTGCTGCTTCTGCCTGGTAAAAGGGGACAAAGACTGGACATTGTTGTGCATTCCTGCTTGTGAGGAAATCTCCAAGGACTTGTCCTGAGCTTGCCTCCTGTTGCTGAAGTCTCAGGGCCATCAAAGACTTCCTCTGCCAGCACTTGGACTCTCTGCTGAGACTCCTGCCCTGCCAAGTGGTGCCCTATCCAGTTCCTGGGGCCTTGACAGGTGAAGCTGTCAGACCAAGATTGAAACTCCATGCACAGACCGCCGTGCGGTGAGATTTCCGACACAACCTCCGAGGCGCGGCTGAAGAAACGATGCGCCCCCGGCTTCATGGCTGCAATTAGCGCTCCTCCTGCAGCGTGGCTGGAAGATCGACGCACGCGGCTGGAGAAACGATGCGCCACATCGTTAACGGGGGCTGGTAACATCGCAACCCACACAGCGCGGTTTTTCTAATACTGTGTGGCAGGATTTTTGACGCAAACCTTGCTGGGCGTGGAAAAACGACACAACGCCTGCCCGAACCCGAGTGCTGCCTGGATCGACGCATTGCTCTCCTGTGGAAAGGAAAAGCGACGCATGTTGACCCGACCGGAGAAGGAGAAATGACGCACGGTCTTGCTTGCAGGTGAGAAATCGACGCACCTCTAACCATTTTCAACACACTCGTCCATGCGTGTTATTTGATGCTACCCAGGTACTTTTTAACGCTAACAGTGTTTTACCTGTTCACACAAGGATTTAAGACTCTTTTGCTTTTAAAATTAATAACTTGACTTGTGTATGTTGGATATTTTTCATTTTGGTCTTGATTTGTTTAGATAAATATTTCCTATTTTTCTAAACCCGTGTTGTGTAATTTTGTGGTGTTTTCACTGAGTTACTGTGTGTGTTGGTACAAATATTTTACACCTAGACTCTGAAGTTAAGCCTGCCTGATCGTGCCAATCTACCAAAGCGGTGAGCGGGGGTTAGCTGAGGGTGATTCTCCTTTACCATGACTAGAGTGAGGGTCCTTGCTTGGACAGGTGGTAACCTTACTGCCAACCAAAGACCCCATTTTTAACAGTGGAGCATCAGAGCTGATGCTCCACTTTCTTGTAAATATGCCTCCTGGTATGATTAATGGGGTGGGTGGTGGAGATGTCTTTGAATAGGAGCAGTGTTGTGTGTTACAAATAGGGATGCATGGTCGTGAAGAGTTGTGTAGAATGTCTTTCTTTTGTGTATGTTATAGGTGCAAAAGGGTATGAGTAAAAGGTGTTATATTATGTGTATTTGTGAAGTGCACTATCAACCACAAGGGTATCCTGGGTATTCTGGCACCTGTGTTTGCCTTGCCCTGCCTGTGGAAGGTTGGTTTTCAGCTTCTTGTGGAATTCGAGAGGAGGAGGCTCTAGTGTGGAGTGGGAAGCCGTTCCACACTTTAGGAGCAACGTAAAGGAACACCCGTCCTTCTGTTCTGGTTCTGTGTATTCGTGGAATATGTGCTAGTAGGAGTCTTGTGGAGCAGAGGTGGTTGGTGGAAGAAGATGTGACTCTTCAGGGAGAGATGGGGCCTGAGTTGTGTAGTGCCTTAAATGTGGGTGTGAGGAGTTTGAATTGAGTGTATTTGTGAATCAAGAGCCAGTGGAATTAGCTGAGGTGTAGTCTGATGTGGGTTCTGTATGGGAGGATGAGTATGGCTGCAAACGTTCTTTTTGGTTTGTAGTTTTTTAGTGAGTTGCTGGTGATCCCTGCATAAATGTTGTTCCCATAATCCAACTTTCCGGTAACTAGAGTGTGAGTGACAATTTTTATTGTGTTGCTTGTGAACCATTCAAAGATCTTCCTCAGCATGTTTAGGGTGTGGAAGCAGGGTGTAATACCGGCGTTGACTTGTGTGATCATGTCTAGTTTGCTGTCAATGAATATTCCTCATTTCCTGACATGGGATCTGGGTTCGGCTGGCTCCCAGTAGGAGAGGATGTTGATGTCATGTGCATGGAAGATGTTGCCTAGTGGTATCATGTATGTGTTGAAGAGGGTGAAACTGATGTTGTGAACCTTGAGGAACTCCGCAGATGAGTTTGTGGGCTTCCGAGCTGTAAGGTGCCAGGCTGACAGCGTGTGTTCAATCTGTTAAGAAGGTGCAGATTCAGCCAATGCCGGGCCCTTGGATACTAATCTTGTGCTGATGCCTAATGTGAATGGGGTGTGAGACCATGTCAAATGCTGCAGAGATGCCCAGGAGAATGAGGGCTGTTGTTTTGCCTTTGTGAAGGATCATGAAGATGTTGTCTGTGGCGTGGAATAGCTCTGACTCTGTATTGTGGTTGGGTCTGAATCCATACTGCATGTCATCAAGGAGCTGGTGGTTGCTGATGTGGTCTTTGAGGTGTTAGTTGATTCGTTTCTCTAAGACCTTTGCCGTGTATGGTAGGAGGGAGATGGGTCTGTAGTTGAAAGTGTGGCCGGGTCAGTGGATGGTTTCTTGAGCAGGGGCATGATGGTGGCATGTTTCCATTTGTCTAGGAATGTGGCTGACTCAATGGAGACATTGATGTTGGGTTTTAGTGCTTTGCTGATCCATAGGAGTCTTTTGGCAAAGGTGCCGTGGGAACAAGGGTCAGATAGAGCTCACGAGCGGATGGTCTTCATGATAGCAGCAATTTCAGTGGTGATGATGACAAGCCATTAGGTCAGGTTTTGTTCATCGTCTGAGATGAAAAGTTGAATTGCAACAGTGAAGGGGCCCAGTTGAGCATTGAAGTTGCTATATATGGAGGTGATTGAGTTACAGAAGTGTTCCGAGAGCTTGTGCAAAGGTCTTGAGAGGGGTGATGTTGCTGGAGTGACCGAAGGAACACTGTAATCTTCGATGATGGCAAAGATTTCCTTGCTGCAGTTAGTGCTAGCATCAATGTGATCTGCAAGAGCTGTGTGCTCGGTTTTCATATCTGCTAGTGATAGCATCTTAGGGCTGATTTTATGTCTTTATTGACTTGTTCTCCATTTGCGCTCCAGTTCCTTGCAGTGGCATTTGGTCAGCCTGAGTTCCTCTATGTACCAGCAGGTCTGAGGTTGGGCTCTTGCCCTTGGGTTGCACTTGAGGGGAGCCAGGGTGTCCGCGCATGCAGTGATCCACTGTTGATGTTCTTGATGCCTTTCAGAAAGTTGCTGCTGTTCTCAGGCCTTTGCAAAGAGAAGGCAGAAGCCCATTCCTCTTCTGGGAGGTGTTTCCAACTACAGCAGGCTGTTCCAGTGGTGATAGGTGTGTGGTGTTGTGGGATGGATATGGTGAAATTGATGAGGGTGTGGTCTGTCTGGGTCATAGCTGCTGGCTTGGTGACTGTGTTGTTGCTGATAGAAGAGAAAATGGGATCCATTAGGTGTCCGGCGGAATGGGTAGTTCCGGTAACATTCTGGGTGAGGCCAAGGTTTCTGAGGTTTTCTAGAAGGGACGCTGATGATGAGTGGTGTGACAAAGACTGTGATGTCACTGGTGAAATTGATGTGGGGTCATGGTGGTGTATATACAAGCGTTCCGCCCAGCAAGAAGTTGAGAATTTGATTTATTTGTGTTTGCATATGTTGCACAGTGAATGTGTGTTGGTGTTGCGGAAAATGGGGGAGTGGGGGTTTGGGAGATGTTTTACAGAGAAAGTTTGTGTGGGTGTTTGAGATTGTTTTGGTGAGTTATTTTGGTCTGACATTGGTATATTGACTTGAAAAGCAGGATTTCAATGTCAAGGATTGGGGTGGTGTGAATGTTGATGGGCAGGGGTACCAATGTGCATTAAAAAAAGAGTCTCTGGTGAGTGGCGGGAGATAGATGGGGGTGTGGAGAGTTACTTGAAGTGTGAATAGTGGATGAGGTAGGCTTATTTCTGGAAAAGAGTGTTGAAGTATTGTCATGGGCTTCATGTGGCAAGAATAGGAGAGCTGTGTAGGATAGAGGGTTGAGTAGCAGGTTGAGAGCACTAGCACGGGTAATATTTGGAGTTTGGAAAGGTTAATGAAAAGATTTAGTAGGAAAAGTGAGAAGGTATGTCAGATTGAGAGGGTATAGATATGTACAGTGTGGGGTAGTGGCATAGTGGGGATAGGTGTTTTGAATGGGGGTTTGGCAAAGAGTTGCAGTTTGTGTAGAAATGAAGAGACCCTTGTGTAGATGCAGGGGTAGAAGGGTGTGTAGGATTATTTTGTAGAAGTGCATAGAAGTTAGTGGATAAGGGTTGGTTGGAATTACAATTTTTACTTGAGAGTTAATTGTTAATTGTTTTGGGTGATTTCTCGTTAATTTGTATAGTTAGAAAAACAGGCAGCATTTCTGGTCCTAAAATGTTCATTCTCTCTTTCCCCTTTGCTGAGACACCCTGAGAAGAGGGCTAGTATAGCCTGGTGGCAAGGTCACATGACCCTCTCACAGGCTCTTAGGCTCACCTTCACTCCCTGCCTAATAGCTGTCCATCAACCTCCAAATGAGTACAGCTGAAGAGTGGTATATTCGGATTTCTAATTCACAGCTTATGTCTGGGGGAAGGAAATTGAGGAAGAGGGAACAGGGAGAGGAGGAAGGGAGGAAGACTGGGTCTTGCAACAATAAATAGTGTGCTGTAGGCAGGTAGAATTGCACACAGTTCACAAACTTTTACAGTTAAAAGTAGTAAAAGTTGTCACAAATGCTGATCTAAAGCAGATATCCCTCATTTTATTGAGATTCAATGGGTGTGTTAGGGGCCCCTGTGATTGCAGTCAAAGGAATACACAGTTATTGGGCTGAAAGTAGACAGCAGTCCATAGGGCATGTGAGAGGCGAAAGAACGATGGCAGACAGCGCAGGAGTGGGGAGTGTGAGATCACGGAGTGGGTGACTGAGGTGAGTAGAAAAGAGAGGAAAAGTGCAGAGTGGAAGACACAAAAAAGCAAAGACTGCAAAGAGGAAAATAGGAACAGATGAAATCAAGCAGCTGTAGCAAGTTGGTGTGGCCTGGCAGGGAGGTGGAAGATCACGCAGGTAGTGAACGAACAGGGAAAAGAGAGAAAGATCTTAGAGCGGAATACAGAAGAAAACAGGCTGTAAAGAAAGAAAGGAAGGGGCTCTTTCCAACTTTACTTCAGCAAGTAAAACTAGTTTTCTTTGAGCAATAAGAGAGCGCATAGCTGACCGGTGCAAAGTCCATATCGACCAGTGAGTGATACCCGAAACGCATAAGGTAACAGGTGTTACATTATGTTATATTTTGCAAGCAGACAGACTTGGATTAATGCCAGCTTGAAAGAAAGGAAAACTAATGCTCCCCTTACCTACAGGTGTGTTTCAAGTGGCAGCTGATACGCCTGAGGAAGGGGATCTTTGTACCCAGATGGTAGATCCTGTTGAAAGGGGGGGTCACATGGTGTAGGCCCAAACAAGGAAGATGCCCTTGTCCTCGCTGCCCTTTGCCTGAACACTAGGCTGAGATGCTCTGGGAAGAGGAGCTTGTAAGAGGACAGCTGATCGGTGGTCCAGCAGAAGTAGGTCATTACCTGCTCAGATTCGACTTTCAGCCAAGGCTGGTTCATATGAGGAGTATTAGAAAATATACCAGCAGACTTTTTTCTACTATGAAAGGGAAATAACTGCTGATCTGTCCAAATCAAGGGCTTAATCGAGGTAGAATAAACCCCGAAGAAGCCAACCCCATGCCTAATATGTCAGAATGAGTAGGAGCACTGTTCAGTTGAATGAAAGCATAGCCAAGTGCATGGGATAAAAGACAAAAGGCACCGATGCCTTTACCATCTTCAGTGGGAAAATCTAAATCAACCAGATTTATACCCTGCGCCTTGTTACATGCACAAGACGAGATCACTTCCTGCAGTTTAAGAACTAAAAATTGTTGGGGAACTTGGTGGACGAAAGAGTAACAGGACAGTCAGACAGGAATATGTGTGAAGATTTGTAGGTACAGCTTCGGCATTTTTATAGATAGTGTTTGTGTATTAGAGGCCACAGTGTCTAGGCAGTGACAACGTGAAGCTGAGTCGTAGGTGCATGGTGTAGGGTAAATGCTTAGCAATTAGACTTACTTTCAGCAGCAGTGTCTTCTAGGTCTGCAGTACCAAGTAACTTTTGTGAACTCAACTCATCTTTTTTACTAAGATGCCTGAAATTCCTTCACAATATTTCTCTTTATTGTTAACTAACTTTCATTTGTTGTCCAAAGCTTTGGTTTTGCTGAAGATGTTCTGTAAGACCTTGTCCAGGTGCCATTTTGAGCCTGTGCTGCTTTGTCCAATGTAGCATCAACGTTGTTACATTTAATGTACACCCATATTGAATGAGTTCTCTTCCACTGGTCTCTCTTTAGCTTCTATATTGTATTGTGGCTGATGCCCACTCAAAATCCAACTTACATTGAAAAGCTATCTTGTGCTTAGCTATATGGCTTGTATACCATCTAGTAAAGGGAAAGGTCTGCCACTACATCTCCAGTACAATAATGGTATTCCACCCAACATTCTGGATAAGGAGGCTAACAGTGACCTGTAATCATGCAAGGAACATGATTTTCATGTTTTGTTTTCTGTATCTCCGTCTTACACTCTTGTTAATATGTAAGTTGTCGGGACATTATCAAGTGATAATGTTTTTCAAGCCAAAAGGAATGTATTTACTTCCTTTTCGAGTAACCAATGAGTCATCAAGTGTAAGGCTTCCTATTCTGGTTTACTATTTCTGGCCTGATAAGTCTGTTCGTAAGGTTATGCAGCCTCTACCTCCTCATTGTGTGCTACACCACTTCACACACAGCCTATCCAAGCCTTGGCATCAAGCGGAATCTGAGCTGTTCCTAAGGCCACACTCAGGGCTACGGTTATGTTTTCACCTCATTTCTAAGGCGCAATGGTTGTGGCGGCTTAAGCGCTGGTAGCACCGGGTGTAACATTTTATGGTCGTGGCCGCCATGACCTCCTTCTCTTCATATTCCCTCACTACCACCTTCCAGCGGGCCCCTCATCTCCCCATAGCTACTCTCTGCGGGATACGAAAGCATTTTACATGGCATACACAAGTATTATACATGAATAATACAAATATGTAAATCAGTGTATAAGAAATGTTACATAAAACAACATAGTCCCTCATTTTGACCTTGATGGTAAAAACAGCATACCGCCGTGGCGACGGCCGCCAAAAGACCGTTGCCACAGCTACCTGCCGTCCACCGGATTATAACCACAGCTGAATTTCCAGAAGGATGGCGGAAATTTGGCTTTGGCCATGCTGGTGGATAGCTGTAAGGTGCCGCTGCTGCCAGTAGCAGCGCCATGCCAATAGACCACCGCCAGCGGTCTTATGAGAAATAATACGGCCTGGTGGTGTTCTGCTGGCGGACGCTGCTCCCCCGTCCCGTCCCGTTTGCTGCTGGAGGACCCCCTGCACACTGGTAAGTGGGTGCTCCGACAGTGGGAGGGGGGTGTTGTGTGTGGGGGTGTGTGTATGTTTGTATGTGTGTGTGTGCCGGGGGGTGTTGCATGTTGGATGCGAGTGTGCATGTATGAAGTAGTGAGTGCATGCATGTTATGTTTTGTAAATGCATGTGTGCGTGCATGCTTGAAAGTGTGTGCGGGTGTGTGTGAGTGGAAGTATGCATGCATGGATGTTTGGGGGAATGTGTGTGTGTGTGTGTGTGTGTGTGTGTGTGTGTGTGTGTGAAGGGGGACATGAATGTAGGGGGGTGGGGGGCATTGGAAAGGTGGGGTAAATGGAGAGGGAGGGGGATGGGGGAGACCCCTATCAGTGACAGGGAAGGAATTCCCTGTCACTGATAGTGCCTACCGCCATGGTTTTCGTGGCGGTAAGAAAGCCACAAAAACCATGGTGGTGGCGGGGTCATAATCCAGTGGGTTGAACAGTGACGGCCGCCGGGCTGGAGATAGATATCTCCAGCCCGGCGGCTGTCACCACCATGGCGGTGGAATGGTACATTGGCGGGTTGGCTTCAGCCAACCCGCCAACCCGCCAATGTCATGTTATGGCGGTAAGTACAGCCAGCCTGTTAGCGGTACATACCACCATATTTCCACTGACTGCCGGGGTCATAATGACCCCCCATAGTCTACAAGTTGCAGGAGCCACGTGTCATCCATACTGGTAGGAACTGTATGTTAAGAGTGCTCGGTCTTGAGAAACACAAACTCAGTATTTAAAAGGTAATGCATTGGTTGGGAGTTCTCTGTACTAATTAGACTTTATTAGTACCCCTTTTTAGTAACTTAAAATAACAAAAGCCTAAGAAAAAACAATAAGGGTTTTAACCTATACCTTGCAGTTTGCATGTAGCTCTTTGATATAGGTTCATAGCTCACTGTGCTAGATTAAAAAGATTGTAACATATGAACTTCAAGTAACAAAATGAACTCTGTGACCAATGCAGTAACACACTGAGCTCCCTACATAAAATAACAATTTATGATCTGTTGAGCTTTGCAGCAGACAAATTAACCCTCTGTGCTCCTTTGTGATGAGTCAAAACTGTAACTAGACAAAACACAGATCTCTCCAGGAAGTACACTAGCTTCCAGAGTTACCTTGGCATAATAATTAGACCCTAAACATTGCTGGGTACACAAAGATCCCTGCAGACTGCTCTTTTGTCACCTGTTTATTTTATGCACCCTATGACACGGCTGACTCTCACAAGCTTCCATGTTGAAAATAGAAGTTACACCCAAGAAGTGCAACTTGTGCATGCAAATATGCCTGCGGCTCACAATGGGGCAAAAAGTGCCTGATCTCTTGTGGAAATATTTGAGATACCCTTTGTACACGCACATACACACACATTTCAACACACGGATATATACAAGACACACACAGAAACATGCAGCAACAGAGCTATCAAATTAACTGGGAGACCCAAGCAAAAGCTGAGTCAAGGGTTGGCTCTGGCTTTAAGAGTCCGTGCGCAATTGAAGCCTTGAAAATAATTGGTATGTAAATCATGCAACAAACATCATGTTAGAATGTTACAATGCCTTTTCAGAAGTTAAAAAGTGTTATTTCTTTAATATAGTGAAGCGTTTCATATTAGTATAACACATTATAGCTCAGCATTGAGAGGTATGTATTAAAAGTGAGTTATTAAGCAAGAACTGTGAAGCATGCTTGCCCTCGCCCTTATGAGTGATATTGGTGAACTAGAAGACAAGGTAGTTGTCTATAAGTAGCCTAGGTTCTTCTGATGAATGAAGAAATGATAGAGGCTATTTGATCTAACCCTAGTGAGGTTTTTGTACAGTGCATATCATGATTTCACATATTTGAAGATGCTCTCATATGTGATAATAAACAGAGAAAGGAGGCTTGGTGAAATAAAGTGTTTACCTAGAATTATATAGTTTAGTCAAGCAGGAATCGATTTCAGATTTTCCAGTTTCAATCAATGCAATTCAGCCACTAGAAGGATATCTCTTTCTGACATCAAAGAATAATGTGCTGTCCTTCATTCTTGGTGGAAGATTATGTTACAATTATTTGTGGGCACAAGGAGATTTGCCAGTGTTCACAGGATGCTGTGCGGAGAGCCAGGATTCCAACCAGGTTCCCTATGATGAAAGGTCAACATTGATAGCCATTGCCTCTCATGAAAGCTTTGCTCATTTTGGACTCAAGCTTCCAAGAAGAACTTGGGTGAGCCACTGCAAGCACTTGGTCAGTTCATCTCTACCAACAACTTACTGGAAAGTGACAGCCAGGACATTCAAAGGAAGCTGATGCTTCCACACAGATACTGCAGCTATAAGGGGGTAAAAAGAGCAAATGCGCCCACTGAGCTTGGTGCTCGGTCTTTGCTTACCTGCATGTTGCAAACAGATGCCCAATGCACACTGCACAGTATGTCTTTCCCCTTGGGGGAAATGTCTATTGCCTCAAAGAGGTGCACACTAGTCTAACCCCCTCCAAGGAGAGGTACAGTACTGGGGGAAGAATTACTAAGTTTACACACAACGCAGTGTGGCAACAAAAGTTGTGACTCTGTCTTTTGTGAAGGACAGAGAACAAACTGTGCCATATCTACTCAGATATGGCAATGTTTCTCTTTGCTATGCGCTGGAACACTTTTGGCCGCTTTGAGCCAACGCATGCACCTTTGCACCGTAGTCCAAGGGTATGTGTGTGATGTCAAGCATAGGTTATGTTCTGGAAGGATACACTGCTAGTACACAATAATATGCTTTGACATAGTTTAACACTTTTTGCAGAAAACTTTTCTCAAACTTTAACCTGCCCAGAGGATGCATTAGGTTTTGGCACAATCCTGTCTACCTTTTTAGAAGAAAGAGCTTTGCGTTGAAACCCATGGTTGATTGCATGGGAACACTTGTGAACCACCCATGAAATGGCCCCTTGATACAGAGTAGCACAAACTAGCCCAAAACACTATGACATTATTTCATGGCTACTTTTCCAATGTAAATCACGATTTGCACTGGAAAGTAAATGACTTTTATGATACAAACCTGGAGCAAGGTGTTAGTAAATCTACCCCTCAGAATTGCTCGTAGGGTGCTCTCCTTGTGGGTGACACTCCGAAGCTGGATGCACAAAAAGAGGATTTGTCGCCTGGGCTCAGGGTGCAAAGTGCCTCGTTTTTCTTAAGCTAGGGCTGTCAAGACACAGGGTTCTGTGAATTTGGGGCACTTCCTGCCAGAAGAAAAGATTGCAGCTGTGCAGGACAGTGAGTGTGTGCACACCTCTCCTAGCCCAATACTATCAGTCACTCCAAGGGTCACAGACATAATTCAGTTACTTGTGCTAGACGCTCGTCTGTTGTTGGTGTGTTGCATTTATTTCGCTTGTCGTGAAACCAAGAATGGTAACCTAAGTCTGTTTTCTAGGTTTCAGACACACATATCAATGGCTTATAAGGATTGCCCACACCGGGGCTTGTGCCATTTTAACAGCATCAGCATCTCCTCTGCAAGGACATAATAGCAAACAACAAAAGAAACAAGGACTAATTCAGCACACATTACCAACAGCCAATACAATGTGATTTGTGATGTAAAGATCCATAATGTTCTATAGGCTGATACAGACAACACACCCAGCCAATGAATGATTGGAGCTAACCCGTACCAGCCAATTGCTGAAGATACCTGAGCAAAAGCATTTTTCTTTGTTATATATGTGCTGTGTGTTCTGTTTTGTGTAAAAAGATCTGGTCTATCAGAAAATTAAAGCTGTTTGTAACACGACCTGAATAATAAAACTTAGTGCCATCACCAAAATCCAATTGAAAACAAATGTGACAAGGTAACTATCCTCAAAAGGACATTGCCTTGACAGATAGCCTATGTAATCAAATGAAACAACATAAGAAAGCTAATGGCTAAAAGGCCCAAAACCCACCCTCCCTTGATCTGCAGTTCTCTATACTTCTTATTGATTCTTTGAAAACAAGAGCTATCACCACAGACATCTCTCTGTAGCGAAGTCTGAAAACTAAGGGTGAAAAGTAACTTTAAAAATGAGCTAAAGAGACATGAAGTGTATGGTGGTGAAGAAAGAGAAATCAGGTGGATTCAAGAGTATACAGCCTTGCTATGGAGCAACCCCAGCGCTACGCACCTCGGACAGCAGACTCCTACGAACCTTGGGCCACCACACTTATTTCTTTTTCCAAATTTAGCACAGTGTGGCTGGTTTCTTAGCTGGCAGAACAGTGTTCTAAACTGGAAAGACTGTTTCATGTTGTGAAGAAAGAGTATTTGTTACTAAAGCCCCACTGTCCGCTGGAGATATTAGGAAGACTGGACAAACCTGGCTGTTTTCCAGGTGGATGGCTTTTATGTGAGGTAAAGCATTTTAAATTTGATACTAACATGCAACAATAACAAGCGGAAGTCTCTCAAAACCGGGGCTATGAGGTCAAATGTTCTCTTGTAATAGATGAGTCTGGATGTAATGTGAAATATGGCTTCAAGTGTGCAACCGAAGATGGAGTACAGCTTGCCAGAATGGCATTGGCAAAGTCTAAGTGAGAAATGATTAGAAATTGAGCCACTACTTTCAGTTCAGTTAGAAGATGTATGATTTTTTGTGTGAATATAGACAAAGGTAACAGATTGTCACACCTGTTAACGTGAGATAGCACAAGTGCGTCATGAAGAGTGGTTCCGCTACCTCTTCATCTTGAGTCTGTTTTAAGAAAATATTCCCCAAGGTGTGCATGTTTTCCTTTTCTAGCTAGCATATGGATTTGACTGTCTTCCACCCACCTCTTTGTGGTGTCACCAAATTGTCTGTTACCCCCTATCCCCACGGATGTCAATTCACTGAAATGCCAGGTGTAGTGAAAGTGATCAAACACCCTTTGACTCCTGATTACATCACAGGGTTTTCACTTGTCAAACCCGGAACCTCGTTATCCTTCTATTTACTGCTGAGAAAGTTGGCGTAAGGTGTGTAAACTGCCACGGTTAAGTTGGTGTATTTTCTATTCCTGCTGCTGCCTTCATGAGCCCTGCGACCAGAGGTGGTAAAGGAGGTGGCAGGGTCACCAGAATGAAAGCTGAGGGTAGCCCCTACTGGTCCCAGCAGCCATAATAAACATCCATGTCCCTCTTTCCACAAGCACCCAGATCCTGCAGCAACAATAGCGCGAGTGTTGTAAAAAAACACGCAAAGTGAAATAATACCTGAATGAGCCCTAAATCCACTGCATAACAGGAAGAGCTCAGGGACTGTGACTGGTGAAGGACCACATTTTCTGAAGAGTGCACACACATCTTTGGAATGGCTTCTGTTATAGAAAAATTACCAAAACCAAACAAACGATACGTGTGTTTCTGTTCAGAAACAACCACTGCCCATGAGCGCGGCTACCACACTGAATGATATTAATGTTAAAAGCGGCAGGTATCCTGTTTGCAGTCTACAAACGCATAATGAAGGAAAGTCGTTCTTATTCATGGTGATAATTAGTGCGTAAGGTCCGCACTTCCGCAGTGAGGAATTTGTTTTTTTCGGAAATAACTTACCCACTTGCCAGTAAAGTGGCATAGAATTCGCGCCCCGTGCTACAATTTATTAATTAGGAACTATTTTGTATCAGTAATCCCTGTAACTCGGAAGGCTATACAAACAAGGTCTGTGCAATGGATGCAAAGCAAGCAGCTCGGTGTGCAGTACTGGGCACAAAGCGGACCACCAGCTCAGACAATCGGACTTGCCCGTTTCCCACTGTTTTGCTCTTTTGTAGCATAATGCGAGAAGCTTCACCCGGGCCCACACACGCAAAGCCCTTTCTTGGTCAGTGAGGCATGATGCGAGCATCAGTGTGAGTCTGGCAGCCTGAAAGGGGCTGATCTTGAGCCGACAGATTTATTAGCTGTGAAATATGGCCAAATTAGCATCCTAGCCATTCCTGAAGCGATTAACGAATTCTGGGAAATCCAGTATTTGCCTTCTTTCTTGACTTAACCAATGCTTCAGTTTCTCAGCTTGTCAACTTTAAACAGAGGTTTTTTTTCTCATCTCATCCTTTGGCTCAAAGCTTTTATTTACAAGTTTGAGAAGCAACAGGAGCCAAATAAGTCTTCCAAGAATTATTATCAAATAGCGGGCACCATAAGGGACAAGGTCAGTAAGATAGGTGGGGGTAGGCAGGGGAGGAGAGAATGATCAGTAAACTCCAGATTATGGGGGAGCTCCAGATTGCTGGCATATAATGGTTAAATATATTTTATAAGCAGGGTACTCGACAGAGAGAGAGGAATCCGGATTAGCAGGGGTACTAAGTGAGGGAAAACACAATATTTCAATAATTACTGTTAAAAATGGGGTCTCTGGTTGACATTCAGTTTGCACCCTGTCCAAGCAGGGACCCTCACTCCAGTCAGGGTAATAGAGATACACACCTAGAATAATCCCTGCTCACCCTCTTGGGAGCTTGGCACAAGCAGTCGGGCTATCTCAGAGGCAATGTGTAAAGTATTTGTACCAACACACACAGTAATACAGTGAAAACACTACAAAATGGACACCACACCAGTTTAGAAAATAGGTAATATTTATCTAAATAAAACAAGACCAAAACAACAAAAGTCCAACTTACACAAGTCAAGATTTTCAAAAGAATAAGAGTCTTAATCGATAGAAAACAATTGAAACGTTGATTTTACACATAGTACCTGGTTTGCATCAAAAATAATGCAGCACGGACGAGCATGTGTTCTGAAAACTCAGTGATGTGCCAAATCTTTACTCGCAAGTGAGGCCGTGCATCGTGTCTTCTCCAGTTGGGTAGGCAATGCATTGTTTTTCTCCCTCGCAAGAGATCGATGAATCGATTTCCAGACAGGGCACCTCCGATCCGTGCAGGTTCATGATGAGTTTGACACTGCATGAGAAATATGGTTGCAGTGTTAGAAAACCGTGCTGCATGGGGTTTGCTATGTTATTAGCAGCTGCAAGCGGGTGTTGTCATTTCTCCAGCCGCGATCCGTCAGCCACAAGTCGGGTGGCACGTGTTGCAGGTGGTGCGTCGAAAATTTCCCCGCATGGCGTACTGTGCATGGATTTCAACTCTTGTTCTGTCAACTTTACCTTTTAAGGGCCTAGGGTCTGAATAGGGCATCACTTGGCAGGGCAGGAGTCTCAGCAGAGAGTCCAGGTGCTGGCAGAGGAAGTCTCTGATGGCCCTGAGACTTCAAAACAGGTGGCAAGCTCAGCTCAAGCCCTAGGAGATTCTTCTCAAGCAGGAATGCACAACAAAGTCTAGTCTTTGTCCCCTTTCACAGGCAGAAACAGCAACTGCAGGATATCCCAACAACGCACAATCACAGGCAGGGGCAGCACTCCTCCTCTTCTCCTTGGCAGAGGTTCCTCTTGGTTCAAGGAGTGATCCAAAGTCTGGAGTTTTGGGTCCACTACTTATACCCCTTTCTGCCTTTAAGGTAGGCAAACTGCAATGGAAAGTCTCTGTTGTTCCCAAGATCCTGCCTTGCTCAGGCCAGGCCCCAGACACACACCAGGGGGTTGGAGACTGCATTCTGTGAGGGCAGGCACAGCCCATTCAGGTGTAAGTGATCACTCCTCCCTTCACTCTAGCTCAGATGGCGCATCAGGATATGCAAATTCCACCCCAGTTCCCTTTGTGTCACTGTCCACAGGAGACTCACAAGTAGCCTGTTAGACCTGGCAGCTTTTTGGTGTGTCTCCCCTGTCTTTTTGCCTTCTGACCCCTTGTTTTTAGGGTGTGCTGGACTCTGTTTTTGCCGGTTTATTTTCTCTGTGCACTTTAACACTGCTAAACAGTGCTAAAGTGCAAGTGCTCCCTATATAAATTGTACTGTTGATTGGTTTATCTATGATTGGCCTATTTGATTTACTGGTAAGTCCATAGTAAAGTGCACTAGAGGTGCCCCGGGTCTGTAAATCAAATGCTACTAGTGGGCCTGCAGCACTGGTTGTGCCACCCACCTTAGTAGCCCTGTAAACAAGGCTCAGACCTGCCACTGCAGTGTCTGTGTGTGTAGTTTTAAACTGCCAATTCGACTTGGCAAGTGTACCCACTTGCCAGGCCTAAACCTTCCCTTTTACTACATGTAAGGCACCCCTAAGGTAGGCCATAGGTATCCCCATGAATCTGGACTTTAAGAATATTTAAAGGCAGCCCCCATGTTAACCTATGGGAGAGATAGGCCTTGCAACAGTGAAAACCGAATTTGGCAGTATTTCACTGTTAGGACATGTAACACACATAAGTGCATGCCCCACCTTTAACATAGACTCCAGCTTGCACATGGGACTACCTAGGGCCTACCTTAGGGGTACCTTACATGTATAAAAAGGGAAAGTGTAGGCCTGGCAAGTGGGTACACTTGCCAGGTCTAATCGGCAGTTTAAAACTACACACACAGACACTGCAAAGGCAGGCCTGAGCAATGTTTACAGGGCTACTTATGTGGGTGGCACAACCAGTGCTGCAAGCCCACTAGTAGCATTTGATTTACAGGTCCTGGGCACGTCTAGTGCATTTTACTAGGGACGTAATAGTAAATCAAATGTGCCAATCATGGAAAACCCAGTTACACATACATTTTACACAGCGGCACTTGCACTTTAGCACTGGCAAGCAGTGGCAAAGTACCCAAAGTACCAAAAACAGAGTCCAGCACACAGTCAAAACATGGGAAGCAGAAGCAATAGTGACAGAGGAGACCACGCCAAGGATGCCAGGTCTAACAATTACCAATATATTTAATGACTTTAAAAACTGAGAGGGAAAGAGTACGTGTGATTTTTTTTCTGAATATATGTAAAAAAATCTGGGTGAAATCCAGCAGACATCTCACCAGACCCAACTGAAAGCATCTATACCCAAATACTTATCAGAAAATACATTTATTAGAGGGGTTGAGCACCCAACACTCCCCCTTTGATGCTACGCTCCTGGGGAGTTTAAAGATTTAAGGACTGATTGGAGGGAACAATGTGGCTAGGGCACATTTTTGAAAAAGCAAAGGAAGCAACAGTAACCTAGTTTTTCTAGTTAGGCAATATTTATGTTTCTTTGTGTTTATTTAATTAAGAAAAGCAGCTTATGTGTAAGGGTTTGCTACTGCCTTAAAACTAGCAAAAAAGAAATCCAAACTTAAAATGTCACTGTGGATATAGCCAAAGGTTTAATGCTCTTCCGAATTTTCAGTATCCAGGTTGTTTGGAAAGTTTGTCAGTCATTTTGTTCCAGAGACAGGCAGCTTGGGAAGAAAAAGATGTACCTATTAAACAGATTTTCTTTCTTTGTGTAATATCCAGACACATTAGGCCTGATTCACAAAGGTAAATTTGCATGAATAGATTTACAAATACGTACTTCTCCACTTTTTTGCTGTTGAGCGTTTCAGAATGGTTATTTACACCAATGTGTGGATTTATATGTCTCCACCATCTTCATTGGGGGGGCATGGGCATTCTAAGACTGAATTTATGAGAATTATGTAATTTAATGTCATGAGTAATGTAATATGTAAGGTCATATTCAGTGCATGGCAGGGTCACAAGTTACAATTAGCACAGTTAACTACAAGGGGTGAATTTCAGTGTTTTAGGGTCTGATTTAGAGTTTGGCAGAGGGAGGGTTACTCTGTCACAAACTTGACACATATCTCGTCCACCATATTACGATCCCATTATAGCTCATGGAGATTGTAATACAGCGGACAGGATCCATCTGACAAACTCTACATCAGGCTCTTTGTATTCTATCTTCTTCTAACACCTAACTATTACGTCACTTTGACCACTGTTTTCTTAGTGAAGTACTAGGGTTTTTAATGTAAGCTAAGTTCTTATTACAATTCCTACTTATAATATCACTTTAAGCTTTGGAGTTTTCAGTGAATATCTGAATTTTTCAAGGTGAGGTGATATCTTATTATTATATCTAATTATAACATCAATTCAACATTTGTTTATTTCAGTAAATTTCCTTTTTTACGATGTTCAGCTAACTCCTATACTGAGTAAAACGTATGATTATGAGCAATGGAGAGCTGTCTTCCAGTCAGGTTTTGCATCCTCTGCCTGTGCAATGCCAACCCCCTCTGTGCACAGTCTTCAGCCTTGCTCAATGGGGTTGGCCACACGGCCTGACATCTGGCCAGCTCCTGAGCCCAACCCTGCTGTAGACAGCCACCCCTGCAGAGCATGGCCCTTGGCTGTGTACAACTGATGCCTAGTCACTGGCCCTGCCCTCCTGCCAGGCCCTGCGTCAACCTCTTGTTGCAGGCAGACAGCCCCTGCTGTGCGTTGCCTATCGTGAGACTCACTGCCTAACCCCCATGAGTTGCCAACCCAGGTTGTGCACTGCCTTCGCCCATTCATAGCTGGAGTTAGCTACAAAGACTGCATCAAATGCCACTGCTGATGCCCAATGCCCACTGCCCATGGCCAGTGGCCAATGGACGGCAGGGGGTTGGCTACAGGGCCAGGCCTCCGTCCAGGTGCTTTAGTCAATCCCCACTGCACGTGGCCTATGGCCAGGCACTGCAGCCAGCTCCCTGGGCTGCCCAGCCCAAGCCCTGCTCTGCACACGGCCTACAGCTGTGCGCAGCAGTAGCTTAGCCACAGGGCCTGCTGTCCTCCAGCCGGTCCATACCCTGTGGCCAAAAGACATGCGCAGTGGGGGATTGGTAAAAAGGGCCAGCAGCGGCTCCTCTGCAATGGCGAAGGAGCATTGCCCCACTGGCTAAGAGCCAGCAGCTGAAAAGTAAAGCTACATTTTATTGCTGTTTTATTTTTCAGCTGATGGCTCAGGCAGCATGTACAGGGAGGGCGGGGCTATAGGAGGGGGAGGTGGAGTGGAGTGCACTGAAGTGTGCATGTCAGTTTGGCCAGCCATCTTAGGCCAGCCAAACTGACATGCACACTTAGGTTTCTCTAACCAGGCTGTGTTGCACAGCCGGATTGGAGAAACAGCACTGCACTGTCTGAGTGGCAGACCAAGCCACTCAGACCAATCCTGGTGCTGCTCTCATGCTAGGTATAGCATGAGAGCACAGCCAGGATTGCTTGGGGAGCCCGTGCTGGTGTCCCAGGGACTACTGGGACAACATCAGGAGCAAGCCGAGTAGCGAGGAGGCTGAAAACGGCAGGACAGGTATGTTTTCCTTTTTATTATGATTTTCCCATCCCGGTCCCCCCCTTGAGATTTGAGGCGGCTGCCACTAAAAGGGACTGACCAGTGGCTGACCCCTGCCGCTGCTGTTTAGCCCCCTGCTGCAATCATTCCGCCCCCTGATACACATGCTTACAGTTAGGCTCTCCACCAAAACCCCGATTGGTGGTCAAAAGCCTGCGGCACACACCATTCAGCAGAGCCTCCCCCACAACATCCAAGGACATATGGATCTCCAAGCCCCTCCTATCTATCCTCTGTTGGAATCTTCCGTTCTCAGCCCATCCCACTTGCCCTCCACTGTCTGTGTATTGCCACAGCCCCATCTGCCCACCCTCCATCTTCCTTTAGCTCTCATGCTCCTTCTCTGTCAGCTTTTGCCCAAGCTCTTCTGACCCTCCCTATGTTGTCAGCTTCCTCTACCATCCCCTCCCACCTTGCCTCTGTTGTCAGCTTGGTGCCCTAGCACCTCTTGCCCACTTACTATTGTCTATGTGCTCCTCCAGTCATCCAGCCCACCCTCCATTGTTAGCTTGCAGCCCCAGCCCCTCCTGTCCACTCTCTATTATCAGACTCCTACCCCAGCACCTCCCACTCACCTTCTATTGCATGTGTGCTCTCCAGCCTCTTCTGCCTGCCTTCCATTGTTATATTGCTGCCACAGCCCCACCTGTCTATTCTCCATTTTCAGATTTCTCTACCATCCTCTTCTGCCAGCCCACTGTTGCCAGCTTTCTCTCGCAACCACTCTCACCTGCTCTCTATTGCCAGCATGTGGAACCATCTCTCCCACCCCCCATTGTCCATGTTCTGTCTCAGCCCCACATGCATGCCCTCCGTTGTCCATGTGCTTCCCCAGTTCCTTTAACCTGCCCTCCATTGTCTGTGTGGTGCCTCAGCCCCACCCACCGACCCTTGAATGTGCTCTGGGAAATCACCCTCCCACATGACCTCCATTTTCCAAATGCTTCTCCATCCTATCCCTCCCACTCTCCATTGAAAGCTTGCACCCACATCCTCTGCTGTCTTCTTCCCATTGTCTGTATCCCTGAACTTCTGCCCTCGCTCTATTGTAGTTTGCTGACACAGTCCATCCTGCCTACTCTCTGTTGCCCGTGTGTTACCCCAGTCCCTCCTGGCCGCCCCTTCATTTTCTTTGTACTTCCCTAACCCCTTACACCATCTCTCATTTGTCTGTGTGGGCCCCCATCGCCTTCCATCCACACTCCATTGTTAGCTTTCTGCATCATCACCTCCTGATCACTCTCTGTTGTGAGTTTGTTAGCTTGCTGCCTTACACATCCCACATGCCATCCATGGTCAGTTTCCTGCACCATCCCATTTCCACGCACTCCTTTTCTCCATGTGCTCCTCTTCTCCCCAGATCCTCTTGGCTGCACTCAATTGTCAGCTTGCTGGTTCCTTGCCGGGCCAGTTATTTTTTAATGGATCTGTGGTACTGCAGAACTGGTGCCAGTACTGCAGCACCACAGGAGTCCGTATTAGGTATTGTGGTACTATCTGTTTGGCACCACAGTACAGGCTGCCCTAATTGGGACACCCCCCCCATGGTCCTTGGCTCTAGGTGTGTCAACCATGTCCCATTATGGGCTTTAAAAAATAATTTCAGAACTCCACAAGCCCAGAGTTGGCAGCCGTTGTATTTTCTTTCTAGCTGTGGTCGTCCAATCAAATCCTTCACTACCAAGGAATTAGCTTAGATACTGCAGTACTGAAGTGGCCTCAGGGACAAAATGCTCAGGTGGTCAATCAGAGGGCCCCATTTTTTCATTTTTACATTTTTGATACCACTGGACTCCCACTGGATTCCCACAGGACCAACTGCTCTGATATACCACCCTTTCAGGAGCACCTCTTTAAACGCAAATTGGCAGAAAATATTTACACCAAATCACAAAAGCATGCTTCTTAGTAAAGTCTTACATTTTTGCTAAATTTGATGTTTCCCCTTTTTTCTGTAGCTGTGACAGAAGATTCCTATGGGAATTAACATGGAAAGAAATGTTTTGGGACTCTCCTTTTTTCTTGGCCCTCGCTTGACAGATGGATTTTGAAACTTTCCAATAAGGAGCTAAAGTGGATGAACTTTTTTTGTACGTTTTGTGAAAAATCGTAAAATGATGCAAACGTTCTTAGCAAAACTCTGACCTAACTATATAGTGCAGGTTTGGCTACAAGTTTGGAACTAAAAAAAGGCAAGATTTTGCTGCATGACTTATAGGGCATGGTTACCTGCAGCAATTGATCTATGAGGAATGAGATTAACCAAGTTAAGTCTTTCTGACAGATACCAGCTGCATACAACCCAGCCAGAAACAGCAAATGCTTTTTGAAAGTGGCCGACGAGAGCTGAAGGATAAGTGTGCACATGCAATCTCTGATCATCCACAGCTGACACCACCATCAAATTCATTCCAGATTGGGGAGGTAACCCAGCTTATACATGACAAATTCTGTTGTTGAACTTCATAAACTTCCAGAGTTGACTCACAACTGTTTTTTCCGCAACTTTTTAGGACTATGACGGTTGGTGGATATATAATTTCCTGATTAAAAAAAAGGTGTGTAGAAAGGGTGTCTTACACAGCTAAGTGGCCCCTGCAATTTTTGTGGAACAGAGAGGCAGTACTGTTCCAGTAGTCAATCTTGTATTACGCTGAAAGCCTTCCATTACCTAGAAAAGTAATTTCAGAATCTTTGCTGTTAGAAGCACATAAGAGGTGCCTGAACTAAAGGTCAGTCAAGCCGAGAAGGTATGCTTGTCAAGTGGCTTAAATGAGGACAGAAAGGGGTGCCACGCCTGTAAAAACATAAATTGTTAATGTCTAAACAGAGGCTATCTGAGAAAGGAAATAAGTCAAAGATTCATATAGCTCAGCCGATGGCAGTTGACATGATGTCCATAGATTGACGATAGGAGAATGTCTAAAATGCAATGCTTAATTTGTAATAAAAATAAGTCCTGGGGCTACGAATATTGAGGTTGCTAAATATCAAGGCAGCATAGTCTTGATTCCTCCTCATGCCTCTTTCATTCATCCTGCAGACACTACCTGTCCCTTTATATCACTCTTGCTGGTCTTTGTAATGCCTGCTTTCTCTCTTTGTCACTGTTTTTCCATCTTTCTATTCCTCTTTCATTCCGCCCAGACCCTTGGTTTTTTTTGTTTTTCTCTCCTCCTTTAGATGAAAGTATAATGAAGTACAAATCAGTGTAGGTATAAAACAAAAACGAGTGCTGTGCCCTCACTGGCAAACACCTGTTCAAATTAAGCTCTGTGAAAATCTCTTTGTTCATGTTTGGTGCATGAGCTAGTCCTCAATCCTGCACCGTACAGAAGTGCACCAAACAGTTATTCAGTATAGTTTGATACTGCTTTATTTAGAGATTGTTGAGGGTCTCTGGAGGCGTTCAGCATTTGCTCATAGTAGAGAGGTGCTTGCTTCCTGTTGGACTAATAACTGTCTTTAGATGTGGGCACGCCTTCAGGCAGCATTCATGAACGTCAATTCACCATAATGCTAGGGGTAGCAGAAGTGACATTACACGCCCTTTGACCTTCAATTTCACACACACATGCATTCGTACACATACACACATTTACACTTACACACATACTCTCTCTCACAGAAACACACACCTGCAAGCAGGCACACAACTTACATTCAAAAGCACTATTTTCTTACTTACCTTAGCTGCCAGGGAAGGCTGTATTCCAGCTAATTGTACTCCATTTTTTATTTCACTAACAGTGAATAATGAGAATTTTTTTACTGTTAGTGTAATAAAAGCGTTGAGAGAGAAAACAGAGTGGAGCCCCAACCTACGTCCATAAGGATGAGGTGCCAATGTGTTTCTGGCACTGATTTTGCCACCTCTGAGATCAGGGGGCGCAATACACAAGCCTGGTGTTGCATCTGGGACCCCTGGCGACCACTAAACGAGGTCCATGACAGCATTATTCTATGGGACAATGGTCCCACATCCTCTTCTATTTGTTTTGTTCAGAGGACATAGAAGTCAATGAATACACACACATGTACAGCTATGTGGAATGTCGCGCCCAGTGACGTAACTGGAGCGCCGGCATTACCATTAGTGGAGAGGGCGGGGGGAGGTTTTTTACCCTCGGCCCTTAATACCCCTTCACCACGGGCAAGTTGGCGTATGCCCAGTGTGTGACGGGGGAAAGGAAATAAATGGGAGTGGCGCGAGTAAGGTGGGGCAATGGAGAGCAGAGAGTGTGTGTGTGCAAAGCCTTACTTGCAGTCCCTGAAATACAACTGGGCCTGTGTGTCAATCTGTCAGCACGGCGTGCGCTGCTAAAAATAGAACATAACGCCGCACATTTTACATTGGCGACAAGTGTGGCCCTGGACCCTACCTGCAATACGACGATTGTGGTGGTTCTTACAGTTTCGGGGACAGAGCCACGCGACTGCTCCTCCTCGCCGTCATTGTTCTGACGCGGCATCCAAGGGAGTGGCACGCTCCTGCCCTCTACAGGCTGAAGAACTCAGCTAATCTCTATAATGATGGTGACTGGTAAGGCAAATTGAACGCGTACTGCCTGCCCCCCGAGGCCTTGTCAACGCCCATGTGCTCTGCAGAGGCCTGCTAAGTATTGCTGGATCCACAAACATTGCGACCTGGTGCAGCCCTACCATCTCACTGTGCTCTGTACTGCACCACTGTCCTTCTAAAGGCCCTGGGTACTGGCTGCATGCACCCTTTCTCACTACTGATGGTGAAATCCTGCAAGACACATAGCGAAAGGAACAGTTCTGTACAGACAGTGCCATCTCCACAGCCATTTGACTCCTGCACATTCCTTGCTGCACAAAATAAATTCTTCAACCGCCCGGACAAACACAGTTTGTTTACAAACTGGCTACCCTACCAGTGGTAGAGCCATTCATCGAGGGCACGCCATCCACACAAGCCTCCAGGTGGAAAGACTGGGTGGAACGCGTCCTCCTGTTCTTTGAAGCAACAAAAGTAGAGAATGCACAGAAAAGATCGATGCTTCTCCACCTGGAAGGGAAAGACATTCACCGAATCTCTAAGACCATTGAGGAAGCCGCCCCAAAGACCCAACTCACGCTAATTGCTGCCCTAAATGCTCACTTTGAGCTAATGACTAACACGGATTATAAGCATTTTATCTTTCGTCAAGCGCGGCAACTAGCGGATGAATGGAGGGCAGATAATCCAAGGGTGTGTATCCATCAAGCTGCGGGAGAGAATCCTGGAGGAGTCTGGGAGATCACTAGCAGATATACACACCCTAGGGAGTAAAGAACTCTCTAAATCCAGAGCATCGCACATGGAAGCCGCACTACATGGCCATGTCAAAGAGGAACCTGTGAATGCAGTCACAGCCATGCCAAAGACACCGAAGCCCAAACATAGGTATGCATGGAAGCCACGCTACATGGCCATGTCAAAGAGGAACCCGTGAATGTAGTCACAGCCGTGCCAAAGAGAACGAAGCCCAAACAGAGGTACGCCACACCCAAGACGTGGGTATTGTGGAGGATCCTCCCACCGCCCATCTGAATGCCCCACTAAAGGAAAAACGTGCGCTGGGTGTGGGAAGATGAACCACTTCCTAAAGGTATACAGATCCACCAAAGGAAAGACTGTTAACCCTGTGACCAATGCCATTTTCAACCCACAAAACCAAACTAGTGACAAGGATGATAACGACCATTCACTCGATATTTATAATCGTCTCAGCATCCAGTATTGCTCAACAACTACCCCGATGAAGCATACGAGTTGGAGGACACTCAACCCCGGTGCTTGTAGATACTGGTGCCTCGATCAGCATCATGTCATCTGACACATACGAGGAAATGAAGCCACCCGCGCGTCTGACACCGACAAACATAAGAGTGTTTGCGTATGGCCAGTCCTCCCTGCTTGCCATGAGGGGAAAATTCAAAACAACACTTGAGTATGGACCCTGTTCAATCGAACGTTAGATATATGTGGCACAAGACGGCGGTGGAATGCTGTGAGAGTGCAGAGCTGCTTTTACGTTTGGCGTGCATGAAGAATCCATCACAGACATGCTAAAGGACTTTACTGGCCTCTTCGAAGGCATTGGGTGCCCAAAGAGTGAGGAAATAACATTACACATTGACAAAACTGTGCAGCCAGTAGCCCTTCATCATCGCCGCATCGACTTCCACTTACAACCAAAAGTCGAGAAAGAATTGGACAATCTCGAAAAAGCTGGTATAATTGAAAGAGTGACTGGCTCCACACCCTGGGCGTCCCCAATAGTGATTGTCACAAAGCCAAAACAGCCGGAAGAGGTGAGGATATGTGTTGACATGAGACTACCTAATGCAGCCATCAAGAGGGAACGACACATTACCCCTTCCCTAGATGATCTGATCAGCGAAATCAGCAGAGTAGTATGGGATCTCCAATGTGGCGGAGGTGTTCCAAAATACAATACATGAGCTCTTAGCTGGCCTCCCTGGTGTCCTAACCGTCAGTGATGATATTCTTGTGCATGCTCGCACCTTGCCAGAACACAAGATCCGCCGAAGGAGAGTGCTTCAGAGAATCTGAAAGTCCGGTTTGACCCTCCATCGCAACAAGTGCGAATTCCTCAAGAGGAAGCTGCATTTCTAAGGCTATGTTTTCTCATCCGAGGGTGTTGCACCGGATCTGGCCAAGGTCCAAGACTTCAAAGATGCCCCTCCTCCAATGACAGTAATGGAAATGCGCAGCTTCCTGGGGATGGTGAGCTATTGTGGCCGTTTCATAAAAGGTCTCACCCTGCTAACGCAACCGCTAAGGGATCTCACCAAAGCAGAAACACACTGGGAGTGGGGAACACCCCAAGACACTGCTTTTCAAGCCACCAATGATAAGCTATCTGCAGACACAATCCTGAGGTACTTTGACCCATCAAAGAACACCACCATAGCCGTTGATGCCGGCCCAAAAGGGGCAGTATTACTGCAGGGGACTAGCCCCAAAGACTTGTGTCCTGTTGCTTACGTCAGTCGGTCTCTGACCCCGAAAGACCAGAGGCATTCACAGATAGAGAAGGAAGCTATTGCAATACATTGGGGCTGTAGGCACTTCCACCTCTACGTGTATGGACATCCTTTCACAGTCCTGACAGATCACAAGCCATTGCTCCCCCTTTTCAAGGGAACAGCAACTAATCCGCCTCCTCGAATTGAGAAGTGGATGCTGCAGCTTCAGGAGTATAACTGTCAAGTAGAGTACCGACCTGGCTCCCACAATATTGACGATTACCTTTCACGTCATCAGCGGTCAGCTACTGACAAAGAAGAGAAGCACAGGAAACAGATGAATACGTGAGGTATGTTGCGGAGCGATCTCCAATGCAGAGCTTCGACAAGCCACCCTCCAGGATGAGTGTCTACAAAAGGCACTCAATGCCATTCGGTGTGGCCAGTGGCATGTTCTCAAACAACAGTGGTCCCAGCTCACTGTGCCCTCCAGACGCTTCCTGGAGAGCCAACACCATGTTCGAGATGAACTTAGTAAAGATCCAGAAGGATGCCTCCTCCGTGGGCACCGTCTTGGCATCCCCTCAAGTTTGGAAGATCAAGCTGTCCAGCTGGCTCATGCAGGTCACCAGGGCATGGTAAAGACAAAGAACCAATTAAGGGCGAAAGTGTGGTTCTCCTTAATGGACGAGAAGTAGAGACCATGATCCGATCGTGTGAGTGGTGTCAGGCAGCAGGGAGCGTCAGCCCTCCAGCCCATGTTGCCACAGAGCGCAGACCTGATCAGCCATGGGAGGTAGCAAGTCTTGATTTTGGGAGCATGCCGGATGGGAAACTGTGCCCTCCAGACGCTTCCTGGAGAGCCAACACCATGTTCGAGATGAACTTAGTAAAGATCCAGAAGGATGCCTCCTCCGTGGGCACCGTCTTGGCATCCCCTCAAGTTTGGAAGATCAAGCTGTCCAGCTGGCTCATGCAGGTCACCAGGGCATGGTAAAGACAAAGAACCAATTAAGGGCGAAAGTGTGGTTCTCCTTAATGGACGAGAAGTAGAGACCATGATCCGATCGTGTGAGTGGTGTCAGGCAGCAGGGAGCGTCAGCCCTCCAGCCCATGTTGCCACAGAGCGCAGACCTGATCAGCCATGGGAGGTAGCAAGTCTTGATTTTGGGAGCATGCCGGATGGGAAACTGTGCCCTCCAGACGCTTCCTGGAGAGCCAACACCATGTTCGAGATGAACTTAGTAAAGATCCAGAAGGATGCCTCCTCCGTGGGCACCGTCTTGGCATCCCCTCAAGTTTGGAAGATCAAGCTGTCCAGCTGGCTCATGCAGGTCACCAGGGCATGGTAAAGACAAAGAACCAATTAAGGGCGAAAGTGTGGTTCTCCTTAGTGGACGAGAAGTAGAGACCATGATCCGATCGTGTGAGTGGTGTCAGGCAGCAGGGAGCGTCAGCCCTCCAGCCCATGTTGCCACAGAGCGCAGACCTGATCAGCCATGGGAGGTAGCAAGTCTTGATTTTGGGAGCATGCCGGATGGGAAACACACGTTGGTCCTAACTGATGACTACTCTAAATATCCTGAAATGGAGATTCTCCAGCCCCTCACAGCCTCTGATGTGATCTCGAAACTTGAGAAAATTTTAGCTACTCATGGCCTCATAACAGAGCTGCGAACGGACAACGGACCACCATTCCAAGTGAAGGAAATTGCGTCCTACATGGAGGCCATGGGAATCCGCCACAAAAAAATAACACCCTGTTGGCCCCAAGCGAACGGCGAAGTGGAGAGATTCATGCGGACTCTCAACAAAGTGGTGCACATTGCAACTGCCTCTCATCAACCCCTGGAGCTGGCTATCTAATCATTCCTCCGGAACTATCGGCTGACTCCCCAAGCCACAACGAAGTGTTCTCCAGCTCACCTCTCCATGGGGCGTGTGGTGCGAGATTCTCTTCCCCACCATCCCAGCTGGGCACCAGAATCTATTGACAATGACCAGGCTTTAGAGCGGCAGAGGATCACAAATGATCGTGCTAGTTGTCGCCGTAGGGCCAAGGCGTCTAATATCCAAGTTGGTGATCAAGTGCTAGTGAAAGACAGGAATCCTGACAGCAAATTCAGATTACCGTTTGACCATCGCCCCTGGACCGTCATGCGACTCCAAGGCACCCTAGTAGTAGCTTGCCAAGGCGCAAAGGAGCTCACTTGCAACATCTCAGTGTTCAAGAAGTTCTAAACTTTGGCCCAGGTATCGGAATCCACTGATAAAGGTGAGCCTTCTGTAGGTGTCCCATCCAGTGCTTTTCTGGATGGTGATTTCCATGACAGTCTGGAAGCCGGAGATAGCCGAGCTGATGCCCCAACGGCCTCTTGCCCGGTAGTGGAGCCTGAGACTCTTCAACACCCACCAGACAGGTCAGACTGCAGAAGATACAGTCTGAGGCTAAATCCACCACCATCGATCAAACTTCGAGGCTTTGTGGCATGAGACCACCCTGCGTCCATTCATCTGGTTTCTATCTCATGTTGGAGCTACAAGAAAAAACTGCTCTGATTGATGTTCATTTTATGTTTTGTGTTTTTGGGAGGAATGTAATGTTGCGCCCAGTTACGTAACTGGAGTGCCGGCATTACCATTAGTAGAGAGGGCAGAGGGGAGGTTTTTTACCCTCCGCCCTTAATATCCCTTCACCACAGGCAAGTTGGTGTATGCCCAGTGTGTGACGGGGGAAAATAAATAAATGGGAGTGGCGCGAGTAAGGCGGGGCAATGGAGAGCAGAGAGAGTGTGTGCTCGAAGCATTACTCGCAGCCCCTGAAATACAACTGGGCCTGTGTGTCAATCTGTCAGTGCGGCGCGCGCTACTAAAAATAGAACATAACGCAGCACACTCTAAACTATGGACAGTCAAAGCTGCACGAAAGGCACTTTTCTTTCAAAAAGGCGAGCATGTTCCCAAACAATTAAAAGTTTTAAGTGTTATCATCCAATATAGTGTGTTCTAGCATGGGTTAGAACACCATAAAAAGCCACAAGATCCCACACGGGTATATCGCGTTGTGTTTAACTATGGCAATTGTTATGCATATTTTTTAAGGCTCCCTTAGGGTGAACCAGTTACATGACATCATGACCAGCATATAACGTCTTCAGAATAAAAATGGGTAAATAAAAGTGTATTTGCACCAGGTGGTCCAGACCCAGTAGGTATCGACTGCCTTTCTTGCGTACAAAAAGGATGTAAAAGCAGATTAAAGTTGATGAGTTTCTGTTTGTGAAAATAAAAATATTGAAAAGAAAGAGAAAAAATAATTGCCACGGTACAATCGAGTGTCGTTTTGCTTTTAATAAGAGAACCGTGTAAAACTATTAGCAGTCAAGACAGAATCTAGCAGGGTGGAGAATGTTTAGCGGTAAACCTACGCATTTTGGCTGGTTTAATATAGGGGCCCCGTGGAGAGCTGGATGCAGTCCAGTCTTTCCGCTGGAGCTCTCGGACCGGAAGAGGACAGCCTTAGTTAGGATAGACTGGGGTCAGGGCAGGGGAGGGCCTTAAGAGGTTAGTATTTAAGGGGATGGGGTGGGATGATCGGCCTCTTCGGCACTTGCGGTCACGCTGTGCGAAAGTTTGGCTGATCGGCGGCAGGGGTAGACGGTGTTTAGTTTTAGGTTTCAGCAGTTTTTGCGACACTAATCATGGCCGCGGGACATGATTTGGAGACAGTGCGTGCTGTGCTTCGCATTTTAGATGAAGCCAGCAGAGGAGACCTGCTCAGGTCTGGCGTCCTCGACCAGGCCTGGGTAGGCATGACGCGTGTGCCTCACGTGGCGTCACAGGGGGTGGCAGCGGCAACAGCTGCTTGCCTTTCCCTAGAGGAAGAAGTCAAGAAAAAACAGAAAAAGGGGCGGGAATGCAGCACGTCCACCCACTCCTGTTTTGAAGATGGGGGCCACATAGGAAGCATAGAGGGCCCAGTGAGCTGGGGGGAGGCATTGGGGAGCCATCTGGGGTTGAGGTAGGCCCCTTGGCTCAGGACACTGAGCAGGGGGAGCAGCCCACACAGGATAAACAGGGGGAAGGTGACTCCTGGGGGCTTGTACAGCCTCTAAATCTCACACTGGTTGGGGCCCCAGTCAGGAGCCTAAAAGGGATAAGGGTCAAGGGCTGAGGGGCACAAAAGGGAAAGAGGGTTAGCACTGGGGTGGGGCCTCTGGGGTGGCAGGTCAGGTTGAGTCAGCTGGCACAGGGGTAGGGGAAGGTGGCGTAGTCAACTGGGCGCAATATGGCCTCAGGACATTAGTCGGATGCAATAGAGGTGTCTTCGGCAGCCTTCGCTACACTGTGGGACCGAGCAAAGCACACGTCTGGCTTGCGCCGGGGGGGTTTGGGTTGGATGATGAATACGGGATGGTGGATACAGCTGGTGTTGATGACGGAATGGGTGTGGATGAGGACAAAATGATTGATCTAGACTATGAGGAGGATCTTGACGATTGGGAAGAGGGGGAACTTCGAGAAAAAGAGGTGAGCGCGGAGCAGGGGAGCGGGGAAGGGTCAGTGGCGCAGGAGCGGTGCAACACTCTCTTCTGTTCCTATTTTGCAGGTTTCAATGACTACCACTCAGGGCCAGGAGGTCTCCCGCAAAGATGGAGGCAAGCGTAGACCGGGCATGGGGTTCAAGGTAAGGGAGACTGGTGGGCGCCAAGGGGTGAACGTAAGGCCGGGGGGGCACAATACAAATCTATTGGTGTGGGGGAAGATTAAGTACACGTGCAGCCTGCTGCAGGTGTGGTAGAAGCAGGCGGAAAAGATCAAATGAGGGGACATCGGTACGAAGCAAGGGAGGAGATGCAGGGGGTATTGGGGAAAAGTCAGATGAAGATAAGGGTGGGGCGGGTCATAACAAGAGGCTCCCATACATGGGACTTGCAATGCCTTTGGGCTCACATGTCGCAAACAAGACCAAGGCTAAGATATGGAAACATGAATATGTGGACGTTTTTAAATTATTACATAGGGACATCCAGGCAAAAGAAGGGTCCAAGGAAGAGGAGTGAGTATTAGGAAGGAGGCCTCACGTTCCAATAACTATGGACACCTGGACCTCTGCTTTTTTGATTTACGCCAGTATATACTGTGAGAAGTATCTGGACAGGGCCATTGCCATGTTTAAATACATAGACATTATTCGGGAGGCCCAGCTACACTTCAGGGGGTTTGCATGGTTAAATTATGATGAGGAGTTTAGGGCCCGAGTTAGCATAAATCCTGAGAAGCCTTGGGGGGATGTGGATTTGGAGTTGTGGATGCAATGGATGGCATCCTCATATTCTGCGGCTTCCACACACACAGCAGGTGGTCTTCCAGTAGTTTATAAGCTGTTTAAGCAGCGTCCAGCTCAGGGATGGGCGGGTATGCCTCAGAGGGCACAGGTATCCACCTCAGGAGCTTGTTGGAATTTCAACAAGGGGTTTTGCTCCAGGCACCCCTGCAAGTTCAAACATGAGTGTTCCAAATGTGGGGGAAGACATGCGGTCATGCAATGTTTTTCACTCGCCAGCCCAGCAGAGCAGTGGAGGTCTACTAGGGGCAGGGGGGCACAAGGATGGGCCAAAGGGAGCCTACTCCAATTAAGTTGGAGAGGTTACTTTCTTGGTTGTGCGTGTACCCGGATACGGACACTGCGCTGAATTTGGAATGGGGTTACAGAGAAGGTTTCTGGGTTGGATATCAAGGACCAAGACAAAGGGGATGGGCAGAAAACTTACAGTCATGTAAAACCGTGCCAGAGGTGGTGGCGTCCAAATTGAGCAAGGAGGTGGCAGAGAGCAGAATCTTGGGCCTATGGAGAACTTGATGATCTCGCCTTTGGGGGTAGTACCAATAAAAGGCCAAGGGGGATTATAGGTGATTCATTATTTCTCATGGCCTGAAGGGACGTCGGTGAATGACTTCATCGCCCCAGAAGATACAAAGGTGGTATACGCCACAGTGGATGACGCTATCCGGTTCATCCGAGGTAGTGGGAAAGGTGCAGAACTGGCTAAGTGCGGCATCAAGGCAGCTTTTCGGCTGCTCCCTATTCACCCAGAGGATTTTTATTTGCTGGGGATGCAGTTGGGGGGCCTATTTACGTGGACAGGGTACTTCCCATGGGGTGTGCAATTTCCTGTGCGCTGTTTGAGGCTTTTAGCATCTTTTTGCAGTGGGCTTTAGTTCAGGTCAATGGGCACCGGACGGTGTTGCACTATTTAGACAATTTTCTTTTTGTAGTTTCAGCACATTCTGGTTCATGTGGCAGGGCTCTGCAGCAGTTTGAGCGGTTGGCAAATGATTTTGGGGTACCTTTAGCCACGGAAAAGACGTAAGGCCGAGTTGCATTTTGACTTTTTTGGGCATTGAACTGGACACAAGAAAGCTCATAGCGTGCCTGCCGGCCGCAAAGGTAGAAGAGATTCTGCTATTTTTGAGGGGGATCAGGATGAAGCATAAAATCAATTTGCGCATAGCGCAACAAATACTTGGTCTTCTGAATTTTGCATGCGGAGTAGTTAGGGGAGGCAGGACTTTTTATAGGCATATGGGTTTGGCAATGTCAGGTGCATCCCTACCACATCACAGGATTAGGTTGACATTTGGTGTGCGACATTAATTTATGGGACCTGTTTCTGACACAGTTCAACGGCGTTTCCATGTCTTTCCGGGAGGAGGACACTGTTTGGCAGATGCAATTTTTTTGTACGTGACAGGAGCAGCAGGTTTTGGACTATTTTGGGATGGTTGTTGGTGTGCGGAGGCATGGCCTTCACAAAGATAAAGTTATCATTCAAGTTATGGTTATACTTTTGTGTATTATGTTTAACAAGCCTGTTCTAATAAATGGCCTTTCACACTACAACAAAGGGTGCCAGAGTCTATGTCCCGCTAGCGGCCCGGCAGAGAGCTGGACGCAGCCCAGTCTTTCTGCTGGAGCTCTTGGGCCGGAAGGGGACGGCCTTAGTTAGGATAGGCTGGGGTCAGGGCAGGGTAGGGTCTTAGGGGGTTAGTATTTAAGGGGGTGGGACGATCAGCCTTTTCTCCGCTTGCGGTCACGCTGTGCGAATGTTGGCCACCCACCTGCCCTACAGGTAAGCAGATGTGAAGGATGTGGTTTGGAGGCAGTTTGATAGCGTTGGGTGGGGGGGGTAATGCCAGTTTTAGGGCAGGTTGCTTGGTGCGGGCAGTAGATGGGGGAGGATGGAAAGTCGAATGCGGGCTTGTCCACCCTTCCAGGGGGGAAAAAGAAGCAGGTGAAGGATGACAGACTGGGGGGAAGCCCGAGTCAGACAGGAGATACAAAGAAAAAGGGGATGTGTGGGAATGAAAGGGGAATTGGGTGAGCGAAGGATACGTGGTAGATTGAAGTGATGCTGTAAGAAGGGGAGTTACAAGTTTTAAGATAAAATTATCATTCAAGTTACGGTTATACTTTTGTATATTATGATTAGCAAGCCTGTCCTAATAAATTGCCTTAACACTACAACAAAGGGTGTCAGAGTCTATGAGCTGATGAGGTTTGCTCGACTGTGAGGCCTCATTTCTTATTTTGTTTCTGCCAACAAGATACAGAAACTATAGGCATATGATAAAATGTTATGAGCGTCTGTTAAAATGCCTCTCAGGCTGCAATGTTCACAGATTTAACAGAAAGGCTTTGAGTTGGGTGCCCCAAAACCCTAAGGTGCTCCCGTTTTGCACCTGAAAAAATACCGTTTTTAAACTGCTGTCTTCTGGGATTCCCATCAGTTCACCGAAAAATCTATGACTTAAAGTAGGCCAAGTAACTAAAATCGAAAACCCTGGCATTTAAGATTACCGGCTAATTCAAACGATTTTTAACAAACGTAAGAATTATAATTTGTCCAGCCGGAAGGCACTTTTCCGCAACATTGTAGCTAATAGGAGAGCAGAGAGTGCAGTGGCGCCGGGAGATGTGAGGGTCCACTATAGTTAAGTCAGTGTCTGTTTTTCACTCCCCTATCAAGCATGGGGGAACCGATGTCGTTGCTCACATTTGTGCCCGAGTCACCCCTGCTATGCCACTGATATCCTGCATTGGTACTAATGAGATTCTCAAATGTTTTCTCTTTCAAAAGAGACAAGTTTACGTGAACCCGTGGGAAAATACACTGCGACATACGACGAGCCCCTTGCAAGAGAGAAGGCTGTCCTCCAAAGGGGCGAGGTCCTGGACACGCCCCGTCACGCCACTGACATCGGACCATTTCTTCAATTTCAGTAATCACAGAGGTGGGCGGGGCTACGTATTGGCGTCCTGTCCTCTCCTCGTCCCAACAAAGGAGCACATGCATGGCTAACCTTCAGAATGCGACATAGTTATACCCCGCGATGAGAACGCGGAATGTTCAATTGTGACAAAGAAACTCTTTTACTGCAGTATGATCGAACTTCAAGTTCTGGATAATATAAACATTCTTTTCAGTATTTCTGACTGGAAACTTATTTAAAAAAAAATCCATTAATGTAAGACAATTGGCATACCGCTAGTTGGCAGCTTTTTTTGCTGAAAAAGGCCTAATTCCAGGACCGTGTTCCCGTAGGACAGATTTTTTGTAAGAGTTCAATTAGAGAAGTTACAGGTTTTGCATTTGGGTAAATATCATGTGAGAGCAAAACATTACCATTTCAGACGGCAGCTCTGAGGCGATTATTTTGCAAACATGATTTATTCCACGCTAGCTCTTCCACTTCACTTGGTACTAGAGGTGGGCGCAGGGCCGGACTAGGAACCCAAAGCAACCCTGGCAATTTTGTCATATCATCCCCCACAAAAAATGACTACAAATGTGAAGCACTTGCTGGCCCTGGGAGACTGGAAAAGAGTTAGTGGATTATGCTGGCTTGCTGCTTTTGTTACAAGGGGCCTATATTGCAGCACCGTTGCAAAACCAGCCCACAGTAACAAAACCAACCCGCACCCTTCCAGCCTCCTGGGAAAATGCCTGTTGCCCGGTACAGCCAGTCCGACACTGGGTGGGGGAGCCAACAAATTAACATGGAGAGCCGAGCTTAGAATCTGTCTTGGCTCTAGAATCCCTTACTCGAGCCGAGCCACAAAAATATTTCACATGCAAATGGTGCACCCAACAGAATGTAAAAATGTCATAACATCTCCTTAGAGTTCAAAAAATGTATTTCTTTGACATGCAGAAGCATATCACCTTAGTACATAAGGTTATTTTACTGCACTTCCAGGCATTTATTAAAAGTGATAATTTTTAAGTATGAATTTAGAAACAGTCCTGCCCCTTGCCTTGACGACATTGTTATTAGTGGAATAAGACTTAAGTAAGTTGTCATGTGTACCCTATATGTGGCCTAGATGATTAGAATACACGGTTCATTTGGGGTATTTCTATAAACCTTCTGTTGTTTATGCCCCAAGATCTGCACGTGGAAGCCTCTATCCTTGTTATGAGTTTAATGTGCCCACAACTAACTGTTTTTCCTTAAATTAGAACTGGTTGATTGACTGTTACCCACTAATCAGGTTTCTCTAGTTGCAGGTGGGTTGGGGTCTTCTATTGTGCCTTTGGAGACTGCGCAAAGCCCTTGTACCTCAGTCACCTCTATTTCATGACACTCTCACTGTTGTGCCAACAGAAATGTATCTTGTACAAATAGCAATGGGAAATTAGTTTCTGCAAAGTTATCAGCAATTGGTCCAGCGAGGGGGTTTACATTGATGGGTTCCACTCTGTGCATACCCCGGTTGAAACGTCAAAAGGTGGACTTACCAAGGGGGTCCTTACCTTACTGTCTATCACCTCTATAATGAGGATTTTTAAGGCCTATTTGGAGTCCCCCATTTTCAAATTATAACTATTTCACCTGGTGACCAAACAACCTTTGTCATAGTTAATTTCTATCATAATAATTGGTCTTGGTCAAATGTGGCTATTGCTATTTCACTCACCAGTGTACTGAGTAGTGTCTTAAACAAACTTACGATGCAGTTTTATATTATGTGTGGCAGGTGATTTTAACTGTAAGCTGTGTAATGTTGGAAATTCAAATGTCTGTGGAGTGCCTGACGGGGCTGCTGAAGACCCTGCCCATTTTGAAAATTCTCCCTGTGGGGATTTTTTTCAACTCAATGTTGTATAGGTATCCCTCACTCTTACAATGGAATTGATAGAACAGCCTATGGAGGACTAGATTTCTTTCCCTGGGAGAGGGAAAAGGGGCCTGATAGATTTTATTGCGCTCTCTCGTTTTATAAGTCACAGGCAATGAGATTCGGAAATGTACATATTGGACTGAGTGATCACTACCCATTGTTTTTACATATTAAAATGGGTAAGGTTTTATCTTCTTCTCCCATTGTGGATATTAACCCTGTAAGTTTGGCTAAAAATAGAGGCATTACTCGTAAGTGGGCAATAATTGATTCCTCTTTTGTCCATAAGACGTTAATGAAGGAGGCAATGAATCAAGTTGCATATTGTTTAAATGATGCATTTTACCCTAGTGAGGTCCTAAGGGCCAGATGTAGGAAACACATTGCGAGTCGCAAACGGCAAAATCTGCCGTTTGCGACTCGCAAATGCGTGTTTCCGATGCAGAAATGCATTTTGCGAGTCGTTACCGACTCGCAAAATGCATTTCCGAATCGCAAATAGGAAGGGGTGTTCCCTTCCTATTTGCGATTCGCAATGGTATGCAATTCCATTTGTGACCGCGTATGCGGTCGCAAATGGAGTCGCAGTTACCATCCACTTGAAGTGGATGGTAACCCATTCGCAAACGGGAAGGGGTCCCCATGGGACCCCTTCCCCTTTGTGAATGGACCCCAAAACATTTTTTCAGGGCAGGGAGTTGTCCAAGGGACCACTCCCTGCCCTGAAAAAACCGAACCAAAAGGTTTCGGAATTTTTTGAAATGCAGCTCGTTTTCCCTTAGGGAAAACGGGCTACATTTAAAAAAAAAAAAACTGCTTTATTTAAAAGCAGGTCGCTAACATGGAGGCCTGCTGACTACAGCAGGCCTCCATGTTAGCGAGTGCCCATAGTCGGTATGGGGCCGCAATTTGCGACCCACCTCATTAATATTAATGAGGTGGGTCATTGCGACCCCATACCGACTCGCAGAAGGTGTCTGAGACACCTTTCTGCATAACATTTTGCGACTTGCAAATTGCGAGTCGCTAGTACTCGCAATTAGCAAGTCGCTAAATGTTATATTGCTACATCTGGCCCTAAGTGCCTTCCATAGAGTCTGTAAATCAGTCGCTGGATTCCTGACCCCTAAAGAGAAATTGGTTGAACCTAAAGGTCAATGGTGGTTTGACAAGAAGTGTTCGAGGGCTCATAGAAACCTCATGGGCGCATTGAAACAGGTCCCATGGGCTAGCGGGCTGGTGGTATGTCTTAGGCGAGACTACAAACAGGCCCTAATACAGAGGGAAAAAGAAATTGCGATAGATGCCTGGCCGCCCCTAGCAGTGCATGCATGAGTGAAGATGCCCTGTTGTTTTGGAAAATAGTAAATTATCTGTTTCTAAATGTCACTGAGACATTTGATATCAAATGCGGCGTCAGGCAAGGTTGAGTCCTGGCTCTGTTTTTATTTCACCTTTATATAAATGACTTTAAAAAGACACTCCATGTAATGGAGGCTGGTCCTCCAAAAGTGGGCCATAGGAAACTTCCTGCTTTTATGTATGCTGATGACTGTGTTTTGCTATCTAGAACAGGTGTAGGCCATCAAAAATTGTAGAATGGCCTATTTTTGTTTGAGTGGTTTGGGTCTCAAAACCAATACTTCTAAATATCATGTTATGGTCATTAGGACCTCCTCCAAAGTGTTTAAACTTGGATTTTTAAAATATGAGCCCTTTTACTTACTTGGGTATTCCAATTGATTCTAAAACTTCTTGGACCCATTTGATCAGATGTAGAAGACTTAAAGTCGAACGAGTCATTGCAGCCTTTTTTAGATTTGCATAGAGACTGGGGGGGGGGCGCTTAGTGCAATTCTGAATGTTTATCGTGCAAAATGTTTGTCGCTGGCTACCTTTGTGCAGGAGAGTGTGGGGTCATTGTGATCCTACTACTAAGTGGCTGAAAATAATTTCCTAAGGCAACTTCTTTCATTGCCAGTTTCCTTATTATGGTTTGCCATTCTGAATTGCGGTTGGTTGCGCTAGAGGACCATGTTAACTTAGTGCTCCTGTTGCTATGAAGAGCTATCTGGGTTAAGCAAGAAAATGTGCTTACTCAATCCGTTATTGTGGATGCCAAGTCATCTGGCCTGGCTTCTAAATTCAAGTGGCTGAGTTACATGAAGGAGCAGTTTTCCCTGCTTGGGAGAGAGGATTGTTATCATAACCCATTACTATTGATGAATATATTCAAAAAACAACTCACAGATGACTTTGTCACCATGAGAGAATGGTTGAGGGGTACAAATGAAATAGTGAAACAGACAGTGGTGAGTTATTTTCCTCTGGTCACTACACATACCAAGGAACCATAACTCCAGTTTCCATTATTCCAATCACAGTGGTTTTATTTAATCATGTTTAGATTCGGAATTGCGCACCTTCTGGTTGCTGATCCTACCTGTGTTTTCCATGATTCTGGCTTAGACCCCTGTCCATGTGACTCAATGACCTTTCAATCTCTTTTACATTTCATGTTTTTTGTAAACTTTATAATCTGTGGAAGTTTTTAAATATCTGGAAATGCAGATCAGCCATTTTTTATATGCAGCGTTTACAAACAGAGCATATCTGTTTGATGGTTTTTTAGTATATTTCGGGAGCAGTTTGACTTAGGCGACTAGCGGTGAAATAGGGTGGTTTGGGGATTTTGGCTATTTACTGCATGTGTTGGTGGCAATTTGTGTTTACCAGGTGTTTTTAAGATTGATTTGAGAAAGAGTTTCTTATTAATATTTGCCCCAGTAGAATCAATAGTTGTGCAGTGCAGTATGGTTTATTTCCCCCTAAATCCCTGTTGGGTGTACCTAATCTGTGTACTATTTTAAGTTTGGATTTTTTATGGATAGTCATTTGGATTAGGAAACACATATTGCCATTAATTACAAATGCTTTGATTGCGTTAGTTTATTGTATGGCAAGGCTGCTTCCGGTGGTTTTATCTTTGTTCATCTTTACGCTTGTCTGACTCTGAGTTATGTATTTTATACTTTTATGAGTTTCATTTAAAATTGATTAAAGCTTATTTGATTTGATTTTCACATGGGGCAACATTAGAGTCTTTAAATCGCACAATTTTTTTTTTTATATGGCACACATCCTGAGGTCACTTATTGGAAAGTGCTCTCATATGTGGTAAAGACGAAAAATAAAATATTTGCCTAGGATGACTCATCTTGGTTAAGCAGGGAAGCTGGGATTCGACCCAGGGTTTTGGTTTCACATTGTGCAATTTAACCACTCAGTGGGTATATAATTCTATTTCCTTTTTACATCAAAGGTCAATACTGTGTCATTGATTCTTTGTGCATAAGGACAGTGGGTTGCAAACAGAAGCCAAATGAAAGGTCGGCTCGTTTTCGGCTCGAGGGTCCAATACGACCTAAAGTTGAGCCAGAACCATGCATCTGGCTGAAGCCTGGTTCTAGCTTTCAATGGCTCACCCACCTCCTGGATACTGCTGAATGGTCCCAGGGATCTGCTCTCCTGATTTCATTTCTGATATGATACTGAGTTAGACTACTTCAAATCAGTAGTCTTCACTTCTACAACTTTATTACAATCCTAATTACATATCATATTAGTAAATAATAGAGCTGAGACTGATACCAGTGTAGTCAATGGCCTTTGCCAACTTGTCCTAGATCATAAAGTTAAGAGTGTAAATTCTGTTCACCAGCCAGTTATTTTCTATGTCATCTTCTCCCAAACCCCAAAACAACAGGGATGTTTGTGGTCAGCTCAATAGCTGCAGGGTTAAACAAATAGGTTTGTGTTTTAGTGATGGCTGTCATTTGTAACTATCTTCCACAGAGGCTGAACAAACTGAAATGATCACTTTAACATCTTTCTGGACTGTCCACCAAATGATGATAAACTGCTTTGTACTGTCTTGTTCTTGATATCAGTAACCTTTGTTAACGCAAACATCGTAATAATGAGTTTTTGGCTGAATATTCGCATGTTATACCAGGCACAAATTTTTTCACCTAATAGTGTGCAACTCATAATTCAGTCCTTTGCGGTGTGTGCATTTTGTGATCCAAGGACTAATAGTGGTTTTGGTTCCCACTTCTTGTGACTTCTAGGCCCATATTTATACTCTATTTGCGCCGGATTTGCATAATTTTTTTGACGCAAATTCAGTGCAAACTTAAGGCCATATTTACACTTTGCCGCTAGACCCGACCAGCGCCAAAGTTATGGAGTTTAAGTCATTTTTTGGACGTGAAAACCTACCTTGCGCTAATGACATGCAAAGTAGGCGTTCCCGTGCAACAAATGGCTCTGAGGCATGTGCGCCTTATTTATCCTCCGGCGTCAAAATGACGCAGAGGAGGAGGCAGGCCTTAAAACATGGCGCCCAGCCGGATTTGCGCCGTTTTTTAATGCCTGGGTCAGGGCAGGCATTAAGGGACCTGTGGGCTCATTTCCATGGTGGGAGACCGTGGAAGCAGTCCACAGGTACCCTTCTCTGCACCCAGGGACACCCCGTACCACCCTAGCCCACCCCTGGAAGACACCCATGGAAGGGGGGACCCATTCATGGTAAGTGCAAGTAAGTATAATTTTTTATTTTTTTAAAAAGTGGCATAGGGAGGCCTAACTTGGGCCCCCCTACATGCCACTGTGCCCAATGCCCATGCCCAGGGGACAGAAGTCCCCTGGACATGGCCATTGGGCAGGGGGGCATGACTCCTGTCTTTACTAAGACAGGAGTCATTTCCATGGGGGTTGTGCATCAAAAAATGGCACAAGTCAGGTTAGAGCCAATATTTTTGACTCTAATCTGACTTGCACCATGCTTTGGCGCACAACACCCAGTCTTCTCTTTGCCTCCGCTGCCCGATTAGTCATTTATTTTGACACTAACCAGGCCGCAGCAGCGGCTAACATCATTCCATGAATAAGGTGCCCGGCTGGCACGTTGGAATGGCGTTAGCCGGCGGTAAACTTTTTGAAGCAAATCTGTCCTGGCTGCTGATTTGCGTCAAAAAGTACAAATATGGGCCCTAGTGTTTTAAGCAATGGAAATTAGTTTTATTAAATGAGCAGTGTCCGTTTTGGGGTTGGAGGGTTATTGAATAAAGTTTATTAAAAGCCCTGTTTCCTTGCCCAAGGCCAGGGTAATTTAGGTGTGAAAATATAACAACTGAACGTCACAGCTCATTCGCGTATATATATGCCACTAAGACTATCACAAGAATTACTGTAAATGCATCCGCAGACACACTTTACACTGGATAGCACGCTACCTTTGAGGGAAAGCAATTAAGCGCTAAATAATTGTTGCAACAATTCAGATTGTGTAATATGTCTGGTTACATACAGAAAGGTGCCTGTAGAAGTGTTTTTTAACAATATGTATCATTGGAATTAAAATGCAAACGGGAACTTGCATTACTTCTTTACACGATAACCCACAGTCTCTATACAGAAAATAAATTTATATTGGAACAAATTCACGAGCATTTGACTAAGCCCACAAGTAAATAGAATTGTTTCCAGAGCAGTGGTGGCGTAAACGGTTGGGGATGTTCTTCTCAGCACCCAAACCAGTTTGTAATTGTTGGCCAGTTGTGCAGAGCTGACATGATGCTGCTGCTCGGTCCTCTTCAATCAGGTTGAATGCTGCCCTGTAAGGCTAGATAGATTCCAAATGGCCATATGTCGTGCTTGATGCCTTCAGCCTCAGCCTCACTTGGATATTTAGCCAAGGTCATGCTGCATTCCGGGACTTATAGCTCTGCTGTTAACACTGCAGGCGTGAGCTAAAAATGCCAGTAGGCTAGGAGTGGATCGAAATGACAGTGCCAGTGCTTGCTTGCATTAAAAAGTAATGCAGTAGATTCTTTTTTAGATTGAAAGCATTTACATAATTTTGGTTTATTTTACTTTTACACTTTTATGGGATTATAGTTCCCATGGTGACGTTGTTCTGTTCTTGCACTGTTTATGCAGTGCTAAGATAGGGGTGACGAGGTGTAGTAATTTACAGTAGTAATAGAACATTCTATTTTAAAAAACAAACTATCAAAGTACTTATCGAAATATTGAACACGCCAGTTAGGAGAAAGACGGGAGGAAGGCTTTGGAAGAAATACACAGAAAAGCATCACGGGCCTCTAGGACATCTTCAATTGAGGACGGGATTTACCACTAAGGAAATAAATTCAACCCGACTTGGCAATAGGTCATTTCAGAGCACCCAGACGTCCTTCAGAACATAGGGGAGAACTGCCCATATTACAGTCATTGAATATAGAGACTAAAGAACTTATTGATGAAAGACCTGCCACTAACCAATGAGGCTGTCACGGGACCACCCTTTCCAGGCTTCGCCACAGTCCCTTTGCACATGACCTTGAACTCTCTTCTTTTCAAGGCTCAGCCAGGAAGCGCGGGCCTCAAGCTGTCATTTGCATTCCTTTAACATTTCAAGGTCTCAGACGCTGCTCGGTGAAAGGCCTTGAAAAACGCAGAATGCATGTTTCAGTGAACTCTCAGTCAGTGGCGTAAAGCAAAGTGATGGGGCTCCCGCAGAATATGATAAGGGGCCCGTGATCCTCCAGGACCTCTCCAGTATTCATAGGCTTTGGGTTGAATGGCGGTCCCCTGAAGAGGTGGGGTGCTGCTGAGGGGTTGGTGTGCCGCAGGGGATGCAAGGGCTCCAGTTTCCACTCCTGGTTCTACGGCTTGCACGACGTGCAGGGAGGTGGGGGGCGAAGTGTGTGGGGAGGGAAAGTGAGGGGGGATGGAAAGAGAGAGGAAGAATGCGTGTGGTATGGAAGTGATGGGGAAGTGGAAGGAGGGAGAGCTACGTGCATGTGGCAGGGAAGTGACAGGAGATGGAGGGCGGAAGAAAGGCGTGTGCGGTAGGAAAGTGACAGGAGAGAGCGAGAGAACATTTGCCTGGAGAGGAAGTAAGGAGAAGAAAATGGTGGGTGGTGCGGAAGTGTCGGGGAGATGGAGACAGGAAGAGAGGGGTGCGCCGTAGGGGTTTGACGGGGAGATGGAAAGGGGAGACAGAAGTGTTTGTGGAGGGGGCACAGGGAGTGGAAAATGAAAGGACGAGAGTGACAGGAGCACGTAGAAGAGAATGAATACATATAGAGGATGCATTGTAGGGAGGAGATTGACGCAGGGGTAGAGGTGTGCACAAGAGGTGCCCAATTTGTTTTAAAAAAAAAGAGGTGCATGGGCCTAAACCTTTCACCTCCACTGGCTCTGGGTTTCAGAATACCAAGGCTCCATACTCCTGGGTTAACTTCATGCCTCCCTACACTTCGTGACCCTTTATCTCACCGTTGCAAGTAATGTTTCATCTCAGCTTTCCTCACTTTGTCACTGATCTCACGTCGTCCTCCCGCTCTTCCTTCGGTCGCCATCTTTTGACTGTCTCTCTCTCTCTTGCGAAAAGTGAGAAGAGGAAAAATAAGTTCTTGTGCCCACCACCTTCAACCACCGGCACAAATTAAACATTAGGAAAAGGGACTTCTGAGTAGACTGAAGGGTTTTCAGAGGTATGAAGAGATAGGGAAGTTGGTGGAGAAAGGCTGGTGGGAAGGAGAAGGAGTGACAAGATAAAGGCCTGTGAGGGCAAGACAAATGTGGGGAAGAGAGAGACGATGGAAATTTAATGAACAAGATAGATGAGCAAGAAAAGAGAAAGAAAGATAGAGACAAAATGTAAGGGAGGGAGATAGAGAAAGAGCAAAGGACCTTGAAGGGAATGCGAGAAGAGGGAAGCAAGGAGGCATTGCAAAAATACATCACATGCATCGTTAAGGCCAACATGTGTAGCTTAGTGATGTGTGACTATATGAAAGAGGGAGAATGCTGCATTTTTTGTTTTAGGCCATGTTTACTTTAATGAACACATCAACATACCTCAAGAGCTTAAATGGTTAAAGCATGGCACTTCATTTTGCAAGTTTTTAAAACGTAGTTGTCTTTGCTCTAGTGGTAATATGCTATAGTCGTAGCATAGTTTTCTAATGTAGAGTAAAATAAGTTATTTCCCAGAGCTCCAAAAGGAAGAGGGCGTCTCAGTCTATGGTCCTGTATGAACACATGAATTAATTTTTTCATGCATAACTGCATACATATCTGCATTATAATCACCATGGAGCGGTTCTTTAAAGGGAAGGCCTTGAGAGAAGCCTTAATTTTTGTGAAGATTTGTCTCAATTATTTTCTCATATTAAGTGTATTAATTTTTATGGATGGTTTTTATTCCACACATATTGCTCCCGGTTGTTCTGCATTGAACTGGCTTCTGGAAAAGGAGACTTTCTTTCCAATTTGACCGAGACAGATAGAGAAAACAAGCAGGAGTAGGAAGTGGCCCTTTTTTGTAGGGTTATCCCCAAACATTTTGCTTCCGACCTCCTGTTTTTGATCCTGTGCTGTACTATGTTTTTGCTGGCTTTAGGACTCTGTGCACTTTACCACTGCTGACCAGTGCTAAAGTACAAGTGCTTTCTTTCTAAATTGTACTGGTGATTGATTTATCCATGAGTGGCATATTTGACTTACTAGTAAGTCTCTAGTAAAGTGCACCATGTGTGCCCAGGACCTGTAAATCAAATGCTACTAGTGGGCCTGCAGCACTGATTGTGCCACCCACATGAGTAGCCCTGTAAACATGTCTCAGACCTGCCCCATCAGTGTGTGTGTGGGCAGTTTTAAACTGCCATTTCGACCTGGCGAGTGCACCTATTTGCCAGGTTCAAACCTTTCCTTTTACTACATGTAAATACCCCTAAGGTAGGCCCAAAGCAGCTCAATGGGCAGGTTGCAGTGTATTTAAAAGTTAGGACATGTACTGGTGTGTTTTACGTTTGCTGGTACTGAAATACTGTTAAGTTCGGTATTCACTATTGAAAAGTCTATCCCTCCCATAGGGTAACATGGGGTTCGCCTTGAAATATCTTTTAAGTGTAATTTCCCATTGGGAGAAGATAGAGATCCCACCCATAGGGTAACATGGGGTTCACTTTGAAATATCTTTTAAGTGTATTTTCCCATTGGGAGAAGATGGAGATCGTGAGTTTGGGGTCTATTAACTCACAATTTAAAAAATACAACTTTTTGAGAAGGTGGTTTTTAAATTCCAGCACCCCGCAAACTTGTTCTCTGCTGAAGAAGGGATTAACCCAGAAACACATGTGTCCAGAGATGCACAGCAAAGGCTGCACCTATTTAGAGGTGAAATATTTAAAAGTAACTGAGTTCGTTTTTTGAGGAAACTACATTTATCATGATGCAATGGGGCAGATTATTTGCTGGGATGTTAGGCAGGTGTGCTCCTAACTGTTTGTGACTTTAAAAAGGCTCCCATGAGCCACTGGGCTGACGAGCTCTGGAGCATGCCAGTGAAGAGGTATTGAAACCGGATGATTAATGGCAGCATTTCCAGCACCCTGCAAACTTGTTCTCTGCTGAAGAAGGGATTAACCCAGAAACACATGTGTCCAGAGATGTACAGCAAAGGCTGCACCTATTTAGAGGTGAAATATTTAAAAGTAACTGAGTTCGTTTTTTGAGGAAACTACATTTATCATGATGCAATGGGGCAGATTATTTGCTGGGATGTTAGGCAGGTGTGCTCCTAACTGTTTGTGACTTTAAAAAGGCTCCCTTGAGCCACTGGGCTGACGAGCTCTGGAGCATGCCAGTGAAGAGGTATTGAAACCGGATGATTAATGGCAGCATTTCCAGCACCCCGCAAACTTGTTCTCTGCTGATGAAGGGATTAACCCAGAAACACATGTGTCCAGAGATGCACAGCAAAGGCTGCACCTATTTAGAGGTGAAATATTTAAAAGTAACTGAGTTCGTCTTTTGAGGAAACTACATTTATCATGATGCAATGGGGCAGATTATTTGCTGGGATGTTAGGCAGGTGTGCTCCTAACTGTTTGTGACTTTAAAAAGGCTCCCTTGAGCCACTGGGCTGACGAGCTCTGGAGCATGCCAGTGAAGAGGGATTGAAACCGGATGATTAATGGCAGCATTTCCAGCACCCCGCAAACTTGTTCTCTGCTGAAGAAGGGATTAACCCAGAAACACATGTGTCCAGAGATGCACAGCAAAGGCTGCACCTATTTAGAGGTGAAATATTTAAAAGTAACTGAGTTCGTTTTTTGAGGAAACTACATTTATCATGATGCAATGGGGCAGATTATTTGCTGGGATGTTAGGCAGGTGTGCTCCTAACTGTTTGTGGTTTTTAAATTGTAAGTTTGCAAATGGCACTTTTAGAAAGTGGGCATTTTCTTGCTTAACCATTCTGTGCCTCTGCCTTGATGGGGAGTACACATCTGGGTCAGGATGACAGTTGTACTGTTTATGAATTCACTCTAGATGGTCACACAAGAGGAGGTGAGGTATTCCCGGCATATCCTGCTGGGTCTTCCTGGGGTAGAGCGGTGGGAGGAGCTGACACTTGCACCTGAATAGGGCAGTGCCTGTTCTCACACAAAGCAATCTCCAACCCCCTGGAGTCCCAGACAAACAAGCATGTCTGGGGCAGAAATGTCATGGTTTTGTGCACTACAAAGGCTTTCATTTGAAGTTTGCCTACTTCAAAGGTAGAAATGAGTATAAGTATTGTACCTCTGGGACCACAAGTTTAAAATCCTTCTGAACTGAGGGCATTCTGCTAGGAAAAAGAGCTACATACCATAGAAGGGACTGCAGCTTTGCCTGTTGCTTTGCTGTGGTGGCCTGTTGCTTGCTTCTTCTGACCTGGGAGTGAAAGGACTGGATTTTGCTTTCTTCATCCTGCTTCCAAAGGTTCCCCAATGGCTTGGACTAAGCTTGCCTTCTGTTAGAAGTCTCAGGGGCATCAAAAACTTTATCTGCCAGTGCCTGGACTTTTCTGCTGAGAATCCTGACTTGCCAAGTGGTGCCAACTCCTGTCTCTGGGCCCGTGGAAGTGTAAGCTGGTGACCTGAAGAAGAAAATCCAAACACCGATGCGTTGCGGCAGAAAAATCAACACAGCGCCTGTCCTGTAGCTGAAGAATAAACACAGTGCCTGGCTTGTGGCTGCAGAATCAACACAGCCCCTGTTTCACTGAGGTTCCATCAACACAGCGCACCTGGATTTTCCATGCATTGCCCCCGGGTGTCAGTTTCTCATCTACCCCGCACTGCAGTAAGGAACCAAGGCTGCTTGTACAGAAATCAAGGCATCTCCTTTCCTGCAAGGAAAGAATCAACACATCACCTTCCCTACCAGTAAGGAACCAACACCTTGCCTCTCCTGCAAGGAAAACATTGATACATCATCTACCCTGCGCAGTAAGGAACCAACCCATTGCTTTGCTTTTCAATGCCTAACCACTTCCGCAGCCCGCATCATCTTTGTTTTTGATGCATCCCAGGTACTTTGTGCTAAAAATATACAATCATTGATTCCTATGGATTAACCCCTTAAATGCTGGCGTCGGAAACTGGCCGACGCCCGCACTACCTCCCTTGTGCGGGTCACGACCAGTGGCCGACACCAGGGAGGGGGTTAATAAATCAGGATTTATTATTTATTTTTTTTGCCCCAGGGAGACACGGAAGCTCTTCCGTGTCTCCCCCCACCCGCCCCTTTGTGACGGCGCTGACGTAACAAACTTGATTTCCCCATCGGAGCAGGAAGCAGCCTTGCGACCGCTTCCACCTCCGATGGGGAAAACGGCCTTCCCCACGTTCGGGAAGGCCTCGTAAGAAAGGGGAGAGTCTCCCCTTTCTTGCAAGGCCTTCTGAAAGTGTTTCCTGGCTCCCGATCGCAGCCAGGAAACACCACTAGACGGCAGGGATTTCACTTGGGGGGGTCGGCTCCCTCGGAAAACGGGCCCCCGGGGGCATGTTTTTTTAAAAAAAAGGTAGGTGCCCCCTGGGGAGGGGGGTGCGATCGCGTCCCCCCCCCCCAGTGGCAACATATATATATTTTTAAAATAAAATAAAAAATAAATAAATGGACAGGGGGTCGCCCATTGGCAGGGCGACCCCCTGTGGGGGCAATATTTTTTTTTAGTTGTTGTAGGGTTTCCATGGGGGCCATTTTGGCCCCCAAGGAAACCATACAACAACCAAAAAAAATAGATCTATATATATATATATATATATATATATATATATATATAGATATATCTATATAGATATATATATATATAGATATATCTATGTACATGGATATATCTATGTACATGGATATATCTATAGATAGATCTATACATATATATATATATATATAGATATATCTATATAGATATATATATATAGATATATCTATGTACATGGATATATCTATGTACATGGATATATCTATAGATAGATCTATACATATATATATATATATATATATATATATATATATATATATATAGAGAGAGAGAGATCTATCAATAGATATATCTATGTAGATAGATATATATATAGAGATAGATCTATCTATCTATATATATATATATATCACTTTTGTCAATATGTGTGTGGTTTCCCTGGGGGCTGCGATCGGCCCCCAGGAAAACCAGACCCACATATAAAAGTGATATATTTATATATATATATATATTTATATATAGTTTTGCCACCAGTTGTCTTGCAGTTGCAGCTTGCGTCTTCAAAGCAATGCATATACTTCAACTGATGCTTTTCAACTGTAGCTTTTAGGCAGCAATAAAAAAGTCAAGTAAGTATTGTGACTATGTTTCTGCTACAAAAGGGTCAGACTTGTCTAGTGGCAGTTTTAGTGCCATAAAGAAACACAGAAGGTTTATATGCCTACTGCAAAGAGCAAATCTGTATTTTATGTAAATAGCCGAGTACATTAGTAAAGTCAGCCATTACCTGTGCTATAATACAAATGAAATGTATGTGCGGGGTGGAGGGCGGCTATGGAGAGATGAAGGGCACTTTTGCTGGGTGGTAATGAGGGAATCCGAGGAGGAGGGAGTGGGAGCACCAATAATGATTGTTGGACTGGGCGCAGGAGGTGCTAAAGACTGTGACGAATGGTATGTGACAAGGTGTTTTTTGAGTGTCTTGAAAGAACGTGCTGATTGAGGGAAGAAGCACAGGTAAGGGGGCCTCTACTGTTGCACGTATCTCACACACACCGTCGATTTTGTGACTGTCTACGTAGGCTAGTGTTTTAGAGCAACAGTTTTGCCAATAGCAGAGATGGCATCTTGATGGATGACTGCTGCCGGCACTCGGGTTATAGAGGACAGCTCTGACATAGGATCAGAGACTGAGACATCAGATACTGAGACAGCATCTGAGGGATAGGAATATGGCGCAGACTCTGGGAGTGATTTATCAGTCGGAGGAGTCCCATTCGATAACTCCTCTTCCAGTACATTATGAGGGAGGTGATGAGGACAGTCCTGCTGTCCCTTCGCAAGCAGTCTGTGCAACTGGGTAATAGTGGGTTAGCCCAACCCAGAGAGCAGGTGAATGCGGCGGAAAGCAGAGAGAGAGAGTGCTCTCTTGGGAGCTCCCCAATTTAGTTCAGCCCCAAATTCCACCGCCCAAATCGTAGTGTGGAGACATCAAAATTATCTATCGCAAAACAAACTGGTTTTGTAAGGTAGGCACCTGTGTTTTTGGTCATGGGTTCGGCGGCCATATAGAGAAACGCACTAAACCCAAACATTTCTGGAAACTAGACATTCGGGGAGTCCACAGAGGTGTGACTTGTGTGGATTCCCCAAAGTTTTCTTACCCAGAATACCCTGCAAAGCTGAAATGTTGAATAAAAACTCTATTTTTCTCGCATTTCTGTCACACAAACTACAGGAATATGCTGGGATCCACAAAATTCCAACCAACCAGTGATTCCTCACCTGTCCTGATAAAAACACTACCCCGCTTGAGTGCCTACAACTAGTGCCTGCGTCAGGAATGGATCACCCCAGGGTCAACAGCTGCCTCATGTAAGGACCAACATTGACAGTTGTGTGATCTATTCCTGCCGCGGGCACCAGGCCTACCCACACAAGTGAGGTACAATTTTTATCGGGAGACTTGGGGGAATGCTGGGTAGAAGGAAATTTGTGGCTCCTCTCAGATTCCAGAACTTTCTGTCACCGAAATGTGAGGAAAACGTGTTATTTTAGCCACATTTTGAGGTTTGCAAAGGATTCTGGGTAACAGAACCTGGCCAGAGCCCCACAAGTCACCCCATCTTGGATTCCCCTGGGTTTCTAGTTTTCCAAAATGCGCTGGTTTGCTAGGTTTCCCCAGGTACCGGCTGAGCTAGAGGCCAAAATCCACAGGTAGGCACTGTTTTCTATGAAAAAATGTGATGTGTCCACGTTGTGTTTTGGGGCATTTCCTGTCGCGGGCGCTAGGCCTACCCACACAAGTGAGGTATCATTTTTATCGGGAGACTTGGGGGAACGCTGGGTGGAAGGAAATTTGTGGCTCCTCTCAGATTCCAGAACTTTCTGTCACCGAAATGTGAGGAAAACGTGTTATTTTAGCAACATTTTGAGGTTTGCAAAGGATTATGGGTAACAGAACCTGGTCAGAGCCCCACAAGTCATCCCATCTTGGATTCCCCTAGGTCTCTAGTTTTCAGAAATGCACAGGTTTGGTAGGTTTCCCTAGGTGCCGGCTGAGCTAAAGGCCAAAATCTACAGGTAGGCACTTTGCAAAAAACAGCTCTGTTTTCTGTCAAAAAATGGGATGTGTCCACGTTGTGCTTTGGGGCATTTCCTGTCGTGGGCGCTAGGCCTACCCACACAAGTGAGGTATCATTTTTATCGGGAGACTTGGGGGAACGCTGGGTGGGAGGAAATTTGTGGCTTCTCTCAGATTCCAGAACTTTCTGTCACTGAAATGTGAGGAAAACATGTTTCTTTAGCCACGTTTTGAGGTTTGCAAAGGATTCTGGGTAACAGAACCTGGTCAGAGCCCCACAAGTCACCCCATCTTGGATTCCCCTAGGTCTCTAGTTTTCAGAAATGCACAGGTTTGGTAGGTTTCCCTAGGTGCCGGCTGAGCTAGAGGCCAAAGTCTACAGGTAGGGCCTTTGCAAAAAACAGCTCTGTTTTCTGTCAAAAAATGGGATATGTCCATGTGTTGTTTTGGGGCATTTCCTGTCACGGGCGCTAGGCCTACCCACACAAGTGAGGTATCATTTTTATCGGGAGACTTGGGGGAACGCTGGGTGGAAGGAATTTTGTGGCTCCTCTCAGATTCCAGAACTTTCTGCCACCGAAATGTGAGGAAAACGTGTTATTTTAGCCACATTTTGAGGTTTGCAAAGGATTCTGGGTAACAGAACCTGGTCAGAGCCCCACAAGTCACCCCATCTTAGATTCCCCTAGGTCTCTAGTTTTAAAAAATGCACAGGTTTGGTAGGTTTCCCTAGGTGCCGGCTGAGCTAGAGGCCAAAATCTACAGGTAGGCACTTTGCAAAAAACAGCTCTGTTTTCTGTCAAAAAATGGGATGTATCCACGTTGTGTTTTGGGGCATTTCCTGTCGCGGGCGCTAGGCCTACCTACACAAGTGAGGTATCATTTTTATCGGGAGACTTGGGGGAACGCTGGGTGGAAGGAAATTTGTGGCTCCTCTCAGATTCCAGAACTTTCTGTCACTGAAATGTGCGGAAAATGTGTTTTTTTTAGCCACGTTTTGAGGTTTGCAAAGGATTCTGGGTAACAGAACCTGGTCAGAGCCCCACAAGTCACCCCATCTTGGATTCCCCTAGGTCTCTAGTTTTAAAAAATGCACAGGGTTGGTAGGTTTCCCTAGGTGCCGGCTGAGCTAGAGGCCAAAATCCACAGCTAGGCACTTTGCAAAAAACAGCTCTGTTTTCTGTCAAAAAATGGGATGTGTCCATGTTGTGTTTTGGGGCATTTCCTGTCGCGGGCGCTATGCCTACCCACACAAGTGAGGTATCATTTTTATCGGGAGACTTGGGGGAACGCTGGGTGAAAGGAATTATGTGGCTCCTCTCAGATTCCAGAACTTTCTGCCACCGAAATGTGAGGAAAACGTGTTATTTTAGCCACATTTTGAGGTTTGCAAAGGATTCTGGGTAACAGAACCTGGTCAGAGCCCCACAAGTCACCCCATCTTAGATTCCCCTAGGTCTCTAGTTTTAAGAAATGCACAGGTTTGGTAGGTTTCCCTAGGTGCCTGCTGAGCTAGAGGCCAAAGTCTACAGGTAGGGCCTTTGCAAAAAACAGCTCTGTTTTCTGTCAAAAAATGGGATGTGTCCACGTTGTGTTTTGGGGCATTTCCTGTCGCGGGCGCTAGGCCTACCTACACAAGTGAGGTATCCTTTTTATTGGGAGACTTGGGGGAACGCTGGTTGGAAGGAAATTTGTGGCTCCTCTCAGATTCCAGAACTTTCTGTCACTGAAATGTGCGGAAAATGTGTTTTTTTTAGCCACGTTTTGAGGTTTGCAAAGGATTCTGGGTAACAGAACCTGGTCAAAGCCCCACAAGGCACCCCATCTTGGATTCCCCTAGGTCTCTAGTTTTAAACAATGCACAGGGTTGGTAGGTTTCCCTAGGTGGCAGCTGAGCTAGAGGCCAAAATCCACAGCTAGGCACTTTGCAAAAAACAGCTCTGTTTTCTGTCAAAAAAATGGGATGTGTCCACGTTGTGTTTTGGGGCATTTCCTGTTGCAGGCGCTATGCCTACCCACACAAGTGAGGTATCATTTTTATCGGGAGACTTGCGGGAACATAGAATAACAAAACAAGTGTTATTGCCCCTTATCTTTCTCTACATTGTTTCCTTCCAAATATAAGAGAGTGTGTAAAAAAGACGTTTATTTGAGAAATGCCCTGCAATTCACATGCTAGTATGGGCACCCCAGAATTTAGAGATGTGCAAATAACCACTGCTCCTCAAAACCTTATCTTGAGCCCATTTTGGAAATGCAAAGGTTCTCTTGATACCTATTTTTCACTCTTCATATTTCAGCAAATGAATTGCTGTATACCCAGTATAGAATGAAAACCAACTGCAGGGTGTAGCTCATTTATTGGCTCCGGGTACCTAGGGTTCTTGATGAACCTACAAGCCCTTTATATACCCGCAACTAGAAGAGTCCAGCAGACATAACGGTATTATTGCTTTAAAAAATCTGACATCGCAGGAAAAAGTTACAGAGTAAAACATAAAGAAAAATGGCTGTTGTTTTCAGCTCAATTTCAATATTCTTTTATTTCAGCTGTTATTTTCTGTAGGAAAACCTTGTAGGATCTACACAAATGACCCCTTGCTGAATTCAGAATTTAGTCTAGTTTTCAGAAATGTTTAGCTGTCCAGGATCCAGCATTGGTTTCACACCCATTCCTGTCACTAACTGGAAGGAGGCTGAAAGCACCAAAAATAGTAAAAATGGTGTATGTCCCAGTAAAATGCCAAATTTGTGTTGAAAAATGTGGTTTTCTGATTCAAGTCTGCCCGTTCCTGAAAGGTGGGAAGATGGTGATTTTAGCACCAGAAACCCTTTGTTGATGGCATTTTCAGGGAAAAAACCACAAGCCTTCTTCGGCAGCCCTTTTTTAAATTTTTTGGGGAAAAAACGAAACTTTCACTGTATTATGGCTAATTTCTTGGTCTCCTCCAGGGGAAACCACAACCTCTGGGTACCATTAGAATCCCTAGGATGTTGGAAAAAAAGGACGCAAATCTGTTGTGGATAGCTTATGTGGACAAAAAGTTACGAAGGCCTAAGCGTGAACCACCCCAAATAGCCAAAAAAGGGCTCAGCACTGGGTGGCGGGGGGGGGTGGAGGATGGGGAGAAGGAGGGGGAAAGGCCCAGCAGCTAAGAGGTTAAGACTCATTTTAACTTTTAAAAAGTGATATCTTCATTTGTGTATGTTGGATTAGTGTTGTTTTGGTCTTGTTTAATTCTGATAAACATTGGCTATTTTTCTAAACTGGTATGGAGTACTTTTGCAGTGTTTTCACTGTGTTACTGTGTGTATACAAATACTTTACATATTGCCTCTGAAGTAAGCCTGACTGCTCATGCCAAGATACCAAGGGGGGTGAGCCAGTTTTTTTTTTAACTGTGACACTCCCTTACCCTGACTAGAGTGAGGGTCCCTACTTGGGCAGAGTGCAAACCACTGCCAACTAGAGACCCAATTTCTAACAACGTTTATCCTCCTGATCTGGTTCTGCGTATGCATGAGATGTGTGTACGTAGGAGTCCTGCAAAGTGGAGGTGCCTGGATGGTTGGCGGGGTGAGATGCAACTGTTCATGGTGCAATACAGTGATGGCAGGTTGCACAATGCGATGCAGAATATTTTCCCTAGGCAGTGCATTATGGTAGGTTACTGTTCTCAGTGTGCAGTTCAGTATGGTGTGCTGGCATCCATAGGGTGCACTGAATGAGGCTAATTAGTGTCCTAGTACTAGTGGCAGATAAACATACCTATTCCTTTTTAGCTGTCTGGGACAAACAAGCATTGACAAAGCCAATAGATCTCAGCACTAAAAGGTCACACTATTATCTTCACCAAAGCTTTTTTGCAATAGTATGCAAACCATTCAGCAAAAGATGTGTAAACAAATGCCCTGCAAATGTAGTGGGTGGCCTAGTAAGAAACACTAATTTTCAGATGACCGAAGATGCCCACCCATGCATCATGATATGTGCTTGTACATGGATCGCGATGAGTAGCGGCCATTTATAATTTATCATTCTAGCATGGTGGATGTATATGTTAGAATGGTAAATCAAAATTTTACAGAAGTGAAAAACAAGTGTGTGTGAATTGTAAAAAAAAAAATCAAAAAGATGAACAGCACTTTGCAGCTGCCAGGCTCTCATAATGAAAGAATAAAAGAATAAATAAATAGATAAATAATAAAACAATTAAAGCAATATAACCTGGAAGCATGACCGCAAGCACCAGGGCTCAGGGTGAGGGAGTGGAAAAATCATGCAGTGGGATGCAGAGGAAAAAGCAGTGGGGGGGGGGCAAGGAAACACATGTATTGTAATGAAGTGTTCAATATTAAATAAAAAAGTGTCCACAAGTATGTAGTGAAAGGATACAACCCAAACAATCAGTACACAGTGAGACCGTAATGTTCTTGGGAGGGGCTGACACAAAAATAGAGTGGAATGATATTGAATCAAAGAGCAGATAACTGAGAAGGGCTACTAAACCATCCAATCATAACCAAGGTCAGACCCAAAGCACACTCTAAGTCATTGGTATGGAATGGAAACAAAAGGTAGGCTAACAAGCTTTCTGCAGCCAGACATTGAAACCATCTCACTGTCTACCCTGGTAGCAGTAGATATATATATTTCTTTTACTCTATAAATTTTTCATTTGCGTCATTTTGAAACTAGAACACACGTCCAACTTTTTCAGCTTTTCCTTTTCATTTTCCATAGAACATTGACTATATACACCAATCACCTCTAATAAAAAGAAAAATCATAAAAACATACCAAAGTGATAAAAAAATAAAATCTACAATTCTTCATAACAGATCCTCTGAGTTACTCAACAGTGCTGGCTAAAAAAACATGGCACATAAACGGTATGCTGACCTTAAAGCATTTATAAGTTCAACAAGGTGGGTTTAACCTTAATAAAGTGCCTCTCTTTTAACAGTGGCATGATACATTTTGTATTCAAATTCACATAAAAATGACAAAATATTATAAAATGCAGAGTGTCCTGATCGGAAACCAAAACACAGACACAAGGTTCCAGAGAACAATCCTTATACCAGCTCTTAGGGAACACCAACAAACAACGTATCATATGGAGTCTAAATCTAGGCAACGAAAAACAATAATGGAAAGACAACCTTACGTCTCAATAAGGTTCAAGAGTTGGCGCGGTTAACATCATAAAATAAGATCTGACAGATGGTTTAGCCAGTTCCAAACTTTACCTTATAAACCTAGAGAAATCAACGAATGCTGTCTTTGTCCAAACCAGGGCGCTTTCACATGCTTTTCTGGAGTGTTAAGAATCTCTGGTCACCCTAATTCTGTGAAAGGTCTCTTGGCAAATGAAATCCAAAGAATTCTGTTAGATCGGTTCAAAGAAAGACAGTCCCTTTTTAGCAAGTGATTTAATTCCGCTTCTGGCTTAAGCCAAACCAAGATCCACCGTAATAAGGGATGTCTTTTCAGAATATCAGTATGAAAACTAATACCCAGTTCTTCCTGAGCTATAAAAGAAATAGAACTGATTGGGAGAGATGACAGTTTCTTCAAAAATTGGATTTCCACAGTTTGAAGGGGAGAAATGTCTACTTAGCCCCAGATGTCACTTCGATGAGTAGTAATGGAGACACATTCTGCATTATAACTCTTCAGAATGACTGCTTAGGGTCTATTGCTAACTGTAGTGATAAAATCCAGAATAGAAGAAATCAGTCTCCTAAAAGTCATTGATCTAGATGATAAACGAGAAGGCTAGGTTCCAGCAGGGTGAAATAGAAATCCTAAATATGGGTACAAGTTGACCTTACTAATAATATTATCACTCATCTTAAAAACTGAATATTGGGTGCATCTAGGGCCAAACACCATTACTTGTGATTAAAAAAAAAATCCTGTTTAAGACTAAGGAATCTATAAAAGCCACAAATTAGTTTAGTAAGCGTTGGGGTCCTAATGTCATTCTGGCTATTAAGACTGCATCATCTACATACCATAATGCAGGAATTGGGTGCTGTTCAACATAGGGCACATCGTGTCCAGCATCCTCTAGGGTGCTTTCTAGTTGATTGATACTGAGTGTAAAAAGAAAGGGAGCAAGAATGCACCCGTGATAAACACTTCTTTTTGGCTTGAGCAAATCTGAGCACTCCCCTCCATGCTCATATCTCACAGAAGCCAATAAACGATGATGAAGAGCTCGCAAAAATATACAATATTCAGCTCAACACCTAGGGAAATCATGATGTTCCACAGTTTATCTCTATTGACCCTATTGAATGCTGAACTAAGGTCCATAAAGGCTACATGTAAAGAAGCCTTCTTAACTGTCTTATATTTATTAATGATCAAGTAAAGATTTAAGCACTCATTAATCGTCCCTAGGCCTGATCTAAAACTATAATGAATATCAGAAAATGCCTAAATCTTCGAAGTCCACAGTCAATCTATTCAGAAATATGCACACCATGATCTTAACCATTGAATCAGTCAGGGAGATTAGCCCATAACAACATCCTTTTTTAAAAACAGGTACTATCAATGATTGAGACCAGGAGTTGGGGAGAACATGTTTCACTGCAGAGTTAATAATATTGTCTGAAACACATGAATTTGTCTGGACTGGGGCTTTGATTTTACAGGCCTCATTAATCGCCTCTGTTACCTCCTCTACTGTAAACTGCAAATAATAATCTATGGTTGCGCTTAGATGGACATGGCTGGATAACACAAAGCCAGGAATATCATATTACCCTCAAAGCGACTAGCCATTAATCCACAGGGATATGAGCACTCATGATATTTTCCTGAGTGGATGAAAAAAGGGGGCAGTTAGCGTATTCCCAAAAGAGGGCTCAATTTGTTAATCCACTGGCATACTGCAGCCAGTCCCAAGCCTCTTTCTGAAACACCCTCTTCCTATCTTTGACTGCTTGTTTGTAAACAGCTCTACAAGCTCTCACCTCATTCCGTAATTTATGTTGATTTTTCAAAGCACTAACAAGATCACAATGCACTTTTGAGTGATCAAACCAACAACAAGGGGTGGCTCAATTGAGGTTTGGTGGTATACTCACCAGCTTCTTCACATTTTCACAGATTGACTTATGAGTTAAAATTGACTGAGCTGTGGAATGATTACCTAAACGGACAACAAAATCTGCTAAACAAAGATGCAGTAGTTCCATATGAAATAAACTGGGGATGCGTTTGACCTAGCTTAGCCTCAATCTCTGATCTATAACCCTCACCTCGCTTGAAACCCACTAAGTGACCATGTTTGGAGAATCATTCTATGCAGGACAACCCTCAGTGAGTTATGATCACTACGAGAGTCCTGTATTAAACTATGCTCGATGATAGAGGGAAGAAGGGGGCAGAGACCAGAATGTAATCAATACCAGAAGAACCTCTACCAGTAAAGGTAGGGTATATATATGGATGTGTGATCAACCTCCCCAATAATACTAACAAACTGAAAATTAAACTCAACCAGAATACCAATCATAACATCCCCTTCAGCACAATGCTTGAAATGAGTTCCAGTGAATAAGTCTCTAAACTTACAATGACTGGGAATTGAAGGACATATAGACCATACGTGCAGGTAAACTCACCAACCAGAACCACTGGTGTATAAAAATCAGGTTTTTCTCTCAAATAATTTATAAAAGATCTCAACACATTCACATGATCAGATTTCGGTGGAGAGCCATTCAAAATACACAAATAAATGACCATCAGATTGACAGAATTTGAAAAGATAAATTGTACAGCAGTCAAATTGGGAGAGTTAGTATTTATTTACTTGATTTTACAATTCAAACAAAGAGTAATCAATATTAGTAGACTACCCTTTGGTCTCCCAAAAGATCCCTGGTATAGCAGGAGTTAAAATAGAGCAAAACCCTCAGGTTGAAAGGTGTTTGAGGCAACCCACGTTTCCTGTAAACCAATAATCTTGTAACCATTTAAAACATAATGTCAACTCCGATCACCTTTTTTAGGTCAAAACCCTGAATTTCAAGGGCATTTAAAGATGTATCCTCAGGGGATCATTAGAATCCACAAAATGAGCCAGATTACAATAATTGAAAACCTCAGGACTGGGTACTGAAAAATCAGTATGAGTCAGTCAATCAACACTCTCCAGATTACCCTAGGGTTCAAAACTGGTTTCTCATTGGAACACTATGAGCAACCTGTAACCATAGATTCTTAACTAAAGAATTCATCTGTATAGTGTGATCCTTAGAGGAAATGTTAGGCCTATTAAATAACAAACAGGGAACACCTGGATTGAGGTGCAGTCAGCTAATGGATGGGTAAATAAGGAAAGTATATCACCCACGAAAGCAGGACGGTTGAAATTTACCACTATGCAGTCTCATGCCAAGGTTTTAGGCCCCCTCTAAACCCAGGATACCATTCTCAAATATTTTTACGTTAGAACAAGGGGGATCTCCTGTTAGTTCTGTAGTCAAGCTAATGCATCACTTTGTTTTTTTAACTGAGTATACTTTTCTGTACAACCAGGTATATGCTGTGGAAAGTTGGCAAAACCAAAACAAATGGGGTAGCATCAGGTGATAAGTCCAGTACTTCACTACGAGGGTAGATGAAAACTGATGCCCAACCCCATTCACATACTTATTTAGGGAAACAGATGATCGAGGGACCACTTTAGATGTAAATTATTTCCCACAGTTAATACCAGGAGTTCCAGAAGAGTTAATTAGTAATTTGTCCAGAGGCACAATTGACGTCTTTACACCAGGCATCACTGGAGAAGTAGTTTCAGAAATCACTTGAGGGCTTATCTGAGCCCCAGAAACAGAGGGAGGAAGAGATAGTTGCTCGGCCCAGATTGAGCCCTGATGGTGCCAGTCTGATTGTTAACAAGATTTAGCGACACCTGTAGTTCCAAAATAGTACGTTAAATCTTAGCGATCCTCTGTGAATAACTATCCAAGGAGTTAAATAATGGAGATTCAATCTTCCTAAAAAAGACATCCAACATAGAATCTAAATGATCAGACAGTAATTGGAAAATAGATTCCACCTCCTTCCTAGACATGTTGAAGTCCTAGAATTAATTGCTGAACCAGTCCTCTACTGGCATTTCAAAGTTAATGAATCATCCGTAACCTACTGAGACTCATTTTGATGTACCTTCCGCTAGTCTGCCTAGTGTTGATATCACATAAGGTAGTCTCTGTTAGAAGTTCGGAGGCATTTGTCTCCTCATTAGCACCCATGAGTGCTTCATCCTGGCATTTATCCCCACTTCCACCTCACCCAATGAAATTTCCTCATTAATAGCTTCCACAGCAGAAGCAAGCAGGGTCAAAATGGAAGGTTTTTACGAGCTAGTTTCGGGCCATCATTAGTAGGGCTAGTATTTGGAGGGGAAATTTGGGGTTTACCCATCACCTTGCTGTCAGACAACCAAACCAGGAGGGATGGCCCAGCCCAGGCTCCTCTGGGTTTGGACAGGTGCAGGCAGGTTCACTCTTGGGCCATTCTTCACCTGGGTGCATGTCCAGGGATGTCCCAGATGCATCCCATGCGGCGGTTAGAGAATCAGCGCTTAATGCATCCATCCAGCATGATCAGAATGGCCCCACCTCCAGGGCACAGAAGGATTTTTTGGCCTTTGAGTCCAGCCCTAGCAAGCCTTGAGTCCGATTCACAAAGGTAAACCTAGACGTTTGGTCTAAACTTATACCAAATGTCTAAATTTACAACTTTGGGAATTCACAAAGGGCATTGACGAGTAGTATCTTTACATCCGCACTCGGTGCACCCCCAAGGTACATTATCTCCCTCCCTCTTTTGTGACATTAGGTTACTTTAGATTTACTTGAAATCTTCCTCGTTGGATGAATTGATCAAATGGCTGTTAGCTGCTGTAACTCTATAATCAGGCGTAGATTGCATCTTGGTATCACCAATAGCTCAGGTTTTGACAGCTCCAGCGAGACTTCTTTTATGTTTGTCCTTGAATTTAGCTCTGCTGGTACTTATCCATATCCCGTCACATATATGACTACTGAGAAGATGTATTCATTCAACCATTTGACTGTTTTCTGCTCTTCTACTAACATTCCCTCCCTCTACTGTAAACCTCAAACTTTCTCCCCGTAACTTATTTTCTAAATATTCGTGAAAAGATGCAACTCTTAAGTTATTAGATTCTCTTTTTTGCATTGCCCTACTTATCACCTTTTCCACTTCTTTCTGATTTCCAAAATATACTTCTTTGCCAATCTGTTATTGTTCTCTTGCCATGTGCCCCATACCTCTTAACTATCACAGTATATTTTATTTATTTTTTGAAATTCTGTGAACCCTTTTCGCATGTAGGTTGCTTTATCGACAGGTCAGGGCCTTTGTTTTTACAGTATTCTACCTTTTACCATAGCTGCTGCCATTGCTGTATTTAAGAAAAATAAGTAAACCTACATTTGGCGGTTTACAACATCATGTGGTTGCATACTAAGGGCCTGATTTAGATTTCAGCTGAGTGGTTTCTCCTTAGCAACGGTAACGGATATCCCATTAACCAAAATCTAACTACCATTGAGAAAGATAGACAAACTGAAATCAAGGGAGAAAGCAGAAACCTGCAAGTGTTAGATAAAGGTCACGGAGTGTCTGTCAGTGTATTAAAGAGGCTTACTATAGTTTCAGAGACTATGCAGACTTGGTATTGGGTGTGCTGACATTTAATAACACCTGCTTGGCAATCAGAGTAGCACTTCAGCCCCCATTCATTATTTTACAAATTGAGCACTGTGTGGCAGATATAACTCTCTCACTTGCTCCAGATGGGAAGTCGTTATAGCAAACCCTGAAACTACCCACAAGCATTCTAGTTTGAGGGTAAGCTGCTTCCTAGAGCACCCACTTCCTAGCTCTATAATGGGATTTACTCACATGCAATAATATCCATTGTGGAATAGGTTTGCTTATGACTGACACTAATGACTACTGCAGGGTCATTTTTTGTGAATAATTTGCACTCTTAGGGCCTTATGTACGAACACGTTTTCCCATAGACACAGAATGGGGAAAAACCTTTGCTACATCTGGCCCTTAATTCGAGCCACCTGTAATTAGCACCAGGGGGCCATGCCTTGCTTTGAATGCAAAAGAAGTAAGCTTGCAGATCTTCAACAGAATTTTTTGTGCAAAAAGGCTTGTATCAGTACCAGGAAAGGTGTGAGAACACAAAAGAATTAAAGTCTTTATACGTTGATGGCCCACAAGGCTGTTATTGTCAAGTGTTAATGGGAAATTACTTTCTATGGCGCAATCAAAACGAATGCAATCTTTTTTCAACCTCGTTGGGGTGATATTTACGTGGGAATGTGTTCCCTGACATTGGTGTTTTGTCTGGAGGATTTTGTGTAGTCTTACATGGAAATCTGCAGGGATAACGTTGCCAATTTCTACATCAGCAGTTTCTTTGTTTACTAAATAGTAATATACAACATCAAAGCTTCTTGTGTACGGGTTTTAAATGCCAGAACATCTAATAAATTAAATCTAGAACAAAAGGTACTTTGGCAAATTACGACCTGGCATTCAGGATTCTGTATTAGCTTTTCAAAATATACGTGTTTATTTAAAATATTAAATGGGTAACTTTAACCATATTCATTCATACATTACTACAGAGCAAAGAAATATATTGGTATTGATTGCCTGAACGTTTATGAGATCAAAAACATAAAAAAAAAATAATGCAAATGTATGTAAATTATTTAATTATACTGCAAGTCATATTAAAATGTTGGCAATAATGCTGAGCACATTTGTAAGGAGATTTATAATTCCGTGAAATGAATATTAGCCCTTGACAGTGACACTCAACTCTGAAACAACATGTCCTGGCTCATTTACTTACCACAGCGCAACACTTTGTGGGAGCAATTAGCGTCTAAGAAATAGCTGTGGCAGAAGCATACAACAAGAATACGCCTTTCATTCATAGTCACTCATTTAATAGGGGAAATATAGAAACCTGTGCCTCCTGGTATCACACCGTATGCTACTTCACTGCTAAGCTCAGTGACCTCAAGTAAACTTCTGAAAGGATCACGGAGACCAGCCTGGAACCTTCTACGTTCCAGCTGCACGAATTTTGGAAATTCACAGAATGGTATCCCAGTGCGGGGATGTTGCTCTTTTTCGATTAAAAGTACACAGTTTTATTATTTGGAATTACAAATGTCCAATACCTCTCCATAAACTGTCTCTTTGTTTTGTAGCAAATGTTAACTTAGCATGACATTTTAATACTCCGCCCCTGCATAGTAAGTGTTCCTCGATAAGCGAGTATTATCCATAAGCTGAAACAGAGATACGTGAAACAGAGCAATTCATGCCTTGAAGCCATGGTGTTACTTTACTTGCTTTTAATAAAGCACAATGTTCTTTATCTGGTGTATATTATTCCCCTATCCACAGTTCGTTTTCTTCAGCATTTCTGCAGATAATCTTGCAAAGATCAAGCTAAACGGACTTTTCAGAACATTGAAACTCTGACATGAAAATTAAGAAAAGCCTTAGGCCCGTATTTATACTTTTTTAGCGCTGCATTTGCGCCTCTTTTTGATGCAAAAACGGCACAAACTTACAAAACAGAGGCCCATATTTATACTTTTTGACACAAACCAGCGCCGGCGCTGGTTTGCGTCCAAAATTTTACCGCCGGCTAACGCCATTCCTACGTGCCATGCGGGTGCTTTATTTAAGGAATGATGTTAGCCGGCGCTGCGGACTGGTCAGAGTAAAAAAAATGACTCAAACCAGGCAGCGCCGGCGTAGGAGAAAATGGGGCTTGTGCATCAAAAAATGGTGCAAGTCAGGTTTGAGGCAAAAATCATGCCTCAAACCGGACTTGCGCCATTTTTTGACACACAACCCCCATTGAAATGACTCCTGTCTTAGCAAAGACAGGAGTCATGCCCCCTTGCCCAATGGCCATGCCCAGGGGACTCCTGTCCCCTGGGCATGGTCATTGGGCACAGTGGCATGTAGGGGGGCCAAATTAGGCCCCCCTATGCCACTTTAGAAAAAATAAAAAAAATACTTACCTCAACTTACCTGTTCTTACCCGGGATGGGTCCCCCCATCCATGGGTGTCCTCCAGGGGTGGGCGAGGGTGGCAGGGGGTGTCCCTGGGGGCAGGGAAGGGCACCTCTGGACTCCTTCCATGGTCAGAGACCATGGTAGTGAGCCCACAGGTCCCTTAACGCCTGCCCCGACCCAGACGTTAAAAATGGCGCACATCACGCAGTGCGCTGTTTTTTAAGGCTCGCCCCCTCCTGTGCATCAAAATGACACTGGAGTATAAATAATGCGCACAGGCCTTAAAGTCATTTTTTGGGCGGGAACACCTACCTTGCATGTCATTAACGCTAGGCAGTTTCCCACATCCAAAAAATGACGCACACAGAGGAATTTTGACATCCGCAGGGTCGGGCGTCAAAGTTCAAATATGGTGCACGGTTTGCACCAAATGTGCGTCAAAAAGTTTGACGCACATTCAGTGCAAACAGAGTAGAAATATGCCCCATAGTTGTATTTTGCAAGTTTGCCCCGCTTTAGCGTAAAAAAAAGACACAAATGCGGCGCTAAAAAAGTATAAATATGGGCCTTAATATTTAGTTTGCTGACGTTCATGTGGAATGTTTTACGTTCTTTTCCCACAGGTGTGCCAAGGACATACCACTCTTGAAATTTAACTACTGCCTCCACCCTGCCCTTCACCTCCTTTCTCCTCTGTCTGCTTGTCTGGAGCACGTCTTCTGTCAAAAGACCCTCTAGAGCACCCCCAGGGAGGTCCTGCTGACAGGGGAAAGATTGCATCACACCACTGTCTAGTGGCTTGGAGTATGGGTGGACCAAAAGGCACATTTTAAGTGTTTGGGGGATCTGTCCCACTTAACCTCTCTGGTGGTTGCATCTGTGATATCATCATAACCCAGACCACTATTTAGAGCGACGTTTACATTCTATTGCACCTTAACCCACTATCCCAATTCAAGTGCTGTGCTCCTGCTGCCTCAAACCAAAAATTAAACCCCAGTGACCAAAACAGGTTCTGTAAAAGTTGTTCTCATTTGTTTTGAGTCGATTTGTCCAGACCTAGTGCAGGATATCACAAACTAGAAGTGAGAGTGAAAAGTGGTGATAGTACACCTTTGCTTCATTTGAGTCACAGTCACATGAGACACCATTGTACCCAGAGCAGCAGCCTTGGCAACACTTGTTCTGTGCAACAGAACTCCCAGGACGAAATTTACAAAAGCTGCCTGAAATCAAGTCATGGAATTCTGCCCAGAAACCTAAATTTGGAGCATAGTTCTACTTTTTAAAAGAATTCCCAAAATAATCCTGGGATTTTGTGACTGTTGGAGATTCCCAGAAGTTCTGATATGCCTAACCATTTACACAGATGGAAATGTAACAACTGTAAATTTCTATATGCGGAAATAGAATTCAAATTGCATTGACCCTTTTAACTTCATTTTTGTGTCTCCTTAGGAAAAATATTTGTCCATTTCATAGCGGCGACGTCGATTTTGGGTTGGGAAAGAGTTCCTTTCCCATCACCAACCTGACTATGCAGTTCCTTGTACCCTTGATGGGAGTACATTTTTAAGCGAATCCAGATGGGAAATTACCTGCGAAATGTGTGAGCAAACAAATCCCATTTATGAGGGGAACGAGATTCCCCCCTGAAATGCGGTTGTTTACACAAACAGGTTGCTTTGAGGAAAATAGATACCTTTGTGACTGGGGCCACAGTGAGGTAAAAGATGAAGCACATTTGCAGAAAGGAAGCTAGAAGGTACCCTCGACTTCCTCCCAGATCATCTGCTCAAAGAACACCGACTGGAGAAAGAGAATAGAATTGATGAATATGAAATATGCAGAGAAAACACAGAGTAACCAAACTAATACTCTTTGGGAGACCACCATCTACAGAGCAGTCTTATGGGATTTCAGTTATACTCTATCTTCTCTGGAAAGGGACGATGCAGAGACCCAGATTGCAGCTTCACAAACAAAGATGAAGGTCCAGGTGAATATAAATTATATACAATTCATATAGCAATCAATTAAATAAGCAGCTAGCAGAAAATCTGCTTGAGAAAGAAGTAGAAAGATTTAGGAGATGGGGAACTCAGTTGATTAGTCCTACACAGGTATACAAATGATTCATCTGGTTGACTGTATACAATGCTTCAAATTATATAGAGGTTATGCGGCACACAAAGTAAACTGGTAGTGGAATAGGCAAGCCTGGGGGGCTGCTTTTATCCGGACTCATTGAAGCTACCCCCTGCAAAAAGTTACCTGCTAATATGCTGAGAGCTGCCTCAAATATGTGCCTCCGTTGCCTCTTGCTAGTCCTGTTTAGGCTTTTTTGGGCCTGGTAATAAGAGCCTGTACCCTCCTTCACACATGCCTCACCTCTCAGTTTCCTCACATTCACTTGATGTATCCTTCCTACCACACCATCCATACCACCTAATGATCATGTACACTCAATGATCACCCTAGACACCCAGGTTTATACAACTTGCACAACCTCATAAAGATACCATCCGCCACAAAGCACAAGAAGCACACTGAGCACTCATTACACTACACGCTGACCAATGTGCTGCAGTCCTGCTGGTGGAAGGAGTGAGTTATTGCGGATGTTCTTGAAAGACGAAAACTATTGCTTGAACGGTTTTGGGTTTCAAATGAGAACACTCCACAATACCTTACAAGTAAGACCAGGGTCAGCACTGGGGTATTAAACACTTGCATAAACAGCATCATAATACTTGATGCAGGAAGGAGAAAAACTCACCTATGAGCTAGAGCTTCCTTTCCACCCAGATACTGCAAGATCTCACATACATACTCTTCTAGAAAGAACTGAAAACCCTCCCTTTTCAGCAAAACCTCATCCTCATTTAACCTCCTTCCTTGTGATGCACCTGAGCCGGTAATGCCCGTGGTCATGTCTGCATCCAGTCTCTGATCCCATTCCTCTGGACTCAACTGTGAGCTCTGGACAGCCTCCACCACTTTGTACCTTGTTCCACACTATATGAGCCCCGATGCATACAGTCACACTAACCTAATGGCATCAAGCTGGTGGTTTTCCAGGCTTGCATTTCTATTTTAGAAAGTCTGTGGTGACACCTATTAGCAGGCAGTTGAACTGGAGTCATGCTTTCGAATCATAGAGCAATATGGGGACATTTAGTATCAGCCAGTGTTTCGCAACATTGCCGTTTCACTCCATTGTGCCACTGTTTGAGGTTTGAGGATATGAGTGAACCCCACAAGTCACTGTGTGGCAAAATGTCCCGGGTGCTCCGGGGCACAGCGGACACTTACCTAGCCACAGAAAGGACTTTGCCGCTCTTCCGAGGGTGGGAAATACCAATTTATGGTATATTTAGCCATAGAGATTGCAGAAATATGCACATTATTTTAAAAACACAGGGTGAACTACGATTAATGTACTTATCCACTATACAGCTACCTACAAACCCTAACTTGACTGACGAACTCATCCTAAGGTACACGTATGTACTACTGAATCCTGTTAAATGCACCTCAAAGTTCAGAGACTTCCTCCCTCCTCCTCCTGAAAGTTTTTACAATGTTTTCACAAGAAAATGCCCTTGAAAAGGTGAGCTCAGGGGATTTTCAATTCCTTCTTTTTTTAAATTCTTTCTTGCATTTCCAAATGTTTGAGTATTTCACTGTGTCTTACTGTGTCTTCATTTCTCTGCTTCAAAATGTTTAACCTTGGAAGATAACAATGAGTTGTTTCAAATACTTAACATCCATTTCCCACACAGAGCATTGTTTCCATTCCTTGAGCTTGGGCCGCCGCCAGCGTTCCTTGTGAACAGACCTAAACTGCGAGAGCTGGAAAATTGAGCCTTCTCCGACTTTGTAGCAGCCTCCTGTGCTATGCAGGCCATTACTAGGAAACTTAGCAGTAAGTCTTCTCAATTGTGGCATTGTTAAAAGTAACAAGTGCAAGCAACCATTTTCCTGTAGAAACTATTCACAAGAGTTACTGTACTGAAAACATTAAAACCGGGGCATTCCTTCTCCAAGCCTGTATTGTTGCTTAGGCCAATAAAGAAGTGGGCTTTTGAACGGTGAAGCCTACGGGTCCTCAACCAGAGAGGATTTGTACATCTGAACCTCTGTAATATTACTGTAGCACAAGTGAGCTCAAGCAGACCAAGTCCCACAGGTAATCTAGTCTGAACCTGCCTGGTAGATGTAGGATAAAAGCTAGCTATAGATATGCTTTTCCAGTGTTTGACCAGTGTGTAATCCTCTCATTATCAATTACAAGTGTAATACAAAAATACTGCTTTATGCAAAAATAATAGATTAGAAATTCACCTTCTGTCTGATCCACTGGAAATTTCTTTGGATACACTTGTCTGGCTTATGAAGGAAGCTGTCAGCAAATTATTCGTCCCATGTAAGATCTAAAGGAATAAGGAATATAGAAATAGGAAGAAAATGTTGAGCGTGACTGGCAGTAGTTTAGAATATTGTAATACTTCTATTGGGCTTCATACCAGTGGCATGGCTCCACAGCACTATCTTGGGAGATCTGATAAGAGACTATTGAGTTTGTTATGCATGGATAGTCGAGAGTTAAATTACATATGTATTTTGTTGTAAGCACTGGGTTTCGTGCATGAGGAGTGCTCTATTTTTCTCACTGTAGACTTGATACAGCACTATTCATGGCACTAATTCAGAAGGGTATAAGACTGATAGCCCTGCGCCTCATCATTATGCCCTGGTCTTCACAGTTGGATAGTTTGGGATTAGTGTATATACATTTGGAGACTTGGTGGGGTGGCAGGTCACATGCTAGGGCTATGCTAGACCTCTCCAGCTCATAAGAAATCCAAGCTAATAAGAATTCCAGGGGCCCTATTACGGATAGGGTGCACTTTTCCTGTTGGCGCCTGGGAAAAGCTGCTTAAAAGCTGCTATGTGTTTATCTGTGCTTGCGGCAACCCGCCTACACTTTCAACAGGTGACAGAAATCCCCTTGCAGATAGGTGCAGTGAATGACTGCACCTGCCTGCAAGCGGATGTCTGGGGGGGTCCATGGGACCCCCTTTCATCACTCCAGAGGGCTGCCTTTAGGAGGCACACTGAAAGGGCACCACCTTTAGACATGTAAGGTTGTTGCCTTTATTTGTGGTAATTTCAGCATGCTTCTTTGAGTTTCACGACAAGAAGTTCTCATCCAAAGCAGCTATTCTCCGGGATCAATCCCCAGTGGTAGTTGCCAGATGTGTTGGCTCTCTCACCAGGTCACAGGATTCTGGGGAAGGAAGCCACCAATGACACCTCTACCCCGGCTAGACACAATGCTGATTTGCTTCAAGGATGGTTGTTGATCTCATCTGGGCCTCCCGAGTTCTTGTTTTCGTATTTTTACTATGCATATGCATAAATTATCAAGGACTGTGCTGGTCTCATGAAACGCTTAAGGTTGGGAGGTTAACATCTGTTGTGGGTCGGGGAGCAGGAAAAGTAATAGCCACCCATTTAAACTGGTTGGTTAGCCAACTATTCTTAGGGAGTTAGCGTGGCACCTTGCTAGGGGATCCTGCCTCTCTTGTGGGCTCCAAGTCTACAGAAAATTGACTATACATAGTTGAGAATTATAGCAGTCACAGTCCAGCGATGAAACAATAGTTTTAGCAGAAAGCACTCGATCAGCAGCCGATCAATGCAGTGTATTTTCTCCCTCTTGCTTCGTTGATGATAGATAGGCAGAATGCATGAGTGTAAAAACTCTTTTGCCATAGCATGGTGACCACCAGAGTTTTATTCAACTTCAGAATATATTTGTATTTGCACTTTTATGATGTTTTCATTTAAATGATACCATCATTTCTGAACGGCAATGCTTCTGCTAAAACAAACATGCATGCGACAGAGTGAGGTTATAAAAAATATTGTGTTTATTAAATATCATTTTATTCTGCTGGTCTGGATACTTTGCATATGGTGAAAATAGCAGCTGTTCAGATTTACCGAATCGTTGACAAAATGTTATCAAACCACAAACATCTTGGTGTATGCAGCAGCCAGGGCAAGTACAACTTGTTAAGTACAATATACAAATATTATTAAAAAAAAAAAAAAAAATATATATATATATATATATATATATATATATATATATATATATATATATGTATATATATATATATATATATATTGAATGAAAACCTATGGAAGGAAGTGAGGTGTCTGTAACATTCATCTGGTAATTCTATACCAATTATCTGTGACATCTTTAGCATATACATTGCGCTCTACACCTACAATCAAACTTGTCTACACAGCAGAAACCAGTGAGTAACTCCACATCCTCTATTCTCACCCATCTATCTCCCTGGCTGTCTTACTGCCTTCCCCTAGATCTTTTGCTCGTCACTTACACCCGCCACCAACTTTTTCCTCAGCCAGTTAAATTCCTCACTTGGAACGTCACTCAATTGTTATTTATCACACAACTTGCTTATGTCAGTCCAATGTGGCTTGCAGCACATTGCCCAACGGCACTCATCATTCAGAGGCTCTCACTCACTGACCCATTCAGGCACATGCATTCACATTAGTCACAGCCCCCCCAACACATTTTCTCATGCACAATCACTCGCTCCTCACACACTCAAAATGCCGCTCATGGCTGACTTTGTATATATGCCTTATACTATTTACTCCATGTAATGAGTCAGAGCAGTTGACACTTCTCACACCTCGTTGGGACAGGGATGTCCCATGCATCGTAAACAGACGTACCCCACTCTTGAGTGTCGAACTGCAAGTGAAAATGGTATCCTGTTTTTTTATTAATTTTGACTGTAGTGACCCACTAATCAGGTGTTTATGCAGAGAGACCTAAGCCTGTCCTTTACAGTGCAAAGTCCATGACTTGTCTTGTGAGCTGGAGGAGTGCACCAGGATTGCCTTTATAGTAGGCAATAGACTAATATCTAAGCCCTGGTTGCATCACATAGTATGATGGCAGCTACGATGTTCTGCAAATTTGTTGAATGACCAGCTCTTTTAATTTTTGTTGGTAAGAGCACAGTCCTACTGACCTCAGTTGTATGACACAACCACGCATGCAAAAACAATGCATGCCTGAATAACGTGGTCGGAACCACGCATAACTTTACCACGCATTCCTTTTAAACGAATACTGTTGTAAAAGCAAATGTGGTAAAGGAACATGGGGCATATTTATACTCCGTCTGCGCCGAATGTGCGTCAAAAATCTTGACGCACATTCAGCGCAAACGTTGCCCCGTATTTAAACTTTGACGCCCGCGGACGACAAAATTCCGCTGTGTGCGTTATTTTTCGGATGCGGCAACCCGCCTTGCGTTAATCATATGCAAGGTAGGCGCTCCCGTCCAAAAAATGACGTAAACCGCCGTGCGTCGTATTTATGCTTTCGGGCAAAAATGACACACGGCCGGGAGGCGGAGCCAGAAAATGACGCACAGCCCGATTTGCGTCAAAAATTAACACCTGGCTCAGGGCAGGCGTTAAAATGGGGCAAACACACCTGTATTTAATCAGAACACACAGAAGCAACAGCAGAGCAGCAGAGCAGCAACAGAGAGACATAGAGGTGATTCTAATCCAGCGTGCACGCAGACGCAGAGCCCAGCAGCAACAACAGCAGCTACAACAACACCAGCAGGGACCCCAAAGGCAGCGCAGAAGGCAACAGGAAGCACACACATTCCATCAACGTGCAGGCCATTGTCGATCACCAGGGATTAATCACCAACATCGTGGCTAAATATCCTGGGAGTGTACATGACTCATTCATCTTCCGTCACTGCACCATCAATGAACACTTCCAGGATGGACGGTATGCCAATGGACTACTTGTTGGTAAGTACAAAAACCTACTTATATACACACTGCACAGCAACCCTCTAGGACACACAACACATACACCACAACAGCAACATGTGAACAGGAACACAGTGAGGTCGTGACATCGCTAGCCATGTTTCTTAGGTCACCATTGAACCTGTCACACATCTGAAATTATTGTACAGCCTAATGTTAAGACGTCAAAGATCACAGCGTGTGGAGTGGGTTGCCTAAATGTCACCTTGCAAAATGTAAGTGTCACAATGACGTTTACATTAATCCATTGCATAAGTCTAAAGGTATGGGATGTCCAGGGTACATTGATATGAACGTGTTACCACCACTGTCAATTTTAACCTGTGTATGGAACTATCGTCTCAACCCCAGTGAAGACACACGGACACCTGTATCACAAGTCACAATGCTAGGGAGGGCACACTGTACTGCAAATCCCAAAACATACTGCTGACAAACGGTTAGCAGACAAACACTCGTTCAGCCAAGTAAACAATACAATGCAGATGGTACATCCTACAAGCCTAGGACGCTACACTATAAACACAAAAGAGTCACAGACAACACAAGACAACTACTGCCATGAAAGGTGATTTCAATAGGGCCAGCTACATCAACATGATCCCATTCATTTTCTCTTGCAGCTGATCAGGGGTATGGCATCCAGCCATGGATTATGACACCATTTGGCAACCCGAGTACTGCTGCAGAGCGTGCCTACAACGACGCACATAGGAAGACATGCAGCATAGTCAAGAGGACCTTCGGCATCCTCAAGTCAAGGTTCCGGTGCCTCGACATCACTGGTGGTAGCCTCCTATATTCGCCAGAGATGGTCTGTAAGATCATCCTAACATGTGCAATATTGCACAACATTTGCATCAAAAGAGACATTCCCCTCCTGGAACCAGAGCCACACATGCCTGAAGAGGAGGAAGAGGAGGATGCTGGCCTGCAACATGAGGGGGAACTACAGAACACGACCGCTGGTATACGCAGGCGGCAACATATCGTCAACAATTTCTTTTAAATATAATCACCTTCACCACTTTAGTTAACTAATTTGAATGAACACCTATAATAATCACCATATCATGGTCTGGCTATTCATTTGTGCACACCTTCATCTCTACTTATCAGAATAAGAGTGTTGCCTCATGGAGCATTGCTGAGATACTGATTAGGACACTGAACATCCCAGAGCTAATGTGATGCCTAACATACAATGGTCACATCCACACACACTGTAAATTACATCTATCATGTACATTTCTCCTTTGAAGGCCAATAGCAGAGGACCACACCTATTTCACACATACATGTTGAAATCAAGGTCCAACGCAGCATATGGCACACAACTAAGACACCATCACTCAATAAGGGGAAAACAAGCCTCATACATGAGGCAGTCGATGTGCTTTTGCATCAGTAACAGGAATGTCTGACCGGACCCTTGACAGCAGTAAGTCCAACTGCATCCAATATTTGCAAGTACTATCTGTGACCAGAGTTCCATAGACGCAGAACATAGACAGTGCAAGTGCCACACATATGAGCAGCATTGCACACATGACATTCCATGTACATGTCAGCCCATTTCCTAACTCCTGACACACCCATGCACCTGGTCACAACCCACCTGTCGGAAGAGGTCCCTGGAATACTAAGATGTGTACCCTGATATTCCCTCCTCTACACACACAGACCAACATTAGCAATCCAGTGTGCTACACCCTTTCCTATGGTATGCCATTGTCATAGAACATCTGACTACGTGGACGTCATGTTAATTTATACACTGTCTTCTAGTTTCAAAGCCCTGTTAGCACCTGTAGATTGCTTCCCGTGTGAAAATGTCTGTTGGCCCTTAGAATGCAAATCTCACCTACAGGACTGGTGAGAAACAGATGCAGCCCACACCTGTGATCGCCTCCATGCACACCACCCATTTCAAAAAGCACTGCCCCTGCTGATGCCTGGAACAGCATAGGAGTTGCCATTTAGTCAATTACACTGTTAAGCATTGATACTAATTAAGCTGTGTAACACAGCCCTTGGGTTCATTTGTCACCTTCAAAAACACAGGACATGCACAGTTTGACATGTCAACTGTCTAGTTTTTCCTCCAAACAGTCTGAGTCAGACCACTGATTATGTAACTTGTCAAATTGCTGGATTCTGAATCACCCTGCATTCTGTCAGCCTGACTGGGATCTGTCTGTGCATCACACTAAAGTATCCCTGTGTCTACATATGTACCACACTTGCGTTAGCAAACCTCTCATTCATCAGGGGGTATTGGGCATGGGCTTCTTCAATGCATACCCAAATACATTGTATAGCATCATCTGCCCTTTAACTGTACCATTTGAGTAAAATCCTCTGGGAAAAGCAAAATTCATGGCCCATCCCTTATTTGGGTCTCATTTATGCATGAATGACAAAGTGTGACAGTGTCCCAGGGCCGTAGGCAGGGATTGGGTACGGGGCTTTCAGCACAACCAGCAACCTCTGATAATGTCCATGAAAAATACACACATGTCAGGACCATGACAGTTCACACACAGAATCACAGTGCTCACAACATATTGATGGGTCATGTGTGGTGAATAGCTGCAAGAATAATCAGCACAGAGGCTATGATGTTCCCAGATGCAGTGGGAATTGCAGAGGCTAACCTGTGTACAAATGTTGTAATGACACCTGCCGGAACATGACACCTGAGACATTATCTCACTCCGCACACCAAGGTTGCCCTGTTGACTGTCTCATTACACGTCTTTAGTGACAGGGTGGGACCATCCCCATGTAGGTTCTTATGTCCACATCCACTTTACCCACATTGATCAACCAAGGATACTCAGTAGATACAGGATAGCTGCCACTGACTCATGATGAGTCCTGGACCGAACTGTGAAAATTACACCCCAAACAATATACAGGATCGTAATTGGACCACACACATGAACAAGACACCTATGTGCAATTGATCACTGGAAATATGTGGACACGTGCTGTCTTGTATGCTGGTCCACCACAGCCACTTGATAGTTGGGGCTCACTTCTATGGCCTCAACTGTGGTGTCATCATACATTCACCCTTGTCTGTCTGTGCAAAAAACATGGTACCCACTTCCTCAATGCATGTGTATGACTCACTGTGGGATTCACCAACTAGTGCCTAGGAAGCTGTTACCAATACTCTAGGACATAGGATGTTGAAAATGTGGACCATTGACATGAACAAGCGTCTGCCATCTATCTGGTGCATGCTATGTCACATGTGGTGTCTACGTTACCCTAAATCTTGGCAGTCCACATTACGGATGTTGCTACATGTATGACAAACACATGCCCTCTCTCATTTCCACAATGACTTGCATCTAAGGATTGGACACATGGACGTCACATTCATACAAGCATATGTGCAATTATGCTTCATGTGAAACACACACACTTGGTCAACAAATACATTTGTTGCCAAAGCACACACTTTGAACCAAAGGCATTTAGGTATTGTACATATGTGCGTCACATTGCTATCCTCTCCTTATGCCAAACATGCACAATTTGTGCAACACATATATGTAGGCCACACTTATGACCAACTATTGCGTCAGCCAACCGTAAAAATACTGTGAAGGGAGTAGCGGATCATGGTCCGCTGCAGTATGATGTCACACATGTGAACATACACCATCAACACCATAGTGTCTTCAATCAGCCTATCTCTGATGTGTCCCAAATGTAACATAATAAAAAAACAGAAAAAATTGCCCAAAAACAGTTAATGCACTGAAATTTTGACGTTCCTAGCGTTATGCGTCATTTTTTGTCTACCAAAACTGTATTTGTGTCATTTTGTTTTACGCACAGGAGTGAAAATTAGCCCGCATCCAGATATTTGTACAGGCCATGTACTATTATGTGGATGCGGGCTAATTTTCACTCCTGTGCGTCAAAAAAAATGACGCAAATACAGTCTTGGTAGACAAAAAATGACGCATAACGTGAAAAAGGCGGGACATTTCATACAGGAAGTGATGTAATAGGATATCCTGTTTACAGATCATGTACAGTGGGTGTACTTTCACTTTCACTTTGCAGTTTTTGATCCTTCTAGACTGTGTGGCTGTGTAGAGAGTGGTGTCCTGAGATTTTGTGCTTTTTTGTCCTGTGTGCTATCTGTAAAGTCCATTTGTGAAATAAATATTGTTGGTGTATACTGTACCACTGTGTTTTGTCTACATTTGTCCATTTATCTTGTGTTTTTGTTGTTTGTGGGAGTCTGTTGTGGGTAGTGTTAGTTTGGGGATAGTTGGGCTCTTTTAGTGGTTACGTTTACTTTTCATCTGTATTTGTACCCCTACTTTCCCCCTTTTCCCCTTTCTATTTCTTTTACCCCTATTCCCTTTCACTTTTCCAGTATGTCTGGTAGGCCACGTCTTCGCAGGATGGGTGAAGAGGAGTTGGGGGGTTCATATGGCTTGTGTGCTATTTCTTGCCACTCATGATCCAGGCAGGGGGCAGGGTGATACAGGGGTATCCAACAGAGGCGCGCAGAATCCGGTGGGGAAAGGTGCTGCATCACCTGCAGCGTGTGTATGCCAGCCAGAGGAGTGACCACCAGCTGAAGCACCGGTGGGCTGACCTCATCACCAGGGAGCAGGATCTCTTGGACCACCTGGGAATCGTGATTGGTGGCACTGTTGGTGAGTATTAATCATGTAAATGTGCACGATTAAATGCTCTGTAGTGACATAAGAGGATTTGTACTATGTCTTTCAGCTAACTTGCTGACTGTGTGTAATGCTGGGGAAACATACAGGGATAATTGATGCACTATGGCAAGGATCACAATTGCTAGCTGTCAGGTAGCACGTGCTCAGCAAACTTACAGGATACTTTTCCATGAAGTAAATTGGTGCAGCCTTTTTGTCAGACAACCAAACAAAATAGGAGCCAATCATGTCTATATAGGGTACTATTGACAGAGAAGTAAAGATGTACCAACATATTGGCTAACTTTGTTGACGCAATAGCTAGACTGACTTTAGAATCACTACATGATGCTGAAAATGAGTGCTGCCTTTAAGTCAATTGATAATAGCAAAGTGGCTCAGACATATGTCTCATGTGAGTCTGGTGAGTGTGGAAGGAAAGCGTTCACGGAAGTACTATGAATGTTTGGGATTATTGTGTTCCTTGATCTTATCTTTTTGGATACATGTCAGATCTGGATTTGAAAACATCGTGAAAAGGTGTAAGGTGCCCTCAGCTAACATCTTAGAATGTTTGTTGGAGTTAGTTGTGCCACATTCCAAATATGGATGGCAGTCCAAGTGTATGCACATGGCTTCACATCTCCATGGTTGGTGCAAATCACCATAGCTGGGCCACATCAATTGAATCAAATGTAACAACAGGGGGGCTTACAAAAGTCCCTGCCCCTCCCTCTGTACATTGTACATATGTGTCATTAATGTGTCATGGCCACAAGTCATGTTTGACTGGTAATGCAGTCCTCAAGTAACCAGGCTTTAGATGTCTCTCTTGGATGAACATGATGAGACAATTACACTCATATTTTTTTCTGCTCACCAATTATGGGGCATGTTTGCAACCACATGATAGTTAGGGCCAATGTATGTGTGCAGATATATGTGTAACTGTCACAGGAGACCCATGCTATGTACAAGTTGGCCGTTGATATATCAGATGCAGTACCATCATGTCTGAATGGCTGCCATTTCCTTATTCAGCCTACACATTGTATATGTTTATGAAATTGTTGCGCTGTGCACAGATTTTGAGCACATTTCTTCCTTCCATACCTTACAGGTGGACCGGAACCCTACACTCTGGGAGAGGTGGCGACATTTGAGGACCCCGACCACTCCAGTAAGTGTTGATATGTCTGTTTTGTGTTGTGTTTGCTGGTTATGGACTTGTGTGTGTTGAACGCATAGCAAGGTGTGATGCCTTGGGCAATCATTTCTCTTGTTCCATGAGTGGGAATTCAGTTTCTCACATGTTTTGAGTTGGCCAATGTGTATCCAATGATATTATGTAGGGATTGTAGGCCATTCCTGTAGGCCCCACTGAGAGTACAGGGGTTAGTCATGTGGATGACACTTGTATCAACAAGACTCGCACTGGAAGTCAGCTCCAATTTAGTCAGCCTGTCAGACCCACATTCTCCAAGATTGGTACAGCAAATTGCTTTCCAATAGACATCTGCTTCCCTATTTACCAACGTAATTATGAAACAGTAGGTAGAACCTCCTAGCAGCATGTACTTCCACATGTAGTGCTACAAGTATGTGGAACTTGAGCGCAATGGCCTAGGTGTGCATGCAATTCATGATCATGGGTGTTCTTGCAACTATGTGTCTGATGTAAGTCAGGCCTTACTGGAAGTATATATTGTGTACCAAGTTCTGCATTTCCTGACATGTGTGGCCCTATGATTGCTCTAGGGTTTGCTGACTCCTAATTGTTGATAGACCTTACCTGTGGTGTGTGTGTAGAGCCAAACACGTGTGGAGTTTTCTATACACTCCTCGGTGTACATGTTGTTGGAAATTGATGGTTGTTTATCCACCCCCCCACCCTCAAACACGGGCATGGGTTTGTAAATGGGGTACCTAGTACTGATGCTACCAGTATGTTACACATACATGTGAATAAGTGACTGTTTGGTTGGAACCTAGTATACACACTCAGGTTTGGCACTTGGTACTATACTGGCAAGTCCAGTTACAACTTGCAGACCATGTGGCTTTAGTTTTGCTTTCCGTACACTGACATTTGTAGCCCAGGTCTTGGCGGAGGATATGCAGCATGATTCTTAGCTGATAACTGGCAGAACTGAGAATGCAAGTCAGAGCCAGTTGTTACCCATCTTGTAGGCTATGGATGTGCTATGTGTGATGTGACCTTTGTAGGCTGGCCTGCCTTGTACTTCCTCAGGGTCATTCAATGATCTGTATTGTGATATGAGCTGTTACCAGTACAGTAGATGTATTGTCTGATTAAGTTCTTGTGCCATTTCACACAATGCAGTTACTAATGTAGAATATCTGCATTTGTCTTCACAGCTGCAAACATGACTCCAGACCAGGTCCGTGAATTCCAGCGCTGGGCCATGAGATACCAGCACATCCTGCTGGTGGAGTCGGGGTTCAGGAGGATGGCCCGGCTATATCGCCATGAACGGGCCTACGGGCATGGAGAGCCTTTCCACAGGGTGGCCCTACTTTGCCCACCACAGCCACCACCAGCACAACCACCAATTCAAGCCAGGTGGTCCCACCCACAGCTGGGACTGTTGGTCCTACATCTGCTGGACTTCCAGGCCCCAGCATTGCTACCGGTGCAGGACAGCCCACTGGGCCTGGCAACACACACACACAGACCTCCTCCACCGGAACCCAGACTGCCACAGCTCCATCTGTTGACCCTGCAGCCTTCCACAACATGGAACGTAAGATGGACCGTGTGCTGGGCAAGTTGAGCCACCTGAGCCGGGATGTGCGCCACATTAACCAGCGTGTTAAGTCTATCAAGAGGACCCTCCGGAGGGCCAACCTCTAGACATTTTTTGATGGACATGATTCCCTCCCCTCCCTCCTCTTTCCTTGTTCTTATAGTTAGTGGGCTTAGGGGTCTTAATGTTAGGTTAGTATAGGCAGTTAGTTTAGTTAGTGTTAGTGGGTGGGGGGTTCAGATTCTTTATATTTTTACTTATTAAGTGTGTGGGTGGGTGGGCGGGGGGCTATGTTGGGGTTCTTGTGTGTTAAAAAAAAAAAAAATACAAAAAAAAATACAAAAAAAAATATATTTGTTTAGGATAGTATAGTATGTGTTTAGGTTAGTATGTGTTGTCCTCCATGTGTCCCGTCTCATAAGGAGGGTAGGGGGTAGATGTTTAGAATGTTTCGTTACATGTGATAAGTAAGGGACATTACATGTGATAAGTAAGGGACAGTTGTGGGTAATGAGTAGTCAGGGTAGATTAGGGTAGGTAAGATTTTTCCCTCAGTTTACTCTTCTGTGATTAGCATTTAATGAAAATTTGGTTAACCCTTAATAGTATGTATTGAATGGTACTTGATCGTGGGTTTGGATTCAGTGTACATACATTTTGTACTATTACATTTGTGTCCTATGCTACAAACAAATCCCAACTGAGCTGTACGATTGGCAGCTAGCCCAGAGCTACCTTGCAAAGTGTCGACCCTTTGTTGCAACCACCAATCACAGTTAATATGGATGACAATGTGTTTCTGTTGATAAGTGTGTTTTCAAAGTCACAAACAGTGCTTCCAGACTTGGTATTGGGGAAACAGTTTTAGGTCTGACTGCAGTGTGATGATCAAGGACACCCTTATAGGATGAGTTCTCATTGGCACTCTTGTATTCTTGTCTTCATGACTCTCATACATCATTTGTGACACAGTTCAGCATGATTACCTATTTGTATGTAAACTCAGACACCTTCATTTATGCAGTTTTTGTAGTGTTTGCTTAGATTAGTGTGCACTGTTATATGTGTTATTTTTGCATGTTGACAACATTTTGCGGCCACTATTTGATGACTTACATATCCCCTGTGGAAGCATTCTTCTATCCAACACAGCATGATGGTGTATGGTTTCTCACTTCATCAGATATGTCCCTCAGGATGGGCAGAGTATGATGCAATCATGGGCACTGTGCAGATTTCTCTGCCTACATAATTTCAGGACAGTTGTATTGACAAGCTACGTAATTGGACAGTAGGCACATTTCAGTTATCTACTGCACAGTTGATATGTCACATTACCCAGAGACAGTTTTTTTGCGTAAGTGCTATTTATTGAAAAGTGCTGTAGTGCTAGCTGTACCTTCTCCATGATTGTGAGTCCATTATAGTGACATCTTACATTGTGATCCAACACAAGGGTTTAAAACAATGCTTTTGACATGCTGGGGTTGCTGTTTCAGACAGTGCAGAGGGACAGAATTTGCCAATGAGTAGGAGAGAGACAATCACTGGGCTGGGTGACAAGATATACAGTGGTTTGCAAAACAGTGCTTGAGTACAGTTGTTGCAAGACTGGCAAGTTACAAAGCACAGGACCTTGGTGATTGTTGGCCACGTGGCAGGGACTAGTGCTTCCGGGTCATTTTCCTTGTGAATGTGATCTGTTCCATGTCTTCTTCTTCTGATGTGTGTGTTGCCTCCTCTGTCCTTGTTGTTGTTGGTTGTGAAGGGGCAACATACACCTCAGTGTTAGAAGACGTGGAGTCAGACATCCCGGTCGCTGCTCCCTGTGAAGGTCTTAAGGGCAGTACTGCAGCAAGGAGTATCTGCTGGTTCTTGAGAATAGCAGCCACATCACGATGGTAGGCAGCCAGGTCGGCCCTGAGGGGTTCAATGTTGCATTCGTGCACGCGTTGACAGGATTGCTGTTGTAGGTGTTGGGTCAACTGTATTACAGCTGTGCTGATTTCCTTCTGGGTTTTCTGCAGTTCCTGCAAGTTAGATGTTAGGGCTTGCATAGCTGCTGCCTGATCTGCAGATGACATCATGCACAAAGTTAGATGTTAGGGCTTGCATAGCTGCTGCCTGATCTGCAGATGACATCATGCACAAACGTATCCCCTCAAGGCTGGCTGCCATATTTTGCATCCCCACCCGCACCTCCTTGGCCAGCTCCCGCTTTACTCCAACTACAGTTCTCTCAAAGCTGGTGCCAGTGTTGTCAGAGTCCTCAGCTGTATTGGAACTGGCAGGTCTTACAATTGGGGTGGTGGGTGGATCCTCTGTGATGGCTGCTTCTTCTGTGCTCATCCTTGTGACTGAAGGTGGGGTCTGGAGGGTTTCAAGGACCTTTTGGATAGTCTCCTGGGGAATGTTTATCGGCTCGTCATCCATGTCATCAGGGTAATCTGGGACAGGCATATCCGCAGGAGATCCATCTTCCTCTACAATGAAACAGGGTAAAATTAGTGTGTCTGTGTTATGGCAATTTTGATGTGACGTGCCTGCCTTTTGATGAATTCACTTTGTGATCTTGTTTCGTTTTAATTGCTCCAGTCCTTCAGATGGGCATTCTTCCAGGCCTATGGCCCACCTGCATGTCACATGTATGTTATTGAGTTATTAGACTTGTCAGCATCATCGCCTCTAGGTGTTGGTTTAGGCCAAATAGAGAATTGCCACCTTCTTGTCCTACTTAAGCCTCCGTCTACATCCATTCTCATGGTGAGACCTTTCACTGACTGTGGGTGTTCTGATGGCCCTGGCAGCACACTTAACAATCTGGACCTGCCCCAATCTCTGATCTTTCACATCCACTTAAATGTATTTGACATGTGGCATATCCTATGCAGAGCAATGTTATGATCCGATACGGATGTTGACATTGGTAACGTGTACTGCTGATGTTGGGGAATGTGTGTTACATTGGATTGCCCTGATAATCGTATCAGTGTCCTATTTCCTCCTCTGACTGTGCAGGTGTATTTCAGTGACCAGTTACATGTGTCCCCCCCTAAATGCTGTTGTCTGAGCAGTATGACATTTGGGATGTTGCATTGTTACCCAGGCACAGGATGGACCCTGACATATGCAGCATGGGTGTGTCCTTAGTGCTGTGTAGCTCCTATTGTTGTTTACATTGGCTGATGTTTGCGACAACTATGGGCATTGACATTTGACAGTACTGGGGCCTTTGTCTTGTTTCTGGGGATTGTTGAAGTTGTCATCCTCACCCCCTATTTTAGGTGTGTATGATCTATGGGGAGGTGACTGCCATTGGCTACTTGAGCTGCACACAGAGCGGAGGTGGTAGTGACAACTGTTGTCACTGTTACATTCCAGTTGTCGGTATGGCTAGAGGTTGTTAATAGGGCCCTAGTTAATGTAGGGGGTATGGTGGCTGACGTGTGCCGGGATGTCAGTTTGACGTTGTGGCCTTCCCTCCTGGCGTGGCTTTCCCTTTGCTCCATCGTTGGCATGACAGCATGCCCCCATGGGACTGTTGTTGTGTAATGGTGTGCCCCAGGTCTTCTTAGAACGGGCCATGCCCACCTGCCGTGCCCCTTTACCCATGCCACTCCATGTATAAGATGGTATTGCGTAAAGTATAAATTTGACGCACGCACAGCGCCCCAAAATGGCGTTAGCCGGCGGTAATATTTTTGACGCAAAACTGCGCCGGTGCAGTTTTGCGTCAAAAAGTATAAATATGGCCCTATGTGTGGTAAATTCCACCCTTCCCCCTAACATATCCCTGTACTCAAACTACCCCACTCCCACCCTAAGCCTAAAAACTATCCTGACCCTGGTGATCTCCCTAGCTCTTAAAACTACCCGAAGGCCTACATCCACAAACCTACCCTGACCCTCTGGCCCCCATACCCTTAAATCTAACTCCCATGCCCTGAACCTAAAACACACCAGCCGTCCACCCCGACCCTGCCTGTAAAACTACCCCACATCCCCTACCGTGAGGCCAAAATCCACAAAACTACCCCTACCTCTGCCCACAAATCTACCCCAACCCCCCCCCCCCCGGTGCTGAGCCCTAAATTCCAAAAAACACCCTGAACCGAGCCCTAAAACCCCCATAAACCCCTTAATACCCCCCAAATTACCCAAATTACCCCAATCCCCCACCTCCACCTGAGGCCTAAATTCCCAAAACTACCCACCCCTAAAAACAACCCCAACCCCACTTACTGCGACCAATCTTTCTTCCTGCTCTTGTCTGCCCATCCTCCCTTGCACTCTAAATCCCCCATTCACCCCTAAAAACTCCTCCCTGGTTTACCTGCCCTTTAATTTACCCCGACCCCCCTGCCCTGACATCCACCAAACTACCCCACACCCCTGGACCCCAACCCCCGTCCTTTAATCTACCCAGACCCCTCCCCCGACCCTGAGCCCTAACACCCCACGCACCCCTAAAATAAAAAACTCCCTCACCCAAATTTAAACCCCCCCCTAAAAAAAACCTCAGCCCCACTTACCTTGACCGATCTATCTTCCTGCTCCTTCCTGCTTGCCCACCCATCTGCACAGCTAGACTGCTGCCTGAACCATACATATGCGGCCTGCCTTAACCACATAAATGTGTCGTAAAGACATATGCGTGGTTCAGGTAAGCATTGTTCAGCTTGTGGCCTTCCGGTATGCATGTCTGTGCCCGCGTAGTTTAGGCCGTTTCCACTGACCTGTCTTGTGTAAAGTTCTGCTGTTATGTGAAACCCAGAATGCACTTGACATTCCATGCATATGTGAAGTAGGTGTGTATGTTTGTGTCTATTTCGAGTCCCCTGATTTAGCAGGACATGAGATAGAGGGTGAAGTTACGTTTCCCAGATGGCAAAAGAGTATTCCTGTGGCTGGAGAGTGGAGGTCAAGAAAGTGAAGAGAGTAGGTTGGAGAGAGGGTTTCCATTAGGCATTCCAGGGCTGCACTGTTCCCACAAGGAGTAGGATCAAGACTGATTTACATATGACTAGGCCCAAACCGAGGTGGCATGGTGGGCAAAAAACAATGACTTTAGATGCAGACCAAGCAATCACCAATAGCTTAGATTAATTCAAGTATTCCATTGTTGTTTTTGCCTTTGCCTCCATCAGTGTGCCGGGTATGCCCAGACATGGATCCCAAGTTCACTGTGCCACTGGAATCAACCTATGTCTGGCTGAATAGCCCTAACTAGTGTGAAGCTCGTTCTAAGTTGCTTGTGTTCTGGTTTAGGGAGAACTTGGCCTGGCACTTTGGGCTAGGCTATTCCCATGAGGAGCAGGATCAAGGCTGTTTTGCAGATGGCTAGGTCCAAATTGAGGTAGCATGGTGGGCAAAACACAAAGGATTGGGATGTGGCCCTGAGCGATTGCCAGTGGTTGAGATTAATTCAAGCACTTCATCCATTACCTTGTTGTTTTTGCATTTCCTGCAGGAAGTGCACTGGGTATGCAAGACGTGGGTCTTGGGTCACTGTGCCACTAGAACCAGGCTATACCTGGCTGAAGAGCCCTAACTAGGGTGAAACTTGATACTAGGTTGCTTGTGTTCCGGTTCAGGGAGTACCTGACCTGGCAGTTTGTGCTGGACTGTTCCCTTGAGTAGTAGGTTCAAGACTGATTTGCATATGGCTATGTCCAAACTGAGGTTGCATGGTATGCAAAAAACAATGGATTGGGATGCGGCACGAGCTTAATTCTAGTATTCCATCTATTACCTTGTTGTTTTTGCATTTTCTACCCTAAGTGCACTGGGTACGCCTAGACCTGGGTCCTGGGCTCTCTGTGCCTAACTAAGCTTTACCTGGCTGAAGATCCCTAACTAGGGTGAAACCAGTCCTAGGTTGCTTATGTTCCAGTTCAGGGGGAACCAAGCCTAGCAGTTCAGGCTTGACTGTTCCCATGAGGAGCAGGGTTAACATTGATTTGCATATTGCTTGTTCCAAACTGATGGGTGGGCAAAAAACAATGGATTAGGATGCAGCCCGAGCGATCGTCAGTAGCTGATATTAATTCAAGTATTCCATCCATCACCTTGTTGCTTTGCATTTGGGTGATATGTAGGGCTGAGAGTTGAAAGGGGGGTCTCCGTTTTGTCAGTCTCTGACAGCTTCTTCAGGAAGGCTGATGACATGCCACATGCAGAAAGCTCTTCGGTGTGCCCATGTTTTGAATTCTCCTGCTTGTAGAACACCCCATTGCTACTGGCTATGAGAATTGTTGCTTTGCATAAAGAGTGTGTGAAAAGCAGCCTGAGAATGACATTTGAAAGTGAACAAGCCCAAGTTCTTTCTGAATTCCTAGATTGTGGATCCACATCCTGTGTCTTGAAAATGTGTATAAAGTGGGATGCAAACCATTCAACTTTTTCCAAGTTCTTCATGACCAAGGAAGCAAGTGTTCTGTAGAGTACTTGAAGGACTTCTATATGACCAGTTCCGATGACTACTTGACAGCCCTCTAGTGTGAGGGGACATCACCTTCAAAGTTGCACATTCTGTTGGAGGAGTTGAGGGTTGTCAGGAACATCAATATAGTATGTATTTCTTGTGTTTTTCGCAGTGTCCAATCAAAGTCGGTAGACATCTGCATACGGCACAATTAGGGTTTCTTACAATTCTTCATTCAGAACATTTATATTTTGAATATTGATTTTGTGTAATTACTATCACATGCAGATGTTAGTAAAAATTCTTTACTTCTAAGATGGAGGCCAAAATTGTAAATGTTTGATGTGTCTTTCCCACACCAAGATGGCACCCACACAGTGAGTGTCACATTCCAAAGGAGAACAAATATGAGCTAGAATGTGGCTGCCATCATTGAACTCTAGTATATCAAGGCACTTACTTTGGAGGACCTTGCTTCCCAATGGACATTTTTGTCTGTTCGCGTCTCACTCAGTTTGAAGAATGAATTACACTACAATCCTCTGAATATCTTCTTCGTGGTATAAGTTTAATTACTTCACTGAAACTGATTGTTGTTGGAGTGCCCACATCTGTGTCTGTATGAACTTGGACATTTCTTCAAATTATGTATTGGTTCTTAATGGATTCTTTCACACTAAAGTTATTCTTTTTGTGTGGAGTAGCAATCTTCCATTTCTTCTAAAGACTTGGGGGCATACTTATTAATGTGTTGCATCACCCTTGTGCCGCACAAGGGGGTGGCACAAGGGTGTCACAACACTAAAGTAAGATTTATCAAGCCATGCAAAGCCAGCTGTCATGGCCTTGAGTAGCTTAATACAATTGGAGTAATGAAATGCAGCACAAATTGCTCTGTTGCATTACTCTGCCCCAGGGAGGCATTCCATGGGTAGAGCGGGGTGTTCCCATGTGTCCACCCATAGATTTTGCAGCGTTTCCAGATTTACCATTACTGGTATACCTGGGAATGCGTCAAAGTCCTATGCCTCCCCTGGTGAGGCGTAACAAGGAGAACTATCTTTATTTCTACTAATTTTCCCTTTTTTAATGTGTGCTGCATTCTACAGCACACATTGAAAGAGGAAAATGCCTCAAAGGTTAGTTTTTGTGCAGGAAGATGCCCCTTTCTGCAGAAAAACAATCCTGTCTGCAACGCAGGCACCCTTGCACTATGTGGTGAGGGGACCTATGTTGGCGCTAGGTAGCCAAGAGGGCACCAGCACAAGAAAAGGACAGGAATGTGTCATATAGTATTAATTATGGCGTGTTCCTGACCTTTCATGCAGTGCAGCAAGATGACTTTCTGTGATGCGCTGTATAGAAATCTGATAAATATGCCCCTTAGCATCACATACATGATGTGGATTTCTGAACATTTTATAACTGCATTGAATAGTACTTAGGGTAATTAAGGTATTCGGTTCTGCATGATTTTATCATCATACTGCTGACGAGTTAGACTTTAGACTAGTATTTCATATCATATGTAGCAGACAATCCATTTATATTCAGAAGCACACATTGCTGTATAATGCTACTGAATTCTAAAAGGTACATCGTATACATTATTTAGACAATGTGATACAGTTAAGTTGAGAAGACTACAGGGTAAGTTGTTTGTTTATTTTCCTTAGGACTTGAATACATGAAAAAACTCACACCAGGTCCAAGAGAGGGTGCGATGCAGTGATGCATAGCTTTCCCGTTTCCCCATTGTCCTTGTGTTCACAGGAATGGCTTTTAGCCTCCTCAGAGTACAAGGTGGGTGAGATTGAAGCAGCATCAAAATCCAGACATTGCTGCAATGGAACCATGAACCTGACACATTTTTGCAGATTGATAGTAGGATGGACTCGAGGACACCTGACGCAAATGGCCACAACTACCACGGTTGTGGCTCCATAGCCCTGGTTTGCCCTCTGGACCCCTTAACAGGGTCTGAAACACAACTATTAATTTATTACACACCTACAAATTCATTCAATACCCAGTTCACCTACAGCCATTTAAAACTTCCATTTGAATGAAGTAACCCACATAGGGTTGCCATCTTATTCCATGTCATCACAGATCCAGATGCTGTTTTCAGTCTGGTGCTTTCATATGAGAAACTGATGCATTCTTGGTCTTGCAGACTTAGCTTGCTTCCAAGTAATACACCTACTAGCAATGGACTGTAGAGTAAAAGACTAGTTCTGCCAAAAGTGCCTATGATGACATAGAGTGAGATGACTACCTTAAAACTATAAGACTACTCATCCTCAGCCACACAAAAGATTTCTTGTTTCTGTAATGCAGCCACTTACACATAGATAAAGCCAACTGAAATACCACTCAGCTACTGGACACCAGTTACTGCTAATATGACAGATTCACTTTCAAGCTGTCAAACCACTCAGGCACGCCTAATCAATGCCACCTTTTCACCACATGAGTGAGCCACACATTTTCATCACCAAACAGCGCTTTCCTCACCTACTTACATAATACCTAACTCACTATCACTGAAAGAACTAGAAATCACTTGTACACATTTCATCCTAAACTTTTATGTAAATATAACACTGCTCACTGTTACCACTCACTTGATCATACCACTCAGTGGCCTACACCAACTATATGCCCAAAGCCACCCTATCACAACTCAGCTCCATGCAGCACAACTCAGCAATATCACTTGTCTACAACTCCCATCAGCCCCCAGCGGGGTGGGGTGGAATCTGGGGAGGGGGATAGGGGCGGGGGAGCCCTATATCAGTGACAGCGAAGGGATTCCCTGTCACCGATTGTGCCTACTATCATGATTTATTTGGCAGTAAGGGAGCCACAGAAATCATGGCGGTAGGCGGGGTCATTGTCCTGCAGGTGGTACTGTGACGCCTCCAGGGCTGGAGATTGATATCTCTAGCCCGGCGGCTGTTACCGCTGTGGCTGTCGGTGTGGTACATTGGCGGGTAATGTCATAATATGGTGGAAAGGACCGCCAGTCTGTTGGCAGTACTTTCCACCATATTACCGCCGACCACCAGGGTCCTAATGAGGACCTATATACCCAAGCCACTTAAGATACCTGTGAGCCATACAAACACTTCTTTATCTACTCACAAGATTGTTGGCCAGTCACAGCATTTGATTAAATCACTCTTCGTCAGTTAACTTATATAGCTCAAAACGTCAAGATCAATCACCTACCACAGCCACTCATCAGAGCACCCTCAAGCATACCCCTGACCTGCTGAGAGATTTTCAGAGTATCTCTTCAGTTACAGAATGTGACTAGATGAGCAAGGATAGTGATAGGGTGAGTGGCTCCCCAGAAACTAATCAGAAAGCTCTAGCCACAGCCTGCTGTTACAGCATTCTAATTTGTTATCATCAACCAATCAGAAAATGTCACTGGAGTTATACCCTTCTGAATGGATGCTGAGAATGGCAATTCTCCATGTGTAATGAAAAGAGAATCTAGATTTCATTAAAGACAAGGAGGCTAGCATTATTCACTAAACTTTTAATGGCACTCCCAAAGCAGCACACTTCAAATAACAAATTTCATCACAATGAACAATCCAATCTAGAACATAAAACCCTATAAATAGTCCCTGAACTGAAGCCACACCCTCTTTTATTTGCTGCCCCAGTTCAGAAAAACTAGCACTCACATTTTTTTTTTTTTTAAATAGGTTTTATGTTTGTAATTCTCCAATTTATGGAGATCTTGTAAGGATAAGAGTTTGGGTTTATATTAAAAAAGATTAGAGTTGCTTAATAATGCTGGCTTAACATTTTTAAAAGGGGGATTTATTCATTTTTAGGTTTTGTCAGGAAAGATTGAGCATTACTATTCAAGGGCATTCCCATCCTAAAATTATCATGGAGAAATACAGTTGCATCCCAAAGTCATCATGCGATCATCCTGAGGCAAAACATACCAAGACTAAACTCATTATGGATCAATCATGGAGTAATACAGACCCATCCTGAAAGTATCCTATGATCACCTTGTCGTTGTAAATGATTATCACATGTTTTCCACTGAAATATTCACAAGGGTATCCTGGGGTACATACTGTGATAACTCTATGGCCTTCTCAATTGACTATTTTCCTCCACACAAGTACTTCATGACGGTTTTATGTGGCTTCGACAGATCATTTCTTAAATAGTCTGCTGGAGTTATTATTTTTCTCTTTGGAAACATTCATTCCAAATATATTTCAATATTCAGTAAATGTTTGCATCTGACACATCTCAACAAACAATATAATATCTAAATTCATAGACTATCAACAGTAAAAAAATTGCAGTGTGACAGTTTGAGTATTAACAATACAGAGTTGTAATAGATAGATGCTGAAGATGCCAACACGTGTTTTGCGGTTAATAAATTCTGCTTCTTCAGGACTGCAGAAAACATAATGATACAACGTACTATTCTTACTTGACAATTATTAATACCAAACATCAAGAACATATCACATTCTACACATTAAATTAATACTGCTTAAACTGTGTTTAATAAAATAAGTAAAAAAAGAAGGAGCCTGCCCAATGGCCATCAGAAATCCAAACTAGATCCAAAAGGAAAATAAAATAGAAAGAATACAGTTTGAAAGTAGAAACAAAATCCATAAAAAAATCAAAAGATAAAATCAAAAGTAAAATTCACAGAAAAATGGAGAATGTACAAAAGTAAAAAAATAACGAGGCATTGTTGGGGGTAACAAGTGTAAATGAAGTGATTATTGTTCACAGAATGTCAAGGCAGCTTCATTAAAAGTAACATGGGTTACTGTGATGCCCCAAAGTTCAGGGTTTATGCCTATAGTATGTATGCACAACTCACCAAAAGCCCTTCGAAAACAGCTTTAAATATTCATTGAAGAATATCCAAGATGGAAATGTACATACATTGATTCCGAAGGACATTCAAGATGGAAATATATTGTGCATAGATCAATTCCTTGGAATATCCAAGATGGAAATATATTGTACATATATCAATTTCTGAACTAAAATGCAAGTCATGGTTCATTTGTACCCTACATGAGGCCTAGATTCTAATTATAGATGGAGCAACTTTAAAGGGTATTACATCTAATACAAGAGGAGTATTGTACAGTGCACAGGCACAGCTCGAATGCACGTATTTGAAGGTGCCCTCTTATGTGCAGATGAACAAAAGGAAGATGGTTAAAAAGTATTTGCAGTTTTATATAACAAACTCGACCAGAAAATAGTGGAGCACTTTATCTGAGAATTGAGATGGGGACTGTTTTCCCAGTTCCAAAACGTCAGCTGCTCTGACAGTAGTTCCAAGTATTCAGTCTCATTGAGGTGTGAAACACAGTCATACATGTTTATTTCACATTGCCTCCCACTGACCTCATGAAACTCTCCAAAATTAAATTCAAAGAAACAAGCTCTTTTGTCAATTGATGGATTTGCTGGGACCTCCTGGTGCGGCTGCTACGAACAGAGACAACAGGAGTTTTCACACCTCCATTTATGTCTTTCAAGGATATGACGAACGCACTCCCTGATAGTGATTGGGTGCTGGAAGAAGCAAGGCTGCGTGCACGTACGCGTGCAGCCTACAGGGAACAAATCTTTGTATCCACAGTAAACAGCAGTGATTATGATACACTACACGTGATTCTGTAATCCCTGTATAAAAGATTATAATTTCTTAATAATCAGTGACTTGTGATTTATCAAGTCACCCATTATAAAGGAAAAATGTAAAAACTCAACTATTATAAGTTATTATAGTTGAGTTCTGATGTCACAATGCCTGGTGCCAGAGCCATCAGCTGAGATGGAAGGCAGATCAAGTCACAGGGTATAATTGAAGCAGCTGTTTCTTCTGCTCTATTTTAACAGGTTACAATAACAAGCAAAGAGAATATGTTTATTTTTTGCACTCCTTAGGTAAAGAAAAGTTCGAATTTTTCTACATGTTTCTACACATTCTGACCTACTACAGCTTTAAAAAAAAAACAGACTTGTATTGAACTGCTTCTGATATATGTTTGCAAGAAGTATAACATGTTTTTTATGTGTTTTATTTTGCACTGGAGGTTTAATTTTTATTCTTTATGTTTGCAAAGGTGATCTCTCTTTCATATGAAAGCGCTATGCACCAAATTTGTATGTGCTATGTAGAAAAGGGAATGATGTGACCATGTATTAAATGGGACAAATTAACCCTCCCCCCGCTTATATGATGAGGATATTGCAAGTCATCTCGGAGTTCTATAAAATTATAAAATAGCTCAGCCTTCAGTCTCTTTATGGCTATGGAACTCCTCAGTGACTTTCGATATCCTAATGTATTGCAGGGGGTAATTTGTCCCTAATATATTTTTCAACTGTCACTTAAAATAGGCATATTCCCTACAGCAGAGTCTACTTCTAATGAAAGAATGAGTTTTGCGAATTTTAGCTTTCCCCCTGAAATGTTAACAATTTGCATTTACCTGTGCCTCAGAGTAGGGATTATTTATTGCTGAATCTTTTTAAAACTATAACCAGACGACTGATAAAAACTCAGGCCTTATGCGCCCTTGCTTACAATCCCCATAAACCCATTCGAAAGTAGACCACATCAGTAATGCCATCGCATATGTCACAGTGACAGGTGTTTGACTGAGCGAACAATAGCAAACCTACTTTAGCTGAAGCACTGCCGACTCCCTGCCAAAGTGGACCAGAATGCGTAGACTAGAGAATGTCGAGACATAAGCAATAAGGAAGGGAGAGCGCCCTCGACCTTCGACAAAACCTGCTTTTAAAGACTTGCACGACTTATACTACCTTCTTATAATCTCTTCCTGCTAACTGTGAACTCGCTGTCTTGACCGCTCCCAGTATCTAGAAGTATTATCACTTTTTTCAGTCTGGTATGGAGGTAGCTCAGAATATAGGCTAATATTTTTTGCAAGATTTTGTGAATGTCAATTCCCAACGAAAAAGTATGTGCCTGCTAAAATTATCTACTGTTTCGAGAATGTGTGCCCTCTCTGTTTCACAGTAGTTTCTCACATGTGTGTAATTTTTCAGGATGAGATTGGTGGCGTGCTAATATACCTCCAATGCTTCCCATTAAGTCATTTTTAAGAGTACTATGTGTTTTTGTTCTCTGTTTTTTCCCTAACAGAAGAAACTTCCAAGCTGGAGATGTAACCTCGAACAATCTTGTCATCAGGTTATTTTTCTCTCTCCCTTAGAACAACTCATACCTTTACACAACAGTGGAAACACAATATTAGGAGATATTCCTGGTACAGAGTGAAGAGGTGCTAAGAAAGGACTGAAACATGTTGATCAGGTTTGAGACATAGCTAGGGTTCTTCTATCCCCTATTTATTGTCCTTGCTTTAAATCTTCTCCCCAGGAACTATCAATAAACAATGTATTTTTTGTCCGGTGTGTTATTCTAAGAAATCAACATTTCTCTACGTAATCCACGCTTAACCATCAGGACATCAAGTGATCGAGGTGAACCTGTCCTGCAAATTCATTGCATGTAAAGATGAGACCACTATGTTGAAGCATGCCCCCTATGGTGGGTGAAGGTCTGCGTCCTTTTTTCAAGAAGCTTGACACCAGAATACTACTTAACAAAGAGCTACAGGGATACCTAATCTCTAAATAAAGGGCCCAGGTACTTCTCAAGATTAGCAGCACTCCCTCGTCTCCAAGCATTGGAGCCTTGATATATCCCCTAAAAAGAAACCTCTTCACTATTCCAGCACTCAGAACTCACTACTTTATAGTTTCAATCTGGACGTATAGCAGCCCCTATGCTGCAAGTTCTGGAACTCACTCGGACCTATGAAAATGGAAGTCAGTCCTGAGTTGTAGAATCAGCTGTTGTCTTATTCCGACATCACTCATAGCATGGCTAATGCACCTCAACAATGACACACAGAAGATCTTACCTTTACAGTACATAGTAGCCTATATACAGCTCTGCCACTGCACTTCAATCCCCTCCCAGCACATCTTTTTGAACACTATTGTTAGACATGTAGGCCCATATTTATACTTTTCTAGAGCCGCATTTGCGTCATTTTTTGATGCAAAATCGGCACAAACTTCCAAAATACAATTGTATTTTGTAAGTTTGTGCCAATTTTGCGTCAAAAAACGATGCAAATGCGGTGCTAAAAAAGTATAAATATGGGCTGTAATCTCTTGGTGTGGTTTCCCCTGTCTTTTGGCTTTGGACCTCCTGTTTGATCTTATGCTGAATTTTGTTTTTAGGACTCTAGGCACTTTACCACTGCTGACCACTGCTAAAGTGCAAGTGCTCCCTCCCTAAATTGTATTGGTGTTTGGTTTATTCATGATTGGCATACGTGATTGACTAGTCCCTAGTAAAGTGCACTATGTGTGCCCAGGGCCTGTAAATCGAATACTTCTAGTGGGCCTGTAGCACTGTTTGTGCCACCCACATGAGTAGCCCTGTAGACATGTCTCAGATCTGCCATTACAGTATCTGTGTGTGCAGTTTTAAACTGCCATTTCGACCTGACATGTGCACCCACTTGCCAGGCCCAAACCTTCCCTTTTACTACATGTAGGGGTAGGCCCAAGGGAGTCCCATGGGCAGAGTGCAGTTTATTTAAAAGGTAGAACATGTACTGGTGTGTTCTACATGTCCTGATAGTGAAACACTGCTAAATATGGTTTTCACTACCGCAAGACCTAGCTCTCCCATAGGGTAGCATGGGGATTGCCTTAAAATAGCTTTTGAGTGTATTTTCCCATTGGGAGCAGATAGAGATGTGGAGTTTAGAGTTTCTGAACCCACAATTTAAAAATACATCTCTTGGTGAAGTTGGTTTTTGAACTGTGAGTTTGAAAGTGCCACTTTTAGAAAGTGGGCATTTTCTTGCTTAATCATTTTGTGCCTCTGCCTGGCTGTGGAATATACGTTTGGGATGACAGTTGGGCTGTTTGTGAATTCACTCTAGACAGTCTGACAAAGGGAGCTGACGTGTGCCCTGCATATCCTGGTTAGTCTTCCTGGGCTAGAGTAGTGAGAGGAGCTGACACTTGTATCTGAATAGGGCTGTGCCTGTCCTTACACAGAGCAGTATCCAACCCCCTGAAGTTTGTCTGGGGCCAGGGCAGGGAAAGGCAGGGTCTTGTGCACTACAAAGACTCCTCTTTGAAGTTTACCTACTTCAAAGACAAAACGTTGTATAAGTACTGCACCTCTGACACCACATAGAACACTTCTGGACTGAGGACATTCTACCAGGAAGAAGAGTTGGATGCTGTAGGATGGACTGCCACTCTGTTGCTTTGCTGTTTGCTGCTTCTGTCCTGGGAGTGAAAAGATTAGATTTTGCTTTCTAAATTCTGCTTTCCAAGGTTCTTCAAGGGCTTTAACTGAGCTTGCCTCCTGTTAAGAAGTCTCAGGGCCATCTAAGACTTCACCAGCCGCTGCCTGGGCTCTCTTGCTGTGAGTCCTGACTTGCCAAGTGGTGCCAAATCCAGTCCATGGGCCCATGGAAGTGAGCTCTGGTGCAAACAAGAAAAAACTGGAGACATTGACTCCAGAGTGACTTCTGAACCAGTGCTGCTCTCTGACTTCATGCTGCCGACTTCACCAGAGCCATGGTCCCCACTGAGCGCAACAACTGCGACCTGCAACACAGGCCCGATGCTATTGCAGCACTTCCTAAGACCTGCCACTGCGTGAGTCCAGAGTGCTATGTCACTGACATCTGTGACACATGCTCCACCACAGCACCTGTTTCCCCGTGGTATGATCATAACACCGCAAAGTCAATGCCTCATATCTTGACCTGCTGGATTCATTGACCCCCGCTGGGTCGTAAGGAACCGACGCCTATCCACTGATGCAGCATCACCTTCCCTGCAACCATAAGAAACCGATGCCGCACCTTCCGGCCTAGCAGTAAGGAACCGACACCTCACCTTCCCAGTAGTAGTAACAAACTGATACTGCACAGGCTCCAGTGATGTCTCACCCCGACTCCGTGCAACATCTTTGTTTCCTCACCGTTTCCCAAGGTACTGTACCTGGGGTCCATGCGACACCATGACTGGCCTGCACTCCCTCGCGAGTGGTGTTGGACTGTTTGCAACTACACCGTCAAGATGCCGTGATTTTACCAGTATGAGCTAGTTTGTTTCTAAGAGTTATGCTAAGATTTAGGCCCTCATCATGCCATGGGAGCCAGAAAACCGCCAGTGCTGGCGGTCATCCGACCACTATGTTACGAGTACTGAAAGATTTCTGCCACAATTTGGGCGGAAATCCTCCAGTAGTTGTGCTGGCGGTCGGAGGCACAGGGGCGGTTCCACCACCAGGTCCGCCCGCCAAAAGGACTTTGCCAGCTGTGTTATGACCTGTCATACGGCCTGGCAGTGTCCTGATTGTGGGGCACTGCTGGTGCTGGAAGCGCCTGTTTCTGTTCAATGGTGGACATCCTCCTCGCTGGACAACAGTCGATCGTCCAACAGGGGTGGTCTGTGGGAGGGTAGGGGGTGTTGTGTGTGCATGTGTGAGTGGGTGTTGTCTGCGTGTGTGAATGGAAGTGTGTATGCGTGTGTGTATGGGTGTTTGAATGCATGTGTATATGCGTGTGTGTATGGGTGTTTGAATGCATGTGTATATGCGTGTGTATGGGTGTTTGAATGCATGTTTGAATGCGTGTATGCATGCGTGTGAGTGAATGCGTGTATGTAAGTGTTGGTGAATGAGTGTATGAGGGGTGCGCGTGGGTGTGTGTGTACGTTTATGCGGGGAGGGGGTTCTGTTCTGGAAGAGGGGGTGGGGTTGCTGTTCTGGAAGGGAGGGTGGGGGAAGGGGGTGCTGGTATGGAAGGGGGGTTATTGGGATTGCAGGGTGATTGGGGAAAGAAATTTCTTGTCATTGGTAGCCTTTCTGCCAAGGTTTTCGTGGCGGTGCTATTGCCACAGAAACCCTGGTGGAAAGCCGACTCATTATACCGCTGGCAGTCTTCAGTGGACCGCCGGGTCGGAGATGCTGATCTCCGACCTGGTTGTCCAAGAGCCCTGGCGGTACAAGCGGGGATGTGGCGGTTTGGCACAGGCCAAACTGCCACACTCATAATGTGGCGGTCTTCATGGTGAGACTGCCACCGCAGCCCTGGCTGTCTTCGGACTGCCAGGGTCATAATGAGGGCCTTAATCTTTGAAAATGCATATCTTTACTTGTGTATGTTGGATTTTAGTCATTTTGGTCTTGTTTTACCCTGCTAAATATTGGCTACTTTTCAAAACTGGTGTGGAGTACTTTTGTGGCATTCTCACTGTGTTAATGTGTGTGTGTGTAATAATACTTTACACATTGCCTCTGAGATAAGCCTAACTGCTCGTGCCAAGCTACCAAAGTGTGAGCAGGGATTATGTTAGCTGGGTGCTCCCTTACCCTGACTAGAGTGAGGGTCCCTACTTGAACAGGGTGCAAACCACTGCCAACTAAAGACCCCATTTCTAACAACTATAAATCAGTGTCATAACAAAGGCCTCCACAGCCCCTGCAGTGCAAGGAGGGGTCCCGAGCTCCAGGGGGCCCCTCAGCATAGTACACTGGCATGAGACCTGCTGAGTGAGACTGGAGAGGGGTCCGTCCATGTATTGTGCAGGGCCGCCCCCCTCAAATTTCATTACGCCACCGCTATGAAGCTCTTAACCCAAATCTCTGACTGAAGCATCCCATGCTCTACCTGTACTGGAATCTACACCCTACTTTTCTAGGGCTGCTATATCTCTGTTTCCACTGCTCTTCCAATGCAGATCCCCATGTACTGCTGTTATTAATCCTTTATAAAGAACTGATAAATGGTCTGAATTCTACCTGCAAATTAACACACATGAAACATAGCCTGCAGCAGCAAAAAAAAAAAAAAAAAAAAAAAAACTTTCCTCCCTCTGAAAAGAAAATCACAAGTTCAAGGTTCGGCCATTTGCTATATATTTTATATGAACCAATTATCATCTGCTTTACTGTTGAGAGCTGGACTGGAGGACAGACCCAAGCTTTTAGTTCAAACAACTCTCCTTGTGATGGCGCTGCTCTCAGTCACACCTCCCAGTGGGTGGCTCCTGGGAGCAGGACATTTCAAGTTAATAAAGGTTGCTGAACGGGGTCACCAGGTCACTCTTGAAGATCTGTGACCTCATACATCCATAGCAAACCTGGCCTGGGCGCTCTCCACTGGTTTCCGACATAATCAAGGATCAAGTTGAAAGTCCTCTGCCCTCTTAAAGCCTTCAGAGATATAGACCGGAATACCTTCAGAAACTGGCATCACTCTGTGCCTAAACTAGACACATTGGCTTAGTGTCTGCAAAAGTGATTAGCCAATGTGCTTTCACCGGGAAGAAACATAGAGTCAGATGCCTTATAGTACAATTATCCAATGTGTTAAACGACCTAAACCCTAGCTTGAAAACTGAACCCAGTCATGAGTATGGGTGGGTGTAACTCGCGTAATTCAGTGTAGTGTAATCACGTGGAGTTAACTAAAAGTTCTGCGGGATTGTGCTTGAGTTACAGAAGAAGAGCAATTCTGCATTTACCACTATTTCGTAGCGCAAGAATGTCCCCTTGTGTTCAAAATGGACCCGAGGATGCATTTATAGCATGAAATAGCACAAAATAAAACAGAACGTGAATAGCAAGCATGATCAGCAGCTCGTACTCACTAAATGTTCTCTTGCTGTAGAGTTTTCCCTCAAATTACTACTAGGATTTAGCACTGTTTTCGTAGTGCAAAATGCACTCTTATGTCCAAAATAGATACAAGGATGCATTTTGCGCTAAGAAACAACACTAAATGCTGCAGAACACCACAAATAGCGAGCACAAGATGCCTCTTCCACTTGCTGAATTCCTCTTGCTTTGGGATTTTTTTCCCCAAATTACTCTCAATAACGCAAGGAGAAGTAACTGTGCAATTATTGGTAATCCCGCATCACAGAGTAGTGTGGAATTAACAAAATTACTCCAATTTCTCCAGTATAATAGAAATTCCAGCGAGACGTAATTATGAACTGTTCAGAAAATGTCCTGAACCATGGTTTTTAGATCTGCTTTGCAATGAGCTGCGCACACAAAAGTGTTCGTGACTGACAGATGTCAACGTAGTTTCCACCTTCATGGGACTGGACTCGAACATTCATCCCCTTTCTCCTCATTAATCGATGTATGTTAGTCTTCTTGTTCATCTGTCTGAAATACAGGAGTGGTTCGCATGCCTGTGTTGAGGTTGGGTGGAGGGTGCGGGGGCACGGGGAGGAGGGGACAGAGGGACACAGGAGAAAATTAATTTTAATTTTTTTTTACAAAAATGACTTACCTGCTTTTCTCTTGCGCCGCTCCTCTCCCATCGCTGCTGCAGGCACAGACTCCCAGTCTGCCCTGTGCCAATCCTGACGCTGCTCAGAGCAGCACCAGGATTGGCTGAGAGCACCCAGCCAGGATGCTCCCAGGCAGACTCGGAGCCTGTGCAGGCTCTCTCCAGCCCTGTGAGAGCCCTGTGCGCATGTGTGTTTGGCCGGCCCAAAACGGCTAGCCAAACACACATGCGCTCTGAGGGGAGTGCACAGTGCACTCCCCTCTGCTTGTCTACCCCAATGCCCACCCCTTTTACATGGAAAGGATAATAAATGGAGTTTATTATCCTTTCCTTGTAAAAGGATTAGCAGTGGTTGCTGCTGGTGGCGGGGGCGATGCTCCTCCACCCAAACGGAAGAGCTGCGCCTGCTGAAATATGTGAAGAGCGACACTGACAAATAAATAAATATTAACTAGACAAGGGCCTCTGTGGCCTTTGCGCGAAGACAGCTCATCCAGGAGCTGGTGTGCAAAGAAAGCTGCCAGTTCTGGTGAAAGAAAAAAATAGGGTGCCCACCATGACGCCTACATCCAGGGAGTGTGCCTTGTAATGTGAAGAAAATTGAACATTGTATGCCATGCTGCCTGGTGTGAGTCTTCACACATGCATGTCCTCCATGCATTAGCAAAGAAAAGGATTATTTGAAGGCAAGTGCCCCATTGAGCAAAACTAATTAGTTTTTACCTCGCTGAATAAAAAGGTTTGTGCTGTACCTGCAATAGTGAATTCAGAAAATGAATAAGCGCCATCAGGGATTTTCAGTCTATTCAGACATACCATGTTCTTGTTGTACACAAAAGTTCATTTTTGTTGTAAAGCACTGACTTAATTCCACCGGCCTTTTATGAACGAAAGAATTAAGAATGTATTGTTTAAGTTTAGCTTAAACTGTACACAGTATTTTACACAGATAAAATCAACACATACTAAAAGTTAATTTAACATGATTACCTTAAAACGAACACATAAAATACAAAGGTTAAGACTAATGCATTAATCCCTGCCATTACTGACAATCTGAGAACTTTTTCCCAAAACCTCAGACCCGAGCTAATAAATTATGCCACTGATTTTGGTGTATTGCCTTCAAAACAGAATAATAACACCTCTGAAATAGTTCTGATGCATTCTGGGCCTTCTTTATGTGTTTCGTTAGGTTAGAAAACTGCCAGTTCGGTTTTCTGCCTGCTGGCCCTAATATGAGTTTCCCGCTGAGCCAGCTGGCGGAAACAGAGAATCCGCTTGCTGGCCCAGCAGGATTCTACCCACAACATTGATGTTGTGGTGCGTCGGATGCGACAACACTAGTCGTTCTTTTTACTGCCTGTTAGTCAGGCAGTGACGAGCGTGACGGGGCTGCCCATGAGGGCCTCTGCACTGCCCATGCCAAGTGCATGGGCAGTGCACAGGCCCACACCATGCAAAAGCTGGCGGACACATGAGTCATAATCCCCAGGGCAGCGCTGTTTGCAGTGCTGCCCTGGAGGTTTAAGGCAGCTGGCCCCGCCAGGCCTTCTGCCGGTGAAATAGTGTGGCTGTCAGACCACCGCATTGGCCAACGCCACCTCAAGTCTGGCGGTCCTAAGACCGCCAGACTGGAAATGAGGGCCTCAGCGTTAAAATGGTTTTGAGGTTTTGTTTCTGAGCCTCTAACAAGATGGACAGGACCATATAACATGTTCAATGAACTTCTAGGCCATTTTACACATCCAGAACTGTAAGTGTGACCCTTTGTAGTCCAAGGGCCATCAAAGTCCTTAAAATAAAGAGACAGAAAACCAAAACGCATATAAACCTTCTTCTCCCAGGCTCGCATATTATAATTGATATAACATTGTCTTGAAAAGTTATAGGCCTTTACAGTATACTTATTGTGCTTTTATCTTGCTGCAGACTCCATAGCATTGAACAGACATTCTTCTTTAATGGCTATTTTTAATTGTATGTTTCGAGCTAAGGCCATGTTTATTGAGGCTTCCCAATGCAGGAAGATTATATTTAGACTGGTGCCCAATGATTGATCCTTCAGACAACAATGCCTCGGGCATATTAGTCACCAAGACGTTATTAATATTTACTTTTAAAGTGATAAATCCTGCTGAGTTGCAATCTAAGAAATAATTAATTATATTAATATCAGCCATGGCCAACAAAGAATTAAGACCAAATTCTAAAAGTAAGCAGCACTGTTATGTTGAGTGCCTTAAATCAAAAATTCTTTTAATGGAATAAAAAAAAAAAAGTATTCGATTTTTGAATTATTTTACAACTCCAAACTAAGGACACATATAAAAGAACGGGTATAATCTTGGAGTGGGAAACATATGAAGTAGGACCGATTGTCCCCCACCCATACACCACTGAGAGCCTTTTTATTGCCCCAGTTACATCTAAAATTCTACTTCTTAACTTCTCAACTTAGCTTTTTCATGTTATGTTTTTGTCAGTTGTAACTCCAAGGTATGTATATTCAGGAACTTCTTCTAACTTAGTAACACCCATTGTCCAAATGAAATTGGAGCTCCATCGTCCAAAGGAACTTACCTTGGTTTCATTAAAATTAATGTGGAGATTTTTTGCTATATTTAAAGCTAGCTTTCTGCTCAGTTGTCTTTGTAGGCCTATCAGGGTGGTTGGCAAGATAACTAAGTCATCTGCATGTGCTAAAAAAGGAATTTTAGTTCCTGCCAGCTTTGGGGCATCATCCATAGAATGTTCCAAAATGTCAGCAAGGTCAGGTATGTATAAACTAAACAGAAGCGGGGCCAGCTTACATCCTTGCTCCAGCCCATTGTGTGTGGAAATTATTTGGGATAGGCCATTGCCATCAGGCAGCTTAATTCTCCCCCAGGTGTTACTATGCAATTCCATGATAACCTGTAGGAGGTCAGAGGGGATACACTACTCACACAACTTCCCCAACAGCCTACTTCGATCCACCTTATCAAAGGCTGTGGAGAAATCAATGAAGCATGCATACAAATTATATTCATGTGCACAGGTTTTCTGTCCCATCAATAATAAGGCCTCAGTTTTGTCTAATGTACTACATTTGGGCCAAAACTCGGTCTGGTGAAAGGATAATGTATTTGATTTTGATTGTTCACACTTACAGATGGTATAGCAGGTGCTTTACATTAATTTTCCATCTGCGTCCAGTAGGGCTAAAAGGTGGTTACCATTGGGAGAATCTTTTGGGCCTTTCCCTGTAGATGGTATCTAGAATTGTCCTTTTCCATGAGGGTAATATCAGCCCCGAGAGTATGACCATGTTAAACCTAGAGGTTAAGATACGCCCCCAATTATCTGGATTAAACTGCATTATAGCCACAGGGATGCCACTTAGGCCAGTTGCCTTTGTATTATTAAAGGAATTGATTAATTGTTTTACCTCTGTATGGTTGATCCTAAGTAAAGACCTATCCTGCATACCCATTACAGATGGACCAACCATATCCATTGAACCCTATAAAGCTTAAATACTGCTCCCATTGTTTATATGGAGTTTGCTAGTCACATCCACCCTTATTGGTTTTAGTACCCTTCCCAAGATTAGATCAAAATTTCGGGCTGTTTTTTGTCAGTATTGCAAAATGCAACTCTGCCCATTTACATTCTTGTTCTCTTGTTTTAAAGTTCTTGATTTAGCTTCGTGAATTAGCCTTCAGCTTTTTTATAGCCAATAACCGCCTCCTACTTCATTTTACCTAGCATGCGCTGCACGAAAGGGAAAGGGAAAGGACAGGAATGTGCTGTATTAGAAAGAATATGGCACATTCTTGCCTTTGTCCCTATGCTGGCACCATTTTGGATGTCTAGCACCAATGCAGGCACCATTACAGAATGCAGCACACATAAACAGAGGATGTAACCAGGAAAATTAAATGGATTTCTCCTTGTTACGCCTCACCTGGGAAGACGCAGCATTTTTGAGCATTCCCAGGTCTACCACTTTTGGTAAATCTGGGAATGCACCAAATTCCATGGATGTTGCGTGGGATCCATGGAACGCCTCTCTAGGGCAGAGTAACGTCACTCAGTGATTTGCTCTGCATTGCTTTTCTCAAGATTTATCAAGCCACTCAGGGCCATGCAAAGTGGGCGTGCATGGCTTGATAAATTGCATTTTGGGCTTGCATCAGCATGTGCCACTTTCTGTGGTGCAAGAGCAACACAACCCCTCCCATAAATATACCCCTTTGTTTTTTTGTAGCTTTATTTTGTACTCCATTTGGGCTTTACATTTTTCTTTTCAAAAGTACAGCCAAAAAGTCAAAGATTTTTGGAAAGAAGTGCGATAAATAAATCTGTGTCTAAATGGATATGTCTACGTGTAAATTTATCAATGAAAAAAAATGAGGGAAAAAATGTTTAACACAGATATTTTCTGCTGACTGAAATAACTTTTCCAGATTATTCTTTTCCCTCTCCTTATCATGAGGTCCTCATTGCTTAAATATTTATCTGTTCGATATTTCCCTATCTAATCACTTATACTAATATGCTGTAGAAAATGATCATTCTCCATTCTAGGTATTATTTTAAAATCCTGTAAATTATTGAAATTAATCGCATGCAGAGCAATCAAGGTAACCATAATTGATTTAATGAGCCACTTGCAGTTTCACTGTACTGGCCATGTGTAATTACACATGCATGTCTTAAACTTTGAGACAAGCATGTTCTACTGGGAGGATCAACTAACCTTTTAACTTTCCTGTGGTGTGCCAACAGGAAAAATGTGTGTGCAGTATCCTCTGTCATATGGTTACCCATTCAGGGGCCAGAAGTATGAAATATTAATTCCAAAATCTCGTAGCAAATTGTGCACCGACTTTTTGGGAATGCAAAAGAAATTTTCAAAATGAGTTTAGTACATTTAAAAAGCCATTGTGATACTGCTAAGCTTGTGAGTTTGCAAATTGAAAGCTGTGCAACCATAAAATGTTTTTTACATCCGTCCCTTCGTCCCTTGATAGCTCACTCACAAGTTCGCTCACATCCCTCAACTCACTTGCCTCTCTTATATCTGCAGAACAATGTCAAGGGCCCTGGAACCATATTTAGTGTATCTTGTGAGAGATGCTCAATGTCAGGAGTCCTTCCTGAGTGAAATATCACAAGTAAAATACATTTGCAGTAATCAGTATTGTCTTTAATAGACAATTGATCTACGACCTGTGTATGATTCTGTCTGTTCTCAAATGGTACATTTTCTCCTTTAACCTCTATCTTTTTTGACTACACATAAGATTGATATGTGGATTTAATTGATGTAATGAAGATCAATACCCAATAAAAGTTTGATACTTCAACATTATTCACAAGTCCTTCCAGAGTGAATACTTTTTACAGCTAGATATGTTTTTCCGCCAAGACAGTTGCATAAAATACTACAACCTTTACACAATAGTATCATGTTATATAGGTGAACAGGTGCAGCTGGAGGAATAATTGATGAACTCAAAGAGGTATTTTCAGAGCTGCATCATGTGATTAGTTTTGTGTAAGTAGTATTTTAATTTGTTGGCAGTAAAAACTATTGGTACTTTTTATTTTTTGTGTAAAATGTTCGTTGACACGGTTGGGGTAAGAATAAAAATTACTTTATATGGTGCTAACATCATGCACTGTATAATTTACTACAGACAAATTGAAATACGGCAGACACAAATCTGAGTAAATAAAGGACTTGGAACTTACTTGGCATCAAATCAGAGATCTGTTGTATTGACCAACTTGAACCCAGTCTGTAGATAGAAGATACATAGGGGATGATATATTCTGATCTGATAGGTGGAAGCTGAAACCAATGATCTTCTTACATAATGGCTGTGATTGGGTTCTGTTCGATTGAAATCAAGGTTAAATAGCCCAGTTTGCAAGCATTTCCTAAACTTCATGTGGTTGGGTTTAGGTCTCAGCCTGTGGCTGAGTGTGGTCCACATTCTTGTTTTTTGGACTCTCAAGGATCCTCTTCCCTGTTTCATCCTCTTGAAGGTTCACATGCTGATGAGGTGAGCATGAACTGACTGAAGGTTTTGGGAAGATATGTAATGAGGTTTCCGTTTTTGCAGGTAATATGGACATTTGCCCCAGTATGCTTTGTGTATGATACAAAGAATCTTCAATTGAATCTTGACTTAACTAGATACCCGCAGAGAGCTTTAAATGCAGGTTTGATATGGTCCTTTCTTACGGATTTTCAGACACAGTCTTGCAGCTTGGTTCTACCACCCTTGTAGTCTATTGATGAGTTTATTTGGGAGGTTAGTGTAAATGATGTTGCAATAATGAAGTTGTGCCATGTCTAGGGCTCTTGTCTGCCCTACTCGGTGTTCAGTTTGGAGAAGATTTAGGACATTTATTGAATAAGGAGTTGGAGAACAGTGTCCTTTCAGTACTGCATTGATTTGAAGTGAGCAAGCAAGGTCTGAGTCAAAGACAGTGACTCGGAGTTTTTATTCTGAGGGAGGATTATGGGAGATAGACTGTCCAAGACCGGGAGCTAGTTTAGCCCCTTCGCTGCCAGGCCTTTTACCCCTCAGGTGCCAAGCCTTTTTTTGTCTGTTTGGGGCAGTTTGCGCTTAGGTCCTCATACCTTTTTGTCCACATAAGCTACCCATGCCAAATTTGCGTCCTTTTTTCCCAACATGCTATGGATTCTAGAGGTACCCAAACGTTCTGGGTTCCCCTGAAGGAGACAAATAAAATTAGCCAAAATACAGCGAAAATGTCTTTTTTTTCACAATAATGGGAAAAAGGGCTACAGAAGAAGGCTTGTGGTTTTGTCCCTGAAAATGGCATCAACAAAGGGTTTGTGGTGCTAAAATAATCATCTTCACAGCTTTCAGGAACAGGCAGACTTGAATCAGAAAACCACAATTTTGGCATTTTACTGGGACATGCCCCATTTTTACTATTTTTCTGCTTTCAGCCTCCTTCCAGTTAGTGACAGAAATGGGTGTGAAACCATGCTGGATCCCAGAAAGCTAAACATTTCTGAAATGTAGACAGAATTCTGAGTTCAGCAAGGGGTAATTTTTGTAGATCCTACAAGGGTTTCCTACAGAAAATAACAGCTGAAATAAAAAATATTGAAATTGAGGTGAACAAAACTAGCCATTTTTCTGCACATTTTACTCTGTAACTTTTTCCTGCGATGTCAGATTTTTGAAAGCAATATACCGTTAGGTCTGCTGGACTCTTTTGGTTGCAGGGATATATAGGGTTTGTAGGTTCATCAAGAACCCTAGGTACCCAGAGCCAATAAATGAGCTGCACCTTGCAATGGGTTTTCATTCTATACAGGGTATTCAGCAATTCATTTGCTGAAATATAAAGAGTGAAAAATAGGTATCAAGAAAACCTTTGAATTTCCAAAACGGGCACAAGATAAAGTGTTGAGAAGCAGTGGTTATTTGCATATCTCTGAATTCCGGGGTGCACATACTAGCATGTGAATTACAGGGCATTTCTCAAATAGATGTCTTTTTTACACACTGTCTTACATTTGGAAGGAAAAAATGTAGAGAAAGACAAGGGGCAATAACACTTGTTTTGCTATTCTGTGTTCGCCCAAGTCTCCCGATAAAAATGGTACCTCACTTGCATGGGTAGGCTTAATGCTTGCGACAGGAAACGCAACATGGACACATCACATTTTTACTTTTAAATCTGAAGTGTTCTTTGCAAAGTGCCTAGCTGTAGAGTTTGGCCTCTAGCTCAGCAGGCATCTAGGGAAACCTACCAAACCTGTGAATTTTTAAAAACTAGACACCTATGGAAATCCAAGATGGGGTGACTCGTGGGGCTCTGACCAGGTTCTGTTTCCCAGAATCCTGTGCAAACCTCAAAATTTGCCCCCAAAAACACTTTTTCCTCACACTTCGGTGACAGAAAGTTCTTGAATCTGAGAGGAGCCACAAATTTCCTTCCACCCAGTGTTCCCCCAAGTCTCCCAATAAAAATGGTACCGCACTTGTGTGGGTAGGCCTAGCGCCCGCTACAGGAAATGTCCCAAAACACAAAGTGGACACATCACATTTTCCTAAAGAAAACAGACCTGTTTTTTGCAAAGTGCCTAGCTGTGGATTTTGGCCTCTAGCTCAGTCGGCACCTTGGGAAACCTACCAAACCTGCACATTTTTGAAAACTAGACACCTAGGGGAATCCAAGATGGGGTGACTTGTGGGGCTCTCATCAGGTCCTGTTACCCAGAATTCTTTGCAAACCTCAAAATTTGGCCAAAAAAACACTTTTTTTCTCACATTTCGGTGACAGAAAGTTCTGGAATCTGAGAGGAGCCACAAATTTCCTTCCACCCAGCGTTCCCCCAAGTCTCCCGATAAAAATGGTACTTCACTTGTGTGGGTAGACTTAGTGCCCGCGAAACGAAATGCCCCAAAACACTATCTGGAAACATCAAAATGATTAAATACAAAACTACCTGTTTTTGCTTGGGGGGAGCCTGCGTTTTTGGTCCTGGGCTCAGCAGCCATCTAGAGAATCCTACCAAACCCAGACATTTCTGAAAACTAGACACCCAAGGGAGTCCAGGGAGGTGCGACTTGCGTGGATCCCCCAATGTTTTCTTACCCAGAATCCTCAGCAAACCTCAGATTTTGTACATTTCTGTGTGGGATTAGCACACCGAGACACATTTCCTACCACCCAACGTCCCCTCAGTCTCCCAGTAAAAATGATACCTCACTTGTGTAGGTGGGCCAAGTGCTATGACAGGGAAGAGCCAAAAACCTGTGAAAATTGGGAGGGAACCAAAGCGGGTCCAAAAGGGCGGTTTGAAAAAAAAAATTTGGCTGACAAGTGCAGCAGAATTTTTATTGGTATAGATGAGACAGTGCTGGGTGGTAGGAATTTTGTGGATTCCTGCAGATTCCGGAAGGTTCAATCACAAAAATGTTGGAAAAATGTGTGATTTCCAGCAAAGTTAGAGGTTTGCAGGGCATTGTGGATAAGAATATGGTGCGGGGTGCATGTGACGCACACCACCCTCGAATCACCCAGATGTTTAGTTTTCAGATGTGTCTAGGTATTGTGGATTTTTCTACATGGCAGCGCCCCAAAGTCCAAAAAGTGCAGCCCTCACCATTCCAAGTGGGACAATTTTGAGAGATAGCCAAGCTCTCTTGGCCCAAATGTAAAACCAAAACCCAAAATAATCAAATGTCCTCTTGCTTGCCGTGGGATAAAATGTTTTAGTGTACGGGGGAGAGCTGAAAGACTGTTACTCCTTCAGTTGGAGTGGGGGCGTAACCAGGCCCATACTGGTTGGTAGCCACCGCCCCACTATTTCTTTTATTTAATTTATTCCCTGGCATCTAGTAGACTTTTTGCCCCTCCCCAGGGTGTGGATTTGGGGTAATTGTCCCATCTGCCCATTAGTGGGCAGAACAACTTTGGCCCCATTTATTCAGGGTGGGGGTATGGCCATACCCCCACCCTCTTATTTTGGAAAAAAAATCTTCCCTGGTCTCTGGTGGTCTTTCTGTTCCCCCCCCCCCCTTGGGGGCATATGGGCCTTCCAAAAATAGGCCGATCTGTCCCCAAGGGGGTCAGATATGGCCAACAGTAATGCGCCCCCAGTGGGCGCAGGTGTTCAGCACTAGAAGTCATTTTTGGGGACTGACACTAACTTTTTATCATAAAATCTGACCCGGACCTTTTCTATTCACTGTTTTCTGCCTAGTCTTAATATCTGGGGTAAGTGTTCCTAGTCACTACTACTTGTATGGTCCACAGTCCTTGTTAGGTCCCGCCCATAGACAATTTTTAGCTGTCTGTTGTCACAGACCTATGTCGACAATACCAACAATTTGGTAGGCTGAGGCATGTTGCTTACTATTGGTTGTTTTTCTTATCCAATAGCATTCCTTCTTTCTCTTGTGTTTCCCTTTGGCGCATTACTTCTTTAGCATCATTGTGATTTGATTATTTTATTCTTCCACAGCTCCACACCAGACAACTACTTTTTGCTTTTGTTTCCAGCACTCCACAGCAGTTCATATGTTTTCTTGCACTCGCCCCTGTGAGCTGCTTCCCCCTCAGGCTCCCTATGATCCTAGTTTTGCTGCCTTCCCCAAGCTCGTCTGTTGATTCCTCCTCACATATCCATCCAATTCAGCTTTTTATTTTATTCAAATACTACCCTTCCCAGCTCCACTATGGCTCCCCCTGCCACTGCCTCCGCTCGTCTCCATTTACTTTCTTACTCTACATATGTCGCTAATATCCATTCTCAAAAAAGCATTTTTTTTTAAATGTTGCTGATGCAGAACAGCAAAAAGCAATGGCACAGCATAGACGTCATTTAGATGTCAACAAAGGTTGTTGGTGTGACCTTGCGACCCCTGCCAGTGCCTTTGCTAACTCTGACCTCAGATGTGGCAAAATCAGTGCCAAGAACACAGGACATCTCCCCATTCCTTATTTGCTCCCATTTTTCATTATACTAACAGTGAATATTATTCCATTATTAACTATTAGTGTAATAAAAAATGGAGCACAGTTAGCTGAAGCAGGATCTTTGGTGGCAGCTGCGGTAAGTAAAAATGCCTTTAAATGTATGTTGTGTGCCTGCCTGCAGGTATGAGAGTGTTTTTATGTGAGAAAGGGCAGGCGTATGTCTGAGCATGTGTTTCTACGCGTAAGCATGTACGTGTGAGTGAAAGTGAGTGAGAATCATTGGCAGGTAGTGAGTGAGATTGAGGCCCAGATTTACTGTTCTTTGAAGCATGGCACCGCTGCACCAAGTTGCTGCACTGCCTTGTGTCAAGAGAGACTGAAACAATACACCATATCTAATAGGATATGGTGAATTTCTTCTCCCTTGTGATATGGTGCACTTTTGACAGACAACACACATACCTTTGCATATTGTGCAAGGGTTTGTGCATTCTCCAAAAGCAAGGTTGTGTACTAGAAGGGGTCACTGCCAGTATAAACTATGCTTTAAGGCGTTCCCTCTTTGTATGTGTGCTGTACAATGCAGCACACATGCAAAGTTAAAAAAACAAGGAGAAATGGAAATGTTTCTCCTAGTTAAGCCTACCTTGAGAAGTCATATGTTTTTGGCACAAATTCCTGCCTGCCAATGGTTGTAGATAGGGATTTGCATCAAAATCCAGGGGTGGTTGCATGGGTATGCTCATGCCCCCCCCATGGAAGATGCCCTTTGATGCAAAATAATGCAAAGCAGATCATCGCTCAAATTGTGTCACTTTGGGATACTACCCAACGTAAATCAGGATTTACATTGGATGGTAAATCCAACCCTAACACACAAAGGTGATGCAGACAAGGTGCAAGACGTTGGTAAACCTGCACTTGAATGTCTGTAAGTATGAGCAAGAGTGAGATTTACAATGAATGCAAGTGAGTGAGTGAAAGTCAATAAGAATGAGTTTAAGGGGCTGTAAGAGAGTGTGAGTGTTGATGGAGCATTTTCATCCTTCGCAGGAATCAATGCCATTTGAGGTCATTGGATCTTTGGACCCAGCATAGGGTGTGGTAAAATCACTAACGCAATTTCATTTTACCCAATTAAGTTGCACATCATGACCAATGTGGCCATGGAAGGAAAACTCCAGTCAGGAATAAAGTTAAAGGATTTGTTACAAACTCAAACTAAGGGGCATATTTATACTCTGTTTGTGCCGAATTTGCGTCAAAATGTTTGACGCAAACTTGGTTCAAACCTAACATCATATTTATACTTTGATGCCCGACCCCGCGAATGTCACAATTCAGCAGTGTGTTTCATTTTTTGGATGCGTGAAACCGCCTTGCGTTAATGACATGCAAGGTAGGAGTTCCTGTCCAAAAAATGACTTTAAGGCATGTGCGCCTTATTTATACTCATTTTGACGCACAGGAGGGGGGGACCTTAAAAAATGGCACCAGCCTGATTTGCGCCGTTTCTTAACGCCTGGGGGAGGGCAGGTGTTAAGGGACCTGTGGGCTAATTTCCATGGTGCCCTTCCCTGCCCCAGGGACACCCCCTGCCACCCTCGCCCACCCCTGGAGGACACCCATGGATGGGTGGACCCATCCCAGGTAAGTATTTATTTTTTTGTTGTTTAAGTGGCATAGGCGGGCCTAACTTGGGCCCCCCCTGTATGCCACTGTGCCCAATGACCATGCCCAGGGGACAGAAGTCCCCTGGCCATGGCCATTGGGCAGGGGGGCACGACTCCTGTCTTTCCTAAGACAGGAGTCATTTCAATAGGGTTTGTGGGTCAAAAAATGGTGCAAGTCCGGTTAGAGCCATGATTTTTTACTCTAACCTGACTTGCACCATTTTTTTGACGCACAACCACCATTCTTCCCGTCGCCTGCGTTGCCCGGTTAGAGTCATTTGTTTTTACTCTAACCAGGCCGCAGCGCCGGCTAACGTCAATCCATAAATAAGGCACCCGCCTGGCGCGTTGGAATGGCGTTAGCTGGTGGTAAATGTTTTTATGCAAACCAGCGCTGGCGCTGGTTTGTGTAAAAAAGTATAAATATGGGCCTAAAAGTCATGTAAACAATTTGCATGACCAAGTTATATAGATACAAAATCAACAAGGGTTGCTTAAGGTGACAAAATAAATTCAGGCGTACTAACATTAATTACACTAAACATTAAAGAAGAAGAATACAAATCATTAACAGGAATATTTGTAATACAGTAATCAAGCATTGCTCAGGATTAGCAAGCATCAGTCAAATCAAATCAACAGAGTTGTAATTTTGGTTGGTCGTAGGGAAACCCTCTAGTTGGCCGAATCAGGAAAAAACAAGTGTGGGGTGGAACACATGTGGGCAAAAAGAACAAAAAGGGCAAAAAGAATTTGGGAAAATGTAATCTCAGGTAGATAGTTACTAACTAAGATGGGCAAAAGATAGGTAAAAAGGCAAAGCATCAGCATGAGAGAATCTCACTCAAGAGTCTTCTGCAGGGGATTCGAAGACACAATCTCTAAGTCTCAAAAAGACATCTCAAAGGACAGGCAGAGAAGAAGAAACCTCTCCAAGGGGCAAAGCATGCAGGTTTCTTCATCAGCAAGGGTTCTGGTCAAAGGACATCTGGAAATCTGACCAAAGTCCAACTGATCATCAGTATATTAGACTTCATATAGCATTCTGATTCACCAAAGGTGACAGTCCATCCTACGTTGAAGAGGCATCATCCAACAGAAATCGATCACATGACTCCAAACTGCAAAAGTTCAATATTTTCCCAGGTCTGTCATGAGAAAATGTTCCATCCATGTAGTTTCACATGAGTTTGAAACAAATGTATGTACTATCAGTCCATAGTTCTGGATGTTCCACATTCAAGGACATTATTGCACTTATCTCTATGTCTAAACAATAGGGGTCTATTACCAAAGCTAGTCTTCTCATGGGAACAAAGTCTGAAAGAAAGATTATGTTAAAGGAAAGAATCAGCATTCTCTGCACAGTCATGAAATACAGTCTTAGCAGGCCTCACTTAGGCTAACGAAAGTGAATTAATACAGCACATTTATACATCAAATAAAACACATTTTAATATGTAAAGTATAATTTCTACATTAATGATTCTTTGCTAATATTTTGATTTCAGTAACTAAATGAAATAACTCTGTCAATTCATTTCAGTCAGAATAACGCAGAACTACATTTTGCTGTCTTTGCATGCAAATTTAAATCATTAATCTTCAGAAATTCAATCTTGTTTTAATACATTCTATTATTATACAGTATATATTACATCATAATATCAGTTTAATCCTTCTAACATTTGACTTAATTTAAATACCACCTATGTCGAACTCTACAGTATAAACAAATGCACATTAAAACTGACTTATCAGTGCAACTTCTACTTTCAATCCATTAGCACTTTGGTTAACATAAAACATAAGCTTTCACATAGATAACTTATGTGACGTGAGGTACAGCACTAAAATCTCGACTGCATCAGTGTGATGTCCGGTCATGTGGCATGCCTTCCTGCAAATAATTAGGGTAAAGGGTCCTATGATGTCACTTCCTCTGATATCATTAAGTTAAAAGAGTATTTGATTTCACTTCTCTTACCTCTGACATTTTGTTGACTCGAAGCCCATGGGCAAAGCCAAAAGGAAGGGTAATGCAATTGACTCGAAAGAGCTAGTTCCTTTATCAATGCTTGTTTTATAAGGATTTTCCCTTTTGATGCCTTAACCTGTGTTAGTGATGACTGAGAAAATCATGTTCATTATACAAAAGCCAGAACCTTTACCTTTGTCACTGCTTGCTGTAAAACAGTCTGATATGTAGAATTTAAATTTAGATTGATCCTTTAAATGTATGTCTCGATTTCACTTCATTTCACTGAGGTGGGAGGAGCAGGGTAGGATTGGCGCACCGTAAGAGAAAAATACCAGCATGTCTTCATATTGTTTCATACTTGGAAGGGCCAGGAATCGGCCCATGAAAAGATTTCGAGTAAATTTTCTGTTTTCTGTTTCAACAGGACATTTTTGTCCATTCTTGCTTTGATAATCATTTGTGGAAAGGTTAGACAAATCTAAAATAGCTCCTGTCTTATATTTGCTATTTTAAGTTTATTCCTAAATGGCGGGAAAATACCGGCTTTGGCTTTGTTTGCCATTTTTTTAGAGGAATTGGCGTAAAATGTAGATTTTCCTAGTAATTTATGAAGGAAAGTCTTAATTTTATTAAAGACACGGAGGTGAGTATTATGCTTAATTCTTTTCTTTATTTTTAAGCTGCACCTGCAGTCAAGAAGAAAACTACAAAACCCATAAGGTGAAACGACGGTAGCCAATGGGAAATGAAGAGTAGTTTAACACAATGCCGCAATCACCAACGAGGAGTCCCAATAATACCTATCTTGACTGAGAACAGCCCTCTGCCCAAAAAGGTTTAACACAGCATTTACATCCCCCAATAAATATATTTGGGTTTTGGAGGATTAGAAAATTTTACTCCCTTTAAGAGAAAGAAAACCAACGGATGTTCTCCAACCAGTTTTCCATTGATGTAAGCGTGAGAAGATGAAATCGCAGATCTGTATAGGTTGATGGTACGAAAGGACTTACCTTTACTGGCTTCTGCTGCCAGGAAATTGACAATCAAAATTATATCTGTTGCAAAGGGATCAATGTGTTTTCCCACACACCAGCTATGCCAGAGAGACCAAGCTGATCTATTTGCTTTTTTCATTCCTGGAGCCCGGGCCAGATCGATGAAGTTTGAAGCTTCTGTCTAAATAGGCAGGAGGGATTGGGATTGCCTGATATTTTCCAGGCCGAAAGGGAGAGGAGATTCTGTAGAATCAGACTGTGGCAGAGGCCGAGGGGGGTGGTCAAGAGATCTGGAAAAGAGGGAATTAGGAGAGGAGCATCTATTGAAAGTTCCAGGAGAGTGGGAAACCACATCTGGGAATGCCAGAATGGGGGTATAAGAACTAACATGGCCTGTTGGCATCTGACTTTAGCCAGCAATCTGGAGATCATGATGAAAGGAGGGAAGGCATAACTGAGGGAGGATGACCAATCCTGAGAAAAAGCATTGAAGGCTAGAGCTATTGGATCGGGGTGCCAGCTGAAGCACTGTGGAAGTTGAGTATTGAGAAAGGATGCAAAAAGATCTATGTGAAAGGGACCCCATTTGTGATGTATGGATTTGAATACCTCGGTGTGGAGCTTCCAATTGCTGGAGTCTCGGAAATGACGAGAATGCCAATCTGCTACTGAATTGAGATTGCCCGGCAGATACTCTGCTTGAACAGAAATTTTGTTTTGAAGACAAAACTCCCAAAGCCCTTTCACCAATTCCGCTAAAGGCTTGGACTTTGTGCCTCGCAGATGGTTGATGTAACGAACAGCAGAAATGTTGTGCATTTTGAGAAGTACCAAACAACAAACTCTGTCTCTTGCAAGACTTTTGATTGTAAAGGAGCCGGCAAGCATCTCTAAACAGTTGATGTGCAACCTTGACTCCTGTAGAGACCATGTGCCTCCAGTCAAGATTGGACCACAACGGGCTCCCCAACTCAGCAGACTTGCATCTGATTCTAATACAAGATCTGGGGCTGATGCAAATATAGTCCTGCCGTTCCAGGCATCTAAATGGTCTATCCACCATTGGAGCTCCGATCGAGAGTCCTGGTCTAACACGATGGTATCTGAGTAAGCAAGACCTTTTTGGAGATGCCGAATTTTGAGCCTCTACAGGGCCCGATAATATAATGGTCCTGAAAAAATGGCTTGGATCGATGAAGAAAGGAGGTCTACAATCCTTGCTAGGGATCTGAGGGACAGGAGAGCACTGTGTAGGATCAGAAGGATTTCCGATTTGATGGATTTTATTTTTGCTGATGGAAGGAGAAGATAGGCTGAAACAGAATCCCCTAGAAAACCTAAAAACTCGATTCTTTGAGCCGGAAATAAGAAAGACTTTTCGTCGTTGATAATAAAACTGAGATCTGAGAGAAGAGTGCAAGTGAGATGAACGTGAGACAGAAGGGATGTACGATTCTGGTTCATGATAAGGATATCATCTAAGTAAATGATCAGTCTGATCCTTCGAGTCCTGAGAAAGGCCACTACCGGTTTCATTAGTTTTGTGAAACACCATGGAGCGGACAACAGACCAAAAGGAAGGGAAGTTAAGTGAAATGTCTGATTGAGCCATTGGAATTGAAGAAATTTCTGTGAATCTGGGTGCATGGGAACTGTGATGTACGCATCCTGTAGATCTAGTCGCACCATCCAGTCTCCTTGAAGCAAGGAATCCCTGAGATGTAGACTAGTTTCCATCTTGAAGTGGCGATATACGACAAATTGGTTGAACTGTTTTAGATTAACGGGCACTGATCAGTATAGGGAAAGGTGCGGAAGACATTGTGACGCGAAGGGTTAATTAGCTTGAGCAGTGTAGATGAGTGTAATGCCTGTTGAAACCCCCTCCCAAACATCGTGGAAAAGTTAATGATATTATTTTCAAGCTTGTTTGTGTAGAATACTCCGTCTCAACCTTGAGAACGAGACTACAGGGAAAAGATGGAATGAAAACAAAGGCTGGAGAAGGGCAGAGCAGCCAAGTACTGATAACATAGCTAGAAAATGCCAGAATGAGATAGAATCCAAGCTTCGAGTTATTTAAGCACTGAAGTGTGGGTGAGGGATTTGGAAGCTCGCAGATGGAATTGTGGAAGCTGCCATGGCCCAGCGCTGCCTCCCTGTTTGCTGACCGTGGTGCTTGAGGGGGAGAGAGGTCCTAGCAGGCGGTAGAGGGCTTCACCGCATGTCGTGGACTAAGTTAAGTTTCCACACAGGGATGAAAGGCCTTTGTTTCTCTGCTCTATTATTATGACTGATTATTTATGCTTGCACTGTGTTTATAACCTGAAGTATTCAGCTCGTTTATATTTTGCTTTCTAAACCTCTTAGTGTGAACTGCTACAATAACTGAAACATGCATTTTGGTGTGCAGTAAATCAAAGCTTATCTGAAGTATTCAGTTTGTTTATATTTTGCCTCCTGAACATTGTAGTGAGAGCCTGCTGCAGTAATTGAAACATGCATTTTGGTGTGCAGTAAATCAAAGCTTATCTGAAGTATTCAACTCATTTATATTCTGCTTCCTGAATATCGTAGTGTGATGCATTTTAGTATACAGTTAATCAAAACTTATATCTGTCAATTAACTCTTTGCTTATATATATATATACATATATATATATATACATAGATGCTCCTTGTAGTGTACTTATATATAAATAGATGCTTTTCATTGCTATTCTTATTCTACTATTGTTAATGTGCTAAATGCCTACATTTTACCTGCAATTCTAGTAAAGCTAAATTGTATTTATAATTGGCGTGTGGTCCTTCATTGAGCGTCCTTATTGACTTATACCGAACTGGTGTCAACCAGTTACCTGGATAAGACATTTGGTACCAGGAGTGGGGTATAAGTCAATAATGCCTCTTTGAGGACATAAGAAAAGTGAGGCAGAGAGCGGAAGGCAGCATGGGACAGAAGCCAGATCCATTCCTGGGTGGTTAGCAACTGACCCGTTCTCTGGTGTGGCAGGACTCTTGAACCGGTGGGCAGCGCCGGTGTTATGGGAGGCATTAAATGAGAAAGTGACTCCTCTCTTAGTGGAAGATGCGGTTGAGAGGGTGAAGCTAAGAGGGGCGAAGCTGGAGCTGAAAGCAGCAGGGCAAGTGGGATGGCTTTTCCTGTCTGCGCTCTGTACGGTATACAGGAAAACATTAACACAAGATGCAGAGATAAGAAAACTGCGGGATGAGGTTGTAGCCTTACAAGAAAGGCAGTTACTTATGAAAGAGACCATAGAAAGTGCAGTGACTCGGGGTGATCAAATGGAGGCAAGGTGCACCGCATTAGCAGTACGAGTAGTAAAACAGAAGAGTAGGCAGAAGCCTAAAATGCCCTCAACCGTGCAAGTGAGGGCACTATTACGCAAACAGAAGAGTAGGCAGAAGCCTAAAATACCCTCAACTGTGCAAGTGAGGGCATTGGTACGCAAAGAAAATTGGGATCCATATACTTGGGATAGAACAGTCTCAGATAATGATGACTGGAATTGGGAGGATGAGGTGGAAGTACGTGTAACAGAACTAGGTGGAGTTGAAAGTGGAGAAGGACGTGTAGGTGAAATTGAAGGTGAAAAGGGAGTGAATGGTGGGCAAATACAGTATTCTCGTTTGGTAAGAGATTATACGCAAAGTGAGTTGTTGGAAAGAACCCGTATGTTTAGGCAGATGCCTGCAGAGCCTTTGTTTAAATGGTTCGTGAGATCGTGGGACACTGGAGCTAAAGATGCATTACAGAATCCTTTTACGTTAGGTCCCATCACAGAAGGAGACCCGTTTGAGCTGGACATGATAGTACAAGATGATGTAGATGATGTAGTGATGTGGAGCCTATGGCAGAGGCAGGGGAAAAAGAGGGTGCCACAAGATTGGGCCTTAGTGGAAATAGAAAGCATAAGTGATGATCGGCCGGTCACTTTAAAAACATGGGTCCCCTTACTAGGTTGGACAAGAGACGGAGGGGTTGGCAATAAAGTAGGCAGAGCGCAGGAGTTTGCCATCGTGAAGTGGAAATGGTATCTGCAGCAGAGGGCAAAACCAGGACCAGCAGGAGTGTCGAAGTTACAAGAAGATAAACTAGGGGCAGTGGACTTGCAGGCAATGGCCCCTGCGCCAGAGACCTCTGAAATTGAATCCTCACCATTTAAGACAGCCCCGCCTTTTGAACAACTCACCGAAGAAGAACGGCAAAACGCATGGTTCACAGAAGGTACCACCCGGTACTATCAAGGAAAAAGACAAAGGCAAACAGTCGCATTCCAGCCTGCTACAGAAACGATGTTGCTGCGAGAAGGGGATAATGAATCAAGCCAGCTTGCAGAACTGCAGGGGGTAGCAGCAGTGATTGAACAAGCCCCCATCAGAGAGAAAACATTTGTGCACACTGACAGTCGGGCCACTTAAACAAGGACTAGCAAGCTGGGCCCCGACTTGGCGCAAGGATGGATGGAAAATTAAAGGCACCCCCATTTCGGGAGGCGAGCAGCTATGGGAACAGATGTGGGAGAAAGGGCACAAATGTCAAATCTATGTGGGACATGTGGACGCCCATTGCCCATCAGACACCTCACTTGCATCTCTATTCAACAACACCGCAGATCAGATGGCCAAAACACGAACAGTGATTATCAATGAGGAGGCTGAAGCTGCTCTAGCAAACTGGGCCCATGCAACATCGGGACATCTAGGAGAGAATGGCACTTATGCATGGGCACAACAACGACAGATTCCAGTTACTAAAGAACAGGTCCAACAAGCAGTAAAAGAGTGCCCCACATGCAACCAGATAAAACAATTGCCCCTGCAAAAGAAGCCTAGCGGCCATATCAGAAGAGGAACCGCAGCCACTACAGTGTGGCAATTGGACTATATCGGGCCGCTACCAAAGGAAAGAGGAAAAAGCTACGTATTGACCATGGTGGACACCTACTCTGGCCTTATGTTGAGTATGCCCTGTAAGTCTGCAGACCAAAAGTCCACTTTGCGAGGGCTAAACTACCTGATAAATCATAATGGGGAACCTGATGAAATCCAAACAGATAAGGGCACACACTTTTCAGGGAAAACAGTGCAGGATTGGGCGCAGGAACAGGGAATTAGGTGGATTTTACACCTTAGTTATTATCCACAAGGTGCAGGCATGATTGAGAGATATAACGGATTGTTGCAATAACAGCTAAAAAAGTTATCAGCACATCAGACTCTAAAAGGATGGAGTATTAATTTAGACAAAACCTTGTTTGAATTGAACAATAGACCAGTTGGGCAGCAGACTCCTTTCATTCGGATGACAGGGCATGATAAAGAAATCACCCACACAATGATTGTCTGGAAAACAGACCCTCGAGCTCGATTACCTTTACAGGCTACTTCTGGCAGTATAGGACTGGACCTGTTTGCTCCAGAGGATGGAGAAATACCCGTAGGACAGGTGAAGACTATTCCCCTAGGAATAGGAGTGAGAGTACCACCTGGAACATATGGTAGAATTGCCCCTCGATCCAGCCTAGCCATCAAGGGAGCATCGGTGCTAGGGGGAGTCATAGACCCAGATTTTAGAGGAGAGGTTAAAGTAGTATTATTGAACCAAGGAGATGCTACAGTATCGTATCAAGCACATGACAGACTTGCCCAATTGATTTGTGAACAAGCGTATACCCCCACATTGAAGAAAGATCTGCCCCCCCCCATAACACTCAGAGAGGTGAAGGAGGATTTGGAAGCACAGGAAGAAGAGTATGGGTGCATCATCCAGGGAAAAAGGCAGAGGCAGGAGAGATATTGAGTCAAGGGGTGGGGAGTACGTATGTTGTACTTTTAAAGACTTCTAATGTACCTGTATTTGTACCTGCAGTGAGACTTAACCCACGGTCGTAAATGATGACATCTGCATCGATTACGTGGTTCCTGTTTGCGGTCATGATTATAACCGAAAAAAGTATATTAGTCCGACCAAATGTGGCAGAGAATGTCATCACGGATCTTCATGTCACTTGTGTGCACCTCAAGCCGCTAATGTAACTGATGACCAGGGAAATGTTTCACTCTGCAACGTGAAGGTACCTGGAGGCAAATGGATGGCTGCCAAAGCTGTAACCTGGAAGGTAACTGGACAGCAAATCTGACGTGCCAACGGACTGAACGAGTTGCAGGGAATGCCCGCAACAGTACAGGCTTTGAATTACACGCTAAACATGATATGTAAATATTGTGATACCATTGTACCTTTTACACCAGTACAGACATATCCGTGTAGATCTTATGATTGTTCAAACAAACAATACATTTTACCAGGACATATGGTGGTTGTTACAATGTCTAATAGAACTACAGGAGTTCGATACTCCAAACCGCCTGCCTTTATGTTTTATGTAGCCGAAAGACGCATGGTCAGCAATTTAGGCAACGTTTCCATAGTTCGATATAAAATAGGATGTAAGCAAGCTTTACATGCAAGCATAATTAACCATGTTGTGTTACAGATAACTATTGCCAAGGGGAATGTCTCTAAGTACGATCCATTATGCACACCATGGACACTACAGTTATGGCCCTTGCCGAAGTTACGCATCAGAAGAGATCTAGGATCCATGATAGCTGGGGCCACCGGAATTGGGGTAGGGGCCCTGAACGCTTTCGATATTGAAGCCATCAGGAATAAGCTATCTTCAACAGGATATAGTACAGGGGAGGCCATAAAAGTAATTTCACAATGGGGGCCCACACACTCACAAGAAGTATGGAAGATTCTGCGTGGGTTGTATCGTGACTGACAATGGCATAATTTCACTTATGAACAATTTGGAAAAAGCTTTCAAAGCACCCAAACAATGTCCAAAGGAATTCAGTGCATACTATGGCAAAGCATTGTTAATCAACAGTATGTAGACTTCAAAGCGGAATGGGGACAGCTTCAAGGTGAATATTTGAGACAACAATTGCATTTGCCTGAGGAAATATGGGTAAAGCCTATACAATTCCATTGTGAGGGAGAGATGTGTTATGCTCATTTTGATATAGCTAGAAGTAATCTTCCTCCTGAAATATGGTGCCCCTTCATATTGCTCCCTGTAGTAATAGGTGAAGAATGGTGGATACCTCCCACTGACAAAAAATGGATTGTTCAAACAAATCACACCGTAGATCCCCCTAGATGTGCAGATTGGTCTAAGGGGTGGGTATGTACCCACACTGGACGTGCGCTAGACCCATGCCTTCACCCAATACCAGGAGAATGTGAATGGTTACCTTATTCTATTAATGGCACAGACTTATATCAGATAGGAACAGAGAGTGTATGTTACGTTACTAATCACCCCTTACTTATTAACGGATTTGTACAAACCACCGGAGAGCAGGTAATGTGTATGTGCAATATTACCAGCATTATTGACATAAGTACTCACATCCTATACCGACCGACTTAGGGCCAGATGTACGAAAGGATTTTACCCATTCTGTGTCTATGGGAAAAAGCTTTCGTACATATGGCCCTTAGTTCACCACAACCACATTACAGACGCAAATGCAAGCACAGTTAGAATGGAACATCCCGCTTGTTGTGAAGCTACCTAGATTAGAGGCAATCAGGCGCTACGCACAAATCACATTTGCTAAATTTGACATGGCAGCTAAATATACCAAGGATACAGCCATACAGATGACCATAAACGCCAAACAGCTTATGCACACTGCTTCACGCATCCAGCAAGTAACTGATCACCATTGGTATGACATCTTCTTAGGTTGGGCACCAGGAGCTACGAAGACGCTAAATATAGTGTTACATCCGCTAATCTGGTTATTGATTGTCTGTGTCACGCTAATGATTCTACTATGTAGACTATATGTACGCACAAACCAGCTTTATACTAAGATGCAGGCGCTTAGAATAACGTTGACCAGTATTAGTAGCAACCTAGCTAGCGGAATGTCAAAGTAAATGATATCCGTTTCAACATGCATCACGCTCATCTAAGGGGTGGAGTGATCAGTATAGGGAAAGGTGCGGAAGACATTGTGACACGAAGGGTTAGTTAGCTTGAACAGTGTAGATGAGTGTAATGCCTGTTGAAACCCCCTCCCAAACATCGTGGAAAAGTTCATGATATTATTTTCAAGCTTGTTTGTGTAGAAGACTCCGTCTCAACCTTGAGAACCAGAGTACAGGGAGAAGATGGAATGAAAACAAAGGCTGGAGAAGGGCAGAGCACCCAAGTACTGATAACATAGCTAGAAAATGCCAGAATGAGATAGAATCCAAACTTTGAGTTATTTAAGCACTGAAGTGTGGGTGAGGGATTTGGAAGCTCGCAGATGGAATTGTGGAAGCTGCCATGGCCCAGCGCTGCCTCCCTGTTTGCTGACCGTGGTGCTTGAGGGGGAGAGAGGTCCAAGCAGGCGGTAGAGGGCTTCCCAGCATGTCGTGGACTAAGTTAAGTTTCCACACAGGGATGAAAGACCTTTGTTTCTCTGCTCTATTATTATGACTGATTATTTATGCTTGCACTGTGTTTATAACCTGAAGTAGTCAGCTTGTTTATATTTTGCTTTCTAAACCTCTTAGTGGGAACTGCTACAATAACTGAAACATGCATTTTGGTGTGCAGTAAATCAAAGCTTATCTGAAGTATTCAGTTCGTTTATATTTTGCCTCCTGAACATCGTAGAGAGAGCCTGCTGCAGTAATTGAAACATGCATTTTGGTGTGCAGTAAATCAAAGCTTATCTGAAGTATTCATCTCATTTATACAGTATTCTGTTTCCTGAATATCGTAGTGTGATGCATTTTAGTATACAGTTAATCAAAACTTATATCTGTCAATTAACTCTTTGCTTATATATACATATATACATAGATGCTCCTTGTAGTGTACTTATATATAAATAGATGCTTTTTATTGCTCTTCTTATTCTACTATTGTTAATGTGCTAAATGCCCACATTTTACCTGCAATTGTAGTAAAGCTAAATTGTATTTATAATTGGCGTGTAGTCCTTCATTGAGCGTCCTTATTGACTTATACCGAACAGGTGTCAACCAGTCACCTGGATAAGACAGGGACGCATTTTTTGTTCTTCTTTTCGACTAGAAAAACTGAGCTGACGAACCCCGAAGGGTCTAGAGAGCAAGGGGCAGTTGCCTGTTTTTGCAAAAGAGATTGAATTTCTAAAGAGATTAAGGGCCATATTTATACTCTGTTTGCACCGAATGTGCGTCAAAAATTTTGACGCACTTTTGGTGCAAACCATGCACCATATTTATACAATGACGCCCGAGCCCGCGCACGCCAAAAGTCTGACGTGCGTGTCATTTTCTGGATGCAGGAAACCGCCTTGCGTTAATGACATGCAAGGTAGGCATTCCCATCCAAAAAATTACTTAAACACTTGTGTGCCATATTTATGCTACCACGCAAAAATGACGCACGGCCGGGAGGCGGAGGCGGAAAATGACGCACAGCCCGATTTGCATAAAAAAATAATGCCTGGGTCAGGGCAGGCGTTAAAATGGGGCAAACACACCACTGCTTAAGGAAAACACACAGAAGCAATAGCAGAGCTCCAAAAGGAAGACATGGAGGTGCTTTTCTTCCAGCATGCACGTCGACACAGAGCACAGGACAAACAACAGCAGCTTCTACAACACCAGCAGGGACCCCAAAGGCAACGCAGAAGGCAGGAGAGGATATTCCGCACTAGGACAACCCTTCTGGGACTCCGGCAACAAGACATCATTCAGAGGTACAGACTCAACTGGCAAGCCATACAGCAGCTGCTGCGCAACATTGAGCCACAGTTGGCACCCAGCTTGCAGACACCCCACACCATTCCACCAGAAACCAAGCTGCTAGCTGTACTCCACATGTTGGCAAACCACTGGTGCCCTGGTTGCCGGGATCTCACAGCCCTCATTCTCTGCCTTCCTACCCAAGGTATTGGATGCCATCATCTCCCTCACACCCCGCCACATCAGCTTCGCCAACACACAGCAGAAGCAGCAGGAGACCAAACAGGGCTTCTACCAAATCAATGGCTTCCCACACGTGCTTGGTGCCATTGACTGCACACATGTACGCATTGTGCCACCTGCTGCAACCGAACATCTATACTGCAACAGGAAGCACACACACTCCATCAATGTGCAGGCCATTGTCGATCACCGGGGATTGATCACCAACATAGGGGCAAAGTATCCTGGGAGTGTACATGATTCATTCATCTTCCGTCACTGCACCATCAATCAACACTTCCAGGATGGACGATATGGAAATGGCTTACTTGTTGGTAAGTACAGAAACCTACTTATATACACACTGCACAGCAACCCTCTAGAACAAACAACACATACACCACTACATTGACAAGTGGCCAGGAAGACACTGAGGTTGTGTTACTGCTAGGCATGTGTGATATCCTGACCCATTTGCATACACACCTATGGACAAATGACAGATCCAAATAACAACAGATGCCACTCCACAGACACAAGGGAACAATTTAAAACAACACAATGACAATGACATGGCCTCAACTGGCAGTACAACTTGGAAGATTAATCTTTCAATATCACATCAATAACACTCAATCAAACACCCTTCCAAGCAATAAGTACTGTAAAAAGGGTGTGTAATGTGTTTTGCTGCAGGTCAAACACCGTGACACACATAGCATGATGATGATGATGACTACAATGAAGGTGACATGGAATCATTGAGGCAGTACCAATATCTCACATCACTCCTGCTCCGACATTGCCCACTACCAATAAGCAAGTGGACTGTGCTAAGAACACATATTGATGTGACAATATTGAAAGTGCACATTCCTACACATACGGTTTGAGACAATTACACATATACACAACAGATGTGCAAGCATATATACCGTCTGACACTGTAAATGACAACCTCACAACCAAATTAGCCAGCTGAACTACAACATGTTCAGTAGTATAAGTAAACGTTTGAACCTGAGTCGAATTGCCAAGGGCAGAGAAATAGGTCTGCAGAGAACTTGTCGCACATGGGATATTTGTGCATAGTCAATTGTCAACACGCCAGTGCTGACAACTTATGAAGATGTGTTGTACATTGTCACCTTGCCAAATCTAAGGGCCTCACTGATGTTCAACTAATTCTATTGCATATGTTAAATTGGATGGGATGTCCAGGCCATATAGATGCAACCATGTTACCACCTCTGTGAAATTAATTCTGTGTATGGAAGTATCATGTCACCCCCAGTTAAGACACATGGACACCTCTTTCACATGACATAATGCAAGGGAGTACACAATGAACTGCAACTCTACAAAAATACCGCTGACATCCGGTCAATCAGCCAAACACCAGTTCAGATAATGAAACAACCCAATGCTGATGGTACATTCTAGAAGCCTAGGATTCCACACAATAACACAAACACTGATGAGTCACAGACAACACAAGAGAACAACAGCCATGCAAAGTGATAATCATGGTGCAAGCAACATCAACATTTTCTCACTCATTTTCTCTTTCAGCTGATCAGGGGTATGGGATCCAGCAATGGATCATGACACCATTTGCAAACCCAAGAACAGCATCAGAGCTTGCCTATAATGAGGCACATCGGAGGACATGCACCATAGTCGAGAGGACCTTTGGCATCCTGAAGTCAAGATTCAGGTGCCTCGACATCACCGGAGGCAGCCTCCTATACTCACCAGAAATGGTCTGCAAGATCATTTTGACCTGTGCCATCCTGCACAACATATGAGTAAGGAGGAACATTCCCCTATATGAACCCGACCCACAAATGCCTTTTTGCATAACATTATCCCTAAGAATCATAATCAGAGTGTAGCCTCATGGAGCGTTGCAGAAATACTTATTAGGATACAGAAATATCCACATCACATTTGATGGGTATGAATGTACACCCAACTTCACACACACTGTAAATGACATGTATCCTATCCATTTCACATTTGAAGGGAAATAGCAGAGGAGCACAGCTATTTCACACATACATGTTGGCAACATGGTTCATTGCAGCATATGGCACACAACTAAGACACCATCAATCACTAAGGAAAAAATGCCTCATGCATGAGGCAGTGGATGTGCTATAGCATTGGTAGCAAGAAGGTATGACCAGACCCTTGATAGCAGTAAGTGTGACATCAGCTATCTTTGCAAGGAGTATGTGTGACAAGAAATCCATATAAGCAGCAAATGGATAGCACGAGTGCCCCAGGTATGACTAGCATTGCTCACAAGACGTCCCCTGCACATGCCATCCAACGTCATAAGTCCTGTCACTGCCATGTTCCCTGTCTCACCACACCCTTCTTCAGGGTGCCCTGGAAATGGAATATTTGTACCCAGATAATCCCTCATCTAAACACACCCAGACTCACATTCTGACTCCAGTGTGCTTCCCTCTTTAGTATGGTATGCCATAGTCATTGTTCTTCTGTCTGCATGGACTTCTGGTTGAATAATGCACTGCCTTGTAGTCTGTAGGACCTGTAATCACCTGTCCATTGTTTCCTAAGTGAAAGGTACTGTTGGGCCTTTGAACTTGATTCTCACCTATAGGACTTGTGAGAGACTGAAGCTGCACACACCTGTGTGCACCTCCATGCAGACCAGCCATTTGAACATGCACTGCCCTTGCAGCTGCCTGGAACGGCATAGAAACTGCCATTATATGTATAACACTGTTATGCATTGCCGTATAAATCACCTGGGTAACACAGGCCTTGGGTTATTGTGTTACATTCCAACACACAGGACAAATACAGTTTTCATTTTCCACAGTGTTGTTCCAGCTTTGACCAGTCTCAGTCTGCTCACTGTGTATTTTTCCTTGTTCATTTTTGTTCCTGATTGACCCTGCATCCTGTTAGCCTGACTGGTTCCTGTCTTTGTGTCACCATAAAGGTTCCCTGTGGCTACATTTGTCTCATAGTTGCTTTCCATGCCCTCACTCTCCTCCTGGGGTATTGTGTCATGTAGGTCTATAATGAATACTCAAATACATTGTATAGCATAATCAGTTTACTTATCGTATCATGGGGTGGAACTTGTCTTCAAATAGCCTGATCATAGCCCATCCCTTGTCTGGGTTTCATGTATGCATGAGTGACAAATAGGGTCTGTGTACCATGGCTGTATGCATGGATTGAGTATGGTGCCTCCAGCACAACTCACAACTTTAGATAATGTGCATGAAATGTCAACACATGTTTATACCCTGACAGTCCACACACGGATTCACATTGCCCCAAACATATTGATAGGGCTTGCGTAGTGAATAGCTGTGAGATTAATCAGCACAGAGGCACTGGTGTTCCCGGCTGCAGTGGGAATTTTAGAGGCCACCCTGTGTACAAATGTTGTGATGAGACCTGCCGGTTTAAAATTCCTGATCCATTAACTTTGTCAGCACACCAAGGTTGCCCTGTTGTCAGTATCATAAAACGTCTGCAGTGCCATAGCTAGACTATCCCCATGTGTGTTCTCAATTCCTCTGCGTCTTTTCTTCAATTCAGCTGTGAAGGATACTTTTTTAAATGCAGGAAATGGCTCCACAGAACCATGAGTAGACCTGCATGTAACTGTGACAACATGGACCCCAATAATGACACAAGCTACACATGGCCCCACACACTTGAACTGGACACCTTTGTGCAATTAACTACTGGAAATATGTGCACACGTGCTGCTTGGTCTGCTGGTCCTCCGCTGCCACAGGAGAAACATAGGTCATTTATATGACTCAAACTGTGGCGTGACATTACATTTGTGGATTGGTTTTGGGACTCGGTGTCACAAACACCGTAACCACATAGCATTTTCCAATGCCTGACTTATGGGTAGCATACAAACAAGTGATCAGGAAGTGGTATCCAACATTCCAAGACATGTGATGGCCTAGTCTTGGAACTTTGCCATGATCAACCGTCTTCTATCTATCCTGTGCATGGTTTGTCATTGGCGATGCTTATGTCCCATAAAAACCTGGGAAGTTCGCACAGCATGTGTTGCTACGTGTATGACAAACACATTTCCTTTCACATTTCCACACTGAATAGCATCTGATGGTTGGCCACATTGAGAACACATGCATACAAGCACATTTAAGAAAACGCGTCTTATGATGTTCACACAGTGGGACAGCTACATTAGTAAGAGCCAATTCACACACATTGACACAAAGACAATGAGTTACTGTATTGAGTTGAGTAGCCTTGCTATCCTCTATTGACGCACAACATGCCCAAACTGGGTAATACCAGTTTGTATTCCACACGTTTGGCCATCTATTGCGTCAGTGAAGAGTGCAAATCCGGTACAACAACTAGAGGATCATGGTCCACAGTAGTATGATCTGTCACATGTGCCCATACACCGGAATGCACAATGTAGGTGCAAACAGCCTCTCTGTATAGTCACACCTGTCATGTAGTATTAAAATTGAGAAATTACCCAAACTCAGTAAAAGACAGACATTTTTACGCATACGCGTCAAAAAAGACACACATGCTTAAAAAAATGCTGCATATGTGTGAAAAAATGACACTCACTGCCATGATACATCCATTGGCCCTGAGCGGTAATTCCCACACTGTACCCCATGAAATTGGTTAAGTATGAAAAATAATTGAAAATATGGATGCAGGGTAATTTCTAAGCATGTGTGTCAAAAAAAAAAAATTACGCACAGACCGTAAGCGTCATAATATTTTGACGCATAAGAATAAAAACGCACTGCATTTGAGGCAGGAAATGATGTAGTAGGATATCCTGTTTACAGAATTGGTACAGTGGGTGTACTTTCACTTTCACTTTGCAGTCTGTGATTTTTCCTGACTGTGTGGCTGTGTTTGGACTTGTCTCTCTGTGTATATTGTGAATTTGTCTCCTGTGTGGTCTTTAAATTGTCTTTTGGTGTTCCCTAAGTGTCTGTGTTATCCTGTGTAAGTGTATTTTTGCTATTTCTGGTGTCTAATTTTGTCTTTGTACTGTTGGGAGTCTGTTGTGGGTAGTGTTAGTTTTGGGATAGTTTGGCTATTTTACTGTTAATTAGTTTTCATTTCCTTCTCCTACTTTCCCTTCATTATCCCCTGTACCCCTTAATTACATCTTTTTTTTCGAGCATGTTGGGTAGGCCACGTCTTGGTAGGATGGTAGAGGAGGAGCTGGGGGGATTTATTTGGCTGGTGTGCCACTTCCTCCCATTAATGATTGAAGCAGGTGGCCGTGTGATACAGGGGTATCACACAGAGGCAAGGAGGCTCCGGTGGGCAAAGGTCCTGTATCATTTAAAAAGAATCTACAACACACTGCGCAACGACCACCAGCTGAAACACCGTTGGGCTGACCTGGTTGCCAGGGAGCAAGACCTGCTGGACCACCTGGGGATTGTGATCGGTGGCCCTGTTGGTGAGTACAATTCAGAGTAATGTGCACATTTAAATACTCTGTAGTGACAGTAGCAGATTTGTTCATATGCTGCAGGCAATGTTTTTGGACATGTGGAATGCAAGTTAAACATACAGTTGCCGTGAGTCATACAATAATTTCTACACATTACCGTCATTTGTTGACGCAACAGCTGCAATAACTTACAAAACACAACAGGAGACTGTAAATTAGTGCTACCTTCACATCAATAGATGATGCAAATGTGACTCTAACATGTGTTTTATGCATTGTCTGTGAGTATACCAGGAAAGACTTGTTTTTAATCCAGATATTTTCAAGAAATAATGTGTCCCTCAATTACTTCTGATACATGTCTGAACTGGATTCTGACACATACGTAACAAGTTATATCTGACCTCAGGTAACATCTTAGGCTGATAGTTGGACTTGGTTGTGCCGCAATTAAATTAGGGATTGATGCCAAAAGTAATGCATACGGGTTCATATCAAAATGTTTGGTGCAACTCACCATAGCTGTGGCACATAAAATGAAGCAAATGATATAAAGTGAGGGGTAACAACTATCCATGGCCCTCTGTACATTGTACCTGTGTGTTTTACATTGGTCTTAGTCACCATAGCTGGCCCCGAGCTAATGCATTTGCAATCTGTGTTACTCTATTGCCATGTACTTCTCATAAGTTATGGGATCATCATGGGATATGTGACGTTGGGGAATGCATGATGACAATGGATTAAGTGCATGATGTCATGCAAGGGTCCACTGACCAATTCCATCATACATATAAAGTAGACTATTACTTAGCTAGTTTAGTTTGGCACACCCATTCTGATCAAGTGCAGCATATGTTTAATAACTAACCTCCCAGTATGGAGGCTATCACTGACATGGGTGTATGCTAAGACCAGCATTCCTGTGACTGCTCTCATTCCGAAGGTACATACAAATTGAAAACTACATCAGCATGATTGCCACACTGGTACATTTGCTAAGCCATGTATTAATAATATCACGGTGTCAGTTTGCTATATATCCGATGATCAACCAAATTGACAAATGTAAAATGAAGAATGTGGCTCATCTGTGATTTCTGAAACCCATATTGGGTAAACAGGGCAATGAGAGACACATTTCAGGTGCAATGACTACACTGTGCCATGCATTCTGTCATGCATGAATACAATATACACTGTCAACATATAACACCTTGTTGTATCCAAATATGAAAATTGGTCAATCCATGGCTAGCCTCAAACTGACACCAAATAATGCACAGGATCCCTGCCGGTATGGTGTCATAGGGGGCATATGCGGCTCAGGGTACCCTTTTAATGTAGCATATGTAACCTAGACACAACACAGGCCCTACATGTAAGGGATCAAAGAAAGCATGATATATCATGCCCTTAATTCAACCCACAGGTGTGTCACACAGTAAAGGATTGTCCTTTGATGCCCAAGCCACAATACCTGAGTGATTGGTATTGCAGTCCTCCAGGAAAGTGGCTTTGCATGTCTCTCATTGATACACATGATGAGAGGAGTACACTCTGTAATCAAGTCTGCAAACAAATGATGGAGCATGTTTGCCACCACATGATAGTTAGGGCCACTGCATGTGTGCAGATATGTGTGTATCACTCACTGGAGCGGCCGGGTCTGTACATGTTTGCAGTGGTATGTCGGTTGCAGTATCATCATGCCTGAGAGGATTGACTTTCTGATTTAATCTTACACACAGTAATTGCATTTGGAAGTGTTGTACAGTGCACAGACATTGAGCACATTTCTCCCTTCCATGCTTTACAGGTGGACCTGCCCCCTACACTATCGTAGAGATGGCTCGATTTGCAGACCCAGACATCTCCAGTAAGTGTTGATATTTCTGTTCTGTGTTGTGTTTGCTGCTGTTGTGTGATTGACTCCTGTGTGTTGGACACATAACAAGGTATGATGCGCTGGTAAATGATCGGATATGTTCCTTGAGTGGAGTATCAATTTTTTTCCATCTTTGAGTTGGGCAATCATTAGCGTATAATCATATTTTGGGATTGTAGGCACGGCCATGTGAATAGGGTGACTTTTATGGATAAAACTTTTATTAGGAAAATTTAGCAGAGGACCATATTTATGATTTAGTCAGCAAGTCAGACCCTGAATCTCACAGATTCGGAAGCCAAAGTCTTACCCACAGACCCACTAATGAACATGTTTGACTGTATGTTTGACTTCCTAGCAGCATGTAGCTCCACATGTTGTGCTACATGTATGTGGCACCTGAGTACAATGTCATAGGTGTGCATGCAGCTCATGGCCAGATGTGTGCTTGCATCTATCTGCTTGTTGTAAGTCATGTGTTACTGGTATGAAATGATGTTGACAATTGTCTGCATTTCCAAACACAAATGTGGATGGGATTGTTCAAGGTTTGGGTGTATCCTAGTTGGACATCCTCCTTACCTGTGGTGGACTGCCCAAACCCATGTACAGCTGTTCAAAGCTTCTGGGGTGTCCTAGATGTTGGAAAGTATTTGTTGCTTGTTCACCCCCCCCCCCTCAGGCACAGACAGAGGGTTATGAAATGTGTACCTAGGACTGATGATCCAAGTTTAGTACACAGACATGTAAATCTGTAAATCACTTGTCCAAAACTAGGATACCCAACTCATGATTAGCAACTGCATTCTAGCCTGGCAATTCCATTTACAACTCACAGATCTTGTGGCCCTTGATTGTCATCCAGAAGTTAGTCATTAGTTGGCCTGTCACATGTGGAGGACTTGCAGCATTTTTTACGTGACAAATGGCTGAACAATGATGCACTGGTCATTTAAGTTGTTACACATCTTTTAGAGCACTGCTGTGCTGTTTGATAGGACATATGTAGGCTGTGTTGGCATGTACTTGCTCAGGGACAATCAGTGATCTGTATGATGATGTGCCCTGTTTCTGGTACATTAGATGTATTGTCTGATTTACTTCAGTAGCTATATCACACAATGAAGTACCTAATGTTTGGTTAACAGCTGCCAATATGAATCCCATCCAGATTCGGGAGTTTCAGCGCCGGGCGATGCGTTACGACACATTCTGGATGTGGAGTCTGGATTCCGCAACATGGCAAGGCGTTATTGCCATAAAAGAGCCTCTGGAGTGTGGAGGGCATTTGCCCAAGGGGGGCCTTCCGTGTCCACCACAGCCACCACCACCAGTACCACCACTACCACCCAGGTGGCACCAACCATAGCAGGCACCTTTGCTGGACCGTCAACCTCCACTGCTCCAGGACCTATCACAGCACCACCTGCACCTCCTCCTACACGCATGGCACCGACAAGTGGACATACTTCTTCACCTGGCACCCAGACCCCCCTTGCTGCAATCATTGACCCAGCAGATTTTCAGCGGATGCAGCGTGACATTGACCGTATGTTGAGGAAAATGAACAGGCTGCAGAAGGAGGTGACACAAGTGAAGGAGGGTGCTTGCCATAAAGAAGACCCTGCGGAGGGCGAAATTGTAAACATTTTACCCTCAGCCATGATTCCCTCCCCTCCCTCCTCTTTTCTGGTTCTTTTCATTAGTGGGTTTAGGGGGGTTAGTGTTAGGTTAGAATAGGCTGTTAGTTTAGTTAGTAGTAGTGGGTGGGGGGTGGGGGTATGATACTTTTAATATATGTTTTTTATTATGTGTGTTTATGATGTTGGGGTTTTGATGTTTAAAAAAAAATACAAAAAAATATAAATTTGTTTAGTATAAGATAGTATGTGTTTAGGTTAGTATAAGTTGTCCTCCATGTGTCCCATCTTATAAGGGGGGCGGGGGGTTGATGTTTAGATCGTTTCATTAAATGTGATAAGTAAGTTTAGCTTAGGTTAGTTAGGGCAGTTGTGGGTAATGTGTAGTTAGGATAGGTTAGGTTAGGTTAGGTGTTTCCCCAGGTTTTAGCTTCCTTTTGTTTTTACTGTTAAATAAATATTTAGGTAATCCTTTACAGTATGTGTCACATGCTTGGGGATCAGGGCCTTGGCATGGGGGAACAGTGTAATTAGTATTTGCATTTGTGTCCCATACTGCAACCAAATCCCAATTGAGCTGCTACATTGGCAGCTACAGCAGAGCTACTTTGCTAAAAATCTGCCATCCATTGCACCCACCACTCAAGGTTACTATGGATTCCAAAGTGTTGTTAATTTTTGATGTATGTTTTAAATCTCACATACTTTGCTACCAGATTTGGTATTGAGGACACTGTGTTAAGTCTGCCTGCAGCCTGATGTTCAAGTGAAGCCTTATAAGGTGAGTGGTAGTATGATCTCATGTAGTATGGTATACATAACTCACACCTATCATTTGTTACATTGTTCAGCCAGGTTACATATTTGTACGTACACTCAGACACATCCATTCATGCTGTATGGTGTATGTTAGGAAAACTTTGGGTCAAATGTCACATACGTAAATATTGGCTTGAAGAAAAAGTTGAAGGCAATCATTTTTGGCTTAGACATCCCTAGAGGAAGCGTTTTTCTATTTCCCTCATAATTAACCCTCAGGAAGGGCAGATGATGGTACAATCCAGACCACAGTGCATAGTTATCAGCCAACATTCTTTCAGGTCAGTTGTTTTGACATTCTATAATCATTGACCTGAGGTAAACATCACTGATCTCCCTCACGGTTGATGTGTCACATTACACAGAGACAAAGTTGTGTAAGTGCTGTTTATTTTAAAGTGCTGTAGTGCTATATGTACATTATCCTTGATTGTGAGCCCATTAGTGTGACACCTTCCATTGTGATCCTACACAAGGGCAAAAGGACATGTCATTGTACATGCTTGGGTGAAGTGTCAGACAGTGCAGAGGGACAGGATTTGCCAATAAGTTAGTGAGAGACAATCACAGGACAGGGTGACGAGATGAACAGTGCTTGTGAGCAGCTGTTGCAAGACTGGCATGTTACAAAGCACAGGACCTTGGTTATAGGTGGCCATGTGGCAGGGACTAGTACTACCGGGTACTCTCACGAGTGAAGGTGATCTGTTCCATGTCTTCATCTTCTGATGTGTGTGTTGTCTCCTCTGCCCTTAGTGGTGGTGGTTGTGAAGGGGCAACACACACCTTAGTGTTTGAAGACGTGGAGTCAGACATCCCGGTAGCTGCCAACTGTGGGGTTATTAAGGGCAGTACTGCAGCAAGGAGGAGCTGCTGGTTCTTAAGTATAGCAGTCAAATCACTGTGGTAGGCAGCCAGGTCGGCCCTGAGGGGGTCAATATTGCATTTGTGCACGCGTTGACAGAATTGTTGTTGGAGGTGTTGTGTCAACTCACTTACAGCTGTGCTGATTTCCTTCACACTTTTTCCGAGTTCATGCAAGATTGATGTTCGCCCTTGCATGGCTGCTGCCTGTTCTGCAGTTGACATCATGCACAAACGCACCCCTCTAGGCTGGCTGCCATATTTTGCATCCCCACCCGCACCTCCTTGGCCAGCTCCCTCTGTACTCCAACTACAGTCCTCTCAAAGCTGGTGCCAGTGTCGTCACTGTCCTCAGCTGGGTTAGAGCTGGCAGGTCGTACAATTGGGGTGGTGGGTGGGTCCTCTGTGATGGCTGCTGTATCTGTGCTCCTCCTTGCGGCTGAAGATGGGGTCTGGAGGGTCCCAAGGACATCTTGGAGGGTCTGCTGGATGATGTTTGTCAGCTCATCATCCATGACATCTGCGAAGTCCAGGACAGACGTATCCACAGGAGAGCCATCGTCCTCTGCAATGAGATATGGTACAATTAGTGTGTCTGTGTTATGGGTTTTGTAATGTGACATGCCTGCCTTCCTATTTGTTGCACATTGTGATCTTGGTTCCGGTTCATTACTCCAGTCTTTCCTATTAGCATTCTCCCATGGCCTATGCCCCACCTGCATGTCACATGTATTGTGGTCAGTTTGGGGACTTGTCAGCATCACATCCTCTAGGTGTTGGTTCTGGCCAAATTATGAATTGCCACCTTCTTGTCCTACTCAACCCTCCGTCTACTTCCATTCTCATGGTGAGGCCTTGCACTGGCTGTGGTTGTTCTGATGGCACTAGCACCACACTTCACAATCTGGAACTGACCCAGTCACATCCAGCTATATGTTGCTGAGACCTAGCATAACTATGTATAGCATTGTCATGGCACAGTACATATGTCAGCATTGGTAGTGTGTAATGTTGATGTTGAGGAATGTGTGCTACATTGGATTGCACTGAGGGAAGAAAAAATCTCCATTGTCTTTGTCTGAATTATCCGAGTCCGAGTGATGGTCATGCATCTCATCATCCGTGTCAACGATCTTGGAAATAATAATGGGGGAGGAAATGTGTTTGGATTTGGCCACACATTTTTTGGATGGTCTAGATAATATCCCCTCCTTTAAAGGAGGCCTTTGAGGAGCTGCGTCCTCTGTCTTGTGTGAGGAACTCTCACTAGTCAGTAGCGTTGTTTTAGAATTTTTTGAAGGGCGAGGACGCTTTCTGGTATCCCCTGCAGACTGGGCCAGCATGGTTTTAGAAACCAACTTGACAACGGAATTTTCCAAATATTTTGATAATTTTTCCCATGAAGCTGAAACAGTTTGTTCAACTGATAATTGAATGAAATCATTCAAGTTATCCTTAATAACCTCTTCCTCCTCCTCATTTAAAAGTTGGGAGACAGGGGAGCTGTCCATCATGACAGAAACGAAGTGCCAGAGAGATACTGAGAAAACATGGTGAGGAAGAGGTTGATCTCCTCACAGACAGTCAAAGAGAAAGGCCAGGCTCCCCGTAGGGGCGGGGAAAAAAACACCAGAGGCCGAGCCGAGGAGTTCCGAAAGGAAAACAACTTCGGTCGCATCAGGAAACGGAGCAGGAGTTGGAAAACCAAAGGTAAATAGTTGTGTGCAACTGAAGCGAAGGACTTCCCGGTATTTTGATTCCCCTCAACAGCCGGTTAAAATGGCGACCGCGCGTAGAGGGGAAAACGGTAAATTATGCGGAGCGCGAGGCAGCAGTGCGGCTACAAGCCGGCTGAAATATCAATGAACATGCGATTTCCTAAGCGCGTGGAAAACAAACATATTACCACTGTAGCGTATAAATACAAATGTGTAAATGAAGGAGGGGGAAATAATACTTATCTTGACTGGGAGCAGCAAGAAAAGAGGGCCATTCTCAGTCAAGATAGGTATTATTGGGACTGGTCGTTAGTGATTGGTGCATTGTGTTAAACTACTCTTCGTTTCCCATTGGCTACTGTTGTTTCGCCTTATAGGTTCTGTAGTTTTCTTCTTGACTGCAGCTGCTGTTTAAAAATAAAGAGAAGAATTAAGCATAATAGGAGCCTCCGGTCTTGCCATAAAATGACCAGATATGCCATTAAAATACCGGCTGATGGCAACTAGCAGTGGGGGAGAGTGAAAGAATAGGGTTGTTTTCTCCGTTTCTCTTGACTTCCTGGCTGGGGAAGTATTCTTTGTTTGACTCACATGTTGTAGCTGGTAGCTCCATTATTATATTTGTAAAAGAGATTATAAAATGATATCGCTGTCCGTTTTTCGTCTAGACAGGGCAACAGATAAGTGTGTTTAACTCCAGCTCTAGGTACCTCAGGCCTTAACTTCAGTCCGTCCTTCTGGACGGGTGCAGTCAAGCAAAGACCATTTTGTGAGATGTTCTAAGGTTTTTCTTACTGGTGGAAGCTTCATGAAGGGACACAGTCTACCCTGCACCCTCCTCTTCACCGGGTGCCCCATTGAGGCTGTGGGGCTGCAAACGTGGTCTGTATTTTTTTGTTTTAATTTTCCTGGGGCTGGAAAGGAAGTGCTCCACATCTTCTCTATGTCGATTACCATAGTAGTATCGCTGTCAATCATTTGCTCAGCCCGTAAGGAGGCAGCTTAGGTGGGTTAGGCGAAGGAACAAGGCTTGGTGCAAGGTTGAAGATCGACTTCTCTATACACTCCTGTTCCTCGGAGGTCATTTCACCAAAATACCAGGGATAGCGGAAGTGACATCACAGGCATTTTGACCTTTACTTTCACTCACACACACATGCTTACACATACACATATATATTCACTCACCCTTAAGCATGCAAACAACAAATATTTAAAAGCATTTTTACTTACCTCAGCTGCCAGATAGGATCATATTCCAGCTAATTGTACTCTATTTTGTTTTATTACTTTAACACTGATTAATATGATAATATTCACTAGTAGCGTAAAAAAAAGATGACTGAAAAAAGGAAAGTGGAGCCCCGACTGAGGTCCATAAGGAGGAGCTGCCAATGTGTTCTTGGTATTGATTTTGTCACCTCTGAGGCGAGGGGTCACAAAGGCAGTGCCAGGGGTTGCAAGGGGCAAGCCAAGGGTCGCAGCTATGACCCCTGGCAACCCCTACATGACCTCCATGTCCTCTTCTGCCCTGGCCTGGGTGCTGTCGGTGCAGAAATGTATCTGGAAGGAGCCCCAAACCAGCCCTTACTGCTACACTGTGGATTGCCAGGATGAAAAGCTAGGTTATTTTACCATAAAAATGTATGGACAGAATCGGTTATAAAGGTAGACCAATGGTTTTATTGATGGAACTACTGGTTTTATCTATAGAACTGTTGGTTATCCAAACAGATCTATTGGTTAAATTGATAGAACTATAGGTTTATCAATGTATTATAATTGTATTGTTCTATCTGAGTACATATTGTAACATTAGTTTTAATGACACAAGTGTTGAGCGTATCAATTTTACCGATTTTGGTGTTGCAAATAAAGATCATTGTAGTAAATATAACCATCATTTTCGTTATCATCACAGGTAGAAAGGAAGAGTTACCAAGATTGAGCTAGCACTTGGCAGCTGACCTGAAACAAGGTGCCAGCAGATGTGCATTGTAATGAGGGCCGGGCAGGGGTACACAGAGTCAAGGATGCCCAAGAAATGAGAATAGAGCTGCAAATGGAGGAGGGAAGCAGTTGACGGGAATCACACTGATACTCCCCACTGGGTGACCAGGGAGATGGCAAGGTGGTGGAATTGCAAATCATGAACTTTTGCAGGCACGGGAACATGTCTCTGGATTAAGGAGTGTTGGGGCAACCCTGATAAATTAAGGTGGGAGCAGATGTTTTTTTTCACAATGAGCGTGTGTAGTGAGAGATCCAATGTGCATCTTACCACACACTGTCAACTACTAAACCCAGCTGCTAAGGCCTTCCATTGACCTTTCCCAATTCTTCTCCAAAATGATGCGAGTCTTGTAAAAGTAAAGTCCTTATTGCTTCTTCGCTTTCAATCCTTAAGGGACCAGAAATGCTAGTTAAAGGCCCCATCAGGTTTTAAATCCAATGGGAACACCACAGGGATGAAGTTTTTCTCCCTGAAAGCAGATTAAGTACCTGGATTGGGCAACACATACACAAAATGGTGCAGAAATAGAGATTCCCACATGTTATTCCTGAAAAACTGCACTGGAGGAGCAATTCTACTTGTGGAGTTATGATGCCCACCTTATTGGAAAATCCCAAGGGAGGAGAAGGGGGCATGGTGGGCTTCCAGGATGTTTTTTTATTATTATTTATTAACGTGCAGTTAATTAAAACCTTTACATGTACAGTAGCCCAAATAGCATATAACATAATTCCGCGCACCATACCTAAGTATAAAATGCATTTGAATCGTTTTTTAAAATGCTACTAAATGGAAACGGTAACTAGATAACGAAGGCATATATTAGTGGCTTAGCATTTGTTGAACTCAAATTCTTGACCATGCAATCACCTGAGTCTATCCTGGCTCTAAACGTATCTTCATTATGCCACTATAGCTGCTTGATAAATTTCCATAAGGTGCTCAACCGGTTCTAGCAGATAAGTAGGTGCATGGACATATATATTCAGTAAACAAAAATGTTGAAAGAAACAAATGGCAAATCTGTATGCCTCCAGTAAATTATAAAGTGCTTATTGCCTATTGAAGAGTTTGGTTAGTAGAGGTCATTGAATATAGGAGCTTACCATTCTATAAAATGTTCATAAAACTCAGGAATTTCGCCCGCAATAAAACCATTAAGTAGATCAATAACTAACCCTTGTGCATATTGACTAAAACATTCACATTAAACGTGGACATTTTAAAACTCTTAAATTCAAAATATGTCGTATATTAACTGCAACTGCACTGGTCTTATTTCAGGGTCATATTGCTAGGCCTTCTAAGTTGTATCAGAGACAGAACAGCAAAGGACGTGTTGGTAAAGTCATAAGTGGGCTATGAGGTTCTTGGCATGTATTGCTAGAAATCTCACCAGTTTATAATTAATTTGTGGATAGGCCAGGTCCAAGGCTTTCTTTACAGCCAGCCGACAGGATCGAACACCTCACGTAACAAAAGTAGGTTTCTGCAGTTGGAGACAGGCTTCTCTTAGGGCGAGCAGATGCAGATCAGGTGAACGATGTCCTCTTTCTCAGCACCACCATCTACATGATGTCACACCACCATGCTTCCATGCTGGCAGATCAGCCAGTGACGGCAGAGCCCCTAGTCGCAAGGCTAGCAGTTGGCATTTCAAGTGAGCCAGATACATTATGCTCAAATACAGTGCTGGCTCCAAACTACTATAATTGTGAATGACCATCCAGGCATGTGGCCAGACAGCAAACTTACACTTATCGTCCAATAAAGATTGTAACTTAGCTATTCTATTCAGTGCACAACAGAAAAGATGGAGTTCTTATTTATCATACCCTAAGTGTAACATGTGAGTCTCTTGAAGGGAACGTTGTAGATAATTGCTGTAAACTGATTTGGATCACTGGCTACAGAATGTCATAGTGCAATAATGAATGGGTTCATGTGATTTCTTCTAATTTTGAACCAGGTTTTGCTCGTATGAAACTTTCTTACTAGCTGTTGCTGCTTAAGGCCAAATTCTAATCCGACTTGAGATAGTGATGCACGTCAAAGAAGTCAAAAGACATGCGTGCTGACTTTGTTTTGTTGCTGGTCCAAAATTAAAGTGTCTTTCCCATGTAATTTCGGCACTCCCATATGCTACTGATGGAAGACATTTTGCAGACATAACAGACACTAATGGCTTAAATGGCGGCTCATTCAATTTCTTGGAAAGAGCACAGAAGGCAAAGGTCAAAGCCTTGCATTTCTGTATAATGTATTGTTTGTGCACAGAGAAGTTCAACTTGTTGTCTATGTTGAGACCCAAATATTCATAACACCTAACTTCTTCTAACGTTGTGATATCTAGGTTCAGATTAAGGGCCGGGCCAAAGGTGTTCCACATAGACATGGTTTTTGATTTGCTGATGTTAATTTCCAGTTTATCGGCTAAAGCAAATTTTGCCAGTAAATTGACTGACCTCTGTAGACCCACTCTTGTGTGACTCAGAAGAACAATGTCATCTGCATATGAGAGATGTGATATAGGTCATGTCCCTAGCTTCGGTGAATGTGAGTTAAACTCATCTAGCTTAGGGGACAGGTCGGCCATGAAAAGATTAAACAAGTGCGGGCACGGATGCACCCTTGCTTGAGGCCAATATTTGTTGGAATCTTCCTCGATTGCCTTGTACCATCTGCAAGCTTGATCTGGACCCACGTTTGTTCATACAGCATTTCTATGGCTCGCAAGATTCTATTATGCAGCCCCCATCTTTTTAACTTCCCCCATAGGTGGGATCTGATCACACAACAAAAGGCGCTTTCAAAATCTATACAACATCAGTGCAGTTTTTTTTTAGGTTCCTAGATCTGTCAGCTATAACAGTTAATGCATAATATGTTAATCATAGAGACATAACCCTTCCGGAAGCCAGTTTGATTTAGGAAGACAAGGTTGACAGAGTTAGAGCAATCTACCAAACCAGCTAGAATTAAGTAGGCATAGTACTTAGCTTCCGAGTCAATTAGAGAGAACAGTCTGTAATTGGCCAGGTTAGATTGTCCCCTCTGAATATCGGGTTGATGATAGATCCTCCCCAGCTATCTGGAATAGTACTACTGAGTTCTACCTCAATAAATAAAGTTACAAGTGGCTTGGACCAGCATTCCGGATCTGGCTTGAAAATATCCTGCAGAAAGCCTTTAGAGCCAGGTGCACTATCACTATGCCCTTTCCTGATCATTTGAGCTACCTCCTCTGTTGTGTATGGAGGGGAATATGGCAGATCCTGCATGTTACTTATTTGAGATTCCAACTGGGATTCTATCCGTTCTTGGATGGTAAATGAGTTAGTAAAATAAATTGTCAAACTTTCTTCAGAAATAGACTAATAACTAATAGCTCTTGTCTCCCGGTTGATTCCATTGACTGTAGTCCAAAAAGACCTGGTGTTAGCTAGTTACGAATTGAAAAGTAGTCTTTACCAAAATTGTCCTGCTTCTCATTCTGCTCTAGCCATAACTGTTGTTTGTAGCTTTTTCTTAAGCATTTTATGGTCTTGCACACAGTTGTTTTGACATTTGGGGGCATATTTATACTCCGTTTGGGCCGAATGTGCGTCAAAAATTTTGATGCAGATTCGGCACAAGCCCTGCACCATATTTATACTGTGATTCCTGACCCCGCGAATGTCAAAAATCCTCCGTGTGCGTCATTTTGTGGATGCGGGAAACCGCCTTGCGTTAATGACATACAAGGTAGGCGTTCCCGTCCAAAAAATGACTTTAAGGCCTGTGCACCATATTTACACTCCCGCGTCATTTTGACGCACAGGAGGGGGCGGGCCTTAAAAAACGCCACCCAGCCTGATGTGCGCCGTTTTTTAATGGCTGGGTGAGGGCAGGCGTTAAGGGACCTGTGGGCTCACTTCCATGGTCTCTGACCATGGAAGCCGTCCAGAGGGGCCCTTCCCTGCCCCCAGGGACACCCCCTGCCACCCTCGCCCACCCCTGGAGGACACCCATGGATGGGGGGGACCCATCCCAGGTAAGTTGTGGTAAGTATAATTTTTTTATTTTTTTAAAGTGGCATAGGGGGGGCCAATTTGGGCCCCCTTACATGCCACTGTGCCCAATGGCCATGCCCATGAGACAAAAGTCCCCTGGCCATGGCCATTGGGCAAGGGGGCATGACTTCTGTCTTTGCTAAGACAAGAGTCATTGCAGTGGGGGTTGTGCGTCAAAAAATGGCACAAGTCTGGTTTGAGACATGATTTTTTACTCTAACCTGACTTGCACCATTTTTTGACGCACAACCCCCATTTTCCCCTACACCGGCGCTGCCTGGTTAGAGTCATTTTTTTTTTACTCTGACCAGCCCTCAGCACCGGCCAACATCAATCCTTAAATAAGGCGCCCGCCTGGCGCATAGGAATGGCGTTACCCAGCGGTAAATTTTTTGATGCAGACCAGCACCGGCGGTTGATAGTAGATGACCAATGAGTTAGCTTGTCCAATTTAACATGGATGCCTATGATGTGCGTCGCCATGATGGACATAAGGTCGATCTGAAGGTCTAAGTTGTCTTATTGTAATTGTAATCGTATTTATATAGCGCTTACTACCCCTGACGAGGGGTCGAAGTGCTTTTCGATGAGTAGCACGCTACTCTGGAACCCAACAAGAATTAGTGATGGATTAGTATTGTTAAATAATGAGTACAGTTTTAGTATTATTATGAGTTAATTTGAGCCGCGGATATGAGAGTTTGTTAGTTAGATTGACTGGAGTAATGGAGGGGTGGAGGAGGAAAGAAATCCAGAAGTGTTAATTGGGAGTATATCCTTCATTTACTCAACCCAAAGGCTTGGGATGAGTAAAGGGGGGCGGAGGGGGAAGAGTATGTGGAAGGGTTAGGGAGAGCATAGTAGCAGGGTGAGATAAATGCAGGAGAATTCAGTAGGGTTGTGTGGGAGGTCACAGTAGTAGAGTGAGGTTTGGTGAGTTAGATGTGGAAGCGGAGGGAAGAGCTTAGGCAGAGATATTTAGGAGATGAAAGTGGTAGAAGGGAATTGGGATGAGTCAGAGTGAGAATGGAGGATAGTTTGATAGAGACATGACATAAGAGTGATGAGTAGATAAGTGTGATAAGATGAGAGCAGGAATTCATAGATATCTAGTATAACAACCCACCCAGGAGCCATGCAATGATCCACGAACATGCCAAGCACAGAAACAACATATACACATACATACATATATATACACACACACACATACACATGAATACACACACATATGCACATACAATACATAATTAGAACCATGGGTAAAAAGATACTTAGTCAAACAGGTTTAAAGAGTGTGTTTGTATTTTATTGTTATGACATAGTAGCAATACATATTTTCTAAAGAAACTATAAATAAATAGAAATATACATATAATCTGAAAAAAATATTTATCAACATAGGCATATGCAGTTCATAGTTGTTTGAATAAGGTGGTTATGAAGGAAAGAGCCAACTCTTGAGTAGTTTTCTGAAGACAAGAAAGTTATCTGTGGCTCTTATAGTTGGGGGTAATGAATTCCATAGTTTGGCTGCTTGGACGGAGAAGGATGTACCACCTATAGTCTTTTTCTTCTTTGGTGGTGTTCTAAGGCGGGGTGCCAATCTTGAGCGGAGGGTTCTTTGTTGGATGTATTACATATTTAATGCTGTAATGGAAGCTTGCAGAGCACTTAATAGAGAAGAGTGTAACAGTGAGAGATCCCCCAGCATGGCCTTGTCTAGGCATTCACTATGTTGACTGTTTAAAGGAGAGTCACTAGTTCTACTATCCAGATGAACCCTAAAACTATGCCCATTCTTCCCCTTGGTGGTGCTGCCCTCATCAGGTTGGGCGTCACTCAGGCCGCTTGAGATTTTTTTTTATCGAAGGTACTGCCATATTTTATGTTAATGTGGTAGTATGCTGGACTTCCTGTAGCCGCCAGGGTGTTTGAGTTCAAATCTGGTCTCACATGGGTGGACACAACACGTTACTGTTAGTCATATTCAAAATTTTCAGCTCCAGAGCTTCTCATCATTCGTTATAGAGATTGACTGTCCTCCATCTCGCGCTGGCAATAAGAACACCACTACTTGCTGTGTTTCCATGTTTTATGCCCAATGTAACGGAGCTTTGAAGCAACCTTGGCATTGGGTGCTGGTAAGCTGTGTTGGATAACAAAACCCTAGTTTCCTTCATCTGATCTTTTTGGTCAGTGAGTGGTTGTGGTTCTTGTAAATTTTCTGTATGAACCATGACCTTTGTAGTGCCCAAGTCCACATACTGCTGTGGTTTACGATCACTCGGTTTTTTAGACAGATGTAATTCCTTACTGTTGGTTGTGTGACCCATGGCATTAATCATAACAGTGTTGGCCTGCTGTTTGGCATTTTGGGCCAGGTTTTTGCTAGAATCCTCCCTTGTTCCATACAGATCTGGAGGCTGGTGAGGACATGGTTCCAAATGGGTCAGAGACGGTGCTAACTTTAAAGGAGTAAGATCTAGTGCCAGTGTTTCCTGGGTTCATGAAAAATGCTTGTAAAGGGGTGATTAGTGGAGTAGATTGGTCAAGCTTACCCCTACGGGCTTCAGAACTGGTGACCTTCAATTAATTTTGTGCCTCCTTTTGATTCCTAGGCTTTTCCAATGTATGGAGTCAGACTCTTCCTGACCTCATGATTGTTGTCAGCCACTGGGCCGCTGGCCTTAGGGTATTTCGGCATATTCCAGTGGAGGGAGAGGTAGGCTAGACTGTGACCGCTTTCCTTCTTTTCCTGGATACATATGCCAATGCAAAAGTGAGGTGGTCGGTAAAAAGGGCAATTTAAAGTCTGGGTCGACCTCAAAGTTCGACTTTGACTTTAGCTTCAGGACATGAACCACAACTGCAAGTCCCGGGCCCAACTGCACAATATTGCCACCCGGCCTGCAGACCTACTGCAGAATGTAGCAATAGCATGGGAATTTTTAGTAGGAGGAGTGGAGCACGTGGTGAGGGTGAGCGGGTCACACTGGGATCACTCATAAGCTGCACCCAGACCTAGCAGGGCCACTTCCATGAGGATCTGGGGCTCGCACTTTGTGGCTGTTCGCTACAACAGCCTCGCTCACTGCCTGTCAAGGAAACTGCACTGAAAGGAGAGGAGATCGTGTCCACTACAACCACATGATTGCTTCATTACTTCTGTGTTGCTGCATTGCTGTTTGTTGCTGTTTATCACTGATGTGTTGCTGGCATGTTGATGTTTTGGTATAATGCTGCTGTATCACCGCTATGTTGCAATTGAATTTTTGAAATGACATAACTACGTGGCTGCTGCCGACTGACTGACTAGTTAGCTACTGGTTAACTACTATATTTCAGGATCAGTTCCACAGAGCTATGAGAAGTTGTGAGTTGTGAAAATGAGAGCCAGAATGCGCTCTGACTTGGGGGACACTCGGGGGGGGAAACGTATGCCTGGGCGTACACTGTCTGCTGCAGCCACCATCAATCACCTGCAGCTCCTCTCTCTCCACTTGGCGGCCTCCCCATGGACCCGACAGACTTTTCGGCGGACTCTGCGGGCACCTCACCTACGGTCCATGATCCCTACACGAGACCCACTTAGTACTTTGTGCCGCTTCTTCGCTCTGCACCACTCCTTCGTGCTGCGTGGCTCCTTCGGCAGGCACAACAGGGCCCTGCACCTGAGCAGGCTGCACGACCACCGCAACCTCGGCTACTTCTCAGCAGGCACAACCGGGCACAACAGGGCAGCAGGGCACAGCAGGGATCTGCACCTGAACCGTCTGTGGTTTGCACAACCAACGTACCCTCGTGACCTCGGCTTCTGCTTCCGCTTTCCCAAGGGTCTGCTACCTGTGTTCTCCAGGATGTTTTCCAGTCCACTCCTAAGTGGCACAAGGTTCCACAGGCCCGGGACCTGCCCAAACAAGAACCCCTCAAACACTTCCATTGTACCACTATTTTCCCTAGCCTCTTATGGTGATTTCATGGGCAGTACAGCAAATAGGTTTGCTTTGTAAGGTTTTACTTTTGTCGTTAGGGTCTTCCCCCATATTGAAAACTGAGTCAGATCAGCCCACGTACTCTCACCTTTACTTCAGCTATCTGTGCACCGAGATCCAGGTATATTTATTTTGTTTTTCCCTTTATACATAAGCAATTCTGGGCATTGGTTGACTGTGAATATCAGTTTTCTGTAATTGGGTCAATCCTTGCTTGCCTCCTCAGCTGTTTTATCACACACAATCAGCTAATATGCAGACAGCACCTTTGTATTTCTGTGTCCTCTCTAGGCCAGGTGCAGGTAACTACTTCCTTCTAAACACCTCGTCAGTGAGGAAGATCTGAACAGCTCTGCCGTTACCAAAGCTTAGTAACTGTTTCACATGACAACGACACACCTGCTCCATTCTTAACCTGGAAGGGAAGACATGTCAATCAGGGAGAGAGGATACAGCGAGGTGTGTGGATTAGATTGAGTGAGAAGTACACACACATAACTGTAGAGTCTGGATGGACTCATTTTAGTGTTTTAAGACGACGTTTTTCCACCAGCCACTCCTCGAGGGCTGGTTTCCACACTCACCCCACACCCATCAATCAAAGGTGTCACCAGTCAGGTGACCCTGCAAATAAAAAGATCCAGGCGCACATGCCCGAGGCCAGTTGTAATAAGCACAACTATGTGTCCGTGTCATCATTCTCAGTAGGATGAGGGCCTAGGGCCCCCAACACTACAATAGCGACGAGTAGGTCTGCCCCACGTGTGAGCCGCCTGCAGCTCTGTCGTGCTATGAGGGGGAAATGCCCAAGGCGACCCCACACCTGCCATCTGTAAGGCACACCACTGCAGCTGTTTGCATGTTCAGGCCCATGCAGCCCCCACCTGCTGTTACCCAACCCGCAGACGGACCAGAAGAGAGGATTGAGCCAAGAAAAGAGGGCGAAATGCTGCATTCAGCTTAAGGAGCCTACATATTTTGAAGCCTGGCACACTAACAGAGCCGTGGTGAATTAGGGCAGCGCAATGTCACTGGGAAAGATTACTGGCCTGCACCCAGCTCACTGCTGAAATTCACCAGCAAATTCACAGTGCAAGACTGCCGTGCGCTGTCCTCGCATGAGGCGTTGAGGGGAGGACACAGCTGGCTTGGATCGTTGGAGGTAAAGAGGCAAGCTCCCACCATCCAGTGAATAGACTGACATGAGTCCTCAGTCCTATTACTTGCAGTCATCCACATGCCCATGCAGCCACCAGCCATACAGACTGACCTTATAGTGAGCTCCAGTAAGGCCCACGTGGGCAAAGAGACTGCGCTTGCAATGAAGCGCCAATGTACTGCCAGAACGCATAGGCCTCCCGCCTCCCCGCAGGGATATCTCAAATGCCTGGAGAGGCCTGCAGCAGACATATAACAGCCGTGGCTTGAAGAGAGACTGCTAAAGCCACCAAGAAAAAGACCCACAGTGCTAGGAAGACCAGAACTATCTCCAAGGAGGGACGAGCTGCTCTGGTGTAGTGTGGCTCTCCACCTGCATTTTCACCCTGAGTAACCAGCAGCCATAGAGATGACGACGTGGCCAGTGAGAAGTGGTGCTGCAGTACCACCTAGTGACCATCAGTAGTTACTGCACCTGTTCCAGTGAAAGACTGTGTTTTTGGCCAAAGAACCGGTATGCAGTGCCAAGAAGGCTGCCGTACTCACAGTTGGAGTGGCAGCAACATCCACTGACATTGACTGCCATGGGAAGCGGCTGCTAACCATGCAAGGAGCCCCACAAGAAGCCCAAAGAATCCCCAACGCAAGCTGTCAAGACTCCAGTGAAAGCCAACACCATGAAGCCAAGGACGGCACTAGCAGGCAATTAAAGCCACTGTGCACTGCTTGCGCATCTCCTAGCGGCTGATCACTGCAACTGCAGTCGAGAAAATGGTGCCGCAAGCCCCCGGTGGTGAACGGCTACACCCGGTCAAAAGAACTGCAAGATGTAAGGCACCACCAAAGAGCGCCCATGGAGCAAGACAGAGTCTATCAGAGGTGCGTACATGGATGCACCTGGCAGTTGGAGATCACAGGCAGGAGCCAGAGAGCGAGGGAGAGACCGACAGGACAAGACACAATGCCAATTGGAAGAGGCCGCACCAGCCGGCCACACCCCAGCACCAGATGGCCACCGTTGGTCTGACATGGAGCATGTCACAAGGAGTGATCTACCCAGCCAAGCAAACTGAAACGGAGGCAGGAGCAACAGCTGCAACAGCTGCAACAGAGCAGTCTCAAGGCGCAAGCACTGTGCCCTTGAGTGAGACGGGAAGCAGAAAACGGTGACCCTCCAGTAATGGAGCCACCAAGAACAACCTTGAGGAAGGGTCAGGACCTGCGTGAGGTCCACCAGGAGAAGGATTCAAGTCCAGTAGACAGAACTAAGCCAGCGAGAGATCCATGTGACGCAACATGTGACCCGTTGTGCAACACCACCTCAAGAAAGGAAATCGGGAGGAGAAGAGAAAGGAACATAGCATGACACCACATCATGAAGGTTTGAGGAAGAAAAGTGTGACAGACCTGTCACACAGAAGATCAGGAACACTACAGGTGCACAAGAGAAAAGGGAAAAGAGCAATAGGACTGAGGACTCATACCAGTACCACAGAGGGCATCCATCAACACAAGCCAGCCACCGGGGTGCTCAGACGTCACTGGAGACAACTCAGGGGGTGGACAGACTGTAAGCCTCCAGCAAGCACAAACCTCGTCCAGTTCCCACGCTTCTCAGTGTGACCATCCAGCCACCTGTCACCGGCTGCTTAACATTGATAAATCCCTGCTACCAACTTCACATGCCGAACAAGAACCGCATGTGGCCACGAAGTCCATCAAGTCATCCTTTCTCCAAGCAAGACATCACCACCTGTTGATCAAACTATCAGTTAATAAGGTCGTCATCTTAACTAGGTGCATCAGCCGAACCACTTAAGGAGCATTGCACCACTGGACTGGAGCCATATGTCAGCAAAAGTATCAGAAGTTCACAAGGCATCCCCGGCACAGTGGGAGGCTGACCACCCAGAAATCTGCTGCGAGCCCCCGTGAACCTGAGACCTGCCGAAGAGAGCATACTTGCCCATTGGTCCATCCACCCTTGAGGTTGCACGAGGCTCGGACGTGACCCTGTTGGGAGTTCCACAGTGACCCCCTTGGCGCAGCCACACACAGCCCACGCAGTCCCCTGACAATCCAGAGGCAAGGGCCTCAAGGGAATTCCAGTGAGAGGGGAATCCTGACAAGAGAGATGTGTCAGAAGCAGCTTAACAACAGGCACCGGGAAGCACTATTGGACGACAGCCAGTACACCTGAGTCCTGATGGCTAAAGCACACAGACTCAGAGACAGCTACCCTTTGTGACTGCAAGAGTGACTTGTGTGTGGTCCTGTTGGCTGTTCTTCAGCGACGCCTTCGCTTGGCCTCTGCTAGGCCCTGCGCAGTCCACACATCCCGTGGCAGCCCACCGAAAAGGCCTTGAGGAGACTCCTGTGCGATGGATGACTGACATGAGAGGGAAACCTGAAGATGCTCTACCAGCTGATGTTGGAAAACACCAAGGCCCTCAAGGATGATGTACTTTTATCCATGTCATCCTTAGTCTTTGAAGGTTTGCTATCAATGGAGCCTGAATGCCTTCCAAGAGATTCTTACAGCACCACTCCTGATGCACCCACATTGAACTTTGTACATAGATTTCACCGCTGCTCAGGATGCGACATCCCAATGGGCATTGTAAATAGACTCCAACACTGTGAGCCCAGGTGGGACAGAACTAACAGTGTCCGAGTGCATTGTAACCTCATGGACAGGCAATTGAGGGATCCAGACATTGTCATCACTGCTTTTCGTGCTGAGAATGGTCTGGTTAAACTACGGAGGCATGCCTTGATGCTGATTGCCCCCAGCTGCACCTGTCCAATCATCATATCCGGTGAACTGCCTGAGAATACTCAGTGGTGCTTATTTTAGTGTTATTCTCTCCCACAGGTTGGACTTTTTTTTTTTTTTTATAAAGTTGGAGGGATGTAGAGTCCGGATGGACTCATACTAGTGTTTTGAGATGACGTGCTTCCACCAGCCACTCCTCCAGGGCTGGTTTCCACACTCACCCCACATCCATCCATTACAGGTGCATGCCGGATGCCGGTTGTAATAAGCACAACTATGTGTCCATGTCATCATTCACAGTAGCATGAGGGCCTAGGACCCCCCAAATACTACAATAACTAGAACACGAGGACTGTGAAAATCAAGAGACGGAAGTCAGTGCATTAAAACTATGGGTTTAAAAATGAAAATTAAATCAGAGGACAAAATAACTCTTTTGCCCACTAAACCGCTGAAGCTCTCCGACAGTGTGAACGACCTCAGCGTTCATTAACAGGATGTTCTGTGCCAGCAGCCAGAACTGGGGCAAAAAAAACATAAATTAGGTCACTCACTGGTAGTCTTAATGGTTGCAGAGGCTCTGATTTTTTTTGACAAGAAGCGTTTGATTAACGACTCAATGGTATTTTTGTCAGCATTTAATGGCAAGCTGTGCTATATTTTGTCACGTGGCACTGCGTTGACCTTTGTCTTGGCACGAAGGCCTGGAAACCGGTGTGTTACGTTAACTATGATAGGATCAAACTCTGCCACACATGGAGTGCCAGACTTTGGTATAAGTAAGGCACTTTCATAATTAAGGCAGTGCGGCCCGCTTCAATAAGCAAAGCAAAACACAAACGCTGTGGGATAGCGTAACTGGATGGATTAAACCCAGATCTGTGACTGGGGGTGAATGTTTGACAATGTTCAGCATTCTGTCCATCACTTGTTGTTTTTGCATTTGTCACCCTAAGTGGGAAGGGTATGCCCAGACGTGGGTCCAGTGCTTCCCTGCCACTGGATTCAAGCTAGCCTGGCTGATGAGAGGTGAAACCCCGAAACCGGTCCCAGGATGCTTGTTTCCAGTCCAGGGAAGACCTGGCCTAGCAGTTCGGGCTGGACTGTTCCCATGGGGAACAGGGTCAAGACTGATTTGCATATGGCTGGGTCTAAACTGGAATGGCATGGGCAGCAAAAAAACGATGGATTAAACCCAGATCTGTGACTGGGGGTGAATGTTTGACAATGTTCAGCATTCCGTCCATCACTTGTTGTTTTTGCATTTGGCGGCCCGCTTCAATACACTGTTCTTTATTTAAAACATGTTTTTCCCACTTATTGGCACACGTGCGGCTGCAATTGAAACTAAAGCCCAAAAGCATGGCCTGGGCAAGCGTGCAATGTTTTCTAATGTATTGATGTTTTGCAAAAATATGCAATATGGTAGAAAAAATATTTAAAAAATATGAAAAATACATGTATGGCTCAGCAGCCTAGATACATCCTCCCCGAAACAGAAATGCGCTCCTTTCAGGCAGCTGTATTCTTGTAATGAGTCAAAATACTGTAACTCAAAGTTTGACAAGTGGGCTGAACCGCAGACCCGTGCTGTAGTAGGATGATGTAGTGGGCAGACGCAAACTGTGAATTACAGAGGAAGACGGCTGTCTCAAAGAACCCTATGTGTACGTAAGTGTATTTGCAATATTACGTTTTTTGTAAAAAAAACTGAGTCTGGCCTTAAAAAATCAATTGCACTGCAAACATCAATGCATTTATTGCAAAGGCTGCCACAACTTGCCCCTTCTATGAAGGAGGAGAGAGGGCTAGAAGGGGGCAACATGCAGTGACTTAAATGCTGGTGCAGTGCCCCTAATTATTCCCAATGTTGCTTTCAAGCCTGTGCTGCAGTGCAGGGGCTAAAGAAACAGCACCAAAACATAGGAGCTGAAACCCCGGAAGTGCATATGTAGCGCTGTGACTCTCCCTTCCTCGCTACATTCCGTGCATCCGGGCATCGTCCTGCGGATCCCTCAGTAGAGTGTTAGGACATCGTAATTTACAGTGCCCAGCCCAGCCAGTGCCCATGATTAGGATTACCAATAATTATATTGTCAAGAGGTATTTTGTAATTAGATAGCGCCATCTGTCAGGATTTTATATTCAGTACGATGCGTGTTATATTAATAAAGCACTGTAAAGAAAATTAGGAATTCACTTTAGAAAGTCCATGTTTGGAGCCTTCAAGTTCGATGTTTGAAAATTATTTTTATGTTATGATTCTTGATAATATGTTCGATTTTGGTATTGCAAGATTTTAATTAATCAAACAATAAACGAGTTACTCACTGGGTGCCCAGGGGCTCGCAGGCACACAGTGGCTTTCCAAAGCTCCATATTTGAGGTGACTAGACAGACGGTGTTGTCCTGAAGAGACCCGCTGCTTCATTTCCATATGGTCAAAACGTCCACACACTCTCAGGGTTGCCACTTGTGTATAAACTATGACTCGGATAGTGGACTTTGAATAAGTATCGTGTACAGTATCATGTCACAGCGAGTTGATTCTGTATATATCAGTGGCGTCCGATAATTGTAGGAGGGAGGGGGGCGGGCGGGAAGCACATTCACACGCACACATGCACATCCATTAACACTCATCAACATTCAAACATACACGTACGCACCAAACATTCATTTAAAAAACACACACACACTTACCTTCAGCTCGGAGGTCCCAGGAGGGTTGGGAGTGCTGCTTTCCCTCTCTGGCTGACCTTAGGTCAGTCAATGAGGGAAGGCAGCAGTCCCAACTTCGTCACAGAGTGGGATGGGGGTCAGTGAGACTGCTGACGCCACCCCACTCTGTGACAAGATGTCACTGATTGACACTCGCCCTTGGCGCTTCAGGGCTGAAACCTGAAGAGCCAAGGTCGGAGTCAATGGGTGACGCTTCTCCTCGTCACCGAGGGGGAGGGCCTCGAGGCACCTTTGCTGAGCCAAGGAGGTCACGCCCATAGGAGCTGTGACCTCTTCAGCCCAGCAAAGTCAGCTCAGGCAGCCAGGAGTCTGCGCAAATGACACATGTCTCGCTCGTGGCTGCCTGAGCTGAACATGAAGAGTGTCTGTCAGGCTGAGCTTTGTTCAGTCTGACAGGCACTCTTCATGAGGGACAAAAGGTGGGGGGGGGGGCCCTCCACCCTAAAGGACGGGCCACCGCTGTTATATATATAAATTTGTAAAGGTTTACTGCTCATCAAGCACTGTAACCCCTTGCGCCGTCAGCACTAGACTGTATCATTTATTATATCATGACATGTGAACGATGAATTGCATTTCAAAATTATTTAGATGCGCAATGTTTCATTGAGCATTGCACTCCTCCACCACAATGTGAATAATTTACTTGGGTGGGTAGATCACTAATTGAATTAGACCCAAAGGGCCCATTGTTGATTTTGTTACTAGTGACCTGGTTCTGGTCTGGGTATGAGAGTCCGTCCTTTTTGCTATATTTGGCCCCTTGCAGCATAAGCTGCGATCCAGAATCGGGGTCTCAACGTAAGGTATAGTAGAGGTGATCACATCGCAAGGCTTGCCTCTTGTCCCGCTCTAAAACCTTCATCAGCCTCCTATTGGCTCCTTAGAGCCCGGGAGAAAGCCAAGAAGGGGTAAACAATGGAAGCAAACACGGCTTTTAGACCAGTGTTTACATCCTCTCCGTTCAACTGACTTAACGAACCCTGAGACCAGGTTTCAGGGGCATCAAAGTTAAAGCCAGTGGTAGCTGATACTGCCCCAATGTATCATAAATTTATATCAATGTCAGTCATGAAAAGTGCTAAAAAAATCTACAAAGTTGGTATGTTTTAGGATTTCACAAAGGTGTAAATTACTCCCTCAAAAAACTGGAGGTACCTTATTTTTATATAGCCTTGAAGGCATACTTTATTTCACGTTGATGCTTACAAATGGTTCTCTACACTTAATTTAGCAGTGGTACCATTAACCTAAACGGGGCTACGGCAAGGTTAGGAGCTGCACACCTTGAAATCTGCAAAAGTGTAGCTTTCTAGAACTTAAACCTCAGCTCTTTGTGAGCAGGGCCAGCAGTTGGAAGCTAAAGTCAACGTAGGTGTAAGCCTAGTTCTACAGGAATTATATTGCCGGTTTGTGAACCAGGCAGAAATTCATTTCTTATGCATTGAACATAAACAGTATATGCATTATTTGTATTTCATCAGGCGTGGGTAGCCTGATCGGATCTAATATGTTTCTCACTTTGCAAAGGAGGGACATAATCCCTAACCAGTGTGAGAGCTCTGTGCTGCTGTCTAACTTCTCCACCAGGTTTTAAGCCTACTCTAATTCGACCCGGACACGAAAGTGGCGATAAATGCTATAGTTCCTTTTGTCCCTCAACGTGTACCCATTAACAGACTCACTGATGCACTCACTCACTGGCTCTTTCAACTCACTAACTCATTAATCTTTCACTCACTCGCAGTGGCAGCTGCCACAAATGTCAAGGGGGGGACGACGGGGACGAGGGAAACAATAAAAACAAAATACTTACCGTTCTGCTGTTCCCACCGCCGCCGCCTCCTGCTGCCTTGCTCCTCTGCTCCTGATGGTGTCCCAGCATTCATTGGGACACCAGCACTGGCTCCTCATTAATCCTGGCGCTGCTCTCATACTAAACCTAGCTTGCAAGCAGTGTTAGGATTGGTCTGAGCAGCTTGGACTGCGCTCAGAAAGTGCACTGGGGTCCCTGCAGTTTCTCTAGCCCAGCTGAGCAACACTGCTAGAGAAACCTAAGTGCTCATGTGAGTTTGGCCGGCCTAGGACGGCTGGTCAAACACATGCTCACTTAGTTGAACTCCATTCCCCACCCCTCTCCCCCTCCCGTGGCCCAGCCCCGCCCCTCCCTGCACTGATGGCTGAGCCAGCAGATGAAAAATAAAATGATAGTGAACTATCCTTTTAATTTTCTTCTGCTGGCACTTAGTTGGGGGGCGACGCTCCTCCGCCATTGCGGAGGAGCCACCCTGCACACTCACTCAGTCTATCACAGACTGAGTCAATCGCACCCACACACTCACTCAACGTGCTGACTCATTAATGTTTCACTTCCTCGTACACTAATCTACTCACAGGGTCATAGGAAATGGTCCTTTACAATGGTCACTGGATACTATATGAACTGTACAATGTCAGCTGTCCTTGCAAAGAGTGACATACCAGACAAAAAACAATAACAACAGATATCTCTTCTTTATTATACCCTCTCTAATGTAATGCTCATTCTCATTTTTTGGAAGTAAGAGTTACCGCGAGGCGCACATAACCACCTAAATTCCCATAAGCCATTTGGGGATTTCAACAGAGGCCTGGGGTGGCCCATGACACAGGAAGCACTGTGCGCACGCGGGGGCACGGTGTACTCACCTAAGGCGCGTTTTCCTCTTAACCGCCACACTTTGCACCACCTGTGAGCAGGTGAGCTGTGGCTCATAGGCCTCTACCATGCTTTACTTTCGAGCTTATTGTTATAGAAGGGAGCAGCATCCGATACAAGTGTGCATTCGCTACAACATCCCCAAAATGTCCCCCCCAGGAGTGGTAGGGGCTCTTCTCCACACTGGAATGAACTTGACAACTATGTGGCCAGGTAGCACCCAGAAGCAGCTCGCTGTTTGGAAGAATTAGTGCCGAACTGGGCATCCAGAGCAGCCATGGCAACTTATTCTGACCAGCCCCTTGGGGTGGGCGGAGCTTTGCACGCACAATCAGGTTTTAAACTGTGAGTGCACGGGTACCACCAGTGTTAAGACCTCATAGGGAGTGTGCAAGCGCAAGCATGCTGCTGTTATGGGGGCCGAGTTCACAGCAGTGCTGCAAAACAATCCCCTGTCACAAATCCGGCCCCCCACAGCTCCAAAACCGGCCCCCACCGTCCTAGCCCACCTGCAAAACGCCAGATGCCCGCTACGCCAGTCCTGCCCTGGGACGAATCTGATGGCAGATGAATGTTGTGCAGGGACGTAGGTTAAGTGGGGCGGTGTTAGGGGTGTTCCACCCCTCTAATAAATGCATTTTCTGATAGTTTGGTACAGGTGCTTTTGGTCGGGTATGGGAAGGTTTCTGTGGTTTCACTAGGAAGTTTTACTTCGACAAAAACGCACATACACTCTCTTCCTCTCTGTTTTGAAAGTCCTCGAAAATGCTGGTTCATTTCCAAAATATTGTTTTTATCTCACTTAGCACTCCTCCCAGTTTGCGGCATGCATCCTGCATGTTGTATAATGTATTTTAACATTATATACCAGCGTGACTGTTGGAAAACCTGAAGCTCATCCCCTTTCAGATATGTCTAGTAATTTCCGACGCCGAAGCATTTTGAATCCGGTGAAAACAAAGAAATGATACACGTTAGACCAGGCTTAGACAAAGTTCGTAGGCCTGGTTTCCGTAAAGTGCATGCGCACAGAGGCGTAGCCGGCATATGTGCACACAACTCAACCTACTCAGTCAAATATTTCCATAAAGCCCAACAGACATAAAGCCTCCTGTGCTTAAAGAGCAACAAACATACCTGTGTCAGTGCTCAGACAGTAGCAAAACATGCTTGACCTTGTGCATCAGGAGACACACGGCAACATGGATCGAAAAGGGCGCACAATATATATGCATGCCAAGAGAGTGCACGGAAAAAACACATCAGGACCAGATAAACCATTCACCCTTGGCATGTTTGAAGACCAGTAACTCTTTTCCTAATGCATTGAGTGTGATTAATTTAGAGGTCTGGAAGCAATTTGTGTGTGTGTGGTATTTATACGAACCTATTTTGTACAGGCTCCCGTCTACACACACAAACATACGGTGCTGCACATGTAGTCATGTGGAACTCACATTGAGACACGTGTGCACACCTGCATAGTCATGAGAGGACCCATGTGAAATGTGACACCTTCCTCCACACCTTTGTCGTGCATGTTTCCTTCTTATGATGCTGAAATTGTACCTTGTCTTAGGTTTGCTGCTTTACAGTGTGTATTCGAAACAATGTAACTTATTTTCAGTGGCCCTAATTATCTCCACCATTTTCAGAGGTAGTGTTTACATATGAAGGCAGGCAGGAACCCTTCCTTGAAATAAATCATTACAATGGAAAGTACAAAAGAAAGAGGGTGTCTGAACCTTGCTCGGGCAATACCCTACCCGGGGCAAATCATCTCTCTGAAGAACGTATTTCTTCTAATGGTGCCCCACTGAAATCATCATGTGCCACAGAACTGATATAGAACAGATATCATCACGTGCAGAAGATGAACAGAAGCTCAACCAATCACGAAGCCCACAAAAACAGCAAGCTCAGTTGCAGAACCAGTTGTCCATTTCTACTAACTCCAAGGGGATTTGGGACATGAGTGCTGTATGAAGTATTCACGAAGCTAAACCTAACAATTGTTGGCAATGCCAATAGTTCTGGATTTTGCTAGCATGCGATGTCTTTTTCATTTGTTTTTGCAAGCATAGAGAATAATCTTTAAACGTCTTAAAGTAATGGAAAGTAAAAATGCTGCTCTCTAAAGGTTGCAGCCATAGGTTTGCAAAAAAAAGTACTAATAATAATTAAACAATGACCCATCACAAACATAAGTAATAAAAATATTAAATGAATTCAAGCCATTACCCTTGGCTCTGTGGTGTTTTTTTTCTCCAATCGGGTGTGCACCCATGCACGAGCAAAATGCCATCACTCATAATCAGCTCAGCCGCTTCCTCAGGGCAGAGGAGCGTCACCCGCTGCTGCCAGCGCCGCCAAAAAAATGAAAAACAACATGGTAATAAAATACATTACTATTTTATTATTCCCTTTGCCCTGTTTAGGGGCGATGGCACTGCTGCTGACTGCCAGCAGGGGAGTGATGTTTACTCCACAGTTTACACTGCACACGCCCAGCCTGACTTGCGCAGTGTAATCCTCTCCACTGAGTGGAAAGCAGGCACAGGCCCCTAGTGCCTGCTGGAGCTTCGAGGCAGCCCGCTCCAGCCAATTCTGGTGCTGCGCTCATGCTGAAAACATTATCAGCAGCCTGAGAGCAGCATCTAACATTATCAGCAGCCTGAGAGCAGCGTCTCACATTATCAGCAGCCTGAGAGCAGCGTCTAACATTTTCAGCAGCCTGAGAGCAGCGTCTAACATTGAGAGCAGCGTCTCACATTATCAGCAGCCTGAGAGCAGCGTCTAACATTATCAGCAACCTGAGAGCAGCGCCTCACATTATCAGCAGCCTGAGAGCAGCGTCTAACATTATCAGCAGCCTGAGAGCAGCGTCTCACATTATCAGCAGCCTGAGAGCAGCGTCTGCATTGGTGGGCAGCATTCTATTGCTGCACTCAGAGCGCCGAGAGACGAGGACTGGAGGAAGTGAGCAAAGGGAGTGAGTACATTTTTATTTTTTACTTTCGGTTGGTACCCTAAATGTTTGGTTGGGTCCCCCACCAAATGTTTAGGGTACCAGTCGCTACTGGTCAAAATGAAAAAAGTCAATGTTTGAAGAGGACTGACCCATTGTCTCATGTTGTTTGCTGTGATAAGAGGCTGCAAAATGTCAACGATCTTGAACAGACCAATGGATGACGAGGGCTGACCAAAAGCCTTTTCATGTATGTATGTAGGTATTCGTTTTTATTATGAATGTTTTGGAAAACATATAGCTGCTGAGAGCGCGGTCTCTAAGCTAGGTCTTAAATTATAAGGCATGCCCAATTTACCAAAGTCTAGTTAATGTATTGTGGCCATACACACCGTCCCACAAAATCCTAATTAGCTGTTTTATTTGTTGGGAAAATTATCTGCAAATGGAATGTTCAGAAAACAGAAGGATACTTAAAAAGAGTTTTTTATTGTTACATATGGCACCAGTACGAAAACATCACGAGATCAACGTTAGAAAATTAAATACTGCTCATGGAAGAAACGTTGTTAAAGTACAAAATGATACTACAGGTGAAAGGAGATGTTTCACGTCATAGCTCAATAAGGGTGCCTAAAAATAAAACAATTTTTGTGCATCATTCTTATAGCCCATTCTACATAAAGTCAAAAGCATGATTCAAAGGCATGTTCAGTGCTGGAAGCATTTGTCAGTCATATTAGATATACACCACATATACCAGTTCAAAGGAAATTCCAAAGCAGCCCTGGGTTAGATATTTTTGTGTTGGACGAGTTTTCTGGACTGTGCGTTACTTAAAGGAAGCCAGCTGTGTACAGGTACAGGTGGTGGAGTTTAGCCGTTCCAGAAGTTGACAAAGAAGGAGCAAAGCGAGTGCAAGTTCTCCGCACAGTACTCTTTGGCCAGATCTTCGTTTAACTCAACTATCTCATCCTTGGGGGTAGCCTGCATGACATCAGTGGGCGGGGAGCCCGGCATGTCTGAGCTCCCATCAGACTTCTCAGCGGCCTTCTGCTTTCCCGCCTTGCCCTTCTTTTCTGGAGCAGTATCCAGACTGGCCGAAAAGGCCCTTAGCCCTGGCTCCTGAGCCATCTCCAGCTCTCCTCTGCGACCTTTGCCTTTGGCCTTCCCTTCTTCTACTGCGCTTGGACTCTTCTGCACTAGCCTCAGCTGGGAATCAGTAGCCGTCCCTTTCTTGCAGATTCGGGACTTGAGAGTTTTGTCCTCACAGGCATTCTTGGCTTTCCTCATCTTGCCCAGGATATGCTTCCAGTACTGCTTGGCCTTGATGCTGTAGGCAGGGCACCGCTGCGGGTCCCCCTCATAGGCGCACTCATAGCTCTGGTTCTGCTGTTGGGTGCAGCTCACAACAAAGCTGACAGGCTGGTCCCCGCTGATCTTCCAGGCGCATGCGTGGTTGTCCTTTGTGGAAAACTGCCCCGATTTTGCAAATGACGGACCTCCGCCTTTCTTACCGGCCTGCTTCTCATTTTTGGCGGCTGCACTCAGAAGAGTGCCCAGGCAGGAGAGCAGGAGAATGAGTGGCAGGATGTGGGAACGCCTCATCTCATTAGATCCGTTTTGGGGGTGGGTTTGTAAATCCAAGTGCATCCGAGCATGAGGGATCTGTGCAAGAGTAGGAGGGGTGAGCTCTCGCAGGCCAGCAAACCTACAACGAAAACAAAGTGTACAGATTAACTGATCTGTGTAGACCGGTTGTACTTGGGTATATTTTACTGACTGCTGTTTAGATAAATTTAAGGAAATACAAATACACAGTTAAGCAAAAATATGAAATTTAATTGAAGATGAATATATACATATTTGAGGACCCTCCACTAACTGGGGAGTTGTACTATTTGCTAGTGATCAATCTAAATGCATGTGTGAATATGGGGAATACTCAGCGCACATACACATGTCCACAGAGACACTCGCAGACACAAACACACGCATGCACACGCGCACATCCATATCTGTACTATTTGGGAAAGTTTTAATACGCTTTAATATCAAAAGGCACCAAAAAATGTTGTGCATCTCTAATCCTCGGGTGAGAAATACCTCAGCACTCGTCCACCTTCCCTCTCAGCGGAAATCTCGTGCAGAGAGGAGCCGCAGCACGCGCTGCGGGGTCAGTGTATTGTGAGATGCACACGCGGACCACAGCGAATGGCCTCCCATTCATATATGTTTTCTCTTGCTACAGGAGCGATTATATATGTCCTCCGTTAGTGATGTACATAACTAAAAATATGCGCGATACTCGATACACTCATCATCCTCACAAATATGTATATAGCGCTAAAACCCATCAGGCCATCCTCAGGGCGCTTCTGAGGATCTATTTAACGCTTGACTGAACGCCACATTGTTTACTTGTGATGACATCAGTAGAAACGAGAAGATCGAGGGCTCGGCCGCGGTGCAACCATTACGATTGTAGTACACAGCACGTGCATACCTTAATAGTACTTTAACGCACTAGTCAGCAAATGTACGCACACGCATGTGAAAACAGGCGACTATAACATTCTGCTTACGAGAGAATATATCGGACAAGAAGTAACATAGCCAACATGTTTTGAACCTAAACCAGCTCATCTTTTCTATGCTGAATGAACATAATGACATAGAATGTAGTGGATGCAGAATGTTATCAGGGGCGTAGCTTGGTCAGTAAGACTGGGGGTGGGGGCCTTCAAATTTCCCAACAATCACGCCGGCAAACACTGTTAAAATGCATTATACGACAAGCAAGTGGGGCTTAAATGGGCAGCAGGGGAAAGAGAGAGGAATGCAGATTGGTAGGAGGACTAAGTGAGAGAAAGCACATAATTTTGAGAAATAACCAACACTTTTCAAGTCTTTCCAAACAGAAAGTGGGAGAGACTGTGTGTGCGAGTTTTTGTCTGTGTGTGTGAAAATTCCTGGTGACATCTGCCAGACACCTCATCATACCGGAATGAAAGCACACGCTCCCAACCATTTATCACAAAATGCATTTATTGGGGGGAGGGGCGTAACACCCCAAACACCCACCACCCCTGCCGAAACTACGCCCCTACATTTTACCATTTATATATTTTAATACAAGTATACTCGCAAATTCACTTGCACCGAATGATTTAAAATATGGATGCACAGCGGGGCAAGAATGTTGCAACAGGGGCAGGAGTGGGTGCAGCACTGCATCCCAATTCTGGCTTCATTTTAATATCCTACCTCGGTGTTGGAGAACACTTTCCTTGCGGCTCAAGTCACCCGGGCCACTTATTGGTTGCGGAATAATTGTTTTAGCAGTTTTCCTCAAAGAAGTCCCCAAAGGACTGCAGGCGCTAAGCGCCGCGTGAGACTGGTTTCTGCGCTACGCGCCGCGTCGCGTGAGACTGGTTTCCGCGCGCGCCCTTGGAACGCTGGCTTAAATACCATAGTAGTGCTGCCTTACCGTGCTCAGAGCTTCGTGACTGGGAGTCCCGGGAAAGTAGAGTGTGAGCGGCTGCATGCGGGCTTTTTCAAAAGAAAGACACAACAAGAAGCATGTGCTATCAATGGGGAGGGGCCGTCCCCTCGAGACGCCCCTCCCTTGGCTGCTATATGCAAATGTACTCCAGCCTGGAAAACAACCTGGCTGCATAATTGTGCGGAACTTGTATAATTATGTAGGCACATACATATTCATGCTCAACTATGTGGTTTTTGGATGCGAGTTTAAACTATCGTTCTGTTTTTAGTAGGTTGCATATGTATATATATATACAGTACACACATGCACTTAGTTTTATACATTTCACACTACTACATGCACATCTAAACATGTAGTCTGACAAAATATGCGCTGACATATTTGTCATGCATGTCTTCTAGGCGTGCACCACTGTGTTTGCATCCCTAAGTTCCTAAAGAATAGTGAGCAATCTAATCATGCTAAACTTAACTTCTATAGAGGGGTCTGACACTCAACCTACCTCTGCGCCACGCAGGCCCAGCAAACACATACGTTAAGCACTCTCGCTCTCACCCTGTGCGTGCAGACATTGATACACAAAACGTTACATGCCTGAAATACAATTAAATAACTACACGTAATTAGTAGAGATTGTTAGGGCAACAGTTTATTTTCCTCAGTGAAAGTCTATTCGAGTTACCAAATTCTTTTACCTGTTTCTTTCAGATACATTGTGGATATTTTCTCATGATGAGATCCCACTTTATTTGCATGCCGCGCTCAAGATAAAACACATTTTATTGAACAGTAAATACGTTCGGCGCTTGGCTGATGTATTCTCTGAATTTACAACATTTGAGTGCTGCATTTATTTGAAAACATTTCAAATGATCTGTGGAAGGCGGTTCCTCGTTTGTTGCTTTTGCTACCACCTAGTGTACCTACTGAGTAATGCAGGATAACAGCATTTCCCAAAAGCTGTAGTTGTCTGACCAGCTACAGCAAATAGAATCGTGTTGAAGACAATCCGCTAAGGAACCAATATGATGAGTGGAAATCTTGAATTAGTTTGATCCAGTTGTAACAATATTTATCCCTCTTCAGTGAGGTACTGCTTGATGTAATCCTGTTGGACACGTTCTAGAGTTCGCAACCACCACTCTGTTGAGGGCTGACTTCACACACACGCCCATCCAAGACAGGCCTCACCAGTCAGGCAACCCTGCTAATAAAAAGGGCCGGGCGCACCTGCCCTGAGGCCAGTTACTAGAACCTACAACCATGTCTCCATGTCACCTCATTTAGTAGCATGAGGGCCTAGGCCCCTTAACACTACACTTGAGTTCAATAGCACAGTAAGCAAAGTGGAAATGAAGGGAGGCAAGATTGTGGAATATTAGTGGAATGGCATTGGATAACATTAAAACAACAAACTTATTTTGTATAAAATTGTTAATTTTTGTGCACGATCATGGCTTAGTCGAAAGCCAGAACCCTAGACTGAATGTATGCTGGAACAACACATGATAAAACAACGCATGCCTGAACAACGAGGTCGGAACAACGACCGCGTTGTTACCACTAATGCCTTTACCACGAATGCCTTAACAACGATTTTTCGTTGTAAAGGCATTAATGATCGGCATACATGGTTCCAGCATGCGTCCCCCCGGCCCCCCACCCCTAAAAAATACCGCAACCCGCACTCCCCTTAAACCACGCCAACCCCCCACCCTTGCCCCTAAAACTACCCCAAACCCACACCTCGTCCCTAAAATTACTGCAACCCCCACCCTACCCCAAAAAACCTAAAACCACCCCAACCCCCCACCCCGCCCCTAAAACAACCCCAACCCCCACCCCATCACTAAAACCTAAACTACCCCAACCCCCACTCCTAAAACCTAAAACCACCCCTGCCCCTAAAACTACCCCGAGCCCCCCACCCGCCCCTAAAACCTAAACCCCCCAACCCCCACCCCACCCCAACCCACCCCTAAAACCTAAAACCACCCCAACCCCCACCCCTAAAACAACCCCAACCCCCGCCCCAACCCTAAAACCTAAACTACCCCAACCCCCACCCTAAAACCTAAAACCACCCCGACACCCCCGCCCCTAAAAGTACCCGGGGCCCCCCACCCGCCCCTAAAACCTAAACCCCCCAACCCGCCCACCCTGCCCCTAAAATTACCCACCCCAACCCACCCCTAAAACCTAAAACCACCCCAACCCCCACCCCTAAAACAACCCCAACCCCCTCCCCATCCCTAAAACCTAAACTACCCCAACCCCTAAAGCCTAAAACCACCCCAACACCCCCACCCCTAAAACTACCCGGAGCCCCCCACCCTGCCTCTAAAGCCTAAAACCCCTCCACCCCGCCCTTAAAATTACCCGACCCCCCAACTCACCCCTAAAACCTAAAACCACCCCAACCCCTAAAATTACAGCAACCCCTCACCCCGCACCCTAAAACCTAAACCACCCCAATCCCCCACCCCTAAAAACCTAAACCACCCTGACCCCCACCCCCAAATACTAAAAATACCCGACCCCGACCCCGCCACTAAAACTAAAAATGCCCCAACACCCCCTCCCCACCATTAAACCGAAACCACCCCAACCCCCACCCCTAAAACAAAAAATACCCCGACCCCCCACCCTCGCCCCTAAAACTAAAACTACCCCAAACCCAAACCTAAACCGCCCGACCCCCTACCCCTAAAACTAAAAATACCTCGACTCCCCACCCTGCCCCTAAAACTAAAAATATCCCTTCCCTGCCTCCCCGCCCCTAAACCGCCCGACAACCCCTCCCCTAAAACTAAAAATACCTCGACCCCCCCCACCCCACCCCTAAAACTAAAAATACCCCGAACCCCGCTTCCCCGGCCACCCCAAAAAAATAACCCGACACCCCTCCCCTAAACCACCCTGACCCACAAAACTAAAAATACCCCACCCGCCCCTAAAACTAAAAATACCCCGGCCTCCTCAGCCCCTAAAACAGACCCACTTACCTGACTGATCGCGTCGTCCTCCTCAGCCGACTCCCTTCTTCTGTGCCTTAACCACACATGTGCGTGGTTCAGCACATGTCTGGTTAAGGCACCAAACAAAGAAGTCGTGGTTAACGAAAGCGTTGTTCCACTTTCGTTGTCCATGACATTGTTTTTACGGAGTCGTGATTAAGGCCGCTTCCCCCCTAGACTTAATCCCTGTTGCCTTTACTGGGTAGTAAACTCGCTCTGTTGATTTAACTTGACAGATCCAAAGACTACAGAAAATGTAATTCTCTGTTCATCCCGTTTGGCATCCCAGGGAAGGGGAAGAAGGCATGAACGTCAATTCACTAAAATACCAAGGTTCGCGGAACTAACAATACATGCCCTTTGAGTTTCAATTTTACTCACCTGTTTAACCATACCCACACATTTACACTTACACACACAATCACACTTACACACACACTGTCTCCTGTAAACACACACTAACCTGTAACCACTCACACAACATACTTTTAAAAGCATTATTTTACTTACCTCAGCTGCCAGGAAAGGTCGTCATATTCCAGCTAACTGTACATCATTTTTTTTGCATTAATAGTGAATAATAACAATTATTCACTATCGTTGTAATTAAATAATTAATAAAAAACAGAGTGGAAAACCTTAAGGACTAAGGACAACCTGCATGTGTGTTCCTGGCACTAATTTTGCCACCTCTGAGGCCGGGGTCGTAAAATCAGTGTTAGGGGTCGCAAGGGTCAAGTCAGGGGTCGCATCTGCGACCCATGGCCACCCAGAAATGTCGTCTGTGGAAGAAGGAATCCAAGATCCCATAGAGCCACTGGATCAAAGATACTACTGATTTAACAAACTCAATTTCTGGTCTGCCTCTACCCATTGGTCTGCAGGGTTGTTCCACAAAGGGTGTAGCTGCTTCTTGGGACTAACTGCAAGGTGTCCCTTTGGGGGAGATTTGTATGGCTGGAACCAGGGCTCTGGAGCACACTTTTATTAAGAATATATATGTTACATGAAATGATACAGGGACACAAGAAATTTGGTTCTGATGTATTACAATCAGTGTTTACTTGATGGTTGAGTACTGGTGGCTGATTATTACTGTTCAGGGGATTTTGTGACATTAAATCAGTTGGTGTGGCATCATATCTGAATCACCTGATTTATCAAAAGGACTGTACCCTACTTTGGCATACTTCATGGTTAAGGACTGGGGCGAGGAAGAGGGAAGTAGAGGTAATGCCCTGATTACTTGTAGGTAATCTTCATTACTTCTAGTCTTACTCATCCTTGATCCAGTCATTTGTAACCACCCACCCTCCCTGTGGTAGTGTACTTTTGATCAGAGACTTGGTATGTACTGAGGGAGGGCTATGCTTTTGTAGTACCCACTGATGGGGGCTGGGGGTGGGAGGTTTGTAGCATTCCTGTTGTTTTTCCTGTTCTGGGATTGGATATTAAATCTCATGGTTAAGGACTGGGCTGAGGACGAAGGATGTAGATGTAATGTAGCAAGTTGATTTCAATGCCAGCACCTCATACCTAATGGAGACAGCCACGGCCCCAGAGGGATGTTGATTTTAGCACTGCATCCATAAGCACATTTGTAATGATAAATGCTGAACCTGCAACATTCGTAAGTGTGTTCAAACCCCAATTTGGTGACTTTTACATTGATTGTGAGCATCACATCCCCAAATAACGAGCTATGCACAGAACAGGACAGAGATGACAAAGCCTAACACGTATAGACTCTGAATCAGCAGGATTAATACAGGATCAGAAATTGTTGCTTTTAACTATTTGTTTTAATTGTGTGATATTTTACTTGTTTATTTTTTGTACTTTTATGGCCTATGTTTATAGAACCGAAATAAGTTTCCTTTGACTTTGACTACATGGCCAGTTTTTTGATGAAGAACGCCTATAAATCAATCATGTGCATCTCGTGAAAATGCTTAGGACCTTCTTTGCTATAACCAATCCTGTAATCTAGTGAAAGCACTTAGGACCGGATATGAAACAAAACACAAGAAAATAAACTGATCAATTATTTGCGCCACACTTTTGTAGGAATCCTACTAGAGCAACCTTGAACAATCTCTCTACTAAAAATTAGGGGTTTCAACAATGATTCATTGAATTGACAGCTAAGATTTCTTCCTAATGCTTCTTATTGGCTCGATGCTGAATTGACACACATTAAAAGGAAGCTAAAATAAGAAAAACAGTAACGTGAAAAGAGGACTTTTATTTGATCAATTATCAATGAATGATTCTGATCACAGAAAAAGAAAGAGGACTACAATATAAACTCTCCACACAATTAAATAAACAAAAGGACGACTACAGGATAGCGACCACCTCCTCAGCAACAGAAACTGAAGGACTATGTGCTACAACCGCCACATCAACACAGTAACAAACAAAGGACAAACTTTTTTTTCTGGACACTAGGGTGTCACTTCCCCAATGAAAAATACTACTGTTCTGATCCAGTTTTAGCACTCTTCAAAGGCCCAGTCATGATTCTTAAATATAACTTAAAATAACATTGTTTATATTCATTTTGAACATAACCTTTGCAATATCGTTCACTTTAACAGTCAAGGGGCATTAGAGATGTAGACCACATTTTAAAGTGCCTTCTTGACTTGATCCTTTTATCCTCCATCCCAATCCACAGTCTGCATAATCATGCAGTGACAGTGAAATGCAGCGTTGCACTTTTCTAAATTAGGTGTCAAAGTTTTCAAAATTCCATACTGTTTGAAGTAGCTCGGTTCGATTGTCTAAAGCAGGCGCTCAGCCAGGTGAAACATGCCACTCCTGTCTTGGGTGGTCAAGAACACCTGCTAGATAACCTGCACTCACCCTTGGGTAGCTTGGCTCACTGCAGTCAGGCTTATCTCAGAGACAATTTGTAAGGCAACATCACATTCTTACAACCCCCCAGTTGAACAACCCCCAGACAGAGACTTCACACAGGTTGCATATATCGAAAAATTGTATACAACACACAGACATGGTTAACACAGTTTGATTACAATGTGTTCTCAGCGTAAGTGTCAATAAACACACAACAATATGCAATGTATATTTGGGTGTGAATCTCCCTGTTCCACCTAACACACAATAATAGGCCCGCCGCGTTAAACATTTATCATTGTATGTACATTTGAGGAACTGTTCATTCCCTTCCCCACCTCCTTAAGGTGCCCACTTGCTGTCAGTACTAGACCCACCCTCACAGTACCCATAATCAGTGTAACACTTGCAATCTAGGATGTGCCCCGGGGCAGACAGTAGCAGTACAATGTATATCTTAGTAAGCCACACTCCCACCTAGATCCACGGCCTCAGCCATGCTAGTAAAATGTGATGCCAACCTTATGAACCCCCGGCAGAGCCTGAGTACCCGGCAACAGCACAGTGCTGCCCCAGCACTCACTTGTTCATGCTCAGACTCACTCCCTCACATTGACCCCACGCCTAGGCACAGGGCCTGGGTATCAGTTGTTGTTTGTACGTATCACACAGTCTCACACGCACTTGCTTCTGGCACCATGATGCGATGCCCTGATATCTAGCAAGTGGATGCCCATGTGCTTGCACACCCTCGGGGTCCCAACCAACCTTACACCTGCCAAGCAGCCTCCAGTTAACCTTGCCCAACTGCAACCCCAACAATTATGGTAACTTTCCCCTGGGCATCCAGCCGCTCACAAAGTCACAACTCCCTAGGTGATGGGGTCAAGGTGGGGGACCGAAAAGACAACAGCCAGTAAACAATTAGGGAGGAGCCGTAGAGGCTCTCAGTAGCAGGGTTACTTAGAGGTCGGCAAAACCCAGGGGGATAATAATTGGGGCCAACTATTAGTCCTGGAGGCGCCAAGCCCCAGTAGACAATCCATTGTTACCAAATAGTAACACAATACAGTACCTCTGGAATGGAGAGGGGCCGTCATGGCATGTTGACTGAACTCGCCCTCAACTCTTCAGGTTGCACACAACAAGTTACCAGGTCCATGTCTCTGGATTGACGACACCCTGCCTGGTGCCCCTGAACTTCCAGTGGCCCCACACAGGTTCAGTCCCATGTAGAAAGTGCTCAGTGACATAACCCCAATGACTGGGTGTGCCCTGACGGCACCAAGATTCTTCAACCAACTCTTAGCATCATGCCTTGCCCGATAGGAGGCACTAGACTGGTGCATGATGACTTGAGCTGCACTAGACCTTCCGGTATCACTTGGGAGTTGGTTTCTGTACCCCTCTGGGTTGAGGAACTCTGCCCAGTATGCTATGACCAGAGCAGTAGAGGACTCCCCAGAAGAACACACTTGACACAAGTTCTGTCATGCAATACTAGGCCACCCCAGAGAACAGGGGGCAGCCAGCCTGCCCCTGGAGAGCCACTTCAGGATGCCACACAGCAGCAGGCAATCAGCCACAGGCCGTCTCTAATTGCGAAAGGTGCGCGGATCCCCTTCCTTGGACAATTATCCTCCTGGGGGCCCAGATTCCTCTGACATGGCGCCAATGTGATCAAGCTGCAATGGTCCCACATATTTGTCAGTGGTACTCTAAGTTGCAGTCTTTGAGTACCCCTATTTATACTAAGTAAAGCCTTTGGAGTGGGGGGGGGGATGGTTCTAAGGGTATTCCTTTTAACCACAGATGCCTCCCCTAAATTTCCTGCATGTTTGCCCTGGGATCCTGGAATGTAGATCTTTATCTTTATGGGTTCCAGGCTCTGACTCTGGGAGGCCAAGGGTCACAATCCCTTCCCCCACCTATTTCAACAGACCCTATATGGCAGGGATCTGTCGTTCTGGATGTCTGAGTTTTATAGTGGTCATCTGGGGAATGTGCAGATGTGCTCTTCTCCTATGACCCCTGCAATGAAGTCTAATTTACAGGGCGCCAGTGCCAAAGTCTAGAAATGCCCACTGCCTAGAAGTGACACTTCCTGGCGAAGGGTGACAAAGCTACAGCTACCAGCGGCTCATGTTTGTCATCCTGTGTCCAACAATACTAAACAGTATGAGGCTACTCCCCTGCAATCAATTATTGCTACTGCACTTAATAAGCCTCAGTGCCCCATATCATTGTATGGATAGAGCAGCTCTCAGTGGCAGGTGACACTTTGGTTGCAGCCACCATCACGGGTGCTCATGCGCCTTGTTTGCCTGAGCCTTCAGGCTCCATTCCTATTGTGAATACTCATGCATAAATATGTGTGCCGTTGTCACTTCGGCCATATATACATCCACATGGGAACCACCCCACCCGGTTCGGAGATGCCAACCCCCCTACCTGGCCCAGGTACTCAAACATGCACACAGGTGACAGTGCCTGTTTCAAACTCATGTGGATAGCATGGGCACTTTCCACCTACATTGGCAGAGGAAAAGTGCTCCGAGCTCTGAGGCTCTTGAAGAGGAAAAACAACTAAACCTACTTGAAAGAGGTGAAAAAATCTAGGGAACCGCTTCCTGTATGCGTAAAGTCTAAACTTCCCTAAATGCTCAAGGACAAATTTGGAACACAAAATCTTGATAGATTCATTGAATGCCTTTTGGCAGATCAATACCACTACATTCAGAAAGTAGCCCTTGAAACAGACCTTCACCTCTTCACACACCACTGACCTGTTGTACATCTCCTTATAAAATAAGCTTCAATCCTCCTCACTGTCAAATGTTAACTGGACAAAAATTAAAATTACCTCCCCACTTGGCCTATCGGGTGACCTCGCAATATCCACCTTTGATAACAGGAAAATCATGTTTCAAGTGAACAATAAGTTTCTGTCCTTGGTTGACAATATCTTTCCCTCTCTCAAACCCCTCCCGGATAACTTACATTCCAACCCATCTGATCTCTCACCATCTTATCCTACCCTCCTTCCCCAACTCCCCCTAACATTCAACACACCACTCCTCTGAATATTCCTCCACTCATCACACCTTCATCCAACTCCAACAGCTCCCACAATTCATCTTGCTCTCCCCTTACTCCCCAGTCTCACTCATATAACCACCAAACACATCATCTGAAACCAGACACAAACCCCTACACCCATGACCATCAACACAAGTCTGCACACCAACCCACCCATCGTGCAAAATCCAGCTTCCTTAGTTCAACTCTGTCTCTCCAAACCTCCCAATATTCAGTCACCGACCATTCCCAGGCCATTATCTAGTCCTCCCATTCCATTCCATTCAACAGGAACAAATCACCTTTCAAAGCCTTGTCACCTTAACTCTCTACTTCTGCCCACTCCACCCTAACCCGCATCTGATTCTTCGGACCCACAAGCCCATCACAACACCTACCACAAAAGAGCAACATAAGCCTCAGCCCTTCCTTGTACACGACATGCCCCCTTTCGATGTGCTCCTGCCCTTTAAATCTTATCTCACATAGAAAATAGATATCCTTGACCAGACCTTCTCTCATTTCAGCAACTTGCATACCTCCCAAAAATGTTACCCACCATATCTGGTGCAGTTCAAGAGCCCCTTTCCAAACATGATCCCTCTGGACAATTGTTCCCCCAGACACAACACAGAGCAAACAGGCATACTCCCCAATCAAAGAGAACAAAATACACAACCTTGTAAAAAGGTATGAAATCAGCAATGCCGCCAACACTTAGATCTCAAGCCAAACACAAAAGGGCCTTCTTATCTCCACCATTATTTCGAACTGTACATGAAAACTATTCTTCATGCCTACCCAAATCTCAACTTATCCCCTAACCTGATTCATTTTACCACTCTTCCTCTTGGTCAAACTGAACACAAATTCATCAGTTCATCGCTTCATTGCATGCTGCACAACTGCCACTCTGCAGTCAAACACTGCCTTGAGATCTCAGACATGATCATCAACCACAACTTCAACATCTTGGTCCTCACCGAAACCAGGTTGAACAATACTTCAAACAGTGTTCTTCTGCTCCTGCCGCCCTCTCTATTCCATTCTGAGAAGCAAGGCAGACAACAAGGGGGTGTTGGAAAGTGGATTATTGGTAATGGCAGGTAAGTACCTACATTTAGCAATAGACCACTAACTTCCACTTAGGCCCAGTTAGGTCTCAATAAATGAAACCCAGCTCAGCCCTTGGTAGCTTGGCAACGAGCGACAAGGCTTAACTTAGGAAACAAGTGTGTAAAGCATTTAAAAATCACAAAACAGTAAATAAGTAAAACACAAAACACAATAGAAATCCAACACCAATTTATAATAATAGATTATATATTTATCTTTAAAATGACACAAAAACGAATAACATCAGATAAGGGGAACCAGAGATATGAATTTTTAAGGAATTAGTGTTTTTTAGCACATAGAAACAAATAGTGCCAATCTGGTCATCTGGTCACACCTTGACTGGGGCAAAGTCAAAATTTTTAGGCCAACTGCGATGGAGCCCTGCTTGGCTACATCAAGAAGGAGGCCTCAGTCAAAAGTTTACCTTTGGACTTAGTTGTTTTCTTGAAGATTTTTTTCAGTGGGACGAAGTCGCCAGTCCGATCCAACTTCCCTGGAACCCTTCCTTGGATACGCGTTGCGGGAGCACTTGGTGAAGATTTTTACGTTTGGACTTTGTCGATTTTTCGAGATGAAAATCCTTCAACCGGACCGAACCTGCATCTTGATCCGACGTCCCTGGAGACCTCTTCGATACACTGCTCGGGAGGTCCCGGTCTACTTTCTACGTTTGGACTTGGTCACTTTTTTGGAGATTTTCTTCAGCGGGACGAATCTGCAAGTCAGGCTGTGTCGTTGTTGAGGCAAGCCGGCTAGAGTTGCTGTGGTGGGTCAGTCCCTTTATGGAGCTTTTATAATCTTCTCCAAACTTCTGGATCTTCTTCCAGAAGGTCTTTTAAGGTTCTCTTGGTGTCCGCACCTCATCCCAAGGTTCCAGAAGGTCTGAGTTGCTACCTCAGGGTGCAGACTACAACTCCCAGAATGCACCTGGCTCAAACTCCAAAACGGCCAATGGACAGTGGTCAGCTGGTCAGTTTCTTCAGGATCTGAAGCAGGGGACTCTTGTTAGCAATTCTGCACCTGTAACAAACAGGGAGTCCCTCCTTGAACCAGTTGAAGCCAGGCAAAATCCTTCTTGTGGTGGAGCCCAAGTGTACAGCTGGTGCAATCCTTCAGAGTGCAGTGTCCAGGTGCACGCCAGGGGTCCAGCAGGGCAGTCCTTCTTTTCCTGATGTTATTCCTTGTATGAATCTGGTAGGGATCTTGTAGGGAACTGAGGTGTGGGTGCAGCTCTGGCATATTTATCCTTGCTCCTGGGTGAAAAACAGTGGGGTCCTGGTTCTCCAATCAGATGCAGGGTCCTTCCCCCTATGATGACCACTTCTTGGGGAGTGTGGAAAAAATCAATCCCAGGGAGCAACATTCTTCAAAAATCCATCATAGCGGAAACCGATTTTGGAGGTTACATGTGGCCGAGCCCACCCACTGGTTTGGCTAAAAATCCTAAACACACCCCTCTCCCAATCTAATCAAGAGGGCGCCTAATTGTCTGGGGTTGCAGGATGTAAGGGAGTTGCTGGGTTGCTCCAAATGTCCTTCCCTGCCTTTGAAGACCAGTTTGGCAGCCCTCCCCTTCCTGCTTCCCCATCTGCTGAGGTAGTTCTCCTCAGCCAGGTACATTGTTTTGTGTTCAGCCCAGGCCACTCCATACCTCATCAAGGAAGCCTGGCCAGGCTGTCAGAGGCTGGCCAATCAGCGAAGGGCACTACAGAGCTGATATTGGCAACTTTTCAGGTAGAGTTTAAAACTCTTTACTTGAACTAGTTATTTTAAATCCAACAATTGTAAGTTGTGGGATTTATTATAACAATTAATTTTATACCAAACGTAAGGTAACTGACACTTTAGGGGACTTTGTTAATTAAAATAAAGCCTCCCCATTTTAGCCTATGGAGGCCATTCACTACAGTGAGGGAAAACAAATTTGGCTGTTTTACCTCATCAGGGCTTATAAAACTATTTTATGAGGTCCCTGAATATAGTTACATGGCTCCCAACCCTAGGGACATATAGGGCACACCTTAGGGGTGACTTAAATGTAAGAATAAGGTAGTTTAAGACTTTGGAAGTACTTTTAATTCCAAAGTCGAATTTTCATTTAACTTTAGTTTAAAAGCAGCCAAAAAGGCAGGCCTGCCTTTAAAATGACACTGGACACCTCAGCAGGGCACCTATGGCTGCACTACCTATGCTGTGGTCCCTAAACCTACATGCCCTACCATATAGTAAGGACTTGTAGGTAGGTTGACATAGCCAATTAAAATAAGCCTGATTTGCATACTTATGTTATACAGAGCACAGACCCTGGGACTAGTTGGCAGTATCCAGGGCACTATCAGAACCAGGAAAACACCAGCAAAAAGTGAAAAATGGGGGCAAAAAGTTAGGGACCTCTGCAATCAGCTCTGTTTCTTTTGCAGGGGGGCTAGCAGTCCTATGCAGAAACTCTATGAGCTGCAGGATACTCCCCAATAGCCACTTTCAGTCTTTCAAGTGTTTATGACTAGAAATCATCTCGCTAGCTACCCTAAGCTTCAAGTTGAACATGATCTACCACTCCTCAGTCAAACCAACACCTTCAATGAAGAGTGCATTGAATTGTTTACAGCATAATTAACCAGCTCTAACAACGTTATGTTTCTCAGTAACTTCAACCTCCACCGGGGTTCCGAAGGAAATAAACCACTGGACAAATGTGTTGCTTTTCTAGAAGACAATGACCTCCACCAACACTGCCAGAAACCCATATACTGTAAAGATGCCATTCTCGACCTGATCGTCTTCAGAATGCTTCAATTATAAACCAGTGACCCCGTTCCAGTTGATTGGTCTGATCACCTGCAGATTCCCTTCACAGTGTCATTTGCAAGCAGGAAAACTCTTGGCCAACCGAAGAAGGAAAAAATCTGTTTCAGAGACACCAGTAACATCAATACTTAAACCAGCCCTATCAAACCTCTCCTTGATAGTTCCTTAACTCAGCATCAACAAGGCCATGGACAATTTCAACTCTTGTATGGACAATTCAACTCTGTATGAACTCCTTGATTGGGGAATTCGCCCCTATCAAGCGCACATATAGTAGACACAAACCCTCCTGCTCCTGGTACTCCAAAGGCCTACATGAAGGAAGGGAAATATTAGAAAGCTGGAGAAAGACTGGAGATGAGCACTCTACTATTAAGTCTAATGAAGCGTTGTAATGGGAGACAAAACTACAAAGGCCCACATCTTTAAAGCTAGGGCATCACATACCAGATTCCTCCTGGATACAGCCAAGAACAGACTGAAACAATTATTTGAGGTAATTAATCAAGCCAAAACCCTCCCTCCAACCATCCATTCAAGGTATCTGAGACCCATTGCAATAAGTTTCTCAACAAAAAAGTTAAAGACATTTACATCTTTCTTTAAGTCAAACTTTCAACAGAAATGAGGAGAAACTGCCTTGTAAGCCACTGCAGTCGTGGTCCTCTTTCTCCCCAATCTCAGAAAGAGATTCACTAACAACTCTATCCAAGGTGAAACCCTCTAACCATCTTTGTGACACCATTCCGAGCTCCATCTGCAAAACACTAGCTAATCTGCTTCTCCCCAGTTAGGCAACTCTGGTTAACTCATCCCTGAATTAGGACTGATTCCCACACTGTCTAAAAAGGGGTCAAATTTCTCCTCTCATAAAAATCACAATCTCTGAACCCTGGCAACTTTAACAACTTCCACCAAATATCCACCCTACCTCTCCTTGGTAAGGTGACTGAAAGCTGTGTGGCTTCCCAAATGTCTTCTCACATCCAGGACAACAGCCTCCCTGGCCCCCTTCAATCTAGATTCTGTCAGGACACCTCATTGAGACCTTAGTTCTGCAGATTGCAAGCCACACCCTCCCCCATCATCAACAGTGGTAACTTCTGTCCACTTGTGTTCCTCAAACACTCTACTGCGTTTGACACAGTCAACCACCAGGCTTTGTTAGACACCCTGAAACATCAAAAGGATATTGATGGTGTCATCCTTAAGTGGTTCACCTCATACCTAATGAACTGCTTCCAAATAGGAAACTTTGAGAATGATGTCTCAGATAAAGTCAGCTTGCAACAAGTGCCCCCCACACAAAGGCTCAATGCCCTCTCTTTAACTCTTTTCAATCTCTACCTCAAACCCCTCTGCATGATCCTCAGGAAATCGGGAGTCCTCTTGCACCATAATGCTGACAACACCCATATCTAACTGAAAGTATCATACCCACCTATCCAACTTCCTGAAAAGAATTCAAGCTTGGATGGCAAACAACCTCTCAAACTAAATCCAGCAAAAACAAATGTATTTCTCATCTCTCCAAAGAAAATGAACTCTTTGATCCAAGACTGGATGGAACTCCTCTCAGACATCGATGGCAGCCCCTCTATCATTCAGAATGCCAAATCTCTTGGGTTCACCTCACATATATATTGACCTCCAGAGCCATATCTCCTCCCTTGCTGATAGTTCCAGCTAAGAATGATGAAGGACCACATGTACATATCCGTGGAATTGCGATTCCTTGAGAATCGCAATTAGGAAATCGTAATTCCAAATGTAAGAAACTCAAATGAGCTTCTTTTGCGTTTCCCAGTGGGTCGCAAATAGACCTGCCTCATTAATATTAATGAGGTAGGTCGCAATTTGTGACCCGCCAGGAATTGCAGAAAATCACAGGGATGGTGGCCTGCTGGGGTCAGCAGACCTCCATGTCTGTGATTGCTTTTAAATAAAGCAATCTTTTTTTTTAAACGCATCCCGTTTCCTTAAAGGAAAATGGGCTTAATTTAAAAAGAAAGAAACTGAAACGTTTCAGTTTCATTTTTGAAGAGCAGGCAGTGGTCCTAAGGTCCTAAGGACCACTGCCTGCTCTTCAAAAATGTTTTTGCATGCATTCACAAAGGGCAAGGGTGCTAACTGTGATTGTTTTGCAACCGCGTTAACTGTCACAAAACAATCATACATATCATTTAGATTCGGTTTTAGGAAGAGACGCCCTGAACACGCCCCTTCCAGTTTGGGCCTTGTATATCCCAAAAAGTATTTTTTTAGTCGCAAACGGATCGATTCTGCTAATCGGCCCGTTTGCGACTGGAAAGATGCTTTGTACATGTGGCCCTTAGGGTATTAGAAACCTCATCCCAGCGTAAAACCTTAAATCTGTTGTCCAGACTCTTGTGTTCTCTAGACTCGACTATGGAATCACACTACTTTCAGGCATTCCCAAAGTCCACTTTGGGAATGCCTGAAAGTAGTTCCCATATGTAGACTCAGGGTAGTCTTACATATAGCAGCCCACTTTGTGATTGGACAGAAGAAATTCAGTCACATCACTGCCATTGTACACTCCCTTCAGCGGCTCCCATAGAGATGAGACTTCAGTTTAAAAATGGCTGCACCACTCCTAAAGCTCTTCACTATTCTTTACCCCATACCTCTTAAAGAAACTGAAAACGTCAGGTGCTGATCAAGATTCAAGTAACGCTCAATATCTCCTCCTCGAATCACCCATCATTAAGCATGAGCGATATTTGAATCAATTCTTCTCCTGAGGCGTCAAAAGAATCTGAAACTCCTTGCCTCCAAACCTCCACCTGGCAACGTCATGTCACCTTCAAAAGAAACCTTAAAGCTCTTCTCTTTGAAAGTCACAGAGCCTAATTTGCTCATACCTTCTTTTGCTCCCTTCAATCGCATACCAGCCTCAATCTGCAAGAACAATTGATGATCCTCAGGGAATACTATTCCACCTGCTTTTCATTGCTATATTTTGCTATGAACATTTGTGAAGTGTTGTACTTCTCGGGATAGATTATCCCGACGTTCACTCCATCTTTAATGTATGTGTACATTATTTACCTGTTACTGATATGTTCTGGCTTTATTGTGAAGTGCTCTGATGCCTCCGGGCCATGGACATGCTAAATAAAAGCAAAAGAAAAATCAATAGATAAGCAAATAAACAGATAAATACATTTCTAACACATAGCACTTATTCATCTATGTGTGTAGCAGAAGCATTGCTCCCAGAAATGCTACACATAGCAGCATAACGTGGTGCAAATAAATAATAAAAATGGAAAAAATTTAGTTTTGTCAAGTAAGGTTCATTAGGTAGTGAGTTTGGGTGGAATGGACTACAAAGGGTAAGTGATCTGAATCTTAATGTAGTTGGAGGATTGTAGAGAAAATTATGACTTTCAGATCACAGACTCTAGGAGGGATGTGTTGTGATATAGTCTCAGTGCTTCACTTTGAAACTAAGATCTGTAATTTGTACTGGGTCCTATGTTTTGCAGATGACCAATGACCAATAGCGTGATGCAGATGAGGTGAGTGAAAGTATGTGTATAATGAGTAAAAATCATCGAGGGCAAGTAGCGCACTACCGAAGTACACTAATTTGGTTATTTTTAAAGAGCACATTAGCAATGTGGCATTCTGTAATGTAAGGTGAGGATGGATTGTGGATCCTGGGTTGGTAACTTGATGTAATTGTTCTAGCATTGAAGCACATGCCAACATTTTGACAGTGATGGATGATGCGCGTGAGTGTGGCAGTAAGGAGATAAGATTGAGGAACGAGAATGATGCCGTTGGAGCTATGAAGTTGAAACCCACATTTTTTTGCTGAACACAAGGAACCCAAGCCCCTCCATTTTGTTATCACACTTGAGCATATGTAGATGGACAATTAGAGTGTATGGGAAAAGGAAGGGAAAGAGAAGACTATTTGTATATTTCTTGCATAACAATTGCCAGAGAAGCCAAAAAACGGATGACTGCACCTAGGGATTTGGTGTAAAGTGACAAGATCAGGAACACCATATCTGAGCTGTAGGGGGCAACTAAATAGACACAGGGTCAAATTATATAGTTAGGGTTTCAGGTTTTTGGTTTATACTAATAGAGGCCACCATAACCCTCAGAACCAAAAACAAGAGGTCCTGTCCCAACTGGAAACCACAGTTTTATGTTGTTTGGGCATGCACTCAAAGATGTCCAATACTATTGCAGCGATTGGAGAGGGTATTGCTGACTGGACACTCAAATTCTCATTCAGAGTGCCTCCAAAGCCCCTATCATTGCCAGAAGTGATGCCTTAAACCCTCCTGTGAGGTGATCCCGATACCTGTCCTGCTTATCCTGACTTTTGGTTAACAAGTGCATCTCCTGACAACCATGCTGAGAATGAAGAAGTATCCATGGGCCCTGAGCTGGAAGTAGGTTGCCAAGTCTGGGAATTTGCAGGTGGGAAGGAGGATGGCCCAGAAGAACAGTGGGAGAGAGAAGGGGGACAAAGGAGAATATGTGGTTCGGTCCAGAGAAGCGAATGGTTGTGTGACAAAATATCAAGAAAAGCAAGAGCAAACTACAACGGTATCACTCAAAAAATATTGAAACCAAAACTATTGTGACCCTATGCTTAAACAGTAAAGACAGAAATATCAATGACAAAAATACATCTAAAAATATCTAAAATGCAACAATAACATAAACAAAAATAAATATATAACAAATATAGCTTACACATTAAAACTAAGGAAACATAACAAAAATCACACAATCCAAAATATCGAACACGGGTAAAGCAATCATAAACAAACCAAATTATATCATATTAAATATATATTCACATATAAAAAAGTCAAAATGCATTGACTATACAATAAATATATAATGAAACCACAAACTAGCGGTAACCTAAATGGTGCTAAAAAACAAATGTGAACTAGTTTCCAACCAACATATGAAATTAAACTTAAAAAACAATTACCAAATAGAAACACTTTTCCAATTGAAACAATATAAAAAGGCCAAAAAACGCTCAAGAAAGTGCTTCCTGAAAAAGAATTGCAGAAGGACTGTGTAACTTTGCCAGATTCCAAATGTACAAAAGAAGACTTCAACACTTCAGTGAAACACTAAATTTAAGCTAACAAAAGTTATACATAATAAACAATATGTTAAGGTAACACATAACTAAAACTATATTACATGTTTATTTCTCCAATTTACAGGTGTATATTCTACAACAGTGATACTCAATGTATGGACCCGGGGCTGCATGCGACCCTCCTAACATTATAATGCCTTCCCCCCGGTGAACAGCAGCACTGGGCTGTTGTTTCTTGACTCAGCACTAACATTGAGAAAAATGTTAAATAAGTGGGCAGTGAAGTTGAACATTTGGGCCCATATTTATACTTTTTGACGCAAACCAGCGCTGGCGCTGGTTTGCTTAAAAAAATGTACTGCCGGCTAACATCATTCCTATGCCCCAGGCGGGTGCCTTATTTAAGGATTGACGTTAGCTGGCACTGCAGGCTGGTCAGAGTAAAAAAAAATGACTCAAACCAGGCAGCGCCGGCATAGGGAAAAATGGGGGTTGTGCGTCAAAAAATGGTGCATGTCAGATTAGAGTAAAAAATCATGGCTCAAACCGGACTTGCGCCATTTTTTGACGCACAACCCCCATTGAAATGACTCCTGTCTTAGCAAAGACAGGAGTCATGCCCCCTTGCCCAATGGCCATGCCCAGGAGACCTCTGTCCCCTGGGCATGGTCATTGGGCACAGTGGCATGTAGAGGGGCCCAAGTTAGGCCCCCCATGCCACATTAAAAAAATTAAAAAATGATACTTACCTCAACTTACCTGTACTTAGCTGGGATGGGTCTCCTCCAGGGGTGGGCGAGGGCGGCAGGGGGTGTCGCTGGGTGTAGGGAAGGGCACCTCTTTGGATGGGAATGCCTTCCTTGCATGTCATTAATGCAAGGCGGTTTCCCGCATCCAGAAAATGACGCACACAGAGGGATTTTGACATTCGCGGGGTCGGGCGTCAGAGTATAAATATGGTGTTAGGTTCGCGCTGAATGTGCGTCAAAAAGTTTGCCGCATATTCGGCGCAAGCAGAGTATGAATATGCCCCTGAGTCTCTAAGATGTATCTTACAACAAAGTTGTAAAAATATGCTAAAGCCTGTTCTAAAAAGTGTATCTCATTAACCTGCAGAAGCGTTTCACCTTAGTACATGAAAGTATATCAGTGCATTAAGAAGTATTTTTTAAAGTGATAGGGGCATATTTATACTTTCTTTTTGCTAAATTAGTGTCATTTTTGTTTTACGCTAATTGAGCGCAAACTTAACTCCATATTTATATTTTTACTCTAGACCAGTCTAGGGCCAAAATATTGGAGTTAAAGTACATTTTTGGATGCGTGAAACCACCTTGAGTCAATGGGATGCAAGGTAGGCATATCCGTCCCAAAAATGACTCAAAGCCCCTAGCGCCTTATTTATCCTCCCGTGCAAAAATAGTGCACGGAAGGGAGGTGGGCCTAAATAATAGCACTAAGCCTGCTTAGCGCAATTAATTAACGCCTGGGTCAGGACAGGCATTTGGGGACCTGTCACCCATTTCCATGGTCATACACCATGGAATGAGCCCAAAGGTGCCCACCCCAAGCCCCGGGAACACCCCCACCCACACCAGAGGATGGGGGACCCCATCCCAGGTAGGTAGGATAAGTAGAGGTAAGTATTTAAAAAACTGTTTTAAAGTGCCATTGGGGGCCCTGAAATGGGCCCCCCTACATAGTAGTGGGTGGAATGGCCATGCCCAGGGGACCCTTGCCCCTTGTGCTGGCCATTGGGGTGGCGGGCATGACTCTTGTTTTTTATAAGACAGGAGTCATGTGGTATGGATGGTTTTGCGTCAGGAAATGACGCTAGGATGGTTAGAGGCATTATTTTTTGCTAACCAGCCTAGCGTAATTTTTTGGGTTCCCCCATACCGCCACCCCCACCCCCACCCAGCTAATGTAATTTTCCAAGACACTAGCCCACCCTTTGCGCTGGCTTCGGGATTCCATAAATTTGGCACCCCGCTGGCGCTCTCGAATGACGCAAGCCGGCGTTACATTTTTTTACTCAAAACTGCATTTGCACAGTTTTACATCAAAAAGTATAAATATGGGTCATAGTTTGCAAACATGAATTTAGATACATTCATGCTTCCCCCCTAGCATGGCAACAGTGCAAATAGTGAACTATGAGGAACGTCAGTTGGTACATACATCCTCTGAGTGGCCTGGGTTGCTATTATTCATGGACAACTTTATAGTTTAGCAAATATAACACATGAGAAGGTTTTGTACAGTGCGCATCCTGACGTTATGTATGTCAAGGTCCTCCTAAATGGGATAATGAAGTAAAAGGAGGCAAAGTGGAATTTTTTAAAAATGCCTTCGATCACACATTTTGGTTAAGTGGGGAAGTCGTGATTGAGCCCAGTTTATTGGTTTCACAATGTGCAATTCAGCCTTTATATGTACATGCTTCTCTTCCCTATGCCCACCTTACATCACCATCCCCTGCCACACTGCTGGCATCAATATGGCCCTTGACCACCCGACAGGCCAAACTTTTTGGTCCTCTGCAAAAATGTTTCCAAGTACCCATGCTCCACAAGAAGGAAAATAATGCCGAAAGAAAGTGAAAATAATGGCCTTGACACTAAATTACTCTAAATATTTAAAAAATGCCAGATTGAAAGTAAGTATTGTAATCAAAGCACATAAATCAAATAAAAAGTAATGCTTTAAAATATTTAAAAGAAACGAAAACACTCTCAACTAAACTTTCTGATAAAAAACTAACCAACACAACTAACACATTTCTTCTTCACAACAGACTGCAATAAAAGAAAACTGTACAAAAAATACCACTAAACAGAACTGCAAAATGAAAATCTACAACTAAATGAACGTAAAGGCAAAATCCAAAACATACATTGAAATGTGCACCTCCAATGCTAAAATGTTAAACTAAATGTTATAGTGTGTTTTTTACCCACAGATAAAATGCTCGAAATGGCAAAAATTAATCAAATCACAAAAATGGAAGATCTCATTAAATTATTAAATTATAGAGGATCTACGTACAGGGCTTGAAAGAGAGAACTGCAAGCTCACAAGAGCCAACAGGAATGATGCTAAAAATTATTATACCAAATGTTCCTAAACAAACAACAGGCCACTATCTGACATGCCAACCTTATAAAGGCTAATTGCCAGAACATGTAGAACAGCTGGGAAAATGCAAGTAGCACCTAAAAAAATATGGAGACATAGTCATACCTGAAAACCTTTCACCATTCAGTGAAATATATATCTGGTAAATACCAAAGTACAAACATTTCATCACTGCATGCACTCTTACCTAAGTGCAAATTACAATGAAATGCTAACACATACAAAAAAACTAACAACTATAACCCACAACAAATAGTGGTGGAGATCACAATCAGTCAGAGCGGTGCTGCATGCAGCGCTGTTCTGCAGATCACGGTTTCACCACCATGAAAAGGCTGGTGGAGAACAGGTGCAGGGGGAATAGGGGGGCTATAGGGGGGCCATAGGGGGCCCCCTGCACTTCCCATGCATTACCCATGCACTAGGCGTAGGCAGTGCATGGGTCCCCCTGCCCAACCAGGCGGTCTATCTGCCACATTAAGACCCTGGCGGTTAGATCGCGAGGGTACCGCCATCACCGCCGGGATCCATGATCCCAATGGGCTGGCACTAGTGGAGATCGCAATCAGCCAAGGTGTAGATTACAAACTCATTCTCTGTGCAGACAGTGAGCATTGCGAAGGTGCTGGCGCACTCTGAGGTAGCAGCAGTGTCGCTGGTTCAATTACAAGCCGGCGACAATGCTGCCACCTGTTACTCGCTAAGCTGGTGGGTGGAAACCTCGGCTTCTTCCCACCAGCCCACCGGGAAACTCTTAATGCATCCGGCAGAGAGGTAGCCAGTGTGGCGGCAACCTCCCCCTCCAAAGTTCAGCAGATGGTTCAAACCATCCACCAAACTCCTAATCAGATTCTAAGTCCCAAGAAACAAAGACAAAATAAAGCCGTGGAGGGGTCGCACAATTCCTTCCAAGAAAAACATAAAAAGCAGAACAAAGCTACAAGGAGTTGAGGTTAGAACAATCCCTAACTTAATTCAAAGCAGTACTCCCCAAACAACATAAGCATATACTTGAACTCCTAAGTTGCAAGGTAAGACCCTTTTCAATCTAACCAAGCCTACCATATCTAGGCTCAATCACAGGAACTCTACTATAAAAGAAAACACACACTAAACACCCATTTAACCTTGTTAAAACATCAATACTTATATTTTAACAATATTTATTTTTAAGTACTCTTAAAGCAAATATAAAACACAAAATACCAATCTGAATAAAAAATAGTTCAAAATAATCTTTTGGGTGAGCCACATCACTAGGTTGCTGTTCTACAGAGCCCAAACCCCTGCTTGGAGCATGTACTCCTCCACACAGTGAATCCCTTCCACCAACAGCTTCTGCCCCCTCTCAAACTCCTGCACCAGCTCCTCTTTCTATGCCTTCTGTGTGGGTGTTGACAAAGTATTTGCAGGCCCTGGGCAGGGTGCAGCCATGTGAGTCTTGGAGGTGGTGGAAGTAGGGCGAGAGACCCAGGAGACCTTAAGGAGAGTAGTTGGGCTGTGAGAGAGTCTCACCTGTCTTCTATGCAAATGAGCACAGAAGACATGTGAGTGTGGAAGTAGCCAAGGACGAGCAATTATATATTTTTGGAGGAAGCCTTCCAACGGGATGCTGCTCTTCATAATGCCATCATTGCCTGGATTTCCCAAAATGGTGATGCTACTGGTGGTATTTTGAGCTCTACAGTGGAAGTGCGGAGGGATAACTGCTTGTTGCAGGTAGTCAGTTTGCAGGAGCATTCTTCGAGGAGCCACTGAGCCTCCGCTCACCACTGTGGCTTCATGCCCAGCCTCATCAGTCTGGTTTTGTTGTGTAGGGCTGTGTCATGTCACATAGATAATGGCAGCATGTTCAAGGCTCTCCTCCATCCTCAGATGTCACTGGCCTGCATGTCATATGCCATAACGCATGTTTAGTCAAAGTCAGCGGAGAACTAGTACTACTTTCAGCTCTCCTCCGAGTGATGGGCATGGAGAACATGGTTTGGTGGGGCTCTTTTTGTGTTCATTGATAAGGGGACTTAGAAACGTTGCTAATAAAATGGAGTACATAAGGATGTATTTTGCTCCAGGTACAAGACAGTAACATACGTGATACATTGACTCAGTATCAGTCTGCCATACTTGTCAGGGCAGTTCAGAATGGAATGTTCCCATAGGAAGCAGGGTCAAGATTGATTTGAATATGACTGGACCTAAACTGCAATGGTGTGGTGAGCAGAAAATGATGGATTTGGGCCAAGACTTGTGATTGGGGGCAAATGTTTGACATTGTTTAGTAATTTGTACATCATCTGTTCCTTTTGCATTTGTCACCCTAAGAGAGAAGGATATTCCCAGATGGGGCTTTCGTGCTTGCTATGCCACAAGAATCAAGCACGCCTGGCTGATGAGGGGTGATACCCTGAAACCTGGCCCAGGATGCTTGTTTCTAGTCCAGGGAGGATCTGGCCTGGCAGTTCGGGCCGGGCTGTTCCCAATGGGAGCAGGGTAAAGACTGAGTTGCATATGGTTCCAAACTGGAATGTCATAGTGGACAAAACAATTATGGATTTAGGCCCAGATCTGTGCAAGGCCCAGCATTCCGTCCATCATCTGTTTCTTTTTTGAATTTGTCACCCTAAGTGGGAAAGGTATGCCTAGATGTGGGACCCGTGCTCGCTATGCCACTGGATTCAAGCTAGCCTGGCTGATGAGGGGTGATACTATGAAACTGGTCACAGGATTCTTGTTTCCAGTCCAGGGAGGACCTGACATGGCAGTTCAGGCTGCACTGTTTGCATGGGGAGCAGGATCAAGACTGATTAGCATTTGGCAGGGTCCAAACTAGAATGGTGTGGCTAGCAAAAAAACAATGAATTTAGGCCCAGATCTGTGACTCGGGTGAATGTTTGACATTGTTCAGCATTCTGTCCATCATTTGTCCTTTTTGCATTTGTCACCCTAAGTGGGAAGGATATGACCAGATGTGGGTCTTGAGCTCGCTATGCCACCAGATTCAAGTTAGCCTGGCTGATGAGGAGTAACACTCTGAAACCGGTCCTAGGACGCTTGTTTTTGGTCCAGTGGGGACCTGACCTGGGAGATCAGGCTGGACAATTCTCATGGGAAGCAGGGTCAAGACTGCATATGGCAGGGTCCAAACTAGAATGTCATGGTGAGCAAAAAAAAATGATCTAGGTCCAGATCTGTGATTGGGGGTGAATGTCTAACATTGCTCAGCATTCCATCCATCATCTGTTATTTTGGCATTTGTCACCCTAAGTGGGAAGTGTATGCCCAGACGTGGGCCCCAAGCTTGCTATACCACCAGATACCAGCTAGCCTGGCTGATGAAGGATGATACCCCAAAACCGGTTCCAGGGTACTTTTTTCCAATCCCGGGAGGACCTGGCCTGGCAGTTTTAGGGGAACGATACTGCTGGGTCCAAACTGGAATGGTGTGACGAGAAAAATAAATGGATTTAGGCCCAGATCTGTGACATTGGGTGAATGTTCGACATTGTTCAGCATTCCGTTCATCATCTGTTCCTTTTCCATATCTGTGAGGTGGGATGGAGTGCTATATTTCCTTTTTGAACTGAGTGTCATGTTCTCATTTGGGTTTGGAGTTGGCAAATACAAGGGGCAAAATCTCATGACCAGTTTTTATAGATTCTCTATACCTAACTCCATATATATGTACCTTGGTGATGTATATATATCACCATGACAAACAGAGAGCAGGCAGGAGCCTCGAAAGGGACAGAAACCAGATAGTCTACAGTAGTGAGTTAGGAAGAGCAAGTAACAGATCAAGTTAAGAAAAGCGTCAAGAGCACCCAAATGGGAAAGGGGGCAGAGGCCATAACAAACTTTGAGGAGTGGAACAAGAACTACAATGCACAAGTGTGTTTCTGCCTGACAATCCCTTTTTCTTTTGCCTTATATTTGTTTGGACAGAAGGCAGGTGAAGGGGCAGCTACTCAAGGTGCCTTATGCATTTCGCCGACAGAACACTCAGCAGGAGACTACGAAACAAATTTATCAAAACTCTGCACCAGTGCAAAGTCAAGAAGACTGATTCACACTAGTGCAAAGTGTTGCTTTGTGATCCACTTTCCCGCGCATAACTTTTTTTACCATAGAAAGTTGCCTAAAAGTTACACAAAGTAGCACTTTGCATTACTCTGTGTCAAGGGGCGTCACATTGGTGATACATGGACATCCCTATGTAACAACCCATGTTTTTTTATGCAAAGCTCTACCTTTTAACATTTGTAGAAAGGGTTTTGAATCACAAAGGTATGCCTTCTTGAGGCAGGCACAAAGTAGGAGAAAAGTTTTCTTTTCTCCAGACTTTTCTAACCATGAATATCTGCTATACTCAGGCCCAATGACATTATATGATTTCACAGCAGCTGCATTTTCTGCATAATTATTTATCTGGCATATAATCCATCTTCTGCTGCTTAATATGAAGAGGTTAACAATAAATTGTTTGTAGCTCAAATGGATCAAAAGGTACTAAAAATGAGCAGGGGAAAGCAATTTGTGAAGGTTGACTTGTCAGATTACTGTTGCTTATTGATGTATTTGAGTATCAGACTGTTCCTAATGAGGTGAAACCTTTGCACAGATAGTGTTACCATGTATAACAAGCATTTGCAATGCAATAGGTCTTGCATTTTCTTGAGTTAGGGCTATTGGCATTGCAAATTCATAACTGTACTTTTATTGCCAAATAAATTAGTCAACCCTGTCTCATAATTTCCTCTTTTCCTGCCATATAATTCCAGTGGCCGAGCATTTAACTAAAGCCGTTCTATTTACCTTCTTTACCTATCTTAAAACATATGCAGTTATCATATACACCTTTATCAGAAATTAACTTTTTTGCATTAGAGTGTAATGCTCAAAACACCATAACAAAAATATAATTTGGGATGCATTGTAGGATGAAAGGAAAGAGGGAGTCAAGAGTAAAGATGGAGAGGACAAGTGACTTAGTAACAGTGTGATGGAGTAGGAAAGGCTCAATATAGAACTGAGAAACATCCCCCAACATAACCACATCACACAAGGGATCTCAAGCTGGGGAGAATCTGTGATGGTTTAGTGTATGGCTCACGCAGTTGAAAGGGCTTTGATGCATCTTTGAGTATGAGGTCTGTCACTGCGTTTGAGGTGAATCTTGTAGCCCGTATGAGCAAAGGAAGTGGGGGTTTAAACTTCCAGTTTATTAGCCGGCAGCGCATCTCATGGTTAGAGGCACTAGGTTTTCGAGGGTTGCATCAGATAAGGATATAGAAGGCCACAATCAGGAGGTCAACAAAGAGTTTAAACACTTAATGGAATTCATTTGTTATGCAAAGTAGGCCACTACATGGCAGAAAATGATTCACCCTAATCCAGTGGTTTTCAAACTTTTTAATGTTGCACCCCCAATTGAAAAATAAAAATCATCGCCCCCTCATAGTTTTTCACAATTATTTTATTAAGATGGCAATGTTTAAATAGGTTTAGACTTATTTAAATATTGCAGTTATGTACTGTTACCTTTTTAAAAATGCAACAACATATTTTCTGTTTAAAACAAAGCACTGTTATCTGTATAATGCTTCTTTTTCCCAGAGCTTGGTGCCCCCCTGGGAGCACTTGACACCCGCCTTGGGGGGGCCACCACCCAGTTTGAAGATCCCGTGCTAGTCTGTAGATTCTTTTGATTTCAGGGGCATTCATCTGCTTGCAGTGACAAAAGAGGCAGACACTCTGAACAATAAACACCACATGCTAGAAGCAGACCCAATGAGGGGGACTCCAGAGAGCCCCTGGGTTTCCCTCCCTGGTCCTGTCAACCGTTCTATGCCAATGTACAATGAAGGAGCCGAATCACTACCAAACAAAACTCGTATTCCAAGGGGGCGTGGCTGGAGGTCACGCAAGATGGCCGCTGCTCTTTAGAGCTCCGTGAGGCTTCAGCACTTCCTGGAAAGAAGGAGATGTTTTCACATCAAAATTTCTTCAGCATTTTTGAGCACCAGAGGACTGCGGCTGCATAAATATGCCTTTATCTTACAGAGACATCCAGTTTTTTAAACATTTCAGAGACTTCATGTGAGGGCCTGAGGTAATTATTTATCTGTGTTGTAAGCCTCTGCACAAACCTAAACTTTCACAGAAATGTTTCTATTTGACTTTTAACTGCTTGCCTGGATGTGATTCTACAAATCTAGTTTCCTCTGCAATGGAATATTTATTACCTTCTGACAGCCAGCTGAACTTTTGACCTCTCTCTTCAAACATATTTAGCTGAGGTTTTCAACTTCAGTATTCACTGGCAGCTCTTGTCAAGGAGCTCTTTCAAATTGCTATTCATAACATGGTAAATGCTTTCCTTTGACAGAGGGGATTTTTTTCCTTTTCAGAAGGTTCCCTTAAAACTAGTCACCAATTGTTGGACTATGTGCAGTAAAGTGCTTTGCTCTTGTGGTATTCTGTCATGCCTGTTATGAGAGAATAATTTTGGATTTTCTATTTATATATTTTTTATTATATTTTGCTATGTTGTTGGAAACGTCAGGCAGCAGCTTCTCATTGTAATATAATTTCATCAACACCTCACATTGCTGGCTTCCTATTACCAAATTGCTGCTGGCTTTTATGGGGAGACCACATAATTCTCAGAGTTGCCAGTCATCATCTTTCTCCAAGTCTAATAATCCTCTTTGAGTGGTGCACACACATATAACTAAATCTTCTCTACCATCAACTTTAACAATGGATAGTGCTGCAGTCTTTTTAAAGGATGGCGCCTCTTCATCTCATGCTGCTGGCGCAGTTGCGGAAAAAACATCTAACACCTCCTCCGTCAAGCGCCCAAAAAAAGACCTTGATTCTCCCTCAAAATCACCTACACATCTTACTCTAGATGATGTCATGGAGGAATTGCGTGCACTAAAGCCCTTTATGATGGACACTAATGCCTCTTTGCAACGTATTGAGGAGCAATGGTTCCAACACGAACAACGAATTTGTACTCTGGAACAGAGAGTCAATAGCCTTGAAGATTGTAACACTGTCAATCCTCAGATCTCTAAAGACATAGCTCAACTTAAAAGGCTTACTGAAAGCTTAGAAAACAGAAATAGGAGAAATAATCTTCACCTTTTTGGGATTCCAGAAGGTTCTGAAGGCTCTAACATGATTGCATTCCTTCAAAAAGCAATACCTTCAATTCTTGGCTTGCCTCGTACCTCTCCCCTCTCTATCCAACAGGCACATCGTTTAGGTCCACAGACTTCAACTGGCCCTCGTGCACATCCTAGAGGAATTATTATTCTCTTTCTCCAATTTACTGACTTGATGCAAATACTCTCCGAAGCCAAAAAGATGGGCTCTTTGCTATGGTCAGGTCATAAAGTATTTTTCACACAAGACTTCTCTCCTGCTACAGCTGCACATCGCAAACAGTTTTTGGACCTACGTCCAAAACTCAAATCCTTGAATACTCGATACGGTCTTCTTCACCCATGCCTTTTCAAAATTACATTCAAGGACAAATCTTACTCATTTGAGGAACCTTCAGCACTACAAACGTTTATTAACCAACACAAAACAGAAGCTATGGAACTAGGAGCATCTGCAATTACTTGAAGATATAATTTAATTTGTCTTTAATTTCCTTTTTTTTTTGGACAGTTTAGTAGTAATGGTTATGTTTAATATTTATATCCATGGTTTTCCATCTCTGCATCTTCTTATTTTCTTATGTACATATATATTTTTTTTTAGATAGTGTTCTTTGTGCAATCCTCATGTTCCTTTCCCAACCGTATCCCTTTCTCACCATCCAAACTGTTCTCCTACACGTTCCACTGTTAAGCTTTGATTTTTATTGTTTTTCATGTCACAGTCCTTTACTGTAGTTATTACGTTATTTTGTCTCCTGAATGGTACATTTTTCGTTTGTATGTTTTTTTCTTTTTTCTTCCATGAAACTCGCCTTCATATGTTTTAATATCTAATATCACTTTTCTTGTGCTGAAGCCACTCTTGCCTGTCTTTTCAGGTTCTCCGCTGTCCCTCTACCTTTTGGGGTATTCACTTCCTATCTTGCTTTTTTTAGCTTTCGTGGACTTTAGTCCCTGTATTGCCACATCCATGTATATACAACTTCTGGAGGTCATCTTCCTCCTTTTCTTTTTCTTTACTATCTTGTTTCTTCCTCATTTCTTTGCTTATGCAAAATTGATATGCCTAGTTTTTTCATTGTTACAGCAGTTGTTAATTAATACTTCTTGTTATGCAACTTAGAACTGTTACTTGGAATGTTAAGGGGCTTAAACACCCCATTAAACGTCAGTGTGTCTTATCTCACCTGGCTCGTTTGAAATGCCACATTGCTTTGTTGCAAGAGACTCACCTCAACGACTCTGAGGCAATTAAGCTTAAAAAACAATGGGTGGGGGACATTTTCTACTCCCTTCCATCACAAACAAAAATGGGGTAATTATACTCTGTCATAAATCTCTCAAACCTACCATAATTTCACAGCATCAAGATACAGAAGGTCGCTGGGTACTTGTTACATTTACAATTGACAATATTTCTCTTACTATCCTTAATATATACGGCCCCACACATCCAGATCCAAGTTTTTGGAAAAATCTTTCACATATTGTCTCTGAACATTCCTCAAACAATTTACTAATAGGTGGTGACTGCAACCAAATTCTCGATCCATTTTTGGACAGACGTTCCACGTCACGTTTCATTACACATGCCTCCCACAAAGCTTTTAAAAACTTTATTTTACACCATTCTCTCTCTGATTCCTGGAGAGTATGCAATCCCGACCTCTTGGAATACTCTTTTTATTCTCCTACCCACCATTCCCATTCCAGGCTTGATTATATCTTTCTGAGTAAAGGTTTATTTCAACATATGGTCAACTCTGAAATCGGTGCTATTTTGATCTCAGATCACGCACCTGTGATTACTGACCTTGATCTTTTTCTTAATGGTTCTAAAACATCTTCATGGATGTTTAATAACTCTCTACTTTCAGATGCTACTTTTATCGCTTCCTACAGTAAGTTTATAGAAGAATACTTTCACATCAACGATAGTGATCAACTATCATTTCATTTTGTGTGGGATGCATTCAAAGCAGCCTCTAGGGGTTTCATCATAAATTACGATCTCACTCAAAAAAAAAAAGTCTGCTCAACAAAAATCGACTTCCATCCTTGAAAATATAAAGTCCCTAGAACATGAATACTATACTCACAAAACTAGTAAATCACATCTTGAAGCACTAGTCTCAGCTAAAATGGAGTTTAACCAATATACCACTGAACAAGCATGCGGCACCCTCCTGAAAATAAATGCCAGATATTATGGTGGTAACAATAACGTTGGTTCTCTTCTAGCTCGATATTTGAAACAAAGAAAAGAAAAAACAACTATTAAATCTATCACAGATAACAATGGTGTTAAACACTTTAGAGATAAAGATATAGCATTGTGTTTCGCTTCTTACTATAAGGACCTATACACTCCAGAACACATACCAACAGTTGAATCTCTCAACCAATATTTCTCTAATCTCAAACCAAGGGACCCATTGCAGATTGACCTCTCATCTTTAGACCAACCCCTACAACTTACCGAACTATATACAGCTTTACAATCTCTCCCCAAGGGTAAGGCTCCAGGCCCAGATGGCTTCACAGTAGAATTCTTTATTCAGTTTGCTAAGTCTCTTTTCCCCAAACTCTTTCAATTACTTAATCATTTTATAATGTCAGGTTCTGCATCTGGCTCATTTACAGAGGCCATGATTTGTCTTATTTCCAAAAAAGATTGGGATGCGACTGACTGTAAAAATTATAGACCCATATCTTTAATTAATACTGATTGTAAACTCTATGCCAAAGTTTTAGCTCTCCGTTTACTCCCATATATACCTGACCTTATTGATTCTCATCAATCTGGTTTTCTCCTTAATAGAAATGTAGCAGATAATTCCCGTACTTTTTTAAATATTATTAACAAGGCATCTAAACTTAAGATTCCTCTGGCAGTTTTATCATTGGATGCAGAAAAGGTCTTTGAAAGGGTCTACTGGGGTTTCTTGTCGAAAGCATTGGAATGGCATGGACTAAGTACTAAATTCTGACATTTTATATCCATTCTTTACTCCTCACCATGTTCCTCGTTTATAACAAACGGTATCCAAACTCCTTTTTTCCCTCTTAAAAGGGGTACTCGTCAGGGATGCCCATTATCTCCTTTACTATTTATTTTGGCTCTCAAACCTTTTCTATACCAATTAAAAACGTCTGAACAATTTACGGGGTTTCAAATTAATGATGCACACATCAAATTTATGGCATATGCTGATGATATTCTTTTGTTCATGTCTCACCCTGACACTTCTCTTCCTGCATTCCTGCATGAGCTCAACTTATATTCTGATGTATCTGGCTATAAACTTAATATAGACAAAACAGTGGTCTTACCACTTAATGCTCATTGCACTGGCTCTGTATTCCTTGATGCAGGATTATCTTGGAATTCTTCTAAGATTAAATGCCTGGGGGTATGGTACTGCACTACTCTCAAGGATACATTAAGGACTAATTTAGAAATCCTATCTGCAAAGCTTGTAGATCTCACACAGAAATGGTCTCCGTTATATCTCACGTGGTGGGGCCGCTTGGACACCATTAAGATGATGCTTCTCCCTATCATTAACTTCTTCCTTAAGATGCTTCCTATTAAGATACCTAAACTATTTTTTAGTTCAATTGATAAAATTCTATCCAAGTTCCTGTGGAACGGTAAACAATCCCGGATCTCTCGCTCGAAATTAAAACTTCCTAAAGTACAAGGTGGAGTTAATTTCCCTGACTTTATAACTTATCACAAATCTTTTGGCATTAAGCAAATACATCCCTATTTATCTACACTCAATGATTCCCCTAAAAAGCTATGGTTCTCTTTGGAAGAAACATTTATTTCTCCAGTTTCCCATAAACACATTATATTTATGTCTAACCCCCCAAAATTCTGGTTGCCCAGCACTATCTCCCATTCAGTCAACTTACTGAAACCTTTTTTTATTTCGCATCTTACCCCCATTAATCAATTCTTTAACAGTCCTATTTGGCGCAATAGTTCGCTTAGGAAACAAGGTAAAACCTTGTGTTGGAAGGCTTGGATGACTAAAGGTATTCTTCTCATTTCCCAATTATCTCATAAAGACTCTATCATCCCTTTTACTACTCTCTCAGCAATTTATAATCTCCCTATTTGCATGAAATCCCAATATATCATTCTTTCTACTCTAGTCCAAGAGGCCCTCAATAAACTTATACATCATAATCATTCTTCTCTTGCATCATCTCCACACCCGATTGTAACTTCTAATTATCCTAGGGCAGCTGGAATTTATAAACTTTTAAGAACGTCTGTTTCACCTAGACTCAAATCACCTATTGAGACATTGTGGGAATCAGATCTTGGTGTTGTTTGGCCAACTTCTTTATGGGATAGAATATGGTATAAGATACATTCCACTGCACGCACTGCAAGCCTCACACAGACCCTATATTTTTTTTATAATAGACTTTTCTACACTCCTGTACGCCTTTACAAATTCAAACTTGCACAAAATGACAATTGTTGGCGCTGCCACACTCAGCAGGGTACTGACTTTCACATGTTTTTTTCCTGTCCATCCCTATCTACTTTTTGGTCCTCAATATGGTCTTGCATTTCAGCAATAGCTCAGATCTCCTTACCAATGTCATATGAATTACTGTTTTTGGGAGGCGTACACGATATCTGGAGTTCATTCAGGCCTCTTGGAAAATTGGTGGACCTTTTGCTTTCTATTGCAATCTCTATTATTACTTCTAACTGGAAATCTTCGGAGAACATTACTCTCAGACAGTGGTGGAATTCTGTATGTTATCATCATAGACTTGACAGCTACAAGCTTGATTCAACAGGAACTTTCTACAAACGTCATCAGCTATGGTTGCCATTAAGTAACTATCTCTCACGCACTGCGAAGGAAACAGATTTTTCTCCTCCTTTTTAAAAAATGTCAATATATTTCCTGTTTTTCTTCTTATATATACTTATTTCATCTTACATTCGCTGTAACTAATGCCTATTACCTCTCTCTCCACATGGCTATCACTTGATTCCCTTTTCTATCCCTAAAGCTCTTCTCCCTCTCCCTCTCTCTTTCTTCTTTCTTTATTCAAACTTGGAGTCTTTGATACTATATTGCTGCATATGCCTAATTCATGTACATGTTTAAATATGCATTTACAAGTACAATATTCCTTATGCATATATATTCACAACTGCATATCTCTGTCCTGGCAATATTAAGTTAATGTTCTTGTATTTGACTCAATAAAAAACATCTTTAAAAAACAAAAACCAAAAAACTGGTATATGAGTTAAGGAGCCCAGGAACACATCGCAGATAGTCAAAATGAGTTGTGGATTGATTCCAGTGTCAAACAGATTATAGCTGCATCTAGAGATGGAGGAAGTGGGGAAGAAAAGTACCTTACAGGAGTTATGTTACATGGTAAAGCTGATAGCGCTTCACAAATTGCAGACAAGGTAATAAGCCCACCTGCCTTGACTTGGAACATGGAGGATAGATAATGTAAAATTCAATTTAAACTGCTATTTAAGAACCGTTTTCAACTGCAGATCACCCTGAAATATCCCCGAACATGTTCTACTCGGTCACTCATGTAAATTACAAACTTTGTTGAAAGCACATAAATGCACAAAGTTTCCCGGTTATATGCGTGAGCAGCTCATCCTGACACAGAGAAGGTTTTTTGCTTTGTATTCTGGGGCCTATAGTTCTGTTTAAATCATTATAAACCCAAGACTACAAGTCCGAGAATGAATACAGCAAAAACCTGGTCTGGATGATCTACACACTGATGGTCTTTGCAAAGCTGAGAGCCCCGTTTAACGAATAATTGCAGTTTTAAATACTTATTCGCATGTGAATTTGTTTTGTGAGGCTTAAAACTTTGCAACGTATATTCAAGGCTCTACACTGTGAGCTATTAAGAAATTACGCACATGAATTTATTTTAAATACTTGGCACAGTTTAAGATTCTCTTGTTCGTTATAGATATGCAACTTCCGGGCTTGTCAGACATACAATAACAGCGTACCAGCCCCAAAACACTGGCGTCTGAGCGTGCATGTCTGTAGCATGAGAATGTAAGCACGCCCCGGCCACGGGAGTGTAAGGGAGCATGGTGCCCCCATGCCAAGGATGTGCATTTTCTAAAAAGCAATTGAGACAAGTTTGTCCCAACAGCCTCCACCAATATTGACTTTTTTCTTAACATTTAAGGCCTGCGAAAATATTCATTTTAAGTCAAAGTTATCGTATTTTTAAATATAGAACATAATACAGAGACACTTCCTGAATATCGAAACCAGGGAAAAGGTTGTTTGGTTCTGGGAGAACAGTGCTTAACGAGTAACCACCCCCACTCCAGGATGCTTCTATTCTAGCACTGGTTTTAATGGTAAACGCCATCGAGGAGCACACGCACGCGAAGCTTCTGGGACATATGTTTTACACGAATGAAGCCTGGAGGCGGCAACAGCACCTCCCGAGCACAGTGACACACTGCCTGGTCTCCCACTAACCTGATGCAAGCAGTCCCAACAAGTAGATTCAAAGCGCCATGGCCGCCATGAGCATCATGCTCACACAGCATGTGTGCGGAGGAAAGGACTTATTTAACCAAGCATTTGCAATGCAACGGGTCTCGCATTTGCTCGAGTTTGAGCTATTAGCGCTGTAAACTCCTAGCCGGATTTTACTTTCCTTATAGATTGAAAGAAAAAAACAAGCGCTATCGTGCTATGTAAAACCCAGCACGATCGCGTTGAAATTGAAAAACAAAAAAACGAGCATGATCGCATTGTGTGGAAAAGAAAAAGATAAAGTTGTGCAGAAAGCAGGCTGAAAACATGGAGCCTCATACGTTTTCAGTAGTTGGCCGGTGCACTCGAGGAGGGCTAAACACCAGAAAAGGGTGACTTATGCATGCCTTTCACTAATGAAATCAGGCGGATTTTAAAAGGCAAGCCTATGAACCATTGAAAGTGACAGGTGTGACATGGGTGTGTTTAAAAGCCCAAAGAGAGATTACAACAGGGATGGCGCTCTTGTGCACTCGAACCTAAAAATGACAAACAAATGAGGTAATACTGTCTCAAAATGGGCCACATTAAGCTGCCTAACTTGCTCTTTCTTGACCATGATTTAGTCAATGCTGCCACATAATTTAGACCTTCTCTGACACATAATTCCAGCAGCCCTGACTCTACTGTACTGCACACATACAAATTGGGAAGCATTTAAAAGTAAGTCTAAGCACAGTATTTTGTAATGAAAGGGTACAAAATGCACACTAAATGCACACAGACACCTTTGCACTCTGATGCAATGGTGAGTGCTCGGCACAAAGCAGACAGAAAACGTGGAAAGTGAACAGCAGTGCCATACCTTTGTAGATATTGCGGTATCTTGCTCACTCCCTTTCATGCAGTGCAGCACAATGCAGCAACTTTAGTTGCTGCAATATGCTGTGTGAAAAAATTATAAATTTGACTCCGTTTTTTTCAGTGACAGAAGGTAGCTAAAGACATCTATCACATGCACGTGTGACAATCCGACAGCTTGCATGTCATTCTTGCTTCTTTCTTCTGTAGGTTGCAGCTTCTTCTACAATGAAAATGTTATTTGTTAAGTATTTTGTAAGTAATGAAAAAACAGTTTTTGACATATTTTGTAACCCCCAAATTGTAACACTGAAAACACTGGAAAATGCCCGCTGTAATTCACAAAAAACAAACGCTGAAAACAGCCAACGATAATGATTTTGAGAAACATATTTTTTCCAAAAGAATGTAATAAACTTGTTTCACCAGTACAATTGTGAAAGCATATACTTTATCAGTGTCGATAGTGAGGGAACGTTCTGCTGTTATTTCCATGGAAACCAAGGTCACCAACGTCAGGTCTCTGACTGATTGTGAGGCGCAGGTGCCACAAATGCAAATGTTTAACAGCATAGGACGATGTTGTTTTAATGAGAATATGGAAGTAAGAGGAACTTCTCCTTATGCCATGAGCTAGGATCAGCTGATTATTTGCTGTGCCTGCTGACTGTTGATGGGTAGACAAAAATGGTAGCAGTGACAGTGCTACTGACGGCACTCTTTAATGGGGAAGGACACTGTGCTTCTCTAGTTTCCTACTTGGCATCACAGGTAGGCTTCTCAAGTTCACATGCAGCAAACCTATCTTTTATCTTCCAACATCATCCTCTGAAAAGTGCAAAAAAAATAATGCAGATCTGCAGAGTGGATCCAGATTACAGGAGAGGAATGCTTTTAAGAAGCACATTTTTTCTTGTTCACCCTTCTTATTGACCCAGCTAGTTTTTGGTAAAGTCAGAACTTCTTAAGCCTGTTAAACTTAAATGCCCAGAAGTTCCTTTATCGTCAGTATTTGATAATTCAGCACATGAACCAGTAAGATGTCATGGCTGATGGTGAGGTTGTCACCCTGGCTTCTATTTAACATATTTTTTTCGATATGACATATGTTAGACTTGGCATCCTTGGTGTGGTCTCCCCTAACTTTTTGTCTCTGTTTTTCAGGTTGTTGATGTGTATTGGACTCTGTTTTGCTGTTTTCGACACTCTGGGCACTTTACCACTGCCATCCAGTGATAAAGTGCAAGTGCTCCTATGTAAAATGTATGTGTAATTGGCTTTCCATGATTGGCATATTTGATTTACTAGTAAGTCCCTAATACAGTGCACTGTGAGGGTCTGTGATTCAAATGCTACTAGTGGGCCTGCAGCACTGGTTGTGCCACCCACATTAGTAGCCCTGTAAACATGGCTCAGAGCTGCCACTGCAGTGTCTGTGTGCAGTTCTAAACTGCCAACTTGCCAGGCCTAAACCTTCCCTTTTCTAACATGTAAGGCACCCCTAAGGTAGGCTCTAGGAAGCCACCTGGGCAAGGTGAAGTGTATGTTTAAGGTAGGACATGTACTAATGTGTTTTATATGACAGTGAAATACTGCCAAATTCAGTTTTCACTGTGCAAGGCCTATCTCTCTCATAGGTTAACATGGGGCTGCCTATGAATATTATTAATGGGCAGATTCCCTTTTGGAGCAGATGGAAATGTGGAGTTTAGGGTCTCTGAACTCACACTTTAAAAATACATCTTTTAGTAAAGGTTGCTTTTAGATTGTGTGTTTGAAAATGCCACTTTTAGAAAGTAGGTATTTTCTTAAACCATTCTGTGACTGTGCCTGTTTGTGGATTCCCTGTCTGGGTCAGTTTGACTGTCGAGCTGTTCTGCACCTCTCTTCTAGACTTTGACACAAAGGGAGCTGGGGTGTAGCCTGCATATTCTGATGAGTCATCTGTGCTGGGAGGGAGGGGAAGAGTGGTCACTCACACCTGAAAGGGCTGTGCCTGCCCTCACACAATGCAGTTTCCAACCCCCTGGTGTGTGTCTGGGGCCTGGCCTGGGCAAGGCAGGAGCTTATAAACAAGAGAGACTTTTCTTTGAAGTTTGCCTACTTCAAAGGCAGAAAGGGGTATAAGTAGTGGACCCAAACCCCCTGAAAATTAGATCACTTCTGGAATCAAGAGGAACCTCTGCCAAGGAGAAGAGCTGAGGAGAAGTGCTGCCCCTGCTTGAGACTGTGCTTTGTTGGGCTATCCTGCAGTTCCTGCTTCTGCCTGTGAAAGGGGACAAAGATTGGACTTTGTTGTGCATTCCTGCTTGAGAAGAATCTCCAAGGGCTTGAACTAAGCTTGCCTCCTGTTGTTGAAGTCTCAGGGCCATCAAAGACTTACCCTGCCAGCACCTTGATTCTCTGCTGAGACTCCTGCCCTGCCGAATGGTGCCCTATCCAGTCCTGGGCCCTTGAAAGGTGAAGTTGGCAGACAAGAAATGAAAATCCATGCACAGAACACAGTACAGGGACATTTTCAACACACCTTCTGTAATGCAGCCGATAAATGATGCGCCGCTGGATTGGCGGCTGAAATCGATGCTCCACCTGCATCACGCCTGGGAGATCGACGCATCGTGGCTGGAGAAACGACTAGCAACACCCGCCTAATGATGCAAACCCTACGCAGCGCAGATTTCTAACACCGTGCGACCGGATTTTCCACGCATCGTCCCTGGTTGTGCAAGTGAACCCGACTCTGGGCAGATCTGAGGTGTCCCATCCGTAAATCGACGCATCACTCTCTTGCAAGGGAGAGAAACGACGCATCATTGACCTGACCGAAGAAGAAAACGATGCACGGGCTCACTTGTGAGTAAAGAATCAACGCATCCCTGACTTTTCCAAAGCACACTCGCCCGTGCGGCTTTATTTTTTACGCTAGCCAGGTACTTTGTGTAACAAAAGCATTCTCACTGTTTTCTTAGGATTAGGACTCTTATTCTTTTGAAAAATCATATCTTGACTTGTGTATGTTGGATTTTTGTCATTTTGGTCTTGTTTGGCTTAGATAAATATTACCTATTCTTCTAAACTGGTGTGGTGTCCACTTTGTTGTGTTTTCACTGTATTACTGTGTGTGTTGGTACAAATACTTTACACATTGCTTCTGAAGTTAAGCCTGCCTGCTCGTGTCAAGCTACTAAGGGGGTGAGCGGGTAATTCTCCCTTATCCTGACTAGAGTGGGGGTAACCTGGCTGCCAACCAAAGACCCCATTTCTAACAACATATTTTGTATGGTGTGACAATCTGGATAAGTGCTTCACCAGACCTCATAACTGCATTTTTGTGTACTGAAATACATGACATATCTTGACTCACCCAAGTTCAGCATTTTAAAGTTGTTGATGACTTAATGCTGTTCACATATCAAAACAATTCAGAGGTGTAGCTAGCAATAGTGCATAAGGTGCAGTAGCACCAAGGGCCCAACGGTGTAAGGGGTACACTTCACTTCAATTGGCATCTATTTTTTCATCACCAAACTCGTGCATGGAGCTCCAGTTTCTGCGACTGCTATGGGATCCATCACATTGTTGCTACTGCACTGACCAATACATGTACAGGTCTAAATTTCATTGAGCTGCGACCACCTTTATGGAGTAATATTAAGTAGCTTAAAAGCTAGTTGCTGCTTCGTACCTGCTTCCATTCTTGAAAGAATGGCTGAAATATACACCTTTTATAAATTCACTGTGATTCAGCTCGAGGCAATGTGCAAAACAGGGCATGCAACACTTGTACACTACCAACACACTTACATTGTGACCATTTTTGTATGCAACAAGGAAACAGACAGAGACTTTGGTCAGAGCCATTTTAACACATTGCATTGAATTCCATCGGAGCGTTGACAGCTATGTGTGTCTTTTCTATGATACACATGGCAGGTGTAGCATGTGGTGAATACTTTACGTCACAGTGGAGGTAGTGTTTCCCTAGTGTCACATGCCTTTCTGGGCAGTGCTCCCAAATGTTTTAGAACCACAAATCACTTTTTTTTAGAACAACAAACTTTCATGACTCACTTAGACTCAATGGATGTGAGGTGGGCACATTTTTAATGTAACCATAGCATCATAAGGCAGCCCATTGTCATTTGCAGACAGCACCATTTTCAATTGAAATTGGCACTAACGTAGCACAGACATACAGTTTACTGATAAAACTAAATTTCACACAAATGATAATGTGTGGTATTCAGGTTTCAGTGAATATTTATCATTTGTGCATGACCAAGTAAGATGTCTTTATTAGTTTTGATCCTATTAAAATCTTTGTTTCCATCACAGTTCAGTATTACAGAAAATGTGCTTCATTTTTTGCTTTCCTAAGTGCTAAATATTTACAGTTTATTTATATGTATTTACATTTTGTTGTGTGTTACAAAAAGTGACATCCTACAGCGTTTTCATTTACAGTGTTGTACTCAGAAAGATTGTCACAAAATTAACTTTAAATTACTTTCTCTAACTGCAAAATGAGAATAGTTTGTAAAGGTCAATCCCCATGTTAAGAAATAACCAGCAATTTCTCAGCAGACAGCCTGATATTTGCCCTTTGTCTTTCAAGTGCAGCACATCTGACAGGATAAATACAGATTTTAAAGAAATCTTTATTTATTGTTGGACTTTCACTACCCACCAAAAATCTTCTCACAGTTTGAAAACACATACATTCGCAGTGCAAGAGTGACTGAGACAAAGGCCTTGATTATGAGGTTATCTGTATATTCCAACCTGTGCATAAACAACTGTTTAACCACTAGTCGGAATTACCAGTTGTTAGTTATTAACACATCCGATAATTATGGGGCGCGTTAAATAACTCAACCTTTGTTAAATTTCAGCAAGTCAAACCTACCGAAATTGAAGGGGGAAAGCCATACAGAATTTACTGACTCATGCTGATTTTGGTGCGTTAAACACCAAAATCTGGCATGTTGTTCCCTGGCAACTCATACTAGGTAGTATTTATCGCACTAGATGAATACCCTATCCGTGGTATGGTTATTTATCATGTGTGATTAATACCGCCTATGCCCGTAATCAGGGCTTTAATAATAAAACCTGCATACGTGTGGGGATGGTCACACCTACCTCACAACCAACGGTGAGAATATCCACTTTGTTTTGTCTACTATCAATATCCAAGTTGAGGGCAATATCTGAATCTCGGGAGAGGAGTATACAGCTTATCTTCAATGCTGATTATTACAGCCAAAAACATGAGGAGGGCACATTGTTATAAACTTGTTTTAAAACTGTGGGTAACAAGCGAACTTGCAAAGGTGTAACCAGGTCTTTAAAGAGGAGATCTCTTTTTTGTGTGAGCTATGCCATTTGAAGTAGGCCAAGATGGTTTAATGTTTTCAATCCAGAATTGTAGCATTTTTGCCTGAAATGACATATCCTTTCTCATGTAGTAAAATTAAGAGAATCTGAACCGTGTATGTTCTGTACTCGTCCATTGAGAAAAATGTACCTTATTTTTCAGTTCATACACGTGTGTTTGTGGGCTCTGTGAATTTGTTATGTCACTTTGAGAATTTTGTCTTGCTAGTTTGGCTTCCTATTTTTAGGGTTGTTTTTGAGTACTTGATGACATTTGGGAAAAAAGGTGCTTGTTGTACCTGTTCAAGAAAACACTGTCTTTGACTGAATAGGTCGTGTCACTAAACACGTTGATTTTAGGTCAATATTTCAAAATAAAATGAAGAACGGAGTGTTGAAACTTTTCAAGCACTCACTCCCGGTCACAGATCTGGGTTAAATCCATTGTTGTTTTGCTTGCCACTTCACCCCAGTTCGAACACAGCTATATGCAAATCAGTCTTGATCCTGCTCCCAATGAGAGCAGTCCACCCCGAAGTGCCAAGCCAGGTCCTCCCTGGACAGTATTCAAGCATCCTAGGACCAGTTTCAGGGTTTCACCCTTCATCAGCCAGGCTAGCTTGATTTTAGGTCACCGTATTACTCAGAGGGGGAGCTGGGAACCATTGAAACAAAAACGCAAGTGATACCCTTCGAATATTAAGGTGGAAAACTTTGATGAAAGGATGCATGGCAGTAGGAGTCTTTATAATTTTAAGGCAGGGAGTCCACAGTGATAAAAGTGTATTATTCTGCAGCTCAGATTTGCTAATTTCTTAACAAATCGTCCCTAAAGTGGCAGCGTCATTTGTCTCCCAATTTAGTGACAATTCTGTGACACGAGAACATGATGTCGTAGAATATAAATAATACTACCAAATCAGAGACTGCTGCATGCGTGTGATTTTATAAAACTGAAAAGAAATGGAAATGTAACTTTGCTGGTGACCTCATTTTCCATATGTAAGAAAATATAAAGGGTGCTAGAGACCCTGTTCAGTTGTAGCGCGAAGTGCTTGCATTAGCAGTAGTTGAAATATTGTCACTTAATTGAAAACCTCAACAGTCAGGTTTCTGGAATATATTTACCGGCATTTTGCAATTCCTCTACTACAGTAAATAAGCATGGACAGACACAGAGCCTAGCTCAGTGCTAGGAATGTCAGGTTATGAAATAAATGTGAAAAAATGCTGCCGTGGCATTAATATGGAATAATACAGGACCCAGTCGAACAGGAGTCATATCATTATCATTATATTGCAGCGAGGACTTGAATTTTAATGTGATTTGCTCCTCTACAATGAGAAATGTTCAGGAAAAGGGGAACACTAGGGACTCCTGTCTGTACAGCAAAAGTCGGAAGAGTGCATTTTGCGCACCTGTATGTTTGAATAAATAACGCTGTGAAATTTGTTCAGTAAAGTGCAGCGTTTTTCATCGTGTCTCAAAAGCGCCATGTGACACCGCAGTACCATCTTGCACGCGGAGGGCTCTAAGCTTTCTGTAAGTTGCTGTTGAAATGGGAATGTCCCGTGCACGTTGCACGGCTGTGATCCCGTGCCCTAAGTATCCTCGTGCACGTATATGACCCCCTGGTTTTTTAATATGGGCCTGTCTTATGCTAATTTAGCATGAGCCCCTGCGCCGATGCCTCTTCCTTCATATGAGTGAAGCCTTGGACCTGTAGGGTGACCTCGAGGGACACAGCAAGCGAGCCCTTGTTGAACAGATAGTGGGCTACTGTCCATGCCATGGGTTAGGCGATAGGTGAATGGTGGAAGCCTCTTTTGTGAATCTACATAGTTGTGGCTAGACCCTCTGGGTCCCTAAAGTGGATTTCTTCTGGCCCACTCTTGTAAAGTTGTGCTTCTATGCGCTTTCCCAGATTCTGGATTTAAGATCACAAGTGCATGTTATGTGTGTAGCTGGCTTGGTATAAGCATGTCGTGTGAGTGAGCAAGATTAATGGATGCCTGTGCCATCCAGTAGCGGCTCCCCAGCCGACAGCAATCACTGCAAATCCTTTAACAAGGAAAGGATAATAAACTAGGGCCCATATTTATACTTTTTGACGCAAAATTGCGCAGGTGCAGTTTTGTGTCAAAAAATGTACCTCCGGCTAACGTCATTTCTTTGCTCTGCTTGGGCGTCAAATTTGTACTTTGACGCATGGCGGCGCAAACCACTGGTGTGAGTCATTTTTTGCTCAAACCAAAGCATCACGTTGTAAAGAAAAATGAGGTTGACGTGCCGAAAAACTTTGATCCGGTTTACGGCGTCGCAAACTGAATACATGCCTTTTTTTTACGCAATAGTGCCAAAAAGCAGCGCAAACACTGCAAAATGTGCAAAGGAGAGCCAAAATGGATCCCAGATGCTTGGACAGACCCCAGGAAGATGACAACAGAGCAGGAACCAGCCAGGAGGACTCACACAAGACCCAGGAGAGGGAGAAGAAGAAACAAAAGTGTTGGTTCAGTGCAGAGGATCAGGAAATACTGGTGAAAGAGGTGACGGAACACCAGCACCACCTTTTGTCATCTCTAAATTGCCAATTAGTAGGAGAGAGGCTATATGGCAACAAGTTGTTGACAAGATAAACAGTGTGGCAGAAGTACGGAGAACAGTCATCGAGTGCAAGAAACGCTGGCATGACTGCAAGCGCAGGACAAAGGAAAAGATGGCCAGGTACAGGAAGGCAGCACTGTAGACTGGAGGTGGGAGTCCTCCACCGCAGGAGGCCCTGGACCACATGGAGGAGATAGTGGCAGCCATCATCCCTGAGGAGATCGTCACAGGGATTCAAGGACAGGTCAGCGCACACTACCAGGAGACAACACAGATGCAGGGTAAGTGGCATGGGGAATTAAAATGCACAAATGTTAACTGTAAGCAGGGGGGGTGGACATACCTACTACACAATGCATGTAAGTCATGATATCCAGGGAGTGGAATGGGTAAAGAGGCACGGCACGGGAGCATGGGCTATTCAGAGGAAACCTGGGGCACAGCACTACACTACACCAACTACCTTTGCATGGGGGTATGCTGCTATGACAAGGATGTTGGAAAAGTAAAGCCAGTCCAGGAGGGTAGGGTACAACGTAAAACTGGCCTGCTGTCACACGACAGCTGGTATTCTCCCTACATGAACTAGGGCTCAATTAACAGTTTCAGGCCAAATCCGAAAGTGGAATGTAATATTGACAACAGTTGCCACTACCACCTCTGCTGTGTGTGCAGGTCAAGTAACTAATGGCAGTTACGTGCCCATGGATCAAACACACCCAAATTAGAGGATTCAGGATGACTACTTTATCAATCCCCTGTAATCAATACAAATGTGCTAATCCTGTCAACTGTGAATGTCCACAGTTGCTATACACATCAGCAATTTTTATAAACATTATGAGGTACACAGCACTAATGTCATACCCATGCTGCATATGTCAGGGTCCACCCTGTGCCTGGGTCACAATAGCTCCAATGACACCATGCAACAACCCAACTGTTATACTGCTCAGACAACAGCATTGAGGGGGAGGACATATGTCACCGGCTAGAGAAATACACCCGCACAGTCAGAAGAGGAAATGGAACACTGCTAGGACCATCAGTGCAATCCTATGTAGCACACATTACCCAACATAAACATTACTGACTACCAATGCTGACATAAGTAGTGTGCCATGCCAATGCTATACATAGTATATGCTAGGTCTCAGCAACATATAGCTGGATGTGAAATATCTGAGACTGGGGCAGTTCAAGATTGTTAAGTGTGGTGCAAGTGCCATCAGAAAACCCACAGCCAGTGCAAGGCCTCGCCATGATAATGGAAGTAGATAGAGGGTTGAGTAGGACAAGAAGGTGGCAATATACAATTTGGGCAGAACCTACACCTAGAGGATGTGATGCTGACAAGTCTCCAAACTGACCACAATACATGTGACATGCAGGTGGGGCATAAGCCTGGGAGAATGCTCATATTAAAGACAGGAACAATGAACAGGAACCAAGATCACAATGTGCAACTAATAGGAAGGCAGGCATGTCACATTACAAATGCCACAACACAGGCACACTAATTGTACAATATCTCATTGCAGAGGACGATGGCTCTCCTGGGGATATGCCTGTCCTGGACTTCCCTGTTGACATGGATGATGAGCTGACAGACATCAGCCAGCGGACCCTCCAAGATGTCCTTGGAAGCCTTCAGACCCCACCTTCGGTCGCAAGGAGGAGCACAGATACAGCAGCCATCACAGAGGACCCACCCACCACCCCAATTGTACAACCTGCAAGCTCCAACCCAGTTGAGGACTCTTACGACACTGGCACCAGCTTTGAGAGAACTGTAGTTGGAGTACAGCGGGAGCTGGCCAAGGAGGTGCGGGTGGGGATGGAAAATATGGCAGCTGGCCTATAGGGGGTGCGTTCGTGCATAATGTCAATTGCAAAAAAAAGGCAGGAGCCATGCAGGGGTGAACATCTATCTTGCAAGAACTTGAAAAAAGTGTGAAGGAAATTACACAGCTGTAAGAGAGTTGACACAACACCTCCAACAACAAACCTTTCAACTCGTGCACAAATGCAATATTGCCCCCCTCAGGGCTGACCTGGCTGCCTACCACAGTGATGTGGCTGCTTTTCTTAAGAACCAGAAGCTCCTCCTTGCTGCAGTACTGCCCTTAATAGCCCCACGGTTGTCAGCCACCGGGATTTCTGAATCCACGTCTTCAAACAATGATGTGTGTGTTGCCCCTTCACACACACCACCACCAAGGGCAGAGGAGACAACACACAGAAGATGAAGACGTGGAACAGATCACCTTCACCCGTAAGAGTACGCGGTAGCACTAGTCCCTGCCACCTGGCCACTTATAACCAAGGTCCTGTGTTTTGTAACATGCCAGTCTTGCGACAGCTGCTCTCAAGCACTGTTCTCCAGCCCACTTTTTAACTTGTCACAATGACTGTCTCTCACTACCTCATTGGAAATTCATGTCCCTCTGCACTGTCTGATACTTCACCCAAGCATGTCCAATGACATGTCCTTTTGCACTTGTGTAGGATCACAGTGGAAGGTGTCACACTAATGGACTCACAATCATGGCAATATAAATATAGCACTACAGCATTTTAAAATAAATATCACTTCCACAACCACTTTGTCTCTGTGTAATGTGACACATCAACCGTGAGGGAGATTAGTGATGTTTGCCTCATGTCAATGGCCATAGAGCGTCAATATAACTGCCCTGAAAGAAGGTGGGCTGATAGCTATGCACTGTGGTCTGGATTGTATCATCATATATCCTTCCTGAAGGTTAATTCTGAGGTAACTCAAAACTATACAGTAAAAAGCTATGTATTTGACAGAATAAGTCTTCTTCAAGGGATCTCTAAGCTGAAAAATATTGCCTTCAAATGATTGTTCTAGACAATCTTTACGTATGTGACATTTGTCACAATATTTTCTACTCACACCATACAGCAGGAATGGATGTGTATGAGTGTATGTACAAATAAATAACCTGGCTGTACAATGTAACAAATGATAGGTTTGAGTCATGTATACTATACTACATGAGATTCTACCATCACTCACCTTATAAGGCTTCACTTGAACATGAGGCTGCAGGCAGACGTAACACAGTGTACTCAATACCAAATCTGGTCCCAAAGTATGTGAGATTAAAAACATACATAAAAAATTAACAACACGTTGGGATCCATAGTAACCTTGAGTGGTGGGTGCAATGGATGGCAGATTCCTAGCAAAGTAGCTCTGGTGTAGCTGCCAATGTGACAGCTCAATTGCGATTTGGTTGCAGGATAGGACACAAATTCAAATACTAAATAGACACTGTTCACCCATGCCAAGGCCCAGATCCTCAAGCATATGACACATACTGTAAAGGAGTACCTAAATATTTATTTAACTGTACAAAAGGATACTAAAACCAGGGGAAACACCTTAACTAACCTAACCTGTCCTAACTAAACTACACATTACCCACAACTGGACCTAACTAACCTAAGCTAAACATACTTATCACATTTAACTAAACACTCTAAACATCAACACCCCACCCCCTTATAAGACGGGACACATAGTGGCAACTAAACACATACTATCTTATACTAAACAAATATATATATTTTTGTATTTTTATATATATATATATCTATATATATTTATATATATATATATATATATATATATATATATATATATATATATATATATATATATATACACATATATATATATATATTTTAAAACACCAAAATCCCAACATCATCTCCCACACACACACCCACACACATAAAAAAATAACATTTAAAAATATCATACCCCACCCCCAACCCACTACTACTAACTAAAGTAACAGCCTATTCTAACCTAACACTAAGCCCCCTAAACCCACTAATTAAAAGAACCAGGAAAGAGGAGGGAGTGGAGGGAATCATGGCAGAGGGTATAATTGTCACAAGTTCACCCTCCGCAGGGTCTTCTTTATGGCACGCACCCTCTTATTAATTTGTGACACCTCCTGCTGCAGCCTGTCCAGTCTCCGCAACATACGTTGCATGTCACGTTGCATTACTCTAAAATCACCAGGGTCAAAGACTGCAGCAGGGGTGGTCTGAGTGGCAGTTGTTGACGTGTGTCCGGTTGGTGGTGCCATGCTTGTAGGGGGAGGTGCAGGTGCTGCTGTCAGTGGTCCTGGAGCAGTGGAAGTCGATGGTCCTGCAGTGGTGGATGTCATCCTTGGTGCCACCTGGGTCGTAATGATGGTGCTGGCGGCTGTTGTGGACACCGAAGGGCCCCTTTGGGCAAATGCCCTCCAACTCCTGTGGCTCTTTCATGGCGATAACGCCGTCTCATGTAGCGGAACCCAGACTCCACATCCAGAATGTGGCGGTAATGCATCGCCCGGCGCTGAAACTCACGAATCTGGCTGGCATCCATATTGGCTGCTGTTAAAAAAGATAAAGCCAAACATTAGGTACTTCATTGTGTGATATAGCTACTGATGAGAATCAGACAATACATCTAATGTAGCTGAAACAGGCCAGATCACCATACCGATCACAGATTCTCCCTGAGGAAGTACATGCCAACACAGCCTACACATGTCCTATCTAACAGCACAGCAATGCTCTAAAAGATGTGTACCAACTTACATGACCTATGCATCATTGTTCAGTCATTAGTCACGTAAAAAATGCTGCAAGTCCTCCACATGTGACAGGCCAACTAATGACTATCTTCTGGATGACAATCAAGGGCCACAAGGCCTGTGATTTGTAAATGGAATCGCCAGGATGGAATGCAGTGGCTAATCATGAGTGGGTATCTTAGGTTTGGACAAGTGATTTACAGATTTACATGTCTGTGTACTAAACTTGGATCATCACACCTAGGTACACATTTCATAACCCTAAGCCTGTGCCTTGGGGTGGGGGGCGGACAAGCAACACATACTTTCAAACCTCAAGGACACCCAGGAAGCTTTGGACAGCTGTACATGAGTCCAACTAGGATAGACCCACACCTTGGACAATCCCATCCACATTTATGTTTGTAAATGCAGACAATTGTCAACATCATTTGATACCACTAATACCTGTAAAACAACAAGCAGATAGATGCAAGCACACATCTGGCCATGAGCTGCAGGTACCCCTATGACATTGTACTCAAGTGCCACATACATGTAGCACAACATGTGGAGCTAAATGCTGCTAGGAAGTCAAACTTACAGACGAACATGTTCATTAGTGAACAGGAAGGCTCAAGTCTGTGGGTGAGACTTTGGCATCCCTATTCTGTGAGATTTAGGGTATAACGTGATGGCTAAATCATGAATATGCCCCTCTGCAAATTTTTCTTTAGAATAATTTAAAAAACAAATGTCACCCTCTTCACATGGCCATGCCTACAGGGCTGCACTTCAATCCCAAAATATGACTATACGCTACTGATTGTCCAACTCAAAGATGGAAAAAAAGTGAAACTCCAGTCAAGTAACATATCAGATCATGTGCCAGCACATCATACCTTGCTATGTGTCCAACACACAGGAGTCAATCACACAACAGCTGCAAACACAACACAGAACTGAAATATCAACACTTACTGGATATGTCTGGGTCCGCAAATCGAGCCACTTCTCTGATTGTGTAAGGGGCAGGTCCACCTGTAAAGCACGGAAGGGAGGAATGTGCTCAATGTCTGTGCACTGTACAACACTTTCAAATAAAATTACTTTCTGTAACATTAAATTTGAAAGTCCAGCCTCTCAGGCATGATGATACTCCAACATACATACCACTGCAAACATGTACAAACCCGGTCACTGCAGTGAGTGATACACACATATCTGCACACATGCAGTTGCCCTAACTATCATGTGGTGACAAACATGCTCCATCAATTGGTTGCAGACTCATTTATGGAGTGTACTTCTTTCATCATTTGTAATAATGAGAGACATGCAAATCCACATTCCTGGAGCATTGCAATACCAGTCACTCAGGTATTGTGGCTTGTGCATCAAGGGACAATCATTTACTCTGTGACGCACCTGTGTGTTGATTTACGGTCATGATTTATCATGCTTTCTATGGTCCCTGACATGTAGGGCCTGTGTTGTGTGTAGGTTACATATGCTACTTTAACAGTGTACCCTGAGCCACATATGCCCCCTATGGCACCATAATGGCAGGGATCGTGTGCGTTAATTGGTGACAATTTGAGGCAAGACATGGATTGACCAGTTTTAATATTTTAATACAACAAGGAGATATATGCTGACAGTGTATATTGTGGTCATCCATGACAGACTGCATGGGCACAGGTGTAGTCATTGCACCAGAATTGTGTCACTCATTACCCTGTGTACCCATAATGGGTTTTGAAAATCACAGTTAGCCACAATAATCATCTTACATTTGCCAAGTTGGGAGATCAGCTGGTATACAGCAAACTGACAATGTCATATAATTAACACTTGGTTTAGCAAATGTATCACTGTGTCAATCATGATGATGTAGGTTTCAATTTGCATGTACCTTTGGAATGGCAGCAGTCACAGGAATGCTGGTCTTCTGATCTTAGCATGCACCCATGTCTGTGATAGCATCCATACTGGGAAGTCAGTTATTGAACATATGCTGCACTAGATCAGCAGGGGTGTACCAAAGAAAACTAACAAAGTATTAGGGAACATTATATGTATGATGGAATTGGTCAGGTGTCCCTTGCACGACATCATGCACGTAATACATTGTGACCATGCATTCCTCAACGTCAAGTATCCCATGAAGATCCCATAACTTATGAGAAGTGCATGGCTACAGAGTAACACAGATGGGAAATGCATTAGCTCTGTTCCAGCTATTGTGCCCAAGACCAATTTAAAACACACAGGTACAATGAACAGAGGGCCACGGATAGTTGTTATCCCTCAATTTGTATGATTTGCTTCATTTTATATGCTACAGCTATGGAAAGTAGCACCAAACATTTAGATATGAACCTGTGTGCATTACTTTGGCATCCATTCCTAATTTAATTGCGGCACAACCAAGTCAAACTATCAGTCTAAGATATTACCTGAGGTTAGAAAGAAATTGGTACATATGGGCCAGAATAGAGTTCAGACATGTATCAGAAATAATTGGGGAACACATTAATTCTTGGAATTATCTGGTGAAAAATATCTCTTTCCTGGTACACTCACAGACCATGGCTAAAACATATGTTAGAGCCACATTTGCAACATCTATTGACGTGAAGGCAGCACTAATTTACAGGCTCCAGTTGTGTTTTGTAACTTAGTGCAGCTGTTGTGTCAACAAATGACGGTAATGTGTAGCAATTATTGTTTAACTCAGGGCCACTGTATGTTTAACGTGCATTCCACATGTCCAAAAACATTGCCTGTAGCATATCAACACATCTGCTACTGTCACTACAGAGCATTTAAATGTGCACATTACTCTGAATTATACTCACCAACAGGGCCACCAATCACAATACCTAGGTGGTCCAGCAGGTCTTGCTCACTGGCAACAAGGTCAGCCCAGCGGTGCTTTAGTTGGTCGTCGATGTGTGGTGTGTTGTAGACGCATCGCAGGTGGTACAAGACCATTGACCACCGGAGCCTCCTTGCCTCTGTGTGATACCCCGTATCACCCTGCCACCTGCTTCTCTGTGTGATACCCCGTATCACCCTGACACCTGCTTCGATCATCAATGGGACGAAGTGGCACACCAGCCAAATGAATCCCCCAAGCTCCTCTTCACCCATTCTCCCCAGATGTGGCCTACCCAACATAAATGAAATAATAAGAAAATTAAGGGGTACAGAGGATAATGAAGGGAAAGGAGGAGAGAAAAATTAAATTAAAATAACCCTAAAACAGCCCAACTTTCCCCAAACTAACAATATCCACAACAGACTCCCAACAGTACAAAGAAAAAATTAAACACCAGAAATGACAAAAATACACTTACACAGGATACCACAGACACTTGGAAAACACCAAAAGACAATATAAAGAGCACACAGGAGCCAAATTCACAATATTCACAGAGAGACAAGTCCAAACACAGCCACACAGTCAAGAAAAATCACAGACTGCAAAGTGTAAGTGAAAGTACACCCATTGTACCAATTCTGTAAACAGGATATCTTATTACATCACTTACTGCCTCAAATGCGGTGCGTTTTTATTATGATGTGTCAAAATATTATGACGCTTACAGTCTGTGCGTCATTATTTTTGATGCACATGCTTAGAAATTACCCTGCATCCATAGTTTAAAATATTTTGCATTGGTAACCAATTTCACGGGGTACAGTGAGGGAATTACCGCTCAGGGCCAATGGATGTATCATGGCTGTGAGCGTCAGTTTTCCGCGCATATGCAACATTTTTTTACGCATATGCATCTTTTTTGGCGTGTATGGATCACAATTTATGCCTTTTACTGGCTTTGGGTCATGTCTCACAATTTTATAGTACATGACCGGTGTAACTATACAGAGATAGGCTGTTTGCACCTACATTGTGCATTGCAGTGTTTGGGCACATGTGGCAGATCACACTACTGCGGGGCATGATCCTCTAATTGTTGTACCGGATTTGCACTCTTCCCTGATGCAATAGATACCCAAACATTTGGAATACAAATTGGTATTACCCAGTTTGAGCAGGTTGTGCGTCAATAGAGGATAGCAAGGTTCTGCAACTTAATGCAGTAACTCATTGCCTATGTGTCAATGTCTGTGAATTGGCTATTTCAATTTTAGTTGGCCCTCTGTGTGAACATCACAAGACGTGTTTTCATAAATGTGCTTGTATACATGTGTTGTCAATGTGGATAACCATCAGATGCTATTCAGCGTGGAAATGAGTCAGGAAATGTGTTTGTCATACATGTAGCAACAAATGCTGAGTGAACTTCCCTGAATTTTGTGAAAAAAGCATCTCCCATGACAAACCATGCACAGGATAGCTAGAGGACTGTTGATTATGACAATGTTACAAGACTAAGCCATCACATGTACTGGAATGTTGGATACCACTTCCTGGTCACTTGTTTGTATACTACCCATGAGTCAGGCATTGGAAAATGCTATGTATATACAGTGTTTGTGACACAGAGTCCCAAAACCAATCCACAAATGTAATGTCACTCCACAGTTTGACTCATATTAATGACCTATGTTTTTCTTGTGGCAGTGGAGGACCAGCAGACCAAGCAGCATGTGTTCGCATATTTCCAGTGGTTAATTGCACAAAGGTGTCCAGTTCAAGTGTGTGGCCATGTGTACACTGTGTAATTATTGGGGTCCATCTTGTCACAGTTACATGCAGGTCTAGTCATGAGTCTGTGGAGCCATTCCCTGCATTCACAAAGTATCCTTCACAGCTGAATTGAACGAAAGCCAAAGAGGAATTGAGAACACACATGCGGATAGTCCAGCTATGGCACTGCAGAAGTTTGATGAGACTGACAACAGGGCAACCTTGGTGTGCTCACAAAGTTAATGGATCAGTAATTTAAAACCGGCAGGCTTCCTCACAACATTTGTACACAGGGTGGCCTCTAAAATTCTCACTGCAACGGGAACATCAGTGCCTCTGTGCTGATTAATCTCACAGCTATTAACCACGCAAGCCCCATCAATAGGTTGGGGCTGATGTGAATCAGTGTGTGGACCGTCAGGGCACAAACATGTTTTGACATTTCATGCACATTAGCAAATGTTGTTTGTTGTGCTGGGGGCACCATAACCAATACATGCATACAGCCATGGTACACTGTCACTATTTGTCACTCATGCATACATGAAACCTAGACAAGGGGTGGGCCGTGATTAGGCTATTTGAAGACATGTCCCACCCCATGATATGATAAGTAAACTGATTACGTTAAGCAATGTATTTGAGCATTCATTGTAGGCCTAGCAGACACAATACCCCAGGAGGAAAATAAGGGCATGGAAAGCAACTTTGAGACCAAAGTAGCCACATGGAACCTTTATGGTAACAGAAAGACTGGGACCAATCAGGCTAGCACGTTGGAGGCTCTCTCAGGAACTAACATGAGCAAGACAAATACACAGTGAGCAGACTGAGACTGGTCACAGTTGGAACAACACTGTGGAAAATGAAAACTGTATTTGTCCTGTGTGCTGCAATGTTACACAATAACCCAAGGCCTGTGTCACACAAGTGATTTATACGGCAATGCATAACAGGGATATACATATAATGGCAGCTTCTATGCCATTCCAGGCAGCAGCAATGGCAGTGCAGGTTCAAATGGCTGGTCTGCATGGAAGTGCTCACAGGTGTGTGCAGCTTCAGTCTCTCACAAGTCATGTAGGTGAGAATCAAGTCCAAAGGGCCAACAGTACCTTTCACATGGGACGCAATGGACAAGTGATTACAGGTCCTACAGACTACCAGGCAGTGCATTAGCTGACCAGAAGTCCATGCAGACCGATAAACTATGACTATGGCATGCCATACTAAAGAGTGAAGCACACTGGAGTCAGAATGTGAGTCTGGGTGTGTGTAGATGAAGGATTATCTGGGTACAAAGAGTCCATTTCCAGGGCCCCCTAGAGAAGGGTGGTGAGAGACTGAAAACATGGCAGTGGCAGGACTTATGACCTGGGATGGCATGTGCAGGGCATGTCTTGTGAGCAATGGTAGTCATATCTGGGGCACTCGTGCTATCCATTTGCAGCTTACATGGACTTCTTGTCACACAACCTCCTTGCAGAGATAGCTGATGTAACACTTACTGCTGTCAAGGGTCTGGTCATACATTCCTGTTACAAATGCAATAGCACATCCACTGACTCATGTATGAGGCAGTTTTTTACCTTATGAATGATGGTGTCTTAGTTGTGTGCCATATGCTGCAATGAACCAAGTTGCCAACAGGAATCTGTGCCATAGCTGTGGTCCTCTGATATTGACCTTCATATGTGAAATGGACAGGATATATTCAATGTACAGTGTGTGTGAAGTTGGGTGTACATTCATACCCATCAAATGTGATGTGGATTTTTCAGTATCCTAATCTGTATATCTGCAATGCTCCATGAGGCTAAACTCTGATTAGGAATCCTAGGGATAATGTGATGCATAAATGATTACCCAGACCATGATATAGTGATTAGAATAGGTGTTTATTGAAATATGTTAAGACAGTGGTGATGGTGACTATAGTTAAAAGAAGTTTTGTACAATGTGTTGTTTCCCACGCAATCCTGCAGCAGTGTTTGGATTGACCCCCTCATGTTGATGGACACCATCCTCCTCTTTCTCCTCTTCAGGCATTTGTGGGGCTGGTTCATAGAAGGGAATGTTCCTCCTTACACAAATGTTGTGCAGGATGGCACAGGTCAAAATGATCTTGTAGACCATTTCAGGTGAGTATAGGAGGCTGCCTCCGGAGATGTCGAGGCACCTGAATCTTGACTTCAGGATGTCAAAGGTCCTCTCTACTATGGTGCGTGTCGTCCAATGTGCATCATTATAGGCACGCTCTGATGTTGTGCTTGGGTTTGCAAATGGGGTCATGATCCATGGCTGGATCCCATACCCCTGATCAGCTGAAAGAGAAAATGAGTGAAAACTTTGGATGTTGCTTGCACCATGATTATCACTTTGCATGGCAGTTGTTCTCTTGTGTTGTCTGTGACTCATCTGTGTTTGTGTTATTGTGTGGAATCCCAGGCTTCTAGGATGTACCATCGGCATTGGGATGTTTCATTATCTGAGCTGGTGTTTGGCTGAAGGACCGGATGTCAGCGGTACTTTTGTAGACTTGCAGTACATTATGTACTCCCATGCATTATGTCATGTGAAAGAGGTGTCCATGTGTCTTAACTGGGGGTGACATGATACTTCCATACACATAATCAATTCCACAGTGGTGGTAACACAGTTGCATCTATATGGTCTGGACATCCCATCCAATTTAACATATGAAAGAGAATTTTTTAAACATCAGTGAGGCCCTTTGATTTGGCTAGGTGACATTTTACAACACATCTCCATAAGTTGGCAGCACTGACGTGTTGACAATTGACAATGCACAAATATCCCATGTGTGACAAGTTCTATGCAGACCTATTTATCTGCCCGTACCGAGTTGACTCATGTTCAAACGTGCACCTACACTACTGAACCTGGTCCAGTTCAGCTGGCTAACTTGGTTGTGAGGTTGACGGTTTAAGTGTCAGAAGGTCCATATGACTGTACATCTGTTGTGTATTTGTGTAATTGTCTCAAAACGTATGTGTAGGAATGTGAACTTTGCAATATTGTCACATCAATATGTGTTCTGAGCACAGTCCACTTGCTTATTGGTAGTGGGCAATGTCAGACCAGGAGTGATGTGAGATATTGGTACAGCCTCAATGATTCCATGTCCCCTTCATTAGAGTCATCATCATCATGCTATGTGTGTCATGGTATTTTGCCTGCAGCGAAACACATTGCATACCCCTTACACTGTACATATTGTTTGGAACGGTGTGTGATTGAGTGTTATTGATGTGATATTGTAAGATTAATCTTCCAAGTTGTACTGGCAGTTAAGGCCATTTCAATGTCACTGTGTGGTTTTATATTGGTTCCGTGTGGCTCTAGAGTGGCATCTGTTGTTATTTGCATCTGTAATTTGTCCCTAGGTGTGTATCCAATTGGGTGAGGATATCAAACATGCCTACCAGTGTCACAACCTCAGTGTCTTCCTGGCCACGTCTCAATGTAGTGGTGTATGTGTTGTGTGTCCTACAGGGTTGCTGTGCTGTGTGTATATAAGTAGGTTTCTGTACTTACCAACAAGTAGCCCATTGCCATATCGTCCATCCTGGAAGTGTTGATTGATGGTGCAGTGACCGAAGATGAATGAATCATGTACACTCCCAGCATACTTTGCCACGATGTTGGTGATCAATCCCCGGTGATCGACAATGGCCTGCCCATTAATGGAGATGTGTGTGCTTCTTGTTGCGGTGTAGATGCTCGGTTGCAGCAAGTGGCACAATGCGTACATGTGTGCAGTCAATCGCACCAAGCACGTGTGATAAGCCATTGATTTGGTAGAAGCCCTGTTGGGTCTCCTGCTGCTTCTGCTGTGTGTTGGGGAAGCTGATGTGCGGGGTGTGAGCGAGATGATGGCATCCAATACCTTGGGTAGGAAGGCAGAGAATGAGGTCTGTGAGATCCCGGCAACCAGGGCACCAGTGGTTTGAAACGAGCCACTTGCCAACATGTGGAGGACAGCTAGCAGCTTGGTCTCTGGTGGAATGATGTGAGGTGTCTGCAAGCTGGGTGCCAACTGTGGCTCAATGTTGCGCAGCAGCTGCTGAATGACTTTTCCAGTTGAGTCTGTACCTCTGGATGATGTCTTGTTGCCTGAGTCCCTGAATGGTTGTCCTTGTCCAAAATATCCTCTCCCGCCTTCTGCGTTGCCTTTGGGGTCCCTGCTGGTGTGGTGGAAGCTGCTGGTGTTGGTCCTGTGCTCTGCGTCTTCTTGCATGCTGGATGAATAGCACCTCCATGTCTTCCGTTTGGAGCACTGCTGTTGCTTCTGTGTGTTTTCCTTAAGTACTGGTGTGTTTGCCCCATTTTAACACCTGCCCTGACCCAGGCGTTATTTTTTGACGCAAATTGGGCTGTGTGTCATTTTCCCCTCACTGCGCATGTATGTTTCGCCGGCAATCTTTATCTTTGCAAATTTGGATTGCTGTGACTGGAGACTCTGGAAACAACGACCAGCGATGACTACTTGGAAAATCAAAGATCCTCTTCAAATAAGCGGGGCTTAGAAGCTCTTCTCTGGATGGTAGCCATGAGTCGGCATTGGGCAGGGATTAAATAGCCCTGTATTCAACAAGCCGCCCCAATGGGCGTGGCCCCTGTGAGGGGGAACTTTGCACAATAACGAGTGCACATGGATGCTCTGGGACAACATTTTACTCTGGCATTCATTTAATCATGATCGTGGGCAATTTGACATATCTTCACGTTTCACAATAGCATGCAATATGTACATTGGGCTTTGTGGCATTTACACAAGTGATACATGTTAGATATTCGGGACTGAGATGTATGAAATGCAGTGATGTTTAATGGTGTTGAAAAGAATAGGACCCTGGTCGTGGGCAGGATAATAAATGGATGGTTAGAGGGGATGGATTTGGTGCGTGGATAACAGTGGAAATTGGGCAGTGGAAAATGGGCAGACCATGACAGTATGGATATGAAAAATGAATAAAAATATGTTTTGTAAGGTTTAGTTTGTTGGTATTGCTGTGTTACAATTTTGTAACATCTCTCACAAGCATTTCTAAAAAGTTACAGATTAACTTTACAGATTATTTACCAACATTTTAATGTTAGTAGGAAATACAAACTTGTAGTGACCTGTTGAGTACCCTCAACACCTTCAATGTCCTCATGTTACAAACCAGGCCATTAACATCACCTATGCTAAGGGTCTGAAACATTTCCTGTAGTGGGAGCTACTTCTGAGCAGTATAGTTCATTGTAAGCTACAGAAGGCTAAACAACTTGTATGTTTTTAGCACACACACGCAAAGCTACATTTGCTTAATGCCTAATGTTTTTAGAGCCATATACTATGGTTTGAACCATATACAATGAATAAGGAATTATGCAAGAGCTGCCATGTGTGTCAGGGATAGCATGGCTTTTGGTGTTGTGTGAACAAGTGTGTACAGGAACTGAACATAATTCAATGGGTAATTGAGAGCCTGTGTCATATGTACAACACATGATATGACTTCCCCATATGTGGTACCATTTGATGGGTAAAACATGCAAACAGTAATTTTTCTGAAAAAGAGATAAAAATATAGTGAAAAACATATATTCTGAAAGATCCATAGCATGAAAGTTTTTTCTTGCACTTTACCTTTCTCTCATGTCAACATATGGCTGTGTTTTTAACATATAGTTATGGCAAAGTAACTACTGGCCACTGGAAGGAGGGGGCATGCAGATTGTAAATTGACATCTTGATTTATGAGTAAATAGAAATGAAAAGTCACCTTATTCTTTCAGATTACTTTTCATTTCAATTTATAGACATTTCAATCATTGTTAAACATCATTTTGTCCCCTGTCTAATTATTGAGTTGACTACACTCCAGTCACAACACTTCACTCTGGAACTCTTGACAAATTAGCCTGTGTCTTATAAGAAAAGTTACTTAGAAATACATTTTCCATTCAAACATAAACCTGGTCCTCTGGGTTCCCATACAGCTGGCTGTCCAGGGACAGGACCTCCTTGGTGAGGAGTTCCAACTCCTCAGGAAAGATGTTAGGGGCCCTGTCACCTGCTTTGCCCAGCATCCTGGCTCCCAGAGGTTGATAACTGCAGCAGAAGTGTAGGAGGCTTTGGTGGCTGCAATGTTAGGCGGCAAATTCGCTTTTCTCTTTATGCTGCGTACCCGTACATGATCCACGATGGAGACAGACACAGCCATTGGCATGTGTTGCTATCACACACGTTAGCCTATGGCTGTGTCCACTGTGGAGTTTCACACCTACTATGTGGTCAACTTCTGTCGACGGCCATTGTATTGCCGGTGTCCTGACAGCTAGGTCAGGTGGTCGCCATTTCAGGATATGAACCAGTGTATTTACATAGGACACTGGTTTTTGAAAATTTTTACACCTTATAATGTAATGCGTTACTGTTTTAAAAATCAGTAGTGACGCAGTGTAATTCTAAGTTGCAACATCAATAAAAAAATTGATGTGTATATATATGTCACAGAAACATATGTGATTTTACAATGACATGAAATGTTTCTTGATTATCAAAGTTTTGTAGAACCATTTTAAGTTATAATTTATTTTTCCTAAATGTAGACATTTGAACCCAGGGAGAGGTAGAAGATGACAGCCTCAAGTTGTTCAGACCTTTTCCACACCTTGCCATCATAGAAGAAAGGGACATTATTAAAAAAAATCATATTGAATAGTCAAACATTCCTTAACCCCTTGGACTTAACCGTTACGTCCTGCACCAGGCCCTTTAGTGGAGCGCTGGTGCTCCCCAGAGGGCCTCCCACCCCCTCACCTGGGCAGGGATGGAAGGGAAATTGCTTCACCTTGAACCCCCACCCTCCCACCCCTCCAACTACATATGCGGATGTCAGTGTAACCCCAATCACGCTGAAAGCACAGCTTCCAGCGCGATCAGAAGAGAAATGCTTGCATTTCTCATCGGATCGGGGGTGGGGGCATGCAGAAAGGCATCAAACGAAACAAAAGGCCTTTCCTTACCTTTGATGTCTTTCTGAGTATTTCTGCAGCCCAACCGTGAAGCGATTGGGCTGCAGAAATGCCCACTAGACACCAGGGATGTTTTTTTTATATTTACATATAAGGGGAGCGACCCCTTGTGCAAGGGTCAGTCCCCAGAGGGAGCATTTTTATGAGGCCTTTTCTGCCCTCTTGGGGGCAGATCAGCCCATTTTAATTAGGCCGATCTGCCCCCGCCAGGGGCAGAAACCTCTAGACACCAGGAATCATTTATTTATTTGTTTACACGCGGGGAGCGACCCCTTAGGCAAGGGTCACTCCCCTGGGGGCTAAATTGATCTTAGGCCATTTCTGTCCCCCTTGGGGGCAGATTGACCTATCTTTACTAGGCCAAACTGCCCCCAAGGGGGTGCAGAAACCACTAGACACCAGGGATTTTATTTTCTATGTCAGTTACACACAAGGGGAGCGACCTCTTAGCCAAGTATCACTCCTCTGGGGGGGAAATTTATTTTAGGCCATTTCTGCTCCCCTCAGGGGCAGATCGGCCTATTTTAATTAGGCTGATCTACCCCCTAGGGGTGCAGAAAGCACTAGGCACCAGGGATTTAAAAAACACATTTTTTACAGATAGGGAGCGACCCCTTAGGCAAGGGTCGCTCCCCTGGGGGGCAATTTTATTTTAGGCCATTTTTGCCCACCTCGGGGGCAGATCGGCCTATTTTTCTTAGGCCAATCTGGCCCGGGGGGGGGCAGAAATCACTAGACACCAGGGATTTGCTTTTAGCTCCAAGTTCACGCAAGGGGAGTGATCCCTTAGGCAAGGGTCGCTCCCCTGGGGGTACATTTATTTTCGGCCATTTCTGCCCCCTTGGGGGCAGATCGGCCTATTTCTATTAGTCTGATCTACACCTGGGGGGTGAACAGAAACCACTTAGGCACCAGGGATTGGTGTGTGTGTGTGTGTCTTTTGTTTGGGTTGGCAGCCCCTTGGGCAAGGTTCGCTCCCCATGGGGGCACATTACTAGTTGCCATTTCTGCCCCCCTTGGGGGCAGATCGCCTTATTTTTGTAAGGCCCATCTGGCCCAAAAGGGGGCAGAAAGCCCAGCAGAGATCAGGGAAGATTTATTTTTCAAAAAAAGAGGGTTGGGGTATAGACATACCCCCACCCCAAATCAATGGGGACAAAGTTGTTCTGCCCACCGGTGGGCAGATGGGGCAATTACCCCCAATTCACTCCGCCGGGGGGGGGTGGGGCAGAAAGCCTACTAGATGCCAGGGAGTAAAAAAAATAGTGGGTTGCTGGCTACCAACCAGTATGATGGAGAGCAAGAGCGAAGTCAACTACCTGGTGGACTTGCAGACTCCCAGGAACCCCTTAAGGGTACTGCAGATGAACCGTCTCAAGCCACACTTTGAACAGACTGAATTGTCCATGCTCCTAGTGACAGATGATGGGGCGGAGGAAGAGAGTGAGCCTCTTCCTGGCCTCCTGTCTGCTGGAGAGAAAGATGGGTCTGTGGAGGGAGTGAACCTCTCCCCCTCCCAGACCTTAGAACAAAAAAGGACTGTCGCCAGGAATTGGGTCAGTTTGCCTCCCTGTTCTCCCTGATCCCAGGGGTCACACACTTGTGTACACATGATGTGGACACTGGGGACAGTCCACCCATTAAACAGAAGGTTTACAGGGTGACTGATAAGGTCAGGGCTAGCATCAAAGATGAGGTATCTAAGATGCTATCCCTAGGGGTGTTTCAGTTTTCTAGCAGTCTTTGGCCAGCCCTGTGGCCTTGGTTCCAAAGGCTGCTGCTCCTGGTGCCACCCCAGAACTCCGGTTTTGTGAGGACTACTGGGGTCTCAATGCTTTCACTAAAACTGATGCTCATCCCATCCCCCGAGCTGATGAGTTAATTGATCGGTTGGGAGCTGCTCAATACCTCGGCACATTTGATTTGATGTATAAGTAGTGGCAGATTGCCCTCAAAGAGGGGGCCAAGGAGAGGTCAGCATTTTCTACCCCAGATGGACACTTTCAGTTTAAAGTGATGTAATTTGGGATGAAAAATGCCCCTGCCACATTCCAGAGGTTGGTCAACCAGGTGCTGTCTGGGCTGGATGACTTTGGCACAGCATACCTGGATGATATTAGTGTTCAGTTCCACTTGGAAGGAACACTTGCAGCACCTCTCCAGAGTGTTGGAGGCCCTGCAAAAGGCAGGCCTCCCTAGTAAGGCAGGCAAGTGCCAAATAGGGCAGGGTTCAGTGGTGTATCTGGGTCATCAGGTAGGGAGTGGCCAGGTGGCACCCCTACAGCTAAAAATTGACACACTTCTGGCTTGGGAGCCTCCAAAGACCAGACTGAGGTGGGAGCATTTTTAGGCCTCACTGCTATTACAGGAGGTTTGTCAAGGGATATGGCACCATTGTTGCCCCCTTGAATAAGTTGACTTTCAAGAAGCAACCAAAGAAGGTGATCTGGAAAGAGACTTTTGATGCCCTGAAGGCTGCCATGTGCACAGCACCTGTGCTGAAGGAACCTGACTACTCCAAGGACTTTGTTGTGCAAACAGACAACTCAGAGCATGGTATAGGAGCAGTACTCTCACAGCTTAATGAATAGGGCCTAGATCAACTTGTAGCCTTCATTAGCAGAAGGTTACTTCCCAACGAATGTAGGTAGAGTACCATAGAACGTGAAGCGTTTGCTGTGGTCGGGGCGCTGAAGAAGCTAAGGCCCTACTTGTTTGGGACTCACTTCTGGGTTCAGACCGACCACAGGCCGCTCAGATAGTTAATGCAGATGAGGGGTGAGAATCCAAAACTGTTGAGGTGGTCCATTCCCCTACAGTAGATGCACTTTACAGTGGAATACCACCCTGGCACAGACCACGCCAATGCTGATGGTCTGTCCAGATTCTTCCACCTTAGTGATGAGAACTCCCATGATGTTGGGTAGTTGCTCCTCACTTTCAGCTGGGGGGTGCATGTGTTAGACTTGGCATCCTTGGCATGATCTCCCCTAACTTCTTGTCTCTTTTTCCCAGGTTGTTGATGTGTGCTGGACTCTGTTTTTGCTGCTATCCAGTGCTAAAGTGCAAGTGCTCCTATGTAAAATGTATGTGTAATTGGCTTTCCATGATTGGCATGTTTGATTTACTAATGAGTCCCTAGTACAGTGCACCAGAGGTGCCCAGCACCTGTAAATCAAATGCTACTACTGGGCCTGTAGCACTGGTTGTGCCACCCACATTAGTAGCCCTGTAAACATGGCTCAGACCTGCCACTGCAGTGTCTGTGTGTGCAGTTTTAAACTGCCAATTTGACTAGGCAAGTGTACCCACTTGCCCCCTGGGCAGGGTGCTGTGTATATTTAAGGTAGGACAGTAAAATACTGCTAAATCCGGTTTTCACTGTGCAAGGTCTATCTGTCTCATAGGTTAAAATGTGGCCTGCCTATAAATATTATTAAAGGGGAGATTCCATTTGGGAGCAGATAGAAATTTGGAGTTTAGGGTCTCTGAACTCCCCCTTTAAAAATTACATCTTTTAGTAAAGGTTGTTTTTAGCTTGTGTATTCGAAAATGCCACTTTTTGAAAGTAGACATTTTCTTAAACCATTCTGTGACTCTGCCTGTTTGCGGATTCCCTGTCTGGGTCAGTGTGACAGTCGGCTGTTTGCACTTCTCCTCTAAACAGTGGCACAAAGGGAGTTGGGGTGTAGCCTGCATATTCTGATGAGCCATTTGTGCTGGGGGGGAGGGGAGGAGTAGTCACTCCCACCTGAAAGGGCTGTGCCTGCCCTCACACAATGCAGTCTCCATCCCCCTGGTGTGTGTCTGTGGCCTGGCCTGGGCAAGGCAGAGGCTTACAAACAAGAGAGACTTTCCTTTGAAGTTTGCCTACTTGAAAGGCAGAAAGGGGTATGAGTAGTGGACCCCAAACCCCTGAAAATTAGATCACTTCTGGAATCAAGAGGAACCTCTGCCAAGGAGAAGAGCTGAGGAGAAGTGCTTCCCCTTCCCATGACTGTGCTTTGTTGGGCTATACTGCAGATCCTGCTTCTGCCTGTGAAAGGGGACAAAAATTGGACTTTGTTGTGCATTCCTGCTTGACAATAATCTCCAAGGGCTTGAACTAAGCTTGCCTCCTGTTGTTGAAGTCTCAGGGCCATCAAAGACTTACCCTGCCAGCACCTTGACTCTCTGCTGAGACTCCTGCCCTGCAAAGTGGTGCCCTATCCAGTCCCTGGGCCCTTGAAAGTTGAAGTTGGCAGACAAGAAATGAAAATCCACGCCCAGAACACCGTGCAGGGAAATCTGTAATGCGACTGATAAACGACACATCGCCAGCTTGGCGGCTGAAATCGATGCTCCACCTGCATCACGGCTGGGAATTTCAATGCATTGCAGCTGGAGAAACGACACGCAACACCGGCTTACGGAGGCTGATAACGAAGCAAACCCCACGCAGTGCGGTTTTCTAACACCGTTCAACCGGATTTTCCACGCACCGTCCTTGGGCGTCCAAGTCATCCTGACTCTGTGCAGATCCGAGGTGTCTCGTCTGGAAATCGACGCATTGCTCTCTTGCGAGGGAGAAAAACGCCGACCCGACCGGAGAATGAAACGATGCACGGCCTCACTTGCGAGTGAGGAATCGACGCATCCCTGACTTTTCCGATGCACACTAGCCAGTGCTGCTTTATTTTTTACACTAACCAGGTACTTTGTGTAAAAACAGCATTCTCACTGTTTTCTTAGGATTGACTCTTATTCTTTTGAAAATTCATACCTTGACTTGTGTATGTTGGATTTCTGTTGTTTTGGTCTTGGTTTTTTTTAGATAAATATTACCTATTTTTCTAAACTGGTGTGGTGTTCATTTTTTAGGGTTTTCACTGTATTACTGTGTGTGTTGGTACAAATACTTTACACATTGCTTCTGAAGTGAAGCCTGCCTGCTCGTGCCAAGCTACCAAGGGGGGGAGCGGGATAATTCTCCTCTATACTGACTAAAGTGAGGGTCCTTGCTTGGACAGGAGGTAACCTGGCTGCCAACCAAAGACCCAATTTCTAACAACATATTTTGTTTGGTGTGACAATCTGGATAAGTACTTCTCCAGACCTCATAACTGCATTATTGTGTACCGAAATACATAAAGTATCTTGACTCACCCAAGTTCAGCATTGAAAGGTTGTTGATGACTTAATGCTGTTCACATATCAAAATCAGTCAGAGGTGTAGCTAGCAATAGTACATAAGGTGCAGTGGCACCAAGGGCCCAGCGGTGTAAGGGGTGCGCTTCACTTCAATTAGCATCTATTTTGTTTCATCGCGAAACTCGTGCATGGAGCTCCAGTTTCTGCGACTGCTATGGGATCATCGCACTGTTGTTACTGCACTGACCAAAACATGTACAGGTCTGAATTTCATTAAGCTGCAACCACCGTTATAAAGTAATATTAAGTAGCTTAAAAGCTGGTTGCTGCTTCGTACCTGCTTCCGTTCTTTGGCCGAAGTATACACATTTTATAAATTCACTGTGACTCAGCTCGAGGCAATGTGCAAAACAGGGCATGCAACACACATACATTGTGACCACAATTTTTGTATGCAACAAGGAAACAGGCAGAGACTTTGGTTAGAGCCATTCTAACACATTGCATTGAATTCCATCTGAACATTGACAGCTGTGTGTGTCTTTTCTATGATACACATGGCAAGTTTGGCATGTCGTGAATACTTTACGTCACAGTGGAGGTAGTGGTTTCCCTGGTGTCACATGCCTTTAGGGCAATGCTCCCAAACATTTTAGAACCACAAATCACTTCTTTTACAACAACAAACTTTCATGACCCACTTAGATTTAATGGATGTGAGGTGGGCACATTTTAAATGTAACCATAGCATCATAAGGCAGCCCATTGTCATTTGCAGACAGCACCATTTTTCATTGAAATGGGCACTAAAGTTGCACAGACATACAGTTTTACTGATAAAGCTATATTGCACACAAATGATAATGTGTGGTATTCAGGTTTCAGTGAATATTTATCATTTGTGCATCACCAAGTAAGATGTCTTTATTAGTTTTGATCCTATTAGAATCTTTGTTTCCATCACACTTCAGTATTGCAAAAAATGTGCTTCATTTTTTACTTTCCTAAGTGCTGAATATTTACAGTTTATAAGTATTTACATTTTGTTGTGTGTTACAAAAAATGACATCCTACAGAGTTTTCATTTACAGTGTTGTACTCAGCAAGATTGTCACAAAATTCACTTTAAATTACTTTCTCTAACTGCAAAATGAGAATAGTCTGTAAAGGTCAATCCCCATGTTAAGAAATAACCAAAAATTTCTCAAAACACAGCCTGATAATTGCCCTTTGTCTTTCAAGTGCAGCAAATCTGACAGGATAAATACAGATTTTAAAGAAATATTTATTTATTGTTGGACTTTTACTACCCACCAAAAATCTGCTCACAGTTTGAAAACACATACAGTACATTGGCAGCACAAGAGTAACTAAGACAAAGGCCTTGATTATGAAGTTATCTGTATATTCCAACTTGTGCATAAACCACTGTTTACGCACCAGTCGGAACTAACGAAGGTAAGTTAGTAACACGTCCAATAATTATGAGGCGCATTAAATAACTCAACCTTTGTTAAATTTCAGTAAGTCAAACCTGCCGAAATTGAAGGGGGAAAACCATACAGTATTTACTTAATCAAGCTGATTTTGGTGCGTTAAACGCCAAAATCTGGCATGCTTTTCCCCAACAGCTCGTACTAGGTGGTATTTATCGCAGTCGATAAATACCGTACCCGTGCTATGGCTATTTATCATGTGTGATTAATACCACCTATACCCGTAATCAGGGCTTTAATAATAAAACCTGCATATATGTGGGGATGGTCACACCTACCTCACAACCAACTGTAAGAATATCCACTTCATTTTGTCTACTATCAATATCCAAGTTGAGGGCAATAACTGAATCTCGGGAGTGGAGTATACAGCTTATCTTCAATGCTGATTATCAGGGCCAAAATCATGAGGATGTTATTGACTTGTTTTACTACTGTGGGTAACAAGCAAACTTGCATTGTTATAAACTTTTTTTACTACTGTGGGTAGCAAGCGAACTTGCAAAGGTGTAACCAGGTCTTTAAATCCTCTCCTCTCCTTTTTGTGTGAGATATGCCTTTTGAAGTAGGCCAAGATGGTTTCATGTTTTCAATCCAGCATTGTAGCATTTTTGCCTGAAATAACATATCTTTTCTCATGCAGTAAAATGAAGAGAATCTGAAAGAAACGTGTACGTCCATTGAGAAAAATGTACCTAATTTTTCAGTTCATACACATGTGTTTGTGGGCGGTGTGAATATGTTATGTCACTTTGAAAAAAAATTCTTGCTAGTTTGGCTTCTTATTTTTAGGGTTGTTTGTGAGTGCTTGATGATGACATTTGAGAAAAAAGGTTCTTGTTGTACCTGTTTGAGAAAAGCCTGTCTTTGACTGAATAGGTCGTGTCACAAAAGACATTGATTTTAGGTCAGTATTACAAAATAAAATGAATGCGGAGTGTTGAAACTTTTCACTCACCCCCAGTCACAGCTCTGGGTTTAATCCATTGTTATTTTGGTTGCAACATCACACCAGCTCAGATCCAGCTATACGCAAACCAGGCTTGACTCTGCTCCCAATGAGAGCAGTCCAGCCCAAACTGCCATGTCAGGTCCTCCCTGGACAGTATTCAAGCATCCTAGGACCAATTTCAGGGTATCACCCTTCATCAGCCAGGCTAGCTTGATTTTAGGTCACAGTATTACTCAGAGGGGGAGCTGGGAACCATTGAAACAAAAACGCAAGTGATACCCTTCGAATGTTAAGGTGGAAAACTTTGATGAAAGGATGCATGGCGGTAGGAGTCTTTATAATTTTAAGGCAGGGAGTCCACAGTGATAAAAGTGTAGTATTCTGCAGCTCGGGTTTGCTAATTTCTTAACACATCGTCCCTAATGTGGCAGCGTCATTTGTCTCCCAAATTAGTGACAATTCTGTGACACGAGAACATGATGTCGTAGAATATAAATAATACTATCAAATCAGAGACTGTTGCCTACGTGTGATTTTATAAAACTGAAAAGAAATGGAAATGCAATTATGCTGGTGACCTCATTTTCCATATGTAGGAAAATATAAAGGGTGCTAGAGACCCTGTACAGTTGTAGCGCGAAGTGCTTGCATTAACAGTAGTTGAAATATTGTTACTTAATTGAAAACCTCAACAGTCAGATTTCTGGAATATATTTACCCGCATTTTTGCAATTCCTCTACTACAGTAAATAAGCACGGACAGACACAGATCCTAGTTCAGTGCTAGGAATCTCAGGTTATTAAATAAATGTGAAAAAATGCTGCCGTGGCATTAATATGGAATAATACAGCACCCAGCCGAACAGGAGTCATATCATTATCATTATATTGCAGCGAGGACTTGAATTTTAATGTGATTTGCTCCTCTACAATGAGAAATGTTCAGGAAAAGGGGAACACTAGGGACTCCTGTCTGTACAGCATAAGTCGGAAGAGTGCATTTTGCGCACCTGTATGTTTGAATAAATAACGCTGTGAAATTTGTTCAGTAAAGTGCAGCGTTTTTCATCGTGTCTCAAAAGCGCCATGTGACACCGCAGTAACATCTTGCACGAGGAGGGCTCTAAGCTTTCTGTAAGTTGCTGTTGAAATGGGAATGTCCCGTGCACGTTGCACGGCTGTGATCCCGTGCCCTAAGTATCCTCGTGCTCGTATATGACCCCCTGGTTTTTTAATATGGGCCTGCCTTATGCTAATTTAGCATGAGCCCCTGCGCCGATGCCTCTTCCTTCATATGAGTGAAGCCTTGGACCTGTAGGGTGACCTCGAGGGACACAGCAAGCGAGCCCTTGTTGAACAGACAGTGGGCTACTGTCCATACCATGGGTTAGGCGATAGGTGAATGGTGGAAGCCTCTTTTGTGAATCTACATAGTTGTGGCTAGACCCTCTGGGTCACTAAAGTGGATTTCTTCTGGCCCACTCTTGTAAAGTTCTTCTTCTAGGCGCTTTCCCAGATTCTAGATTTAAGATCACAAGTGCATGTTATGTGTGTTTGTGTGTAGCTGGCTTGGTATAAGAATGGTGTGTGAGTGAGCAAGATTAATGGATGCCTGTGGGATCCAGTGGCGGCTGGAGTTTTGCCCCCCCAGCCAGCAGCAATCACTGCAAATCCTTTAACAAGGAAAGGATAATAAACTAGGGCCCATATTTATACTTTTTGACGCAAAATTGCGCAGGTGCTGATTTGCTTGAAAAAATTTACCTCCGGCTAACGCCATTTCTTTGCGCCGCTCAGGTGTCAAATTTATACTTTGACGCATGGCGGCGCAAACCACTGGTGTGAGTCATTTTTTTTACTCAAACCAATGCATCACGTTGTAAAGAAAAATGACCTTAATGCTGTGAAAAACGTTGATCCGGTTTACAACGTCGCAAACTGAATACATGCCTTTTTTGCCGCAATAATGCCAAAAGCGGCGCAAACACTGCAAAATGTGCAAAGGAGAGCCAAAATGGATCCCAGATGCTTGGACAGACCCCAGGAAGATGACAACAGACCAGGAACCAGTCAGGAGGACCCACTCAAGACCCAGGAGAGGGAGAAGAAGAAAAGAAAGTGTCGGTTCAGTGCAGAGGAGCAGGAAATACTGGTGAAAGGGGTGACGGAACACCAGCACCAACTTTTTGTCACCTCTAAATTGCCAATTAGTAGGAGAGAGGCAATATGGCAACAGCTTGTTGACAAGATAAATAGTGTGGCAGAAGTACAGAGAACAGTCATCGAGTGCAAGAAACGCTGGCATGACTGCAAGCGCAGGACAAAGGAAAAGATGGCCAGGAACAGGAGGGCAGCACTGTAGACTGGAGGTGGGAGTCCTGCACCGCAGGAGGCCCTGGACCACATGGAGGAGAAATTGGCAGCCATCATCCCTGAGGAGATCGTCATAGCGATTCAAGGACAGGTCAGCGCACACTACCAGGAGACAACACAGATGCAGGGTAAGTGGCATAGGGAATTAAAATGCACAAATAATAACTGTAAGCAGGGGGCGTGGACATACCTACTACACAATGCATGTAAGTCATGATATTCAGGGAGTGGAAGGGGTAAAGAGGCATGGCACGGGGCATGGGCTATTCAGAGGAAACCTGGGGCACATCACTACACTACACCAACTACCTTTGCATGGGGGTATGCTGCCATGCCAAGGATGTTGGAAAAGTAAAGCCAGTCCAGGAGGGTAGGGTACAACGTAAAACTGGCCTGCTGTCACACGACAACTGGTATTCTCCCTACATGAACAAGGGCTCAATTAACAGTTCCAGGCCATATCCGAAAGTGGAATGTAATATTGACAACAGTTGCCACTACCACCTCTGCTGTGTGTGCAGGTCAAGTAACTAATGGCAGTTACTTGCCCATGGATCAAACACACCCAAATTAGAGGATTCAGGATTACTACTTTATCAACCCCCTGCAATCAATACAAATGTGCTAATCCTGTCAAATGTGAATGTCCACAGTTGCTACAAACATCAGCCATTGTTATAAACATTATGAGGCACAACGCACTAATGTCACACCCATGCTGCATACGTCAGGGTCCACCCTGTACCTGGGTCACAATAGCTCCAATGACACCATGCAACATCCCAACTGTTATACTGCTCAGACAACAGCATTGAGGGGGAGAACATATGTCACCGGCTGGAGACATACACCTGCACAGTCAGAAGAGGAAATGCAACACTGCTAGGACCATCAGTGCAATCCTATGTAGCACACATTCCCCAACATCAACATTACACACTACCTGTGCTGACATAAGTAGTGTGCCATGCCAATGCTATACATAGTATATGCTAGGTCTCAGCAACATATAGCTGGATGTGAAATATCTGAGACTGGGGCAGTTCAAGATTGTTAAGTGTGGTGCAAGTGCCATCAGAACACCCACAGCCAGTGCAAGGCCTCACCATGTTAATGGAAGTAGACGGAGGGTTGAGTAGGACAAGAAGGTGGCAATATACAATTTGGGCAGAACCTACACCTAGAGGATGTGATGCTGACAAGCCTCCAAACTGACCACAATACATGTGACATGCATGTGGGGCGTAGGCTTGGGAGAATGCTAATATTAAAGACAGGAACAATGAACAGGAACCAAGATCACAATGTGCAACTAATAGGAAGGCAGGCATGTCATAATTACAAATGCCACAACACAGGCACACTAATTGTACAATATCTCATTGCAGAGGACGATGGTTCTCCTGGGGATATGCCTGTCCTGGACTTCCCCGATGACATTGATGACGAGCTGACAAACATCAGCCAGTAGACCCTACAAGATGTCTTTGGAACCCTCCAGACCCCACCTTCAGTCGCAAGGAGGAGCACAGATACAGCAGCCATCACAGAGGACCCACCCACCACCCCAATTGTACGACCTGCAAGCTCCAACCCAGCTGAGGACTCTGACGACACTGGCACCAGCTTTGAGAGAACTGTAGTTGGAGTGCAGCGGGAGCTGGCCAATGAGGTGCGGGTGGGGATGGAAAATATGGCAGCCAGCCTAGAGGGAGTGCATTTGTGCATGATGTCAACTGCAGAACAGGCAGCAGCCACGCAAGGGCGAACATCTATCTTGCAAGAACTTGAAAAAAGAGTGAAGGGAATTACATAGCTGTAAGAGAGTTGACACAACACCTCAACAACAAACCTTTCAACGCGTGCACGAATGCAATATTGACCCCTCAGGGTCGACCTGGCTGCCTACCAGTGATGTGGCTGCTATTCTTAAAAACAAGAAGCTCCTCCTTGCTGCAGTACTGCCCTTAATAGCCCCACGGTTGTCAGCTACCGGGATTTCTGAATCCACGTCTTCAAACACTGATGTGTGTGTTGCCCCTTCACACCCACCACCACCAAGGGCAGAGGAGACAACACACACATCAGAAGATGAGGGCGTGGAACAGATCACCTTCACCCGTAAGAGTACCCAATAGCACTAGTCCCTGCCACCTGGCCACTTATAACCAAGGTCCTGTGTTTTGTAACATGCCAGTCTTGCAACAGCTGCTCTCAAGCCCTGTTCTCCAGCCCACTGTTTAACTTGTCACAATGCCCTGTGATTGTCTCTCACTACCTCATTGGAAATTCATGTCCCTCTGCACTGTATGACACTTCACCCCAGCATGTCAAATGACATGTCCTTTTGCACTTGTGTAGGATCACAATGGAATGTGTCACACTAATGGACTCACAATCATGGCAATGTAAATATAGCACTACAGCACTTTAAAATAAATATCACTTAGACAAGCACTTTGTCTCTGTGTAATGTGACACATCAACCGTGAGGGAGATTAGTGATGTTTGCCTCATGTCAGTGGCCATGGAATGTCAATACAACTGCCCTGAAAGAAGGTGGGCTGATAACTATGCACTGTGGTCTGGATTGCTCCCTCATCTATCCTTCCTGAAGGTTAATTCTGAGGTAACTCGAAACTATACAGTAAAAAGCTGTGTATTTGACAGAATAAGTCTTCTTCAAGGGATGTCTAAGCTGAAAAATATTGCCTTCAAATTATTGTTCTAGACAATCTTTACGTATGTGACATTTGTCACAATATTTTCTACTCACACCATACAGCAGGAATGGATGTGTGTGAGTGTATGTACAAATAAGTAACCTGGCTGTACAATGTAACAAATGATAGATGTGAGTCATGTATACTATATAACATGAGATTCTACCATCACTCAACTTATAAGGCTTCACTTGAACATGAGGCTGCAGGCAGACGTAACAAAGTGTCCTCAATACCAAATCTGGTCCCAAAGTATGTGAGATTAAAAACATGCATAAAAAATGAACAACACATTGGGATCCATAGTAACCTTGAGTGGTGGGTGCAATGGATGGCAGATTCCGAGCAAAGTAGCTCTAGTGTAGCTGCCAATGTGACAGCTCAATTGGGATTTGGTTGCAGGATGGGACACAAATGCAAATACTAAATAGACACTGTTCACCCATGCCAAGACCCTGATCCCCAAGCATATGACACATACTGTAAAGGAGTACCTAAATATTTATTTAACTGTACAAAAGGATACTAAAACCAGGGGAAACACCTTAACTAACCTAACCTATCCTAACTACACATTACCCACAACGGGACCTAACTAACCTACGCTAAACTTACTTACCACATTTAACTAAACACTCTAAACATCAACCTCCCACGCCCTTATGAGACGGGACACATGGAGGACAACATATACTAACCTAAACAGATACTATCTTATACTAAACAATTATATATATTTTTGAATTTCTATATTTTTGTATATATATATATATATTTTTTAAAACATCAAAATCCCAACATCATCCCCCACACACCCACCCACACACATAAAAAACATAACATTTAAAAATATCATACCACCAACCCACTACAACTAACTAAACTAACAGCCTATTCTAACCTAACACTAAGCCCCCTAAACCCACTAATTAAAAGAACCAGGAAAAAGGAGGGAGGGGAGGGAATCATGGCAGAGGGTATAATTGTCACAAGTTCGCCCTCCGCAGGGTCTTCTTTATGGCACACACCCTCTTATTAATTTGTGACACCTCCTGCTGCAGCCTGTCCAGTCTCCTCAACATACGTTGCATGTCACGTTGCATTACTCTAAAATCACCAGGGTCAAGGACTGCAGCAGGGGTGGTCTGAGTGCCAGTTGTTGACGTGTGTCTGGTTGGTGGTGCTATGCTTGTAGGGGGAGGTGCAGGTGCTGCTGTCAGTGGTCCTGGAGCAGTGGAAGTCGATGGTCCTGCAGTGGTGGCTGTCATCCTTGGTGCCACCTGGGTCGTAATGATGGTGCTGGTGGTGGTGGCTGTTGTGGACACCGAAGGGCCCCCCTGGGCAAATGCCCTTCACATTCCTGAGTCTCTTTCATGGCGATAACGCCGTCCCATGTGGCGGAACCCAGACTCCACATCCAGAATGTGGCGGTAACGCATCGCCCGGCGCTGAAACTCACGAATCTGGCTGGCATCCATATTGGCTGCTGTTAAAAAAGATAAAGCCAAACATTAGGTACTTCACTGTGTGATATAGCTACTGATGAGAATTAGACAATACACCTAATGTAGCTGAAACAGGCCAGATCACCATAAGATCACAGATTCTCCCTGAGGAAGTACATGCCAACACAGCCTACACATGTCCTATCTAACAGCACAGTAATGCTCTAAAAGATGTGTACCAACTTACATGACCTATGCATCATTGTTCAGCCATTAGTCACGTTAAAAAATGCTGCAAGTCCTCCACATGTGACAAGCTAACTAATTACTTTCTTCTGGATGACAATCAAGGACCACAAGATCTGTGATTTGTAAATGGAATTGCCAGGATGGAATGCAGTTACTAATCATGAGTGGGTATCCTAGGTTTGGACAAGTGATTTACAGATTGACATGTCTGTGTACTAAACTTGAATCATCACACCTAGGTACACATTTCATAACCCTAAGCCTGTGCCTTGAGGGGGGGTGGACAAGCAACACATACTTTCAAACATCAGGGACACCCAGGAAGCTTTGGACAGCTGTACATGGGTTTAGGCAGTCCACCACAAGTAACGAAAATGTCCAACTAGGATAGACCCACACCTTGGACAATCCCATCCACATTTATGTTTGTAAATGCAGACAATTGTCAACATCATTTGATACCATTAATACCTGTCTTACAACAAGCAGATAGATGCAAGCACGCATCTGGCCATGAGCTGCATGTACCCCTATGACATTGTACTCAAGTGCCACATTCATGTACCACCACATGTGGAGCTACATGCTGCTAGGAAGTCAAACATACAGACAAACATGTTGATTAGTGAACAGGATGGCTCAAGTCTGTGGGTAAGACTTTGGCATCCCTATTCTGTGAGATTTAGGGTATGACTTGATGACTAAATCATGAATATGGCCCTCTGCTAATGTTTCTTTATAGAAATTTCAAAAACAAATGTTACCCTCTGCACATGGCCATGCCTACAGGGCTGCACTACAATCCCAAAATATGACTATACGCTACTGATTGTCCAACTCAAAGATGGAAAAAAGTGAAACTCCAGTCAAGTAACATATCAGATCATGTGCCAGCACATCATACCTTGCTATGTGTCCAACACACAGGAGTCAATCACACAACAGCTGCAAACACTACACAGAACTGAAATATCAACACTTACTGGATATGTCTGGGTGCGCAAATCGAGCGACTTCTCTGATTGTGTAAGGGGCAGGTCCACCTGTAAAGCATGGAAGGGAGAAATGTGCTCAATGTCTGTGCACTGTACAACACTTTCAAATAAAATTACTGTGTGTAACATTAAATCTGAAAGTCCAGCCTCTCAGGCATGATGATACTGTCCCAAAACCAATCCAAAAATGTAATGTCACTCCACAGTTTGACTCATAATAATGACCTATGTTTCTCTTGTGGCAGTGGAGGACCAGCAGACCAAGCAGCATGTGTTCACATATTTCCAGTGGTTAATTGCACAAAGGTGTCCAGTTCAAATGTGTGGCCAGGTGTACCCTGTGTCATTATTGGGGTCCATGTTGTCACAGTTACATGCAGGTCTACTCATGAGTCTGGAGCCATTCCCTGCATTCACAAAGTATCCTTCACAGCTGAATTGAATGAAAGCCAAAGAAGAATTGAGAACACACATGGGGATAGTCCATCTATGGCACTGCAGAAGTTTTATGAGACTGACAACAGGGCAACCTTGGTGTGCTCACAAAGTTAATGGATCAGTAATTTAAAACCGGCAGGTTTCCTCACAACATTTGTACACAGGGTGGCCTCTAAAATTCTCACTGCAACCGGGAACATCAGTGCCTCTGTGCTGATTAATTTCACAGCTATTCACCACGCAGGCCCCATCAATAGATTGGGGCTGATGTGAATCAGTGTGTGGACCGTCAGGGCACAAACATGTTTTGACATTTCATGCACAACACTATGGAAAATGAAAACTGTATCTGTCCTGTGTGCTGCAATGTTACACAATAACCCAAGGCCTGTGTTACACAAGTGATTTATACGGCAATGCATAACAGGGATATACATATAATGGCAGCTTCTATGCCATTCCAGGCAGCAGCAAAGGCAGTGCAGGTTCAAAAGGCTGGTCTGCATGGAAGTGCTCACAGGTGTGTGCAGCTTCAGTCTCTCACAAGTCATGTAGGTGAGTATCAAGTTCAAAGGGCCAAAAGTACCTTTCACATGGGAAGCAATGGACTGGTGATTACAGGTCCTACAGACTACCAGGCAGTGCATTAGCTGACCAGAAGTCCATGCAGACAGATGAACTATGACTATGGCATGCCATACTAAAGAAGGAAGCACACTGGAGTCAGAATGTGAGTCTGGGTGTGTGTCGATGAAGGATTATCTGGGTACAAATAGTCCATTTCCAGGGCCCCCTAGAGAAGGGTGGTGAGAGATTGAAAACATGGCAGTGGCAGGACTTATGACCTGGGATGGCATGTGCAGGGCATGTCTTGTGAGCAATGCTGGTCAGACCTGGGGCACTCGTGCTATGCATTTGCAGCTTACATGGACTTCTTGTCACACATACTCCTTGCAGAGATAGCTGATGTCACACTTACTGCTGTCAAGGGTCTGGTCATACATTCCTGTTACCAATGCATTAGCACATCCCCTGACTCATGTATGAGGCAGTTTTTTACCTTATGAATGATGGTGTCTCAGTTGTGTGCCATATGCTGCAATGCACCATGTTGCCAACATGTATGTGTGCCATAGCTGTGGTCCTCTGATACTGACCTTCATATGTGAAATGGACAGGATATATGTCATTTACAGTGTGTGTGAAGTTGGGTGTACATTCATACCCATCAAATGTGATGTGGGTTTTTCAGTATCCTAATCTGTATATCTCCAATGCTCCATGAGGCTAAACTCTGATTATGAATCCTAGGGATAATGTGATGCATAAATGATTACCCAGACCATGATATAGTGATTAGAATAGGTGTTTAATGACATATGGCAAGACAGTGGTGATGGTGACTATAGTTAAAAGAAGTTCTGTACAATGTGTTGTTTACCACGCAATCCTGCAGAAGTGTTTGGATGGTCCTCCTCATGTTGATGGACATCACCCTGCTCTTCCTCCTCTTCAGGCCTTTGTGGGTCTGGTTCATAGAGGGGAATGTTCCTCCTTACACAAATGTTGTGCAGGATGACACAGGTCAAAATGATCTTGCAGACCATTTCAGGTGAGTATAGGAGGCTGCCTCCGGTGATGTCGAGGCACCTGAATCTTGACTTCAGGATGCCAAAGGTCCTCTATACTATGGTGCGTGTCGTCCAATGTGCATCATTATAGGCACGCTCTGATGCTGTGCTTGGGCTTGCAAATGGGGTCATGATCCATGGCTGGATCCCATACCCCTGATGAGCTGAAAGAGAAAGTGAGTGAATACTTTGGATGTTGCTTGCACCATGATTATCACTTTGCATGGCAGTTGTTCTCTCGTGTAGTCTGTGACTCATCTGTGTTTGTGTTATTGTGTGGAATCCTAGGCTTCTAGGATGTACCATCGGCATTGGGATGTTTCATTATCTGAGCTGGTGTTTGGCTGATTGACCGGATGCCAGCGGTATTTTTGTAGACTTGCAGTACATTATGTACTCCCATGCATTATGTCATGTGAAAGAGGTGTCCGTGTGTCTTAACTGGGGGTGACATGATACTTCCATACACATAATCAATTCCACAGTGGTGGTAACACGGTTGCATCTATATGGCCTGGACATCCCATCCAATTAAACATATGAAATAGAATTTGTTAAACATCAGTGAGGCCCTATGATTTGGCTAGGTAACATTGTACAACACATCTCCATAAGTTGGCAGCACTGACGTGTTGACAATTGACAATGCACAAATATCCCATGTGTGACAAGTTCTATGCAGACCTATTTATCTGCCCGTACCGAGATGACTCATGTTCAAACGTGTACCTACACTACTGAACCTGGTCCAGTTCAGCTGGCTAACTTGGTTGTGAGGTTGACGGTTTAAGTGTCAGAAGGTCCATATGCCTGTACATCTGTTGTGTATTTGTGTAATTGTCTCAAACTGTATGTGTAGGAATGTGCACTTTGCAATATTGTCACATCAATATGTGTTCTTAGCACAGTCTACTTGCTTATTGGTAGTGGGCAATGTCAGACCAGGAGTGATGTGAGATATTGGTACAGCCTCAATGATTCCATGTCCCCTTCATTAGAGTCATCATCATTATGCTATGTGTGTCATGGTATTTTACCTGCAACGAAACACATTGCATACCCCTTACACTGTACATATTGTTTGGAACGGTGTGTGATTGAGTGTCATTGATGTGATATTGTAAGATTAATCTTCCAAGTTGTACTGGCAGTTAAGGCCATTTCAATGTCACTGTGTGGTTTTATATTGGTCCCGTGTGACTCTAGAGTGGCATCTGTTGTTATTTGCATCTGTCATTTGTCCCTAGGTGTGTATCCAATTGGGTGAGGATATCAAACATGCCTACCAGTGTCACAACCTCAGTGTCTTCCTGGCCACGTGTCAATGTAGTGGTGTATATGTTGTGTGTCCTACAGGGTTGCTGTGCTGTGCATATATAAGTAGGTCTCTGTACTTACCAACAAGTAGGCCATTGTCATAGCGTCCATCCTGGAAGTGTTGATTGATGGTGCAGTGGCCAAAGATGAATGAATCATGTACACTCCCAGGATACTTCGCCACGATGTTGGTGATCAAACCTCGGTGATCGACAATGGCCTGCACATTGATGGAGTGTGTGTGCTTCCTATTGCGGTATAGATGCTCGGTTGCAGCAGGTGGCACAATGAGTACATGTGTGCAGACAATGGCACCAAGCACGTGTGAGAAGCCGTTGATTTGGTAGAAGCCCTGTTTGATCTCCTGCTGCTTCTGCTGTGTGTTGGGGAATACCTTGGGTAGGAAGGTAGAGAATGAGGGCTGTGAGATCGCGGCAACCAGGGCACCAGTGGTTTGATACAAGCCACTTGCCAACATGTGGAGGACAGCTAGCAGCTTGGTCTCTGGTGGAATGATGTGGGGTGTCTGCAAGATGGGGGCCAACTGTGGCTCAATGTTGCGCAGCAGCTGCTGAATGGCTTGCCAGTTGAGTCTGTACCTCTGGATGATGTCTTGTTGCCTGAGTCCCTGAATGGTTGTCCTGGTCCGAAATATCCTCTCCTGCCTTCTGCGTTGCCTTTGGGGTCCCTGCTGGTGTGGTGGAAGCTGCTGGTGTTGGTCCTGTGCTCTGCATCTTCGTGCATGCTGGATGAATAGCACCTCCATGTCTTCCTTTTGGAGCTCTGCTGTTGCTTCTGTGTGTTTTCCTCAAGTACTGGTGTGTTTGCCCCATCTTAACGCCTGCCGGCGTTATTTTTTGACGTAAATTGGGCTGTGTGTCGTTTTCCGACTCCGCCTCCCAGCCGTGCGGGATTTTTGCGCTGTAGGATAAATATAGCACACGGGTGTTTAAGTCATTTTTTGGACAGGAACACCTACCTTGCATGTCAATTACGGAAGGCGGTTTCACGCATCTAGAAAATGACGCACAGAGCGGAATTTTGGCATTCGTGGGGTCAGGTGTCAAAGTATAAATATGGTGTAGGGTTTGCTCCGAATTTGGATCAAAATCTTTGATGCAAATTTGGCGCAGGCAGAGTATAAATATGCTCCTATATTTATTATCCTTTCCTTGTTAAAGGGCGGAGCATGTGGGGTGACGAGCAGTGAGGGGAGTGCACTGTGCACTCCCCTCACTGCGCATGTATGTTTTGCCGACCATCTTTATCTTTGCAAATTTGGATTGCTGCGGCTGGAGACTCTGGGAACATCGACCAGTGATGACTACTTGGAAAATCAACAATCCTCTTCAAGAAAGCGGGGCTTGAAAGCTCTTCTCTCGATTGTAGCCATGAGTCGGCATTGGGCGGGGATTAAATAGACCTGTATTCAACAAGCCACCCCAATGGGCGTGGCCCCTGTGACGGGGAACTTTGCACAATAACGAGTGCACATGGATGCTCTGAGACAACATGTTACTCTGGCATTCGTTTAATCATGATCATGGGCAATTTGACATATCTTCACGTTTCACCATAGCATGCAATATGTACATTGGGCTTTGTGGCATTTACACAATTGATGCATGTTTGATATTCAGGCTGAGATTTATGAAATGCAGTGATGTTTAATGGTGTTGAAAAGAATAGGACCCTGGTCGTGGGCGGGATGATGAATAGATGGTTACAGGGGATGGATTTGGTGCTTGGATAGCAGTGGAAATTGGGCAGTGGAAAATGGGCAGACCATGACAGTATGGATGTGAAAAATTAATACAAATATGTCTTGTAAGGTTTAGTTTGTTGGTATTGCTGTGTTACAATTTTGTAACATCTCTCACAAGCGTTTCTAAAAGGTTACAGATTAACTTTACAGATTATTTACCAACATTGTAATGTTTATAGGAAATACAAACTTGTAGTGACCTGTTGAGTACCATCAACACCTTCAATGTCCTCATGTTACAAACCAGGCCATTAACATCACCTAGGGTAAAGGGCTGAAACATTTCATGTAGTGGGAGATACTTCTGAGCAGTACAGTTCATTGTGAGCTACAGAACGCTAAACAACTTGTACGTTTTTAGCACACACACGCAAAGCTACATTTGCTTAATGCCTAATGTTTTAGAGCCATATACTATGGTTTGAACCATATACAACGACTAAGGAAATATGCAAGGGCTGTCATGTGTGTCAGGGGTAGCATGGCTTTTGGTGTTGTGTGAACAAGTGTGTATAGGAACTGAAGATACTTGTAGGGTAATTGAGAGCCTGTGTCATATGTACTTACAGCACTTCCCCATATGTGGTACCATTTAATGGGTAAAACATGCAAATAGTCATTTTTCTGAAAAAGAGATAAAAATATAGTGAAAAACATATATTCTGAAAGATCCATAGCATGAAAGTTTTTTCTTGCACTTTACCTTTCTCTCATTTCCACATATGGCTGTGTTTTTCACATATAGTTATGGCACAGTAACTACCGGCCACTGGTAGGAAGTGGCATCTAGTTTGTAAATTGAAATCTTGATTTATGAGTAAATAGAAATGAAAAGTCCCCTTATTCTTCCAGATTACTTTTTATTTCAATTTACAGACATTTCAAACATTGTTAAACATAATTTTGTCACCTGTCTAATTATTGAGTTGACTACACTCCAGTCACAACACTTCACTCTGGAACTCTTGACAAATTAGCCTGTGTATTGTAAAAAAAAAGTTACTTAGAAATACATTTTCCATTCAAACATAAACCTGCTCCTCTGGGTTCCCTCACAGCTCCTTGGTGAGGAGTTCCAACTCCTTAGGAAAGATGTTAGGGGCCCTGTCACTTGCTTTGCCCATCATCCTGGCTCCCAGAGGTTGATAACAGCAGCAAAAGTGGAGGAGGCGTTGGTGGCTGCAGGGTTAGGAGGCAAATTAGCTTTTTTCCCTAAGCTGCGTACCCGTACATGATCCACAATGGAGACAGACACATCCATTGGCATGTGTTGCTATCACACACGGTAGCCTATGGCTGTGTCCATTGTGGAGTTTCACACCTACTATGTGGTCAACTTCCGCCGACGGCATTGTATTGCCGGTGTCATGACAGGTAGGTCAGGTGGCCGCCATTTTAGGATATGAACCACTGTATTTTTAAGTGATGGGGCATCACAACCACTCAAAATGTTGGTTATTTTTTTACTAATGTAAAACACATATGACACTGGTTTTTGAAAAATTGTACATCTTATAATGTAATGCATTACTGTTTTTAAAATCAATAGTGATGCAGTGTAATTCTAAGTTGCAATATCAATAAAACAATTGATGTGTACATATATGTCACAGAAACATATGTGGTTTTATAATGACATGAAATGTTTCTTGATTATCAAAGTTTTGTAAAACCATTTTAAGTGATAATTTATTTTTCTTAAATGTAGACATTTGAACCCAGGGAGAGGTAGAAGATGACAGCCTCAAGTTGTTCAGACCTTTTCCACACCTTGCCATCATAGAAGAAAGGGACATTATAATAAAAAAATCATATTGAATATGCAAACATTCCTTAACCCCTTGGGTGCCACGGACGTAATGCCCGGGGGCAGAAACTTCTAGACACCAGGAATAAAAAAAAATTATTTACACGTGGGGAGCGACCCCTTAGGCAAGGGTCGCTCCCCTGGGGGCTACATTGATTTTAGACCATTTCTGTCCCCCTTGGGGGCAGATTGGTCTATTTCTATTAGGCCAAACTGCCCCCAATTGGGGGCAGAAATCACTAGACACCAGGTATTTTATTTTCTATGTCAGTTACACACAAGGGGAGCGACCTCTTAGGCAAGAATCGCTCCTCTAGGGGGAAAAAATTTTTTAGGCCATTTCTGCTCCCCTTTAGGGCAGATCGGTCTATTTTAATTAGGCTGATCTACCCCCTAGGGGTGCAGAAAGCACTAGGCACCAGGGATTTTTAAACAACATTTTTTACAGATAGGCAGTGACCCCTTAGGCATGGGCCGCTCCCCTGGGGGGCAATTTTATTTTAGGCTATTTTTGCCCACCTTGGGGGCCTATTTTTCTTAGGCCAATCTGGCCCCAAGGGGGGCAGAAATCACTAGACACCAGGGATTTCTTTTGCTCCAAGTTCACGCAAGGGCAGTGATCCCTTAGGCAAGGGTTGTTCCCCTGGGGGGGTACATTTATTTTAGGCCATTTCTGCCCCCTTGAGGGCAGATCAGCCTATTTCTATTAGGCTGATCTACACCCGGGGGGGGGGGACAGAAACCACTTAGGCACAAGGGGTTGGTGTGTGTGTGTGTCTTTTGTTTGGGTTGGCAGCCCCTTGGGCAAGGGTCACATTACTAGTTGCCATTTCTGCCTCCCTTGGGAGCACATCGGCTTATTTTTGTAAGGCCCATCTGCCCCAAAAGGGGGCAGAAAGCCCAGCAGAGACCAGGGAAGATTTTTTTTTTTTTTTAAAGAGGGTTGGGGTACAGACATACCCCCACCCCAAATCAATGGGGACAAAGTTGTTCTGCCCACCGGTGGGCAGATGGGGCAATTACCCCCAATTCACTCCACCGGGGGGGGGCAGAAAGCCTACTAGATGCCAGGGAATAAAACAAAAATAGTGGGTTGCTGGCTACAAACCAGTATGGGCATGGCTATGCCCCCACCCCAACTAAAGGGGGTAACAGTCTGTCAGCTCTCACCTAACACACTGAAAGATCTTATCCCAACGGCAAGCAAGATGGCATTTGATTATTTTGAGTTTTGGTTTTACATTTGGCCCAGGTGAGCCTGTCTGACTCTCAAAATCGTCCCACTTGGAATGGTGAGGGCTGCACGTTTTGTACTTTGGGACGATGCCATGTAGGAACATGTACAGGACCTAGACACACTGGAAAATTAAACATCTGGGTGAGTCCAGGGTGGTGTGCTTCACATGCACCCCGCACCATTTTCTTACCCGCAATGCCCTGGAAACCTCTAACTTTGCTTGAAATCACACAATTTTCCCAAATGTTTGTGATGGAACCTTCCGGAATCTGCAGAATCCACAAAATTCCTACCACCCTGTATTGTCGCATCTATACCGATAAAAATGTTGCCCCACTTGTCAGCTTAAAAACGTTTTTTTTCAAACTGCCCTTTTGGACCTGCTTTGGTTCCCCCTCATTTTCAACATGTTTTTGGCTCTTCCCTGTCACAGGCATTTGGCCCACCTACACAAGTGAGATATGATTTTTATCAGGGGACTGAGGGGAACATTGGGTGGTAGGAAATTTGTGCCGGTGTGGTGATCCCACACAGAAATGTGGGAGAAATGTCATTTGTTAGCTAAATTTGAGGTTTGCTGACAATTCTGGGTAAGAAAACACTGGGGGATACACTCAAGTCACACCTCCATGGACTCCCTCGGGTGTCTAGTTTTCAGAAATGTCTGGGTTTGGTAGTTTTTCTAGATGGCTGCTGATCCTAGGACCAAACACACAGTTGCCCCCGCAAAAACAGGTAGTTTTCTATTTGATCATTTGTATGTGTCCACATACTGTTTTGGGGCATGGGGTTCCCCAAGGAAGTGGTATCGTCATATCTACTTATATGAAGTCTCTGTGGCAGGAGTGTGGGGTTACATATAAGTTCACCACTCCTTACCACCCCCAAAGCAATGATCTGGTTGAAAGATTCAACCGCACCTTCAAAGGAATGATCATAGGCCAGTTAGAGCCCTTGAGGTGGAAGTGGGAAGTCCTTTTGCCATGCCTTCCATTCGGCTACAGGGAGATGCCTCAAAAAGGGTTTGGATTTAGTCCTTTTGAGTTACTATAGGGACACCCTATAGGTCTGGTGAAAGAGGGCTTAGAGAGTCTGGTGAAGGAGGGCTTAGAGAAAGCTCCAAGTAAACCTCCCCAGGATATATTTAGTTACATGCTGGCCTTCAGAAACCAAACTGCCCGCTTCAGAGCTCACGCAGAAGAGAACCTGGAAGCAACAGGCAGACATGAAATGATGATATGACCAGAATGCTGCTCTGGTCGAGTTTCAGCCTGGGCAAAAAGTGTGGGTAATGGCACCAGTGGAGCCTAGGGCACTCCAGGACAAGTGGACTGGGCCATTAGAGGTGATGGAGCGCAAGAGCGAAGTTACCTACCTGGTGGACTTGCAGATGCCCAGGAACCCCTTAAGGGTCCTGCAGATGAACTGTCTCAAGCCACACTTTGAGCAGACTGAATTGTGCATGCTCCTAGTGACAGATGATGGGACGGAGGAAGAAAATGAGCCTCTTCCTGACCTCCTGTCTGCTGGAGAGAAAGATGGGTCTGGCGAGGGAGTGAACCTCTCCCCCTCCGAGACCTCAGAACAAAAAAGGACTGTCACCAGGAATTGGGTCAGTTTGCCTCCCTGTTCTCCCTGATCCCAGGGGTCATACACTTGTGTACACATGATGTGGACACTGGGGACAGTCCACCCATTAAACAGAAGGTTTACAGGGAGACTGATAAGGTCAGGGCTAGCATCAAAGATGAGGTATCTAAGATGCTATCCCTAGGGGTGTTTCAGTTTTCTAGCAGTCCTTGGCCAGCCCTGTGGCCTTGATCCCAAAGGCTGCTGCTCCTGGTGTCACCCCAGAACTCCGGTTCTGTGACGACTACTGGGGTCTCAATGTGGTCACTAACACTGATGCTCATCCCATCCCCCGAGCTGATGAGCTAATTGATCGGTTGGGAGCTGCTCAATACCTCAGCACATTTGATTTGATGTATGGGTAGTGGCAGATTGCCCTAAAAGAGGGGGCCAAGGAGAGGTCAGAATTTTCTACCCCAGACGGACAATTTCAGTTTAAAATGATGCCATTTTGGATTAGAAATGCCCCTGCCACATTCCAGAGGTTGGTCAACCAGGTGTTGACTGGGCTGGATGACTTCGGCACAGCATACCCGGATGATATTACAGTGTTCAGTTCCACTTGGAAGGAACACTTGTAGCACCTCTGCAGGGTGTTGGAGGCTCTGCAAAAGACAGGCCTCCCTATTAAGGCAAGCAAGTGCCAGATAGGGCAGGGTTCAGTGATGTATCTGGGACACCAGGTAGGGAGTGGCCAGGTGGCACCCCTACAGCTAAAAACTGACACACTTCTGGCTTGGGAGCCTCCCAAGACCCAGATTGAGGTGGGAGCATTTTTAGGCCTCACTGGCTATTACAGGAGGTTTGTCAAGGGATATGGCACCATTGTTGCCCCCTTGAATAAGTTGACTTCCAAGAAGCAACCAATGAAGGTGATCTGGACAGAGGCTTGCCAGACTGCTTTTGATGCCCTGAAGGCTGCCATGTGCACAGCACCTGTGCTTTAGGCACCTGACTACTCCAAGGACTTTGTTGTGCAAACAGACAGCTCAGAGCATGGTATAGGAGCAGTACTCTCACAGCTTAATGAAGAGGGCCTAGATCAACCTGTAGCCTTCATTAGCAGAAGGTTACTTCCCAGGGAATGTTGGTAGAGTACCATAGAACATGAAGCGTTTGCTGTGGTCGGGGCGCTGAAGAAGTTAAGGCCCTACTTGTTTGGGACTCACTTCTGGGTTCAGATCGACCACAGGCCGCTCAGATGGTTAATGCAGATGAGGGGTGAGAATCCAAAACTGTTGGGATGGTCCATTCCCCTACAGCAGATGGACTTTACAGTGGAACACCACCCTGGCACAGAACACGCCAATGCTGATTGTCTGTCCAGATTCTTCCACCTTAGTGATGAGAACTCCCATGAGGTTGGGTAGTTCCTCCCCACTTTCAGCTGGGGGGGACATGTGTTAGACTTGGCATCCTTGGCGTGATCTCTCCTAACTTCTTGTCTCTTTTTCCCAGGTTGTTGATGTGTGCTGGATTCTGTTTTTGCTGTTTTTGATACTCTGGGCACTTTACCACTGCTATCCAGTGCTAAAGTGCAAGTGCTCCTATGTAAAATGTGTGTGTAATTGGCTTTCCATGATTGGCATATTTGATTTACTAATAAGTCCCTAGTACAGTGCACCAGAGGCGCCCAGAGCCTGCAAATCAAATGCTACTAGTGGGCCTGTAGCACTGGTTGTGCCACCCACATTAGTAGCCCTGTAAACATGGCTCAGACCTGCAGTGTCTGTGTGTGCAGCTTTAAACTGCCAATTCGAATTGCCAAGTGTACCCACTTGCCAGGCCTAAACATTCCCTTTTCTTAAATGTAAGGCACCCCTAAGGTAGGCTCTAGGAAGCCACCTGGGCAGGGTGCAGTGTATATTTAAGGTAGGACAGTGAAATACTGCTAAATTCGGTTTTCACTGTGCAAGGTCTATCTCTCTCATAGGTTAAAATGGGGCCTGCCTATAAATATTATTAAAGGGCAGATTCCATTTGGGAGCAGATGGAAATGTAGAGTTTAGGGTCTCTGAACTCACACTTTAAAAATTACATCTTTTAGTAAAGGTTGTTTTTAGATTGTGTATTCGAAAATGGCACTTTTAGAAAGTAGACATTTTCTTAAACCATTCTGTGACTCTGCCTGTTTGTGGATTCCCTGGCTGGGTCAGTTTGACAGTCGGCTGTTTGCACTTCTCCTCTTCGCAGTGACACAAAGGGAGTTGGGGTGTAGCCTGCATATTCTGATGAGCCATTTGTGCTGGGTAGGAGGGGAGGAGTGGTCACTTCCACCTGAAAGGGCTGTGCCTGCCCTCACACAATGCAGTCTCCATCCCCCTGGTGTGTGTCTGTGGCCTGGCCTGGGCAAGGCAGAGGCTTACAAACAAGAGAGACTTTCCTTTGAAGTTTGCCTACTTGAAAGGCAGAAAGGGGTATGAGTAGTGGACCCCAAACCCCTGAAAATTAGATCACTTCTGGAATCAAGAGGAACCTCTGCGAAGGAGAAGAGCTGAGGAGAAGTGCTGCCCCTTCCCGTGACTGTGCTTTGTTGGGCTATACTGCAGTTCCTGCTTCTGCCTGTGAAAGGGGACAAAAATTGGACTTTGTTGTGCATTCCTGCTTGACAAGAGTCTCCAAGGGCTTGAACTAAGCTTGTCTCCTGTTGTTGAAGTCTCAGGGCCATCAAAGACTTACCCTGCCAGCACCTTGACTCTCTGCTGAGACTCATGCCCTGCAAAGTGGTGCCCTATCCAGTCCCTGGGCCCTTGAAAGTTGAAGTTGGCAGACAAGAAATGAAAATCCATGCCCAGAACACAGTGCAGGGAAATCTGTAATGCGGCTGATAAATGACGCATCGCCAGCTTGGCGGCTGAAATCGATGTTCCACCTGCATCACGGCTGGGAATTTGAACGCATTGCAGCTGGAGAAATGACACGCAACACTGGCTTACGGAGGCTGATAACGAAGCAAACCCCATGCAGCGCGTTTTTTTAACACCGTGCAACCGGATTTTCCACACACTGTCCTTGGGCATCCAAGTCATCCCGTCTCTGTGCAGATCCGAGGTATCTCATCTAGAAATTGACGCATCGCTGACCCGACTGGAGAATGAAACAATGTGCGGCCTCACTTGCAAGTAAGGAATCAACGCATCCCTGACTTTTCAGATGCACACTCGCCTGAGCGGCTTTATTTTTTACACTAACCATGTACTTTGTGTAAAAACAGCATACTCACTGTTTTCTAAGGATTGACTCTTAATCTTTAGAAAATTCATATCTTGACTTGTGTATGTTGGATATTTGTCATTTTGGTCTTGTTTGTTTTAGATAAATATTACCTATTGTTCTAAACTGTTGTGGTGTTCATTTTGTAGGGTTTTCACTGTATTACTGTGTGAGTTGGTACAAATACTTTACACATTGCTTCTCAAGTGAAGCCTGCCTGCTCGTGCCAAGCTACCAAGGGGGTGAGCGGGGTAATTCTCCTTTATTCTGACTAAAGTGAGGGTCCTTGCTTGGACAGGAGGCAACCTGGCTGCCAACTAAAGACCCCATTTCTAACAACATATTTTGTATGGTGTGACAATCTGTATAAGTGCTTTACCAGACCTCATAACTGCATTATTGTGTACTGAAATACATGAAGTATCTTGACTCACCCAAGTTCAGCCTTGAAAAGTTGTTGACTACTTAATGCTGTTCACATATCAAAACCAGTCAGAGACGTAGCTAGCAATAGTACATAAGATGCAGTGGCACCAAGGGCCCAACGGTGTAAGGGGTGTGCTTCACTTCAATTAGTATCTATTGTGTTTCATCACCAAACTCGTGCATGGGGCTCCAGTTTCTGCGACTGCTATGGGATCATCGCACTGTTGTTACCGCACTGACCAAAACAGGTACAGGTCTGAATTTCATTGAGCTGCAACCACCTTTATAAAGTAATATTAAGTAGCTTAAAAGCTGGTTGCTGCTTCGTACCTGCTTCCGTTCTTTGGCTGAAGTATACACATTTTATGTATTCACTGTGACTCAGCTGGATGCAATGTGCAAAACAGGGCATGCAACACTTGTACACTACTAACACACATACATTGTGACCACAATTTTTGTATGCAACAAGGAAACAGGCAGAGACTTTTGTCAGAGCCATTCTAACACATTGCATTGAATTCCATCTGAACATTGACAGCTGTGTGTGTCTTTTCTATGATACACATGGCAAGTTTGGCATGTCGTGAATACTTTACGTCACAGTGGAGGTAGTGGTTTCCCTGGTGTCACATGCCTTTAGGGCAATGCTCCCAAACGTTTTAGAACCACAAATCACTTTTTTTTACAACAACGAACTTTCATGACCTACCTAGATTTAATGGATGTGAGGTGGGCACATTTTAAATGTAACCATAGCATCATAAGGTAGCCCATTGTCATTTGCAGACAGCACCATTTTCCATTGAAATGGGCACTAAAGTTGCACAGACATACAGTTTTACTGATAAAACTATATTGCACACAAATGATAATGTGTGGTATTCAGGTTTCAGTGAGTATTTATCATTTGTGCATCACCAAGTAAGATGTTTTTATTAGTTTTGATCCTGTCAGAATCTTTCTTACCATCACACTTCAGTATTGCAAAAAAATGAGCTTAATTTTTTACTTTCCTAAGTGCTGAATATTTTCCGTTTATATGTATTTACATTTTGTTGTGTGTTACAAAAAGTGACATTCTACAGAGTTTTCATTTACAGTGTTGTACTCAGAAAGATTGTCACAAAATTCACTTTAATTTACTTTCTCTAACTGCAAAATGAGAATAGTCTGTAAAAGTCAATCCCCATGTTAAGAAATAACCAGCAATTTCTCAGAAGACAGCCTGATAATTGCCCTTTGTCTTTCAAGTGCAGCAAATCTGACAGGATAAATACAGATTTTAAATAAATATTTATTTACTGTTGGCATTTCACAACCCACCAAAAATCTGCTCACAGTTTGAAAACACATACATTGGCAGCGCAAGAGTAACTAAGACAAAGGCCTTGATTATGAGGTTATCTGTATATTCCAACCTGTGCATAAACCACTGTTTACGCACCAGTCGGAATTAACGATAGTTAGTTAGTAACACATCAATAATTATGAGGCGCATTAAATAACTCAACCTTTGTTGAATTTCAGCAAGTCAAACCTACCGAAATTGAAGGGGGGAAAACCATACAGTATTTACTTACTCAAGCTGATTTTGGTGCGTTAAACAACAAAATCTGGCATGCTGTGCCCCAACAACTCGTACTAGGTGGTATTTATCGCAGTCGATATATAACGTACCCGTGGTATGGTTATTTATCTTGTGTGATTAATACCACCTATACCCATAATCAGGGCTTTAATAATAAAACCTGCATACATGTGGGGATGGTCACACCTACCTCACAACCAACGGTGAGAATCTCCACTTCGTTTTGTCTCCTATCAATATCCAAGTTGAGGGCAATAACTGAATCTCAGGAGTGGAGTATACAGCTTATCTTCAATGCTGATTATTAGGGCCAAAAGCATGAGGAGAGCACATTGTTATTAACTTGTTTTACTACTGTGGGTAACAAGCGAACTTGCATTGTTATAAACTTGTTTTAATACTGTGGGTAAAAAGCGAACTTGCAAAGGCGTAACCAGGTCTTTAAATCCTCTCCTCTCCTTTTTGTGTGAGATATGCCTTTTGATGTAGGCCTAGATGTTTTAATGTTTTCAATCCAGCATTGTAGCATTTTTGTCTGAAATAACATATTCTTTCTCATGCAGTAAAATGAAGAGAATCTGAAAGAAACGTGTACGTCCATTGAGAAAAATGTACCTAATTTTTCAGTTCATACACGTGTTTGTGGGCGCTGTGAATTTGTTATGTCACTTTGAAAAAAATGTCTTGCTAGTTTGGCTTCTTATTTTTAGGGTTGTTTTTGAGTGCTTGATGACATTTGAGAAAAAAAGGTTCTTGTTGTACCTGTTTGAGAAAGCCCTGTCTTTGACTGAATAGGTTGTGTCACAAAAGGCATTGATTTTAGGTCAATATTACAAAATAAAATGAAGGACGGAGTGTTGAAACTTTTCAAACACTCATCCCCAGTCACAGATCTGGGTTTAATCCATTGTTATTTTGCTTGCCACGTCACCCCAGTTCGGACCCAGCTATATGCAAATCAGTCTTGACCCTGCTCCCAATGAGAGCAGTCCAGCCCGAACTGCCAAGCCAGGTCCTCCCTGGGCAGGATTCAAGCATCCTGGGACCAGTTTCAGGGTATCACCCTTCATCAGCCAGGCGAGCTTGAATCCAGTGGCACAGCAAGCAAGGGACCCACTTCTGACATATCCTAGCCACTTAGAGCGCACAAGGCAATATCACAAAATAAAATGATGGATGAAGTGTTGAAACTTTTAAAACACTCACCTCCAATCACAGATCTGGAGTTAATCCATAGTTATTTTGGTTGCCACGTCACACCAGCTCAGATCCAGCTATACGCAAACCAGGCTTGACTCTGCTCCCAATGAGAGCAGTCCAGCCCAAACTGCCATGTCAGGTCCTCCCTGGACAGTATTCAAGCATCCTAGGACCAGTTTCAGGGTATCACCCTTCATCAGCCAGGCTAGCTTGATTTTAGGTCACCGTATTACTCAGAGGGGGAGCTGGGAACCATTGAAACAAAAACGCAAGTGATACGCTTCGAATATTAAGGTGGAAAACTTTGATGAAACGGTGCACTGTGGTAGGAGTCTTTATCATTTTAAGGCAGGGAGTCCACAGTGATAAGAGTATATTATTCAGCAGCTCGGGTTTGCCAATTTCTTAACAAATCGTCCCTAATGTGGCAGCGTCATTTGTCTCCCAAATTAGTGACACGAGAACATTATGTCGTAGAATATAAATAATACTATCAAATCAGAGACTGTTGCCTGCGTGTGATTTTATAAAACTGAAAAGAAATGGAAATGCAATTATGCTGGTGACCTCATTTTCCATATGTAGGAAAATATAAAGGGTGCTAGAGACCCTGTACAGTTGTAGCGCGAAGTGCTTGCATTAGCAGTAGTTGAAATATTGTTACTTAATTGAAAACCTCAACAGTCAGATTTCTGGAATATATTTACCCGCATTTTTGCAATTCCTCTACTACAGTAAATAAGCACGGACAGACACAGGGCCTGATTCAGACCTTGGCGGGCGGCCGAGGCCGCCCGCCAAGGTCCCGCCGACAAATGACCGCACCGCGGTCAAAAGACCGCGGCGGCCATTCATACATTTCCGCTGGGCCGGCGGGCGCTCTCCAAAAGAGCGCCCGCCGGCCCAGCGGAAATGCCCCTGCAACGAGGATGCCGGCTCCGAATGGAGCCGGCGGAGTTGCAGGGGTGCGACGGGTGCAGTGGCACCCGTCGCGTATTTCAGTGTCTGCATAGCAGACACTGAAATACTTTGTGGGGCCCTCTTACGGGGGCCCCTGCAGTGCCCATGCCATTGGCATGGGCACTGCAGGGGCCCCCAGGGGCCCCGCGGCACCCCCTACCGCCATCCTGTTCCTGGCGGGAGACCCGCCAGGAACAGGATGGCGGTAGGGGGTGTCAGAATCCCCATGGCGGCGGAGCGCGATTCTGCAGGGCAGCGGGAAACCGGCGGGAGACCGCCGGTTTCCCGCATCTGACCGCGGCCGAACCGCCGCGGTCAGAATGCCCTGCGGGGCACCGCCGGTCTGTCGGCGGTGCTCCCGCCGACCCTGGCCCCGGCGGTCAGAGACCGCCGGGGTCAGAATGACCCCCTCAGAGCCTAGCTCAGTGCTAGGAATGTCAGGTTATGAAATAAATGTGAAAAAATGATGCCGTGGCATTACTATGGAATAATACAGCACCCAGCCGAACAGGAGTCATATCATTATCATTTTATTGCAGCGAGGACTTGAATTTTAATGCGATTTGCTCCTCTACAATGAGAAATGTTCAGGAAAAGGGGAACACTAGGGACTCCTGTCTGTACAGCATAAGTTGGAAAAGTGCATTTTGCGCACCTGTATTAAGTTTGAATAAATAACGCAGTGAAATATGTTGAGTAAAGTGCAGCGTTTTTCAATGTGTTTCAAAAACGCCATGTGACACCGCAGTAACATCTTGCAAGTTTGACAAATTTTAAAATACCATATAATTAATTTATGGTTTTAAAAGTGACATAAATATGGATGAGGAAGGCTCCAAGCTTTCGGTAAGTTGCTGTTGAAATGGGAATGTCCCGTGCACGTTTCACAGCTGCGATTTCGTACCCCACGTATTCTTCTGCTCCTATATGACCCCCTGGTTTTTTAATATGGGCCTGCCTTATGCTAATTTAGCATGAGCCCCTGCACCGATGCCTCTTCCTTCATATGAGTGAAGCCTTGGACCTGTAGGGTGACCTCGAGGGGCACAGCAACAAGCCCTTGTTGAACAGACAGTGGGCTACTGTCCATACCATGGGTTAGGCAATAGGTGAATGGTGGAAGCCTCTTTTGTGATTCTATATAGGTGTGGCTAGACCCTCTGGGTCACTAGAGTGGATTTCTTCTGGCCCACTCTTGTAAAGTTCTGCTTCTAGGCGCTTTCCCAGATTCTAGATTTAAGATCACAAGTGCATGTTATGTGTGTTTGTGTGTAGCTGGCTTGGTATAAGCATGGTGTGTGAGTGAGCAAGATTAATGGATGCCTGTGGGATCCAGTGGCGGCTCCGCCTCTAGGGCGGAGAAGTGGCGGCCCCCAGCCAGCAGCAATCGCTGCAAATCCTTTAATAAGGAAAGGATAATAAACCAAGTTTATTATCCTTTCCTTGTTAAAGGGTGGGGAATGTGGGGTGACGAGTAGTGAGGGGAGTGCATTGTGCACTCTCCTCACTGCGCATGTATGTTTGGTCCGTTGTCTGGGGCCGGCCAAACACTCATGCGCTGTAGGCTCTCTCCAGCCCAGCAACCCTGGAGAGCGCCTACACAGGCTCCCAGTCCGCCTACAGTTATTACTATAGGTGGAGAGACGATTAAGGCCGTGGGTGTGTTTGTGAATATCTCAAGTCTTCTGGTGACTACTGACCAGTTTACTCAGTTGTCAATCTTTCCTGATATGTAGTCAACCATCCCTGATTTGTAGGTTACCAGCTACAACTACAATACAGAAACAATAATTAGCGAAATTTCTTGAAATTTCACTTGTAACAATATGAAACATAAACCATGCGACCACTATCGCTGTAATTATCAAAAAAGGATAATGTTTCCACATACATTGTGTTGCTTCACACAACCTAAACGCTTGTATCACAATGTTCAAACGTAAGTCTTTAGTTCGTAAAGTCTTTAGGATTTGGTTTGGCCCACCTACACAAGTGAGATATCATTTGTATCAGGAGACTGAGTGGAACGTTGGATGGTAGGAAATTTGTGGCAATATGGTGATCCCATACGGAAATGTGAGAAAAATTTGATGTCTGGGTTTGGTAGTTTTCCTAGATGGCTGGTGAGACCAGGCCGAAAAACGTAGTTGCCCCGTTAAAAACAGGTAGTTTTGTATTTGATAATAATTTTGATGTGTCCACATATTGTTTTGGGGCATTTCCTGCCACGGGCACTAGGCTTACTCACACAAGTGAGGTACCATTTTTATCGGGAGACTTGGAGAAACGCTGGTTAGAAGGAAGTTTGTGTCTCCCCTCAGATTCCAGACATTTGCAGCACCGAAATGTGAGGAAAAAGTATTTATTTTGCAAAATCTTGAGGTTTGTGAAGGATTCTGGGTAACAGAACTTGGTGAGAGTGCCACAAGTTACCCCATCCAGGGTTCACCTAGGTGTCTAGTTTTCAGAAATTCCCAGTATGGTAGGGTTTCCTAGGTGCAGGATGAGCTAGAGGCCAAAATCCACAGGTAGGCACATTGCAAAAAACAGGTCAGTTTTCTTTGGGAAAATGTGATGTCTCCACGTTGTGTTTTGGGGCATTTCCTGTTGCGTGCACTAGGCCTACCCACACAAGTGAGGTACCACTTTTATCGGGAGACTTGGAGAAATGCAGGGTGGTAGGAAATTTGTGGTTCCTCTCAGATTCCAGAACTTTCTATCACCGAAATGTGAGGAAAAGTGTTTTTTTGCCAAATTTTGAGGTTTGCAAAGGATTCTGGGTAACAGAACCTGGTGAGAACACCACAAGTGATCCAGCCTGGGTTTCCCTAGGAATCTAGTTTTCAGAAATGCACAGGTTTGGTAGGTTTTCTTAGGTGCCGGCTGAGCTAGAGACCAAAATCCACAGCGAAGCACTTTCCCAAAACCACGTCAGCTGTCAATGTTAAAATGTGATGTGTACTTGTTGCGTTTTGGGGCGTTTCCTGTTGCGGGCACTAGGCCTACCCACACAAGTGAGGTACCCTTTTTTATCGGGAGATTTGGGGGAATGCTGGGTGGAAGGAATTTTTTGAGCTTCTCTCAGATTCCAGAACTTCCTGTCACCGAAATGTGAAGAAAAAGTGTTTTTGGCCAAATTTTGAGGTTTGCAAAAGATTCTGGGTAACAGAACCTGGTGAGAACCTCACAAGTCACCCCATCCTGGATTTCCCTAGGTGTCTAGTTTAAAAAAAATGCACAGGTTTGGTAGGTTTCTCTAGGTGCCCACTGAGTTAGAGGCCAAAATCCACAGCTAGGCACTTTGCAAAAAACAGCTCTGTTTTCTTTGGGAAAATGTGATGTGTCCACGTTGTGTTTTGGGGTATTTCCTGTCGCGGGCCCTAAGCCTACCCACATAAGTGAGGTACCATTTTTATCAGGAGACGTGGGGGAACACTGAGTGGAAGGAATTTGTGGCTCCTCTCAGACTCCAGAAGTTTCTGTCACCGAAATGATTGGAAAAGTGTTTTTTTTGTCCACATTTTGAGGTTTGCAAAGGATTCTGGGTAACAGAACCTGGTGAGAGCCCCACAAGTCACCCCATCTTGGATTCCCCAAGAGGACTAGTTTTACAAAATGCACAGGTTTGGTAGGTTTCCCTAGGTGCCGGATGAGCTAGAGGCCAAAAATCCACAGCTAGGCACTTTGCAAAAAACAGGTCTGTTTTCTTTGGGAAAATGTGATGTGTCCACGTTGTGTTTTGGGGCATTTACTGTCTCAGGTGCTAGGCGTACCCACACAAGTGAGGTACCATTTTTATCAGGAGACTTGGAGGAACGCTGGATAGGAAGGAAATTTGTGGCTCCTCTCAGAGTCCCAAACTTTCTGTCACCGAAATGTGAGGAAAAAGTATTTTTTGGGCCAAATGTTGAGGTTTGCAAAGGATTCTGGGTAACAGAACCTGGTGTGAGCCCCACTAGTCACCCAATCTTGGATTACCCAAGGTGTCTAGTTTTCTAAAATGCATAGGTTTGGTAGGTTTCTCAAGGTACCGCCTCAGCTAGAGGCCAAAATCCACAGTTAGACACTTTGCAAAAAAGAGCTCTGTTTTCTTTGGGAAAATGTGATGTGTCCACGTTGTGTTTTGGGGCATTTCCTGTTGCGGGCGCTAAGCCTAACCACACAAGTGAGGTACCATTTGTATCGAGAGACTTGGGGAAACACTGGGTGGAAGGAAATTTGTGGCTCCTCTCAGATTCCAGAACTTTCTGACACTGAAATGTGAGGAAAAAGTGTTTTTTTGGCCAGATTGTGAGGTTTGCTAAGGATTCTGGGTAACAGAACCTGGTGAGAGCCCTCCAGGTCACCCTATCTTAGATTCCCCTTGGTGTCTAGTTTTAAAAAACTGCACAGGTTTGGTAGGTTTCCCTAGGTGGCGGCTGAGCTAGAGGCCAAAATCTACAGGTAAGCACTTTGCAAAAAACACCCCAGATTTCAATGTTAAAATGTGGTGTGTCCATGTTGCATTTCCTGTCGCGAGCATTAGGCCTAACCACGCAAGTGAGGTACCATTTTTATTGGGAGACTTGGGGGAAAACAGAATAGCAGTACAAGTGTTATTGCCCCTTGTCTTTTTCTACATTTTGTCCTTCCAAATGTAAGACTGTGTAAAAAAGACGTCTATTTGAGAAATGCCCTGTAATTCACATGTTAGTATGGGCACCCCGAAATAATTCAGAGATGTGCAAATAACCACTGCTTCTCAACACCTTATCTTGTACCCATTTTAGAAATACAAAGGTTTTCTTGATACCTATTTTTCACTCTTTATGTTTCAGCAAATGAATTGCTGTATACCTGGTATAGAATGAAAACCCATCGCAAGGTGCAGTTCATTTATTGGCTCTGGGTACCTAGCGTTCTTGATGAACCTACAAGCCCTATATATCCCCGCAACCAGAAGAGTCCAGCAGACGTAACGGTATATTACTTTCAAACTTCTGACATTGCAGGAAAAAGTTACAGAGTAAAACGTGGAGTAAAATGGCAGTTTTTTTTCACCTCAATTTCAATATTTTTTTATTTCAGCTGTTACTTTCTGTAGGAAACCCTTGTAGGAACTACACAAATTACCCCTTGCTGATTTCAGATTTCTGTCTACTTTTCAGAAATGTTTAGTTGGCTAGGATCCAGCATTGGTTTCACACCCATTTCTGTCACTAACTGGAAGGAGGCTGAAAGCAGAAAAAATAGTAAAAATGGGGTATGTCCCAGTTAAACGCCAAAATTGTGTTGAAAAATGGGGTTGTCTGATTCAAGTGTGCCTGTTCCTGAAAGCTGGTAAGATGGTGATACTAGCACTGCAAACCCTTTGTTGATGCCATTTTCAGGGAAAACAACACCTGCCTTCTTCTGCAGCCCTTTTTTCCCATTTGTTTTTTAAATATCAACATTTCTGCTGTATTTTGGCTAATTTCTTGGTCTCCTTCGGGGGAACCCACAAACTCTGGGTACCTCTAGAATCCCTAGGATGTTGTAAAAAAAAAAAGATGCAGATTTGGCGTGGGTAGCTTATGTGGACAAAAAGTTAGGAGGGCCTAAGCATGAACTGCCCCAATAGCAAAAAAAAAGCCTGGCACCTTAGGGGGAAAAGGCCTGGCAGCGAAGGGGTTAATGGCCCAACAGGCACACATAGCTCCCTTTATGTATGGCTGTCCAGAGGGAATGCACAAAGCCTAGCGGTCAACAACCTCAGACATGTATTCAGAGACAGGCAGAGGCACAGAATGTTTAAAGTAAAAAAATGTCAGCTCTCTAAATGTGGCATTTTCAGACTGCCAATTTAGAATCCAACTTCACCATCAGTTGTATTTTAAATTGTGAGCCAGAGACACCAAACTCCACATTTCTATCTCTTCCCAATGAGAAATTACCTTTAAAAGATGTTTTAAGGTAATTCCAATGCTATCCTATGATAGAGATGAGCCTTGCGATAGTGAAAAATGAATTTAAAGGTTTTTCACTATCTGGACATGTTAAACTTAAAAATACATGGACAACTTTTAAAATACACTGCACCCTGCCTCTGGGGCTAGCTAGAGCCTATCTTTGGGGTGACTTACATGTAATGAAGAGGAAGGTTTGGGCCAGGTAAGTGGGTACACTTGTCATGTCGAAATGACAGTGTACAGCTGCACACACAGGCTCTGCAGTGGCAGGCATGAGCCATGTTTGGAAGTCTACTGTAGTGGGTGGCACGACCAGTGCTGCAGGCCCACTAGTAACACTTAATTTACAGGCCCTGGGCACCTATTGTGCACTTTACTAGGGACCTACAAGTACATTAAATTTGCCAATTGTGTTGAAGCCAATGTTTAGAGTACAGAGCATTTGCACTTTATCACTGGTCAGCACTGGTAAAGTGCCCAAAGCCCTAAGACCAACAAAAATGAGGTCAGAAAAAGAGGAAGGCAAAACTTTGTGGGTGACTCTGCAGAAAGGGCCACTTCCCACATCCTGGATTCCATGATAGACAATATATCAAAAGACTTCTCCCATAATAGGTGATGGATCTCCAAGACATGCTTAACTGCCAGCCTGGTATTTAAAATGCCACATTCATTAGATTTCCCAGTAAGTCTTTCTCTCTCCAGCTTACAAGTATTATCCATACCCTCGACCATTTTCATCCTGTGTATCTCCCCAGAATGCGCTTTCTCATATTTTGAGAGTGGTGAACTGTCTGCTGCTTTTACTTAACTTGCCGCCTTCATATGCAGGCTACATATAGAATGTGATTTTATCCTGTAGAGTTCCCAGAGAACCTTATTCAATACCACTAAGGACTCCACTTGCCTAAAACCCATTACCCTCTCCAGCAGACCTTCCCTTGTATAGCAAACCTGAGCACAAGATCCCCCTCAGTTGCAAAACGGGCAAGAAGGCCGGCACTGTGCGCATACAGGTTCAGAAGGGCTTGTCATTGGTATTAATTTTTGTATGCCAGGGGTGTGGTCACACTTGCTACCTTGACTTTAAAGGGCCATAAGAGGTGCTCATTAGTGCAAGTTTACAGTGCTCCATAAATGGTACCCAAAATCGGGACTTTAGGAGAGGTAAAAATCGCATCCTCATGCCGGCTGACCAAGTCAGAAGCACACAAATATGTTTTTCTATTTTGTGTTTGTTAAAGTTATGACCTTAGACATTTAGATCTGTAAAAAGTGACTTTAGATTAAAAAAGCAAGTTCAGCACAGTTCATTAAAAAAACAAATTTCACCAACATGCACATTCTAGACATCTATATAAAAACGGCTAACTATTTGCAGGCATTCAAATAAAGACGGAGTTACTCGGACAACAAAGCCCAATTGATGATAAACTACCAAGACTCTCACCTCAATCAAGTGCTCTGTCATGACAGACATGCAGCTGTCTTGTTTTCAGAAGGTCTTAACAGGGCGATCATTAGTGCAAGATTAGAGCACTAACTTCACAAAATGGCACCTAAAATCAGGACTTTGTCAGAGGTAAAAAATTGCATCCTATTTTCTGCTGCATATGCGAACACAAAGTTAAATACGACATACAAAAAATAAACACACAGTTTTTCTGCGGGTAGTACACTGGTGTTAGATAGGCAGGTCCCTGAGACTCATTTCCCTCTCTTTTGGTAGTGGTTATTCTTTCTTCACAATAGGTGACATTCAGGTTAGGTGCTGCTAGCAGTCTGAGTCTTAGGAGTCCACTCTGACTCATCCAATGTCAAACGTTTCCCAGCACTATAGTGCTGCAATCAATCAATCAATCAAAGAAACGTATAGAGCGCGCTACTCACCTGTGAGGGTCTCAAGGCGCTGGGGTGGGGGGGAGGGGACGGGAGATCACTGTTCAAAAAGCCAGGTTTTAAGGCCCTTCCTGAAGAGTAGGAGGACCTGGGTCTTGCGGAGGTGGGTGGGGAGGGATTTCCAGGCTTTTGGGGGCCAGATAGGAGAAAGATCTGCCTCCAGTGGTGGTGTGTTTGATGCGGGGAACTGTGGCGAGAGAGAGGTCGGCGGAGCGGAGGTGGCGTGTGGGAGTGTGGAAGGGCCCTCTTTCGTTGAGGTAGGTTGGGCCGGTATTGTGGAGGGATTTGTGTGCGTGGATGAGGATCTTAAAGGTGATCCTTTTGTCTGTGGGGAGCCAGTGGAGGGATTTGAGGTGTGGTGAGATGTGTTCATGGTGGGGGAGGTCGAGGATGAGGCGTGCTGCTGAGTTCTGGATTCGCTGTAGTTTGTGCTTGAGTTTGAGTGTTGTGCCGGCGTAGAGGGCGTTGCCGTAGTCTAGCCTGCTGCTGATGAGTGCGTGGGTGACGGTCTTTCTGGTCTCTGTGGGGATCCATTTGAATGTTTTTTTCAGTGTGAGGAGTGCGTTAAAACATGAGGAGGTGACGGCGTTGATTTGTTGGGCCATTGAGAGGGAGGGATCCAGGATGATGCCGAGGTTGTGTGCGTGGTTTGCGGGGGTGGGTGCAGGGCCTAAAGTGGTGGGCCACCAGGAGGAGTCCCAAGTGTTTTTGTGTGGGCCAAAAATGATTATCTCGGTTTTGTTGGAGTTGAGTTTGAGGTGGTTGGCTGTCATCCAGGCAGCGGTGTCAAGGAGTGCAGCGTGTAGGTTGGTTTTGGCGGTGGTGGGGTTGCGGGTGAGGGAGAAGATGAGTTGTGTGCCATCGGCGTATGAGAGGATGGTGATACCGTGAGGTTTGAGGGTGTTGGCTGGTGAAGTCATGTAAATGTTGAAGAGTGTGGGGCTGAGGGAGGAGCCTTGTGGGACTCCGCAGGTGATTTTGGTGGCAGAGGATTGGAAGGGTGGGAGACAGACTTTTTGGGTTCTGTCGGTGAGGAAGGAGGTGAGCCAGTCTAGGGCTTTGTGGCGGATCCCAGCGTTGTGAAGGCGTGTGCGGAGTGTGTGGTGGCAGACAGTGTCAAAGGCTGCGGAGAGGTCCAGGAGTATGAGTGCAACGGTCTCACCCATGTCGACTCTGGATCTGATTTCGTCGGTACATGCGATGAGGGCGGTTTCCGTGCTGTGGTTCTTGCTGAACTGACAACTTCTTCTGGGCCCTTCTGCCCTGTGATCATTCTTACCAACTCCTGCCAGGGTTGCCCTACCACAATCCCAGGGAGTGTTTTACACTCAGATGTCACAGAGGTCTGCCGCAGCTACTGGTAATGAGTTTCACTCTTGGCTGTTCAAGGGATGTGGCTGGCCATCCACGTCTCTCTCTCTCCAGAGTTGCAGTAAGTTACTCTGAACCCTCTCCAAGCTTCTTAATGGCAGATCACCACTATGGCCTTACCTCTTGGCACCAGTGAAACCAGGACACAATTCTTGCTCTTCATGGCTACCCCTCTCCTACTTATGGAGTCACATACGTTACCTTGCGCACAGGCTATGGCCCAATCAGCACAACTGTAATTCATTCTTCGCAGCAGTCCCCTCTGGCATACAGAATCATTGTCTTTACTTTGCACACGGGTTACAATATGATCAGCATAGCAGTTATGCAGTTTGCACTCTTCACAGCAGCCCCCTCTGGCATTGGGGTTGCAGAATTTTCTCTGCACACAGGCTGTGACCTAATTGGCATGGCAGTAATGGACTCTTCAGGGCGGCTCCCTCTGGCATATGAGGTTGCTGACTTACCTGCATACAGGCGATGTCTAGTTCAGTGCAGCAGCTGCTTCTTCACAGTTCGCAATGAGGATCCACTCGCCAGGATGGCCCACTGGACCTTGCTTACTACAAGAACTCTCCTCTTCCTCACAGGGCATATTGGTCTTGGCAAGCAGGCAGGCAATGGCTTTCCAGGCTCCAGAACAGGTGATCTTGGATTTCCCTGCGTCATGCCCCCTCAACCAGCTGGGAGAGTGGCAGACCTTAGCCCCCATTTCTGGTAGCAGATAAAAGTCTTCCAGAACTTCTCTTCCTCAACATACACCCTGACTGGCTGATTGCAGTACACAATTTTGGGGGCCTAACGCTCCCCTTCTTACAGTCAATTTCCAGACACTAAATGTGATGTAGGGTCTGAGTCTTTGACGTTTGTGCTGGGAGTGTGCTTCCTTTTCAAGTGCTCACTCCTCTGTTCTGCCCTTTTTCCAGAAAGTAGTCTGTCACATGAGAAACAACTTCAAATCTGTTAGCAGCACAGGCCGTGGGAGTGACCACAGGTTCAAACCTGTATATATGCCACAGTAATATGTGCATCAAAAGGTTACCCCAGGGCCCCAGCGATACTATTTATGATTCTCTTATCAGCCTCATCGCCTTCCTAAGACGTGTCCAGGTCTTTTCCAATTACCTCTCTCAGAATCAAAGCACACTCTTTGAAGTGTACTGTAGAGACTGTCTCTTTCTTCCTCCATTGTGGGTCCCACGCAGCTCTCAAGAATACAGCAATCCACAAATCTATCTGGGAGAATCCTCTACATTGACCTGCACCTGCTGTCAGTCCTGGGTCTTCCAAAATTGAACCCACAGTCTTTAATGTATGGTACCACTCACAGGCACACATTCACACAGCACACACTTGCAACTATCCATGTGCTGCACAGTGATACACATTACCTTGATGTAGGCCAAGGGTGAGTTAAGCACACAACAGCAGACCTTTAGATGAGTGAGCCTGTAGGCTTCACTCAAGTGACAAGTAAAAAGGCCAGTATGCTCCTCCTGATTACTACACTGTTTGCTGCCACCACCAAGCTCGTGCTACTTAACTGCTGTAAAGTCAGTAGCCTCTCACCACTATGAGGGTAGGGCTTCGGGTTCCCTTCCTAGTCCAACAAGATGCAATCCATGAGACAGGCCTATATCACTGGGGCACACGTATGTTTGGTGCTCGCTCGTGGCTTAAAAAGTCAGCAACATGGATCTGGATATTGTTACAACAGGGGCACGCAGGGTGCACCTCCGTCATCATGCAATGGACTTTTCAATTCCAACATAAGGTTCCCTAATGTTACCCCAAAATAGGGTTGACTCCCTTCTAGGTGTTCAGATGGTACCTTAGATGCATTAGCTCCAATTAGCCAAGGTTCTGATGTTGCGGAGAACAATTTATTTTGCACAGCATTACAAGGGAACAACTGTGCATTTCTGAAATGCTGTCTATCCATGCTCAGTCAATCAAACATATACAATTTGTGTTGCATAATGCACTGATGCACTAGTCTGTCAGGAAATGGTACATGACATCGTGGGTGATCTCAAGGAAAGCACTACGTGTTAGAACTCCAGAAAAAATTAGAGGCTCTGCTTCATTCTTGGAGTGAAATTGTTAGTGCAACTCAAGCATGGTTTAATTGCCAGTGATAACCAGAATTCTACTGAGGGAATACAAGCTAGAAGCCAACCAGTAAGAGCCTTCCTACAGGATAATTATTAAAAATGTATCTGATGCTACGATTTATATGTGAGTGAGTGTGTCTATGTGTGTATGATTACACATGCGTGTGGTTGAGGGAGACCAATTGATGTGCCATCTACTGACATAATGGTGGTAATACTTAATATATTGAGGGCATTCATTGCATGGTGGTATCCAACACTTTTATAGTGCCAGACTTGCCATAACATCAGTAATTATTAGCATATTATGAGCAATGGTGGGCCGATGGGTCCTAACCATGCTACAATGTTGGTTGTGGTACAATGGTGGTGGCATAATGGTGGCAATGTTTGGCAGATTATGGGCATCCTCATTATAACAATGCACGCTCCAGATACATAGTTTTAAGGTGCTAATTCTTGACAAATAGAGGGTATCCGTGGCAAGATGTATAGTAGTGGTAATCGCTGTCATACTCTGGACACCCATCACATGCTGGTGCTTATCACTTTTATACTGCGAGCCCTGGTATAATGATGGTAATCTTTGACATATTGTGGAAGTCTGTGGCATGGTGGTGCCCCCCCCCCTTGGTTTAATGTTTTCTCTGACTTATTGGTGTTAATTCTTGGCACATTATATGCATCCACTGCATTATTGAGCCTCACCCTGGTGCAATGCTGGCCCTGGCACAAAACTAGTAATTCATGGCATATTTTTAGCTTTTATGATATGATGGTATTCACCCCAAGCATTCTGTTGGATCTCATATATTGGTGGTAATTCTTGACTTATTCAGAGCATCGGTGGAATTATGGTGCCCACTTCTCGTGTAATGCTGACCCTCATAAACAACAATACTTTAGGGAAATGGAGGTCAAGCCACAGAGAAGTACATCTAAACTAATGCAAAATTAACTTTTGTTTTGAGCGACGTAGCCACACACACTGTTCCAGTACACTTTGGCCAGGGATATCAATGTGGCAGTGGAATGCTGACTCAGCAATAATGTTGGTACTTCTTGACATAATGGGGCTGTAAGGAAATGCCTCCTTGGCATGGTTACCCCCTGACTTTTTGCCTTTGCTGATGCTATGTTTTGAATTGAAAGTGTGCTGAGGCCTGCTAACCAGGCCCCAGCACCAGTGTTCTTTCCCTAACCTGTACTTTTGTATCCACAATTGGCACCCCCTGGCATCCAGATAAGTCCCTTGTAAATGGTACCCCTGGTACCAAGGGCCCTGATGCCAAGGAAGGTCTCTAAGGGCTGCAGCATATCTTATGCCACCCTGGAGACCCCTCACTCAGCACAGACACCCTGCTTGCCAGCTTGTGTGTGCTGGTGAGAACAAAACGAGTAAGTCGACATGGCACTCCCCTCAGGGTGCCATGCCAGCCTCTCACTGCCTATGCAGGTATAGATAAGTCACCCCTCTAGCAGGCCTTACATCCCTAAGGTAGGGTGCACTATACCATAGGTGAGGGCACCAGTGCATGAGCACTGTGCCCCTACAGTGTCTAAGCAATACCTTGGACATTGTAAGTGCAGGGTAGCCATAAGAGTATATGGTCTGGGAGTCTGTTTTACACGAACTCCACAGCACCATAATGGCTACACTGAAAACTGGGAAGTTTGGTATCAAACTTCTCAGCACAATAAATGCACACTGATGCCAGTGTACATTTTATTGTAAAATACACCCCAGAGGGCACCTTAGAGGTGCCCCCTGAAACCTTAACCAACTATCTGTGTAGGCTGACTGGTTCCAGCAGCCTGCCACACTAGAGACATGTTGCTGGCCCCATGGGGAGAGTGCCTTTGTCACTCTGAGGCCAGTAACAAAGCCTGCACTGGGGCCTCAAAGGCTCACCCCTTTGTGCCAGCACCGCAGGACACTCCAGCTAGTGGAGTTGCCCGCCCCCTCCGGCCCCGGCCCCCACTTTTGGCGGTAAGGCCAGAGAAAATAATGAGAAAAACAAGGAGGAGTCACTGGCCAGTCAGGACAGCCCCTAAGGTGTCCTGAGCTGAAGTGACTCCAACTTTTAGAAATCCTCCATCTTGCAGATGGAGGATTCCCCCAATAGGATTAGGGATGTGACCCCCTCCCCTTGGGAGGAGGCACAAAGAGGGTGTACTCACCCTCAGGGCTAGTAGCCATTGGCTACTAACCCCCCAGACCTAAACACACCCTTAAATTTAGTATTTAAGGGCTTCCCTGAACCTAAGAATTTAGATTCCTGCAACTTACCTGAAGAAGAAGGACTGCTGAGCTGAAAAACCCCTGCAGAGGAAGAACAGAAGACACCAACTGCTTTGGCTCCAGACTTACCGGCCTGTCTCCTGCCTTCCAAAGAAACCTGCTCCAGCGACGCTTTCCAAGGGACCAGCGACCTCTGAATCCTCTGAGGACTGCCCAGCTTCAAGAAAGACTAGAAACTCCCGAGGACAGCGGCACTGCTCCAAGAGAACTGCAACTTTGTTACAAGGAGCAGATTTAAAGACCCCTGCAACTCCCCGCAAGAAGCGTGAGACTTGCAACACTGCACCCGGCGACCCCGACTCGACTGGTGAAGAACAACCAACTCAGGGAGGACCCTCCAGCGACTCTACGACTGTGAGTAACCAAAGTTGTCCCCCCTGAGCCCCCACAGCGACGCCTGCAGAGGGAATCCCCAGGCTCCCCCTGACCGCGACTGTCTGAACTCCATTTCCCGACGGCTGGAAAAGACCCTGCACCCGCAGCCCCCAGCCCCTAAAGAAACGGAACTTCTGTGCAGGAGTGACCCCCAGGAGGCCCTCTCCCTTGCCCAGGTGGTGGGTACCCCGAGGAGCCCCCCCCCCTTGCCTGCCTGCATCGCTGAAGAGACCCCCTTGGTCTCCCATTGAAAACTAAAGGAAACCCGACGCTTGTTTGCACACTGCACCCGGCCGCCCCCGCGCTGCTGAGGGTGTACTTTCTGTGTGGACTTGTGTCCCCCCCGGTGCCCTACAAAACCCCCCTGGTCTGCCCTCCGAAGACGCGGGTACTTACCTGCTGGCAGACTGGAACCGGGGCACCCCCTTCTCTCCATTATAGCCTATGTGTTTTGGGCACCTCTTTGACCTTTGCACCTGACCGGCCCTGAGCTGCTGGTGTGATAACTTTGGGGTTGCTCTGAACCCCCAACGGTGGGCTACCTTGGACCAAAAACTGAAACCTGTAAGTGACTTACTTACCTGTTAAAACTAACATTACTTTACCTCCCCCAGGAACTGTGAAAATTGCAGTGTCCACTTTTAAAACAGCTTATTGTGTTTTATGTGAAAAGTATACATGCTAATGAAATGATTCAAAGTTCCTAAAGTACTTACCTGCAATACCTTTCAAATGAGATATTACATGTAGAATTTGAACCTGTGGTTCTTAAAATAAACTAAGAAAAGATATTTTTCTATAACAAAACCTATTGGCTGGATTTGTCTCTGAGTGTGTGTTCCTCATTTATTGCCTGTGTGTATGTACAACAAATGCTTAACACTACTCCTTTGATAAGCCTACTGCTCGACCACACTACCACAAAATAGAGCATTAGTATTATCTCTTTTTGCCACTATCTTACCTCTAAGGGGAACCCTTGGACTCTGTGCATACTATTCCTTACTTTGAAATAGTGCATACAGAGCCAACTTCCTACATTGGTGGATCAGCGGTGGGGTACAAGACTTTGCATTTGCTGGACTACTCAGCCAATACCTGATCACACAACAAATTCCCAAAATTGTCATTAGAAATTGTTTTTGCAATTTGAACTATTTTTCTAAATTCTTTAAAGTCCTGCTAGGGCCTTGTGTTAGTCCCTGTTAGCATTGCTTTTAGAGTTTAAAAGTTTGTGAAAGTTTGAATTAGAACCTAGAACTAGTTTTAGATTCTTAAAAAGTATTCCAACTTTGAGAAGCATAATGTCTAGTACAGATGTGAATGTGGTGGAACTCGACACCACACCTTGCCTCCATCTTAAGATGAGGGAGCTAAGGTCACTCTGTAAAATAAAGAAAATAACAATGGGCCCCAGACCTTCCAAACTACAGCTCCAGGAGCTGTTGGCAGAGTTTGAAAAGGCCAACCCCTCTGAGGATGGCAACACAGAGGATGAGGATAGTGAATTGGAGGATGATTCCCCCCTACCAGTCCTATCTAGGGAGGTCAGGGCCTCTCAAGCCCTGACTCCACAAATACTAGTCAGAGATGCTGGTTCCCTCACAGGAGGGACCAACCTCTCTGAAATCACTGAGGATAACTCCAGTGAAGAGGACATCCAGTTAGCCAGGATGGCCAAAAGATTGGCTTTGGAAAGACAGATCCTAGCCATAGAAAGGGAAAGACAAGAGATGGACCTAGGACCCATCAAGGGTGGCAGCAACATAAATAGGGTCAGAGATTCTCCTGACATGTTGAAAATCCCTAAAGGGATTGTAACTAAATATGAAGATGGTGATGACATCACCAAATGGTTCACAGCTTTTGAGAGGGCTTGTGTAACCAGAAAAGTGAACAAATCTCACTGGGGTGCTCTCCTTTGGGAAATGTTCACAGGAAAGTGTAGGGATAGACTCCTCACACTCTCTGGAAAAGATGCAGAATCTTATGACCTCATGAAGGGTACCCTGATTGAGGGCTTTGGATTCTCCACTGAGGAGTATAGGATTAGATTCAGGGGGGCTCAAAAATCCTCGAGCCAGACCTGGGTTGACTTTGTAGACTACTCAGTAAAAACACTAGATGGTTGGATTCAAGGCAGTGGTGTAAGTAATTATGATGGGCTGTACAATTTATTTGTGAAAGAACACCTGTTAAGTAATTGTTTCAATGACAAACTGCATCAGCATCTGGTAGACCTAGGACCAATTTCTCCCCAAGAATTGGGAAAGAAGGCGGACCATTGGGTCAAGACTAGGGTGTCCAAAACTTCCACAGGGGGTGACCAAAAGAAAGGGGTCACAAAACCTCCCCAGGGGAAAGGTGGAGAGACAGCCCAAAACAAAAATAGTAAAGAGTCTTCTACAGGCCCCCAAAAACCTGCACAGGAGGTTGGGCCCGGAGCCTCTTCACAAAACAATTCTGGGTACAAGGGTAAAAACTTTGATCCCAAAAAGGCCTGGTGTCGTAGCTGTAGTCAGTCTGGACACCAAACTGGAGACAAGGCCTGTCCCAAGAAAGATACCACTTCTAACTCCACTCCAGCTAAAACTGGAATGGCCAGTCTCCAAGTGGGATCAACAGTGTGCCCAGAGCAAATCAGGTGTCACACTGAAGCTACATTAGTCTCTGAGGGTGGGGTGGATTTAGCCACACTGGCTGCCTGGCCCCCTAACATGCAAAAATACAGGCAGCAGCTCTTAATTAATGGGACAAGTGTAGAAGGCCTGAGGGATACAGGTGCCAGTGTCACCATGGTGACAGAGAAACTGGTTTCCCCTGGCCAATACCTGGCTGGACAAACTTATCCAGTCACCAACGCTGACAATCAGACTAAAGTACATCCCATGGCAATGGTAACTTTAGAGTGGGGAGGGGTCAATGGCCTGAAACAGGTGGTGGTCTCCTCAAATATCCCAGTAGACTGTTTGCTTGGAATTGACCTGGAGTCCTCAGCATGGGCTGAGGTAGAACTGAAAACCCATGCAGCCATGCTGGGTATCCCTGAACTGGTGTGTGTCAAGACAAGGGCACAGTGCAAAAGTAGAGCTGGAGTCTGGAAGAAAGGCCCAGCCTACCAAGAGAAAAGGAAAGTCAGCTGGGAAACCAGCTGCAACACAGCAAGAAAAAGAGAACCTCTCTTCTCAGGAAGAAGTTCTGCCCTCTGAGGGAACTGAGCCTATGGAGCTGGAACCTTATCAGGTTGAGCTCTTAGGCCCAGGGGGACCCTCAAGGGAAGAGCTGTGTAAGGGACAAGAAACCTGTCCCTCTCTTGAAGGCCTTAGGCAGCAAGCTGCTGAAGAGTCCAAAGGCAAGAAAAATGGAACACATAGGGTCTATTGGGAAGATGGACTCCTGTACACTGAGGCAAGAGATCCCAAACCTGGTGCCACTAGGAGAGTGGTAGTGCCTCAGGGTTTCAGAGAGTTCATTCTGACCTTAGCCCATGATATTCCCCCTGCTGGGCATTTGGGACAAACCAAGACGTGGGAGAGGTTAGTCAACCACTTCTACTGGCCCAATATGTCCCAGAAGGTTAAGGAGTTTTGCCTCTCCTGCCCCACCTGTCAAGCCAGTGGTAAGACAGGTGGGCATCCAAAGGCCCCCCTCATTCCACTTCCAGTGGTGGGGGTCCCCTTGGAAAGAGTGGGTGTGGACATAGTTGGTCCACTAGAACCTCCCACAGCCTCAGGAAATATGTACATCCTAGTAGTAGTGGATCATGCTACTAGGTATCCTGAAGCTATCCCCCTTAGGTCGCCTACTGCCCCTGCACTAGCCAAGGCCCTCATTGGTATCTTTACCAGAGTGGACTTCCCTAAGGAGGTGGTGTCTGACAGAGGTACCAACTTCATGTCAGCATACCTAAAACACATGTGGAATGAGTGTGGAGTGACTTATAAATTCACTACACCATATCATCCACAAACTAATGGCCTTGTTGAGAGATTCAACAAGACATTAAAGGGCATGATCATGGGGCTCCCAGAAAAACTCAAAAGGAGATGGGATGTCCTCCTGCCATGTCTGCTTTTCGCTTACAGAGAGGTGCCTCAGAAGGGAGTAGGATTCTCACCCTTTGAACTTCTGTTTGGCCACCCTGTAAGGGGACCACTTGCTCTTGTTAAAGAAGGCTAGGAGAGACCTCTTCATGAGCCTAAACAAGACATAGTGGACTATGTACTTGGCCTTCGCTCAAGGATGGCAGAGTACATGGAAAAGGCAAGCAAAAACCTTGAGGCCAGCCAACAGCTCCAGAAGTTTGGTATGACCAAAAGGCTGCACTGGTTGAATTTCAACCAGGGCAGAAAGTATGGGTTTTGGAGCCTGTGGCTCCCAGGGCACTTCAGGACAAATGGAGTGGCCCTTACCCAATCCTGGAAAAGAAGAGTCAGGTCACCTACCTTGGTGACCTAGGCACAAGCAGGAGCCCCAAGAGGGTGATCCATGTAAACCGCCTAAAACTCTTCCATGACAGGGCTGATGTAAATCTGTTGATGGTAACAGATGAGGACCAGGAAGCTGAGAGTGAGCCTCTCCCTGATCTCCTCTCATCAGACCCTAAAGATGGCTCAGTGGACGGAGTGATCTATTCAGACACCCTCTCTGGCCAACAGCAAGCTGACTGTAGGAAGGTCCTACAACAGTTTGCTGAGCTCCTTTCCCTAACCCCTGGTCAGACACACCTGTGTACCCATGATGTGGACACAGGAGACAGCATGCCTGTCAAAAACAAAATCTTCAGACAGTCTGATCAAGTTAAGGAAAGCATCAAGGTGGAAGTCCACAAGATGCTGGAATTGGGAGTAATTGAGTACTCTGACAGCCCCTGGGCTAGCCCAGTGGTCTTAGTCCCCAAACCTCACACCAAAGAAGGAAAGAGAGAGATGAGGTTTTGTGTGGACTACAGAGGACTTAACTCTGTCACCAAGACAGATGCCCATCCCATTCCTAGAGCTGATGAGCTGATTGATAAATTAGGGGCTGCCAAATTCTTAAGTACCTTTGACTTAACAGCAGGGTACTGGCAAATCAAAATGGCCCCTAGAGCAAAAGAAAAGACAGCATTCTCCACACCTGATGGGCATTATCAGTTCACTGTTATGCCCTTTGGTTTAAAGAATGCCCCTGCCACCTTCCAAAGGTTGGTGAATCAAGTCCTTGCTGGCTTGGAGTCCTTCAGTGCAGCTTATCTTGACGATATTGCTGTCTTTAGCTCCAACTGGCAGGATCACCTGGTCCACCTGAAGAAGGTTTTGAAGGCCCTGCAATCTGCAGACCTCTCTATCAAGGCATCCAAATGCCAGATAGGGCAGGGAACTGTGGTTTACTTGGGACACCTTGTAGGTGGAGGCCAAGTTCAGCCACTCCAGCCTAAGATCCAGACTATTCTGGACTGGGCAGCTCCAAAAACCCAGACTCAAGTCAGGGCATTCCTTGGCTTGACTGGGTACTACAGGAGGTTTGTGAAGGGATATGGATCCATTGTGACAGCCCTCACAGAACTCACCTCCAAGAAAATGCCCAAGAAAGTAAACTGGACTGTAGAATGCCAACAGGCCTTTGACACCCTGAAACAAGCTATGTGCACAGCACCAGTTCTAAAAGCTCCAGATTACTCCAAGCAGTTCATTGTGCAGACAGATGCCTCTGAACATGGGATAGGGGCAGTTTTGTCCCAAACAAATGATGATGGCCTTGACCAGCCTGTTGCTTTCATTAGCAGGAGGTTACTCCCCAGGGAGCAGCGTTGGAGTGCCATTGAGAGGGAGGCCTTTGCTGTGGTTTGGTCCCTGAAGAAGCTGAGACCATACCGTTTTGGTACTCACTTCCTAGTTCAAACTGACCACAGACCTCTCAGATGGCTGATGCAAATGAAAGGTGAAAATCCAAAACTGTTGAGGTGGTCCATCTCCCTACAGGGAATGGACTTTATAGTGGAACACAGACCTGGGACTGCCCATGCCAATGCAGATGGCCTTCCCAGGTTCTTCCACTTAGAAAATGAAGACTCTCTTGGGAAAGGTTAGTCTCATCCTCTTTCGTTTGGGGGGGGGTTGTGTTAGGAAATGCCTCCTTGGCATGGTTACCCCCTGACTTTTTGCCTTTGCTGATGCTATGTTTTGAATTGAAAGTGTGCTGAGGCCTGCTAACCAGGCCCCAGCACCAGTGTTCTTTCCCTAACCTGTACTTTTTTATCCACAATTGGCACCCCCTGGCATCCAGATAAGTCCCTTGTAAATGGTACCCCTGGTACCAAGGGCCCTGATACCAAGGAAGGTCTCTAAGGGCTGCAGCATATCTTATGCCACCCTGGAGACCCCTCACTCAGCACAAACACCCTGCTTGCCAGCTTGTGTGTGCTGGTGAGAACAAAACGAGTAAGTCGACATGGCACTCCCCTCAGGGTGCCATGCCAGCCTCTCACTGCCTATGCAGGTATAGATAAGTCACCCCTCTAGCAGGCCTTACAGCCCTAAGGCAGGGTGCACTATACCATAGGTGAGGGCACCAGTGCATGAGCACTGTGCCCCTACAGTGTCTAAGCAATACCTTAGACATTGTAAGTGCAGGGTAGCCATAAGAGTATATGGTCTGGGAGTCTGTTTTACACGAACTCCACAGCACCATAATGGCTACACTGAAAACTGGGAAGTTTGGTATCAAACTTCTCAGCACAATAAATGCACACTGATGCCAGTGTACATTTTATTGTAAAATACACCCCAGAGGGCACCTTAGAGGTGCCCCCTGAAACCTTAACCAACTATCTGTGTAGGCTGACTGGTTCCAGCAGCCTGCCACACTAGAGACATGTTGCTGGCCCCATGGGGAGAGTGCCTTTGTCACTCTGAGGCCAGTAACAAAGCCTGCACTGGGTGGAGATGCTAACACCTCCCCAAGGCAGGGGCTGTCACACCTGGCGGTGAGCCTCAAAGGCTCACCCCTTTGTGCCAGCACCGCAGGACACTCCAGCTAGTGGAGTTGCCCGCCCCCTCCGGCCCGGCCCCCACTTTTGGCGGCAAGGCCGGAGAAAATAATGAGAAAAACAAGGAGGAGTCACTGGCCAGTCAGGACAGCCCCTAAGGTGTCCTGAGCTGAAGTGACTCCAACTTTTAGAAATCCTCCATCTTGCAGATGGAGGATTCCCCCAATAGGATTAGGGATGTGACCCCCTCCCCTTGGGAGGAGGCACAAAGAGGGTGTACTCACCCTCAGGGCTAGTAGCCATTGGCTACTAACCCCCCAGACCTAAACACGCCCTTAAATTTTGTATTTAAGGGCTTCCCTGAACCTAAGAATTTAGATTCCTGCAACTTACCTGAAGAAGAAGGACTGCTGAGCTGAAAAACCCCTGCAGAGGAGGAACAGAAGACACCAACTGCTTTGGCTCCAGACTTACCGGCCTGTCTCCTGCCTTCCAAAGAAACCTGCTCCAGCGACGCTTTCCAAGGGACCAGCGACCTCTGAATCCTCTGAGGACTGCCCAGCTGCAAGAAAGACTAGAAACTCCCGAGGACAGCGGCACTGCTCCAAGAGAACAGCAACTTTGTTACAAGGAGCAGATTTAAAGACCCCTGCAACTCCCCGCAAGAAGCGTGAGACTTGCAACAATGCACCCGGCGACCCCGACTCGACTGGTGAAGAACAACCAACTCAGGGAGGACCCTCCAGCGACTCTACGACTGTGAGTAACCAAAGTTGTCCCCCCTGAGCCCCCACAGCGACGCCTGCAGAGGGAATCCCCAGGCTCCTCCTGACCGCGACTGTCTGAACTCCATTTCCCGACGGCTGGAAAAGACCCTGCACCCGCAGCCCCCAGCCCCTAAAGAAACGGAACTTCTGTGCAGGAGTGACCCCCAGGAGGCCCTCTCCCTTGCCCAGGTGGTGGCTACCCCGAGGAGCCCCCCCCTTGCCTGCCTGCATCGCTGAAGAGACCCCCTTGGTCTCCCATTGAAAACTAAAGGAAACCCGACGCTTGTTTGCACACTGCACCCGGCCGCCCCCGCGCTGCTGAGGGTGTACTTTCTGTGTGGACTTGTGTCCCCCCCGGTGCCCTACAAAACCCCCCTGGTCTGCCCTCCGAAGACGCGGGTACTTACCTGCTGGCAGACTGGAACCGGGGCACCCCCTTCTCTCCATTATAGCCTATGTGTTTTGGGCACCTCTTTGACCTTTGCACCTGACCGGCCCTGAGCTACTGGTGTGATAACTTTGGGGTTGCTCTGAACCCCCAACGGTGGGCTACCTTGGACCAAAAACTGAAACCTGTAAGTGGACCTGTTAAAACTAACATTACTTTACCTCCCCCAGGAACTGTGAAAATTGCAGTGTGTCCACTTTTAAAACAGCTTATTGTGTTTTATGTGAAAAGTATACATGCTAATGAAATGATTCAAAGTTCCTAAAGTACTTACCTGCAATACCTTTCAAATGAGATATTACATGTAGAATTTGAACCTGTGGTTCTTAAAATAAACTAAGAAAAGATATTTTTCTATAACAAAACCTATTGGCTGGATTTGTCTCTGAGTGTGTGTTCCTCATTTATTGCCTGTGTGTATGTACAACAAATGCTTAACACTACTCCTTTGATAAGCCTACTGCTCGACCACACTACCACAAAATAGAGCATTAGTATTATCTCTTTTTGCCACTATCTTACCTCTAAGGGGAACCCTTGGACTCTGTGCATACTATTCCTTACTTTGAAATAGTGCATACAGAGCCAACTTCCTACATTGGTGGATCAGCGGTGGGGTACAAGACTTTGCATTTGCTGGACTACTCAGCCAATACCTGATCACACGACAAATTCCAAAAATTGTCATTAGAAATTGTTTTTGCAATTTGAACTATTTTTCTAAATTCTTTAAAGTCCTGCTAGGGCCTTGTGTTAGTCCCTGTTAGCATTGCTTTTAGAGTTTAAAAGTTTGTGAAATTTGAATTAGAACCTAGAACTAGTTTTAGATTCTTAAAAAGTATTCCAACTTTGAGAAGCATAATGTCTAGTACAGATGTGAATGTGGTGGAACTCGACACCACACCTTACCTCCATCTTAAGATGAGGGAGCTAAGGTCACTCTGTAAAATAAAGAAAATAACAATGGGCCCCAGACCTTCCAAACTACAGCTCCAGGAGCTGTTGGCAGAGTTTGAAAAGGCCAACCCCTCTGAGGATGGCAACACAGAGGATGAGGATAGTGAATTGGAGGATGATTCCCCCCTACCAGTCCTATCTAGGGAGGTCAGGGCCTCTCAAGCCCTGACTCCACAAATACTAGTCAGAGATGCTGGTTCCCTCACAGGAGGGACCAACCTCTCTGAAATCACTGAGGATAACTCCAGTGAAGAGGACATCCAGTTAGCCAGGATGGCCAAAAGATTGGCTTTGGAAAGACAGATCCTAGCCATAGAAAGGGAAAGACAAGAGATGGGCCTAGGACCCATCAAGGGTGGCAGCAACATAAATAGGGTCAGAGATTCTCCTGACATGTTGAAAATCCCTAAAGGGATTGTAACTAAATATGAAGATGGTGATGACATCACCAAATGGTTCACAGCTTTTGAGAGGGCTTGTGTAACCAGAAAAGTGAACAAATCTCACTGGGGTGCTCTCCTTTGGGAAATGTTCACAGGAAAGTGTAGGGATAGACTCCTCACACTCTCTGGAAAAGATGCAGAATCTTATGACCTCATGAAGGGTACCCTGATTGAGGGCTTTGGATTCTCCACTGAGGAGTATAGGATTAGATTCAGGGGGGCTCAAAAATCCTCGAGCCAGACCTGGGTTGACTTTGTAGACTACTCAGTAAAAACACTAGATGGTTGGATTCAAGGCAGTGGTGTAAGTAATTATGATGGGCTGTACAATTTATTTGTGAAAGAACACCTGTTAAGTAATTGTTTCAATGACAAACTGCATCAGCATCTGGTAGACCTAGGACCAATTTCTCCCCAAGAATTGGGAAAGAAGGCGGACCATTGGGTCAAGACTAGGGTGTCCAAAACTTCCACAGGGGGTGACCAAAAGAAAGGGGTCACAAAACCTCCCCAGGGGAAAGGTGGAGAGACAGCCAAAAACAAAAATAGTAAAGAGTCTTCTACAGGCCCCCAAAAACCTGCACAGGAGGGTGGGCCCAGAGCCTCTTCACAAAACAATTCTGGGTACAAGGTTAAAAACTTTGATCCCAAAAAGGCCTGGTGTCGTAGCTGTAGTCAGTCTGGACACCAAACTGGAGACAAGGCCTGTCCCAAGAAAGATACCACTTCTAACTCCACTCCAGCTAAAACTGGAATGGCCAGTCTCCAAGTGGGATCAACAGTGTGCCCAGAGCAAATCAGGTGTCACACTGAAGCTACATTAGTCTCTGAGGGTGGGGTGGATTTAGCCACACTGGCTGCCTGGCCCCCTAACATGCAAAAATACAGGCAGCAGCTCTTAATTAATGGGACAAGTGTAGAGGGCCTGAGGGATACAGGTGCCAGTGTCACCATGGTGACAGAGAAACTGGTTTCCCCTGGCCAATACCTGGCTGGACAAACTTATCCAGTCACCAACGCTGACAATCAGACTAAAGTACATCCCATGGCAATGGTAACTTTAGAGTGGGAAGGGGTCAATGGCCTGAAACAGGTGGTGGTCTCCTCAAATATCCCAGTAGACTGTTTGCTTGGAAATGACCTGGAGTCCTCAGCATGGGCTGAGGTAGAACTGAAAACCCATGCAGCCATGCTGGGTATACCTGAACTGGTGTGTGTCAAGACAAGGGCACAGTGCAAGGCACAGGGTGAAAAAGTAGAGCTGGAGTCTGGAAGAAAGGCCCAGCCTACCAAGAGAAAAGGAAAGTCAGCTGGGAAACCAGCTGCAACACAGCAAGAAAAAGAGAACCTCTCTTCTCAGGAAGAAGTTCTGCCCTCTGAGGGAACTGAGCCTATGGAGCTGGAACCTTATCAGGTTGAGCTCTTAGGCCCAGGGGGACCCTCAAAGGAAGAGCTGTGTAAGGGACAAGAAACCTGTCCCTCTCTTGAAGGCCTTAGGCAGCAAGCTGCTGAAGAGTCCAAAGGCAAGAAAAATGGAACACATAGGGTCTTTTGGGAAGATGGACTCCTGTACACTGAGGCAAGAGATCCCAAACCTGGTGCCACTAGGAGAGTGGTAGTGCCTCAGGGTTTCAGAGAGTTCATTCTGACCTTAGCCCATGATATTCCCCTTGCTGGGCATTTGGGACAAACCAAGACGTGGGAGAGGTTAGTCAACCACTTCTACTGGCCCAATATGTCCCAGAAGGTTAAGGAGTTTTGCCTCTCCTGCCCCACCTGTCAAGCCAGTGGTAAGACAGGTGGGCATCCAAAGGCCCCCCTCATTCCACTTCCAGTGGTGGGGGTCCCTTTTGAAAGAGTGGGTGTGGACATAGTTGGTCCACTAGAACCTCCCACAGCCTCAGGAAATATGTACATCCTAGTAGTAGTGGATCATGCTACTAGGTATCCTGAAGCTATCCCCCTTAGGTCGACTACTGCCCCTGCAGTAGCCAAGGCCCTCATTGGTATCTTTACCAGAGTGGACTTCCCTAAGGAGGTGGTGTCTGACAGAGGTACCAATTTCATGTCAGCATACCTAAAACACATGTGGAATGAGTGTGGAGTGACTTATAAATTCACTACACCATATCATCCACAAACTAATGGCCTTGTTGAGAGATTCAACAAGACATTAAAGGGCATGATCATGGGGCTCCCAGAAAAACTCAAAAGGAGATGGGATGTCCTCCTGCCATGTCTGCTTTTCGCTTACAGAGAGGTGCCTCAGAAGGGAGTAGGATTCTCACCCTTTGAACTTCTGTTTGGCCACCCTGTAAGGGGACCACTTGCTCTTGTTAAAGAAGGCTGGGAGAGACCTCTTCATGAGCCTAAACAAGACATAGTGGACTATGTACTTGGCCTTCGCTCAAGGATGGCAGAGTACATGGAAAAGGCAAGCAAAAACCTTGAGGCCAGCCAACAGCTCCAGAAGTGTTGGTATGACCAAAAGGCTGCACTGGTTGAATTTCAACCAGGGCAGAAAGTATGGGTTTTGGAGCCTGTGGCTCCCAGGGCACTTCAGGACAGATGGAGTGGCCCTTACCCAATCCTGGAAAAGAAGAGTCAGGTCACCTACCTGGTGGACCTAGGCACAAGCAGGAGTCCCAAGAGGGTGATCCATCTAAACCGCCTAAAACTCTTCCATGACAGGGCTGATGTAAGTCTGTTGATGGTAAAAGATGAGTACCAGGAAGCTGAGAGTGAGCCTCTCCCTGATCTCCTCTCATCAGACCCTAAAGATGGCTCAGTGGACGGAGTGATCTATTCAGACACCCTCTCTGGTCCACAAGATGCTGGAATTGGGAGTAATTGAGTACTCTGACAGCCCCTGGGCTAGCCCAGTGGTCTTAGTCCCCAAACCTCACACCAAAGAAGGAAAGAGAGAGATGAGGTTTTGTGTGGACTACAGAGGACTTAACTCTGTCACCAAGACAGATGCCCATCCCATTCCTAGAGCTGATGAGCTGATTGATAAATTAGGGGCTGCCAAATTCTTAAGTACCTTTGACTTAACAGCAGGGTACTGGCAAATCAAAATGGCCCCTGGAGCAAAAGAAAAGACAGCATTCTCCACACCTGATGGGCATTATCAGTTCACTGTTATGCCCTTTGGTTTAAAGAATGCCCCTGCCACCTTCCAAAGGTTGGTGAATCAAGTCCTTGCTGGCTTGGAGTCCTTCAGTGCAGCTTATCTTGACGATATTGCTGTCTTTAGCTCCAACTGGCAGGATCACCTGGTCCACCTGAAGAAGGTTTTGAAGGCCCTGCAATCTGCAGGCCTCTCTATCAAGGCATCCAAATGCCAGATAGGGCAGGGAACTGTGGTTTACTTGGGACACCTTGTAGGTGGAGGCCAAGTTCAGCCACTCCAGCCTAAGATCCAGACTATTCTGGACTGGGCAGCTCCAAAAACCCAGACTCAAGTCAGGGCATTCCTTGGCTTGACTGGGTACTACAGGAGGTTTGTGAAGGGATATGGATCCATTGTGACAGCCCTCACAGAACTCACCTCCAAGAAAATGCCCAAGAAAGTAAACTGGACTGTAGAATGCCAACAGGCCTTTGACACCCTGAAACAAGCTATGTGCACAGCACCAGTTCTAAAAGCTCCAGATTACTCCAAGCAGTTCATTGTGCAGACAGATGCCTCTGAACATGGGATAGGGGCAGTTTTGTCCCAAACAAATGATGATGGCCTTGAACAGCCTGTTGCTTTCATTAGCAGGAGGTTACTCCCCAGGGAGCAGCGTTGGAGTGCCATTGAGAGGGAGGCCTTTGCTGTGGTTTGGTCCCTGAAGAAGCTGAGACCATACCGTTTTGGTACTCACTTCCTAGTTCAAACTGACCACAGACCTCTCAGATGGCTGATGCAAATGAAAGGTGAAAATCCAAAACTGTTGAGGTGGTCCATCTCCCTACAGGGAATGGACTGTATAATGGAACACAGACCTGGGACTGCCCATGCCAATGCAGATGGCCTTTCCAGGTTCTTCCACTTAGAAAATGAAGACTCTCTTGGGAAAGGTTAGTCTCATCCTCTTTCGTTTGGGGGGGGGGTTGTGTAAGGAAATGCCTCCTTGGCATGGTTACCCCCTGAGTTTTTGCCTTTGCTGATGCTATGTTTTGAATTGAAAGTGTGCTGAGGCCTGCTAACCAGGCCCCAGCACCAGTGTTCTTTCCCTAACCTGTACTTTTGTATCCACAATTGGCACCCCCTGGCATCCAGATAAGTCCCTTGTAAATGGTACCCCTGGTACCAAGGGCCCTGATGCCAAGGAAGGTCTCTAAGGGCTGCAGCACATCTTATGCCACCCTGGAGACCCCTCACTCAGCACAGACACCCTGCTTGCCAGCTTGTTTGTGCTGGTGAGAACAAAACAAGTAAGTCGACATGGCACTCCCCTCAGGGTGCCATGCCAGCCTCTCACTGCCTATGCAGGTATAGATAAGTCACCCCTCTAGCAGGCCTTACAGCCCTAAGGCAGGGTGCACTATACCATAGGTGAGGGCACCAGTGCATGAGCACTGTGCCCCTACAGTGTCTAAGCAATACCTTAGACATTGTAAGTGCAGGGTAGCCATAAGAGTATATGGTCTGGGAGTCTGTTTTACACGAACTCCACAGCACCATAATGGCTACACTGAAAACTGGGAAGTTTGGTATCAAACTTCTCAGCACAATAAATGCACACTGATGCCAGTGTACATTTTATTGTAAAATACACCCCAGAGGGCACCTTAGAGGTGCCCCCTGAAACCTTAACCAACTATCTGTGTAGGCTGACTGGTTCCAGCAGCCTGCCGCACTAGAGACATGTTGCTGGCCCCATGGGGAGAGTGCCTTTGTCACTCTGAGGCCAGTAACAAAGCCTGCACTGGGTGGAGATGCTAACACCTCCCCCAGGCAGGGGCTGTCACACCTGGCGGTGAGCCTCAAAGGCTCACCCCTTTGTGCCAGCACCGCAGGACACTCCAGCTAGTGGAGTTGCCCGCCCCCTCCGGCCCCGGCCCCCACTTTTGGCGGCAAGGCCGGAGAAAATAATGAGAAAAACAAGGAGGAGTCACTGGCCAGTCAGGACAGCCCCTAAGGTGTCCTGAGCTGAAGTGACTCCAACTTTTAGAAATCCTCCATCTTGCAGATGGAGGATTCCCCCAATAGGATTAGGGATGTGACCCCCTCCCCTTGGGAGGAGGCACAAAGAAGGTGTACTCACCCTCAGGGCTAGTAGCCATTGGCTACTAACCCCCCAGACCTAAACACGCCCTTAAATTTAGTATTTAAGGGCTTCCCTGAACCTAAGAATTTAGATTCCTGCAACTTACCTGAAGAAGAAGGACTGCTGAGCTGAAAAACCCCTGCAGAGGAAGAACAGAAGACACCAACTGCTTTGGCTCCAGACTTACCGGCCTGTCTCCTGCCTTCCAAAGAAACCTGCTCCAGCGACGCTTTCCAAGGGACCAGCGACCTCTGAATCTTCTGAGGACTGCCCAGCTTCAAGAAAGACTAGAAACTCCCGAGGACAGCGGCACTGCTCCAAGAGAACTGCAACTTTGTTACAAGGAGCAGATTTAAAGACCCCTTCAACTCCCCACAAGAAGCGTGAGACTTGCAACACTGCACCCGGCGACCCCGACTCGATTGGTGAAGAACAACCAACTCAGGGAGGACCCTCCGGCGACTCTACGACTGTGAGTAACCAAAGTTGTCCCCCCTGAGCCCCCACAGCGACGCCTGCAGAGGGAATCCCCAGGCTCCCCCTGACCGCGTCTGTCTGAACTCCATTTCCCGACGGCTGGAAAAGACCCTGCACCCGCAGCCCCCAGCCCCTAAAGAAACAGAACTTCTGTGCAGGAGTGACCCCCAGGAGGCCCTCTCCCTTGCCCAGGTGGTGGCTACCCCGAGGAGCCCCCCCCTTGCCTGCCTGCATCGCTGAAGAGACCCCCTTGGTCTCCCATTGAAAACTAAAGGAAACCCGACGCTTGTTTGCACACTGCATCCGGCCGCCCCCGCGCTGCTGAGGGTGTACTTTCTGTGTGGACTTGTGTCCCCCCGGTGCCCTACAAAAACCCCCCTGGTCTGCCCTCCGAAGACGCAGGTACTTACCTGCTGGCAGACTGGAACCGGGGCACCCCCTTCTCTCCATTATAGCCTATGTGTTTTGGGCACCTCTTTGACCTTTGCACCTGACCGGCCCTGAGCTGCTGGTGTGATAACTTTGGGGTTGCTCTGAACCCCCAACGGTGGGCTTTCCTTGGACCAAAAACTGAAACCTGTAAGTGACTTACTTACCTGTTAAAACTAACATTACTTTACCTCCCCCAGGAACTGTGAAAATTGCAGTGTGTCCACTTTTAAAACAGCTTATTGTGTTTTATGTGAAAAGTATACATGCTAATGAAATGATTCAAAGTTCCTAAAGTACTTACCTGCAATACCTTTCAAATGAGATATTACATGTAGAATTTGAACCTGTGGTTCTTAAAATAAACTAAGAAAAGATATTTTTCTATAACAAAACCTATTGGCTGGATTTGTCTCTGAGTGTGTGTTCCTCATTTATTGCCTGTGTGTATGTACAACAAATGCTTAACACTACTCCTTTGATAAGCCTACTGCTCGACCACACTACCACAAAATAGAGCATTAGTATTATCTCTTTTTGCCACTATCTTACCTCTAAGGGGAACCCTTGGACTCTGTGCATACTATTCCTTACTTTGAAATAGTGCATACAGAGCCAACTTCCTACATTGGTGGATCAGCGGTGGGGTACAAGACTTTGCATTTGCTGGACTACTCAGCCAATACCTGATCACACGACAAATTCCAAAAATTGTCATTAGAAATTGTTTTTGCAATTTGAACTATTTTTCTAAATTCTTTAAAGTCCTGCTAGGGCCTTGTGTTAGTCCCTGTTAGCATTGCTTTTAGAGTTTAAAAGTTTGTGAAAGTTTGAATTAGAACCTAGAACTAGTTTTAGATTCTTAAAAAGTATTCCAACTTTGAGAAGCATAATGTCTAGTACAGATGTGAATGTGGTGGAACTCGACACCACACCTTACCTCCATCTTAAGATGAGGGAGCTAAGGTGACTCTGTAAAATAAAGAAAATAACAATGGGCCCCAGACCTTCCAAACTACAGCTCCAGGAGCTGTTGGCAGAGTTTGAAAAGCCCAACCCCTCTGAGGATGGCAACACAGAGGATGAGGATAGTGAATTGGAGGATGATTCCCCCCTACCAGTCCTATCTAGGGAGGTCAGGGCCTCTCAAGCCCTGACTCCACAAATACTAGTCAGAGATGCTGGTTCCCTCACAGGAGGGACCAACCTCTCTGAAATCACTGAGGATAACTCCAGTGAAGAGGACATCCATTTAGCCAGGATGGCCAAAAGATTGGCTTTGGAAAGACAGATACTAGCCATAGAAAGGGAAAGACAAGAGATGGGCCTAGGACCCATCAAGGGTGGCAGCAACATAAATAGGGTCAGAGATTCTCCTGACATGTTGAAAATCCCTAAAGGGATTGTAACTAAATATGAAGATGGTGATGACATCACCAAATGGTTCACAGCTTTTGAGAGGGCTTGTGTAACCAGAAAAGTGAACAAATCTCACTGGGGTGCTCTCCTTTGGGAAATGTTCACAGGAAAGTGTAGGGATAGACTCCTCACACTCTCTGGAAAAGATGCAGAATCTTATGACCTCATGAAGGGTACCCTGATTGAGGGCTTTGGATTCTCCACTGAGGAGTATAGGATTAGATTCAGGGGGGCTCAAAAATCCTCGAGCCAGACCTGGGTTGACTTTGTAGACTACTCAGTCAAAACACTAGATGGTTGGATTCAAGGCAGTGGTGTAAGTAATTATGATGGGCTGTACAATTTATTTGTGAAAGAACACCTGTTAAGTAATTGTTTCAATGACAAACTGCATCAGCATCTGGTAGACCTAGGACCAATTTCTCCCCAAGAATTGGGAAAGAAGGCGGACCATTGGGTCAAGACTAGGGTGTCCAAAACTTCCACAGGGGGTGACCAAAAGAAAGGGGTCACAAAACCTCCCCAGGGGAAAGGTGGAGAGACAGCCAAAAACAAAAATAGTAAAGAGTCTTCTACAGGCCCCCAAAAACCTGCACAGGAGGGTGGGCCCAGAGCCTCTTCACAAAACAATTCTGGGTACAAGGGTAAAAACTTTGATCCCAAAAAGGCCTGGTGTCGTAGCTGTAGTCAGTCTGGACACCAAACTGGAGACAAGGCCTGTCCCAAGAAAGATACCACTTCTAACTCCACTCCAGCTAAAACTGGAATGGCCAGTCTCCAAGTGGGATCAACAGTGTGCCCAGAGCAAATCAGGTGTCACACTGAAGCTACATTAGTCTCTGAGGGTGGGGTGGATTTAGCCACACTGGCTGCCTGGCCCCCTAACATGCAAAAATACAGGCAGCAGCTCTTAATTAATGGGACAAGTGTAGAGGGCCTGAGGGATACAGTTGCCAGTGTCACCATGGTGACAGAGAAACTGGTTTCCCCTGGCCAATACCTGGCTGGACAAACTTATCCAGTCACCAACGCTGACAATCAGACTAAAGTACATCCCATGGCAATGGTAACTTTAGAGTGGGAAGGGGTCAATGGCCTGAAACAGGTGGTGGTCTCCTCAAATATCCCAGTAGACTGTTTGCTTGGAAATGACCTGGAGTCCTCAGCATGGGCTGAGGTAGAACTGAAAACCCATGCAGCCATGCTGGGTATCCCTGAACTGGTGTGTGTCAAGACAAGGGCACAGTGCAAGGCACAGGGTGAAAAAGTAGAGCTGGAGTCTGGAAGAAAGGCCCAGCCTACCAAGAGAAAAGGAAAGTCAGCTGGGAAACCAGCTGCAACACAGCAAGAAAAAGAGAACCTCTCTTCTCAGGAAGAAGTTCTGCCCTCTGAGGGAACTGAGCCTATGGAGCTGGAACCTTATCAGGTTGAGCTCTTAGGCCCAGGGGGACCCTCAAGGGAAGAGCTGTGTAAGGGACAAGAAACCTGTCCCTCTCTTGAAGGCCTTAGGCAGCAAGCTGCTGAAGAGTCCAAAGGCAAGAAAAATGGAACACATAGGGTCTATTGGGAAGATGGACTCCTGTACACTGAGGCAAGAGATCCCAAACCTGGTGCCACTAGGAGAGTGGTAGTGCCTCAGGGTTTCAGAGAGTTCATTCTGACCTTAGCCCATGATATTCCCCTTGCTGGGCATTTGGGACGAACCAAGACGTGGGAGAGGTTAGTCAACCACTTCTACTGGCCCAATATGTCCCAGAAGGTTAAGGAGTTTTGCCTCTCCTGCCCCACCTGTCAAGCCAGTGGTAAGACAGGTGGGCATCCAAAGGCCCCCCTCATTCCACTTCCAGTGTTGGGGGTCCCCTTTGAAAGAGTGGGTGTGGACATAGTTGGTCCACTAGAACCTCCCACAGCCTCAGGAAATATGTACATCCTAGTAGTAGTGGATCATGCTACTAGGTATCCTGAAGCTATCCCCCTTAGGTCGACTACTGCCCCTGCAGTAGCAAAGGCCCTCATTGGTATCTTTACCAGAGTGGGCTTCCCTAAGGAGGTGGTGTCTGACAGAGGTACCAACTTCATGTCAGCATACCTAAAACACATGTGGAATGAGTGTGGAGTGACTTATAAATTCACTACACCATATCATCCACAAACTAATGGCCTTGTTGAGAGATTCAACAAGACATTAAAGGGCATGATCATGGGGCTCCCAGAAAAACTCAAAAGGAGATGGGATGTCCTCCTGCCATGTCTGCTTTTCGCTTACAGAGAGGTGCCTCAGAAGGGAGTAGGATTCTCACCCTTTGAACTTCTGTTTGGCCACCCTGTAAGGGGACCACTTGCTCTTGTTAAAGAAGGCTGGGAGAGACCTCTTCATGAGCCTAAACAAGACATAGTGGACTATGTACTTGGCCTTCGCTCAAGGATGGCAGAGTACATGGAAAAGGCAAGCAAAAACCTTGAGGCCAGCCAACAGCTCCAGAAGTGTTGGTATGACCAAAAGGCTGCACTGGTTGAATTTGAACCCCAGGGCAGAAAGTATGGGTTTTGGAGCCTGTGGCTCCCAGGGCACTTCAGGACAGATGGAGTGGCCCTTACCCAATCCTGGAAAAGAAGAGTCAGGTCACCTACCTGGTGGACCTAGGCACAAGCAGGAGCCCCAAGAGGGTGATCCATCTAAACCGCCTAAAACTCTTCCATGACAGGGCTGATGTAAGTCTGTTGATTGTAAAAGATGAGTACCAGGAAGCTGAGAGTGAGCCTCTCCCTGATCTCCTCTCATCAGACCCTAAAGATGGCTCAGTGGACGGAGTGATCTATTCAGACACCCTCTCTGGCCAACAGCAAGCTGACTGTAGGAAGGTCCTACAACAGTTTGCTGAGCTCTTTTCCCTAACCCCTGGTCAGACACACCTGTGTACCCATGATGTGGACACAGGAGACAGCATGCCTGTCAAAAACAAAATCTTCAGACAGTCTGATCAAGTTAAGGAAAGCATCAAGGTGGAAGTCCACAAGATGCTGGAATTGGGAGTAATTGAGTACTCTGACAGCCCCTGGGCTAGCCCAGTGGTCTTAGTCCCCAAACCTCACACCAAAGAAGGAAAGAGAGAGATGAGGTTTTGTGTGGACTACAGAGGACTTAACTCTGTCACCAAGACAAATGCCCATCCCATTCCTAGAGCTGATGAGCTGATTGATAAATTAGGGGCTGCCAAATTCTTAAGTACCTTTGACTTAACAGCAGGGTACTGGCAAATCAAAATGGCCCCTGGAGCAAAAGAAAAGACAGCATTCTCCACACCTGATGGGCATTATCAGTTCACTGTTATGCCCTTTGGTTTAAAGAATGCCCCTGCCACCTTCCAAAGGTTGGTGAATCAAGTCCTTGCTGGCTTGGAGTCCTTCAGTGCAGCTTATCTTGACGATATTGCTGTCTTTAGCTCCAACTGGCAGGATCACCTGGTCCACCTGAAGAAGGTTTTGAAGGCCCTGCAATCTGCAGGCCTCTCTATCAAGGCATCCAAATGCCAGATAGGGCAGGGAACTGTGGTTTACTTGGGACACCTTGTAGGTGGAGGCCAAGTTCAGCCACTCCAGCCTAAGATCCAGACTATTCTGGACTGGGCAGCTCCAAAAACCCAGACTCAAGTCAGGGCATTCCTTGGCTTGACTGGGTACTACAGGAGGTTTGTGAAGGGATATGGATCCATTGTGACAGCCCTCACAGAACTCACCTCCAAGAAAATGCCCAAGAAAGTAAACTGGACTGTAGAATGCCAACAGGCCTTTGACACCCTGAAACAAGCTATGTGCACAGCACCAGTTCTAAAAGCTCCAGATTACTCCAAGCAGTTCATTGTGCAGACAGATGCCTCTGAACATGGGATAGGGGCAGTTTTGTCCCAAACAAATGATGATGGCCTTGACCAGCCTGTTGCTTTCATTAGCAGGAGGTTACTCCCCAGGGAGCAGCGTTGGAGTGCCATTGAGAGGGAGGCCTTTGCTGTGGTTTGGTCCCTGAAGAAGCTGAGACCATACCGTTTTGGTACTCACTTCCTAGTTCAAACTGACCACAGACCTCTCAGATGGCTGATGCAAATGAAAGGTGAAAATCCAAAACTGTTGAGGTGGTCCATCTCCCTACAGGGAATGGACTTTATAGTGGAACACAGACCTGGGACTGCCCATGCCAATGCAGATGGCCTTTCCAGGTTCTTCCACTTAGAAAATGAAGACTCTCTTGGGAAAGGTTAGTCTCATCCTCTTTTGTTTGGGGGGGGTTGTGTAAGGAAATGCCTCCTTGGCATGGTTACCCCCTGACTTTTTGCCTTTGCTGATGCTATGTTTTGAATTGAAAGTGTGCTGAGGCCTGCTAACCAGGCCCCAGCACCAGTGTTCTTTCCCTAACCTGTACTTTTGTATCCACAATTGGCACCCCCTGGCATCCAGATAAGTCCCTTGTAAATGGTACCCCTGGTACCAAGGGCCCTGATGCCAAGGAAGGTCTCTAAGGGCTGCAGCATATCTTATGCCACCCTGGAGACCCCTCACTCAGCACAGACACCCTGCTTGCCAGCTTGTGTGTGCTGGTGAGAACAAAACGAGTAAGTCGACATGGCACTCCCCTCAGGGTGCCATGCCAGCCTCTCACTGCCTATGCAGGTATAGATAAGTCACCCCTCTAGCAGGCCTTACAGCCCTAAGGCAGGGTGCACTATACCATAGGTGAGGGCGCCAGTGCATGAGCACTGTGCCCCTACAGTGTCTAAGCAATACCTTAGACATTGTAAGTGCAGGGTAGCCATAAGAGTATATGGTCTGGGAGTCTGTTTTACACGAACTCCACAGCACCATAATGGCTACACTGAAAACTGGGAAGTTTAGTATCAAACTTCTCAGCACAATAAATGCACACTGATGCCAGTGTACATTTTATTGTAAAATACACCCCAGAGGGCACCTTAGAGGTGCCCCCTGAAACCTTAACCAACTATCTGTGTAGGCTGACTGGTTCCAGCAGCCTGCCACACTAGAGACATGTTGCTGGCCCCATGGGGAGAGTGCCTTTGTCACTCTGAGGCCAGTAACAAAGCCTGCACTGGGTGGAGATGCTAACACCTCCCCCAGGCAGGGGCTGTCACACCTGGCGGTGAGCCTCAAAGGCTCACCCCTTTGTGCCAGCACCGCAGGACACTCCAGCTAGTGGAGTTGCCCGCCCCCTCTGGCCCCGGCCCCCACTTTTGGCGGCAAGGCCGGAGAAAATAATGAGAAAAACAAGGAGGAGTCACTGGCCAGTCAGGACAGCCCCTAAGGTGTCCTGAGCTGAAGTGACTCCAACTTTTAGAAATCCTCCATCTTGCAGATGGAGGATTCCCCCAATAGGATTAGGGATGTGACCCCCTCCCCTTGGGAGGAGGCACAAAGAGGGTGTACTCACCCTCAGGGCTAGTAGCCATTGGCTACTAAACCCCCAGACCTAAACACGCCCTTAAATTTAGTATTTAAGGGCTTCCCTGAACCTAAGAATTTAGATTCCTGCAACTTACCTGAAGAAGAAGGACTGCTGAGCTGAAAAACCCCTGCAGAGGAAGAACAGAAGACACCAACTGCTTTGGCTCCAGACTTACCGGCCTGTCTCCTGCCTTCCAAAGAAACCTGCTCCAGCGACGCTTTCCAAGGGACCAGCGACCTCTGAATCCTCTGAGGACTGCCCAGCTGCAAGAAAGACTAGAAACTCCCGAGAACAGCGGCACTGCTCCAAGAGAACTGCAACTTTGTTACAAGGAGCAGATTTAAAGACCCCTGCAACTCCCCGCAAGAAGCGTGAGACTTGCAACACTGCACCCGGCGACCCCGACTCGACTGGTGAAGAACAACCAACTCAGGGAGGACCCTCTGGCGACTCTACGACTGTGAGTAACCAAAGTTGTCCCCCCTGAGCCCCCACAGCGATGCCTGCAGAAGGAATCCCCAGGCTCCCCCTGACCGCGACTGTCTGAACTCCATTTCCCGACGGCTGGAAAAGACTCTGCACCCGCAGCCCCCAGCCCCTAAAGAAACGGAACTTCTGTGCAGGAGTGACCCCCAGGAGGCCCTCTCCCTTGCCCAGGTGGTGGCTACCCCGAGGAGCCCCCCCTTGCCTGCCTGCATCGCTGAAGAGACCCCCTTGGTCTCCCATTGAAAACTAAAGGAAACCCGACGCTTGTTTGCACACTGCACCCGGCCGCCCCCGCGCTGCTGAGGGTGTACTTTCTGTGTGGACTTGTGTCCCCCCCGGTGCCCTACAAAACCCCCCTGGTCTGCCCTCCGAAGACGCGGGTACTTACCTGCTGGCAGACTGGAACCGGGGCACCCCCTTCCCTCCATTATAGCCTATGTGTTTTGGGCACCTCGTTGACCTTTGCACCTGACCGGCCCTGAGCTGCTGGTGTGATAACTTTGGGGTTGCTCTGAACCCCCAACGGTGGGCTACCTTGGACCAAAAACTGAAACCTGTAAGTGACTTACTTACCTGTTAAAACTAACATTACTTTACCTCCCCCAGAAACTGTGAAAATTGCAGTGTCCACTTTTAAAACAGCTTATTGTGTTTTATGTGAAAAGTATACATGCTAATGAAATGATTCAAAGTTCCTAAAGTACTTACCTGCAATACCTTTCAAATGAGATATTACATGTAGAATTTGAACCTGTGGTTCTTAAAATAAACTAAGAAAAGATATTTTTCTATAACAAAACCTATTGGCTGGATTTGTCTCTGAGTGTGTGTTCCTCATTTATTTCCTGTGTGTATGTACAACAAATGCTTAACACTACTCCTTTGATAAGCCTACTGCTCGACCACACTACCACAAAATAGAGCATTAGTATTATCTCTTTTTGCCACTATCTTACCTCTAAGGGGAACCCTTGGACTCTGTGCATACTATTCCTTACTTTGAAATAGTGCATACAGAGCCAACTTCCTACAGGGGCCTATTTGCAAAGGTAAATTAGCATGTGCGTAAATCTACACGTGTAAATTTACTACTACATTTTGTAGTACCTTTAATACTTTTGGCAATTCACCATTTCCGACTGTGAAGTTACAACTAAGTGTAGACTTAAATATATAAAAGTAAATTAAAGGTATTATTTTAACGATTTAAAAAAAACAGCTAAAGTAAAATGTTTATAATGATTTATTCTGTATTAAACATTACTAAAATGTATGTATAGGTTTAATTTAAATAAAAAGATGTATTTATTTTTTAATAAGGTTGTATTTGTTAAGAAATTAAATAGGTCATTAAAACATTTCATAATAATTGTAGATGTTTTATTAATATATATTTTAAATTACAGTTCTTTATAGCTAGCTAGCTAGCTATATATATATATATATATATATATATATATACATACATACACCAAACACCACATTACAGAGTATCAGGAAATGTACTGAGTGCTAAATGTCCCAGATCTTTGGATAAGTGTCCATATTGAAAATCGTTTATGTGTGAGCTGAGAACAACACTGCTCAACAAGTTATATGTTTCCAAATACTTTTCTTTTATTTCCAATCAGGTATGATTTTTCTTCTGATAGAGCAGGAAACAATACATAAAAGCCACGGCCAGCAAGTGTTTCGCGTCACACACGCTTCTTCAGGGCTGTTAGAGTAGAGAAAGATAAGCATAAGGATACAAAGAAAAACAAACAAAATGTATGTTTACATAAGCACGTAGAAATATAATATATACTTGTGTTCGCCACTCTTCTTTAGTGCATCTAAGGGAACATGCACATACATAAGAATGAACAGTAGAGAAAACAAAAACAGAAGTGGATTGGGTTATATGAAAATCATTTTTGTGAACAATCCAAACACAGTTTGACATAATGACAATACAAGCAATTGAAATCTTGTTCAGGAAATACAGCATAAACTGTAAAAAACTAATCAAAAAGAGATTACAATGCCTATACATACAATATCCATTAGAATGAACATGTGAGGGAAAAGCCCCAAAAGTAAATTAGGATTTTAAGAAAAATCATTGTTATGAACAATCCAAGCACGTTTTTACATAATGACAATGCAAACAATTGAAATCTTGTTCTAAAAATTCGACATCATCTGTGCAAAACAAATCAGAAAGAAATTGCAATACTCTGTACTGACATTATCCACAGTTAGACAGCAGAACAGCCAGGAAGTATTTTATGGTATGAAGAGATTAATCCCCATCGGGAAGCTATTCTCCAATTACCCAAATTGCTAGGTACTTGCACGGTTATTAGATACCCACTCACTGTTCTTTTTAGAGAGTGTCCCTTAAGCTTGGGCACAAAAGCAGTAACAAGCAACCTCAATATTGAACTCTTACCTTTTTGTGTCTGATTTAACCTCCTTCCTTCAAGGTAAGTCAATGGAAAAAATAGCACTGACACCAAGGCGCTATTAGTTAAACTAGAAAAAATATACAATAACAATAAACACTCTGGCATAAATGCCTACATCCTCACGCAACATTATAAAAAATGCCCACTCAATCAAAGGCTAATACCTATCTATTATGCCCACTATAAGTCATCACTATAGACTGTAATCAATAATTCATGCATGGTTGAATACCTCCAATAATATGTACAATAACTGTGAAGACAAAACATATATATACATAATGAGGCATAATCCCCAAAACGTCCTGCCTGACTTCCCCTCAATACTCTAATTAAGCCCCATTATTCGAACCACCAAATTCTAGAAAAAAATCCAATACTGCACGGCTATCTGCAATCGCACATAGGATACAAAATCTCAACCCCCAATACACTGAATTAAGGTTGCACAATTATTGTTTGTATTACTGAAAGGACTATCCTAAGATTGTTCCTATAAAACATCAAATGCCAAATCATACAGATAGGTTTTGTGATGCAAATTCTCATTTCACGTCTATTTGAAATACAAATTACAAAGCCCCTTGTTGCAATGTTGTTTTGCTAGTCACGAAATACACATAAACAAATTACCTCACTAGTAGGGCAAATAACACCCTCGGTCAGAATTTCTCCAGCATTTAATATAAATTAAAACCTCATTAAATCACCTAACTGAAACCATTGCCCTTAACTTACGGGTTACCATATAAAAATAAAGGCAGTAGCGTCTGAATGACTACTGCAGTCTGCCAATCAGTCACCGCAGAAACATCACCCTTAATTACTCTATTTCCCGCCACAAATTCGGACCGTTGGCTCCAATTAGAGTTGACCAAGAGACATTGCTCACTAGATCATTTCAAAACCCATCTATGATTGCACTTTGAGTACAAGTCCTTAGCAATCGCTGCAAATATATGGTAACATTGCCGGTAACACGCAGTTCATCTACAAAACAGGTTTCAGAAATAAAATGATTGTTAACCGTGAGTACATTAGCCTAAAATAGGCATGAGGGAGCTGGATAAAAGATAAATATATCGGAATTCACAAATTAACGAAATAAAAATAAAAACATCCAGTGCCCACTGAGATCCGAACCCCAGTCAATCAATACTCAATAGTCGAAATCTGTACAGATTGCATAATGCATGCCTAAATTCCCACCGCATTGCACCATTGTTATACTTTGCATTGGAGTGGCTGTGAGTATTCTGGAGAAATAATAATATTGCTGCGCTTGTTTTTCATGAACCTGTTCAAATTCTCAACCGTTAGCAAAAAATCCTTGTAAGAGTATCAGTCAAGTATTCCCCGGATCCAATCAAGCTCCGATTGGACAACAGGCTCTCCATCATCCCAAAAGACAACCTAACACTCCATCATACTGAACCTCATGTCACTTAGATCCTGCTCAAAAACGTGTCTATTCTCAAGATCAATATAATATCAGAGTACTAAAACAAAACAATAAAATCAATCAATACCAACTTGGATTAGAAACCCTGTCAATCAACGACCCCAACCGACACGTCATTACTTACGCCAAATCCAGACAGAATCTATCTCAAAACTATTGCGGTTTCAAATTGCAAGTCACAGCCACTCCATTCTCATACATTGTATCAAGCTCACGTTAATTTTTCCGGTGTTGTCATAATATTGCTAAACTGGTCTTTCACCTCGTGCCCTCAGGTAACTATAAATTGTGCCCCTGGAATGCACAGTTTTGTCCTCAAAAACATTACTGCAAATAGTACATTGATGCTATCAATTATGTTATCAAAGATGTCATGAGTGCCATAATTTGTAGGGTAATTAGCAGTGCATGGCAAGGGTGTGAGTTATAGTTGCCTTAGGGCACAAGTTAGTTACGTGAGATAACTCTAACAGGTGAATACTTGTGATAACTCTATCTATAACAGGTGAATCTCTATGGTTTTGCCCTCCAGGGCGGGCAGTTAAAATGGTTGGGGTCTGTGGGGGGAGCCTGAAGGCCCCCACAGTCCCAGTTGGCTGCCCACCTCCTGCGAGAGCCAGCATTGCTGTCACAGAGAGGGAGCTGCCAAATATGCAGCTCTCTCTTTCAGAGCAATAGTTTCCTCTGTTTCCTTGTCTGCATCTCTGCAGGCAGGTAAACAGAGGAACCCTCCGCTTCCAGCAAGTGAGCGCTGTTGACAGCTTTTTTGTGAAGATTCATCAGACAACCTCAAAGTTATAAGCAAAACAAAAAACACTTTTTCTATAGAAACTTGGTCCTAACTATAACTACTCAGTGGCGACTGCCACCTGATAATCTCTCTCTCTCTCTTTATCTCTCTCTCTCTATATATATATATATACATATATATATCTATACATCAAAATAATTGTGTATATTTTCCTACAGGGTTCTCTTTTAAGTCCCTGCCTCCATTATGTTCAGTTGGAGTGTTTCGCAGCATCAGTGGTCACCATGTTTGGTCCTCTGTTTAATCCAAGTCTGAGCTGGAGTACACTTACTCCAGCTCAGATTTTGTGTCCTGTTTGGCTCTGAAAACTATATAAGTGCAGCTTCTGAATAACAATGGTCTTACTTTTTTGTGGGTGATTCTAGTCCTTGCTTAAACATTCATTCCTCCCTTATCCCCTCTATACCTCTCCCTAAACCTCTTTAATTTAGTAGTAAGTAATCCCCATTTTCTAGCCAATCCCTCCTGTCTTTCTCACATTTACTACTAAAACTTTGGTGTATGTGTGGGTAGATCTCCGCAGCTGGTTCGTCGATCTCTGCACATAAAGGGTAGGAGAGGCAGAGACCTCCTCGCATAGGGCTGTGAACAGCATTTTGAGATAAATGAGTAGTACTATTGTAGTACTACTAAACATACTGCAAAATGTAGTTTGTCAATAGGCCCGTTAATGGAATCAAACAAAACTCATGTATGCAGACTTTTTCCTGCAAGTCTCCTTTCTGAGGAGTTTTTAATGCCAATGCTTTTTGCAATATACATTGGTACAGATGTCACGAATTTCCTGCGAATGAGGAATGTGCAAAAACTTCACATCCTATTTACGGTCATGAAACTTTCCATAGACCTTGGCAAAGACAGGAAGAAAAAAAAAACACTTTTGCACACTTTCCTCACTTGACATGTGGTATTCAGGCAGGCGTTTATAGCCCACCACTTTCAGTCACCAGCTGCTTAAAAACTCACCTTAGACCTTTAGAAAGGCGGACAACAATATTCTTGAGTTTATTGAATGGTAGAGCATCTTTTTGCCTGGGGCTCAGTTTAGAGGTGGTGACACGGGAAGTACTGAAGTTTATCACTCCTATGTTCTAAAAATTCAATAAGAAATATTCTCTAGTTAGAAATTTGGTTTCTTTGGCGGTTTGTATTCCTTGGACGTTTTGTCTGTCCAGCTCCTTGAGGCGTTGGTGAGTGAGCGCTATAAAATGACTCAAGAAAATGAGGCAATCTAATTTAGCAAACGTTCAGTGTTTTTCCGTTACTCGCCGGTGAAACCCCTTGCTCAGAATTGAAAGATGGATAGGCGATTTGTGAATAATCATGGACAGGAAAATGTGCATTTTTTAAATCCTACTTACCGTGGGCTCCTTTTTTCACAGCTCTTATTACACGTCAGAGGCACTTTTCCTAAAAAAACAACATTTGCATGCCTTGGGGACCTTCACCAGACACAGCAGCGGGATTTAATGGCTTCTGCTGACTTAAAGAAAGATACTGAACACGTTTCCTTTCTACTAACGATGACCCATTTTCTGTTTTTGCTTATTTTGGCCTGCGGTTGGAAACGATTTAGTTAAGGGAGTCATAATGTATTAAATCAGGATAAATAAATACCTCTGGCAAATAGAACACTTATTGAAATACTTTGTTTAATCTCCATAATGTGTTGGAATATTCATGTTGCCATGCATGGTGTCGTTGTAATTGGTTGTATATCTAAAATTACATAACTATCTAGTGCATCGAGAAACCATAAGAATTGGTAATAATCAAAAATAAACATGTCTTAACAAAACTTAATATAAAAACTATCTATTTTCAGCTTGGATCTCCCCCTTAGAATGTCTGTTATTGACCTGACTAATGGAAGCAATCATCCAGATTAGCGGTATCGGGTTGTTGTCTGATGACTGCACCTCAGCTGCTCCTCGAAAATCCGGAACTCACGCATGACTCCTGGATATGAGGAGCCAAGTACTTAGGCAGCACTGTAAATTAAAACTCAGCCATGTAGAAATGTCTCCCAACTTCAGAGACTCCTGGTGTCCATGCCAGATGCGTCTGCTGTGCACAGAGTACTGAAAACTATGTGCCAAACCTTTATGCATGACAACAATTGAAATTTGAGTGGAATATCTTGGAAGCCTATGAAAGAATTACCGTAACTTCCAATTAAAATGCACTGAGGTATATTATGCACGACAAGCAATGGGTGTTGTCGTTCTGAGTTGCACAGTGCACGTTTAAAGCTAAATGAGACTCCAGTAAATTGGTCCACTGCTTTAGTGACGCAGAAACTGCAGGGTTCGTAGTTTGATATTATAAAACTAAAGTAATGATTGTGTGTCGAGTGTTATATTGATCATCCTATGAAAGGCATTTGCAGGAGCGGCTCGCGGGAAGGTGAAGGGGAGGGGTGGCACGCGGGGCAGAGGGAGAATTAAAATAAAAGAAAAAATAGAAAAAAACACCTCAATGCCGCGCGATGTTCCGCTTCTGCTTCTCCTTGCTGCAGGCACAGGCTCCTCACCTGCCCTGCGGCCAATCCTGGCGCTGCTCGAAGCAGTGTCAGGATTGGCTAGGAGCGCCCTGGGCTAGAGAGAACCTACAGCGCATGTGGGTTGGCTGGCCCGAGACAGCCGGCCAAACACACATGGCTTTAAGGGGGAATGCACCCCCATCAGTGCAGTCACCCCAGTGACCCCACCCCTTTTACCAAACAACAATAAACACAGTTTATTATCATTGTTTGGTAAAAAATTTGCAGCTGTCGCTGCTGGCGGGGGGGGGGGGGGGGGTATGTTGATTTTCTGTTGCTTGCTTGTTTTGAATTATTTCGTTTGAGTTTATTCCGGAAGAGTGACTGAGGTAGCTATAAGACATTGATGCAGCAGTAAACAATTTGTAATATCAGGTTTGGGCTCCCCATTGACACTACGTAAACTAAAGTAAATAATTTTCTCTATTTGTAATGTAGTTTATTTGAATGTGCATACGAAAACATGTTTTATTGTAAACTCAATTATCTTTCAGCTACATTTTGAAGCTAGTATAACGTTCTTTAGTCTTAGACCTGACTGTCTCATTATTATTGTTGATTAGTTGATAATAATCATAATTACACAATAGTCTAACTTCCTCTACTCATTACATAGTGTTCACAAATTCAGCATAGGTGCATAAATCAATCCACATGTGAGGATAAAGTCATAATACTCACAGTGGTGTAACACAAAACTATGTCACCTCCACACCCCAGTCCCCCGCAGAATACGATGAGGGGCCCCTAAGTTTCCAATATCTCATAGATATTCATTGGCCTTTGGCCAAATGGGCCCCCATTGAAGGGTTTTGGGCTTCCTACACTGCAGGGGCCTGAGTTGCACCCCTTAATACTCACAAATGAGATTTGAGACTATGAAAATTACACTAGTATCGTGAAATGTACACTTCACCAATTTATGGCTGATGTGGTGTGAATTGCATGTTTCCCCCTATCTGTTCGTTTTAGAACACTACACTTTTGATCCCGGGGTGCCTCTTCTGCTATGGAAGAGGAGCGTCACCCCCCCACCTCTAGCAGCAGCAGCTGCCAAACATTTAAGTTAAAACAATAATAAACTATGCTTATCCTCATATTATAGTAAAAGGTGTGGAGCCATGGGGCTGTTATGGGGACGAGGAGGAGTGAACTGCATTGCTGGGTTGGAGACAGCAGGCAAAGACTTTCACTCTGCCTCTGAGCGCCCTGGCTGGGCGCTCCATACAATCCAGCAGCATGAAAGCAGGATTAGTTAGGACTGGACGCAGGGCAGGGAGCAGATCGGAATGGTGAGGCTCGACGCAGTGCAAATGATAAGTTTAAAAATTGTTTTTATTAGATTTCTTTTTCGTCATGTTCCCCCACTCACCCCGCACTGCGCCGCCCCTTTTCCCTCCAGCGAGCCACCACTGTTTTGCCCTCTATTGTGGCTTAAAGCCCTTCTGCTCTCTTAAGTATGTTTCTGCCCCTCGGTGCATCTCCCAGTAGAGTGGGCCCCATCCTTACAGGCTGTAATTGAAATGTGTAAATTATTGTGAACAGACTCCTTGTAATCGTTCAGTATTTATACCGGGTGGCCTATCTTGCTGCTTTGGACAATATATGAACTCCGAGCTGTAGGATATGATAACATCCATGGTTTAAAACACAAAATCCAGTCCAGTACTGGTCTTCATTCTAATAGATTAATGAAATGAAAGGTAACTTCACTAATTATTTGAAACTAATTCGTGGAAAAAGTAATTAACATAACCATATACTTGTTATAATCTGTCCCGAGATGGATTTAAGCTTCTTTTATTTGTCGTGACTTTTGAGACATGCGAAATTGGGTGTTTAAACTGACTGCACTAGCATGATGAGATGCAAGCTTTGGTTAGTTTTTGTTCAAACATAATGTGAATGTCTGCCACAGAACGGCTTTAATTTACGACTGCACATTGTGGAGAACCTTCTTGGGGTGGGGATTATAACCATTTCATAGGGTACTCACGTAATACCAGGAAAAGGGAAGGCTAGATCTCAGAGCACTATGCTGATCTGCCTAGTAGTAGATGGACCTTGGAGATGGAGAGCTCTTAGGGATAGAGCCACCCTGAACATTATTGTATTTTAGAGCACAAATCGCACTGGGCGAACGTTCATGTCATCCTCCGTAGGAGTTTTTGTATTGCAATGACACTTCGAGTAAGGGATTGTGGGAAATTTTTATAGGTTAGTTTTAGTCACCCACCAATGGAATGTTATCTCCTATTTTAATAACCATTTTTGTTTTCTCTGGGAGCTCAGAAATAGCTTGGAAAACAACGCAAGAAGACAACCTGCATTGTACTGCCTCCCAGGGGGATTTAGGCTGAATACTGAGCTGCAGACCAAGATCTGTGTATTCAGGACTTTATCCTTGAGCTGTGGAAGCTACTTTCCTGACCTTTTCTACTGGTCTTTTCGGAGGTGTGTGCGGAAACTGGGTTTGGGCGGGAATGCTTCAAGGAGGTTGTGTTGTGGAAAGTTAGAATGGTCCTTGATGATCTGAGATCCCCGGAACAAGCAGACATCCTTCTGAATAGCCAGTCCAGCATCCCTCTGAGTTTGTATGTGCAGGGTCTTGTGGAGGGAAGGAGCATCCACTGCATGTGAGAGTCCCATGTGGATCAGCGAGGTCCTGCGAAAAGTGGTGAATGCCTGTGATTGTGAGGTGTACCCACCCGTTTTGACAAGAGAGCTGAACAATGTGGAGCTCATCCTGAAGTATCTGAAGAATGTGATCATTGCCACAATTTTAAATAGTGTTGGGAATGTTTGAAAACATTTCCCATCAAAGAAGCTGCATGCATGATAGCATAGATTCTGGTGTGTTCAAGCACTTCAGTGAGGGGCTGCATCCCCCTTAGTGGAACAATATAATTTCACTGTTGCACCCCAGTGAACGCTGTTGATAACCTGTATGCGCTTTATTTCTTTCATACATTTATGGCTATTTCCCCCATTTTTGTGAAATACGTTTTGGCTTTGACTATGAACTTTAGTCTTTCAAACTGCACTTATTTTGACCCATTGAGGCCTTTACCTTATAACTTTCAAAACTGTTTGTTTTTAAGTTCTTGCTGTTGCGTATAGCTTCTCACGTATTTTTCTGTTGATTTCTTTGCAGTTCTGGTGTTGTTATCAAACATTAGTCAAGGGCTGCCTACAGAAAGCTATTTCGATTTGTGGTTTAGACTGTAGGACACTAAGCAACAAAGTAGTTTCTCATGAGTTAGTTTCTTGGCCTTCCAGAGAGGCTTTACCTACAAACATGAGCAAATGTAAGCAAACTCTTTGGTGGGTATTCACATCCTGTTTAATGAAGTTCCCACCCTGGAAAAGCCTGAAAATGTACTCCTGTCAGGGAAAGGCATATCTGTGTTTCTAGGAAGGGGTGGGTGGGAGAAACCCTGTATTTAATGGAGTGAAGAGAATGATAATGGAGCTTTACCACCAAAACATATTTTTCCCAGATAACCGTATTCAGTAATCTTACCTGGTTGAAAGTCTCATGGGCAAATTCTATGCATGTGAGCGCTCCTCAAAAGCGTAGGCAGTTTCAATTTTCCCGAGGTACTCTCAGAATTCCCAAAAGTCAGAAATGTGGTCCAAACGTAGGAAAATGAGTACAGCAATATGCTTCCATTTTTGTTCGTGAATTAGACCATACATGCAAACATATGTAACCCACTGAAAGACAACGTTCCGTTCATTGGGAAGTGAGGAAGCCTGGCCATTGTTAGTAACACGCATTACACACTCAAGTTCCACCATGCCTGATGTTTCACGCTCTGACAAGGGGGACTAGACACCCTTAACTGCGGTTGGTTGTACACGTCAGGTGCAACCCTTGTCCAGAAGAGCCGTGTGTCACCATCAGTGGGCTCGCCTATGTTGAATGGAGGGATATCGACCAGAACAGAAAAATGAAAAAGGCTGGTTCATAACTTCTCTAGAATTATGAGGACTATTGGCCCTGCAATATTCCATATAGGTATTATTCTACTGGAAGGTGGCAAGCTATAAAATAGAACTATAACCACTAATCAAGTGAAGGAGCCTTTCTTCATGTCATGTTTGTACAAAATGTGTCTTTTGCACTAAATTCTGCATTTTAAGTTGTCTAGATTTCAGATTATTTTATAAATAAGCTGAATATGGTAGTATAGGAGTCAGACTGACATTTACCACATTTCTGATTTGGATACGTTTAAGGGGTGGATCCCTTAAACCAAAAATAAACGTAAGCCTGTTGATAGATCTAACATCAAATCAGCATCCTGCATTGGAGCATACCTCCCCAATAAACAATCAGAACCCCTCCCCCAAAATATACATTCACTTCTTTTGCAACCCCTGGCTACAGCTTAATTTGGTGCCCATTGTTAATGCTGTTTCATATGTGAGTAGTGGCACGTGGACATCTTGGGAAGGGATTCTGATGACCTGCTACTATGTTGAGTGGCTGTATTGTAGCCCACTGGTGGGAAGTGACAACTGTCAGATCAACATTTAAGTGCAATCACTGTGCAAATGTGCCGGGAGAAGTGCTTAGTAAGTAATGCATCAAACCCATGCCTCAGTCTAGGTCAGACCTTGTATGGGCTTTCCTCGCTGCACAAAAAATATGGTGATTTGAGGCTTAATTTGGCTATGGAGCTATGTGGACTGAAAGACCTTTCTGTAACCGCTTCTCCTCTGGCTTTGTTGGTGTTCTTAGGAATCTTATTACCCTAGGAGTCTAAAGAATTTTCTTTAAACTGGTGTGTGAACAGGCCCAATCATGTGAGTCTTATATGTGGATGACTAAATGTTTAATCTTTCTCAAAACATGGATGGAAGATCTTTGCCCTCATTATGGAAGAGGCTTTCATTTTTTCTTTCTGACCAAGTCATACTTAGAGGCCATTTTGAACCCGGGTTGCAAATTTCCATTCCGATGGGCTATTCCCTCCTGCAGGATGGTCTTACCCAGAAATGGTGAAGGGGCCGTGCTATTGTATTTAGATCGAAACACACCTTTTACCTCGTCAGTAAACAGAGTATGGATTTTTTTCTGGAATCCTTCTGTGTTGACACTGACTGGGCTCCTTCTGTGCTGAGGCTGGCTGACATCATCCACTTCTCTACTGGTTATTCTTACTGTCTGTCGGACCTTGAAGTAGCATATTTAGAAAAACCTTTGGAGCTCTGCAACGTAACAGCTCTACAATCAAGCAATCTAATAGCATTGGGGCACCTCAACTATCATGGTGATGACCTCCAACTCACTCCGGCTTGTAGAGATGCTGATTCTATGGGCTCTCTCAAATGACTGGGGAGCCTCCTGATTCAGACAGACACGAGCTCATCCCTCTTTTTGATAATCTGAACATGTGGGACGAGTGACTGTTTGAGTATTTCCCAAGTCTGATCATGGTCTTATCCCATTTTTTGTGGCTCTTGACTGTGTCAATATTCTTTTTAAGACGTGTTGATGTTTTGATATATTGCAAGCCACTATTGAGGTCCAGAGGTCTGCGTTTCCTTTGGGTCACTCTGGTAAAGTGTTGGAGCTAATGTTTTGGTTTTATAGGTTTGGAGGCCTTCTGGGCAAGGTGAATTGCTACACTCTGACAGCTAAGCTTTCATCATCTTTTAAACAAGTGGTTTACCTCTGAGATTTCTTGAGATTGGGTATGAGTGCAGGTGGTGTCCTGCAAGCAATGTGACTACTATGATGGGAGGCACGACCTTTATAAATTCCACGTCACTCATGATAAGATGTGCCTTCATGAGGCTAAAGTATCTTTTACCACAACCCATTTTATTATGGCCCACTAACTCCAAAGTACTCTTCTCCATCATGGCCATTTCATCTCACCATCTGAGACAATGTAGCTTCTTTTTTTCCTGATAGAAATCTATGATTGGATCCATCTGTCAGCAGCACAGACCTGACTACCAACTGTCCTGGTCTAGTAAAGAGGACTTTGATGGAAATATCTACCCTCACCTTGATATTAGTGGATGAGGTCTATGTTGCACTCAGAGGGTGTATGTCTATCTCTCAGAATTACCCCTGCATGCTGGTAATATTCCAAACTTTATCTTAAGGTAATAGTGCACCTGTCTGTCCACTTCAATTCTTCTTTTGCAACTGGGATTGTTGCTTTCCACTGTAAAATGGGCGTTGGTACTTTGCTGATCAAGATGCATGAATTGAAGGACCCTGCTGTATTGTAAAATGATCATCCCATCACCACCCTCCTGCTTCCTTCAAAGTTGATGGAAATGCAGCAGCAAATGGCTCACCAGGCCTCTTAATGTGTAGAGGCTCCAAGGCTGGTTTCAGACAGGCTTTCATCCCAAGCAAAAAAGTGAGTTTGTGGTGCAGCTCAGTGCTTAATTTGTAAATAAAGAGGTGCCGGTGCTCAAAGCCCTTCTCTTAAACACGAAGCTGCTGTAATTTAAATCTGCCATCACTGAATACTGAGGCAGCGTAATCCTGAAGCCATCTCGGGCCTCTTTAATCCATTTACGGCCACCCCTGCCCCTTCAGCTCATCCTGCAACTTTCTACTTTCTCCCTTTATGACGCTTTTTCGTTTTTCCTTCTTCCGTCTTTCCCATATGTGTCTTTTGCTCGCAGCAAATGCTTGAGGCATAAGAATAAGCCCCGGCCCTCACAAATAAGTGCCAGTGCTCAGCACCGGAAACAACAAGCACAAATTAAGCACTGGTGCAGCTACTCTAGATGAGCTTTGGCTCATCAAGGATAAAGAAAAGGGGCTGGGCTACTTGTGCTTGATCTGAGACCACATTTGATATAGTCATACAGGATGCAGGATGTGCTGACAGTGTGGTAGGACTGATTGATCCAACTCTGGAGATGTTCAGGTCATTCTTGTCATGACAGTTGTCTTTAGTGAAAAATGTGGGCATGCTGTTTGTTGTAAATCCAGGTCACTGGCTTCTTGTAATTCATTTTGTTCTTAAAGGTGCTGCATTTTGTGCCTTTTATCTTCGGTGGTAAGCAGCTGTGTTCCCTTGTCTTTAGGCTACAGGGACGACATTTAATTATAGCATCTACTGTGCTTGGATAACAAACTTTAAAGGATACAAAATATAGCTACTAGGCTAGTTTGCGTTCCTCCCTGCTGTAGACATGTTTCCACAGCATGATGCAATGTGTCCAGTTCAAGACTTAGGCCCTCATTACGAGGCTGGTGGTCTTCAGACCAACATTCTCTTGGTTGCGGTCAGACCACCTCCAAAGCAGTGGTCCGACCGCGACATTACAACCCTGGCGAAAGCGCCATGGTCTGACCGCTAGCACCGCCACGTCACCACCGGCGTGGTGGTCCCGGTGGTCATAATCCATCAGGGCAGCGCTGCATGCAGCGCTGCCCTGGGGATTACGAGTCCCCTCACCGCTGCCGGTTACATGGCATTTTCACCGCCATGTAATTGCTGGCATAGGAAGTGCAGAAGGCCCCACGTCCAGCCCCATCATGCATTTCATTGTCTGCTGCACCCGACGCACTGCAACATTGCCACCGGCTCTATTATAAGCCGGCGTCAATGTTGTGGGTTGTTTCCTGCTGGGCCAGTGGGTAGAAACTCTGTTTCTGCCTGCCGAACTAGCGGGAAACTCGTAATAGCCCTTGCGGTCGGGTCACTGCACTGTCGGTTTTCTGACTGTAAGGCTTCAGTGTACGGGCTTTTCTGTCTGCCGAAGTCCTAATGAGGGCCTTAATGTATTTTACTCTGTGCTTGTTACAGAGGTTCCCCTGCTCTTCTGGACAGTTCGATGGTATCCTTCATCCTGGAAAGATCTGTGGGAACGAAAATCCAACTATCACTTAGGTTTTCAGCCTGTAACCAGGCCTTGCAGGGATGCATATCCTTCACCATTCTGGGCACTCAGCTCTAGAATGCACTGCCGCTGCAACTTGAAAATACATCTTCTCAGTTAGTTCCTCTCATAGTACTCCTTGCACCAAGACACTCCTGTGAATGTGTATTGTATAAAGAAAGAAATACATGAGTAAATACATTAAAAAAAAAATAATTAGCACATGATTGATAATAAATGAATATGATTCTAAAACAGGGCACAAGGATTGTACATGCATTAATTGTGAACACTGGGACAGAGGTCCTCTGCAGCCCCTTGTTAATGACATCTACAAAGAGGACCTGGGACTCCATGTCGCAAGTCCCTCCGCTTCTTTGGAACCAGCCATTGAGAGATGCATCTTCAATGCAGGGCTTTGTATTGCAAGCCCCTCATGAGGCATTCTTGATGACAATCCAGGACCTCGCGTTGCAGCCTTGCAGCTCCTAGAAAAAAACTGCTGCGTGACATATCCGCAACATAGGACTCTTTGTCACTCCACAACTAGGTTTTAAGGTACTCTTGTTTAGCGGGTCCAACTGGGTCTCTGTAGACAGCCTACGCGCCACTGCAATAGGTCTGAACTATGACTGTCCTAGTCCGGCGTGATCAGATAACTGCAGTTGGTGCATTCTTTTAAGCATTAGTTTTCACTTAAATATTTAAAATTGGATATCTCTGGTTCTACTAATTGGATTATTGTCATTATGGTGTGAATTATTTATTCATTTTTACTCTATTTTTCTAATATGGTGTAGGAATTTTCTTGTGTTGTGTTTTCACTTTATTACTGTTTGAAGTCCTGCATAAATACTTTACATATTACCTTTAAGTTAAACCTAACTGCTTTTGTTCCAGGCTACCAGAGGGTTAAGCAGCATTCGGGGTTTGCTTGGGTTTCACCCTGACAGAGATTGTAGTTGTTGCTTGAGTAGGGTCTCACCACCCCCATCCAATTTCCAACAGCAGATGTTCTTGATCATCTAAGGGTAACTCTAATGACATGAGTACCAATGGTAATTGTGATCCAACTTCTGTTCACACTCTTTCCGATGTTCATAACCATTGTTATAAGGCAATGCACAAAATGTTCTCAATCATTACAAACACAAAGGGGCTTACTGGAAGTACTGGGTTAATTTAGATGGGGAGGCTAGTAAGCATCTCCTTTGTAGTCAGCTTTGGCACCCCAAACATTGTAATACATTGTAGCAAGCCTGGGAGCTACTGTCATTAGACTACAGGATATGTGGTCAAATGTGGGTCATCTCCATGTTTGGGCACACTATGGGCACACTTTAGGTGTCCAAATTGAGCACCTGATCAGCAGCTTGGGGCTGGGCATCCCAGGGGTTCAAACTGTGCAAATTGAAACAAGATTTGGGAAAGCCAAGAGATCTGAATGTATTGTGCTAATGAATGTAAACACAGGCATTCACAAATGCAGTTTATATTTATTGCATACACAAATTCTTCTTAGCAAGCCTACCCTATTTGCATAATCAAAGCTGAGAAAAACATAGCAAAAATATTGCTTTCTTTGTAAAATTCATATGGAAGACAAAGGATCGATTGCATCAAACTTCATGATGATGGAGTGTAATTTAAGATGGAAAACACTGCCTCACGGATTCCACTGGAATCACTTTCTAGAAGTCAGAAGGATGTGCTACAAAGATAATAAGATAAGGGGAGAGGGTAATACTCCTCTGGGTGAAGCCAAAGCTCACTCTATATATATTTGTAGGTACTAGCAACAATATGTCCTGCAGAAAGTTGCAATGACAAGCCAGGCCTGAAAATACCGAGGTACCTCCAGCACCACCTAAAACATATCACGAATGGAACAACTGCACAATTGCTCGTGGACCTTTTCCTATAAAAGACAAATAGAAACAACATACATGTATAGAATTGAGTCCGCCCTCAGTCATTTCTGTCTGATACAGACTGAGTCTTAGCTCAGACAAGCCTGAGAAACCCGTCCCTTTGTAGTGCTGGCTTGATAGCACAATTGTCTGCAATGTATTTTTGTTGTCCATTCTTGCCGTCCGTCAAAGATTAATCTGGATCCACCCACTTATAAACAACATCAATATCGTCAATAATTAAAGCAAAAATAATAAATTATTGGCAGATTTGGGTAAGGTAGAACTTCATTGGTTATCTTCTGAAAGTGTACTCTTGCACAAATAGGAAAGGGCTATCGCACAAGACTGCGACTTTCTACTACAGGCTTTTACACTTCGTATTAAAGATGACGCACGCCCTCTGTAGACTCTCACTCTGACATTTCACAGTAGTACTGATACCAATGATCCTACACTGTTGTGCCAACACATAACTCCTCTATTGATTGCATAGCTAGCCTCATTATTTAGATCAGCTCATTTTAAAGAACAATTATACGTCTGACGTATTGATATCACAATATACTATGGCCTATTTGCGCTGCAGGCTGTGAGAGGGGACAGGTGGGGGGCAGGTATACTCTGGGGGTTTAGAGTGTGGGGTTCTGGAGAGAGGTAGAGAGTATTTTAAAATTCTATTTTAGAAGTGATGGCAGTTTATTGTGGGCTGTAAAATCCTCATACACTAACATATGTTAACTACACTGTCTACGCTATGTGCGGATTGTTTAAACATACCGTCAATATAACAAGAAAAAGATATTTAAAAAAATGACCTAGCATAATCAGACATACCTAACGTGTTTATCGGACATAGTTACTTACTTTTATTGATGATCAATATAAACTTTGAAATTATCTCATTTCAATGTCCTGTATGGTGGAATATGATGTGAACATATGGATTGCGCCTGCTCCTCCACATTACACATGGGGCATGGAAAATTAGTACACAAGCACAACATAAGGAATGTTTCCAATTTTATTACATAAAATGAGTGAAGGCAAAAAGTGTTGGAGTTTATTTGTAGATGAAATAACCTTCTGGTAGATCTTCTTCATTGAGATTTTTGCACTCACCTGACAAACTCCACTGACTAACTCCCTTGGCCATACAACACTATCAACAGAAAGCCATCCAATAATAATTGTACTGTCGGAAAGAGCATTGCACTTGATAGGAGGATACCTTTACGACTCAGGCATTTTAAACTAGAGTAATCACTTCTATCAGCCCCTGGTGGTAGGCTGGATATATGAAAATCAGTAACCAGTTTAAAAAGCTACCTGAAATTCTGATCCATATTCAACAAAGGGCAATTTACTACCTCGTCCATTCATTTTTTACATTTAGAATCATTAATAAAACTGCTATGTAATATCTGATTGTTGCATAACTAGCCTCATTATGACTTATGATTATGATTATGACTTTTACGAATCCTACAGGTCTGCATCATATCACACCAAACAAAAAAGCAAAACTTAGGCCCTCGTTATGACAATGGCGGTAAAAACTACCTACCTCTGCGGCTACCATCCGTTCACCGAATTATGACCACAACCGGATTTCCGCCACAAGAAGGGCAGAAATCCGGCTGTGGCCATACTGGCGGATGGTGGTAAGGTAGCGCTGCTACCACCAGACGCGCCACACCAGTAGACCGCTGCCAGCCGTATTATGACAAATAATACGACCTGGTTGTGTTCTGCTGGAGGGCGCTGCAGGCAGTAGCAGCGCCCCGTCCCCTACCGGAAGACCCCCCTGGATCCAGGTAAGTCGGGTTTCTGTCAGGGTAGGAGGGTGGGGGGTGTTGTGTGTGTGGGGGGTGTGAGTGCATGTATGTGTGAGTGTGTGTGTGAATGCGAGTGTGTGTTTAGTGTTGTTTTCATGCATGTATGAATGTGTGTGAGTGCGTGTATTTATGTGTGTGAGTGCGTGTAAGTTTGGATGTGTGCAGATGTGTGCGTAAATGAAGGAATGCATGCGTGTATGCATGCATGTATGTACGTGTGGATGAGTGTTTGCGTGTGGTGTGTGTGTATGAGGGGAGCGTGGATGGTTGGGGGGAAAGGGGAGCTGTCTGGGGAGGTTTGAGGGGGAGGGGGCCTTCTATCAGTGGAATTCCCTGTCACTGATAGGGCCTACCACCATGGTTTTCGTGGTGGTATGAACGCCGCTGAAACCATGGTGGTAGGAAGGGTCATGATATCTCCAGCCCGGCAGCTGCTACCGCCATGGCGGTCAGAGTGGTACATTGGCAGATTAGCTTCAGCCAACCCGCCAATGTCATAATGTGGAGGTAAGTACCACCAGCCTGTTGGCAGTACTACCGCCACATTAGCTCAGACCGCCGGGGGCATAATGACCCCCTTAATATCTTGAATGTGGCATTTTATGGTGGGTCACCAATGTTCTTCAAGTTATTCGGCTTATCTTGAGGGAACTAAATGTCTTGAATAGAAAATTAAAAATAGAAGTAAATACATATTTCTATGTTTCTAAGTCAGAGTGGTGAGTTGTTTAAAATAAGATTGCCCTAAAAAATGAACTGTATCTATAATGTTTGTCAAAATGGCTTAGCTTGTAGTAGAAGTGATAATACAGATATAACTAAATTCTAAATGTGTTAATTATTACCTTGTGTTGGATTGATCAGCACTGTCCACACACTCCAAGCAAAACTTAGAGATAATGGTCCAAGCTTAGCCACCCGCTCAGTGGTTATGAAACTGCAAACAAGTCAATCTTTGATGCATTTGTTTCTTGATTAACCTATTACCAGTGGTAGCTCATAGAAGTGACAGCAGCACAAGCAAATATATTCAAAAACAATTTCAGGCTATACAAATTCCACAGAGGTTACTGAGAGCTAAATTGGCTTTGTGACTTTAACAACAAAACTACAGTAGCCTTATAAAAAAAATGCTGATCACACGAGGCCCAGGGGAAAAATATTCTCATTTCATGAAAGCTTCAATTGCAATCACAGCAAAAGTTGATATCTCGCTTCCATTATCTTAGTCCTTCAGAGTGAAGCAATCAACGCTAATGATGATAAGTGCAACCTACCTTTCATGCGGCAGATAGCAGCAATCTCCAGACCAGTTATTAGAAAATACTTTCCATTCGGCCAATAAGGCTGTTTTGAGAAACTGAAGGACCTGCAAGCCAAGACAATTTATTTCAAGCATTTAACCTTCACAGAGAACATTTCAGCTGCCGGATGATTTTCAAAGTGGCTTCTCTAATCATAATAGATAAAACAATCATATTTTATATGGCAGTACTTTTATAAAAAATAGGATGTTTTCTACTTCCTGGTGAATCAGAGACCTGGAGGTATAGTTTTAGGTAATGGTACAGGTCTGCTGTTTGCAAACGTAACGATAGCGCCCTAGTGTTATTGTTGGGTGGTCCTGGCCAACATATACATAACTGTGGGCAAGTAAGCACATTCGTTCTGCCTGTAATGCACAATAGAAAGTGATAGCAATGGTAACCTGCATGGGAAACAATGACCCTACTATACACCATGGTACAACTGCCTGATTTTTTATTTCATTACTGCAGAAAATACTCTATCCCAAGTAAACATACAGACTTTGGACTTTGGCCATGTTGGGCACAGCGGTGGCATAGTAACCGTAATAAGACTTGGGGGGGTGGGAGTTTAGTTTCAGATTTCTAAACAATTACGCTGGTATATATTCAGGCGCGGCTCCTCTGTTTGGGTGGAGGAGCGTCGCCCCGCCCCCGCCAGCTGCAACCACTGCAAATCCTTTTACAAGAAAAGGATAATAAACTCTGTTTATTATCCTTTCCATCTGAAAGGGGTGTAGCATTGGGGTCGATGAGCAGATGGGAGTGCACTGTGCACTCCCCTCAGAGCGCATGTATGTTTGGCCGGTGTCTCGAGCTGGCCAAACACACATGTGCACAGGGCTCTCTCCAGCCCAGCAACACGGTTGCTGGGCTGCAGAGAGTCTGCACAGGCTCCCAGTCTGTGTGGGAGCGCTCTGGCTGGGCGCTCCCAGCCAATCCAGACACTGCTCTGAGCAGCGTCAGGATTGGCGCTGGGCGGGCTGGGCCTGCAGCAGCGATGGGAGAGGAGCGGCGCAGGAGCAAATCAGGCAAGTCATTTTTTATAATTTTCTCCCGCGCTCCTCCGAACCCCCCACCCAAGAGCCCCCCACCTCCTCCCACCCCACCCCGACAAAGCCCCGCGAGCCGCTCCTGCATATAATGTTAAAATGCATCAATTCGACAAGCAGGGCACATGAGGGGCGAAAGGGGCAGTGGAAAGGGAGACAAACGTGGATTGGTATAAGTACTAAAGGCGAGAAAACACAATATTTTGTAAAATAGCCAATAATTTTAAAGACTTTAAAAGCAGAGAGGGAGAGAGTGTGTGTGCACTTTTGTCTGTGTGTATATAATAATTCCTTCTCAAATTTGGTAGGCACCTGATTTACTTAAAGCACCGGTACTATTTTCTAGGAAATACATTTATTACGGGGAGTGCAACATCCCAAACACCCGAAGCTATGTCCCTGGGTAAAAAATGTGCAAGTGCAGGTTTTTTGGAGAGCTCAATGCAGACAGACCTGCGGATTCAAAAAGAGTTGAAAGTTAGGGCAGACGTTACTTCAGCCCTTCATTGGTAGCCATGCCTGATATATGCTTTAAATAGCATGACGGGATACATTTGGGAGCCTACCACTGGTGCTGCATGTGCAGTAGCACCACAACCCAAAGCCGTGTGGTCCCATTGAACCCTGATAATTGCTGTCTTTTACTACCCCAATAGCAAAGGGGTCCTTTTCCTTGCACAGGGCCCATGGCATCATTGCTACTGGGTACTGAGGCCCATATTTATACTTTTTTAGCCTCGCATTTGCGTCATTTTTCTACGCAAAAGCGGCACAAACGTAAAAAATACAATTGTATTTTGTAAGTTTGCGCCGCTTTTGCATCAAAAAGCAGCGCAAATGCGGCGCTAAAAATGTATAAATATGGGCTTGAGTCTTTTCACACTCCAGAAGAGCAAATGACACAATTTTAGAACAAGCACAAATAATTCATATTTTGGGGCTGTATCGGGTCAGCTGCTGTGGCTCTGCGTTGATGGAGTGCCTGTTTTTACGCTTGCAATTTCTTAGGGTGCATTCATTTTACCTGACATTCCTACCAATCAGTTCATTATTAGGCCTGGGTGGATCTCATGGAGTTCCACTCTGTGGAATTCTGCAGAGTTGATTTAAAACTCCATGGAATTCCTCAGAGGCAGAGTTCCATGAGCTGCGGAGTGGCACCCTGTCCTGAATGCGCCTGATCTCGGAAGCACTAAGCAGGGTCAGCCCAGCTAACCAGGCCCGATCCTGCTTGGCGCTCCCATGATCGGGCGCATTCAGGAGATGGCCGTAGGCAGCAAAAGCTACCATTTCAGGCTTCTTGTGCACTGGCCTGCCCCTTGTGTACTGCATACAGGGCAGGCTGGTGCACAAGAGGCCTGAAACAACAGCTGCTGTTTCAGGCCTGGGGCCTTAGGCAGCAAAAGCTGCTGCTTCAGGCTTCTTGTGCACCAGTGTGCACAAAAGAAAAAGAAATGAGGCCTCACCTGGGTCCTCATTGCCAGCGGCCTGGTGCCCTGCCTCCCTCTGCCCCCTGCTCCCGGGCCCGGCCCGTGCTGCAGGCGGAGGAAGGCCTGGAATGATCCTCCTGGATCTGGAGCTGGCGGGGGCAGGTCTAGCTTTATTTTCATCAGGATGAGACTCCACACTGCAGCCCAAATCTGCATTTGTGTGGCCCTTCACTGGGCTTCATTGCGCACCCGGTGAGCTCCGCTCCGCTGGTGGGGCAAGCGGAGTTTTTGGGCAAACTCTGTGCTCCAATCAAAGTGCGAAGTTCCAATAACTCCGTTAGCTATGCCAGCGCCCACCCTATTCATTATCGTCAAACAGCTGGGCATGGAACAGGAAGAGGCAAACACTGCTCACTGTTTCAAAGCTGTGCCGTCTGAAAGTCCTGCTTTAAATTGGAGAAATAGGGGAATAAATAAATGCACTTTGGACAGTGCAAGCACATAGAGTCACACAGCTCTGCACTGAGCTTGAGCAGTTTAGCATCATACGGCGCCTGATAATGGAACAATATAAATATTCTATACTCAGTGGTGGTTGGTGATTACAAAATGTGGTGGGGTGGAAGACCATAATCAGAATTGCACTATACAAGTGAACAGGGCGAGCAAATCTGATGCCTGATCTTCTCAAGGCGGGATTGGCTGGGGAGAGACAGTAAACACTGATGTTCATTTTTGACCAGCTCAATAGTTTTCTTGTTATCTACCTTGAGAGAATGAAAGGCTGAGTGGTGCACCCAAGTTCAAACCACGCGGTCAACGACGGATCATCAGCCTTGTCAGAAGGCTTAGTTGGTGCATTAGTCCATTGAGCCTGCCGACCCAGCTAAGAGGCAAAAGGCCTGTTACTGACCCGATCCCCTTCAAACCTTGACCAGTGGTACCAGCGTATGTTCAGCACAGTTTCTCAACTCACATTTATTTATCCACCCATACACTCTTATTTCCCATCAGAACCGTAGACTCCAATCCACACACACCATTCTGCCATTCACTCGCTCATACTCATTCATACACTCAATCATACATTTTCATCACATTCCCTCACTCACAGCTTTCATCTTCCCTCCTTATCATTCCCAGAGGCATCCACCCAGCTACTCACTTAAGATCATTCACCTACCTGCATTCAACAATTCATTTACTTTCTCCCGCCTTACACCATGCACCTACCCACTTATATTCACCCATCAGCATAATGCTTCCCACTGTCGTTCACCCAATTCATATAACCAATATCACATTTACCTATTGTAGGAGGCTGGACTGGCTTGTAGTGAGTACCAAGGGGTACTTGCACCTTGCACCAGGCCCAGTTATCCCTTATTAGTGTATAGGGTGTCTAGCAGCTTAGGCTGATAGATAATGGTAGTTTAGCAGAGCAGCTTAGGCTGAACTAGGAGACGTGTGAAGCTACTACAGTACCACTTAGTGTCATATGCACAATATCATAAGAAAACACTATACACAGTTATACTAAAAATAAAGGTACTTTATTTTTATGACAATATGCCAAAGTATCTTAGAGTGTACCCTCAGTGAGAGGATAGGAAATATACACAAGATATATATACACAATAGCAAAAATATGCAGTATAGTCTTAGAAAACAGTGCAAACAATGTATAGTTACAATAGGATGCAATGGGGAAACATAGGGATAGGGGCAACACAAACCATATACTCCAGAAGTGGAATGCGAACCACGAATGGACCCCAAACCTATGTGACCTTGTAGAGGGTCGCTGGGACTATTAGAAAATAGTGAGAGTTAGGAAAATAACCCTCCCCAAGACCCTGAAAAGTGAGTGCAAAGTGCACTAAAGTTCCCCTAAGGACAAAAGAGTCGTGTTAGAGGAATAATGCAGGAAAGACACAAACCAGCAATGCAACAACTGTGGATTTCCAATCTAGGGTACCTGTGGAACAAGGGGACCAAGTCCAAAAGTCACAAGCAAGTCGGAGATGGGCAGATGCCCAGGAAATGCCAGCTGCGGGTGCAAAGAAGCTTCGACTGGACAGAAGAAGCTGAGGTTTCTGCAGGAACGAAAAGGGGTAGAGACTTCCCCTTTGGTGGACGGATCCCTCTTGCCTTGGAGAGTTGTGCAAAAGTATTTTCCCGCCGGAAGGACGCCAACAAGCCTTGCTACACGCAAATCGTGCGTTTGGCGTTTTTGGACGCTGCTGGGGCCCAGGGGGGCCCAGGAGGTCGCAAACTGGACCTGCAGAGAGAGGGAACGTCGAGCAAGACATAGAGCCCTCACTGAAGCAGGTAGCACCCAGAGAAGTGCCAGAAACAGGCACTACAAGGATGCGTGAAACGGTGCTCACCGAAGTTGCACAAAGGAGTCCCACGTCGCCGGAGACCAACTTAGAAAGTCGTGCAATGCAGGTTAGAGTGCCATGGACCCAGGCTTGGCTGTGCACGAAGGATTTCCGCCGGAAGTGCACAGGGGCCGGAGTAGCTGCAAAGTCGCGGTTCCCAGCAATGCAGCCCAGCGAGGTGAGGCAAGGACTTACCTCCACCAAACTTGGGCTGAAGAGTCACTGGACTGTGGGGGTCACTTGGACAGCGTCGCTGGATTCGAGGGACCTCGCTCGTCGTGCTGAGAGGAGACCCAAGGGACCGGTAATGCAGCTTTTTGGTGCCTGCGGTTGCAGGGGGAAGATTCCGTCGACCCACGGGAGATTTCTTCGGAGCTTCTGGTGCAGAGAGGAGGCAGACTACCCCCACAGCATGCACAAGCAGGAAAACAGTCGAGAAGGCGGCAGGATCAGCGTTACAGAGTTGCAGTAGTCGTCTTTGCTACTATGTTGCAGGTTTGCAGGCTTCCAGCGCGGTCAGCGGTCGATTCCTTATCAGAAGGTGAAGAGGGAGATGCAGAGGAACTCGGCTGAGCTCATGCATTCGTTATCTAAAGTTTCCCCAGAGACAGAGACCCTAAATAGCCAGAAAAGAGGGTTTGGCTACCTAGGAGAGAGGAAAGGCTACTAACACCTGAAGGAGCCTATCACAAGGAGTCTCTGACGTCACCTGGTGGCACTGGCCACTCAGAGCAGTCCAGTGTGCCAGCAGCACCTCTGTTTCCAAGATGGCAGAGGTCTGGAGCACACTGGAGGAGCTCTGGACACCTCCCAGGGGAGGTGCAGGTCAGGGGAGTGGTCACTCCCCTTTCCTTTGTCCAGTTTCGCGCCAGAGCAGGGGCTAAGGGGTCCCTGAACCGGTGTAGACTGGCTTATGCAGAATTGGGCACATCTGTGCCCAACAAAGCATTTCCAGAGGCTGGGGGAGGCTACTCCTCCCCTGCCTTCACACCATTTTCCAAAGGGAGAGGGTGTCACACCCTCTCTCAGAGGAAGTTCTTTGTTCTGCCATCCTGGGCCAGGCCTGGCTGGACCCCAGGAGGGCAGCTGCCTGTCTGAGGGGTTGGCAGCAGCAGCAGCTGCAGTGAAACCCCAGGAAGGGCAGTCTGGCAGTACCAGGGTCTGTGCTACAGACCACTGGGATCATGGAATTGTACAAACAATGCCAGGATGGCATAGAGGGGGCAATTCCATGATCATAGACATGTTACATGGCCATATTCGGAGTTACCATGGTGAAGCTACATATAGGTAGTGACCTATATGTAGTGCACGCGTGTAATGGTGTCCCCGCACTCACAAAGTTCAGTGAATTGGCTCTGAACAATGTGGGGGCACCTTGGCTAGTGCCAGGGTGCCCTCACACTAAGTAACTTTGCACCTAACCTTTACCAGGTAAAGGTAAGACATATAGGTGACTTATAAGTTACTTAAGTGCAGTTTAAATTGGCTGTGAAATAACTTGGACGTTATTTCACTCAGGCTGCAGTGGCAGGCCTGTGTAAGAATTGTCAGAGCTCCCTATGGGTGGCAAAAGAAATGCTGCAGCCCATAGGGATCTCCTGGAACCCCAATACCCTGGGTACCTCAGTACCATATACTAGGGAATTATAAGGGTGTTCCAGTAAGCCAATGTAAATTGGTAAAAATGGTCACTAGCCTGTCAGTGACAATTTGGAAAGAAATGAGAGAGCATAACCACTGAGGTTCTGATTAGCAGAGCCTCAGTGAGCCAGTTAGTCACTACACAGGTAACACATTCAGGCACACTTATGAGCACTGGGGCCCTGGGTTACCAGGGTCCCAGTGACACATACAACTAAAACAACATATATACAGTGAAAAATGGGGGTAACATGCCAGGCAAGATGGTACTTTCCTACACAACCCCCCCCCAAACGAAGGACAATAAGACTAGCCATTACCTGATGAGTCTTCATTGTCTAAGTGGAAATATCTGGAGAGTCCATCTGCATTGGAGTGGCTACTCCCAGGTCTATGTTCCACTGTATAGTCCATTCCCTGTAGGGATATGGACCACCTCTACAATTTAGGATTTTCACCTTTCATTTGTTTTAGCCAAAGTAGAGGTTTGTGGTCTGTCTGAACAATGAAGTGAGTGCCAAACAGGTATGGCCTCAACTTCTTCAGAGCCCAGACCACAGCAAAGGCCTCCCTCTCAATGGCAGACCAACGCTTTTCTCTAGGGGTCAACCTTCTACTAATAAAAGCAACAGGTTGATCCTGGCCCTCAGAATTAAGTTGTGATAGGACTGCCCCTACTCCTAATTCAGATGCATCAGTTTGGACATAGAATTTTTTAGAGTAACAAGGGCTTTTCAGGACAGGTGCAGAGCACATGGCCTGCTTCAGCTCCTCAAAAGCTTTCTGACAGCTTGCTGTCCATAATACCTTTTTAGGCATTTTCTTGGATGTGAGGTCATTAAGAGGGGCTGCAATGGAGCCATAGTTCTTAATGAACCTCCTGTAATACCCAGTGAGGCCTAGGAAGGCTCTCACCTGAGTCTGAGTGGTAGGGGGAACCCAATCAATAATAGTTTGGATTTTCCCCTGAAGTGGTGCAATCTGTTCCCCACCAACAAGGTGTCCCAGATAAACCACCTTACCCTGCCCTATCTGGCACTTTGAAGCCTTGATAGTGAGGCCTGCCTTTTGCAGGGCCTCCAAAACTTTCCATAGGTGGACCAGGTGATCATCCCAGCTGGAGCTAAAGACAGCTATATCGTCCAAATATGCTGCACTGAAAGCTTCCAGCCCTTGCAGGACTGTGTTCACCAACCTCTGAAAAGTGGCAGGTGCATTTTTCAAACCAAAAGGCATTACAGTAAACTGGTAATGTCCTCCAATGGTAGAAAATGCAGTCTTAGGTTTAGCATCTTCTGACAATTTGATCTGCCAATACCCTGCAGTCAAATCAAAAGTGCTTAGATACTTGGCAGATGCCAGTGTATCTATGAGCTCATCTGCCCTGGGTATAGGGTGAGCATCCGTTTTGGTTACCAAGTTGAGACCTCTATAGTCTACACAAAACCGCATTTCTTTCTTTCCATCTTTAGAATTGGGTTTTGGTACCAGTACCACAGGAGAAGCCCATGGACTGTCAGAGTGCTCAACCACTCCTAGTTCCAACATTTTCTGAACTTCTTGCTTTATGCAGTCCCTGACATGGTCAGGCTGCCTATAGATCTTACTTTTGACAGGTAAACTGTCTCCAGTATCTATAGTGTGCTCACACCACGAATTGGTGCCTGGCACAATAGAGAAGAGTTCTGAAAATTGTCCTAGGAGATTTATGCAATTATCTTTCTGCTCAGCAGTAAGACAATCAGCCAAAACTACCCCTTCCACAAGAGCATCTTGTTCTGTGGAAGAGAAGAGATCAGGTAGAGGATCACTGTCTTCTTCCTGTCCCTCATCTGTTGCCATGAGCAGGGTGAGATCAGCCCTGTCATAGTAGGGTTTCAGGCGGTTGACATGGAGCACCCTAAGGGGACTCCTGGCAGTGCCTAAGTCAACCAAGTAGGTGACTTCACCCTTCTTTTCAACAATTGTGTGGGGTCCACTCCATTTATCTTGGAGTGCTCTTGGGGCCACAGGCTCCAAGACCCACACTTTCTGCCCTGGTTGGTACTGAACCAAAACAGCCTTCTGATCATGCCATTGCTTCTGGAGCTCTTGGCTGGCCTGAAGGTTTTTACTGGCCTTTTTCATGTACTCAGCCATCCTTGATCTGAGGCCAAGTACATAATCCACAATATCCTGCTTAGGAGCTTTTAAAGGTTGTTCCCAACCCTCCTTTACAAGTGTGAGTGGACCCCTAACAGGGTGTCCAAAAAGAAGTTCAAAGGGGCTGAAGCCCACTCCTTTCTGGGGTACCTCCCTGTAGGCAAAAAGGAGGCATGGTAGAAGGATATCCCATCTCCTGCGGAGTTTTTCAGGGAGTCCCATAATCATGCCTTTGAGAGTTTTATTAAATCTCTCCACCAGTCCATTTGTTTGTGGATGATAGGGTGTTGTGAACTTGTACGTTACACCACACTCCTTCCACATGGCCTTTAAGTATGCAGACATGAAATTGCTTCCCCTGTCTGATACCACTTCCTTTGGGAAGCCCACTCTGGAAAATATTCCCAGGAGGGCCTTTGCCACTGCAGGTGCTGTAGTGGTCCTTAAAGGAATAGCTTCAGGATATCTTGTGGCATGGTCCACTACCACTAAGATAAACCTATTGCCTGAAGCAGTAGGAGGGTCAAGGGGGCCAACTATGTCAACCCCTACCCTTTCAAAGGGAACCCCAACCACAGGTAGTGGGATAAGGGGTGCCTTTGGAGTGCCACCTGTCTTGCCACTGGCTTGACAGGTTTCACAGGACTTACAAAATTCCTTTGTGTCCTCAGACATCCTAGGCCAATGAAACAATGGTACCAATCTGTCCCAAGTTTTCATTTGACCCAGGTGCCCAGCTAAGGGAATGTCATGTGCCAGTGTTAGGAGGAACTTTCTGTACTCCTGAGGAATCACTAATCTCCTGGCAGCTCCAGGTTTAGGATCCCTATGCTCAGAGTACAAGAGGTTGTCCTCCCAGTAAACTCTGTGAGAGTCACTGACATCCCCATTAGCCTGTTTGACAGCTTGCTGTCTGAGACCCTCTAATGCAGGACAGGTTTGCTGTGCCACACTCAGCTCCTCCCTGGCAGGCCCCCCTTCACCCAAAAGCTCAGCAGTGTCTGCTTCCAGCTCCTCTGGTGTAGGTTCTGCACAGGGAGGGAATTCTTCTTCCTCAGAAGTAGAATCCACTGTAGAGGGAGGGATAGTAGGAAGTGGTTTGCTTCTACTAGCCCTAGCTTTAGGGAGCACTTGGTCCATTGTTCCAGGATCCAAGCTTCCCTGTCCTTTTTGCTTTTTGGCCTGAGCCCTTGTCAAAGCAAAAATATGCCCTGGAATGCCCAGCATTGCTGCATGGGCCTCCAACTCCACATCTGACCAAGCTGATGTCTCCAAATCATTCCCTAATAGACAGTCTACAGGTAAATCTGAAGCTACCACAACTTTCTTTGGACCAGTTACCCCCCCCCAGTTGAGATTTACAACAGCCATGGGGTGGCTTTGTGTTATGTTGTGAGCATCGGTTACTTGGTACTGGTGTCCAAGTATGTGTTGTTCAGGGTGCACCAGTTTCTCAATCACCATTGTGACACTGGCACCTGTGTCCCTGTAGGCCTGGACCTCAACACCATTTATTAGGGTTAGTTGCTTGTACTTCTCCAAGTTATGGGGGCAAGCAACCAAAGTGGCTAAATCAATAGCCCCTTCAGAGACTAAAGTAGCCTCTGTGGTCTCCCTAATCAGACCAACCCCAACTAAATTACCAAAAGTGAGCCCAGCTACTCCCTTGGATTGGCTATTAGTAGGTTTGCTCCCACCACCACTGCTATTAGTAGGGACACTAGGTGTAGCAGTAGGGGTTGTAGTGGTAGGAGCTGTGGTGCCTTTCTTTGGACAACTGGGATCTGTTGTCCAATGGCCTTTTATTTTACATAAATAGCACCATGGTTTCTTTTCCTTGTTCTGATTAAAGGATGATTTGGGCCCACCACCCCCACCAGAGTGTTTTTGTGGGCCTGATGAAGACTCATTTTTAGATTTGTCCCCACCCTTGTCAGAAGACTTACCATCCTTCTTTTTGTTGCCATCTTTGTCACCCCCTGTATGAACTTTTCAGTTCACTCTTGTTCTGACCCATTTGTCTGCCTTCTTTCCCAATTCTTGGGGAGAGGTCAGATCAGAGTCCACCAAGTACTGGTGCAACAAATCAGACACACAATTATTAAGAATATGCTCTCTCAGGATTAAGTTATACAGGCTGTCATAATCAGTAACTTTACTGCCATGTAACCACCCCTCCAAGGCCTTCACTGCCTGGTCAATGAAATCAACCCAGTCTTGTGAAGACTCCTTTTTGGTCTCTCTGAACTTTATCCTGTACTGTTCAGTGGTTAAGCCATAACCATCCAGGAGTGCATTCTTAAGAACTTGGAAATTATTAGCATCATTTTCTTTTACAGTAAGGAGCCTATCCCTACCTTTTCCAGTAAATGATAGCCATAGGATAGCAGCCCACTGCTTTTGAGGGACATCCTGTACAGCACAGGCCCTCTCAAGTGCAGCAAACCACTTGTTAATGTCATCCCCCTCCTTATAAGGGGGAACTATCTTGTGCAGATTCCTGGAATCATGCTCTTTTGCAGGATGACTATGGGGAATACTGCTGCTGCCACCATGGGTTTCTAAACCCAACTTCTGTCTTTCCCTCTCTATTTCTAAAGACTGTCTATCCAAATCCAGCTGTTGCTTCTTGAGCTTCAGTCTGGTTTGTTCCACTCTCAATCTATTGAGCTCCCTTTCTAACAATCTGTCATCAGGGTGGGTGGGAGGGACATTTCTAGATACAGAGGTATGATGGGAATGAACAGAAGGAGACCTGTCCCTTACAGAGGGCACCCTAACAGCTTGGCTACCAGTATAATGTGAGAGCACACCATTGGTATGGTGTGATTCAACCTCTGTACCAACTATGCTAGACTGTCTAGTAATGGGCAGGCTGAGAAGTTTCTTTCCTGAACCTTTTCCTGGGGGAGTCCCTGGATCAGATTGAGAACCATTAGCTACTTTTTCTACAGATTGGGCACTTATGGCCTTATCCTGTACTCTAAGCATATTAATTAACAGTTCTAAGGAAGGATTCTTCCCTACACTCAAACCTCTCTCTATGCAGAGACTCCTTGCTCCTTTCCAGCTAAGGTGATCATATGCAAGTTTGGACAGTTCAACATTTTTTCCGGTGCCAGACATTTTTTTAGAGAGAGTTAAAGTGATAGAAAAAGAGAAAAAACTTTTTAAACTTTTAAGAACTTTTTGAAAGTTTAGAAGTACTTTTCAGCACTTAGAAAAGAGTGAAAAGAGGAAATGCAAAACTTTTTGGCTATGTGTATATACACTGACCTTGTTTTGTATATTTTTCTCTTATGAAAAGTACAATGACAAGAGTGGTAAGTAGTCTCAAGCACTTATCCCACCACTGCACAACCAATGTAGGAGGCTGGACTGGCTTGTAGTGAGTACCAAGGGGTACTTGCACCTTGCACCAGGCCCAGTTATCCCTTATTAGTGTATAGGGTGTCTAGCAGCTTAGGCTGATAGATAATGGTAGCTTAGCAGAGCAGCTTAGGCTGAACTAGGAGACGTGTGAAGCTACTACAGTACCACTTAGTGTCATATGCACAATATCATAAGAAAACACAATACACAGTTATACTAAAAATAAAGGTACTTTATTTTTATGACAATATGCCAAAGTATCTTAGAGTGTACCCTCAGTGAAAGGATAGGAAATATACACAAGATATATATACACAATAGCAAAAATATGCCGTATAGTCTTTGAAAACAGTGCAAACAATGTATAGTTACAATAGGATGCAATGGGGAAACATAGGGATAGGGGCAACACAAACCATATACTCCAGAAGTGGAATGCGAACCACGAATGGACCCCAAACCTATGTGACCTTGTAGAGGGTCGCTGGGACTATTAGAAAATAGTGAGAGTTAGGAAAATAACCCTCCCCAAGACCCTGAAAAGTGAGTGCAAAGTGCACTAAAGTTCCCCTAAGGACAAAAGAGTCATGTTAGAGGAATAATGCAGGAAAGACACAAACCAGCAATGCAACAACTGTGGATTTCCAATCTAGGGTACCTGTGGAACAAGGGGACCAAGTCCAAAAGTCACAAGCAAGTCGGAGATGGGCAGATGCCCAGGAAATGCCAGCTGCGGGTGCAAAGAAGCTTCGACTGGACAGAAGAAGCTGAGGTTTCTGCAGGAACAAAAAGGGGTAGAGACTTCCCCTTTGATGGACGGATCCCTCTCGCCTTGGAGAGTCGTGCAGAAGTGTTTTCCCGCCGGAAGAATGCCAACAAGCCTTGCTACATGCAAATCGTGCGTTTGGCGTTTTTGGACGTTGCTGGGGCCCAGGAGGGACCAGGAGGTCGCAAATTGGACCTGCAGAGAGAAGGGACATCGAGCAAGACATAGAGCCCTCACTGAAGCAGGTAGCACCCGGAGAAGTGCCAGAAACAGGCACTACGAGGATGCGTGAAACGGTGCTCGCCAAAGTTGCACAAAGGAGTCCCACGTCGCCGGAGACCAACTTAGAAAGTCGTGCAATGCAGGTTAGAGTGCCGTGGACCCAGGCTTGGCTGTGCACGAAGGATTTCTGCCGGAAGTGCACAGGGGCCGGAGTAGCTGCAAAGTCGCGGTTCCCAGCAATGCAGCCCAGCGAGGTGAGGCAAGGACTTACCTCCACCAAACTTGGGCTGAAGAGTCACTGGACTGTGGGGGTCACTTGGACAGCGTCGCTGGATTCGAGGGACCTCGCTCGTTGTGCTGAGAGGAGACCCAAGGGACCGGTAATGCAGCTTTTTGGTGCCTGCGGTTGCAGGGGGAAGATTCCGTCGACCCACGGGAGATTTCTTCGGAGCTTCTGGTGCAGAGAGGAGGCAGACTACCCCCACAGCATGCACAAGCAGGAAAACAGTCGAGAAGGCGGCAGGATCAGCGTTACAGAGTTGCAGTAGTCGTCTTTGCTACTATGTTGCAGGTTTGCAGGCTTCCAGCGCGGTCAGCGGTCGATTCCTTATCAGAAGGTGAAGAGGGAGATGCAGAGGAACTCGGCTGAGCTCATGCATTCGTTATCTAAAGTTTCCCCAGAGACAGAGACCCTAAATAGCCAGAAAAGAGGGTTTGGCTACCTAGGAGAGAGGAAAGGCTACTAACACCTGAAGGAGCCTATCACAAGGAGTCTCTGACGTCACCTGGTGGCACTGGCCACTCAGAGCAGTCCAGTGTGCCAGCAGCACCTCTGTTTCCAAGATGGCAGAGGTCTGGAGCACACTGGAGGAGCTCTGGACACCTCCCAGGGGAGGTGCAGGTCAGGGGAGTGGTCACTCCCCTTTCCTTTGTCCAGTTTCGTGCCAGAGCAGGGGCTAAGGGGTCCCTGAACCGGTGTAGACTGGCTTATGCAGAATTGGGCACATCTGTGCCCAACAAAGCATTTCCAGAGGCTGGGGGAGGCTACTCCTCCCCTGCCTTCACACCATTTTCCAAAGGGAGAGGGTGTCACACACTCTCTCAGAGGAAGTTCTTTGTTCTGCCATTCTGGGCCAGGCCTGGCTGGACCCCAGGAGGGCAGCTGCCTGTCTGAGGGGTTGGCAGCAGCAGCAGCTGCAGTGAAACCCCAGGAAGGGCAGTCTGGCAGTACCAGGGTCTGTGCTACAGACCACTGGGATCATGGAATTGTACCAACAATGCCAGGATGGCATAGAGGGGGCAATTCCATGATCATAGACATGTTACATGGCCATATTCGGAGTTACCATGGTGAAACTACATATAGGTAGTGACCTATATGTAGTGCACGCGTGTAATGGTGTCCCCGCACTCACAAAGTTCAGTGAATTGGCTCTGAACAATGTGGGGGCACCTTGGCTAGTGCCAGGGTGCCCTCACACTAAGTAACTTTGCACCTAACCTTTACCAGGTAAAGGTTAGACATATAGGTGACTTATAAGTTACTTAAGTGCAGTGTAAAATGGCTGTGAAATAACGTGGACGTTATTTCACTCAGGCTGCAGTGGCAGGCCTGTGTAAGAATTGTCAGAGCTCCCTATGGGTGGCAAAAGAAATGCTGCAGCCCATAGGGATCTCCTGGAACCCCAATACCCTGGGTACCTCAGTACCATATACTAGGGAATTATAAGGGTGTTCCAGTAAGCCAATGTAAATTGGTAAAAATGGTCACTAGCCTGTCAGTGACAATTTGGAAAGAAATGAGAGAGCATAACCACTGAGGTTCTGATTAGCAGAGCCTCAGTGAGCCAGTTAGTCACTACACAGGTAACACATTCAGGCACACTTATGAGCACTGGGGCCCTGGGTTACCAGGGTCCCAGTGACACATACAACTAAAACAACATATATACAGTGAAAAATGGGGGTAACATGCCAGGCAAGATGGTACTTTCCTACACCTATCCAGTCAATGCCCACATTCTATGTCTCATACAGTCACACAAAAATACAAAACATCACTCATTGTGTAACCTGCAACTTCATTAATCACTTGGTGGCTTTGTTAGTGCTGTTCCATTCTTCCTGCAGACTACATCTAAATGTACCACCGAACAACAATAAGCACAAATTATCTGAAGGGGGGTTAAAACAACCCTGTTTAGTTATAACAGTAAAGGGTTTTGCACTGACTCTATTGGTACTGCAGAGGAGACATCACAGCAGTTAGAAAGGTAAAGAAAAAGAAACAAAAGTAAACAGATTTTTACTTCCCCCCCCCCAGCTTACTTGTGCAGTTTGTTGTGGAAGCTGCAGATCTAGTCATTTTGCATGAGAATCTTACGTTAGGCTACATTCATCAGGATTTGTTTTGCTTTATATAGTGCAAACATAACCTATCCTCTTCATCCCAGTCCTAACAGTGTGAGGAAGGCCCACCCACACAGGACAGACATTTTAGAAGCCTGTGTGAAGTTGAAAACTTCCTGCTAGTATTTCTACTATTGCTATGCACAACAGTGTAAAACTATTCTCCCTCTCTTGGAGGTCTTGTTTAGTTTCTGTCTCTGTGAATATATGAATTAAGGTAAGCCTGTGAGGCAGCATTTTGCACTGTGCAGGTTTTGGTGAAATTAAAGCACAGGCTGCCCTCAAGCACATGGATATTTGGTTCTGACTGAAGCTGACATAGGAATCAATGCATTTCAATAACCTGAAGCACATTTGGCCCCACAAGGATGAGGGAAAATATTAGATGTGAAAACCATGAAGGTTTATTGATAGGTTAGCAAGGTTACAAATTCAAATCATCGAATTAGTTGCAAATCATAACCAGTACATGAATGCATGAGCCAATATATTCCAAAGCAATTCAAAATCATAAATGCCAATTAAAACTGTTATAAAGTTGTCTCGAATAACAGAAAGCAGACTTAGGGCCAGATTTATATCTTGGCAAAGAGGGAACTCCATCGCAATGGTGGCGGAGTCCCCACCCCCCTCCCAGCAAAACTATGGACCCCTCCCAATTTGAATACTGGTGGACCATATTTTGAGGACGGTAGAGACTACTCTGTTTGTGCTATGGTCAAACTTCTCCAATGGCCTGACGGAGTAAGGGCTGTTGTAGCTTTGGCAATATGTTTGACCACCTAATTTAGATGGGAGGACATATAGGGGGTGATTCTAACCCCGGCGGTCTTAGACCGCCGGGGCCAGGGTCGGCGGGAGCACCGCCGACAGACCGGCGGTGCCCCGCAGGGCATTCTGACCGCGGCGCTTTGGCCGCGGTCAGTGCAGGAAAACCGGCGGTCTCCCGCCGGTTTTCCGCTGCCCGTTGGAATCCTCCAAGGCGGCGCAGCTTGCTGCGCCGCCGAGGGGATTCCGACCCCCCCTACCGCCATCCAGTTCCCGGCGGTCCGCCCGCCGGGAACCGGATGGCGGTAGGGGGGGTCGCGGGGCCCCTGGGGGCCCCTGCAGTGCCCATGCCACTGGCATGGGCACTGCAGGGGCCCCCGTAAGAGGGCCCCTAAATGTATTTCACTGTCTGCTGCGCAGACAGTGAAATACGCGACGGGTGCAACTGCACCCGTCGCACAGCTTCCACTCCGCCGGCTCGATTCCGAGCCGGCTTCATCGTGGAAGCCTCTTTCCCGCTGGGCTGGCGGGCGGCCTGAAGGCGGCCGCCCGCCAGCCCAGCGGGAATGTCAGAATTACCGCCGCGGTCTTTCGACCGCGGAACGGTAACCTGACGGCGGGACTTTGGCGGGCAGCCTCCGCCGCCCGCCAAGGTCAGGATGAGGGCCATAGTTGTTAGGAAAAACCTGGCGGTAAGAGGTATTGAAAAATGCTCAATGCCCCTCGCCATGAGAGGATACTCCCATAGCGAGGGGGCATTGTTTTTATGTTATTTTCAATAGGAAAATATGACTTTGGGATTTTCTGTTTGAAAATAAAAACATTGCAACTTTGACTAATGGCTCTGTCAGGATTGATTAACAGTGTAATGGCAGGAACCACCTTAACAGCGGTTCCGGTCAATTCTTAAAATGTCTGATGAGCTAGCAGACATTTGAAAATTTGGCAGCTGTAATTTACTCTGCTGCCCTAGTGTAACACAGGCTGTCCGCCAAAAAATAAATCAGGCCCACCAATTCTTATGAAGGTAAAATCCTACTCAATTAAGCTGGTGAAATGACGGAAAAGTAGGAGAGAAATCAGGAAGAAGGTGTCAGTCAGCATGATTAGCTTCGGAAAGGCAGCACACAGGAATCATGTAAAGTTTCATCTAACAATTGGGGAAGGAACCTTCTGAGCTCTAAGCATGCCTTGAAATAGGTAAAAGCATTCTTTTTTTACAGTTTGCTACATCTACACACAGTTTCCCTGACAGGGACCAATCAGATTATAGTACATGTTGACAAGGCAAGTTCATTATTTTCCCAAGTTAAAGCACAATGAAATCTCTTCCAAGCAATCTTCAGCTTCAGGATCTGCAACATAAGAAGATACACTCCTTCAAGATATTCTCTCCCACGTGCTCATTACTGGATACTCCAAGCATTGCATTAAGTTAAACATTCTCATGAGAAAATAACAACAAAAGAAACGTCATTCAAGGTAGCTAGTACAGCTTTCCTCCTGAAATGAAAAAGGAGATACACTGCAAGGAAAAACGTGGAAGACTAACTTTAGCCAGTCCAGTAAGCTGTCTATATTAGGTACAGTCAAGTAAAATGTGAAAAGTGCACAGTAAGTACACTTGTGTACTACGTGTTAATGGTGCTATGTATGCAAACTTTTATTTATGGAGAATCTCCTTTACCTATGTATTTTATATTTCTTTACGCTGTCTCGCTGTAGAGGATTTATTTTTCAGTGTGGCACTGATGATACACGCCCCCCCACCATGTGCTAAGCAAGAAGCGACAAGCGATACTGGAGAGTCTTGCCGTGCCATGTGGAAGCTCCATAACAGCGAGTATTCCCAGGTTAGGCAGTGAAGAGTCACAAGCGTGTGTAACCTAACTTAGTCTTCACTGACTCTTGACCTGCAAGTTCTCACAAGATTTTTAGATTTTTTTGCTGCACCGAAGCGTCACTATGTGGAGGATGACAACCAAAGACCAGAAACAGAAGAGGTTCTGATAATTGCAAGAAGAGTTCTGGAAACAATATTAAATCTATCACTAGTGCCTAGAACAAGCCTTCTGCAAAAAACAAGCCTTGCAGCATGACATAAAAGAAGACCAGGAGGGTCCAAATGAAAAGCATATTCAAGATCAGCAGCTGCAAGAACTTTTAAAACACATTAGTGAAGTCTTGGGTTTCTAAAATAAACCCCAAAATGAAAACAGTAATTTTACTCAATATCATGCCTCCAAAGTGGGTAACCTGATTTTCCATGATGCTTTAAAGGACATCGTAAAGATAAATCATCCTATCCAAGATTTTGCACTGAAAGGATATCCTTTGCAGAGTTTTGAAGAACATGGAATTGTTAGCCTGATTTCTCTATGATACAACTTTCAACACTTTGGGGGTCATGACGACCCTGGCGGAAGGCGGAGAACCGGCGGTAAGACCGCCAACAGGCTGGCGGTCTCCCCTCATGGAATTATGAACATGGCGGTTACCGCCATGGTCATCCGCCGGTTCTCCGTTCCGCCCACCAGGCTGGAGACCTGGGTCTCCAGCTCGGCGGCCGTCTCTATACCGCTGCTGTATTTTGACCCGGCTTACCGCCGTGGATTTCCTGCGGTTTGAACCGCCATGAAATCCATGGCGGTAAGCACTATCAGTGCCAGGGAATTCCTTCCCTGGCACTGATAGGTGTCTCCCCAACCCCCCACCCCCACCGACTCCCTCCCCTACACCCCCACCACCCCTGCCACCTCCCAAAGGTGGCAGGGCACCCCTCCACACCCCGACCCCCAACATCACAGAACTCACACACACACAACACACACGCAGGCACCACCAACACTCACACGCACACACCCCGACATACATGCCAACATCCACACACACAGTCAGACACGCACACCCACATTCAAACATACACGCACACATCCATACAGACATACCCACAGACACACACGCACTCATTCCCATACACATAACACCCCTGCAAGCATACACGCACTCACACACCCCCTCAACATACACACACGCACACCCCCATGCACGCACACAACACACAGCACCCCCCACCCGTTCCCCTAACGGACGATCGACTTACCTGGTCCGTCGATCCTCCGGGAGGGGACGGGAGCCATGGGGGCAGCTCCGCCGACACCACACCGCCAACAGAACACCGCCACGCCGAATCACAGGACGTGATTCGCTGGGCGGTGTTCTGTTGGCTTGGCAGTGGAGGTGGAGCAATCTCCACTTCCCCGCGTCCCGCCAGTATGGCTGTTGGCGGCTCTCCGTCCGTAAAGGGATGGAGAGCTGCCAACGGTCATAATAGGCCGAGCGGCAAACCGCCTGCACAGGCGGTCTTCCGCACTGCGGTCCCTCGGCGGTCTTGAAAAAAGACCGCAGAGGTCAAAGTGACCCCCTTTGTGTTGTGTGGCAGTGGTGGCAGGAACCTCAATAGCACTTCCTGGCTCTGCATGCATCACCTCCCTGTGCCTGGTCCTCCAAACAGGCTTGGCCTTGGGGACCCAGCTTTGCTGATGTAAGGCTATCAACTTCGCACTTCTGCCGCTCTCCTCCTCCTAGTACTTCTATCTTTTTCTTTTCCTCAGCACTCTATCTTCCTCTTTGACCTTTAGTCCTCTCACACTTGCTCCCTTACTCACTCACTCATACTTTCATTCCTTGCACAGGCGGCGGGCCCTAAACATTGAACAAAAAAGAAATGCCTGCGGGCCCGCCGCCCATGTCATGAGAACAGCGGGCCCAAAATAAATAAATTCTGCCCAAGTGGGCTGGGGGTATGTCTTTTTTAATCATAGGCCCCTGTGCACAGGACAAAAGCAGCCGGCCCGGGGGCATTTCTTTTTTTCTAAATGTACACAACCTACTGTGCACGCGCCGTGGGCCCTAAACATTTTTTAAAAAAGGGAAGTCCCTGGGCCCAGTGCCCATATCCTGTGTACAGTGGGCCCTTGAATAAATAAATGCCCCTCCTCCATGGGCTAGGGGGCATCTCTTGTGTAATTAGGCGACAGGCCCCGGGGGGGGGGGGTGGAATAATTCTTTTAGAGCCGGCCTCGCACACGACAAGGACAGCAGGCATGGGAGCATTTCTTTTCATTTTTTTAATGTATACATCCTGCTGCTGATGGGCAGCAGGCATTAAACATTTAAAAAAAAAAAAAATTGCCCTCAGTCCCGCTGCCCGTGTCCTGTGCGCAGCGGACCCCCCCCCAAAAAAATGCCCCCCTGGGGGCTGGGGCCGTAGGTATTTTTTTATGGCATGCCGCACACAAGACACAAGCAGCGGGCCTAGGGGCAGTTCTAATTTTCTAAATGTATTCAGCCTTCCACCCACTGTGCACGGGCGGTGGGCCCTGAACATTTAAAAAAAGAAAATGCTCCCAGACTCGCCATCCATGTCCTGGGCATGGCAGGCACCAGAATAAATAAATGCCCCCGTGACCTGGGTAGCATCCCTTGTGTAATAAAGTCCCTGCGCAGTCAGGATATAGGTGGCAGGCCCAGGGGGACAAATATTTATTTTAGGGCCCACCGCCCACAGGTCACAGGTGGTGGGCCTGTGGGTGTTTATTTAATTTTTTTAAATGTATTCAGCCTGCAGCTCACTGTGCACGGGCGGCAGGCCCTAAACATTTAACCGTGGAACTGTAGCACAAGCAGGTGTGAGGGTGCTCACAGAGTACAACATAGCCTTTCAGGATGTTTTGTTTTTATAATTCAGACAATGCAGCATACATGCTCAATGCTGTCCGTACTACTGTGAACACTTTGATGCCTATGCTTGGTTTGTTGAGTCTGAGATGCAACTTTTTTTTACCCAGATTCCCATGAAAATCTACAGAGGATCTGAACATGAGCCAGCAAAACTGTAATAAAGTTCAATTGAACATTGTGGCAGACAAATATCAGAACATTTTTAGTTTTATGGACTTATTCCAGAGTCACACACCAGTGACAATGAAGGTACATGATTATCTAGAGGACCTTCACATGAACCTCACAAACAATTCAGTCCACCTTCTAGAGTCACTGTAACTATTCCTAGAGAATTTTGCAGATACTAAATTGTCTCTGGCACAGAAAAAAAAATAACAGCATGGTTTAATGAAACTTTTGAAAACTCCTTTGAAAAGGTAGGTACATGAGGATAGGCCCAACCATGCCTGGATTCCATAAACAAGTACACATTTTCAATCCTGCATCACTTTGCATCCTACCCACGGACAAGAGTGCATATTCGTCCATCTCTAGTTTGAGTGAGATGCATGATCAGTAGCTTTGTGTCTACTTTGAACATGTAGGCCTGGAAGCAGTACAGGCATCAGTTTCAGGGGTAATCGACATTGACCTCTCTTGGCATCGAATGGATGACCAAATTACAGTCCTTTCACAGCTTTCAGCTCTGTATAAAGGCTGTGTGACTAGTTCTGCAGATGGTGAGAGGAGCAACAGCATCTACAAAATTATTTTGTCAGTGAGATGTCGGTCCCTCTCAGAACAATCAATCCGGCCATTATTGTTTTTACATTATTATCAAAAGCACAATATCAGGCTAGATTTGGGCTGCTCAGAAGAATTGTATATGAAAGTCCAAGATTAAAACATAAGGAGACAAGCATACAGGTTCCATGGTTATCATTACTTAACAGGTTTATGTCATATGTATAGACCTTGACCAAAAACAAATTGTCTCAATTGTAATTAAACATAAAAATAAGATCCCAGTGTTTGGTGCTTAAAGAATTGCAGAATAAATTGCCACAAAAATGCTGCAAAATTCTCATATTTGGCCGCAAAATGTTCTTATTTGTGCTGCAAAATTTGCCAATCGATGCTGCAATATCCCGGGGGTTTTGCCAGTATGAAGACACTGTCTGGCACAGCCGGTACCACTTACCTATGCCTAGTCCTCCAAGCAGGCCTGGTGGTTGCGGTCCCAGCTCCTTTACTGTAGTGAGGCTTCAAGCCTCACCCTCCTTATGCTCTCCTCCTCAGGCTCCTGGTACTTTTCTCTCTTTTATTTTTCACAGCACTGTTTATGCCTCTTTGACCTTTAGTCCTTTCACTCTTGCTCCCTTGCTCTCTCACTTATACTCTGCTTTCTTGCCCCTTTAACCCCTTTTCTTTTCATATTTCTGCTCCCACATTCACTTTTGTGCCCTTTTGGCAGCCGCTTTTTGACTTCTTTTGTCATCTGGTTGTGCTTCCCTTCGCCCCTCGCCCCTCGTCTCTCAAGTCTTTTTTCTACTTTTCCCCCAGTTTTGCTCCTCCTTTGCGCCCACTTCCTCCCTGCTTGCTCCAGCCCTGTCCACCACGTCCAGAACCTTTCTGCACCCACTCCTACTTAATTGCAGCTTCAGCACAGACACACATAATGGGCACACTACTGGCATGAGAAAGGCAAGCCTGTCCATGTTTGTTTGTGCAAGACTGTGCCTAGGACCAGGACCCTAGGTCCATCAAACACCCACCCCACCCCTGGACATTACTGTGCTGCAGCGCTCCTTACCCTTAACCTCTGAAATGCCTCACTGTACTAATGCCTGTCCTTTTGGCTGGTAGCAAAAGTGCATTCTCCTGCACCGACTGGCTTTTCTCTACACTACACTCCTCTGGCACTTACCCCTTCCCACACCTGCTAATAGTCTGACACACTCAGCCATGCCCCCCACACTATACCCATGCACAGCTCCCAAACGTTCCTCTGCTGCCTCTTCCTCACAATCCAGTAGCTTCCCAGATAGGCCATTGAATTCAGGGATCTCCTGCACAACCTCCTACCAGACCTGCTCTTTCTGATCGAAAGCTGGCTGAGCCTGACATCAGTCTCCGACATCCCTATGGGTATTTCCCCTTGGACACAGGATCATGAGGTAGGACATGGCCAACAGAGCTGACATCTCAGCCACTACACCATGGATGGCACCCTCATCTACTGTTTACCCAGGCCAAGTACCAACTTCAGTAGCATCGTCTCAGACTTCGTGACACCTTGAGTGCTCAAATCCAGCTCCTTCTTCCTTCTCACCAACCTCAGCTACTCAATGGAATTCACGGCGGCCCTAGCACAAACAACCTTTCGGAGGGTCCATTCATCCTTGAACTCATCCAGTGAGTGAACAACCCCCACCCGCACTACAAGACATCTCCTAGACCCTATCTTCACTAACTTCTATGATTGATATCGTGTTAGACAAGCCCATATCACTCACCTTGACCATTCACACCCTCTTCCACTTCAGCATGTCTACCCCTCACTATCATGCAACTGCCCCTGCCAAATCCGCCCAATGAAACTGTATTAGGATCCCAGAAGAAAAATGGACCTTGGAGTTCCTAGTCCACCATTCACAACACCACCATGACCTCTCATGATCCATCATCATTTAGGCTTCTCAGTCTCCTCTTGAGCAGACACCTTGGCGTTACTGGAGACTACCACAGCCAACTGAACCAGGCTGCAAGCAACTTGCTATACTGAAGAACTCAGACTTACTAAAAACCACTTCAAACAACTTGAACTCAGATGGAGACATACCCATGATGACACTGGCAAAAGCACCTACAAGCTAGCGGTCACATTCTACCATCAGGATATCAGATTCACCAAGTGATCAGTCATCATCAAGCACATTGAAAACAGTACAAATAGCATTAAATAAATCCTTGCCATTGTGTTGGATTTCACCACACCTGCAGTAAGCTCCACAACCATCATCCCCTCGCAGGACCGCTACACCTGGCTTACAAAGTCTTTAGCAGATCAGCAACTTCGAGAACACCTGGATCCACCCACCTTCGTAGCCCTTCTGCCCATCGAGACAAATCTTCAGAAGTCCGCCATGAACACCTGGCACCGGTCACCATTCGTAAACCTCAACAACCATGCAGTCCATCCATTCTGGAGCACCACTGAGCCTCTTCCCTTACCACATCCTCACCGAAGGATTGGACCCCATCATGTCAGCTTTAACCCCAATTTTGAACAACTCAATCTGCACAGTCACTTACCCAGATGCCTGGAAGCATGGCATTTTACTTGCCCTCTTAAAGGTAGCCTCCGTAGACCTGAAGATATTGGCCAACGATCACCTGATCTCCTTGCTGTCCTACCCTGCGAACCTTCTGGAGAAAATAATCAACTAGCTACTAGACCTTAAATATCACCTTAACAACAACCACCTCCTCTACCCCATGAAGTCTGGATTCAGAGAAAACCACAGCATCAAGTTCATCCTCTTCACCAACACAGACAACATCTGACTGATCATAGACAGAGGATACACCACAGCCTTTGTCCTATTCAACTCATCTGCAGCCTGCAACACCATTTACCTCTTCGTCCTCATCCAATGACTCCGCTAAACCAGTGTCTTCACCTTCCTCACAGGCTGCATCCAGTCAGTAGGCATGACTCCCCATGCCTCAGTCAGCATGAATTTCAACTGCGGGGTAGCCAAAGAATCATCTCTCAGCCCACATTGTTCAATGCCTCCACTCTCTCAAACATTATCTAGACCCATGGAATCAATATGAACTCCTATGCTAAGGAGATCCAGCTCATCCTCTCCGTCTCTGATGAAAACCTAGTACCCAGACTTACTACACCAACTACACCAACTACACCTACTGCATGTCCGAAGTAGCCAGATGGATAAAGACAAACTTTCTGAAACTCATCCCAGACAAAACGGAAGTGGTAGTCTTCAACAGAGGCACCTCACTATGGAACTCCTCCTGGTGTCCAGCAGAACTTGGTCCACCCCCATTCCTGCCTCCCAGTCCAAGAACCCTGGAATAATAGTTGACATCCAGCTCGCTATGACCAGCCAAGTCAATGAAGGTTCCACCTCCTGTTTTCACTCCCTTAAAATCATCAAGAAAATCTTCAAATGGCTCTTGATTAACACACGCCAAACTGTCAGTCAATGCCTCATCACCAAGATGCTGGACTAAAGAAATACACTCTATGGGGCATATTTATACTCAGTTTGTGCCAAATTTGCGTCAAAAATTTTGACGCACATTCAGCGCAAACCTTGCCCCATATTTATTCTTTGATGCCCGACCCCGCGGACGTCAAAAATCCTCCGTGTGCGTTATTTTTTGGATGCGGGAAACCGCCCTGCATTAATGACTTGCAAGGTAGGTGTTCCCATCCAAAAAATGACTTTAGGGCCTGTGCGCCTTATTTATACTCCTGCGTCATTTTGATGCACTGGAGGGGGCGGGCCTTAAAAAACAGCACCCAGCCTGATATGCGCCGTTTTTTAACGCCTGGGTGAGGGCAGGCGTTAAGGGACCTGTGGGCTCCCTTCCATGGTTTCTGACCATGGAAGCAGTCCAGAGGGGCCCTTCCCTGCCCCCCGGGACACACCCTGCCATCCCCACCCACCCCTGGAGGACACCCATGGATGGGGGGTACCCATCCCAGGTAAGTACAGGTAAGTTGAGGTTGATGGTCAGTAATAAAAGGCTTTCAGGAATCATGGAGCAATTTGTAAAAAATAATTCCATTAGAAACTAGATTAGTCAGAAGTTTCAAACAAAGGAGCCCGATGGTGCCAAATCCAAGCCCCTCATAGAATCTTTCACTTGTGGTAAAAGAGTCTGAGAAGAAAGCATTTGATCCACTGTATTCTACGAACATATATTGGCTCTCTGCACAGGTGGTCTTCCTAGTAGCAATACCTCGGCCAGGAGGTTAAGTGAATTGTAGGCTTTGGTCATTTGTCGTCCTTGTCTTAGTTTTTTATGGAACAGGTGATTTTAAGATTTGACCCCAAGTTACAAGCAAAAGCTCAAACATGGTATCATATGTTCCAGGAGATAGTTTAACCCATTTCTAATCAATCAACCACTGATGCTATCCCTCAAGTTCTAGGTGCTAGGTGTATACTATTGATACACCTGGACAAAACTAATACCTTCATTTGCATTGTTTGTGTCCTATGGTATGGCAAATAAAGGAAATAAAGTTACAGCTGCCATACTGTTGGGGTGATCAGACAACAACCCAAGCATATAATTCAGTGGGGCAATTCCTGGGAAGCTCCAAGGGAGATCAACAAGGGTGGTATCGGCATCAAGAGCTGAAGCTTCAGTGGCATCCATGAGGGAAATATGTAAGCATGACACTTGTTCAATGTCTAATAATGTTGTTGCTCATTATAGGTTAGATTTGAACTTGAGTGATAATTTTGGTTCTGGTGTCATGAAGGTAGCAATGACGGAATTGCTAAAATTCAAATTTTTCTAATAAAATTGTGTTCTTCAAAATGACTACATTGTTGGTGCCTAAAGGATATAAGCTTGAGTTTTTTCTCACATGGTCAGGCCTGTGATTAGGGGGATGGACGAAGAGGTAATGATTCCATTACTTACTAGTAATACCAATCCAAAGACCTTTACCACACATTAGCCCCAACTCCTGGGACAATTCTGAATTAGGTTTAAACACCTGGTTCTATGCAGTAATGATAGTGATCTCATATGTTCTTGCACCTGATTTTAAAGAGTAATTGGTGATGATGGGATAAGTTGCCTCTTGGTATTAAAATGGCAAAATGGTAATTTGAGCTGACATGACCTGGCCTACTGAGCACAAAGGAAGAAAAAATTATTGCTTATCATTTTCAGACTAACAAAGAAAAGGGAACGCCACATTTCACAAAATGAAGAGGGGTGCCCAGAGGCCAGTTTGTGGGCTGTAGCCTCCTCCCTTTCAAAGACAGCTCTGTTAGTACAGCGGCCTCCCCACAGCCCAAAACGCAGCATTAAGCATTGGCTGTGGGAGGACATTATAGAAGGCATGGTCGTCCCCCTCACCAGAGCATGGATACCTGCAGGGTTTGTGCCACTGCTGCTCGGGTGAGCAGCCAAGATTGGCCAGCGACCAACAGGAGTGCAGCTGAGGAGAGGCCTGGAGCGAGGTGGCCGCTGCTGCCGGGTGGCCCTACTGAGACATCAGGTGGCCAGCAAGGGAGAGCGCGGCAAGGGCGGCTGTGGTAAGTGTGTCCCCTCCTGGAGAGGGACTTTGATGCAGCTAAATGGCCTTCTGATGTACTTGGACGGCCGCTGAGCCAACCTGCGGATGAGTAGGTGTGACCCTGGCATTGCCGGTTGACGATTGTGGTGGAGGCCCTGGAAGGAGGTGGTGAGTGGCTTGTTGGTGTGCCATGGGGGGGGGGTGCGGCTCTGGTTGAGATTGGCTGACCCCGAGTGACCATCCTGGTGCCTGCTCCTTGCGAATTTGAACTGGGCCACAGAGGCACCCTGACATGGCGAGCCTCAACTGCTAATGACTCCCTGTAGGCCTGCATAGCCACGGCTGTCGGACTTTTAGCATCACACTCCCTCCCCTCCACGGATCATCTATGGTGGTCATCTCCGATGGTTTGTCACGGGGCATGGGGGAGGCCGCCTGATTCACCCACCGGATGAGCAGGGCAGGTGCACCGCCCCCCCACTGGTGCATACTTCACTTCCTAATCCCCGATTGGGGTTGACATTGGACTGCAGTAGTTCCCCCCTTTGGGCCTTCGTGGGGTTCTAACTGACCGGGGGGATGCTGGGCACCTAGTGTTCTCCCTCCACATGGGACATTGTGAGACACGGATGGAGGGGATGATGAGAGCAGATGGCCTTCCCTGCTGCTGATCCACTGGCTTCCCAGACTATCCTGGTGGGCTCCACTCCACTATCTCTGCGGGCCCTGCTGCTCTCAGATTGGCTGCCTGCGTAACATGCATGGATTAACTCCCTGAAGGGCAGGGAAGGACAGACAGACAAGCGACTGCCGTTCGTGGCCCCTGTGACTGTTGCTCACTGCCTTGGCACTGTGGGCAAGGTGGGGGCTCAGCACCAACTCACTGGGCCACTGGACAGCTGTGCCTACAGCCATCCCCCCACTGGCGCCCCATGAACTAGAGGCCCTGACACCCACCATTCCTGATAACAAACTCAACAAGATCCTGAAGGCCATCGCAGCAACTAGACAGGACTTGCACAAACAAGTGGATGCTGTGGGATAGAAGTCAGACTACTGCGAGAAGATAAAAAGAAATTGCCTGCCAGAGTAGCAAGCACAGAGAGTGAACTTAAGGACTTCCGACCTTCGCTAGAGGAACTGGAGGGGCATGTCCAGTCCCTCACCACAAGAGTCAGGGAGCTGTAATGCCGAGCGGAGGATGTGGAGGGCTGATCCTGACGGAACAACCTCCGACTAGTGGGGTTCCTGGAAGGAATGGCGTGCTCGGACCTGGTTCACTTTTTCGAGGAGTGGTTGGCCAGGGTGGTGGGGGCAGACTTTCTATCCTTGCAATACATCGTGGAACAAGCACATAGAGTGCCGGCCCACAGGCCTCCGACTAGGGCACCTCCCAGACCAGTGTTGGTCCGAATTCTGAACTATAGGGACAGAGAAACAATACTGCACTCATTGATTTAGTGGGCCCTACTCTGCTGAATGCATGGTGCCCTTCTGAGACCGCCCATCTAGCCGGCCGGGTGAGATGGGCAGAGAAAAGGAACTTTTTGCCTGAGATGGGACACTGTATCCTGATAGTTATCATTCACTCCGGGCCGGGTAGCGCACACACCAAATGCCGCACTGCGAAGCCAATTCAGTTGACCTAAGTAATGCATAGGTCATCCACCCCCACCCCCTGCTACAGGGTGCCCAAGGCCCTTGCTGTTTGGCTAAACTGAGACCCCATAGGTTGGGACTTCATGCTGAAGGTTTGGGCATACTCTGAAGTTCGGAGGTGCCCTGGGATGGGAGTTGCGGGTAATAGTTTCAGTTATAACATAGTTCATGGAAGCCACACAGCATGCACAAGCACAGGTTCAGGCTTGGGCCAGCCGCAGGGTGAAGACATAAATCGTGTACCCTTTCTCCTTATTGCAGTTAAATAGCAGATATCAGAGTAGTTATTTGGAATGTTCGAGTCCCTATCTTGTCCATGAGGGAGTTCTTGCTCATGTCTCTCCCCAAACCTGGCAGGGACCCACAGGAACTGGCTTCCTATCCAAAACATGCCATGGTGCAGGAATAATAAAAAGCTTTGTGAACTGAAACATCCATCTCTCTTCCATCTAACTAGGAATGCAAACAATTGTTCATCATCCCCTGTTCATCGTAATTGGAGTATTGGATAGTGCTTGGGGTAACCACGAATCTAGTTTGAAAAAGGACACCAATCCTGACCTGCCAATTTAAAGACCACTAGAGCTACTGTCAAAGGCACTAATTCGTATCAAATGGTACTTAAACCAATCACAAGAGTAGAAGATGAAAGGGTAACTTATCCGGTGCTGTGTATTTCAAGCCTACTGCAGCAACAAAGTCAATTGCTCAAACATCCAAGGCACTAATCTGTATTGGATAATACATAAACCAATAACAGAACTGGTTGGGGGAGGGGCACCAATCAAGCACTACTGATTTCAAGCTCACTGGAGCAGCAAAGTAAAGGGTTCCTTTTTGCTCAAATATTCAAAGCACCAATCCGTATTGGATAGTACATAACCAATCACAGAGGGGCACCAATCAAATGATACTGATTTTCACTGCACTGGAGCAGCGAGGTCAAGAGTTCCTACATGATTCATCAGAGTATTAGTAAACTGTGACCAATCACAATCTTAGACCTGAAAACACCCCTCATATATTGGCACTTGCAAGTCCAATATATTGACCATATATTCCTTCTCATGCGATAAGTGCAACCAATGAAAAATGAATTAAATATCTACAACTTATAAAATTAAAAATAAGTCATAAATATCAAAACAATAATTAAATAACCAGACCTAATTCTAAACCACAAAATAAGACGATAAGAATAATAATTACTTAAAATATAATAAATATTAATACATGATTATATAGAAATAAACTACAGTGGGAGAAATACACGAAAGGAAGTACCAGTACATCACCTGACAAAAAATGACAAAAGGAATCAGCAATGGGTAATAAGTTCAGAAATGCACATAAGCCTTAACACCCTACCTCCAGCCTACACATTCAGTAATAAATGGCAGAGGACTGAAAACAATGTTCATTGAAAATAATGCAACTCATTCTCTAAATTCAGCCGTTTAGACACAGTTTGTAATCCATTAATCAATCCCTGGGACCCACACTGTTCTAAGTTGGTGATTACTTATTCTTTCTGGTATGAAGTGCTATGAATTCCATAACTTTGCAGCTTGTCCCAGCCACCAGCACAAGTCTTTTTAAATTTGGTAATCAGACTATAGTACAAAGAGGAGCTAAGCAGAGAGTTTTTTGGCACTTAGAAGAGGATGCATTACTTTGAATTAGTAGGGTTTGTGATTGTGGAGGGCCTGGTGCTCTTTGTCAACTTGACAGACTTGAGAAGCTGCTGTCAACTGAGTTATCTAAAGGCCTGTAACACAAGTCTCATGAGGCCAAACCACCACATACTGCATTTTCAGGGCATTGATTTTCAGATCATTTTAGAGTATCTAGTTTGTAATTGCTGGTAGATATGTGAGGAAGTAGCCTGGTCTTGGTCTGATGAGGATTACAGCAATTGGTGCCAAAACAGAAAATGTGTTTTTAACAGGGAGAGCTTTATGCAATGAAAATCAGTGATGACAAAGCTGACCTCAGAAGTACACCAAAGATAATTTGCTGAGTCAAATAGTTAAATGCCAACTTCCTGTGATACTTCAAAAATATTTTAATCCAGCCCATGGCCAGGCAATGAATTCTGGATTTTTGGGCTTTGCCAGACAGCATGGTATATTTAAAAGTGTTCATGGCCGTCAACAAATAAATTGATATCAGAGTCTGACACTGTTGTTATCAATTTCCAATCTCACGTCATCTAATATGGCTGACACCATGCCTTTTGTCAGTGTAAATCCAGTTTGTACTGAATTGAGTAAATTGTAATCTTATCAAAAAGGTTTTAGTTGATCAATCAATGGCACCTGGGGTAGTTGGCTGTGTATGGCATATTTGGTATTGGTCAAGGGTAAGAAACTCTATTGCTATAATCTGTCTTCAGGTGGGGGGGGGGTTGGCTTCCCTCTTGAAGGTATTTGGCAGAAGCCCTGTTGTTTGAAAGTTGTTCATGCACTTGCTCATTGCTTCTACTATATGAGGGCATTTGGCCAGGTCTCTAAAAAATATACAAGAGAAAAGTCTATCCCACACACTAGAGGTCTGCTCTGAATAACTAAAGTATAAAAATGTACTGGGGGATTAGTGCAAATTGGAGCAGCTTGGGCAATAAGTCTAGAGTAATTTAACCATTGTAAAGTGGTGATATTGTTCTCTGCCTCAGGGCAATTTTTGACTTCCTATCATTATAGATGTTACCTACATTAAGTGTATAGTTGAGTGCATTGTCCAAATGAGCCATAGGACATACTGTAAGAGATGCAGCCAGGGACTGCAGGGACCTGCGGTATGCCCCTGAATACAACACCAAGCTTATGCAATGACAACAGCCTGAATGAGTAATTTCCAGACATGCCCTTGATCAAGCTAATTTTACAAGTTAGCTTATTGGTGCCTTAGATCCTCTGTGGTAAAATGTATTTTTAATGGTAAGTGGATTCATATTTTGTGAATTAGTAAATAATACATCATATTTTGACCTATGCTTAAAGGGTGCAGGATGCAGCTTCGACCCCCCAGGAGCCATGCGTTCCACCACACTCCCCTCACCCATAACCATTCTACCCCAACCCAACAACTACTATCAAGATATCCGTCTCATTACAGCAGCCTCCACCAGCTTTGCAACATCTTCCTGGGCGACTTCAACATCTCAAGTGACACAACACCAAGAGCATGAAAGATGCCCTTCCTTGATCTTCTAATAGTCTTGGAGCTTGGTTTTACAACTATGAACAATGGAACTTGCCTGTCCCCCACAGCTTGTCTACTGGATCAACCACCCATCATCACCCTTGATCTGATTTCAAACTCATTAATACACCAAGGCAGCTAAAGTTTACAAAGACGGTGAGCACATTGTTCAGGAATTTCTCACAAGATGATATCCATCAAGCCCTGACAGGCCATGCACCCTCATTCAACCTGATCACCAATATTAAGGTCCTGTTAAAGATTTCAGCAGCACTCACCAAAAAGAAGCAGATGCATACATATGAAAAAAACATAGTCTGTAAAACTAAACCATACTCACCATGATACAGCTATAAGTCTGTCAACAGCAAATGTACATAAGACTTTCTGAAAATAAGTACAAGATCACCCTTTTTACAAGTTCTTTAAGGAGGCCTCCAACTGAAAACTGGCACTTTTAAAAACCCTCAAGCATTATGTGGATCCAGCAAAGGACCCCTCAACCCTCTGATTAATCCACCACTTCAACTGCAAGATTGGCATAACCTGGCTGCATATGGATACCATATAACAGCTGTGCATGCCAGCCCTACCACACTGTGCACCATTTAGGTCAAACTTCCACAGAAAGCCTAGAAAGACTAATACTGTCCTTGATATACTATTGCCAATCATAAAAGAAGGTTATGGAGTAACATAGACACCATAACGAAACATCAATATGTCTTTTCAGCACATTATCCTAGACACTCCAGGCCAGACGGTTTCTCTCATTCCTCAAGAAGTCTAAGCTGAATCTTGATGACCTTGCAAACTACTGCCCAAATCTATACCTGCCAATTCTGGGGTTGATCATTAAGAATGCCATCAAAAACAACTTTATCGAAAGATGAAGAGCAACATCTTCCTGAAAGAAAAAGACCAGCAACCAGATCTTCTCCTGCTACCCTCTTAGGGTATTTAGCTCAGTCCTAGTCAAATTCTGCCAGGCAACATTCTTTTCCTTCTTAAGAGAACAGCACACAATCATGCTCTTCAAGCAACATTTCAGCATTATGCATCCTCAATATTTACAGATGCATCTGAAAAAGTGCTCACCTGAACCCTCAGCTGCTACCTACCCATTCCTCCAGCCCAATGTCTCATTCCCCACTGCCTTTTCCACTACCAGTGCCTACAGGCCACAGCCCTCCATTAACCTCTCACTGCTGCTAAACCATAGATTAACCATTCTAATTGCATCAAACCCATTCACTTCTCTGACATCTCTTAGGGCCAGATGTATCAAACATTTTTGCAATTGCAAAAACGCATTTTGATATGTATCAATTCCAATTTGCGATTCGGTAACTTGTTACAGAATCGCAATTGGATTTGCGACTACATACGATTCGGTATTAGGAAGGGGCGTGTCAAGAGCATCCCTTCCTAATACTGAATCCCAGAGGTATGTATGATTGTTTTGTGACCGTGAATGCCAGTGCAAAACAATGGCAGTTACCACTAGTTTTAAACTGGTGGTAACCCATTTGAAAAGGGGAAGGTGTTTCCAAGGGACCCGTTCCCCTTTGTGAATGCATGCAAAAACATTTTTTAGGAGCAGGCAGTGGTCCCATGGACCACTGCCTATTCTCAAAAAATGAAAAGAAAACGTTTCATTATACTTTTTTAAATGCATCCTTTTATTTTCTTTAAGGAAAACGGGCTGCATTAAAAAAAAAGATTCCTTTATTTATAAGCAATCACAGACATGGTGGTCTGCTGAGCCCAGCATGCCACCATCCCTGTGATTGCAGCCATTCTTAATGGGTCGCAAATTGCGACCTACCGCATGAATAGTAATGAGGCAGGTCCATTTGCAAGCCCTTGTGAATCGCTATATGAAACTCCTGGAGTTTCATACATTCCAATAGCGATTCCTTAATTGTGGTTCGCAAAAAATCACAATTTGGTAATCGCTATTTGAGAGAATGATACATTTGGCCCTTAATGTTTTTTATCCTCCGTTGATGTTCAGCATTTGCTTCATAGTTAGGGTTGTAAAAAATAGTCAAAAAGCAGTCAGGACAAACTGAAACTACAAAACCTTTTGAGCAAAGCAAACAATTTGAAGTTGTTCCAAGAAAATTTAAGTGGCAAGGCCAATGACTAATAATCGTGGTTGTTTTCTGGGAACATATTTTGTGAATATTTCCCATTTCAAAGCCAAAGAAGAAATAAGGGGTGTGTGACATTTCTGTCATTTGCTTTCATGTAGTTAGGCGAAATTACAGCAATATTTCAAGAAATAATATGATTTGCAAATCTGTCATTTTGTCCTATATTTTAGTGTTAACTGTGTAATCACACCAATTTTTTGGCACAAGGATACATTTAAACAAAAACACAGTTACCAGCAGTCACTTGTGCTCTGTTGTTCCTGAGCGTTTGCAGTAAATTGTTACAGCAGATTGTGCAATTTCTGTAAATGTTTAAATGAATAGCATGTAATTACACAAAGGGCATAATGGTGCAATTTCGGGAATTTCTAATAAAAATACAAAATTCCTGAAATCACGCTGGCAGAATTTAAATTTCACCAGGCCTAGAAGAAATCTGAAAGTTGTTAATAGTTTAATTTCATTCACTAAATGCTACTTTGAGATCAATGTGTAGAACTCAGTATGAAGAGGGTGCATCAAAATGCTTCATATTCTCTCGTATTTGACAATATCCTTTCCCCGAGTGTAGATATTGTTCCAAATGCTGAAAAGTATTACAGATTCCGTTTTGATTCTTCATTTCTGCAACAATCCTTTCTCTTTCTTACAAAAGAGCAAGACACCCAGGCCCTATTTTTGAAGCCTTTACATTGTCCTTGCATCACCCAATGCAGTGCAAGGACAACGCAAAGGCGTCAGTAATATTTAAAAAGGCACGTTATGACCCGATTTCCATTGCCTTATGTGGCTTTGTAAAGAAATGTAATGCAAGGCAGTTGCTAGTCTGTGTAACATTACACTTCATCTTGGGAGGCGATCCATGGGTGAAGCATGGGTGTCCCTATGCATCTATCCTTGGAATTTGGGTTCCATGGATTTTGGGTTGTGGCATATTTCCCAGCTTCACAAAGACTTGTAAACCTGGGAATCCATCAAAATGCTATGCTTCCTAAGTGAGGCATAAGGAGGAGAAATATCTTTATTTCCCCTTGTTATTTCCTCTTTCCACATGGGCTGCACTCTGCAGGACACGTAGAAATAAACAAGCATTTGCAATGCAATAGGTCCCACTTTTGCTTGAGTGGGAGCTGTTGGCATTGTGAATTTATAGCTAAACTTTTCTTGCCATATACATTAGTCACCCCTGCCTCATAATTTTGTCTTTTCCTGTCATATAATTCCAGTAACCCTGCATATAACTAAAGCACTTCCATTTACCTTCTTCTATGTGCAGCAAAAAAGGAAAATGTTGCCATTTAGCATCCTAATTTAAATCTACCATGTTAATTCCAATAGAAAATTACTTTCACCACCCTACCATCAGAGTCGCTGGCTGGCTAACACAATTCCCCCAAAAAAGATGCAAGACAGCCACAGAGGAGTAACAAGAGAAATAAACTAGAAGGGTCACCGAAACACATCATGGGTGTTGAAAGATTCATAGTGTAAAGAGGATGTTAAGTAAGCCTGGATTATGGTAATAACTGTAATAAGGAGAGATTATTAAACATATACAATTATCATATGTACCTTTGCCAGAAGTAAACTTTTGGCATTAGACTGTAATACTCAAAACAGCCCCTACAGGGCACCATAACAAAAACATCATTTGTAAGAAATATGGTCATGTAACCATATTATTAGTCCCTAGAGGAGATAACCCCATGAAAAAAAATAGGAGAAAGTAATGCTGAATCACCATATACTTATCCCCTAGAGAACATTTTGAGAGCTAGCAGTCCTACTGCAATGGCAGTACAAACAAGGCCTTTAAAATAAAACTTCACTCAGCTATAAAACAAAAGCTGTAGCCATGAGAAAACTTAAAGACACTGAATGGTGGGAGGAGCTATTATTTTGGGGTCCCCACTAACTTGGTGTGAACCTAACAATGATGTAGACAGAAAGAGCATGCTGTTGTGAACAGTTTGGTGGTGGTGCTATTGCCCCAGGGTCACCACCACAGGCTGAGTTATGAGCAAAAATGTTTTGAAAAAGAGTGCTTGCAAAGCACTATGGGACAAGTTTTCCCAAGTGCAGTGAATATTGTAGTATCACTCTCCCGCTGTGCCAGGAGAGCTGCTTTCGCTTTGCGGATTTCTGTTTTAATAAAGTATTCACCAATTTAAAATGTTTGAAGGGGAGAGCCACAAGAAATGACTCTGATTAGGTAACTGTGAACAATGTGACCAGTGCTCGAATACCGTTGATTCCAAAAGGCACAACATTCAAAGGAACATGATTAGCCAGTGTGAACAACAGAGACATTTCTATTTAACAGGGATATAGGAACGAGCGTTGTGCAGACGGTAACTTTCACCTTCTTAAATGCCTAATTCTCTCTCCAGGTTATGTTTTCGATTTGCTTTACACAAAAAGGTTAAGAGAGTGATTTTCCATTTTCATACAAATTTGACAGTGCTGCTAGTTAAAGTCAAAGATACAAAGAAAATTAGCAGGACTTAATTCGCTGATGAACTCTTCAGCCCTACATTTTTACTGGGCATCTATCTTAGAGACAGCAGCCAATACTCTACATTATATACTGTGACTTTTGAGCTTCTTGCCTTTGGAGCAAGCAACATTAGCTACTCCATACAGCTTGAAGGCTCCTTTGTGATGACCACACATGAAGTCATATTTAGCTCACTTTCTGCACTACTTCTCAGACTCTTTTTTTGAAAAATTAAGCACTGGAGAGTAAACAACACAGGAGTGGCTCCTCCGTTAGGGTGGAGGAGCGCTGCCCCTGCCAGCAGCAGAAGCTTCAAAACTTGGGCTGGCCAAACACACATGTGCAGTAGGCTTCCTCCAGCCCAGCAACACAGTTGCCAGGCCGGAGAGAGCCTGCCCAGGCTCCCAGTCTGCCTGGGAGTGCCCTGGCTGGGTGCTCCCAGCCAATCCTGATGCTGCTTTGAGCAGCTGCAGGATTGTCCGCAGGGCAGGCTTGGAGCCTGTGCCTGCCTACAGCCAGCAGAGGAGAGGAGAGGAGCGCAGCGGTAAAAGGGTAAGTGTTAATTTCTTTTAACCACGACTGAAACAACATGTTAGTGCTTCCATCTAAACGCTCGAGGTTAAGTTCCCAACATTCACCCACGGCCTGGAAGAGCAATATGTGTATGGCTGCTAAAACATTAACTTGCAAGACATCAAGAACAATGCTCGATATGTAGTGTGAAGTAGTATGTTAGACATAAGAAGAGATGAAAAAGTAAAATAACGTTTTAACGTTTCAGCATGCTATTACTTTAGGCAGTTGTCTAACAAAGTTGGTAGGCTAAGAAAATGTTTGTAGATCTAAAGAACAGCACAGACGTGCTGAGATAAGCTCTGAGTTAAACATGCAGAACGAATTACCATAGAAAATGAGTTGATTTAAAGTGCCATGCCATGAGCATGAGCGTGAAGGAGAGACACAAAAGGAAACAGAAGTTCGCTTGCAGTCAAACGTATCAGCAGTCATGCAATTATCCATGTAACATGGTCGATGTCATGCAAAGCACTCTACTACTACCCAGCGAGATTGCGCTGCGTTAGAAATAAAAAGTAAAAGTAGTCCAGAAGCCATGCAGAAAACATGGAGCCTCGTATGTTTTCAGTAGTTTACCTTTGCGCTCGGGGATGGCTAAACACCAGAAAAAGCATGATGTATGCATGCCTTTCACAAATTAAATCAAGTGAATTTTAAAAGGCAAGCCCACGAACCAACAAAACTGATGGGTGTGACATGGGTGTGGTTAAAAGCCCATAGAGAGATTACAACAGGGGCTAGAGCGCTTGCGCGCTCAACTCTGAAAAATGTCTCTAAGGATTTGGATTGTGTATGTGCAGGAAGGTGTCCCTTCCTGCACAAAAAGAATCCTGCTTGCAATACAGGCGCCCTTGCACTTTTGTGAAAGGGTGCCTTCTTTGGCGCCAGGCAGCAGCACACAGTGCGCCAGCATAAGGAGAGCAGAAATGCTCAATTTCTTTGTAAATATACTTATACTTACTTATATATGCGCTGGTTGGAGATAAAACTGACCTCTTGGCTAGGCTAACTAAAATCCTAAATTCTTTCTCCTTGGCTGAACTAATAATGGGAGGTGACTGGAATCTACCTCTAGATCCATTTCTAGACAAATTTGGGAAGCACATTGGTAGACAACCTCGGGACAGGTATATCTTATATGAAATTGTCAGTGACCATGCCTTAAATAAAACCTTGGACCCTGCCGTACCCAAGGGGCAGGGATTATACTTTCACCTCCTGCATTCATGGCACAAATAGATTTCTTTTAAATTACAGCTCCTTTCGGTATCACGAAATCTAGTTGCAGCCTCTTTCTTTCCTAATAGCACCTCTAACCGTGATCTCATCCTGGTTGAAATAGATCTTGAAATCTTGCAACCCCCTCAGACCTGACGGTGCATGATAAACAGGACACGTTGCAAAATCCCTGATGACGAATGCTGACTGTGTGGGTATTTATCAATAGGACAGCTTTGATACAGTTCCCTCCACAAAGATGCTGTTAGCATCTGGGTGACCTGATGAAAGACGCCGCAGATTTTAAGAGACGTTGTGAATCCGAGCAAAACCGGCTCACGGCTCTCGTACAGCTGCTGACCATGATGTATAACTCAGTGCCAACTCCTTCCCTTCTTAAAAACTTGCTCAAGGCCGAATTAGATCTGAATTCCCAGTACACGACTCAAGCAGTGATTGCTGGTGGCGCGGTTGAAACATGCGCAATCCTGCAATGTGACATCTGCAATTAGGGCCGCAAACAATACACTACTGAATGATCCACATGAACTGCTGGAGGAATTCATCAATTTCTACAAACACTTTTACTCTTTACTTTTACTCTTTAAACACGCATGACACACCACATTTAGAACGGCAATTCATGGACAACCTAACTTTACCTACACTCACACACGACCAAGCCTCATTACTTGAGGGTGACACTAGTGAGGCGGAAGTTGAGCAGGCAGTTGATGACATGGCAGCAATGAAGGCATCTGGGGACAATGGTATTCCGATAGAATTCTATAAAACAGCTAAACCCTTGATAGTGCCTCTACTGGTCAAGCTGTTAATCCCGGATGATAACTCCCCACTACCAGAATTTAACAGGGTACAGATCTTGTTGATACCCAAGCCAGGGAGGGGCCCTGGTAAATGTGCCAGTTATCAGCCTATTTCTCTCCTAAATGTAGACATGACAATACTACCAAAAATGCCGGCTACAAGACTTAAGACTTACATTCCATTTGTAATCAACCCCTCCCAAGTAGGGTTCCTTCGTGCCAGCCTGCTCCTCAGTGAACCACCTGCGGACCGGACCTCACCTCCTATGCCAAGTACGTCATGACGAGGAAGATAAGGTCCTTGTTCTGCTCGACACGGAAAAGGCGTTAGACCATGTGAACGGACATTTCTGTTAAGAGTGATGAAAGTGATGGAACTTCGGAAAACATTAATAGACAAAGTCTGCTGGCTCCATGAATCCCCCACAGCTTCTTTGACGATCGTCAAAGAAGCTGTGGGGGATTCATGGAGCCAGCAGACTTGAGGCTTCTTTTCATATTTCTTTCCTGCCATATAAGGAATACAGCAGGGGCACCCAATTGCCGTATTACTATTCCTGATGGAGCTGGAAAAGTTAGCAGCCGCCACCCGCAACACGCTGCATGTTCAAGGAATTCAACAACAGGGGAAGGGAAGGAGTTTTTCTATGTAGAGAACAATCTGGCGGTTCTCTTCAAACCCGTGGAATCGCTACCGGCACTGATGAAAGTGACTGAGACATTTTCTGTTTTTTCTGGATAACGAATAAATTGGTCAAAATGTGAAGCAATGCTGATTATACCGACAACCACGGGAGCATCCCTAGGGACCGCGTCATTCTCCTGGCGCTCTACCCATCTAAAATACCTCGGTGTATACTTGAACAGCGACCTAATCAGCTAGATAATGAAATCGGAGGTCGTGGCATGGTGGAAACTCCCTCTGAGGTACAGTGCAGATTGTTAAAATGAATGTGATGCCGAGATTTACCTATAACTTTGGCGTGCTCCCTTTAAAATACTGTGCCTTTGTGCAAGACATTGATCATCTTCTCCAAAACTTTGTATTGGGGTGTAGACTCCACCTCAAAACCATGAAGTTGCACACCAAAACCACCATGGGGTAGTGCACCTGCCACACGTGGAGACCTACAGGTTGGACACTGAACTGGCACACACCATGCAAATGCTGAAACCCTAGAATGAAACACCCATGTGGGTCTTTATAGAGCATCATATACTAAAAACAAAGGGTTTGTTCACATCTCTCTACACGGGACACCCACAAGCCAGCCCTCACGGAAACCCAACCAACCACACTACATTTTATGCCTGGTGTCCTGTGCATACAGTGCTCCAAGCTCTCAACACGGTGCACCTCTGAGCGCCGATGTGTAGAAACTGGAGCATTAAGATAACAGGGATGAGGAAATTCACTTTTCCCTGTGGTGGAAAAAGAGAATTAAATGCATTGACGACTTGCTACATGAACAGGATATTATTTCTTTTGGCTTACTTATGCATAAGATCAGATTCCCACTCTCGCAGCACTAGACAGACCATCAACTCACACTTAGCCTGCGTCACGTGCTAAGGATTACACCTTAAAACCCAGAGCACAATTCACTGTTACACTATATTCTGATCTGGAAAGACAGCAATGGGACAATGGCGGGATTAAATACAACCATAACGGACAACCTTTTCTTGCGCCCAGTGGCACACGATCTACACTGTTGCTGGAAAATGTAGACTAGGCCTCTCACTATCTGAGGAAGACTAGAATGACATACTAGATGACCACGATAAGCTACTCCGTAACTTTAGGCTGACATTTAGCTTCTTTAAAGTTCTACACCAATAAAACTAGACCCCCGAGAGACTCTATAGGATACACATGAGGGCAGACTCTAAATGCTGGCAGTGCGCTACACAGGACTGCAAAATATGATACATCCTATAGGGTTGCCAGGCCATCTTGCATTATTGGCGCTCCGTTTGGACATGCTGAAGAGTGAACTAGGGGGTTGCAGTGCAGCTGACAAGCTGTTGTTGCACGATATGTCAACCCTCCTGGACCTGTCCCTCACTAAAAAACGTTGGCTGTCCCCGACTTTGGCAGTAGTGAAGGTGGAGATCCTACACCATTGGAAATCTGCCATACTGCTGTCCTGTGATACATGGCTGACAGACCTGCATGTCATGGCTATTTATAAACGAATTATATACGAATTTAACGACCAAATGCAGTAATTTTAGAATGTCTTGGACTCCTTCTGGCATCTATGACCGGGTTTGCCTACGGGGAGCACAGAGGAGAGAGCCTTTAATATGTCAGAATGACATCAATACTCTTAGTACAGGGACTGGGTCTCTGGTCCTGGGGACATGACACAGATACACCCGAGATGATGGACCAGACTTGTAGTTCCACACCCCGGCTCATCTCGTAGACTAGTATATGAGTAAATCCACACCCATTGCAAAGGTTGCCGACATCCACCGCATATCATCCCTAGATTTGAGCCCCTACAAAAGAAAGGAGGACTATGTGACTACCAGTCGTGGAGGACAGGGTGTGTCTATACCCTCCCACCCGTCCTCTAGATAGAAAGGCCTATCTGCATTTAGTTATCGGCACTTGGGAGCGTTGGGAAATATTTTGCAGTGAATTACGGATGGATCAGACCTCGCCCCTCCACTTCCCCTACCCTCCTTCTGCCCCTCATATACCCAAATCATCCTTTGCTGTCCATTCCATTTATATCGTTCTTCTCTCTCATGTGAGGACACTTTTTTTGATGATACTTGTTTTACCATATGTGAAAGCTTAAAGCTAGTGATGCTTATGTACATTTGTGTCTCTGATACATGTGATGATGTGAAAAACAAATAAAGAACAGAGAAGTAAAAACATTTTTTATGAGTTTTGAGTTTTTATTACACTCTGTACACACTGACTGTGATAAAATAATGTTGGCAGGGAAGTCCTGCTGGAATTTAAAGGGAGAAAAGGGCATAGATAAACTCCAAAATACTGTAGCAAATTTAATGGAAACATGTAATAGGTGGTATTTGTTGCTCCTGATCGGTAATGTACCCCACAATATTGTTATTTATGAGGTGCAATATTATTGCTCTTAACACTAACCCACTCATCATGAGAGTAATAATCTCAAATGTTGCAATAGTCTTAGATTCTGAGTGTGTGGGGTTCTATGATTACCTTGTTTTCAAGCCCATGTTGAACTAGTAAGATTGAAAAAGGTAAGTAAACTGTTGTTAGGTGGATGCAATGTCAGGAGGAGACAACTGTGGTTGAGGTGGTCTGTCTGCTGTCCGTACTGTTTCTGGCCGTTCAACCCGTGCACGGATCCCACGCATGCTGTACCTGCTTCCAGTGTGCGAAGGAAGATTGCAAAGCTGTTGCTCACACCCTTCATTTGGAACTAGCACTGCTTATTCTCCTGTGACTCCTGTTCTCGGTGTTCCACGGAAGCTTAAGAAAAACTTTTCACTACACTAAAGACCAAACGATTGGCATGACCAAAGCGAATTTTCTAAGCAATTCCCATATTTTGCGACAAATAGTGGTGGAAATTAATATGCACTTTAAAATTGTCCACATAATGCTGAAAGGTGTTTATGCACATATTTGATTTAAAGTAATGTATTTTTTTGCTCTCGCTGTTTCCAAGATTTGTTTGGAAAGTTGTTTAATATATTCTCTCGTGTCCTCGAGGTGCAATTAAGCTTCATGGTCATGGGAGGAAGAGACTGAGTTATTGTACCATTAAGCCCAGCAGAGCTTTATTAGCTTTCATTTAATAACGCAACACCTTAATCTGTATTTTGACATATAGCACTCTGCTAAGCATCAGCAGTTTTGTTAGTTATTTCAAGACAGTTTCTCTAGGAAGCAAACATTAATTTCAAGGCAAGCATCACTGATACATTTTTAATTATTTAGCTTCCTCTCTGTTCACTGCTCCCGGCGCCACATGTTACCTGATTCTGTCTGCACTGAAATGTCTTGTCCAAGCCAACTGTGAAGGCAAGTATCCAGACCTGGGATAATAAATCTGAACTTGGTATTGGCCATTGCCCAGATATTGGCTCAGCACATCACACAACTGCTCAGGGACACGGTCAGAAGGCTCTCTCATCAGCGTAAACACTGGAGTCCTGTCAAAGCCAGATAGGATGGAACTTTCCTTAGAAAAGCCTTCACTTCACAGTTTTAACTAATAGCAAAGCACATTTTACTACGCCAGTGCGAAAGTTAAATTAAGACACAGAAATTCTCCAAAATACATTTCTCAAAATTTCACATTATACAATTTTGCAGAACGTTCGCACATGGGAAACTGGATCACCCAGATTTAGGGGCTATTCACAAACTGCATAACACTACAAAACATACCACAGAATGTTATTGACAAACCTACATGTGGAGTTTCTGCCTTTGCCTCTCCTATCTTTTTCTGAGCAGAAATCACCCACTGAGTGAGGAGACTCCACCAAACATAAAATATGGTTGTAAGGTACATGTTGAATCTAAACAGTTGTAAATTGCGATTATTCTGACTCCACCCCCATCTAGAGGATGGGGAGACATGTAGGTCTGTACGTGTTGCAAATGGTCTTTCTGCAGGGTCACCCCCAAACTTTTTACCTTCCTCCTTCCCGTTTTTGACCTAATTTTTTGCTGGCTTTAGAACTCTGCGCACTTTACCACAGCTAACCAGTGCTAAAGTGCATATGCTATCTCCTTAAAACATGGTGACATTGGCTCATACCCAATTGGCTTATTTAATTTACTGTAAGTCCCTAGTCAAGTGCACTACGTGTGCCCAGGGCCCGTGAATTAAATGCTACTACTGGGCTGCAGCACTGGTTGTGCCACCCACCTAAGTAGCCCCCTAACCATGTATAAGGACTGCCTTTGCAGTGCCTGTGTGTGCAGTTTCACTGCCACTTCAACTTGGCAATTAAAAGTACTTGCCAAGCCTTAAACTCCCCTTTTTCTGCATATAAGTCACCCCGAAGGTAGGCTAGGTAGGTAGCCCATAGGACAGTGTTCTATGTAAGTAAAATGCAGGGCATGAATATGTGTGTTCTATATGTCCTGGTAGTGTAAAACTCCTTAATTCGTTTTTACACTGCTGTGAGTCCTGCTTCTTTCATAGGATATCATTGGGGCTACCCTCAAATACTGTTTGAGAGGTAGATCCTGAACTGAAAGGAGTAGCCAGGTCATATTTAGTATGGGCGGAATGGTGATACAAAATCCTGTAAATCCTTCTGTGCCTTCCAATCCACGTCTGGCTAGGTTTAGTTGACAGCTTCCTTGTGCATTCACTCAGAAACACCCCAAACACAGAATACTCAGCGTCACTTGCATACATCTGCATTTTGAATGGGTTTTCCTGGGCTGGGAGGGTGGAGGGCTTAACACTTACATGTCAAAGTACAGTAGCTTGCCCTCACACAAAGGACTGCCACAACCCCTACTGGGACCCTGGCAGAAAGATTGACCTGAAAGGGGACCCTGTGCACTTCTAAGCCACTCTTTGAAGTCTCCCCCACTTCAAAGGCACATTTGGGTATTTAAGCAGGGTCTCTGACCCTACCAACAGGGACGCTTCTGAGGTAGACACTCTACCTGACAAGACACTTCTTGGAGAAGAGAACCTGAACCAGAACCTGCATCCTGCCAAGAAGACCTGCCTTGCTGCACAAAGGACTCACCTGACTGCTTTCTGTGAAGGACTGCTGCCTTGCTGTTGCCCTGCTGCCTTGCTGCTCTCTGGCTGTGGTGAGAAGTTCTCTCCAAAGGCTTGGATAGAGCTTGCCTCCTGTTCCCTGAAGTTTCAGGACCAAAAAGACTTAATCTCTGCAAGAAGGACTCCTTCTGAGGAGAAAATCGACGCACAGCCTGCCAGAAACGACGCACAGCCTGCACTGTGGTAAAAAATTCACTGCACGCTGAACCGTAACGACACAGCCCGACTTCGCAACAAGAAGATCGATGCAGCGCCAGAGTAGTGACTGGAAATTTGACGCATTGGACCACTGGATCAACGCACAGCCGAGCCAGAGCGACGCAGCCCGACTTCCAGAGGGGAATCGACACAGCCCCTGCCATGCAGTAGAAATTTCCATGCAACGCCCACCTGACCGATGCAGCCCCTGTGACTTTGTCCTGTCAGCACCGGAAATCCACACATCATCCCCGGGGCATCTGAAAACCCCACAACCCAAAGAGGATCCACGACTGAGCGCCAGAAATCGAAGCACAGCTGTCCCTGCGTGAAAACTAAACAACGCATCGGCGTGTGCGGCCTGAGAAATTAACGCACACCTCCTTGTTTTCCACGTATCTGCTCTTCTGTGGTTCTTTGCGGAGATTTTTAATGCGAACCAGGTACTTTGTGCTTGAAAGAGACATTTATTGCTTTTAAAAGACTAAAGACACTTTATGATCACTTTTACAGTGATATTTCAAAATATACTTATTGCATCTTAATCGTTGTGACGTGCCTTTTATCAGATAAATATTATATATTTTTCTAAACACTGTGTGGTGTATTTTTGTGGTGCTATACTGTGTTATTACATGATTTATTGCACAAATACTTTACACATTGCCTTCTAAGTTAAGCCTGACTGCTCAGTGCCAAGCTACCAGAGGGTGGGCACAGGATAATTTGGATTGTGTGTGATTTACCCTGACTAGAGTGAGGGTCCTTACTTGGGAAGGGGGAGACCTGACTGCCAACCAAAGACCCCATTTCTAACAGTACTTTTTGTAACTTTACTCTCTAATTTGTGATAGCCAAAAGTAGTAAAGTTACTCACATTTGTAAGAGCAAATTACTCGTTTAATTTACTCATAAGTGTCAGTTACCTTTGTCAATAACCCTCAGGGTCTTTGGGAGAGGCATTTTACGGTTCAACAATTTTTCTGTTGATATCTTGTGATGTTTTATGCCAAGCATGCCCATGTGTAAAAAGTCATGAGAGATACTGGTAAACTGCTCTTTCCTCTAAAAGAATGTTTTGATAAAGTTTTCATGAAATCTCACAAAAAACACAAAATCTTGCACACCCATAGTTTCTGTTGAGATTATAGGTAGATGAAAGTATTGATGAAAGTATTCTCATGTGACAGTGTGCAAATCTAATTATATTCTATTATCCCTATGGTGTTACTCTTACAATATACAGCCACTCTTCCTAAAGTCTCACACACTTCATATGGGCTCTGAAACAGAAGTTATTGAATATTGTACACACTTTAGTGTTTCAGACTAAGGCAAACATTAGCCCAATAGGATTCACAGTCCTGTCTCAAAGGAACTGTTGGATATATTTTCTTGAACTATTGCAAACTTTAATTTAACATACCCCCCTTGAATGAGCAGTAAAGCCTAGGTCAAAAGTAATTAATCTCATTCACAGATAGTGTGAGAAAGTGGGTTGTTGGTTGATTGGGGTGTTAACTCTGCTCAAACAACAGCCACAGTCCCTGTCAGGGTGAACCACAAAAGTCACTAAATTAACTTGTGCTTTTTTCCAAACTATATATATTGGAGTCAGGGAATACAGTCAGTTAAGCAATGTATAGACAGTACACATTGGAGATCTGCAGACAAGGCAGTGCATGAGTAAAATCCACTAAATATTATATCTACTTTTTTATCCTAACATATACAGAGAGTGATGCAACAAATCTTCACCCCCCTGTATCAATAGCAATGATCATGCACAGGGACTCCATCTGGGCATTCCCATTAAATGTAAAGTAACAGCTAAAGAAAACATTGTCTGCCCTCACTTCTATACAGTCGTATAAATAAACTTAGTTATGGGGATCTGCATCTAAAGCGCAGGGGAGATGGCAGGGAGACACCATTTAGGAGGGCAGATGGGGAGGGACGACAGCAGAGTGGAGTAATAAGCCACAAGCAGGAGTCAATTTAAATGCAGTCCCATGTACCAGGAGAACTGACTGCATGTCGTCGGCACCCGCCACACCCAGTCAAGAGTTCCTCCCTGCCACCACCATTATTGGCTGCAACAGCAGAGGGAGACATCTATAGCCACTAAGTATATATATCTAAACCTCCAGCCGATGGGAAACACTGTGAGTATGTTAAACAGTCTTGGAGTTTAGATTGTGCTGGGCACTTACAGAAGTTTACTGTTGTTTTTAATGTGAGCCTGCAATTGTGGCAGGAGTTTGTTCCACTTATGCACAATGGAAAACTTGTGTAGCCCTCTCAGCTCTTTTACATACAATGCCTACTGTTCCACAGTCTATCATTGGTGCAGTGTATTCTGCCATTTGGTTACAGAGTGGGGCATGGTACTCTTCTAGGCCATGGTTAACATGGATCAGGCTAACAAGAAAGCCACGTCAGTCAGTCTAGACTTACTGTCTACCATTAACCTGGATGCTCCACCTGTGCCACCAGATGGCTATAACCGCAGGCATTGCAACACCCCTGCCTCCAGTTCCAATGTGCACAAAGATGTGTCCCCAAGGAAGTGACCAGCAAGCCACCTGGTGAGCCATTGTAACTGGACCACAACATAATAGTTCTCAAAGTTGGGAACTCCCAGCCCATCCCTTTCAACTAGTAGCTGGAACATTGACAGAGCGACCCGCCTCCACCCTGTGCACCATAGCAGCTCCCTTAGGAGGATATCTAGATCATGGAAGAAAGAGCTGGACAAGCTGGCAAGGCCGTTAAGGAAATAATGCAAAAGTCTGGGCAACACAACAATTTTCGCTATTGCTGCATTGCCCGTCATTGATGGGGTAAGGTAATCAAAAATGTAATTTGTGTGTTTCGGGAACACACTGCTGCTCCCAGGTTACTATCAATATCATCTGCATCTTAATGGTATAGCAGCACTCACATTTATTTAAAGCAGATCAGCGTTTAGCGCAAAGACCTCAATCCCCCAGGCTGCACTCTAGGAGGGGTGTCCTTCTGAGATGAGAAGACAAGGTTTGCTCCAGTTAACCTTTAATCAAGACACAGAGTGGAGCCAATGCAACCTCTCCTGAATTCCAGTCAGATCTGCCTTAAGATCCCATATATAGACTGGTAGGTCATCAGCAGAAAGAGAGATCATATGATTAGCCCTGGCTATAGGAATGCCAAGCTTTGCTCCCTCCTGCCAGAGAGTCTCTGCTTGTGGCTCAATAGTGAGTGCAAATAGTAAGGGGGGAAATGGGCATCCCTGCTGTGTACCTCTATATATCATGAAGAAGTCGGAGATACAGTGACCTGTCTTCACTCTGGCATCATATAAAATCCCCACCCAAGCAGCCATACGAGCCCCAAACCCATATTTACGAAGAACTGAGTGCATATATGTCCAGTCAAGGGAATTGATTATCTTTTCCAAGTCTAAGGCGAGGCAAATTGAGTAATGGCTGTGATCTGAAGCATAGGCTAAGATCGAGAATGCTCTCAGAATATTCAAGCAGGTGTCGCAGCCATGAACAAATCCACTCTGATCTGGGTGGATTAAAGATGGTAGATTCTGCAATATCTCGGTTGCCAGCAGCTTACTGAGGATCTTATAATCCACACTGAGAATAGAAAGGGTATGATAAGCAGTCAGACCTTCAGCATAATGGCCAGATTTCAATATGGAAGCAATCAGAGCTTCACTGACAGAAGGAGGAGCCTGCCCTCTGCTAGTACGCTGTTAAAGAGCTTCACAGGTCATGAGCAGGGGCGAAAATGTTGATTAGAACTCAGAAGGGATCCCATCTATGCCAGGACCTTGCCCGTTACTAAGTCCCAGATTACCCCCTTGCGGTCCGGTTCAGTAGTAGGAGCTTCTATGGCCATCTGTTGGTCCAGCATCAAATGTGGGTGTTTGGCAGGTTGTAAGAAGTCATAAATATTAACTGTCGGAAACCAGGTGGTGTGCTGATATAGATTTTGGTAGTATTGATAACACCCTGTGTTAACATACACTTTTGTGTGAGGAGGTCACCCATTTTGATCAACAATGTAGTTGAACATAGAGCGGCCTAGACAGGAGTGAACAGTCATGCCAACAGTCAGCCTAACTTATTGCCTTCTTTATGCGTTTTGGCCAGATATGCAGCATGGTCTAGGCACTGCAGCTTTTCAATGCTTTCTGCATGTTGTTGAAGTAATTGTAAATGGTGTTCCAGGGGTCTATGTCCTATACCGTTAAAGGGACCCAAGCCCTCACCTACACTATGGCCACCCTAGCAAACACAGAATACGTGGTGGAGTACACCTGTTCCCTCGAATGACACTAATTTGGCTCTTTCCTCATGCGAAAGGTGAGTCTATTGTAGGAACACAATCTGCACCCTCCACCGCATTAGTGAGGAATGGACGTTGTAGGATTTGATGGGTTCATTAAGCCCCCTAATGTTCCAGGTGACACATTTATATTGTGCCATTTATCTGCAAAAAGGCAGTCACCACCATGGGTTGAGGGCCCAGATGCTCCCACCCACTAACCATCCCACTGTCCCCACCAGGCACAGTCAATGGTATGTGAGGTACAGACATATCAGAACATAAACATACTAAAAAAAAGAACTCCCACCCACCGCCCCAGACAGACTCCCCCAACTGACCGTCCATGTGATCACTAATCTGCAACAGGCAGTAAAGACTACCCTTTCCCATCAGGCACCTGTGCTAAGTAAGGGGAAACATGGAAGCGGGCCACCAGCCACACAAGCAAGTCCTGAGCCATCCTGTTTGCTGGGCCCATAAGTTACAGTGCTCTCATGAAAGTTCCAATCATTAAGCTACGTCGCAATGCGCACCTCCATGGTAATGGTGATCCAGAGGTGTACAGCCCCTCTCCCCTAGCCCAAGTCTCTTCCCAAAAACCTTTACTGCTTTGTTGGGCAGGGCCATACTGTAGGTGCCCGGTCCGTAGGGGCCCCAATCACAGTCGTTTAAAGATGCAAACCAGTGTCTCAGTCAATAGGTAGCCCTAATGCCAAGGATCACAGTAGGTCATCAGCTGTTTGTGGCGTTACCAGTGGCAGGCAGGGAGAACAATAAAGACTGTCATGGTCATCTGTTGGTATGCTCTTTGAAGATTAGAATGAAGAGCTGTCAGACTTGTGAACAGGGGAGCAGTGACCCCTAGTAATAGACACATTTGCTTCAAGAGGTTGTCGATGGTCCCCACGCATGTGCTGTGAGTCCTTGCACTGGGAACCTGTTGGTCAATGCACTGCTGCTCTGTAATGATCCCATCCCAATGTTGTGCGGTGAGCATTCTGCCTCCATAGCATGGAAAAGGGCCTGTTACTGTTCTATCCAAACCCAGCTAACCTCAGATTCCAGGAAAAAGTGTAAACACTGCTCAACTGTTACACACAGTAGGGAACAAAAATGCATACCGGAATCCCATTTCTTTGAGCTTCTTCTTAATCTTATGGAAGGAAGAGCGTTTATGTTCCACCGCCAAATTGTATCTGGAAATGTCATTACACTAACATTCTCTAGCTGGAATTGGCTCACACTTCTTGCAGCACTGTATCACACTCTCTAAAATTTAGAATATCTGCCACCATTAGTCAGGGTGTACTTCCACAGGAGGCTGGCATGCAGGGACTCTATGAGAGCAATCCACCGCAAAGAAAGGTAAGCAGCCCTGATGGGAAACTTCCATCCAAAGCCAATCTTCAATGTATGCCATGGGGTGCAGCCATTCAATACCCTCGGGCAGGGCAACTGGGTTGCATGTTATTGTGGCACTCACAGCCCTCAGAATATTCAGCTCTGCCCTTAAGGTACCACACACGTTCTGAGAGGTCAGACAAGATATTGACCTGGTCCACAATTTGTGAGTGGAGAGTTTGGAGGAGGCCACTGTTAGTTTATATCTTCTCAGATAGTTCATGTTGGTTTTCATGCAGGACGCCTATATCCTGCACCACTGTATCCACCTTTTGTGTGAAAGTGGAACTGTTCTTCACAATGGCCTGCAGGATCAGATCTAGGTTGTCCTGGTCTGGCTGCTGGCCTGAAAATGTAGGTCCAGCAGGCTCTGACTGTCCCAGGCACAGGCCGAAAATTGAGGGAGGAGGACATGCACAGCCAGCAGCACCTTGGGGCAACTCCTTTTAGGTATGCCTCATGGGGCCCACTCCTGAAGTGGTGCTCACATGTGAGTCAGCATGGGTGGGGCTATGAAAAAGTCCAATCAGTCGAAGTGGAGTTATGAATTTGTAAATGTTAAGATTAAAACTAGTACCTAAAAGATCAATGCACCAATCACTGACATCGTGTCGCATGAGACCGGGTCAACGTAAAAAAATATGGCTGACCCCAATAGAGTGAAGGTCAGAAACAAGAAGTGGATTTGGCCTGGATAGTGCTTACCTTCGGACTTAGAAGAAATTTTTAAGAAAATGTTCTGAGAAGGTAAAGTTCAGAGGGCTATCTGGCACATCTAGCACCTCCAACAATGGTCCAGGACTGGAAGGGCAGGACATTGGGGGATTAAGACTCACTCAGGCTGGGTCCAGGTGCAGGTTCAAGATGGTGGGAGCCTTTTCTATCCCCGAGGTTCTGAGCAGGAGGTCAGCAAACTAGCCCTTGGAGTAACTCTGATAGTCCTGTACACAAGTAATGAAGCAGGGCTCAAACAGCAGGGTGGGTTTCACAAAGAGTTCAAGACAGGTGCCAGGCAGCAAAGCAATCCCTCCAGGTGCAGCAATGCAGTCTTGTGGAATACAAAGTACTCTACAGCAGCAAGCAGTTCTCTGATGGTCCTTCTACAGGTCCAGGGATTGATTTTTTTTTATACATGTTGCTTTTCTTTAAGTAGGAAGTGTTTATTGAGAATTCCCCTTTGAAGTGTTTGAAGTTTCCTGACTCCTCTGCCCTGGCTGCAAGCTGGCTGCATAAACAATGCAGGAGTAACAAGTCCCTTGTGTGAAGGTTAAGCATTGTCCAATCATTTGCAAGTGGGGCTGTGCCCAGCTCTGCTCCCCCATCCTGCTAGTAGATGGCCCATCCAGGCACACCTGCTCCCTCAGTTGTGGGGCTATCTGAGAGGAATAAACAAAGTCCAACTGTCAGCTACACCCAGTCATGTAATCCAGGAACAGGCAGCTGGCACCATATAGGGCAGGACAATGCTAACTTTCTGAAGGTGACATTTTCAAAATTGTAAATGAAAGTTTGCCTTTACTATTAACGAGGATTTTTAATTACAATTTCTTAGACACCAAACATGAATAGTCTACATGCTCCTAATCAAAGGTTAGCACTTACTAAATATAATAAAGCAACCCAGTGTTAACCTATGAGACAAGAAGGCCTCACAATAGTGAAAAATTATATTAAGAGTTTTTCACTACCAGGACATATAAAACTTAAACCTACATTCCAACCTTTTAATTACAATGCACACTGCCCTATGGGCTATCTAGCATCCAACCTAAGGGTGTCTATTATGCAATAAAAGGGAAGCTTAAGGCTTGGCAAGGGGGAAATAGTGCCAAGTCAAATTGTGGCAGGCCTACAACATGCTTAAGGAGCTACTTAAGTGGCGACACAGTGAATGCTGCAGGACCATTAGTAGCATGTAATTTATAAGCCCTGGGTATATGGTATACCACTTTCCTGGGGACTTATGCATACATTAAGTATACTAATCAGGTGTAAATCAGTTTTACCATGTTTTAGGGAGAGAGCACAAGCACTTTAGCACTGGTTAGCAATGGTAAAGTGCACAGAGTCCAAAAGCCAAGAAATTAAAATTCAGCAAACATAGGAGGGGTGGAGGCAAAAGTTGGGTATGACACTGCAGAGCCAGCCAAGTCCAAAAGATAGCATTTGGCAAATCACACCAATGAAGAGCAAAAGTGTAGTTTATAAAAAAAAAGAGAAGCTTTACCTTGCAACAAACCTAGTAACTTTGTCGTCCTTGGACAATGTCTATGTCACTACAAGTTTGAAAAGGTAATTAGCTTTCTGTAAAAATCTAAATTATTGGCCTGAGTGTGGGTCCACTTTAGTGACAACATCTGACTAGGCTTTGTTTTATGGCTTATTTTAAAAATAATAAAGATAATAAGAAAGAGTGTTTTTGGAAAATGGCTGTCTCTGCTTAAAAGATGGTAATATTGGTTTATCAAAAACTAGCATATTTAATTTACTTATAGGCCCCTAGTAAAGTGCACTGCCTGTGCCCAGTGACTGTAAATGAAATGCTACTGGTGGGCCTGCAGCACTGATTGTGCCACCCACTTCAGTAGCCCTTTAAACATGTCTCAGGCCTGCCACTGCAGAGCCTGTAAGTGCAGTTTTAAACTGCCATGACAACCTGGCAAGTTAACCCCCTCGCCAGGCCCAACCCTTTCTTTTTATTGCATATGTTACCCCGAAGGTAGGTTCTTGACAGCCACAAAAGCAGGGTTCAGTGTATTTGAAAAGTTAACCCCTTTGCCAGGCCCAAACCTTCCTTTTTAGTACATAGAAGTCACCCCTAAGGTAGGCCCTGAACAGCCCCAAATGCAGGGAGAAGAGTAATTAAAAACTTTAACATGTACTTGTTAGTTTTACATGTTCTAGTAGTGACAAACACTTACATTTGTTTTTCACTACTGAAAGGCCCATCTCTCCCATAGGTTAACATTAGTATTACCTTATTTCATTTTATAAGAGTAATTTCCAATTAAGAAGGGATGGGGCCCCTTAGTTTGGTGCCTCTAGAATCACAATTTAAAATCAAAACTTATGGTGAAATCAGATTTTAAACTGTAATTCTGAAAATGAACCAGTTAGAAAGTTGTCATTTTCTTACCTAAACCATTTGGTGCCGTCTGTCTGTCTCCATACACGCCTGGGGTCAGTGACAGTAATTCCTGCATTCCCTCTAGACAGCCACATACAAAGGAAGAGTAGATGTGACTGAATGGTCATCTGCATGTTGATGGGCCATCCTGAGCAGGTTGGGAGGGAGGAGCTAACACTTTACACCTGAAAGGGGTGGGTCCTGCCCCCACACAAAACGTTGCATTTCTCACTATAGTGAGTTTGGAGCAAGGGCAGGAAAGGTAGAGACTATTGTGCACTTCAAAGGTCTCTCATTTAAGACTACCCCGCTTCAAAGGCACAACTTGGTATAAGTACTTGACCTCTGATACCACAAACTCAGTACACTACTGGACCTGCAAAAAACTCTGCCAGGAAGAAGGACTGCTGTGCTGCTTCAAGGTCTGCCACTCTGGACTGCTGCTCGGGAAGAACCGCTTTTCTGCTGTGCTGCCCTGCTGCCCTCCACCCTGCAGCAAAAGGGCTGGACCCATGTCACTCGAACCCAGAGTGAATCCAAGGGCTTGCTGACTTGCCTCCTGTTCTTCGTACATCTCAGGGACACAAAAGGCTTACCACTAATCATCAACAACATTTAGACTTTCCTTGCTGCAAGTCTTGCCCTGTCAAGTGGTGCCAATACAGTCGTTGGCCCTTGGAAGTGGATAGTAACTGCTGCAGCTGCCAGAACCTGTGCATAGACACCGTGCGGCAATTGTAACCGCACATCACAAACGATGCCAACACATCACTGCTGCTGCAAGGATCGAGGAATTTACAACACATCGATGCCGGCGCCGCACCCCAGCTGCAGGGATAGGGAACATTGCTTTGCTGACTGCTTGATGCATTGCCTCCATTCTCTACGCATCTCTGACTTTGTAGTGTTTGTAGCCGATGCATCACTTACATCAACTGAGTGTGCATTGCCTCCCTTGCTCCTCACATCTTGTTCTCTACATCAATGCATCTCTGAACCAAGGTGCTGTTTCCATGGACCAAGGCTGGTCCCTGTATCTGACCCGCCCTCCATCGGAGTCGGCTTGACTGTTCAGATTTTACTAGGTCTAGCTTGATCACAAAGCCCCTGTTGTGCTTTAAGCTTCCAAGCACCAAAGTTTCATGTATTCTTTAAAAAATCATATCTTAAATCTACTTATTGCATATTTGTTGTTTTGGTCTTGTATTATCAATTTTCCTAACCAGGTGTGGAGTCTGTTTGTGGTGTTTTTACTGTGTTACTGTTTGGAGTGTCACACATATACTTTACACATTGCCTTTTAAGCTAAGCCTGACTGCTCTGTGCCAGGCTTCCAGAGGGTGAGCACAGGTTAGCTCTTAATGTGTATCTGACTTACCCTGACTAGTATCGTGGTTCCTGCTTGGATGGGATGCAATATCTCTGGCAACCAGAAACCCAATTTCTAACAAATGTATATGATTGAGTAATCTTTTATAGCAGTAAATATGTCTGTTTTATGTGTATTTAATTTTGCTAGTACTTTAACCTCCATGACTTAACATATTGTATTTAATGGATTTTGTTACAATGGGAAATAATTTACATTTACATTTGAATAATACATTTGATTGCCCTGAATCTTTCATTATCAAAGCAGAAGAGAAGGTCATTTCACTTGTACGAAGGTCAAATTTACAGCATAAGTAAACAGCTGAAATCTGCATTTTTCTCCTGAAATATTTTGGCAGGGCTACACTACTGAAATTAACTGGAGGAAAGTGTGTGGAAAAAAGACAAAATAAATGAAATTCATTGGCGGTTAAGAAATTTCTGCTTACTGTGACAATAAAAGATTGTACAGTGATCGGAATTCTGGGGTTCGCAGTCAAAACTGCAACCCAGTTAGTTCCACGGCAGATTGATCTGTAGGGCAAACATGCTGGAATTTATTTTTTCAACATGTCGGTAAAAAGGTTCAATATGTCCAATTATATGCACTTTATAGAGATTGTGCATGCTATGTGTAAGGAAATAGCTCTTTCTGCAGGTTCATCAACATATTTTTGGACTGATGCTGCTGTTTTTTTTACTTTGAGAGTGCACTGAGGCCTGCTAACCAGACGTCAATGCCAATGCTTTAGCCCAATACAAATTACATGTTGGATTGGATACACCCAATTGGCAAGGCCTGATATACTTGTAAGTCCCTAGTATATGGGATCCAGGGCATGTAAACCATAGCATCCACTCAAGGCTGTAGCATTGTTTGTGCCACCCTGCATGCGTACAAAAAGATGCAAAATGGCTCCCAGCCTGCCATTGCAGACTGGAAGGGCAGTGTTTCATTGCCTTTTCTACTTTACTGTTGAAATCTATGGCAAATGCACTCTATCCCTTAACATTATATATTAGTTTCCCCTGAGGAAGGCCTGTGGAGTCCTGTGGCAGGGACCTGTATTTTGTTAAGTAAGACATATGTTTTTTAATATTTCTTAGCAGCAACACTTCCAAATTGTCATTTCAATGTGGGTGAAGTTGGTAGCCTCATTGGCTTACAAAGAGATACAAGGTGGCATCCCAACCTAGCTAACTCTTGACTGGGGCTACCAAACTGGGTCATATAAGGTATCAAATTAATTGTGGCAATAAATGTGACCTGATGGCCAGCTCAAAATTATTGTCACTATTGAAGGTAGGCAACCTTTGTGCTCTGCTCATCCAGTAGCCTCACAAAAGTACACACACACACACCAGGACACCTTTCTGACTTCCTGGGGAGATATGTGAATGACTCCCAGGCTCAAGACCAAAGGCAGTGCTGCAACAGTGAGGTGTCAACTTCTCTGCCAGGATGTTCACTCAGGAGTTAGCTCAGAGGCGACCTTCAGAGGGGAAGCTGCCTTTGATGGGCAACCTGGCTCAACACCCCTGAGCAGGATGCTTTTTGTTCCTTTAGACAGCATGGAGATAGGGCCAGAGAGGGGAAACTCATCCTCAAACTGGTTTTACCAGGGGCATTTAGCCCTCAGGTAGCCACACCTCTAGGGTGGGCTATCAAGCTCCTGACGACCAAGCAAGGGTTGTGACATCTTAAAAGGGGCCAGAATGTGGCATTCCGGTACAGCCAGATGACACACATCACAGGAACCTCATCACTAGATAGGAGGAGACACAGAAACTCATTGGCAAATGACTGTGTGGTCCTCTCAGGGCACTTTCCTGGGATAAATATGGCACCCCTGGTATCCTGACCCTCAGATCACGCTGGAATCAGAGAAAGGACCAGCTGCCTTTGGATGCACACGAAGAGCGGCTGCATGCTCAAAAGGACTTCATCTGCTGCACTTTGGGCTAGCAAATTTTGAACTGTGCCTACAACTCTTGGCTCAGGGAAAGTTGATACCTGACATCCACCAACAGCAGTGGCTCTGAGTATCAGTTGGCTGATCTCCTGAAACCAGCTCTAGGGACACAAGACCTGAAGGTGCCCAAGTTGCAAAGTTGGTAGCCACTGCAGCAAGTTTTGCTGGACACCCAAGAGGGCAAAGCCAAAAGCTGCACCCATGTCTGCTGAACCTGGGAGTGCAATACAGGACCAGATTTGTGATAACCAAGGGACACTAGTGATCAGAAACAGATTTTGCCCTAACCACAGTGGAGAGTGATTAGTAGCCCAGCATCGCTAGCCTGCTACTGCAACATAGAGGACTTCGTTAGACTCTGACCTCTATGGCCAAGTTTCCCCACTTCACTCATGTACTGAGGAACACCCACAAGGGCACACCCATCGACCACACCACAACTGGAGCATCCTTTGAGCATTGTTTTTGCTTACATTCCTCAGTACCAGGACAATTCCATTGATGTCTATTATAATCACCCTGTAAAGTTTGGATCTTTCCTTAAAAACTCTCTTGCGGCCAGGTAACTGTCCAACATATCCTTTCTGGCCCCCTAGAACTCTGTCCTGCTGGACATGGTCTCCCAGCTTGGGCTGGAGTAGCTGAACTAATTTTACAAACTTTTAAAAAGTTTCCAAACTTTTTGTTGGCCACTGCTAGTTTGCAGTCAATATAAAAGTTTTTTATTGCTTCTCAAATCTGTATCTACTGAATACTCTCTGGTGGAGTTTGATGCTTAAGGTCTCTAAAAATCCATAAAAATATAACCTATTGTTATAAATTAGTTTCTTGCTCCTTCTGTGTCATTTAACTTTCTTATTCTGTTGTTTGTTGGTTCTAAATGCTTTGCACATAGTTCCTTTGGTAAGTCTTACTGCTCACAGCCACAGCTACCCATGGTTAAGCTTACAGTTAACTTAACATCCCTATCTGGCCCTAAGACAGTATTTGTGAGTGTACCTCACGATAAGGCCTCCCAGCCATATAATAGTACATTAAGTTCCTACCATTGGTGGCAGTGGTGGGATCCAAAACTGTGTGTTTAGCTGACCACTAATAAGCTAGTAACTGATGGAAAGAGTTTTTGCCAGGTCGAAAGGTAAACGTTTGACCAAGTTCTGACATTCCAAACCATCTGCTTTTACAACAAATAGTCAAAGGAGTTGCTAAATGTTTTTCTTGCTATTAAAATATCTTCAAGGATGGAGGGCAAAGAAGCCGACATGGCCACCCTGCCTACATTGAAAATCTATTAACAGAGTACTTATGTAAAGAGAGGAAAATCCTTCCAGGAGTCTCAGCCAAAAAGGATGTCCTGGAAAAAGCTCTCAGTCTCAAGGACATTACTGGCCCTACTGGGGGATAGGATTACCCTGGTGAGTGGGGATGAGAATGACAACAATAATTCATTCAGAGAAGGGGACCAGGAGAGTATGGTCCCCACAATTTGTTCAAGGCGTGGCTCCCTGTCTAGGAGCAAAAGGGGCTGTACATCTGTGAAGTGGTGTTAATATTGATAAAATCTATGTCCGTGTATGCCATGATATGTGTAGGCATAACAACAACCTCACATCACTGTAAAAATGCAGTCCTCAAATAAGGTAGAGTGCAAGTATCTAGGGATATAGTATAGAAACAACAGAAACACAGCAAACCAGAAATTGTGTCACTGTCATGAAGTATGGGGTGGACTATGTAGTTGAAAATTCAACTAGAGGGGGAATGTTAATTCTGATAAAAAGATGTTAATGTACCCCATGATATGTGCACACATAGCAATGAACTTGCATCCACTGTTGTCAAACCCATCCCATGTGATCTCCTCATCAACCCAGTGTCAGAAATACGTGGTCAGGCAAGCCCTGAGACCTAGGCCTGAAGCAACTGATTGACAGGTCACAGGTGGGGTGACAAGTAGCCTGTAGAACAGGAAAAACCCTGATCAATCCCTCAGATAGGCAGTGACACCACAATGGTCCTAGGAGATTGGCCCCCAATAAAACACATTTGGCCAGAGAGGTGTGCATTCCCAAAACAATAAAAAAAAAGTTAGATGCCATATGGAGTTAGGAACACTCAACCAATGAGAGCACAACACACACACAACACACAGTGATCACCCGCTCCCCATGCCGGACATCTGGACAAGTTACCTTCTGGACCACATTCTGACCATGCAAGGTCACGACCCACCTGCACACTTTATCAGATACTCAGATTTATGACTGCGTGACTAGGTCCGGATCCCTTTCACCAAAGAATGCATAGAGTTGTTTTATGACACTTAAAGAAATGTATATAATGACATTTAGAGCACATGTACTTTGAGACAGTTATCAGACACCAACTATGTACTGCTTTCCCAACCACTGCATTTTATTAAACAACTGTTCCTGTTTTGCCAAACACCTCTTGTCTTTCATTTCTTTAAGGTAAATCCACATTTGAACAACAGAGGCCTAAGGCTCTAGAGGCCCAGTTTAGCCTCTTGGAGCTAGAGGAGAGGAAGCTGACTCTAAAAGAGAAGAGATTGGCCCTGGAGGATAGAGGTGTCAAGCTGGGGAAGAGACCCCCCCCAGAGGCTGGTGGCAGCAACAGAGTGACACAGGTAACTGCTGAGGGTGCTTATGATCCCCAGTTGTCCAAATGGATTGTGCCTAAATACACTGAGGGAGATGCCATAGACAAATTGCTGGCATCCTATGAGAGGGTTCTTAGGATGAGAACGGCGGGTGCACAGCACTGGGAGTCCTTACTTATTCCAACTGCAGGGGAGATAGATTGCTGAAACTAGAGAATGGACGGCAGAATCTTACACTGACATGAAAAGTGCACTTATGAGTTTTCTGATCTAAACCCTGAAGAGAATAGACAGATAGTTGATGAGTGGGTATGCACTAGGGTATCCAAGAAGTTCTCAGGTGGTGAACACAAAAGGCAGAACACACCCCTCTTCAGGGGAAAGATGAGGGGAAATTTAAAATGTCAGAAAAGTCCAAAGAGTCTCCAAAAGAAGCTCAAGGGGGGAAGCACGGAGTTACACCCCCAAACTCAGGAGAGGGGATATCAGGCAAAGAATTGTGACCTTTCAATGCCTGAGGCATGCTTTGTCTGTAGACAGTCAGGGTACAGGAGGTGTGACGCAGCATGCACCAAATGTCATCTACGGTGACACTACCAGGGGGATTGCCAGTCTGGGGATTGGGTAGGAAGTTTTCCCTGGGGATTGCAAAGGGTAGCTTGAAGCCGCATTCGGCTCTCTGGGTGGTGAGGAAATTGGACCTTTGGCCCAATGGCTGGCCAGTATGGGAAAGTACAGGCAGTGGCCAAAAATCATGGAGTGGAAGTTCAGGCCTTGAGGCATACATGTGTTAGCGTAACCATGACTATGACCAGCCAGCTCTCACCAGGTGAGATGCATGAAATAGTCATCTCTGACATTGTTACAAAGTCACATCCCATAGCTGTGGAACACTTTGAGTGGGGAGGGGTTACTGGCCCTAAGAAAGTAGCTGAGTCCCCTGTCACCCCAGTGGAGTGTCTATTAGGCAATGACCTTGAAATGTCTGTCTGGGTAGAGGTGGAGAGAAGGACTCATGCAGCAGTGCTGGGTATCACTGAGTGGGTTTGTGTCTCCACTAGAGAAAAGAAGGCCTTACGGGAAGGAAAAGGGACTGAGGACCCTGAAACAGTGAACCCAATCACTACCAACAAGAGGAAGGGCAGGAAGCCTGGGAAGGCTTCTTCAAATAGTCCTCAGAGCCAGACGGAGCCCAGACCTCAGGGGGAGGGTCTGGTCTCGGGAGAGGAGGGTGCTACCTTGAGAGGCTTGCCTGACATGGCAGAACTTCAAGGAGAAGGTGGGCCTTCCAGAGAGGACTTGCACCAGGGACAAATTGATGTCAGTAGTACCCATAAGGTATACAGGGAGGAGGGAATCCTGTACAGTGAGGCAAGGGACCTCAAAGTAGGGGCATCCAGGATAGTGGTGGTCTCACAACAGTACAGAGAATTCATCCTTAACCTAGCCAATGACATCCCCTTGGCTGGAGACCTGGGACAGACTAAAATCTGGGACAGGTTATGCAACCATTTCTATTAGCCTCAGATGTCAGCAAAAGTAAAGGAACTCTGTTGCTCTTGTGTGACCTGCCAGGCTAGTTGCAAGGCAGGTAGCAAGCCAAAGGCCCTCCTGATGCCACTGCTAGAAGTGGGGGTCACCTATAACAGAGTGGGATTGACATTGTTGGTCCCCTAGACCCACCTACTACCTCAGGGCATAGGTGTATCCTGGTGGTAGTGAGTCATGCCTCTAGATATCCAGATGGCTTACCCCTTAGGACAGGTACTGCCCCTGCAGTAGCTAGAGCATTACTTAGTATTTTTAGTGGGTTTTGCTAAGGAGGTCATTTCAGATGGGGGCACAAACTTCGTTTGCCTACACTAAAGCAATGTAGGATGAGTGTGGGGGACCTCTACATTCTCTACACCATCTCATCTACAGTGAAATGGCCTTGTTGAAAGGTTTAACAAGACCCTGAAAGGCATGATCCTGGGTTGCCAGAGAAACACATGATAAGATGGGATATTCTTCTCTCATGCTTATTGTTTGCCTGCAGGTAGATTCCTCAGAAGGGAGTTGGTTTAACACTTTTGAATTGCTCTTTTGACACTCTTTGGACCGTCTGCCAATCTATACATCAAGGCCTACATATGGATTTAAAATCCAGTGCACGGTAATTTCCTCTTTCCAGTTCAGCACTGTCTAAAATTCACCGGTTCTAATTACTCATTAGTTTAAAGACCCCATTGATGAGATTTTCTTTATAATCTGCAGGTCACTATTGCCATCCTTCTGAGATGGCTGGTTTGGTTGCTCAGTGTCTTAATGTACCTACTGCAGCCATGCGTGTATACGTAGGCCTGAGGCCACATGTGCAATGCACCATGAGAGCTTAATTTGAACATGTGGTTGCTCAGTGTGGCCCACCGGCACTCATTTTTGGTGTCTGGCACTTATTTTTGTTGCCGAGTTGTGCGGGGAGATTTTCTCACTGCTTTGGACTCAGAAACTATTAACGCGCTGGTGAGCAACCATCAATTTTCTCACCAATAGAGGTCAATTAGATCTTTGGTCTTGGCGAAGAGTTTAGTGGTCAGAATCATTCAATCACAAATCAATTACATATTACCATAAACAATCCTACACAGCATGAAAAATATAACACTAAATCAACATCCAAACCGTATAAAGTTTAAAGTTTTATTACAATCCCAAAATCAATCTCACGTAACTAAGTTATAAAAATACATGAAAACTATAGGCTGACAGAAACATCTGAAAAGATTTAACCTATTAAACATCAATTCTGTTAAACACTCCAGGAGAATGATATAGATTAAGAACAACACAATCTGCACTATTTTTCAGATTTTGAAGCAGGTGATGGTGATATCAGTAAATCATCATATACAGTTTTAACATTCAGATTTCAGGGCTGGGACATACCTGTCACTATCACAAATTTAGACTTGCATATGTGGGAGTGGGCTAACACATGCGGGCAAAAGCACAAAGGAAAAAGAAAGACAAAAATAATTTAGAAAATCATCTAACTATGGCAACTCATTATAATAATATGCTGGTGTAATAATCTAAACTGAAAATGAAACAAGAAATCACATTTAGTTATACCTCTCATCATGAGACAGCAGACAGCTATGCTTCGTCAGCCAGAATGGTCACTTTTTTCCAGCGTCTGTTGACATCAGCATAAGGACAGTGCAGAACATGGGCTGCACATAGGACAGACCAGCAGTTCAGAATTGGTTGGGCTTATTACTACTGAACCACATAACAGATGGGGCAATTAACACTAAGATGAGAAACTAATCAGGTGACTTGAAGAAGAAAGAGGGTGACAGCAGCCGACCTTAGATAGGAGTAAACATATTCTCGAAGGTTCTGGACAGCTTCAAGGCATGAGTAGACTAACTCCAAGTTTCACAGTCTCTCACTAACTAGAAGTATGTGCGATCCATTCATTGGTTCTTCAGGTGGGCTCACTTCAAGCATCAGATTCAGTGTCCAATGGCTCCATTCAATTTGCAGCTATTCCGGATTTTCTTCCCAAAAATGCATTGTCATTTCAATGATTTCACACAGCTCTGACACAATATTACATTATCTAATTATTTACAACATCAGGATCTTCTCTCATGGTACACCAAATGAGCTAATACATTTTGCATGGGAATCCATAAGTTTCCTGTCTTGTTGAACAGCTAGAGCAAATAATTTGACATTGTTAATGACAAACTCGTTCTACACCATAAATACAATAGGACATTAGACATCACATCAACAGCCTAGGAAAAACGATTCAGGTTAGGGGAAGAGAATAAACAAGTAATTTTCCTCTACTGCTGCAAAATGAATCGTTCAGGCATACTCAAGCTAGGCAAGCTCGGATACACATTAATACACTTGATGCATTAATAAACCTATTGCACACCTTAAAATTGAATTCAAATATGCAAGCATCATTTACAACATGTAAAAACTAATTTAAAAGTGCATTTGTTTTTCTGCACACATGTAACTCACGTTAATAAAATTAATTTAATCAATATAAGTACGATTAATCCACATTAATTTAACACTTTCATTTCATAATGTTTATCTTAATAAAACACTCTTAAAGTTAACTCATCTTAATACTTCATTAATATAAATATCTTTCATGTAAAACGTGATGTCTAACACAAATCATCCACCATAATTCAAACATGCACATTTTACACCTTCTGTTATTTTCTTTGTTAGGCTTTGGAATATTGGTTAATTAATCACCATATGCTAACTTCTATGCCACTAATATGCTAATAAAATTTGATCTCTATAATTTTCCTCATTGCCCATTTCCAGAGAGCTAGAGAACGGAAACCATACAAAAGGGAAAGAAGGAGAAAGAGAAAGAAAGGAAAAAAAGCCATCAGAAAAGGAGAAAGCAAGAACCTGCAAGAGTGAGACTAAAGGGCAAGGAGTGTCTGGAGTTTGATTAAAGAGGCATGAGCTGCATTGCACAATATGCAGCCTTGGTAATCAATGCTCTGACATGTAAAAGCACAGGTCGTGGGTTACTTAGCACAGATTTGGGCAACAGCATTCACTCATTTACAAATTAAGCACTGCTGCCGGAGCCAGCATGTCACCCAAAGAACAAAAGTGGTGCCAATTCAAATGGCTCAAATGGTTATGTGCTAGCCAAAAGCATTTACATGCAACTGCGAGCCACAGTTTCCAGTCCTCTAAGAATACTCAGTCAGCTTAACCTGCAGGTGCCAGATTCTAATCATGCTATTTCCACCACTAGTGGCATATCCAGTGTGTCATGGGCCCCAGTGTAAGGAAGGCAATGGGCCACCTGACTCCCGTTTGAACTGTAAAATACAGCAATAATCAGGGTTCAGTGGGGCTCTCAGGTCTCTGCGCCTTGGTGTCACTGCAGCTGCTGCACCAATGGAAGTTACACCCCCCTCCAACTCAAATGTTATTCCTCACAAAACAACAGAATAAGTACAATGTGATATGTGAATAAAAACATTTCAGTTTTAAGAACTTCCAAAGACAATCATATTAGCCCTTATTTTAGCACCGTTGCTCAGTTGATTTGGGTGCCTTGTGAAATAATCTGTCTGAATGAATTTGTTAGGATGCAGTTCAAGCTATCACAAGCAAGAGTTTCATTTTAAAGTGTATCAATTTAAAAGTGTGTGAAAGTGAGATGATTAATGATATGATAAGAAAACATACTTGGATATGATACCTGATGCTGTCTTTCCGAAACTGATATATAGATTTATAGATGGGTAAACCTCAGAAGTAGCTCCTCCATTAGGGCAGAAGAGCGTCAATCCCCTGCCAGCAGTGGCAGCTGCAAAACCTTTTCAAGAAAACGATATTAAACTGTGCTTATTATCGCTTTCTTGAAAAGGGGCGGTGCATTGGGGGTGACGACCACTTGAGGGGAGTGCACAGAGCACTCCTGTCAGAGCGCATGTGTGTTTAGCCAGCTGTCTCGGGCCGGCCAAACACACATGCACAGTAGGCTCTCTCCAGCCCAACAACATGGTTGCTGGGCTAGAGAGAGCCTGCACAGGCTTCCAGTCTGCCTGGGAGAGTCCCGGCTCGGTGCTCCCAGCCAATCCTGACGCTGCTTTGAGCAGCATAAGGATTGGCCGCAGGGCAGGTTGAGAGCCTGTGCCTGCAGGAGGAGACAGAGGAGCGGAGCGGCACGTGGCAGAGGAGGTAAATGTTTTTTGTAGTTTTTTAAAATTTAATTGTTATTGATCCCCCGCTCCACCCGTGAGCCGCGACTGGTAACACTGAAAAACTTGGATGTTTTTCACTGAAGGGTTCTGAGTGACATTAACTAAACATTGAGAGTTAAAACATTTCCATTAAACACCTTTCATTCACTATAATTTTCTGGTATGCAGGGATAGGGACATGGTATGGCATAACCTCTTCGTTCCTCTCCACGATTCACCCACCCTCTATGCCCTCCCATTTTAACCCTCACAAAGCAGTGCTGTGACAGACTTCTTGAGGACTGACCCAGATGACTGGAATTCCTTCATGACATAGCACAGTGGGAAACAGCTTTTATTTCCCAATGTTGCTGCATCATAGCAGTCAATAACCAGATTTAGAATCTTCTTTTCACAATAGTGGTGCTTGGAGAGCGCGACCCACTGCTAGTGCTGGTGTGTACCTTTTACACTGCTGTTGCCCAATGCATCATGGGTGATATACTGAGCTTTTGATAATCACCTCAGAACCGCATGCAAGCAGTCAAGGCTAATGAACTTATATTATTTTGAAACCTCCAATAGGAGAGTCAGATCATGTAGGCACTGCCTCACATAAATATAGAAAAAAAGCTGTGCAAAATTAATAAAATGGAAATGCATAGTTTCTGGAGGGGCACTAATCAAGTAATCTAAACATTTGTTGTGTTTTTGTTGCCAGGCAAGCCTTACAATCTATGAGGCTTATTTAGATTTACTTTCCCCAAGGTGTCTTTAAAGATGATGATGAAGCAGCAAATGTTTTCGTATATTTTCCTAAAGTTTAGCTAAAGCATGACATGTAATATGGGTAGTTGATAAAACTGATCATGCAAACACAAGCTCAAACAGCAGTACTACTGTTCAGTTCAATAGAGTTTACAAGATCAGAGAGCAGACATATTAGAGCAATCTAACATAGAGTAGTGATGTCATAGAACGTTTTTTCCACTAAAAATGATCACCCTTCACGTTAGTCACACAAAGTTGTCTAAAAAACACAAAAAAGGATAAAAACGGAAAGAAATAAGCATCAGCAAAGTAATGTCGTTTCCCAATAACCCTGGCACTGACGTGCACTTCTTTTCATGTGAAAATGGACAACTTATGATGAGTCAAAATGCCCTTACTCACAGACCAAGAGAGCCAATAGCTGAAGTGGACTGACTTGTCGCCACATGCTCCATGCTGTGGAACCAAAATAAAAGTTGAACAGAGCAATAGATGAAATGGGATGACCCAAAGACTCTCTATGTAGATAGACATATAGGCCCATATTTAAGAAAAAGTGGCGCATCAGAGCTGATCCACCTTTTTTTCTGTGCCCCTCTACTGGCACCTACTGGCTTCGCTGTATTTAGAATATATGGCACACCATGGCGGTCGTTAGAACAATAGCATCAACATTTTTGACGCTATTGTGGAGCTTTGCTTCACTAGCATAAAAAATGTTGAAGCTACTGTAGCAAAATGCAAGGAGGCCCATTGATTTTAATGGGGGCTTCATTTTAACGCTTTCTCTGATCAGACATTAAAATGACTGAAAAAATGGCGTAGTGAAATTTTTTAAATTCCACTGTGTAATTTTTTCAGGCCTCCTAGCACTGGAACTCCCCCCCCCTTGCATGCATTATGCCTCACCAGGCATAATCTGATGGAATGGTTTACAAACTGACACAATGCATGCATAGCACCACTTTGTAAATATGGCGCGGGTGAAATGCCGCCTTAATACCACATTTGCTTAAAAGAAATTACACAAATGTAGCGCAAGGTGGCACTGGGAGCTTCTTAAATATGCCCCCTAGTTTTTATTTATGATTTTTTTCATCCCACGAAGCTGCTAAAGCTGTCTTTAGGCCAGACCTAATGATGACGTGGCAAAGTCAAACTCACTTTCATGTGCAAGGAACGATAGTTGTATGAACCTCAAATGCCTTTGAGTTCAATTCAGTGTAGATGTTGCAAAAGGCAATTCATATTATTATCGGCTTGTAATGAATTCTGTAAGTCATCCTAAAATGTTCATAACTCTTATTCTCCCCATTACAAGTAACTGGATAAAACAAGTTTCAGCCTTGCATCGTAGGAAAACGTGCAATGCGTATTTCGAGTTGCTTGACCGAAGTTTTTGCTGGTGACTTTGCTGGTGTGCCACTGATGCACGCTTTCGTCTAATTTTTGAGCTGGACATACAGAGGAGAAGAACTTTGCGTCAGCTATGATTTTGACGCATGTGCAGTTATGGCTCTAGAGATGTGTGAACACTTAAAACACTTAGGGAAAGATTTAAAGAAAGTGGCGCTGCACCCAGTGCAGCACCACTTTCCTCGTGCCCCTTAGCACCCCCCACCACCACCATGTGTGCGCCGTATTTAAAATATGGCACACCCTGGCGCAGGGTAGGGTATAATTGTGTCATTTTTTTAAAGCTATTGATTTACTCTGAAGGAGTAGCGCCAAAATCTTGCCTCTACTCCTGCAGAGTACATAGGGGCCAATTATAAATAATGGTATGTCCCTAAAACTTTTAAACTTCTTTGTGCCATTTTTTTGGCCTCCCCGAAGGGGGGAATGCCCCTTTTGCATTCATTAGGCCTGACACGGGTGTAATGTGGTGCAAGGGGTTAGAAAGTAGTGCATGCATTGCACCACTTTGTAGATATGGCGCAGGAAAATGCCACTTTAACGCCGCCTTAGCTTAAAAAAAATTACGCTTCAGTTAGCACTAGGGGCTCTTAAATATGCCCCTTAATCTATTATAGATTCCTACATAGCAGTCTATATTACTAAAAGTGGACCTCCCGTTGATGGTATGCTAATTTTATGCAGCTAAGAAGGAGCAACCGAAAGGGAACAAAAGAAAATGAAAAAACATAGTTTACAACCCAGATTTCATGCCATTATTCAGGGCAAAATTAACAGATTAGCAGAGCAATTCCTGGTTCAACTTTCCCAGGTGTCTGACTGTGACCCAGGATTGCCAGTCAGGGAATCAAAGCCCCTTGGTTCACATCTGGATTTCAGAACTGTATCCATAGAAGTCTCCTTTCTGCTGTTATTATGTTATGTTGCGAGTCCGTGTAGAGTGCATGACTCACCTGGGAGGGTATCCTCGCCTAAAAAGCTGAGACACAGGTGGTAGGTTATGGGGCCTAGTAAAGGAGACAAGTCATCAGTTTCTTTGAGAAATTAAGTACTTATAAGGTGACTTTTATGTGAAGGGACATGTCATTTCAGGCTTATGAGTAGGTAAGAGAAGGTGCGACTGCTGGCTCTGGCTCAGCCTGTGTAGGGGATGTTTGCAAGCAGGAATCCAGCTTACTGAAGGTGTCTGGTCGAAGTGTGGAAGATGATACAACTATTGAGGTAGGCAGGGCCTAGGTTGTGTAGCACTTTGTATGTGTGTAAGGTGCTTGTAGAGTGCACCTTTGTAAATGGGGAGCCAGTGACGCTTTTGAGGTGCAGATTGATGTGTGTGACAGGAGGGAACCTGAGCATGTTTGGCTGCGCCATTTTTTTGGCCTTTCTAATGGGGAACACCTCCTTTGCATACATTATGCCTGGCGCAGGCATAATGTAGTGGAAGGGGTTACAAAGTGGCGCAATACATGCATTGCACCACTTCGTAAATATGGTGTCAGGGAAAATGCTACTTTAGTGCAACCTTAGGTTAAAAAAATGACACTATGGCAGCGCTAGGGTGGTGCTAGGGGCTCTTAAATATGCCCCTTAATTTATTATAGATTCCTACATAGCAGTCTATATTAATAAAAGTGGGTAACAAGTCCTCCAGTTGATGGTATTCTTATTTTATGAGGCTAAGAAGGAGCAACCAAAATGGAATAAAAGAAAATGAAAAAAACATAGTTTACAACCCAGATTTCATGTCATTATTCAGGGCACAATCACCAGATCAGCAATGCAATTCCTGGTTTAACTTTTCCAGGTGTCTGACTCACCACCCACTGTGCTCAGCGAGTAGGAAGTGCAACTGTACTTGAGAGAGCAATGGTCCACTGAGCCAGACCCAGCTTGGGTTGCCTTGATGGGCAGGACTGCCAGGCACTCAGTCTCAGCCAGCCTGATGGTACAACTTCCAAGCTCCAACAGTAATGGTTAGTCAGGTTCAGCATGAAAGCACAAGGCTAGTAAGGAGTGTGGCAGCAGTACGTATTCTGGCAACTGGCAGCCCAGTTACTTGAATGAGCTTCACCACATCCAGTATTGTCCACAGCATTCGGGTCTTAGTCAGTGTGCATTGCTGGCCTCCCTTCTGCTGAGCCAACCCAGCAGCTGCTGTGCTACCCAACGAGAGCTGGCTGAGACGAGCATGCTTGGCGATGCAGTCCAGTTATCAAAAGGACGTTCCTTATGAAGGAAGAAGGAGTAATACGGCAGGTTGGGTGGCACTCCCAGATGATGTGACATCAATGTCAACCGTTGGCCATGGTGTGGGGAAGGCCAGGAGTAGGAAAGTTGCTGTCAATGGATTCAACAACCATTGTTAAAAGCTACTTTAAAGGAAGTTAAAATGGAATTAAAGTTGACTATTACAGTGTAAGTTGAGGAAAGAACACATTCTTATTTGTCAACAACAACATATGGGCTGTTTTAGAGTTCCACAAATGGGTTACTCCTCCACAAACATGGTGGCTATTTAGCCTGCCATGCTACAAGACAATTACATCCAATTGCACTTGTAATAAGGTGGACAGGATATCCGTCACATCTGTCCGCTGAACTCTAGATCAGTCCCATAATCACTTAATTGTATTTCCCACTCATGACACATTTGCAAAAATTGAAAAATCCCACCATCACCTAATCTCCCACTCCCACCAAGCTAAATTGACCTTAACGCCCACCCTTAGCGTACATTTGTAGCAACTTGAAAAACATTTTCAGGCAAGAATGACACTGCAGACAATGTACTATATAATTGCTTTAATCAATCATGAGTTCAAATACATGTTATGTACATGTTAAAGGACAGCAACAATGTAAAAAAACACATCACCACACACGAAGTACTGTCATACCATGGCATTTAATGGAGAGTTAAATTGTGCAACAGCTTTAACCCAGCATGTTTTCTTTACAACGACAAACAACTTTTTTTCTTCCTCTGTCTGTTCTTGTCCATATGCCACTGATGGAGACACTTTAATATAAACTGCAATTTCACTTTGAATACTTGACGTTTATGCCAGATTTTGATTTATTTAAAATATTTCTCCACCCTACATTGGAGATGGGTGTGGATGTGTTTCTATTCCCCTCTGCCTTTCTACTTTTTTAATCTTTCCAAATGTCAGTGAACCTAGGGAGTGATAGGAAAAAAAAAAGAATTAATATTGAGTGGATGGCTAGATGTTCTTTAAATTCCCCTGCCTTGTACAATGTTGTAGCGTGTGTATTGGAGGCAATAAGCTCCCATTCATGGCCAATGAAAGTTTGAGGTGTTTTTTATTTTTAAGTACCCCAGCCATGCCTGATTGCAGGGGTAGATTTTTGCCCTCCATCATGTCCAAGGGTGCGTGTGGATTTAAAATGTGGTGGAAGCAGCTGTTCGCCCATCTTTCCCAAGGCAAGGGCATGTATAGCACCAATTATGAGTTGCTGAAGAAAAGAATGGCTTTTTATCTCTCCTAATCTTCACATAGGAAGAGATCTATTTTAAACAAGTATAAGGTGGAAGGAGTTAAACAACACCGCTGTCTTGCCCTATAACGGGGTATCTTTAGAGGCATTAACCTTCTGGGATTTTTTTGCCTACAACCTTCTTGGCCAAGGGCGAGGGAAGTTTATGCTCGTTTCTTCCGGCCTTACACAAGGACATGCACAGACTACAAGAGCTGCCCAATGAACTACATACAACCCGAGTTTACAGATGTATGTATATATAGCAGGGCTTAAAGCAGTGTCATTTTAGAGGCAGTAGTAATTCAAACTGTGAAATCAAAGAATTAACACAAGACTGAACGAATCTGAAGACTGTCTATTATATGTCTGTTTTTGTGTTTAACAAAAGAAAAACATGATTAAAAAAAGTACTTAACATTCTGGTGGTCAGTGCTCCAGTAATCAAACGGTGATATGAAGTGAGCAATCAGTGTCACTAGATGACTTTATCTCACCTTCCTTTTCTCTGCCCTGTGGGGTTCCCCAGGGATCTTCATTAAGGTCAGCGCTGTTCAATATCTATGTGACCTCCCTGGCTGATTTAATAAGATCCTTTGGTTTCTCCCTCATGTCCTACCCTGACGATACTCAAGTTGTAGTCTCTGTGGCCAACAACGACACAAAACCTGGATCTAGATTCCACGACTGCATGTCAGTGGATAGTGACTGCATGAAGAAAAAATGGTTGAAACTAAATTTAGGGAAAATAGAGGTTCTCCTGTTTGGTAACCAAATCTCTTCTGGTCTGCAGCTTGGTGGCCAAAAATACTGGGCACACTCTATGCTTAGGTTAGTAAAACCCGGAACCTGGGAGCTTTAATTGATGATAAATTAGAATACACACATCAAATAAATGCAGTGGTCTCCTCTGCTTTTTATGTGCTAAGAAAAATAAAGAAAATTCTTCCCTTTATTCCTACCAACCTGCAGAAAACAGTTGTTGCCAATGAGCTGATGAGCTCTGGTTGAGCATCTGCGTGCCAGTGAGTGGTACATAAACCTGAGAGGACATTTGGCAGCATTTCCAGCAATCCCACAGACAAAGCTGCTCTCTGCTGATGAAGAGCTGAACCCAGAAACACATGTCCAGAGATTTACAGCACATGCTGCACCTACTAAGGTGAAAAACTACAGTTTACTTTATGGACGTAAAAAAATGTCGGCCTGCATTTACCATGAAGCATTGGGGCTGACTGCATGCTGGAGTGTGAGGCAGGGTGCTCCCTTTCTGATTTTCTTGTTTAAGAAGGCTCCCTTGAGCCAATGAGCCAACGAGCTGACAAGCTCTGGTTGAGCATCTGCGTGCCAGTGAGTGGTACATAAACCTGAGAGGACTTTTGGCAGCATTTCCAGTAACTCCACAGACAAAGCTGCTCTCTGCTGATGAAGGGCTGAACCCAGAAACACGTGTCCAGAGATTTACAGCACTTGCTGCACCTACTAAGGTGAAAAACTACAGTTTACTTTATGGATATAAAATTAACTTGTACTGCATTTACCATGATGCACTGGGGCTGACTGCCTGCTGGAGTGTGAGGTTAAGTTTCAGTCAGCTGCCAAGGCTCTCAGGAACCTGCACTGGCTTCCAGTCAAACAAAGAATTGTTTTTAAAGCCCTATTTATCACATACAAAGCACTGCCTGGCACGGGTCCTGCCTATTTTAAGAATCTCCTTAATTGGCACATTCCAGAAAAGACCTTACATTCATCTTCATTAAAAAAAAACTTGTTATCCCCAGATTAAGGAAAACCTCATGGAGAGGCAGAAGTTTCATACTGAGAGCTACAAAAGCGTGCAACTCCCTACCTCTCAACATTAAATCTTTGCCAAATCTCCTTGCCTTTCAAAAGGCCTTACAATCTGGCTTTTTAAAGAATAGAATTTGACCTCAAACTGAACGGTGGAGCAGCGGAGTTAGTGCAAGGACACCTATGGGTAATCGAGCACTCTCCAAGTATTTATAACATAGTATATGAACTGTAGTGAAAAACGAGTAGGAAAAGCCGTACAAGTTACTGTTAAACCTGGCATCCTTGGCATGTTCTCCCCTGTCTTTTGTTGCCTCTGCTTCCTATTTTTCGACTGTGTTTTGAACTTTTTTTAGAGGTTTTGGTACTCTGGGGACTTTACCACTGCTGACCAGTGCTAATGTGCAAGTGCTCCCTCTGTAAATTGTGGGTGTAATTGGCTTATCCATGATTGACATATTTGGTTTACTAGTAATTTCCTAGTAAAGTGGACTGTGTGTGCCCAGGGCCTGTAAATCAAATACTACTCGTAGGCCTGCAGCACTGATTGTGATGAGTAGCCCTGCAAACATGTCTCAGACTTGCCACTGCACTCTCTGTGTGTGCAGTCTTTCACTGTCAATTCAACCTGGCAAGTGTGGCCATTTGCCAGGCCCAAACCTTCCCTTTTACTACATGTAAGGCACCCCTAAGTTAGGCCTTACGTTACCCCATGGGCAGGATGCAGTGTATTTAAAAGATAGGACGTGTACTGGTGTGTTTTACATGTCATGATAGGGAAATACTGCCAAATTAGTTTTTCACTACTGCAAGGCCTGTCTCTCCCATACGTTAACATGGGGACTGCCTTTAAATATCTTTTAAGTGCAGTTCCCTATTGGGAGCAAATAGAGATGTGGAGTTTGGGGTCTCTGAACTCACAATTTATAAAAACATCTTTTGGTAAACTTGTTTTTTACATTGTCAGTTTGAAAATGCCACTTTTAGAAAGTGGGCATTTTCTTGCTTAACCATTTTGTGCCTCTGCCTGTTTGTGTATTTCATGTCTGGGTCAGACTGACAGTTGGGGTTTTGTGTGAATTCCCTCTAGACAGTGACACAAAGGGAGCTGGGGTGTAGCCTGCATATCCTGTTGAGTCCCCTGGGCTAGAGTGGGGAGGGAGGAGCTGACACTTACACTTGAAAGGGCTGTGCCTGTCCTCACATAATGCAGTCCCTGACCCTCTGGAGTGCGTCTAGAACCAGGCCTGGGAAAGGCAGGATCTTGTGAATAACTGAGTCTTTCCTTTGAAGTTTGCCTACTTCAAAGGCGAGAATTGGTATAAGCAGTAGAGCCAAAACCCCAGACTTTTAGAACACTTCTGGATCAAGAGCAACTTCTGGCAAGGAGAAGAGCTTAAGAGCTGGAGGAGTAGCACTGCCTCTTTGCTTTGTGTGCTTAGCTGCTTCTGCCTTAAGGAGGGCAAAGACTGTCTTTGCTGTGTATCCTGCTTGAGAAGTTTCTTCAAGGGCTTGAAGTAGAGCTTGCCTCCTGTTGGAAGTCTCAGGGATGTCAAAGACTTCAGTTTCATCTGCCTACAGCACTGGGAACTGTGTTTTTTGTTCTGTAACAGAAGGAAAACCACTGCGATGCTGCCAACAATGCCGCTGACTGCACGTGACCTGACAACACCAGACATAGCCGTGCCCCTGGTCTCACTGATGCCGCCACCTGATGCTGTCAATGAGACGCTGATTGCATTGTGACCTGTGGGTCCCGCACTCTGCGTCGCCTTGCTCACACCGCAACCTTGGCACCCCCGACAATGCCGCTCCACACTGACATCGCTGCTGCTGCCTGCACCGTGGGCTGTGGAGACCACTCGTGAGGCACACAAAGCACCGTTCCATCCCGCTCCGCAGCCCCAGTCCACCGGCGCCAGTACCATAGACTCCAGCATCGTAAACAGATGCCCCTCTCTGGACCGTGACACGTGGCCACAGCACAGAACCCACCCTGTGTCATACTGCCTCCTTGGGCCTACCGACGACAGAGCTTCAGCAGCGATGATGCCGCTGCCTGCACTGTGACCTAGAGACACCATACATCGCACCGCCCCACTTCACACCACAGTCCTGCTCTGACTGACACCACAGGACACCGTCACTGAGCCGTTGCCTGCACCGTGACCTATGGGCGCCGCATGTCGCCCTGTCCCACTTCGCACTGCAGCCCAACACCATCAACACCAGTGCTCCTGAATGCATCATCAGCCCAGAGTTCGATCTGTAATGCATGTGACTTCAAGGGCCCGACCACCCCCGCACCAACCTCCAGAACTGATCCCTACTACACTATTAAAGGCCTCTTAAAGAAGGGGAAATGTGGCCTAGCAGCTAGAGCTGCTGACTTTGAAACTGGGAAACCATGTTCAAACTGCAGCCTGAGCTCAACATCCTGTGATTCTGGAAGAATTATTTAACATTCCTGTGTCCAAAAAACAAGTGTTTTATGTCTGCTTCAAATGTAAAGCACTCTATTGCCATTGGGCTAAGTTACAAAACTGCAAAAGAAAATAATAATAAAATAAAGGAAAAGTTCCAAGTGAAAATCAGCCTACAGCTTATTGAAGTTTGCAAGTGATTCATGTTGCTCAGCAGCGTGTGTAATATTATTCTGTTATGCAACGTCAAACTAGGCTATGATAAGCACTAGCCTGTTACAGTGAATTGACGTTTTGTTGGCGCTTTGATCAGTAATGAAAATGGAAAACATGCCATGACAGAAGAAATGAAGTGGAGTCATGAGGAGCAGAGTCATGAGAAGCAGAGTCTGACAATCAATTTACACATTTATTTTCTAACAGTTCTACCAAAGAAATTGACAACACGATTAAATGTGACAGTGAATCTGTTCTGACTTAATTGGCCACAAAGAAGCTGCATTTTAAAACATCTTAGGTGCCCGATCTTTGTGTGTCCAGCACCTTTCTTGGATAATAATAGTTAAGATAACTTTGGTGGTTGATGCACTTGCTGGTGACATCTGTGTTTTATCGCGTCACAGTTTTGACTCATAACGTAGCATAGGGGTTTAATGTGCCTCCTGTAACGCACACTGTATAGCATTTATATCACAGATTTGTCTTTTATGTAGCAAGCTCAGTTGCGCGTTACCTTTGTCAGAGAGGACATTTGTTTTTTGCAGTATGGTGAACTATGAACTCGCATCAAGAAATTCTATACAAACTGAAAAACGGGTTTTGAACCATTTCTTTTTTCAACCTTTCATAGTTCTAAGGTTGCTATAAAGGATTCATCTGGGTTCTAATAAAGTCTATTTGTACAACCCAACTGAGTCATTGTTATGTTTTAAATCATGACTTTGTATTTCTACAGACTATGCATTATTAGCATATGTAAGCCACCAGTAATGATGACATGTGACTCCACCTCGCAACCCTCATTGTCTTATGCAACACATCCTGTACACTCATTTCCACACTTATATGATTTATTGTCTTTGCATAGTGTGTGTGTGTCTGTGTTTGTGATGTAAAGCACTCTGACACACTACATTGGGATGAGTAATGCTATATAAGAAATTAAATAAAACAATATAAAGTACTATTTAAATGGCTATCAGTGTACAAACAGTTAAACTGACATTTTTACACGGCATGCAGGGGTTGAACAAAGTCACAAACCTGCCTCCAAATCATAGTCTCTTACAAGTACATGTGAAGTGATAATACGCTCAGTGCCTTTATTTCCCTTCATTACATTGGCATGTAGGTGTTGGACTCTAAATATTTCCAGTCGAAATAATACTCTGAAAAAAAGATGACTGATGCCCCTCACGATGAGGCCTTCAGTTAACATTTCTATAGTGCCTGCATATCTGTTATAAACAGGGATTGGAAAAAAGTCAAAAACCTGCCTCCAAGCATAGGCCGTCTTAGGTTTTTGTGAAGTCATAATACACTGTGTGACTTTGTTTCCCTTCATTGGCATCTGGTGATAGGCTTCAGATACTCCTAGTTGTAATGATACCCACAAAAAGGAGGGCTAAAGGTCCTTTAAATGAGACATTTGTTTTGGGAACAGCGGAAAGTAAAAGCCTGTCACCGCCTACAGGTTGCTGCTCTCAACCGAGAGCAGACAATGGATGGCGCTGCTGAATATGTCCTGTTTTCTGCCAATGACACCAAGGCAAACTTGGAATATTTCACTGGGACCAACCTATATCCTGGGTCTGATATATCCTGGGTCTGATGGAATAACAGCTGCCAGATTTGGGTTCTGGCTGGATTCCCCCTAATTTTCTGCACTTGCTTTAGTGATCGCTATTTTACTAATCACTGGTTTGCTCAAATCTGTGTAGAAAGGATATCCGTCTCGTGTATCTATGTTTTTTTACGCTTCGCAGATAATGTATTACTTCAGTGAACTCATACTATCGTTCCAACTCTAGGCGCTTTAATAAGATATGAAGTTGTGGGTTGGCAGTCACTTGTTTCACCAAAACTGACTTAGTCAACCCAATGAGACTGAGACATGTGACTCAAATTACACCGAGATTTCTGTTTGAGAAGTACAGACCCTCTGTGATGTTACTGATGTATTCAAGGGTCCAGTTTATAGCATCAGTAATATACTGCAGTACTACAGTTACATATCACAAAACGTGTCGAGCGACCTTTACAGGTAGAAACAGTGTATGTTAAAGAAAATATGCATAGATACAAAGTAATCGTCTATGTTTATTTTGCTACTTGTTTGTTTACTCTGATTATTTCAGAATCTCCAGTCTGCATTCATTGCATAAAGCGAAACAATTCTGTTTGATAATGTTAACAAGCTGCTCCTGTTATTAACTGTGGAAACAGACAAAAGTGGCACCCATTAGTGAATTAGAAAGCTAAAAAAGATGGGTCATGTTTGCAAATTGGGCAGTTTTGCACTTGAAAGGACACGTTGTATAAGTGTTTAGCAAGGCATGGAAAACTGCGTGGATGTGACCTTGGTGCAGGTAATATTTGTTTACTATCATGGAAATCCCAGTAAAAACCTGCCCAGCAGACCATAAAACATATCCAGAAACAGCCAACAAACCGGCCCACATACTGCCTGTCAGACCAGCCCTTGGGGCACTACCTGATCGGCATATGGGCCAGTCCAATCCTGCATATGGAACTGCAAAGTGTTTAGCACTGCATTGTTTTCTGTCGGTAGCTGGTGTAGACTGATCAATGACAGGCCCTGGCTCTAGTCTCTGTATTTAAATATCACACTGCTGTTATGTGTGTGATGCCTTAGGCCTATGATTTTGTGCATGCCTTTAAAATGCTTTTATGTGTGAAAGCCCTACCTGATCTATCCAAAAAACCTGCCCAGACCGACAACACTACTTGCAGGCAGATATACCTGCACAGAGAACATACACACTATCGATGTGTATTGCATAGTCATACATGCACACACTGCACATATTGACCCACATACAGCATTCACACATGCACCGCACAAGTGGCGCTCATGAGTATTCTTGCTTTGCGTGCATGGCTTACCTGCACTTGGTGCTTGTCAGTGGTGTAACGCAAAATGCTGGGGCCTCCCTGCATAATGTGGTGGGGGGCCCCTGAGTCTCCTATACCTCACAGATAATTATTGACCTTGGGCTAAATGGGGGCCCCCTGGAGGGTTGGGGACCCCCCTACACGGCAGGGGCTGCAGGGACATGAGTTATGCCCCTGGTGCTTGTAGGTAAGTTATCTGTGCCTATGAGCTAGTTTGTATGTGCATATGTGACTACGGGCCAGATGTACCAAAGGATTTTACCCATTCTTTGTCTATGGGAAAAAGCTTTCGTACATATGGCCCTCCATGTGTTGGCTGTGTACATACAATCTGTGCACGCGTAAGTACAGCATTGTTTTCAGCCCGTATCGCACGATAGGAAAGACAGACCTGTTGGCTTTGCCGATGTTTGTTGCAGTCTCGACATGACTGTCACTTGCAGTAATTGCTTCGTGCTGAAGACAGAAAAATGGGCATGGAGGTGAAATCAAAACGGAAATCTGTTCTGACATTGGCGCATAGTAATTTTTTGCATGAGTCATTGTGCAAAGTTTCACGTCAAAATGTCTGACAAGCTGTTGAATCTAGTCAAAAACGTATTTGGGTATTAATTTTCTTTCTGTCATTTTAATTCATCAGTGTGGGCTTTGAGCATGTGACATCGCAATTTTAAATCACAAATAAAGCCATTTCATAGAACTAGGGTGAACTCCTTCAACTTCTCTTGATAAGAGCTTGCGTGCTTTTGTGAAACAAGCATTTGCAATGCAATAGGTCTCGCATTTTCTTGAGTTAGAGCTATTTGCATTGTAAATTTATAACTGGACTTTTCTTGCCACATAAATTGGTCAACACTGCCTCATAATTTCGTCTTTTCCTGCCATATAATTCCAGTGGCCCAGCATTAACTAAAGCACTTCCATTTACCTACTTCCTTTATCGGGAAACATATACAATTATCATATAAACCTTTATCAGAAATAAACTTTTTGCATTAGAGTGTAATGCTCAAAACACCACAACAAAAATATCATTTTGGATGGATTGGTGGGTGAAAGGAAAGATGGATAGGACAAGTGGGGTGGTAATGGTGTCATGGGCCCTGGAGTAAGAAAGGAAAATAGTAGACTGCAATTTCAGTAGGAAAATACAGCAGTAATTAGAGTTGAGTGAAGTCCATAGGTCTCTGGGCCCTGGTGCCACTGCACCTGTTGCTTCATTGATAACTAGGCCTCAGGAGAGAAAGTGGATGGGGCAGAAAAAGAGAAGCGAAAGGAATACAACAGAAAAAAAGGAAGACAGAGAAGGCATCACAAAGAAATAAAAGAAAGAAGGTAAAGAAAAAACAAGAAAATTAAAACACAACTAAGAGAAGAAGTAGAGCAAAAATGTAAGACAAAAGAAAAAAAGGAAACTAGCGAACGAACGATAAAGAGGAAAAAGTAATGAAAGAAGTGTGAAAAGAAGGAGAAAAATTAACATTAGGGAAAAAAGAGAGATGGTGAAAGAAACAAGCAGCAAAAGAACCAGGGAATGTATGTACTGACATATTTCCCGCAGACACAGAATGGGAAAACCACTTTGACATTTCGGGTTCCGACAAGTAACTTGTGGCTTCCACACATATATGGAAAAATTAGGGATTTATAGTAAAATGTGAATTTACAGATAATGATAAGAAAAACACCAGAGGAAGGAAGGAAGAAAAATCTGAAAAAAATGAAAGGACGCATACAGAGTCAAAGGAAAGAGCAAATAAAAAAGACAAAGAAAGAATGACAGGAAGAAAAAAAGATAGTGAAAGTATGAACGCTTAATGAAGAAAAAAAGGAGGAAAGAAACAACCGAGGACTTGCGATTTTGAAAGAGGAGGTAGCAAGAGGAATGGGGAAAAAACGGAGAGAAGTGGAAAAAAACAGCTGAAAGAAACAGCAAAACTGTTAGCATGTGGATTTTAAGAGCTGGAAAGAAAAAACTGGGGAAAAAAGAAAACATTGAGAGTAAACAGAGTAAAGGAAATAACAGAGTGAGATAGGTGAAACAGACACTCCCAAATATAGATGGCAGCTAAGAATACATGTAGTTGGCTCTCCCACGTCCTCAAACAGAAGTGTGGAACAGCAGGGGGCACAGCAGAACAGCAGAAGGTACATTAGCAGAGTTGTATGTGAACCCCAAAACAGTAATATGGACGCGCTTCAGATCAGGATTGGGGGTATAGACAGAGCTATGTCCCGGCCCTGTGCTGGAATAACAGAAAGGCAGTGGGTGGGAGATGAGAAATGGAGCGCTGTGTAATTCCTGGTATTGGAATAATGGGGTGCTGCAGGTTAGGATTGAGAGATAGAGATATATGTGGGCTGCAGCACTGAAATAGTAATGGTCACACAGTTCAGAAGTGAGGTATGTTAATGGAACTATGTGTGGAACCAAGTATTGATGTGCCAGTGTTGCCAAATGTTAGCCTGGAGGTGCCCTGGTAAAGCTGCGAGTGGGATTCACTATGGGAGTGGCAGTGCCGCTGAACCACAGAAGCGAGGAGGCCTGAAGGGCGTATGTATGAGCCTTAGTACTGAGAAGAAATGTGCACTGAAGGATTCTGGCAGAGCTGTGGTGGTTCCCATCAATAGTGGCATTGGATGTTAAATTTGAGGTGCACTGGCTGAGCTGTGTTTTGCTCTTTTGGGTCCAGTATTTGCCTGGTAGTGGGACTGAATATTAGAATTGAGCTGCTGTAATGGAACTGTATGTGAGCAGGGTCCCAGTATGGGAAAGGAAGTGACCTCTGCTATAACTGAGGTGCACTGATGGAGCTGTACCCGAGGTCCTAGTACTTGAACAGTAGAGTGTATCAACTGTAAGAACTGAGGTGCTCTGGCAGACAGCATGTGTGGGGTTCATGCATGGGCATGACTGAGGGCTTGGAGTGTGCGCACTGAGGTGCACTGATGAAGGTGCACCCAAGGTCCCAGTACTGGAAAAGCAGAGTGTGCTGACTGTAAGTACTGAGTACTCAGGCAGACGGCATGTGTGGGGTTGTGGCACAGGCATGGCTGAGGGTCTTGGAGTGTGTGAAATGAGCTGCACTGATGGAGCTGCGCCAAAGATCCCAGTACTGGAACAGCAGTACTGACTATAAGACCTGAGGTGCTCTGGCAGACAGCATGTGTGGGGTTGTGGCAAGGGCATGGCTAAGGGGCTTGGAGTTTGTGAACTGAGATGCACTAATTGAGCTGTGCCCGAGGTCCCAGTATTGGAACAGTAGTGTGTACTGACTGTAAGAACTGAGGTGCTCTGGCAGACAGCGTTTGTGAGGTTCTGGCATGGGCACAGCTGAGGGGCTTGGAGTGTGTGAACTCACGTGCACTGATAGAGCTGTGTCTGAGGTTCCAGTCCAGGACCGGCAGAGCTGACTGCAAGAACTGAGGTGCTCTGGCAGACAGTGTGTGTGGGGTTTGTAGCACGAACACAGCTGATGGTTTGGAGCGTGTGAATTGAGGTGCATTGATAGAACTGCGAGTGGGATTCCAGTATGAAGCAGAAGTGGGCACTGTCCCTAAGGACTGCAGAGCCCTGGTGGAGCTGGGTGCCTAGGCTATAAGCAATTACAAGCAATCCTCTGCCTTTTCTCTCAGCACACAGACAGCAGACTTGGTAAAGAAAATCCAAGCCAAGGAAGGGCGGGAGCCAGGCAGCTGAGAGAGGGTGCAGAGACCCCACAAAGACCAAGGCCCATATTTATACTTTTTTAGCACCGCATTTGCGCCGCTTTTTGACACAAAAGCGGCGCAAACTTACAAAATACAAATGACGCAAATGCAGAGCTAAAAAGTATAAATATGGGCCCAAATGTGACCAAGATAATAGCCTGATTTATAGCCTTGTTTACAACTTAACTCAGAGGAAGAATGCTCTGCAAATGAAAAGGGAAACTTCCCTGGACAGGAGCAGGAAACAAAGTAAAACAAAGTCCCCTATAGACCAGATAAACAGGACAAAGCATAATTATACAGCAGTTAGTCCCTGCTCCCACACAGAAGAAGGAGGGACAAAGATGCATGACTGACCACTAGCAAGTAAGGATTTTTAAATGACACGGAAACTAACAAATGAAATAGCTGGGAGTTCACAGAAGAAGTATCCTTAAAAGTATGCAAGAGGTCATACGCTTACGCTCGACCAAAAAACGGAAATGTTCAAGTTCTTTATTTGTGAGTTATCTCACTAACTCAACACATATCATTGCCTCAAAGCAGGATTTACATTGAAGCAGGACTGAAGAAAAGTATATTCATCAATACACTGACAAAAATTACAATCATCCGTACCAAAACTAAGCATTGAAAATTAGATATAGAGGGAGTGTCTTGTAGTAACTATGGAACAAGGCTGGATGTCAATCCCTTACACCAAATTTTCTCATTATGTAGTTTGAGAAATGACCAATGGTTGTAGCTTTAACAAAGGAGTGAATAATACGTGGGATTGTAAATGCGACACACTTAGTGGCGGATTATAATGAAAAGATGTCAGAACTCGACTGTAAATAGTTATTGCTTCAAGCTCTGATGTGACAATACCTGCTGACATAGCACTGAGAACTGTGTGTTTTGTGCTGCAACAGAAGAAAAATCACCTTGACATTATTAACGAAGCAGCTGCCTGCACCGTGACCTGATAACATGCATGGAGTCATGCCCCGCTTCGCACCACAACCCTGGTCTCACTGCCACCGCCACTGATGCTGTCACCAAGCCGCTGCATGCAACACGACCTGTAGGCCCGTACTCTGCATTGCCTTGCTCACAATGCAGCCTTGGTATCCCCAATGCGGCCACTCTACGCTGGCACCACTCGTAAGGTACATGCAGAATCATCCCTTCCCACACTGCAGCCCCAGTCCACCGACGCCAGCGCCATCGACTTCAGCATTATCAACAGATGCCCATCTCTACACAGAGACCTGTGGGCTCTGCATGGAGCCTGCCCCGTGTCGTACTGCCGCCTTTGGCCTACTGACGACAGCGCTTCAGCAGCATCGATGACCCAGCTGCATTGTGACCTGGAGACATCGCACGCCACACCGCCCAGCTTTACACTGCAGCCCTGGTCTCACCGACACTGCAGGAAGCCATCACCGAGCCGCTGCCTGGACCGTGACTTGTGGGCACCACACGTCACATCGTCCACTTCGCACCGGAGCCCCGACGCCATCAACGCCAGAGATCCTGAATTTGTCATCAGCCCAGAGTTCGATCTGCAATGGGTGTGTTTTTAAAAGCCCGACGACCCCTGCAACAGACCTCCGGAACCGAAACCCACCGATACCTGCCAACTCCATGCTATCAAGAGGGTGAGCAGGGGTTATCTGAGCTCAGTATCCCCCCTTACCCTGACTAGAGTGAGGGTCCCTAATTGGACAGGGTGTAAAGTGTCTGCCAACTAGAAACCCCATTTCTAACACTACCCAACCACTTGAGAGTTCTCATTACTAAGCAGAAGAACCTTGAAAGACCTTCAGGTTTGTGTGTTCTGTTCTAGGGTTTTGTTCTACCGTAAAGTCCATTCCCTGTATGGAGATGGACCACCTCAACAGTTTAGGATTCTCACCCTTCATCTGCATTAACCTTCTGAGGTTCCTGTGGTCTGTCTGAACCCAGAAGTGAGTCCCAAAGGATTAGGGTCTTAGCGTCTTCAGTCCCCAGACCACTGCAAAAACTTGCCTTTCTATTGCACTTCAACTCTTTTCCCTGGGGAATAACTTCCTACTACTGAAGTATACAGGTTCATCTAGGCCTACTTCGTTTAGCTGTGAAAGCACAGCTCCCACACCATGCTCTGAGGCAGCTGTCTGCACCACAAAGTCTTTGGAAAAGTCAGAAGCCCACAGCACGGGTGCTGTGCACATGGCCTCCTTCAGGGCGCCAAAAGTGGTCTGGCATGCCTCTGTCTAGATCACCTCACATGGCTGCTTCTTGGAAGTCAGCCCTGTCAAGGGGGCAACAAAGGTGCTGTACCCCTAGACAAATCTCCTGTAATACCCGGTGAGACCTAAAAGGTCTCTCACCTATGTCTGGTTCTTGGGGGTGCCCAAGTCAGAATGGTGTCAATCTTGCACCCCAGAATCTGCTCAAAAGTCTTGCATTTAAACACAGTGTGGAATCACACCCTGTAAAACCAGGTCCGACAACACTGGGCAATTTCTGATCTGATAACATTGGATCTTTTGTAATAAGGCAGAGTGGTATCCTTTTTTGGGATATCACTCCCCCAAACTTTTCATTGGGGCCCAAGTGTCATAGAAAAAAAGGTAAACACTAGGGCAAACACGAGGAAGGCGGTAAAGTAAAATTATAGGAAAGAGTTGTTCAAGAACGCATAAGAGGTATCACTTCAAACATAAATTTAGGAAGGGTTCTCAAATACCATCACATACCTATTTGTCACTTCTCTTTTGTGAAAATAGTTTTCTCAGGATGTTTGTGACCACATTTAAAAAATCTAATATTAAATTTTGGGAGCCATGTTACCCTTGTAGAGTCTCAATATAATTATATTGCCAATCAATAGCACCATCCACAAAAGCTTATTCCGGAGTGCCCACTTGTTTGTTACCCTGCTCCTTATGCCAAGACGATTTACAGGAGATGCATTTGTGTGTGTATTGTATAATCTTGCATGTTTTGCTTAAAACTCAGGTAGTGAAAATAGCTTTAGTTCATATTAACTATCATATTTACTGATAGAATATTTACTGCTCAGTTAAACAAAGATGATTGTAATCTTTCAAAAAATGTTTTTTTAAAACACAGGAGGATCTTGATGAAGACACTGGACTGAAGCCAACATATAACCAGATCAATGCAGAGAGACTCAGGGGCCGATTCATGTAGGGCCTCCACATTCATGGCGGAGGCACCGCTGTTGTGGCAGGGGACGCACTCATGTAGGGAGGCCCTAGTTCATTGCAGGATCCCGGCAATGGATAAAGGCAGTACGGAGGTCCCGCCATGAGTGTGGGACCCCAGTCACGGCTGTGGGGCCTCCGCTACGAGTGCGGAGGCCCTTTCTGATTCGACCCCTCAGATATTAGGCTTGCCTATTGCACAATAGACAACTGCATGATGCTTAAGTGCTAATTTAGGAACACCCATGCTAATGGAGGACATGTTTATGTGGAAATGTTAGGCTTAGCAAAAGCTTTTGTCTTAGTAAACAGGATCCCAGAAAGCACCAAGCTGCACACACTTGGAATTATTCATGTCTTCTTGTGTTAGTTCGAACCATGTGTTACCTTTACTTTGCAGGAATTACTTCACATGATGTAAGACAGTGTTTTTACATTGTGGTAGATGTTACCTGGAGAGTCAGTACTTTGCAAAGGAGTACACTGAGAGACTTCACATTTAGGCACAATTTTTAAAATTAAGGGTTTAGGATTGGACTTTAGGTTAAGGATTATTGGGTATATGTTTTTGTTTTTATTTTTTAGGTTGGGTGATTTAAGGATTCAGGGATTTGTTTTAAGTAAAGTGTTACAGGGTTTCATCTTGGAGTTATGGATGAGTTTTTGCGGGGGTAGTTTTCTATTTTTTAGGTGCAGGGACACATTTTTAAGCCTGGCTCTAGCCAGGACCTTTTAATTTTACTACAATTATATGTATAATTTACTTTCTTTCAGCCACCTCTCTTCATCCATCGGTCTGTAGTTGTGTCTTTCACATTTTGCTTCCGCCCACTACAGCATATAACAAGGGGAAGGGGGTCAGCCTCCTTAAGCTACTGGTTATCTTCACTTTGAGTGACAACATTTTCGTCTTTCACAAAGAACACATCTACACACAAGCTAGGTCCCACCAGTGTCAGTATTTCTACTTTATAATTATTTCAGTGTACCCTTTGTGTTTAGAGCCTGATGTAATAGACGGGCACTTCTGATATGAACACAGGGCACATTCCATCTTTATCAGATCCTATCTCCTGCCAGTTCTGTTGTAAATTCCTTTTGGAGTAGTTTGCTTTTTTGATGGCTGCTATTTCACAGCATATCAGATTGTGTTCATTCAAAACTGTTCTGTATTAACCCCTTAAGTGCTCCCCAGTGTGTCTGTCGGCCATTGCCATTGACACCGGGGAGGCACGTAAAGGCCCCTCTGCACCACAGGGATTCTTTTATTCAATTTTAACCTGGGACTGCTCTGGAAGAGCTTCTGGAGCAGCCTGAGTCTTTTTGTGTTTATTTCAGTGTGATGCTGATCAATGCTCAGGGGAGCTGACGCCATTACACTAAAGTGAAAGTAAAATGATGGGCTTGTTTTACTTTCAGTACATCGGTGCTCAGGGAGGTTATCCCAGGCCCCTAGCACTGATTGGGGAGGTAGAGGTATAGTTGAAAAGTGGAGAATCTACCCTTTCCAATAATATCTCTTCCAGTGGATCCTTGCTTGGTGATCACCATAGGAAATCGATCACCAAGTAGTAATCCACCCACCAGATACCAGGGATATTAGGGGAGCAGGATTTTGGACAATGGCTTCTGCCACTCCTAACATGTATCAGTTGTTCTCCCCCACCCCCAGGGCTTAATGTTAAAAAATGGATGGTAGCTGCTCATCATGGGCAAGGCCATGTCCCCACCCCAACCAAATATGCAGGCAGTGATTACCCTCAATGATTACCGCCCAGTGCTCCTGACAGGAATGGACCAAACCGAGGTAAATGGGAGTTCTTTTTGGCCTTGGTTTGAGCCATTCCTGTTGCAGGCACTAGTCCCAGCCATACAAGTGGAGCATCTTTTTATCTGCATAAGTGTGGTAACACAGGGAGGTATGATCTGTGTGGATACCTGTGGATTCCAGGAGTTTCCATCAGAGAAATGTAAGGAAAATGTGTTATTTCAGGCAAAGATTGAGGTTTGCAGGGCTTCTGGGTAAAGTTTCATAGTGAGAGCCTTGCAAATCATGCACCTCTATACTCCCCTGGTTGTCTAGTTTTAAAAAAATTACAGATTTGCTAGGTTTCTCTAGGTTCCGGCTGAGCTAGGGCCCAAAATCCACGGCTACCCACTTTGCAAAAAAGGGGTCATTCCTGAGTGGAAAACTGTGATGTATCCATGTTGCATTTTGGGCCATTTCCTGTCACAGGCACTAGGCCTCCCCACACTTTTATCGAGAAACTTGGGGGAATTCTGGGTGGAAGGAAGTTTGTTGACTCCCACAAATCCCAGAACATTCCATTATAGAGAATGTAAAAGGGAAATGTGTTTTCAGTCAATGTTTGAGGTTTGCAAGGAATTCAAGGTAAGAAAAACCTAGTGAGAGCAACACAAGTCACCCCACCCACGATTCCCACATGCGTAATTTCCAAAAATGTGAATGTTTGCTAGGTTTCCCTAGGTGCCATCCTCCATGTTGTGTTTTGGGCAGTTTTCTGTCGCAGACAGTAGGCCTACCCACTTTTATTGGAAGACTTGGGGGAATGCTTATGGAAGGAAGTGTGTGGCTACCTGCAGATTCCGGAGCTTTCAATCACAGAATTGTGAGGAAATATGTTTTTTCAGTCAAAGTTTGAGGTTTGCAGGAGATTCGGGGTAAAAAAAAAACCTATTGAGAGCCATGCAAGTCACCCCACTCTGGATTCCCGCATGTGTCTTTTTTTCTAAAAAGTGCAAGAGTACTAGGTTTCCGTAGGTGCCGACTGAGAAAGGACCTAAAATCCACAGCTGCTCGTTTTGCAAAAAAAGGGTCAGTTTTGAGTTGAAAAATCTGATGTATCCATGTTGCATTTTGGGCTCTTTCCTACTGCAGGCACTACGCCTAAACACACAAGTGAGGAACCATTTTTATCAGACGGAATGCAGGAGCATAAAATAGTCGAACATTTGTTATTACCAGCTGGATTTCTCTGCATCTGTGCCTTGTATATGTAAGCTAGTGTGTAAGAGGAAGACATTTTGAAAAATACCCACTAAAGCCTATGCTAATATGGGTACAGACAAACATGTACAAATAAGCACTACTCCTAAACTCAACATCTTGTGCCCATTTCAAAAGTAAATAGGTTTACTTAATGCCCATTTTTCACTCTATATATTTCACCATATGAATTGGTCTATATACGGTACACAATGAAAAATTATTGTACAGTGCAGGTCAGTTGTTCGCTGTGGGTAATTTAGGTTCTTCGAAAATCTGCAAACCCAATATATCCCCACAATCAAAGTGGTCTAGTGAATATAATGGGATATTGCTGTTGTAAATCAGCCATGGTGACAACAAGTTACAAAATAAAAAGCTGTCCAAAATGTTAGTTTTTGTCCTACTCATTTTCAATATTTCTTTATTTCAACAGGTAGTTCCTTTGAGAAAACCTTGAAGGTTCTACACATATGACCCCTTGCTGAATTCAGAATTTTGTTTACTTGTCAGAAATCTATAGCTTTTTGGGTTCAACCGTGGGTTTCTCATTGGTTTACACCACAAACTGGAAGTACGCTGAGAGAAAGAAAAATAGGAAAAATAGACTACCACTTTGAAAAAAGCCAAAAATGTGGTACATATAGTTTTTTGTTATCATATCCTCATGTTCCTGAAGGCTGGAAAGATGGTGACTTTAGCACAGCAAACTGTTGGTGCCACTTTTAGGAAAAAAATACACCTTTATCCAGAGGACTTTTTACAAATTTGTCCCATAAAACACATAATTTAGCTTTGTTTTATATATTTTCTGGGTCCCCTCTAGGAGTGTCTCAAATCCTGGGTACCTTTAGAATACCCAGAGTGTTGGAATAAAGAATGAAAATTTGTAATGGATACCTTAGGTGGAAAACAGTTATGGAGCCCTAAAGGCAAACTACCCCAAATAGCCAAAAAAGGGCTCATCACTGAGGGGGAAAGGCCCTGTAGTTAAAGGGTTAAGTTATCCTCATTTTACTTTTTTCTTTCTCTACTTTTTTAACTTTCTTTCTTTCTTGAAGGCAAGAGGCTTGCATCCAATGCTAGACTGATTGACGTTTTTAGGTCTGTGTTAACCAAGACCTTTTGATTTTACTAAACTTATGTATGTAACAACTCCCTACTATTCTAATGCACCCCAATATTTTAGATCACCCCAAATTGCCTCTGGTGATTTGGCTTCTGAACCCTGTATCTTGCAATAAGAATCCTCACCCTCCTCAACATTAGGCCCAAAAAAGATTATCCAAGTATTGTGACCACTGAGTTCTAGATCGGAGAAAAGTTAAAGGGTTTCATTACAAAATCTCAAATTAGCATTACAGAGGAATGAAGAACATACCACAAAGGCTCAGATACAGAGTATAAATTCAAAAATCAGATTTAGTGTAAGTCTAGGTCTTATTAAGCAGCAAAAATCATAAATAGAATGGCCAGAGTCCAATGAGAAACACTAAAAGCTCTATCCTGGGGGTTTTATGTACATTTTTATTAATACACAATGAGCCAAAACTACAAATTAAGCATGGCATAACTAGTGACAACACATATTGAGCAAATCAGAATTGAGATCGTCACACATAATCATTTAACACTAACCCATTTCTAAGGAAAGGAAAACTCCATTAGCTTCTGCAGAAACAGCAGCATAGTCCGAAGATGTATAACATAATTAGAAACATTTGCAAACAAAAACCCATACACCAGTGTATGCTAGCAGGTCCATATTCGAACATCCAGTGGACCTTGCAAAGTTGATAAATTAGTACACAAAGAAAAGTCTATTCACATTACCTGAATTTGAAGGAAAATAACCAGTTATTTCACAGTGTCCTGTGCTCTGCAAAGACTATAGAGAGAGAAGACACGCAGGGGGACATTGATTGGGAAGGGCAATAATCAGGAGTAAAATTAATAGAACACCAACACAACAACCATTTCAATAACATGCAGTAGCATGCACCTTGTTCACAAGGAACACACTCACACATAAAGTAGTTTTCTTCAGTGCCAGGAAGTACTATGGTAATGTGTTTTTGAGACCAAAAATGTTTTTACTAATAGCAAATAATTTTGTTTGGATTAATGAGGACTAGGCATATTCCCAAACAATAAAGTTTTGCAAAAACCATGGAAAAACAAAATAAGAATTGCCAGAAGGTTGGCGGCCAAAGTCAGATCTATTGGCTTTGCGAATAGGGTTTTTGAGGATTTGTAAGGCTGTGGACGAGTGGTGTATTATTTTCGAGGTATTTTTAGGGTCCAGGATTGGATTGTTTTTTTTTGGATGATTGGGCGCATTTTTGGAGTTATAAGTGAGAAACGTTTGTGGGGTGCAAGTTTTGATTTTTAGGGTTCAGATTATTAGGAGTATGCTATTGGGTCTATAGGGTTTACAGCCAGGTAGTGTATTAAATTTGTGGAGTTCTTTGAGGTTGAGTGTTTGGTTTAGTGTTAAGGGTTACTGTTTCTTTTTAGGGTAATTGCTGGGTATTTTTTGTGGTGGTAATTTTATTTATTAGGGTTCACAGACAGGTTTTTTAGGGATGGCATATTAGGTTTATTGGGGCAATTTATGAGTAGTTTATTCATTTGGGTATTTTAGGGTTCAGGGTTGGGAATTAAATAAAGGTTTATTGGGATTACACATAGGGTTCTGGGTGGGCATTGTTTTGGTAAAGTTTTTATTTTTTGGGCTCAGAGACAGGTTTCTATCGATTTTATAGCTGGTATGAGTACATGGTGTATTATTTTAGTTTTTTTTAGGGTTTGAGGTTGGGAGTTATATTGAGAGTTACTTGTTTTAATTTTGGGGTTATGGTTGGGTATGTTTATGGGGTGCAGATTTTATTCTTTAAGTGTTCAAGGAGTGGTGTTTAGGGATGAGTTTTTGAGTTTATAGGGGCTAAGGGTGGGTAGTGGTTTAATTTGGAATTCTTCAGTGTTCAGGGGCGGGTCAAGTAAAGGGTTATTTGGTTTATTTTGGGGAAATCATCACAGGGTAGAGTTTTTATTTTTTAGGGTTTAGGGGTAGAATTCTAGGAACAAGATGTTGGGTTGAGAGGCTTATGCTTGGCTAGTGTATTCATTTTAGGGTGTTTTTACAGTTCAGGGTTGGGTTTTAAGTCAGGGGTTGTTGATTTAACTTTAGGATCATGAGTGTGGGATTGTTGTGGGTGTATCGTTTTTTTTTATTTTTTTGGGTTCAGGGTCAGGTATTTATGGATGGGTTATTGTGCTTATAGGGACTTTGGGTGGCAGGTAAATTAATGTTTATGTTTATTTTTTAAGTTTCAGGTTTGGGTTTTATGTTAAAGGTTATCATGTTTAATTATAGTGTTATTGGTGGTTATTTTGGGGGTGCAATTTATATTATATTTAAGGCTCTGGATAGGTTTTAGGCATGAGTTGTTGGGTATATAGGTGCTTTGGGTGGGTAGAGTAGTTATTTTGGGCTCATTTTTAGGGTTCAGATTTGGGGTTTTAAGTTAAGGGCTGATGGATCTATTTGAGGTGGTGTGGGTAGGTATTTTGTCTTTTGCCACACAGTTTTTATTTATTTTGGGACAGATTGTAGGGACAGATTGTAGGTTTTTAATCCTTTAACAAATGACATGAAGACAGGACAAAAATGTATATGTTTTTATTAACACAATTTATTTTTAAATAAGTGTATAGAAAGTATTTTTATGATCAGTATTTAAAAAAGAAAGTAGAAATACATTTTTCATATTAATAAAAATATATTCATTTTTAAAACCATAGTAAATACATTTAAGCAACTTAGCACATTTTTAAGCATTTTATCTTTTTTTTTGGCCACAGATTTTCATTGGCTCCTTTTTCGTTTTTTTTTTTTTTGTGGCCACTCTTTTTTTTTAACATTCTCTGAAGCTGTGTCTGTTTCGTCAGTCTGTGGAGCATCACATTAAGGTCAGAGGGTTCAGATAGCAAACTTTTTTTTTCAACTATTAGGGGTATGTAGTGGTACATTTATTGTATAGTAGAAGTTAGTTTAGGGAATAACTGTGGGAATTGTTTTTGTTTTTAAATGTACTTTGTTTTACAGGTTCCCAAACTTCATGCCTGCCATCACAGGTTGTTGTCTAAGGTATGTTTTTTTTAAAAGAGAACTGTAGTTGAGAGTCCTGAGTACTCCATGACTTAAAATTTACAGCTCCTCTTTATGGGTTTTCCTGGAGCATTTTGTAAACATTCTTTTCCATTGGTCAAATTCTAATGATTTTGACTGAACTGAAAGGGCTGATAGAGCTGAAAGGGAATAGGGCACCTTCAATCTCTCATTGAGTTAAGCATTATGTCACCTGTGTGTAGAAACTAGTACATCTTCACATTATTAAATGTGACAGCTTCAAGCAGTGTGAAGGTTTGAGACCGACTGTGATAGAAGGCCTAGGGAGGTCATTTAGCCACTGGTCGACTTTCACTAAAAGCATGGCAGACATAGAGAATGAGTGATGGACATCTCGTCTGCAATAGGCTGCATCGGGTGAAATTCTCTTGATGTTAGATAGCCATTGGATGATGTCTGCTGAAGCCATTGTTTTAGTGGGGAAAAACTCTGAGCAGGAAAATGGAAATTTCTTGCCTGCTGAAGTTCTCTTGTAAGTCGGATAATTTTCACATCTTAGTCCAGTCAAGAGTTCTATCTTCCACCAGTGGGGCAAGCCTAGATGCTGTATCTGATAAAGTCTGCTTAGCATAGAACACCTTTGCTGCAAGGTCCTGCTGAAGCTCCGAAGGTAATGGAAGTCTAAACATTTTCTAAGTCCCAACTTTACAGATTTTTTTTTGTAGCTGTTCCTCTTGGTCTCTTCTAAATTTCTCAGGCCTTCAAGGTTAGCATTTAGGGGCCAGCACTCACTCAGCAGATGACACCAGCATGGTCCAATTCAAGTCCAGTTGCTGCTGGTCAGCTGGTCAATCCAGGAAAAGGGCCTATTGCAGCTTGTTGTGCTCATGCAGCCTGACAGGAGGTCCATCAACTCATCTTTTGAACCCTTAGCACAAGTGGGATCAGGACCTCCCCTCAGACCTCCACACAGGACACAGACAGAATGCCCAGTCCTTTTCTGTTCTTACACATGTCAAGAACGTGTTCTGAAGAGCTGACATTTTTGTAGAATTCACTAGCCAGTTGGCAGACTAACCAATGGATGAAAAGCTCCCACAGTTTGCTGCGAACTTTCCCACAGTGCACCATGCCTAGGAAAATCCAGCATGGCAGCACCATTGTGCCACTAGAGAATGCTGGTAACCCCCCAGCCAGTGAAGTATCTAAGGAAATGAGCCGTTCCCTCCTCCTCAATCACACCAAACTAGTTCTGGCACCACCTGTTCCTCTCACTGGGATGATGCCAAGGTGGCTATAGTGGGCCACTCTACCTAAGGGCTTCTCTTTTCCTGATCTCCCTTTACAGTTACTTAGGAATGGGCAGGTCACACTCAGTCCCTTTCAAGTTTATAGAGTTCCTAAACCCTCTCTCACTCACCTTCTTGAGTTGGATGGAGTCACATGACTCACACCCAGGTATTCCTGCTAAAAGGCCTAAGCCATTGTTTTTGATAAGGGAACAGTTTTTACTTCTCAATAAAAGGAATGCACTGAGAGGGGCAGCTGTCAGGCTAATGCTAATTAGACAATGGTGCTTCGGGCAAGTAAAGTTTGACTTCTTAAAGGGTATTTTGCCTGGTTATTTATTAGAAAAGCATCACCAATTATTTCGATTTTTAATAAATCTTACAAATAGTGGTTGAATAATTTCCGTAGTTTATCCTAACTCAAAGTTCACAAAAATGATAATTTATTTTAACGCTCCAGGCCTTTACATTAAAAAATAGCTTTTAGGGCTTGTCGCTATCAGGAATCCCCAAGGTGCCTCCTGCGTTATGTGTCAGCATCCCCAGGGATTAGGGTTAAATCATATCTTTGTTCTTGATTAAACCTTCATGTTTCTATGTAAACATAATGTGCTGTGTTACACAATTGGTTTTATCAATGCTTGTTTTACCAATGCTTGTTTGCTAATGTGAGCAGGTGTAGATATGTGCTTCTAATTGGGTGTGATGACTCATCCACATGTGGAAACTCAACTGCTTTTCTGACTGGCTATAAATAGCAGAGTGAAGCATGCTTCCCTGCTTGGCTTTGTTTTGCTTCCTGATCTCAGCATCTGACTTGGCAGTCCAGCCCCTGCTGTCATTCCCGTATTCAGGACTTTTGAGGCAATTCTTTTCTTTGTTCCTGAACCAGCTGACACCAGGCATTCCTGCAGCACACTGGAAAAGACTGCAGCTAAGTGACTAGTATTGTTCTTTGAGCGCCGCGCTTTCCTAGAATAGCTGGTGTATTTCACACCTTGTATTTTGGCAGAGTGCTTATCTTGAAGAGACAAATGCATTTCTGAACTTTCTACATTATTATTGTGGTTACTTGCCTAAATGTGCTTTAGGAAATCTGCTTGAGCTCAAGTACTACAAAAAGTGACAGTGCAATTTTTAAATAGCATTTACATGACTTTTCTTTATCTAATAGTTTAACTCTTGGATTTAAATTGTGTCATTCATGCCTGTGTTTCAGTTTTGAGGAATTTGCTTTTTGAAGGGTTTTTCACACACAGAGTGAAACCAAACTAAACTCTGCCACCCTAACTGTTTGAACCCAGAGTGGGCATTTGTATTTCTTGGATTGTTTTTGTTCCTTTTAGTTTAACCCTATGCATGCAGGAAAGTTATATGTGATATAATTAATGCCCTTGTTTGTCTTTCTTGTGCATGATAAGTGCAACCACAGTTCTAAGTGTAGTGTGCAACAGTGAATCTCTGTGAAGCCAGCCCTAGTGTGGCAGTAATTATTGTTATGGTACTCACTTTGGGTTTTTGGTAATGCAGTGTTAGTAATTGTGCCAACAGTTATTATTATCCAAGAAAAGTTCTGGAGCATCCCAGTGTTCTTCTACTGCTCCGGTGCCCATATCATAAAGAGAGATTGAGTTTCAAGGAAGTTGAGTGCACTAATTCTACTATCACTCTGTAAACAACGACCTGCCCCCGAAGATACAGGGTGCCTAGCTGGACCGACAAGACGTGGCAGTGTTTTGTCTCTTTTTCTTCCACTCCCCCTTTCCTTTTGGAACACCTGCCGGGGTTTCCGTGTCCACCAGGAAGTGCCAAGAGGTGTTCCAGGAGGTCGGGGGCATACCATCACCCCTGCAGACATCCTGCTTTTCAGGTGAGTGGCACCGTCTCGAAACTCGCTATAGGAACATGCCAACAGGAAATTCTTTTACATGCTACAAAATGTACTTAAGGGTGACTGACATACCATTTAAAAGTAAGTTCCTTCCTGTTAAATAGGGTACCTTGACAATTTCACCAGCAGGCTTAAAAGCTACAGCAGTCAGTTTACACATAAAGGAGTGAAGTCATGATTTTCCTTGTAAGTTGAGTGGATGACATGATATGTGTTGCTGTTCACTGGTGACTTTAACTTTCTGTGTTATTGGAGTATTTTCCTACACCATACACGTTGGCCTTAAAAGAAAAGTAAAAAGACCAGTTAGTGATTGACCAATTAAACTGTGTTTTAGGGGTTTCATCACCTGCAATGGGGACTGGAGAGCAGTACTCAAGTGTGCAGAGTTGAAAACCAGCAATATCCGTTAGCAGAAAATGGCGGTGAACTTACAAAAAGAATAATTTCTCTGTGTCACCCACAAGATAAGCTGTCTTTCAATTTTCTAAGACTTGGACACCATAGACATGAAACACAGTATTACTGGTAATGAGCTTGTGGTACGCGTAACTGTGTAGTATGTACCTTTTAAAAATATTCCACATCTAAAAAAGGATAAATGAGGTTGGCTTTAATGACAGATAAAGTCTGTGTGGTGTATGGTTGCAATTGAACCGTTTGTAGCATTTCATTAAAATGTCTAGTGACCCAGTCAGCACCACAATATGTTCCAAGAAGCAGTTCCTATGGGACATCATCTAACTATGCCATAGAGTTGCATTACCTATCACTTCAATCAGTTCACTCAATTGACCATTGTGTCTTAAACAATGCACTGTGCAACTGGATCACTTCAGTCTAGGCCATAATCTACTGGCAGACTGCCATCACAAGTGACCTTAGGCACACATACTCTGTATTCACTGTTATATGGTCATTCATGTAGCTTCCATTCAGTGTTTAATTTGAGCCTGTGGTTGCAGGTGGGGACACTCACGTTTGGGGACCGGCACTTACTTTTCTGCATCAGCCATTTACCAAGAGCAAGAGATAGAAAAACACACAAAGCGGAAAGACAGAGGAAGACAGAAAAATGTCACAAAGGGTGAAAACATGAACTTGCAATAGAGAGCAAAAGGAGCTTGGAGTGTCTGGTAATTAATAAAAGAGCTGCAAGATTCTGAGCAGATCTTTGGGCACCAGCACTCATTCTTATTAAAGTTTAAGCACCTTCCACATCTACAGTTTAGATTGCCTAGTAATAGGCAAGAAGACCTGGTTTTGTGTTAACATACTGGTTACAAACTTTTCTTTCACATCAGATATCAGTGAAAATTGTTCCTTGTAAAGAGCCTGTTGTCCGTTGAGTAACATCTCATAGCGCTTAGTACATTTTATTGATCCAACACAATGAATCAGTGTGGTGCAGGGGTTACTTTTGTTGAATTAGGTGTCCCAAATTATATTGTATGCTTGGTAAAATAACTTTATTTCCCCAAACCTGTTCTTCATTTCCTTATCCTGCTAAATTTAGGATCCCTTATATAGTACGAAGGGCCAGATGTATGAATCTGGCCCATTGAGATTCGGTAATTGCGATTTTTAAGAAATCACAATTACCGACTCGCAAAGGGCCATGTATCACATTTGCGAGTCGGTAATTGCGATTTCTTAAAAATCGCAAATGCAATTACCGAATCGCAAATTGCGATACTGGCCCCATTCGCAGCTATGGGTCTGTTGGCCCATAGCTGCGAATTGTTTGCATTTCCTAAATTGCGATTTCTGAAACAGAAATTGCAATTTGGGAAATGCAAAGGGCCAGGGTGCTGGGGGCATAAGGCTCCCTCTCCTGCACCCCAATTTTTTTTTTTGCACATGTAAAGTACACACATACCAAAAGGGCATGTGTGCTTTACATATCTAATTTAAAAATGCAGTTGTACTGCATTTTAAAATTTTGCACCAGGTTACCGCCTGGTTGCAGGTCATGGTATTTTGCAAGTGCAAAATAGCATTCTGCGAAAAATCGCAATTTGTGATTTTTTGCAGAATTGCTTTGCGACCTGGATTTTGCGAATCGCAAATTGCGATTCGCAAAATCCAGGTCGCAACGCAGAAAATCGGAATTTTTTGCGATTTTCAGTTTTTGGTCGGCGAATGCATTTGATGCATTGCAGACCCCGATTTTGCACTCGCAAACGGCCGATTTCGCAGTTTGCGAGTGCAAAATCAGTTGATACATCTGGCCCTTAGTGTTATATTAGAAGCAAATCCCCTGCACCCTCATTTTGATGTTGCCACTCAGCTGGCAAGGTGGTCAAATGTCTGGTGTCTGGTAATAGATTGTCTTTGTGTAACAATTTATGAAATTAAGACAGACTGGAAAAATACATCTTTTGAGTAATTCAGTGTAGCTTTACATATTTACTCCAAATGATTTCTTTGTTTCTGCAGCTGCTAGAATGTATGAACTATATTGTGTACATTCACAAAACTGTAAACTTCGTACTTGTATAGCACACTACTCACCCATTAGGGTCTAAAGGCGCTGTACGCATACCACTGGGGAACCCCTCCTGGCTTTTCCCTGTGAGGTGCCCACTCCTGGGCAACCTCCAGGGTGAAGCCAGGCATCCCAGCGCTGGTGGGGCCGTTGTGGAGATTAAGCAAGCTATTGCCCAGAGTTACAGAGTGGGACCCATGAATTAGATTAGGCACTGATGCGAGAATTATCAGGTCCAAGGAAATTGAGCCCAAGACCCGCCAAGGCGGGAATTGAACCCTGGTCCCAGGCCAGATTTCTGCATCAGGGTCTGCCACTCTAACCATTGAGCCACACTTCTCCACAAATCAATGCACCAAATCACTCAGCAGTTTATACACCCATGCACTCAGTTACTTACACATTAATTAATCAATCTTTTGACTCATTCTTACATTCATACACTCACTGATATGAATCACAAACTTTAAACTTGTCAATCTCTTAAGAAGTACTAAAAAGCCAGACTTATTAGATTTGTCAATGTTCAACCAAAGACAAATTGCATTGCCATTGTTTAGACATCTTCATCACAAAACTTGAAGGGAACACTTGGTGGCCAATTTACAGTTTGGCGGATTCCCCACTCATTCACCATATTGAGAAATTACTGTCGGCCCAGTGGTGAGCTCTGTACCATAAGAGGGAAAAGTACTACAAGTTTGGCGTGTAGCCCAGGGGCTGCACACCAAGTTTTTTGTTTTTCAATAACAAACTCCCAAAGGTGGCGTTTGTAATTGAGAAACAAAAACTAAGGACACCCACAACTTGAGAGTTTTTTCTGTCCGGTACTGCCTGGTTTCCCTGGTGTGACAGACAGGAAAAAAATATATCAGAGCATACATAAATGGGCAGACGGCTTTACATTAATGGGCCCTACTACATATTCCGTTAGAGTAATGTTTATGATGATGGAGCCAGCAAGGAATCTACCATCAGAAAGATGACAGTTTCCCTGACTCATAATAGACCAGGGGTGTGATGGACAAAATATTCAAAAATGTTTGTGGCAGAGTGCCTTGCTCACCAAACTCTCAATTGCCCCCCTATTTCACATTCCTATACTAGAGATTTTCACGTGAACCACTACACTAAGGAAATTAAGTTTCTATAGTCATTATCTGATAATGCAAAATATTATATCTTTCATAATTTAACACTTTAAACTACAAAGCATTGGTCAACGGATTTTGCTAAACTATTGGTCTAATCTATATATTGTACTAGGAACTAGGCCAGTTGTGCAAAGTTATTTAGAAATTGCAAGACCTGCAATTAAGAAAACTGCAGGATGTGCAACCTTAAAATGGCTTCTTGATATGTCTGAAACCCATGGTGCGAGTCAGAAAGGCATTTTCAACTCACAAAATGGGTTTACTAACACCTACCAACACACAATTAGGAAGAGGCGTGAATGGAAAGTTCCTTCCTAATTGCAATTCAGTATTACATGTATCAATGTTTTACAGTGCAACTGCAGGTCAAATCATTTACGAGTCACCAACATCTCAAAGGAGGTGGTAAATGATTCGCAAGGGGGAAGGTGGCCTTCTTGGACATCTTCCCCTTTGTGACTGGCGTCGGCAGCCTTAATAGAGAGTAGGCAATGGTGAAAAAGAAAAAAACTGGAAGCTTTTTTAAAAGCAGCACCAGTTGCTTTAAGGAACACTGGCTGCTTTCGAAAAAATTATTAATTTGGGAATGCAACACAGGGATGGTGTTCTGCTGCTCCTTGCAGGCCACCATTGTCTGTGTTTGTTGGCAATTTCCACCAATACATCGTTTTGCACTGTGATATTTCTACCTACATGTAGTGGTAAGTGCAGTGCAAATCGCAGTAATAAGTATTATTTAGCTCTTCTCCTCCTACCGGAAAGTTTTTAAATTAGTGTTCATACGTTCTGGTCTATCTGTTTTAATTGCTATTTGTGCAAAGTTTTGCGGTTTTATCAGCAATATGTCTTTATTCTTTTTTCACTAGCATTATATATATATTGCGCATTGATCCGAGTGGAGGAGGAGGCGTCATCTGTTGCTGGGGCAGGAGCCCTTTAAAAATAGCTTCGCGCTCCCGCTGCCGTGGGAAGCGCATTGATCCGAGTGGAGGAGGAGGCGTCATCTGTTGCTGGGGCAGGAGCCCTTTAAAAATAGCCTGTCATCGCCCGTAAGAGGCTGGGCTGGGCCACCCCTCCTTCGTTTTCAGTGGAAGGTGACTATTCATATCTAATAACACCTGGAGTACAAACTGGTGGTTTTATTTTGCTTTTACTGGGTTTTTGACAGCTTAATTAGTTTGTTTTTGTTTGTTGTTCTGCTGTTGCATTGTTTTTATTTATTCTGCTATTTTTGTAGTAATGGGCAGGAAAAAAGGTCCATTAACTGGTCCACTGGGGGGGGGTGGTGGCGGTAGCAGACAGGGTAGTGGCACTACCACATTGGATTCCTTCCTCGCAAGAGCTGTCGGGGTTGTTACAAAGGAAATTGATTTGGCAGAGAGGAGGTTATCCATGGAACTGGAGGATTGGCGCCAGGCCCCAATAGACAATGGTCCTCGTGAGGCCGTGGATGTGGAGGTGGCTTTTCTGGAGGAGGATCAAGGTGCTGTTATAGCTGCTGCTGAGTATGTCCAGGCTGAGCCAACAGAGTCAATAGAGGGTTCTGGTGGCCAAGGCCCCCTCTAGAAGAAGTAAAAGACTTTTATTATCTTCTCCCCCGGCCTGCCCCATGGATAAATGTAGCCCTCCCCCGAGGAAAAAAAAGGCCCTAAAGAAATTGATATCCAAGCCAAAAACATCTTTCGTGGAGCTCCCTAAAGGTGCGAGCGGTGACCCCGCACCTTGTCAGCACCTGGGGTGTGATGCAACCAATTTATTGTCCAAATTTCGGGAATTGATCCAGGAGATTCTGTCCCCCGTTTTGGTGAAATTATCAGCCATAGAAAAAACAGTCTTGCAGATATGTGTGCAAGGAAGTCAAGGAAGGCATGGGGTAGGTGGATGTGTGGCTTTGACTAGGCATCCCCACTCCGGTGATGAGTTGTCCCTACCAGAGGAAGTTGCGGGGCTCCTGGGAAAAACGTCCTATCCAGTGGTAAATCCTGTAAATTCTGGGGGTCAGGGTTTTTGTGCTGAGACTGCTCCGGCTGCACCGACCTCTCTATTGAGGGCGGGTAGGACTGTTAACATGTCTAGTTGCAGTAGGCAGCCTGATCCGGATTTTGTGGCAGCCGGGGGGGATTGGCCAACAGCGGATTGGAAACGATAATTTAAACTTGCCGATGGCCAGGCCTTCCCCGGCCTGTCTGGATCTTCCACCAGCATGTGCCCCCTACGTGGTAGTGTTGACAAATGTGCCTGTCCTTGCTCCTGGGGCAATTGAGTCTACGAACCAACTCATAAATAAGGTGGGCCATTGGCTGAGTAACAACTGTGACTTTTCATGTAAGGACTTTAAGGACATTCTGTTTGCTAGAAGAATTGGCTGGGTCGGCCCCAAAAATAAGGTGGGGAAAGAAGACTGTATCATTATAAATGTTAGATATCCTGCTCTGACCCAAAGGCTCCTTTCTACCTATCGTCCTGCTGTCCTCAGAGCAGGCTCAATGAGTATGGTCCCTCTGGGCTTTTTTTACAACCACATGCGATTGAGTACTGGGGTGTCTCTTGGTTATGGCAAGAATCCCCCCCAGGGTCAGAATAACCTGCAGGCGACTAGGAGAAGAACTGCTACCAATAGCAATTTATCCTTGGATGGGGTGGAATGACAATGCGCCAATGCATTGGCTGTACAGGAAGAGGTTCCTCCCCAATGTAATCTTATCTCATGGAATATTGCGGGTTATAATGCTAAGTTATCCGATCAAGCATGGGTTGGGTGTGTGACTAACTATGATATTATCATGCTTCAGGAAACCTGGTCGGAGGGGCTGTCTGTGTGGGATGGGTATGATAGATATGCAGTTCCAGCTGTGCAGTCTCTTGGTGGCCGCTCGAAAGGTGGCCTGGTTACCCTAATTCGCCTCTCCAAGATAGTGGGTGCCTTTCAAATTAACTGCAACCACCAAGGTATGTTGTTGGTATGGGTAATCTTCTCCAATAATTTTAATATTTTATTGGTTAACTTCGATAACGCTGTGTGGGATGGGGGGTGCCAAATTGGGGCTCTGTTCTCCGTTCTTCAGGTTCTGAAATACAGAATGGAGAAGGTGGGGCTGGAATTTTGTGCTATCGTCTCTGGAGATTTTAATGCCAAGCTGGGCAGGTTCAGCACTGTGGTTAATCCCTTTATTCGTGACTGCAAGGACTACTCAGCGTATGGTCTGCAGGACTCGAGAGGTAGGGAGCTAATAAAGGAACTCAGGAAGATGGGCTTTCTGAATTTTTATGACATAGAAGCAGTAGGTACCCACCAACTTCCAACTTATGTGGGAAGAGGGTCTGGATCCACCATTGATTACATTTTAGTGTCTCCCCCTATCAGAGACTTAGTGACTGGGGGTGAAGTGCTAGGGGAGTGCTTTAGCGATCATAATCCCCTTATAGTGTCCTTTAAACTCCCTGGGGCCCTACGTAAATTAGGACGAGGTAGGCCTGTAGCAGTGGTGATAAAGGACCAGGGGAGGCGGCTTGGGTGGAAGCAAGTGGACCCCCAAAAAGTTGTAGGAAGGGTGGTGGGGAAAAATTTACATCTATTTATGGAAATACTCCTGATAGAGGCTCCGAATCCTAAGACTGTTTTGGATGCTATAACAGTGGTAAATGCAGCAGTCAGAGACTGCCTTCTCTCAGTAGGCAGCCACCCCAGTAAACGTAAATGTGTCTGGTATGACAAGGCCTGCTATGATGCAAGGGCAAACCTAAAGATGGTTACCAAGAATCACCCTAGAGATTGGGCCCTTGTAAAAGAAGCTAGAATGAGGTATAAAAGGGCCCTGAGGGATAGTAAGCTAAAACATAAAGACAAAGCCTGGGAAGAGTTAGAGCGTGCCACTGCTCTGAAGGACCCTGGCCTGTTTTGGAAGGTGGTAAATAGAGGTTCCTTTGAAACAGAAACATCTGAGGGCCTTGGCTGTAACATCGCCCCGGAGGCCTGGGTAACCCATTTTTGTAAAATCTTTGAGGGTATTCCATTAAGAAATATCCGGGAGAACGTATATGATGTGGCCCCTAACCTAGCAATCAGGTTTTCGCTCCAGGAGGTTATTGATGCATTACAGAGTAGCGCGAGCAATAAAGCTCCGGGCCCGGACTCAATCCCTATGGACTTATATAAAGCTAACCCCCAGCTATGGGCACCTATTCTCCTAAATGTTCTCAATGCAGCAGTTACTGTGGGCATTCCTGCCTCTTGGAGACTGGCATGTATTGTCCCAGTGTTTAAAAAGGGCGATCGTAATTACCCTAAGTCTTATCGCCCTATATCCCTCCTGGACTCTTCTGCGAAGATTCTGGGACGGATCATTCTAAGGCGTCTGGAGGCCTAGATAATAGGAAATGACATCTTAATCCGGGAACAGTATGGTTTTAGGGAAGGCCTCGGTACGCAAGAACAATGTCTTAACTTACTGATGATGATCGGTAAATACACGCAGGCCAGGAAAGGTACCCTTTATCTTGCTTTTATGGACCTTAGTTGTGCCTTTGATAAAGTGAACCGGTCTATTTTATGGGAGAGGCTAAATCATTTAGGTCTGGATCCTAATATTGTAGAGCTGCTCCGATATCTCCACTCTGGGACAGTTGCAAATGTAAGGGTAGGGCCTAATGGGGAATGCTCAGAGGCTTTTAAACTTTCAAGAGGTGTGCGTCAGGGGTGTGTCCTGGCTCCTACTTTGTTCCTTCTATATACAAATGGACTGTCTGATTTTCTGATGAAACACTGTAGGGATGTCCCAAAGGTGAAGGGTATTGATATCCCTGTGCTGACGTACGCGGATGACGCAGTCCTCATGGCCCGCACGATGAATGGTCTCCGGGAAATAGTTAGAGCTTATGTTACTTTTATGTCAGCTTTGGGTTTAGAGGTCAATTTTAAGAAATCACATTGTATGGTTTGTGGAAGACCCCTGAGCAGGGTGGGGGAGCTTAGGGTGGAGGATCAAGTTATTAGCAGGGTCCATGAGTTCCCATACTTAGGGGTCATTTTTGATGAGAAAGGATCCTGGAAACCCTGTATTGCCAGAAGGGTTGTGCTCTTCCATGCAACAGTTGGTGCGGCTTTTGACTTTGCTGTAAGGGTAGGTAGTAGACCTATCAAGCCCCTGCTTGAAATCTATAGGCGGAAATGCCTTCCTGTCCTGCTGTATGGCACGGCACTTTGGGGGTATAGGGATACTCGAGCTCTTACAGTGGAAGAAAATCGCTTTTGTAGAAGGCTCCTGGGAGTTGGACAAAACATCCCTGGTTTTTGCCTTCACCTGGAACTGGAGCTTGAGTTTGTGCAGGATACTATCCAGTTGGCTCCCCTTCTGCTATGGATCTCAATCTGGAGTAACGAACATGCTACTCTTAATAGGGAAATCCTAAGGGATTGTTTGGCTTGCGACAATGCAAAGAATATGCCCTGGCTGATGCACATAAGGAAGATGGCTCATGACCTGGGGCGGCCTGAATTGTTTGATTATCCCGAGGGTCTGACTAGCCATGACAAGAAATGGGTTAAGGACAATTTTCTGAGAATACAGGCCTCCAAAAGGGAGGGGGAGGCTTTAGGGAAAAAATCAATCAGGGACTTCATCATGTTAAAGATGTGGGTGGGCCCTGAGCGCTATCTTTTAGAAATAAAGGACGTGAGGGAAAGGTCTCTCATAACTCGATTCTGCCTGGGAAGCATTAGGAGTAATTTGTGTTTCCCGCTAGGTCAGTATGGTAACAAATGTATTAGACTTTGCCCCTGCGACGGGGTGTCCCATCAGACCTTGCTCCATTTTACATTGTTTTGTGTTTTTTATGCACCGTTTAGAACTCGTTTTTTATTACCTCTCCTAAGGCCCAAGGGTTTCGTGCAATATCGTCCTGCTTTTCTGTGGTTACAAATGGCCTCAGATATATTGGTATGGAAGGGCCTGGGATCATTCTTGAAGGGAGCTATCACCTGGCGTAATAATGTAGAGTTTTTAGAATGAGTTCTTCTATTTTATTGTTTTTTTATGAATGTGGTTTTTATATGTTCATATCTATGATGGGTGTTTTTATCATGTATGGTTTTATTGGTATATTAATAATGTATTGGTGATTATTTGCTGTAATGGATGAACTTTTTCATACCGAATAAAAGTTTTCTTCTTCTATATTGCATGAATGCAATAAAGTATTTAGCAATCTAAGTTTTATTTGGAATCATTGTGAACAATTTTAAAATCGGTTGCATTACTTGTCTGTAGATGTTTAGTGTAGAATTTTTAAAATGTGTGTTTTTATGCATTTTCCAGGCTTATAAATTGATTAATATATTTTCTGAATAATTTACCTCCTGAACTTCTTTTACAATGACAAATAGAGCAGTGTTGGAAAACTAGAATAATTAGAAAGTCCCTTTACAGAAAACAAGGAGCAGTTTAGGTTGTCTGAGAAGAGTGATTCATGGCTGCCATTAACAGCATCAAAAGTTTCAGACTCTCCTGATGACATGCATTCAACTACTTTTACATAAAATTGGATGGACTTTGAAGTAATACTAGAGTCTCATGTATATTACAATACTAGCTTTTAAAATAATATCCTTCCATCATATTTCGGAGTAGTCAACGTATTCCCAAATCATTCATTATATCCATTATTTGCCACTGCTTTTTCTACAAAACTGACTAATGTATCATAATGTCTCTTGCATTCGTTGGCTGAAAGAAAACTATTAATTTCTGGAGGTTCTTGTAGCTGTAACTAAATTATCATACTCACAAAATCATTTGCTTCTTGTAAATGGCGACCAAGCAGAGTAAAATCTTTTGGGCCTCGCTATGGAGAGCTCCCCTGGTAAAGGTGGGTGCCCTGGTGCCACCCAAGGCCCTGATCATAGGTTTTTTTGGAGCTGGGGGGGGGGGAGCCCTAAGGCCCTTGCGACCCCAGCTGGCTCCCCACATACAGTGGGAGTCTGCATTGCTCCTATTCAATATTTAGATTTTTTCCCCGCCCGCTTCAGTGCAGGCAGGGAAACAGATCTAAAGTTCACTCCCAACGGGTGGGAATATTTTTGATGCTCCCATCCACTAGGAGCAAACTTAGGGGCATATTTATACTCTGTTTGCGCCGAATGTGTGTCAAAAAGTTTGACGCACATTCAGTGCACACCTTGCCCCATATTTAAACTTTGACGCCCGAGCCCGCGGACATAAAAATTCCTCTGTGTGAGTAATTTTGTGGATGCGGGAAACTGCCTTGCATTAATGATATGCAAGATAGGCATTCCCGCACAAAAAATGACTTTAAGGCCTGTGCGCCTTATTTATACTCCCACGTCATTTTGACGCACAGGAGAGGGCGGGCCTGAAAAAACAGCACACAGCCTGATGTGTGCCGTTTTTTAACGCCTGGGTCAGGGCAGGCGTTAAGGGATCTTTGGGCTCACTTCCATGGTCTCTGACCATGGAAGGAGTCCAGAGGTGCCCTTCCCTGCTCCCAGGGACACACCCTGCCACCCTCGTCCATCCCTGGAGGACACCCATGGCCTAAGGCCCATATTTATACTTTTTGACGCAAACCAGCGCTGGCGCTGGTTTGCGTCAAAAATGTTACCGCCAGCTAACGCCATTCCTGCGTGCCATGCGGGCACCTTATTTAAGGAATGACGTTAGCCGGCGCTGTGGACTGGTCAGAGTAAAAAAAATGACTCAAACCAGGCAGCACCGGCGTAGGGGAAAATGGGGGTTGTGTGTCAAAAAATGGTACAAGTCAGGTTTGAGGCAAAAATGATGCCTCAAACCGGACTTGCGCCTTTTTTGACGCACAACCCCCATTGAAATGACACCTGTCTTAGCAAGACAGGAGTCATGCCCCCTTGCCCAATGGCCATGCCCAGGGGACTTCTGTCCCCTGGGTATGCCCATTGGCCATAGTGGCATGTAGGGGGGCCCAAATTAGGCCCCTTGTGCCACTTAATTTTTTTTTTTAAAAACACTTACCTCAACTTACCTGTACTTATCTGGGATGGGTCCCCCCATCCATGGGTGTCCGCCAGGGGTGGGCGAGGGTGGCAGGGGGTGTCCCTGGGGGCAAGGAAGGGCACCTCTGGACTCCTTCCAGGGTCAGAGACCATGGAAGTGAGCCCACAGATCCCTTAACGCCTACCCTGACCCAGGCGTTAAAAAACGGCGCGAATCAGGCTGTGTGCCATTTTTTAAGGCCCGCCCTCTCCTGTGCATCAAAATGACGCGGGAGTATAAATAAGGCGCACAGGCCTTAAAGTCATTTTTTGGGTGGGAACGCCTACCTTTAACGCAAGGCAGTTTCCCCCATCCAAAAAATGACTCACACAGAGGAATTTTGACATCCGCGGGCATCAAAGTTTAAATATGGAGCAAGGTTTGTGCTGAATGTGCGTCAACATTTTTGAGGAATTTTTGATGCACATTCGGCGCAAACAGAGTATAAATATGCCCCTTAGTGTTTGCTCCGGCTTGGCAGGAGATTTAAAAATGCTCTTGCCAAACAAGAGTAAACATATGTTTCCCTGCCCACACTGCTGTGGGCCAGGAAACTGCTATTTCCCAGGGTGGGCTCCTCAAGACATAGCCCGGGAGCTGGCCTTGAGGGATAGGGGCCCTGGGGCCATTAATGGATCAGGGAGGGAGGGAGGGGGCTGCGTGCCCCCCCTTCTTTAAAGTACTTTGCCCCAGTGGTGGGCTCTATGGAGCCTTTAGAGGCTTGTGAAGAGGGGCTGTGTGGCCCCATCCCCATTTGCTGAAATTTCAGCCCCAGTGAATGAGCTCCCCTTAGCCTTTGGAGACATGTGGGAGTGGGCCATACAGCCCATATAACCCATATAAGGTCATTTCAGCCCTGAAAGTGGGATCCCCAGGTCCTCCGATGGTTCGGGGAGGAGGGCTGCGTGTCCCCCCTCCCCTTTAAAGTAACAGGCCCAGGGTGGGCTTCCCAGGGCATAAACCAATGAATGCAGGACAGCCACAATTGTTTTTCCCCCGATCCCACGAGAGTCTTGCGGGATCGCAAAATTTGTTGGCATTTCTTTTTTCATTTTAGCCCCTGGGGGTCCCTCTGGGTCCCTCCCATGAGGCCTACAGGGTCAGGGTATCCCTACCCTACATTTTTAAAATATTTTTTTAATGTAACTTCAGGACAAGGGGGCTAAGGACCTCATTATGAGTTTGGCGGAGGGGATTACTCCATATCAAACGTGACGGATATCCCGTCAGCGATATTACGCGTTCTATTATATCCTATGAAATATCCGTCATGCTTGTGATGAAGTAATCCCCTCCGCCAAACTCGTAATGAGGCCCTAAGTTCCTGAGTCCTGTCATGACCTGCCAGAAACATTTTTCTCATGTTGCTGGAAGCCAATCAGAGTATTTGCTCTCACTGGAGTCTGACTTGCTGCTATGGGCAAAGGGAAATAAAGCTTCCTGGGCCAAGCAGAATGCTCCATTTTTAAATTGGAACGGCCCCGCAAAAGTCTCTCAAGACTCTTGTGAGCCCAACTGTTCAGATATCTATATTTTTTTACCCTTTATTTCTCAAGAGCTACTCAACAGATTTAAATCAAATAAAAAAAAAGCACAATCTGTAGACCACGATCTGCTGACTTTGGTGTGATTCCGTTCAGCAGTTTTTGCTGTAGCCCATTTTAAAGAAGTCCTTTGAAAATGTCTGGGAATTTAGGGCCAGATGTAGCAAAATCCGATTTTGCGACTTGCAAATTGCGAGTCTGAGCGGGGGGGATTCTGCAGGAAGAACAAACACCAGCAATGCAACAACAGTGGATTGCTGGACCTGGGTACCTGTAAGACAAGGGGACCAAGTCCATGAGTCGCGACAGTGTCGAGAGTGGGCAGGAGCCCAAGAAATGCCAGCTGAGGGTGCAAGGAAGCTGCCTCCTGTTGGAAGAAGCTTGGTGTTCTGCAAGAACGAAGAGGACTAGGAACTTCCCCTTTGGAGGATGGATGTCCCATGTCGTGAAAAAGCTTGCAGAAGTATTCCCATGCAGAAAGACTGCAAACAAGCCTTGCTAGCTGCAAGGGTCGCAGTTAGGGTTTTTGGATGCTGCTGTGGCCCAGGAGGGACCAGGATATCGCCACTTGGATGAGGAGACAGAGGGGGTCCCCAGCAACGTAGGGAGCCCTCACAGAAGCAGGCAGCACCCGAGAAGTACCTGAACAGGCACTTAGAAGAAAAGTGAACTGGAGTCCACCCAAAGTCACAAAAGAGAGTCCCACGACGCCGGAGGACAACTCAGAAGGTTGTGCACTGCAGGTTAGAGTGTCGGGGACCCAGGCTTGGCTGTGCATGAAGGAAATCCTGGAAGAGTGCACAGGAGCCGGAGCAGCTGCAAATCATGCAGTACCCAGCAATGCAGTCTAGCGTGGGGAGGTAAGGACTTACCTCCACCAAACTTGGACTGAAGAGTCACTGGACTGTGGGAGTCACTTGGACAGAGTTGCTGAGTTCCAGGGACCACGCTCGTCGTGCTGAGAGGGGACCCAGAGGACCGGTGATGCAGTCTTTTGTTGCCTGCGGTTGCAGGGGGAAGATTCCGTCGACCCACGGGAGATTTCTTCAGAGCTCCTGGTGCAGGAAGGAGGCAGGCTACCCCCAGAGCATGCACCACCTGGAAACAGTTGAGAAAGCTGGCAGGATGAAGCGATACAAGGTTGGTAGTAGTCGTCTTGCTACTTTGTTGCGGCTTTGCAGGCGTCCTGAGCAGTCAGCGGTCGATCCTTTGGCAGAAGGTGAAGAGGGAGATGCAGAGGAACTCTGGTGAGCTCTTGCATTCGTTATCTGGTGAGATCCCCAAAGCAGAGACCCTAAATAGCCAGAAAAGGAGGTTTGGCTACCTAGGAAGGAGGATTGGCTACCAAGAGAGGTAAGAGCCTATCAGAAGGAGCCTCTGACGTCACCTGCTGGCACTGGCCACTCAGAGCAGTCCAGTGTGCCACAGACACCTCTGTTTCCAAGATGGCAGAGGTCTGGGACACACTGGAGGAGCTCTGGGCACCTCCCCTTGGAGGTGCAGGTCAGGGGAGTAGTCACTCCCCTTTCCTTTGTCCAGTTTTGCGTCAGAGCAGGGCTGGGGGATCCCTGAACTGGTGTAGACTGGCTTATGCAGAGATGGGCACCATCTGTGCCCATCAAAGCATTTCCAGAGGCTGGGGAGGCTACTCCTCCCCAGCCTTCACACCTATTTCCAAAGGGAGAGGGTGTTACACCCTCTCTTAGCGGAAGTCCTTTGTTCTGCCTTCCTGGGTCAGGGCTGCCTGGACCCCAGGAGGGCAGAAACCTGTCTAAGGGGTTGGCAGCAGCTGCAGTAGAGACCCCGGAAAGGCAGTTTGGCAGTACCCGGGTTCTGTGCTAGAGACCCGGGGGATCATGGAATTGTCCCCCAATGGCAGAATGGCATTGGAGGGACAATTCCATGATCTTAGACATGTTACATGGCCATGTTCGGAGTTACCATTGTGACGCTATACATAGGTAGTGACCGATGTACAGTGCACGCGTGTAATGGTGTCCCCGCACTCACAAAGTCTGGGGAATTTGCCCTGAATGATGTGGGGGCACCTTGGCTAGTGCCAGGGCACCCACACACTAAGTAACTTTGCACCCAACCTTCACCAGGTGAAGGTTAGACAAATAGGTGACTTATAAGTTACTTAAGTGCAGCGGTAAATGGCTGTGAAATAACATGGACTTTATTTCACTCAGGCTGCACTGGTAGGCCTGTGTAAGAATTGTCAGAGCTCCCTATGGGTGGCAAAAGAAATGCTGCAGCCCATAGGGATCTCCTGGAACCCCAATACCCTGGGTACCACAGTACCATATACTAGGGAATTATATGGGTGTACCAGTATGCCAATGTGAATTGGTAAATTTAGTCACTAGCCTGTTAGTGACAAATTTGGAAAGCAGAGAGAGCATAACCACTGAGGTTCTGGTTAGCAGAGCCTCAGTGAGACAGTCAGGCATCACACAGGGAACACATACAGGGCACACACTTATGAGCACTGGGGCCCTGCCTGGCAGGGTCCGAGTGACACATAGACTAAAACAACATATATACAGTGAAATATGGGGGTAACATGCCAGGCAAGATGGTACTTTCCTACACAAACCCCCCAAACGAAGGACAATAAGGCTAGCCATGATCTGATGAGTCTTCATTGTGGAAATATCTGGAAAGTCCATCTGCATTGGAGTGGGTACTCCCAGATCTATGTTCCACTGTATAGTCCATTCCCTGTAGAGATATGGACCACCTCAACAATTTAGGGTTTCCACCTTTCATTTGTTTTATCCAAATTAGAGGTTTGTGGTCTGTCTGAACAATAAAGTAAGTGCCAAACAGGTATGGCCTCAACTTTTTCAGTGCCAAGACCACAGCAAAGGCCTCCCTCTCAATGGCAGACCAATGCTTTTCTCTAGGGGTCAACCTTCTGCTGATAAAAGCAACTGGTTGATCCTGGCCCTCAGAATTCAGTTGTGATAAGACTGCCCCTACCCCTAATTCAGATGCTTCAGTTTGAACAATGAATTTCTTGGAGTAACATGGGCTTTTTAGGACAGGTGCAGTGCACATGGCCTGTTTGAGCGCCTCAAAAGCTTTCTGACAGCTGGCTGTCCACAATAACTTTTTAGGCATCTTTTTACTGGTGAGATCATTTAGTGGGGCTGCAATGGAGCCATAGTTTTTAATGAATCTCCTGTAATACCCAGTGAGGCCTAGGAAGGCTCTCACCTGGGTCTGAGTTGTAGGGGGAACCCAATCCATGATTGTCTGGATTTTCCCCTGAAGTGGTGCAATCTGTTCCCCACCTACCAGGTGTCCCAGATAAACCATCTTTCCCTGCCCTATCTGGCACTTTGAGGCCTTGATAGTGAGGCCTGCCTTTTGCAGGGCCTCCAAAACTTTCCAAAGGTGGACCAGGTGCTCATCCCAGGTGGAGCTAAAGACAGCTATATCATCTAGATAGGCTGCATTAAAAGCCTCCAACCCTTGCAGGACTGTGTTCACCAACCTCTGAAAAGTGGCAGGTGCATGTTTCAAACCAAAGGGCATCACTGTAAATTGGTAGTGCCCTCCTATAGTTGAAAATGCAGTTTTAGGTTTAGCATCCTCTGCCAATTTGATCTGCCAATACCCTGCAGTCAAATCAAAGGTGCTTAGATACTTGGCAGATGCCAGTGTATCTATGAGCTCGTCTGCCCTGGGTATTGGGTGAGCATCAGTTTTTGTTACCTGGTTGAGACCTCTGTAATCTACACAAAACCTCATCTCCCTTTTTCCATCTTTTGAGTGAGGCTTTGGTACAAGCAGCACAGGACTCGCCCATGGGCTTTCAGAAGGTTCAACCACTCCTAGATCAATCATTTTCTGAACCTCTTGTTTTATGCAGTCCCTGACATGGTCAGGCTGCCTATAGATTTTACTTTTGACAGGCAAGCTGTCTCCAGTATCAATTGTGTATTCACACCAAGATGTGGTGTCTGGCACAGTTTAAAAGAGTTCAGAAAACTGTCCAAGGAGATTTATGCAGTTGTCTTTCTGTTCTGCAGTCAGACATTCGGCTAACATTACTCCCTCCACTAGAGAATCCTCTTCAGTGGAGGAGAAGAGATCAGGGAGAGGGTCACTCTCTTCTTCCTGTCCTTCATCTGTTGCCATGAGCAGAGTGAGATCAGCCCTGTCATAGTAGGGTTTTAGGCGGTTGACATGAATCACCCTAAGAGGACTCCTGGCAGTGGCCAGGTCTACCAGATAGGTAACCTCACCCTTTTTCTCAACAATTAGATGGGGTCCACTCCATTTGTCTTGGAGTGCTCTTGGGGCCACAGGCTCCAATACCCACACCTTCTGTCCTGGTTGGTACTGAATCAGAACATCCTTCTGGTCATGCCATTGCTTCTGGAGCTCTTGGCTGGCCTGAAGGTTTTTACTGGCCTTTTTCATGTACTCAGCCATTCTGGATCTTAGGCCAAGTACATAGTCCACTATGTGCTGTTTGGGAGCTTTTAAAGGTTGTTCCCAACCCTTCTTCACATGTGTTAGTGGACCTCTTACAGGGTGTCCAAAGAGGAGTTCAAAGGGGCTGAAGCCCACTCCTTTCTGGGGTACCTCCCTGTAAGCAAAAAAGGAGGCAAGGTAACAGGACATCCCATCTCCTCCTGAGTTTTTCAGGGAGTCCCATTATCATTCCTTTTTTAAATTTGTTAAATCTCTCTACCAGTCCATTAGTCTGTGGATGATAAGGAGTGGTGAATTTGTATGTTACATCACATTCCTTCCACATAGCTTTCAAGTATGCAGACATAAAGTTGCTACCCCTGTCTGATACAACCCCTTTTGGGAAACCCACCCTGGAAAAGATTACCAGGAGGGCTTTTGCCACTGCAGGTGCTGTAGTGGTCCTTAGAGGAATTGCTTCAGGATATCTGGTGGCATGGTCCACAAACATCAAGATACACCTATTGCCTGAAGCAGTAGGAGGGTCAAGGTGGCCAACTATGTCAACCCCTCCCCTTTCAAAGGGGACCACAACCACAGGTAGTGTAATAAGGGGAGCCTTTGGTGTGCCACCAGTCTTGCCACTGGCTTGGCAGGTCACACAAGACTTACAGAAATCTTTTGTGTCCTCTGACATCCTAGGCCAGTGAAACAGGGGGACAAGCCTTTCCCATGTTTTGATCTGGCCCAAATGCCCAGCCAAAGGAATGTCATGTGCCAGAGTTAGGAGGAACTCTCTGTACTGCAGGGGAATGACCAATCTCCTGGCTGCTCCAGGTTTTGGGTCCTTTGCCTCTGTGTACAAGAGGTTGTCCTCCCAGTAAACTCTATGTGAGTCACTGACATCCCCATGTTGCTGCTTGACAGATTGCTGTCTGAGTCCCTCTAATGTGGGACAGGATTGCTGTGCCACACTCAGCTCTTCCCTGGCAGGCCCCCCTCCACCCAAAAGCTCAGCAGTGTCTGCTGCCAGCTCATCTGGTGAAGGTTCTGCACAGGGAGTAAATTCTTCTTCCTCAGAAGGAGAATCATCTGTAGAGGGAGGGATAGTGGGTAGGGATTTACCCTTGCTACCCCTAGTTTTAAGGAGCACTTGGTCCATTGTTCCAGGATCCGAGTTACCCTGTCCTTTTTGCTTTTTGGCCTGAGCCCTTGTCAAAGAAAAAATATGCCCAGGAATGCCCAGCATTGCTGCATGAGCCACCAACTCCACTTCTGCCCAAGCTGATGTCTCTAAATCATTCCCTAGTAGACAGTCTACAGGTAAATCTGAGGCAACCACAACTTTCTTTGGACCAGTAACCCCCCCCCCAGTTGAGATTCACAACAGCCATTGGGTGGCTAAGAGTGTTGTTATGAGCGTCTGTCACTTGGTACTGCTGATAAAGTAGGTGTTGTTCAGGGTGTACCAGTTTCTCTACTACCATGGTAACACTGGCACCTGTGTACCTGTAGGCCTGAACCTCAACACCATTTATTAGGGGAAGTTGCTTGTACTTATCCATATTAAGGGGACAAGCAACCAAGGTGGCCAAATCAATGGCACCTTCAGAGACTAACACAGCCTCTGTGGTCTCCCTAACAAGACCAACCCCAACTAAATTACCAAAAGTGAGCCCAGCTACTCCCTTGGATTGGCTATTAGTAGGTTTACTCCCACCACCACTGCTATTACTAGGGGCACTAGAATTTGCAGTAGGGGTTGTGGTAGTGGGAGGTTTGGTGTTTTTGTTTGGACAACTGGCATCAGTTGTCCAATGGCCTTTGACTTTACACAAATAACACCAAGGCTTTTTAACTTGATTTGAAGAGGATTTGGACCCACCACCCCCACCAGAGGATTTTTGTGGGCCTAATGAAGACTCATTTTTAGTTTTGTCCCCACCCTTGTCAGAAGACTTACCATCCTTCTTCTTGCCATCCTTGTCACCCCCTGTATGAACTTTTCTGTTCACTCTTGTTCTGACCCATTTGTCTGCCTTCTTTCCCAATTCTTGGGGAGAGGTCAGATCTGAGTCCACTAGATATTGGTTTAACAAGTCAGACACACAGTTATTCAGAATATGCTCTCTCAGAATACGATTATACAGGCTTTCATAGTCAGAAACTTTACTGCCATGCAACCACCCCTCCAAGGCCTTCACTGAACAGTCAACAAAGTCTATCCAGTCTTGTGAGGACTCTTTTCTGGTGTCTCTGAACGTAATCCTGTATTGTTCAGTGGTTAAGCCAAATCCATCCAAGAGTGCATCCTTCAAAACTGCAAAATTGTTAGCATCACTTTCTCTAACAGTAAGGAGCCTATCCCTACCCTTTCCATTGAAAGATAGCCACAATATAGCAGCCCACTGACTTTGAGGGACCCCCTGTACCATACAGGCCCTCTCAAGTGCAGCAAACCACTTGTTGATGTCACCCCCCTCCTTGTAAGGGGGAACTATCTTGTGCAGATTCCTGGAATCATGCTCTCTAACAGGATTACTATCAGGAATACTGCTATTGCTGCCACCATGGGGGCCAAACCCCAATCTCTGTCTCTCCTTCTCCAGGTCTAGGGATTCCCAGTCTAGAGCCAGCTGTTGCTGTTTAAGCTTCAGTCTGGTCTCTTCCACTCTCAACTTTTTGAGTTCCCTTTCTAACATGTTGTCTTCAGGGTGGGTGGGTTGGAAATGCTTGGACACAGAGGATACATTGGAAACAACAGAGGGAGATCTGTCCCTAACTGCTTGGACTCTAACAACCTGGCCTCCAGGAATAAAAACATCCCTACTATGATGGGAGCTCCTATTCCTACCAGCATTGCTAGGTGGTGTGCTAAGGGGCAGATTTGGAACATACCCCTCCCCACCTCCCTCAAGGTTATCCCCTGAGTCAAAATGGGAGCCATCTATTAACTTATCATTTGAAGTGCCTGCTTGGGACTCATCATTCACAATAAGCATGTTATATAGAAATTATTTAGTGGGGTTCTTTCCTATCACTAAACCTCTATCTAAGCAGAGACTCCTTAGGCTCTTGTAATTTAAATTGTCTTAAGTAGTATTGACCATTTTAAGAGTAGAGTCTACCACAGACATGATAGAAGAAGGTTTAGAGACAGTGAGAAGAGAGAAAAAGTTTCAGAACTTTTTAAAGAACAGAGAAAAAACTTTTTCAAACTTTTAGAAAGTTTTTAGAAGTTTAAGAGTACTTTTCAGCACTTAGTAGAAAGTGTCAGAGGAGAAAAGCAAAACGTTTTGGTTAGGTGTACATACACTGAACTTGTTTTGTATATTATTCTCTTATGAAAAGTACACAATGACAAAGTGGTAAGTAGTTACAAGTACTTATCCCACCGCTGTACAACCAATGTAGGAGGCTGGCCTGGCTTGTGGTGGGTACCAGAGGTACTTACACCTTGTGCCAGGTCCAGTTATCCCTTATTAGTGTAGAAGAGGTGTTTCTAGCAGCTTAGGCTGATAGAAGGTAGCTATGGCAAAGCAGCTTAAGCTGACCTAGGAGACATGTAAAGCTCCTACTATACCACTGGTGTCATATGCACAATATCATAAGGAAACACAATACACAGATATATTAATTTTATTTTTATGACAATAGGCCAAAAGTATCTCAGTGAGTACCCTCAGTATGAGGATGAGAAATATACACAAGATATATGTACACAAACCAAAATTATGCAGATAATAGCAAAAGGAAGTAATGCAAGCAATGTAAAGTTACAGTAGATTGCAATAGGAGAACATAGGCATAGGGGTAACACAAACCATATACTCCAAAAGTGGAATGCGAACCACGAATGGACCCCAAACCTATGTGAGCTTGTAGAGGGTCGCTGGGACTGTAAGAAAACAGTGAGGGTTAGAAAAATAGCCCACCCCAAGACCCTGAAAGGTAGGTGTAAAGTGCACCTACTACCCCCAGAGAGCACAGAAGTTGTGATAGGGGGATTCTGCAGGAGGAACAAACACCAGCAATGCAACAACAGTGGATTTCTGGACCTGGGTACCTGTAAGACAAGGGGACCAAGTCCAAGAGTTGCGACAGTGTCGAGAGTGGGCAGGAGCCCAAGAAATGCCAGCTGAGGGTGCAAGGAAGCTGCCACCTGTTGGAAGAAGCTTGGTGTTCTGCAAGAACGAAGAGGACTAGGAACTTCCCCTTTGGAGGATGGATGTCCCACATCGTGAAGAAGCTTGCAGAGGTGTTCCCATGCAGAAAGACCGCAAACAAGCCTTGCTAGTTGCAAGGGTTGCAGTTAGGGTTTTTGGATGCTGCTGTGGCCCAGGAGGGACCAGGATGTCGCCACTTGGATGGGGACACAGAGGGGGCACCCAGCAATGTAGGGAGCCCTCACAGAAGCAGGCAGCACCTGCAGAAGTACCTGAACAGGCACTTAGAAGAAAAGTGAACCGGAGTCCACCCGAAGTCACAAAAGGGAGTCCCACAACGCCAGAGGACAACTCAGAAGGTTGTGCACTGCAGGTTAGAGTGTCGGGGACCCAGGCTTGGCTGTGCACGAAGAAAATCCTGGAAGTGTGCACAGGAGCCGGAGCAGCTACAACTCATGCGGTACCCAGCAATGCAGTGGGGAGGCAAGGACTTACGTCCACCAAACTTGGACTGAAGAGTCACTGGACTGTGGGAGTCACTTGGACAGAGTTGCTGAGTCCCAGGGACCACGCTCGTCGTGCTGAGAGGGGACCCAGAGGACCGGTGATGCAGTCTTTTGTTGCCTGCGGTTGCAGGGGGAAGATTCCGTCGACCCACAGGAGATTTCTTCAGAGCTCCTGGTGCAGAAAGGAGGCAGGCTACCCCCAGAGCATGCACCACCTGGAAACAGTCGAGAAAGCCGGCAGGATGAAGCGATACAAGGTTGCTAGTAGTCGTCTTGCTACTTTGTTGCGGTTTTGCAGGCATCCTGAGCAGTCAGCGGTCAATCCTTTGGCAGAAGGTGAAGAGGGAGATGCAGAGGAACTCTGGTGAGCTCTTGCATTCGTTATCTGGTGAGATCCCCAAAGCAGAGACCCTAAATAGCCAGAAAAGGAGGTTTGGCTACCTAGGAAGGGGGATTTGCTACCAAGAGAGGTAAGAGCCTATCAGAAGGAGCCTCTGACGTCACCTGATGGCACTGGCCACTCAGAGCAGTCCAGTGTGCCACAGACACCTCTGTTTCCAAGATGGCAGAGATCTGGGACACACTGGAGGAGCTCTGGGCACCTCCCCTGGGAGGTGCAGGTCAGGGGAGTGGTCACTCCCCTTTCCTTTTTCCAGTTTTGCACCAGAGCAGGGCTGGGGGATCCCTGAACCGGTGTAGACTGGCTTATGCAGAGATGGGCACCATCTGTGCCCATCAAAGCATTTCCAGAGGCTGGGGGAGGCTACTCCTCCCCAGCCTTCACACCTATTTCCAAAGGGAGAGGGTGTTACACCCTCTCTCAGAGGAAGTCCTTTGTTCTGCCTTCCTGGGCCAGGGCTGCCTGGACCCCAGGAGGGCAGAAACCTGTCTGAGGGGTTGGCAGCAGCAGCAGCTGCAGTGGAGACCCCGGAAAGGCAGTTTGGCAGTACCCGGGTTCTGTGCTAGAGACCCGGGGGATCATGGAATTGTCCCCCCAATGCCAGAATGGCATTGGAGGGACAATTCCATGATCTTAGACATGTTACATGGCCATGTTCAGAGTTACCATTGTGATGCTGTACATAGGTAGTGACCTATGTACAGTGCACGCGTGTAATGGTGTCCCCCCACTCACAAAGTCTGGGGAATTTGCCCTGAACGATGTGGGGGCACCTTGGCTAGTGCCAGGGTGCCCACACACTAAGTAACTTTGCACCCAACCTTCACCAGGTGAAGGTTAGACATATAGGTGACTTATAAGTTACTTAAGTGCAGTGGTAAATGGCTGTGAAATAACGTAGACGTTATTTCACTCAGGCTGCACTGGCAGGCCTGGGTAAGAATTGTCAGAGCTCCCTATGGGTGGCAAAAGAAATGCTGCAGCCCATAGGGATCTCCTGGAACCCCAATACCCTGGGTACCACAGTACCATATACTAGGGAATTATATGGGTGTACCAGTATGCCAATGTGAATTGGTAAATTTAGTCACTAGCCTGTTGGTGACAAATTTGGAAAGCAGAGAGAGCATAACCACTGAGATTCTGGTTAGCAGAGCCTCAGTGAGACAGTCAGGCATCACACAGGGAACACATACAGGGCACACACTTATGAGCACTGGGGCCCTGCCTGGCAGGGTCCCAGTGACACATAGACTAAAACAACATATATACAGTGAAATATGGGGGTAACATGCCAGGCAAGATGGTACTTTCCTACAATAGCCACCAGCACTGCAACCCTATTGGTTGCAGCCCTGACGGTGAGGAAGTGCCATGGGAACAAGCTGCTACAATGGCTGAGGAGCCTACCCGGTGTGTGCAGGAGCCAGCAGAGATAACACAAATCGAGGGAAGGTGGATTGTTTTATGGCCTGTGAAGTGCGCCCACAGGACACGGAGCACTGGGGTGCAGCCAGCCCATAGGAGGCAGAGACAGGTGGCCACACCTTGTGGACAATCCTCTACCCCTGGCTTCAGGAATAGTGACATGGCAGAAGGCAGCGTGGCACTAGAAGTGCCCTCTCCTTATATGCAGAACTAAGAAAAGAATAGATCAGCAAGGGCAAACCAGTGGACACTGTCTGAGGAGGCTGTGTGCTGCATGCTAGGAACCTATCACCTTCCAAAGTTGCTGGTGTTCCCATGTGAGGAGGAATATGGTGCCACACTCTTCCCACACAACCCAAGTACCTGCAATAGCAGGGGCAACTCTCCCCCTGCTGCCCACTTCATAGCTGATGCTGAAGAATTCAGACATTGAGGCCGTAACGGGAATTGCAAAGAGCACTCTACTCCCCCTGGTGGCCATTACCACAGAGAGCAAAGGAAACAAGCTGTCTCCTCCGGCAACCTTGCAGCACCAGCCTTTGTTCTCCGCAAATAGAGAGGATAAAACACTACAAGTGCAAGGAGCGCCACACTTCAGGCATAGCCCAACTGGCAATGTGACCCTAGGCTCTATTGTCACTACTCAAAAGAGACAGCAGCTGGCCAGGAACAGCACACACATGGCAGAGTGGGTGGTGAGCACAGTGCGTGTGGGATTTTAAAGCTGGGATGTGGGCAGAGAGCCCTGTGGACCTCCTAGTGGGAGACCACCACCTCTGTGTAGGGAGCAGAGGATGCAGTTCTGCTTCCTGCGTCAATCCCAGAGCTCCACTAGTACACCTAGCTAGAGAGGGGACAATGTGATTAGAAAGCAAAGGAGCATGCAAGGAATACTCAAAGAGCAAGGAGCGCTGCACCAGGAGGAACAGTGCCACAGGTGAAGCAAAGATTCAATGAGGCAGCAGTTGGCCATTTATTAACTTCAAAGCCCCACTAGCTTCCAAAGTCCACAAGGCAAAGAAAACATGGAGTTACACTCTACCCACCTACAACAAACCTTTGCCTCCTTTGCGCAGACTAGGGCTACTGAACTGGCTCAGAGGGAGAAGCCATGATGGGTGCTGAGAGCACCATGTGCCCCTTTGTGACAGCATACCATGATTGCATGCACCGATGATACGCTGTACCGGGCCTGTTACACACTGTGCATCCCCTAGTGGTCATATGTTGATACCACAGGAAGATAAAAAGACTACCTGCCTCCCACTGCAACAGCCATCCATTACTGTCATGTGAGGGAAGGCAGAACACCAAATGGAAGGAGAGCCACACCCTGGGCACTGCCCAACAAGAGACGTGACTCACAAAATAGAAGGATGGTGCCTTGGGCTAGACACACTGATCCCTGCTGACCAATCCAGGAGTTCCCCTGAAAAGCTGACGAGCACTCACACTCCAAGAGATGCTGCACCAGCATCTCATTGCTAGCCAAAGAAACACAAGAAAGGATTAGTTAAGCAAGCCATAGAGCAAATGACAGATATTGACAAGGGGGAGAGCAGTAGCAGGCCAGTGACCATCAGCTAAGGCACCCAGAGTGGCAAAGTCTGCAATGCCATCCAGTCAAGAAAAGACTGCTGTCCCAGCCACAGAATAGGCCAAATCCAAGTGCCCTCTGAGATGAAAAGAGGATCGCAGGAGCTGAACAGCACAAGGGAGAAGAATGCTGCCTCCACACAATGGAGAAGTGGAAGCCTCCCCGGAAAACACCTGAATCATGAGGTGCAAACCACTGAGTAACACCCACTAAAGAAACTGAAAACCCTAGAGACACTTCGCTGGTTGTCCAAACCTGCCAGATGGACATGACCCCAGGCAAGAGAATGTCCAAGGAGAGCGAGGCTGGCCCACAAGGTGGACAGAAGCACACAACAATGCAACTGTGGTCCAGCCACTAGGACCATATCGTCCTGCACCCTCAAGGCACTTCATGCCACAGTCCTCCAACCATGCCTGATGGCAGCGATGACTTAAGGCGTAAAGTCCTGTGTGACCCACAGAAAGAAGGCAGGACCACATCTCTCTACTGCCCATGGAAGAAGCCATGAAAAAGGGACCACATAAATAGTGGTCAGGTGCCACACAGCACCAACAAAGACGAGGTGAATTGGATCAGGAACTACATTGATCATCATCAAACCAGAGCCCAAGACCAATGGCTGGACTACAAAGACAGTTGAACACTGAAAAGGTCCTGTTGGCCTATCCTGAGGAAAGTGCACACCTTCTGCACCCAGAAGGAGATGTAACTCAAGCACCGACTGGTCTTTCCAGCATAAATGGAAAGAAAATTCATGCTGATGCATCAAGAAGAGAAGGCAGTGCAACCTGGGAAACCTAGGCAAGCCCAGGAGGCAAGATCAAGAGTGTCCAGGTCTCACAGCTATGCTAGAGAAGACTCAGGCCACTGACTAGGTTTATCTATCCCATTGAGCAAGCTACTGAGAGGGAACAAAGATGACCTGGCGACATCACAGCGGGAGACCCAAAAGTAAGTTGCAAACACATGGGAACTGAATCTATGCCCCACATTTCCCAGCGTAACTTTCTAGACACTGTAGCCGGAGGATACCCAGAGCACCCAGGCTGGAGCATGCAGATGCCTCCACCATGAAACGTTGTAAGCATCTGGCCACCATCATTCCCAGTTGGTAGAGATATATATACAAATTCAATGAAAAAAACAAAGGTGTACGGTTAGTTATAGTTAGGAAAACATAATGTATTATTTCTATACAATCCAGCTTAAACTACACAAACCTTAGAAATTGAAAAGTTATGAGTTAAAGTTAAAATTTGTACCCCAGGCAAAATGTTCTATAACTTGTTCACCTTCCTACATAGTGTTGTCGACTTGCTAGTGAGACTAAATTAACTATAACTAAATTAACTATTACTTATGCCTTCCCCATGCACTCATATTACATCACATGTGCCATGTGAAAGCATAGCGTTCATAACAACACACATGGCATCTCAAAAGACATCATTTATGAGAACACTGTGCATGGTAGAGGGTTGAGCTACAATTAATTTAGTCTGGCTAGCAAGATGACAGCCCTGTGTTGGGCGGTGCGCGAGTTATAGTAGGTTTGACTCTGGTGCAAATTATTATTAGTAAGGAATTTGTAAAGCACAACAGCTCCTTAAAGAGTGTCCTGGCACTAACAGTAGATCCCATTACCAGCTAATGTATGATTCTAGAAAGGAGACCCAAAAAGCCAGGTTTTAAGGGAACGTTTAAAGGCCTGGGTGTCCTTTGTGACACATAGCTGTTGCGGGAGGGCATTCCTTTTGTTTGCATCCAGGTAAGGGTAGGAACTGCCACCCCACTTTTTCCTTCTGAATTGAGGAATCACCACAAGCAGGGAATCAGAGGACGGAGTGATCTGGAAGGATGTTTGGGAATAAGTCTATTGGACAGATACTGAGGGCCATTGCGGTGGAATGATGTGTGTGTATGTGAATTCTCCTGGCAAGTTGCAGTAGAAGCCTAGGAGCGGCGTCCTGAATCAGTTGTAATCTCTTCAAAAGATAGGCCGACAAGCTATAGTGTAGTAAGTTTGCATAGTCCATTCGTGTGATGATCAGGGTTGGATCACTGTTTTTTGGTGCAGAAGGAGAAGAAGGTAAAGGAACGTGTTTTGCAGTTTTAAAAGTCTAAAACAGGAACAAACCACGTCAGACACCTGGGGGGCAAAGGCTGCTGGGCCATCAAATTTCACCCCTTCTAAATTTAACTTATAACTATACCTTTTCAATTTTTAAAATCTGTCCAGTGTAAACTGGTTTTGTTTAGAAATAATAAATAGTTTTCCTCACTATAACTAATCTTAAACCTTTGTTTTTTTCATTTAATAGATAGATAGATAGATAGATAGATAGATAGATAGATAGATAGATAGATAGATAGATAGATAGATAGATAGATAGATAGATAGTTACATACTTAAGTATAGTAAAACGTTAGCTATAGATTGAAAATTACCTTCATAATATTTTGTTCCTCGATATTCATTAAAAAAGACAGAGAACCTCACCCAAGTATAGTAGCATGCTTCACCATCGGATTCCTCCTCACCACGGTGCATAGAGGGCTCCTTTGGGAGCTCCTTTGTTAGATATTTTGTAAGATTACAGAGCCACTAATGGAGACTTTTTTCGAGTGCTGCATGAGATTCGAAGGGAACATCAATAACATAAAGAGACTGAAACAAACAATGCGAGGATGGTGAGTAGCTTTATTCTTTTTATTGTCAAACCTCCCACAGCATGCTTAAAATGCAGGGCCCAGGGCAGAGTGTACATAGCAATCCACCTGGTGATGGTCTGCATGTTTCTGCCCTCGATCAATCAAGCTCTACCTAGCTGAGATAGAATAGACTCTGTAGTCTTATGTGTCTCTGAGGACTGGTCAACCTGACCTACAGTATAATAGAAGGCATCCATTGTTTGTTGTCACATAAATTCCACTATTGCCATTAATGGTGGGACTCAATTGTTTAGACAAACCAATCCTGCACTGACAATGTAAATTTTCATAACAGCCGTGTTCATTATGCCCAGGGTCATAGCAGCACACTCAAATGTAGAAATGTGTTTATTTTGGAGTGGCAAGACCCTAGGATGGATCGTCACTTATGTCCTCATATGGCTGAGCTTCCCTCTTATTTCAGCTTATAATATCAACGAAAGATAAACTGAAGTCATGAAGAATTTATATGAATCCTTATGAAGTCTTCTTGAGAAATTCTCAAAACATCTACATAGGTGAAGCAGCTACAAACGAAGACAGGTAGCCAACACGTGTTTCACGACTTTATATTTTTGTTAAATGCTAACATCAATGTCTAAAAATATTTCTTATAATTCACTGATTCAAAATTTCCAAAGTGGCCCTGATTAATGTGTAATACAGTGATTGATTCCAATGTATTTCATTTTGGCATGATACCCAACACGGAGAACAGGCTCCTTACATTTTAACTAATATGCTCACCCGTCCTTGGTTCTGTTGATGTCACTTATCAGAGCTCAATGCTCCTAGTGCATTTCTACAAATAATAGGCATTAAAATGAAAGTCTGTAATTTAATCAAGGAAAAGCCTTCTGACAGCGAAGTCGGGAGGTGCCTTTTACTGGCAAGCCCTGGCAGCACCTCCTCACGCGCACAGCCAGCTAGTGAGGATGGAGGATGCTGACTTTACATGTCTCTTAAAAGTAGTGCGAGGTCAGATGGGCGAGGGTTTGAGCACATCATAGTTCCTGTGTCTGACATAGATGAGGAGGTGTCAGACATGCATGCAACCAGGGAGGCCAGCAAAACACGTCTACGGTTGGGACAGTATTATAATAGATGGGGGTCTCAAAGCTGTCATAAGAGTTATTAAATGGTAAGTGTCGTGTGGACAATGTCCAAAATAAAAATTTATAACAATGAGGTGTAGCGCCAACATTGCTGAGGAAAGACTGTAAGAACATCACGTGGAAAGTAGCGATATGGTTAAGTGCAACCAGACGGCAAAGACTGATTAAAAAGGCCAGACAACGAGACAAAACAACATAAATATTTTCCATCTTCTGTCGTCCATTGTTGGTAGCAAAGCGAGCATACAGAAAAGTTTAGTCAGCCCATTCAATGTAATTTCCATTTAGCTGTGGCTAATTTGTGTACACATCTCTATTCTTTTAGGTGTATGGCACATGTTCATCGTTCAGGTGTATATTGTTCACCATTTTCCTTAATCTCAGCCCATGCAAGGTCAATCTCAGAATGTTCCAGTGCCTTGTAATGTGAGACTAATTTTGTTGTTAGGTTACCACACATGATACTACTATGTTTTTCTGTGACCTAATTTCAACCTAGAAAACCTTCCTGTCTATTAAGGAGGTGCCCTCAATAAAAGTTGCAAGGGGGAAAAACACCTAAGGGGAAAATACTCCACAGGAAGATGGAAGGAAAAGTTTGGAGAAACAAATCAGGAGTTGATGCGAAGATGAGTAACAGGTCGCTAAACTGCAGAGTACTGAATAATAGAAAAGACAGAATCAAGAGACATCCAGGAGAAGCTTTTTTAATCTAAGGAAAATCCCAAGGAAAAACTATGGAACAAAAATCTAGAACCGGGTGTGAAGACTGTGAGGAAAAATACTATCAGCTGCATCACAGTGCACCTTCTCCTGAATTCAGCAGCCTTTTATACTAAAACAAAAAACAGGAAGTGGCATCATAGGACGTGCTTACCTCATTGGATTGGGAAGGAGTCGGAGGCATCCACTGCACCCACCATCTTGGATTGAGAATGATGACATAGGCCAGTTCCTCATCTTCCTGGAGAATTATAGGATTTACAAGATTCATGAAAATAAGAAATTAAATCAAAAGAAATACAGGAGACACCTATGATTGTGAAGAAGCAATAAGAATCCACAACACCCATCATCTTGAATTAGGAATGACGATGTAGCCCAGCTCTGCCTCTATCTGGAGAACTGCGGGCTAGAGAAGGCAGCATTGAGGATTCCTGAAGGCAATTAAATGGCTTTGTGAAATAAATGCACTTTCCTAAAGACCCTTTCATCCTAAGATGTTTATTGCAGAGTTTTAGGCTTTTAGGGTAAAAGGTTGCTCAGATTCACAAACCCGAAACCGGGAACCCGTTATGGCGTTCTTTTCCAGCTGTGTGGCTATAATTACATGACCCTTTCTTGTATGTCAATGCAGGTTCACAGCAACTTTCCTATAAAATACAGTACAGCTGATGGACATCACATACCTAATTCAACCAGGTTAAATTAATTTGGTCATTCAACTTTCCAATTAGTAGTTATAGGTTTTTATGACTGTTACCAGAAGAACATCCTCTTGGGCACTCATTCCACAGTGTGAGTCATCATCAATGTCACGGTAAGAATGACTTTTAAGAAACCTGCACACCCCAAAGCACAAAGATGAATAAGATGCACTGCATTTTTCTCGTTTTTTCAAAGTCTCTGTGGTTCATAGATAAAAGAGTAAGGCTTATTTTAGGGCCGTAAGCCTATCAATATTGGCACATCATTCGAAGTCCCAATTCAAATCTTTATCAGGCACTTTTACGACGAGGAAAAACAACAACCCTGTGCTACTTTTCAGTTCAAATGAATTCAGAAATATCTTATGCGGTTTCTTAAATACAGATAGTGAGAATCATGCGGAAACTATTGCTGAGCCTTGGAGGAGAGGATAGACCTCACCGTAGGCCTCTGTGGTGAGTACAAAGAGCATGTTAAAGGTATGGAAGTAAGGTAGTGTACTGTTGAGCGCAATAGTGGCAGCATAATAGGTGCTTAAGGTCTGAAAGGAAAGAGGGGGAAGGCAGGTGCCCCAATATGAGTTCTTTATTGTGCAAAGAGGCATCTCCCTAGCAAGAGCTGTCGGAAATGAACTATTCTTGCAGGCGCTACACCAAATTTCCCAATCATGCTTCCAAACGTTCTTAACACTCTCTTAAATCTCAGTGGTTTGCTATGCAAGGTGATCCTGTCATAGTCTCACCAGGACGTGCATGACAGAAACATTGCTTGAAGGCTAAAGCAGTGACTTCTTTGTTTTTGTTTTAATGAGAAATTCTGAGACATTGTGCATGTCCATAATGCCTTTCTGTGGTGCTTGGGCAAAGTGACAAGTGGACTCCACATTAATTAGCCCTCACACACAATTCACAATTATTCTCACACTCTCCCAAATGCATCTTACATTCCTACTCACAAACTCCAGCATGCAATCCAGGACACAAGGAAACAATGCTACCTTGAACTTAGCAAATACTGCAATGACTTACTCAGAACTGTAATAGTCTTGGGCCATTACTCCAGCCCCTTCCCGGGCATACTCTTTCATTAAAAACTGAGTTGTGCACCTCAGAACCCCATTGATATAGGGTACCATTCCACAAATCCAGTAAGGCTGAAAAAATCTAAAGTATCCCACAGCTTCAAGCACACAAATAGTTTCAACACCTATTGATTCATGTCCCAAAACGGAGTCCTAGGGATTAGCCTTGCTTTGAACTTTGAGCGTCCTCTTCAGTTGGTCATTTGGTTAACGTGCCGTAGGTCCCATTATTTTCTCATTAACAATATGAATAAAAAAGACTAAAATGGAAATTATATGAAACAGAAATACCCCCATGGGCTAGAAGGCTGCAAGTGGAAGTAAGCCCTACATTTAAGTCATTTCCTTTTTCTTGTGCTCCCCCATGCACACAGCCAAACCCTACGGGAAGCAGCGAGTTTGAATTACAATTTTCAGTAGATTCTGACTTTTAGCATCAGCCTATAGGGGTGCACTATTCATTATACAGGTTCGAAGCTACACTTAATACAATAGCTTGTCCCCTGCTTGCCTCGTTTTATGGCCACAATGTGCTATTCGTTACCACATAATGCTCATGGTTCTGTACGTATGCGGAACGTTTAAGTAGCTCATTAATGGAGCACATTCCAGTTGTCCTGCTATAAATTGTAATTACAGGAATTTCTTAAACAAGTACAAAAAGTGACAGGTTGATGCTCCTCTCATTTTATTCTGTGGAGTATACACATTTGGTTAAGTTTTACATGTATGTCTTTGACTATGTCAAATGCTGTAGAATACACATGTAATAGACTATCACAATTATCAAGTAAGAGCCAAATTCATTTTTAATCCTGATAAAGTACTTCCACTCCACTGTGTCAAATGCCTTCTCACTGTCCAGAGAAAGTGTTAAAGTCAAAATAAACCCCAGTGCCTGCTAATATTTTATACTGAAAATCTGGCTCAATCAGAAGAATGGTACTGGCTATCACTTCTAACTCTGTGAAAAGGACTTTTGTATATATTTTATTTTCAGATTTTAGTAAGAAGATAGTACGTCCTACAAGGTTTTGTGTGTAAAAGATTTTTGCCTTGGTTTGCTGAACCACTTTTTATTGGCTTTTAGGACTTTGATAATTTTATGCCTGCTAAACAGTGATAACATGCTTGTGCTCTCGCCCTTTAGAATGTTAAAGGTGGCATGCACATGATTGGCACATTTAATTTACTTATAAGAACCCTGTCACATGGTACCACCTGTGCCCACGGTCTGTACATTAAATGCCACTAATCGGCAACTCATTGTTCTGACCACTGAATTATCTATGTAAATCACGTCTCAGTACTGCCACTACTGCCTTTTAATACTTATAAATCACCCCTAAGATAGGCCCCAAAGACTCATAGGGAGTGGGGGATGGCATATAAAAGGTAGGATATGGGTACTTAAGTACTACATGTTCTGAAAGTAAAAAATTCCTAAAGTTGTTTTTCACTGTATCAAGGCTATCTCTCCAATAGACTAACACTGGATTAACTTATGACAACTAATAAGTGAAACTTCAGTTAGGGAGTAGAAAGAGAAATACTTCTTCCACTCATTTCAATTGTAATTTAAAATCCTCTTAATGACAAAGTCGTATTTTAAATTGATTTTCTGAAATTGCTACTTTTTGGATGTTGGTATTTTTCTGCCTAAACAAAATGTGACTTTCTACCCGTGCCCAGGGTCACATGACCATTAATGGTTCTCTTGTGGTGTGATGTGTATTCCTTTCAGACAATGATAAAAGGGCCTTGGTTGCGGGTAAGGGAATTCCATTCCTGATCAGGATGGCTGATGAGTTGTACTCACCCCTCCCTGAGCTACAACGGGTGGCGTAAGGGCTGAGCCCAACCCTTCCTGACTTCTGAAACTTCTCTCAACAAATAACCCAATTTCTTACATATATGGTATCCTTGTATATGTTGTAAGGGTGTGTAGTAGTATAGAGATAGCAAACCAGTCTTTGGGGCAGGCGTAAATAAGATGAATAGTCTCTAGACAACCTTGCTATAAAAAGTCCAGACAGTTGAATCGTTCATGCCTCTCAGTTACTACGTGAAAAAGTTCGACAAAATGCTATGATGATAATAACGCCATTGAGTGGGGCTTGTTCCACTGTTGCAATGTTGTTTGCATGATTAAGGGTTGTCCACAATATTTGAGAATTCTGACAACCGGGCCCACACATATTTACAGACAAATTAAAAAGGGTGTATTTCTTTGTAATCTATGGAACCTTGCCTAATTCCAACAAAATGTGTTAGAATAGAGTAACTGTTGAAAGTAATGAATAACGGTGCACTTCAGAGATGTTTCTACTCACAGAATGAAACTGATACAAGGGAAGGTATAATGACTTCCTCTTAAATTTCCTCACTCTGTCTCGTAGTGGGCTAATGTGCACATGAAGTGAGTGCAACGTTATTGTGCGTTTCTAGCTGGCCCAGCAGGAAACTCATAATAGGGGCAGGAGGAGGGCTGCCGCATAGGCAGTAACCTGACCGCCGGAGTTTGGTGGGCGGCCTTTTCCACCCGCCACCCTAATAATTAGGGCCTAATGTGTATTTAGAAATCACTTTGCAGGCTCACACATTAGGCATCTCACAGCTGGATTACATAGAAGCCTACAAACACACCTAAATGTAATTCCTAATCCTTTCTACTCTCGTGTTCAAACTACAATAGATAATCCCTGCTTAGCTCTGCTAGATTTTTTCTAGAAAATGTGGTCAGAACCCGCTGAAAACATGATTCTGGTGTCTGCTGTTGGAATCCAGAAGTGAATATGTATCTCATTAGGTTTGAAGGAAAAAGTATGAATACACAATTGCAAGAAGGAAATCACAAAATGAAATCAGTAATCTCACAATGAGAAGGGTAATGTCATATTGAAACTGGTAATCTCATACTGAAACCGGTAATCTCATATTGAGACCGGTAATTGGATACAATGAAACCAGACCCTGGCTAAACATTCTATATAATGTTTGTGATGTTTTAATGTTTGCAAAGCTTGTGTCCAGTTCTGATAAAGCTGCACATTACATACCCAGCCCTTGGTTGCAGCTGGCATAACTCAACTCAGTCAAGGGTGGAGGGCACTTCTGCATAATATCGTCCAAATGTGGAATCAGGTTCTTTAGGGCCGAGTTCTTTCAACCTTTCCACAGGATCCCCCACTCATATGTTAAATTTTATCCTAGACATTTCTACTTTCCCTGAAACGTTTTGTTACATCAAGAGCCCCCCGAATTTTAAAGTGTGTATTGTCACAGCTCATTTGACATCCTTGTTGTGTCTGTTTGTATTATGAGATTATTTTACAATGGCTCTGCTTTTTCTAGGTAAAAATCTATTCCATTGAGTTTTTAAAAAAATGTGGACCTTTTTCTTATGCATGGGCCACAGTTAGGGATAGCCAGGACAGCAGTTGTTACCCCTTGCAAGCCCTTTTCTACCTCTAATACTAATCCTACTAACCTTGGTCTCAGGGTTCATGAATGCAGCGGCAAAGACAGGAAATAAACAGAACCCCTTCAGGCATGTGTAACGTCTGTAGATTACCCACCTTGCCCTCCTCCAGACACCTCAGTTGCAGATAGAGAGTTATTGATGACTAAGAGAGGGACAAGAGGACAAGCCTGTGATGTCATTGGAGTTCAAAGGGGACGTGATATAACTTTTGTTACCTCTGATATTTTGAAGGCTGATGTCCATGGCTTTGTGGCCAACATTTATATCTCATTTGACAACTGGTATCATAGGTAATTGTATGTGATCCAAATAATTCAACCTGTTTGTAAACACATAGGCCCAGATTTACTAAAGTGAATAAAACCTGGGATTGCACCAAAACGCTATACCTCCCTGAACAATGCGCAACAAGGAGAAATAAATATCTTTTGTTTCTCTTCATTCTAATCCACACATAGATAGAGGACAATGTCTCTAAGGATTGTTTCTGTGCAGGAATGCACCTGTTCCTGCACTAAAACAATCTTGCCTGTAATGCAGGTCATGGCTGAAATTTGTCTGAAATGACATTAGGCGCACACAGTGAGCCAGCGCTACGAGATGGAAAAAAGTGACATATCTTAGTAGATGTGGGTAATTTCTGCTGTTTCCTTTTCACACAGCGCAGCATAGCAACTTTCTTCTGCACTACATTGCATGAAAAATTTGTAAATATGCCCCATATTTTGCAATATTCCTATGTCAATGTGTATACATTGTAAGCACGCCAGCACAGATCCACTAATGGTGATGTTTACCTATACCTGTTCTTCCCAGTATCTCAGGGGTGCCATTCAAATAGATCGGGCTGCCTACTGAACTGGGAAGGTGGGGAGACTGTTCGGGCTCATTCTTCAGCTGAACCAGCAGAGTAATCTTTCAGGATTCATACATTCCTGACCCCAGTTCTTACACAGACCTAGTATGTAACACAAACTTTACTTCAAAATCTATAGCACAATTGCACAAGGGTTCACCACTCTTCCCTGCTCGTCTGTCCAAGTGGCATAAGCAGCAGCTTCTCCAACACATTCCATATCACAGCAGGTGTAGGATTGCCTGGTTTGAAATACTAACCTATGCTGGTCGCACACAGTTTCAATTGGTTTGTCCCCCTGGACACATTATGTTCAAACGGATAGTTTACCAACCATCCTTGTATCCAAGACTGGTCCACAAGTTTACAAGATTTGAGTGTGCAAAACTATCCTGTGCTTTAGTGAATATAGGAAAGTCACCTCCAGCTTCTGTCTCCCGGATCCCTCATGAAATCTCACTGCTGTAGGTCCTGCAACCCATTGTTTCAGGACTTTGACCAATTCCACACATTGCTCATCTTCAAAACTGATGTTCACCTGACTCATGAAAAAAGGTCAGGTGCACATTGGGATCTCCGTGTTGTGGCAGAATAAAGGGGCACTGCTCCTGAAAGCCTTGTGAGGAATTCAATGAGCAGCTCAGTACATATGGCATTGTATGATGAACCATATCTGAATAGCAATACTGCTGTCTGCCTCCTTAAGAACTGAGTACGCAGTTGTGCGTCAAAAAGTTTACCGCCGGCTAACGCCATTCCAACGCGCCATGCAGGCGCCTTATTAATGGAATGACGTTAGCCGGCGATGCGGACTGGTGTGCGTAAAAAAAAATGACTCACACCAGGCAGCGCCGGCGTATGGGAAAATGGGGGTTGTGCGTCAAAAAATGGTGCAAGTCAGGTCTGAGGCAAAATTCAGGCCTCAAACCGGATTTGCGCCATTTTTTTTTACGCCCAACCTCCATTGACATGACTCCTGTCTTAGCAAAGACATGAGTCATGCCCCCTTGCCCAATGGCCAAGCCCAGGGGCTTATGTCCCCTGGGCATGGCCATTGGGCATAGTGGCATGTAGGGGGGCCCAAATCAGGCCCCCCTATGCCACAAAAAAATCGGAAAAAAATACTTACCCGAACTTACCTTTACTTCCCTGGGATGGGTCCCTCCATCCTTGGGTGTCCTCCTGGGGTGGGCAAGGGTGGCAGGGGGTGTCCCTGGGGGCAGGGGAGGGCACCTCTGGGCTCCTTCCGAGCCCACAGGTCCCTTAACGCCTGCCCTGACCCAGGCCTTAAAAAACAGCGCACATCAGGCTGTGCGCCGTTTTTTGAGGCCCACCCCCTCCTGTGCGTCAAAATGACGCCAGAGTATAAATAAGGGGCACAGGCCTTAAAGTCATTTTTTGGAAGGGAACGCATACCTTGCATATAATTAACGCAAGGCTGGTTCCCCCTTCCAAAAAATGATGCACATGGTGGAATTTTGACGCCCGCGGGGTCGGGTGTCAAAGTATAAATATGGGGCAGGGTTTGTGCCGATTGTGCGTAAAAAAATTGGACGCACATTCGGCGCAAACAGAGTATAAATATGCCCCTGAGTGCTTCAGATTAAAGACACACCACCAACAATATTATGGCTGGAGATTTTGCTTTCAAATGTGTTTTTTTCTTAAATGGAGTTTCCCTCAAAAGGTTTGCACAAGGCAAATTTCAAACAAAGCAAAGTGGGACAGTGCGTCATATGTTGAAAATAACATTTCTTCAGGGGGTGAAGCACAGCAGTTTAAGAATTTTAGCTGTACGCAAAATATTTCACTATGGTAAAAGTGCTACAAAGCAATAGGTTAAGGCACTGTAAACTGTCACTGAAAGGTGCTTTTTGACACTGGTCAGTTATTGAATTTGAACCAATAAAACACTCAACGGCTGGAAATGGCCCAATCCGAACACCACACATGAGAGCAACTTGTTTTCATACTCACCGAGCAATAGAAGCAAGGTCCCCTTTGACAATTATCTTGCAGGGGATATGAAATACTTGGCTTAGCATAGCACAGACCCTTGCACAGGGACACAATGATCCAGGGGGTCCCATTCAACCTAAAGTCTCTGAATATCTCTGATTTACGGAGTATTAAGGGCCCCCCGCCACCGTCCATGGGAGCACCATTATCATGCATTACACCACCGAGTGGTAAAATGTGTCAATAAATCAACTGCTAAAGATCAACCAAAATGAATGACAGACCGCCATTAATAGTGGGTATGTGTTTGTTACACAGTGTAAAAGTAGTCTGGAGTTCTAAGTTTCATTCTCTGCAAGTGGACATGCATGTCCATAAATAAGAAACCCCATAAAGGTTTACACTTTAACTGGCGCGTTCATGTGTTCAATTTTACGTGAAGGTTCATATGCCATGATGTATGTTCATGCTCACACAATAGTGTCCCATGCAGGTCATGTCCTTAGAGCACATTGAAAGATCTGCTGTTGTCTAACATGTATGTAAATCAACACAAATGGACATAAGCTGATGCCTCCAGCTGATGCCTCCAGCTGGTAATTGTTCACAGCTGACATCTATGTGTGGCCTAATACACTGAATCAGTACAAGAATTTACAATATTGGGGCCTTTTCATGTATTTTATTTGAGCTGGAAAGTAGCCCTGAAGTAATACAAAGCAGCGCTTGTGATGCTTTGTCTCAAAAGGGCATCATATAGGTAGTACATGGGCACTCCTAAGCAACTACCCATGGTTTTTGACATGATGCCTTAACTAGTAACATTTGTAGACAGGACAGTGTGCCAAAAAATAAGGGCACTTTGAGGCTGGCATTAATAAGGAGGAATGTGTTTATTTCTCCAAACTATCCAGACTTTGCACATGTGCTGCACTGTTCAGCACACATTCTAAGAGGGAAATGTTTTAATGTTTTTTTTAACAATAATACTTTGTACTACATGGCTCTCCTTCCACTAAAAATGCATACTAGACATCAGACAGACACATTTGCACTATAATGGAAAGTAGTGTGTTTGGTGCTACTCAGCCTAATTGTGTGCCAGCACTAGGGAAGAGAGCAGGAGCTCCATATCTGAGTAGATATGGCATATTCCTGCTCTCTCCCTCTGATGCAGTGCAGCACTACAACTTTAGTGCTACATTGCATTGTGTGACAACTTTGTAAATATGCCCCTTCATACACATAGAATTGCATCCACAAAGCGCATCATGATACAACCCAAAGCGTTGTTCTTTTTTTAACTGGTGCATACCCAATAAGACATAAAAACCAAATTATTTTTAGTAATTTAGCACCACTGCTGTTTGATGCCCTTTCTAGGCTCTCCTTACAGAAGAGTCTGATTTGTCTACATTTCCTTTCACTCCTCTGAGGTTGATAAATGGAGTGTCACTAAATGGCGTGATAGTTCACCGGATAATTAAAGTGCACAGAAAAACCAAGAGTATAGATGAAACAATATATACAAATTTAAGTTATTTCTACAAATATTACTTTCATGCAAACCTTGAGAAAAATGTAATGGCTCTCAGAAGGTCTGTACTGGAGTGCTTAAAATAGCTACACATTTATATGGGATACTGCAAAATATGGTGCACATTTACAAATTGTTCATGTAATGAAGGGCAGCAAGTAAAGTTGATGCACTGTGTTGTGTGAAAGGGAAACAGCAGAAATGAATACCTTCCTGCACAGAAACAATCCTTACAGGAATGTTTCTCTTCCTGTGAGTGCTGCTGAATGCAGAATGCATAGACAGAGGAAGTAACCAAGAGATATAAACCTATTTCTCCTTGCTATGCCTGGTTTGGGGAGGCATAGCACTTTCACGCAATCCTGGGTTATTTACTTTAGTAAATCTGGGATATGTCAAAAACCATGGGTCGATGCATGGGAATGCTCCTGCTCCAACCATGGAATGTCTCCCTGATGCAGGTCTGTTATTACCTTTAGTTGACCTCTAGCAGCTAAAGTATGAGTCAACACCTTCTATCATTCAGTGGCATTATGCATGGTGATGGCGCCCCCCCACACCCCATAGACTGCTGAGGGGCCCCTGTGGCTCCATAAATCACAGATATTCAGAAATGTTAGATTGAATGGGGCCCACTGGATCATGGGTTCCGTCTGATGGGACTGTGTTACGCTAAGGCAAGCATTTCCAGTCCCCTGCAAGATAATTTTCAAAGGGGACCTTGCTTTTATTTTTCGGTAAACATGAAAAGATGTTGCTCTCATGTGTGATTTTCAGATTGGGCCAATTCCTACAAGTGAGCATTACTGGATGAAATCCACTAACTGACCACGTCAAAAAGCACCCTTGAGTGACCATTTACAGTGCCTCGTCCTATTGTGTTGTAGCCCTGTTACCATAATAAAGCTTGTTGCGTTCAGCTTACGTTCTTAAACTGATGTGCTTCATCCCGTGAGGAGATTTTATTTTCACCATGTGACGTACTGTCCCACTGTGCTTTGCCTGACATTTGTATCAAGCTTGCATAGTGCAAACCTTTTAAGGGAAACTCCATTAAAGGGAAAAAACTCATTTGAAAGCAAACGAGTGCCCTCCTGTTATGATAGAGTCGCAGATAATGTGAATTGAATGTAGATTTATTGACTGAAGCTTCATGTAAACTGCAGTAAAAAACCTCACATGTCTTATTTCCTTCTTTGCCTCTCTCCAATTGTCCTCCCCTCCTCACTCGAACCCTCCATGGCATTACATTCTAATTTCTTACATACCTACAATTCTTTTTGCTATGTCAACATATAACACATCCTCTTCTGTATACACAAAGATACAATCTGGAAATAATTATATAATTAAACATATGCAGAAAGAATAAGGTTACATAAAAAGAAATAAACAGATAAAAAAAAGTACAATGAGATAACAGTCAAAATATTAACACACTATAATGTTTTCAATGTAATAAGTCTGTTTAAGAGCTACTGCGAACATAGTCTTCCAACCACTTAGGTGGTTTTCTTGTTCTTTTATTTTCACTTAAAACAGTAGCATCTGCAATCGGATCGTTGTTCGTAGAGTGTGATATTTTTTCACAATCTTCCCTAAGATTCTCATTATCACTCCTAGAATCTAGCAAACCAGACGAACCATCAGATGGATGATCAACTACAGCACCATCAACTACTACCTCCTCACCATCTTCCTCAGTCAACAAATTGGAATACCCTGCGCCTGGGTTGGAAATATTATCCTCATAAACAGATGTGGAATTTTGTCCATCACTGTTATTTGTATGATCTGGAATGTCTTCCACAGGTCTTGTTCAATACCTTGTTGTTCATCCTGTATATTTTTCCATATCTCAGAAGGCCCAAGGGCAATTCTTTTGAGTTTCAGCACTTTACTCTTATTTAACACAATTTTTCAAAACTTCAATTACTTGGTGTGGTTCGTAAAATCTACTTACTCCTTTCGCCACACAACCTGGTGTCTTGGCTCTAACCCAATCACCAACCTTCGCTTCAACACATTTGGTATTTTGTTTTTAAAATCATTACACATTTTGGTCTTTACTTCTTTATCATTGATTTTGTTCCTTGCGTTTTCCAATGACCATTGTTCAACTCAAGAATGGAAAAGCCACCCAGGATTGTACTTAGTTCTGGGATTTTTCCCTCTCATCATTACAAATGGAGATACTCCAGTAGTTTCATTAGTTGTAACACTGTATGACCAAACTGTCTTGCCTAGAAAAATAGCCCAATCTTTGTTACTTGCGATAGCTAATTGAACTGTCCCTTTAATTAGACAGTTGAATCTTTCAACCATACCATTCCCGCTTGGATTATATGAATAAGTTGTTTTTTGGCTCACACGGATCATTTCAAAGCATGATTTTGCCTTCTTAGACAACAATTGCATGCCATGGTCACTTAATATAGTGTCAGGAATCCCTTCTCATACAAAAGTTTGATCTAAAAATTCTAAAACAGAATCTGTACAAGCACGATCTACAATTTTGTTCACAGGCTATCTTAAAAATAAGTCAATCAGAACCAAGATATACTTCTGAGAGGAACCAATTGGACCCATGATATGAACAGCGACAGATTCCCACAGAGTCTGAGGATTGGACCCAACGCACATTGGTGGTCTGAGGGTGTTAGCGCGTCAGACCTTAATATGGAAAAATACAAGGGGATGCGTATAGGTTTATGAACCTTTTGACTCATTCAGGATGTTGTTACCATAGTTCCAGAACAGAAACAATAATCAATACACAATAATCAATAATCATTAATCAATCAATAATCAATGGAGTCAGTAATTGTCACGCACCATGACCTTTCCGCCATGAATAACCACACCTTTGGTAAAAGTTTAGTAATTTTATTTCCCTTATATTAACAATGCTAAAGTCATGTAGATTAATCTCAATATCAAATAAAACACTTATAAAAACAATACTGGTTGACCAAAGTGACGGAAGAAACGCAATCTAATCAAAGCTTGAATCACAACACATTCTAAGGCAATGGTACAGATCAATAGTAAAGTCAGTTGCAATAAAGTAATCACATACATTGAATTCAGCAAGATAGCTCATCAAACATTTGTCTCTGCAAATTGTCAGTCCTCATGTAGATAACCTCAACTAACCCAGATTAGCATCAGCATGTGGGTCTTCATGCAAAACAATTTAGAACACAAATTTTGAAAGCATCTAACTAAGGAAAACTATTAAGACAGCGGAGTTGGTACCTAGAAAGAAAAGGCACAAAAATGCAATACAGTCACATTGTCATATCTTTCAATCCATGGTATGGGTCAGCAAGCAGAATCAGTCTTCGTCCTCAGGTCATAAGTCGATCAGCAAAGCATCAGGCTCTCAGTCAGAGAGTATGAGCCCAATGACAGAATCTCAAATTTCTTCTCCTCCAGTGTCGCGTCACAAATAAGAATAAGGTCTGAGGTCTTTTCCCTCTGTCACAATGTCACCTACACTCTCCCCTAATTCCCAATTGGTCAGCTAATTGTATGTTATTACTCTCCCCAATAATTTTCATGTACCAAATCTATGAATTCTAATATTTCACACTTCACACGCCGTTGATTAGTCTGTTTTACGATGTTCTCATCATCCGGCTCGTCAGGTGTCAAATTTGTTGCATCTTCCTCTCCAGCCAGTGTCCTCATTGTTCGCGTCTTGGGAAAGAACCTCATGCACATTTTACACACATCTCGATACACTTTCAGGACACTGTCTCCTGTTAGTTTGGTTCTCATGGAAAGCTTCTTCTAAGCATTTTAACAAGACAATGAGCATTTCACAGTTAGTTCACTCTGTCAGCATTTTAATTAAACGCTAAGAAATACAGCTTCTGCATGAGGCCTGGCAATACTAGGCCAAGACACTCGCTAAGTTAAGGCCTACAATTAATAAGCTAAAGCATACTTCATAACCTTAAATATGACATATTACTACATTAATCTAATCCATTTTCAATATTTCATTAGTATTAATCATTATTTAGTACATTCCGTGAACACTGGTGGCCATTCTTTGAGGTCACAATTTCAAATGTGCACATTATTTTTTTACATTATTCATTTTCTACATAAGTAATTATTCAAAATATTTAAACACTCTAACAAATTCTAATTAAGACACCTGCTTCAGCAAGGGTTTGTAATGCTTTGTCTGCTCTGACACATTCAGTGCATGATCTTACAAATCTTTCTACCTCAATATCAATTCCAGGACATGAAAATAATTTCTTCTCAATAGACTTCATTCTAGCAATAACAAAATACCATGCCCTTCATGTGCAAGGTTCATGACCATAGAACGTAAATAGAGTGGTGGAATCACTCTCTCACGTCTTAAAAGTGAACCACTGTCTTCAGTAAGTTAAGTTTCGATTTTGCAAATACGGTTTTACAGACACATCCAAAGTATTCTTTTTTGGCCACTCACTATTCACATATTAAAACACTTTTTGAAATAAACAATCCTTTTTGTATTCTGCATTTCATTTGTCTTTTTTCACAGCAGATGCACCACAATCATGTACAAAACAACTTCCATAAATCATCCTCACATTCTTCAATTTCAGTTGGCACCCTAGAGAGAACATCTTCTGTAACCTTCTCTTTACCAGGTACATAAATAATTAAAGTCCTGCATTTGTATAGATAGTCAGGCAGTTCTAGCAGATGCTTTAATAGTGCCTTCAGTTGTTAAGATTTTTACTAAGGGTTTATTATCACTTCTTATTAAACATGGTTTACCCCACACAAAGGCCCTGAAATGCTTCGACGCCCATGCACAAGCAAATGTTTCATGTTCAATGGTTGGATGTTTTCCTTCTGAAGTAGATAAGGATCTAGACGCAAATTCTACAATATATTTGTTTCCCAGTTTATCAACCTGAGATAACAAGGCTCATAGCCCTTTTCTACTAGCATCCATGGTAATGATGTTATTAGCTGGTGGTTCATAACCTTTCAACAAGGAAGTGTTTGCAATGGCAAGTTTGATGTCAGTGAAATCCTTTTCAAATTGTTCTGAACATTCAAATTTGCCTTTATATTTTAACAATTGACATATGCGAACCATTCTTTCTGAGAATTTGGAAATAAATTTAGCACAATATTCAGCCAAACCCCAATCCTTACTAGCAGGTGTTGAAAACTCTTTAATTGACTTAATTAGAATTTTTTTAGGTTTAACTCAATTTCCATTACCCAAGTAACTTACTTCATTCTCAGCAAACATGCATTTTGAAACTTTTACAGTCAACCCTTTGGATTCAAACATTTTCAAAGTATTAATCAACCTTTCATCATGTTCTTCCTTGGTGTTTCAAATACTAGGATAGCATCAAGAAAAAAATGTATGCCAGTTTGTTAGGAAAATATCTGAAACATCAACCATTGAAAAACACCTGCAGCTGATGCCAATCCAAACGGCATATGTTTTGATTGAAAACAGCCATCAGGTGTAACAAATGCAGTATATTTCTTAGAATCATGAGACGGGAATTTGATAATATGCAGAAGAAAGTTCGATAGTGGAAAACCATTTTGCACCGTTAAGAAATGTAACCATCTCGTTTATATTTGGTAAGGGAAAATGGCCATTAATATAATATTATTTAAATGGGCGTAAATATAGGCATAATCTGATTTTGCCATTTTTCTGTCTAGCCACAACCATTGGGGATATCCAGTCAGTAGCTTCTATAGGTTCGATTACACCTTACGAAACATGTTTATTAAATTCTTTTGAAACTTTGTCTCTGATCATGAACAGAATGTTTCTGACTTTATTAATTTTTGGAATTGCTTTTTCCTTCAATAAAATCCTATGTTCAAATTCTTTAATTTTTCTCAGTTTATCTCAAAATATATTAGCAAAACATCTAGTAACAAACCCTTGCCAACACTGATACCTTCATCAACTATCACTACTTGTTCTTTACTGTTTGGATCAAGGACAATGAGCAAGTTTCCTTGATCAAACCATCCAAGAACTGAGGATCCCATTTTTGCCACATATAATTTTCCATGTGCTGACCTATGCTTGAATCTAAATGTGAACCATGTAAATCCTAACATATCTATACGCCCACCACTATATCCTTCAGGTTTTCTGTCAGCCACTAGCAATTTTTCTCCAGCCTTTTCTACAAATTTTGCTTTCCGAATATCCTCATTAATGATTGTGTAAGATGATCCAGAATCGGCATAAATAGTTATTGGTACTCCGCCTATTGTCATTCTGCATTCAGGTTTGTGTTTTTTACATTCATCACAAATGGTAAAAACTAAATTGCTGCATAAACTAGCTACTTTGTCAGAGTTCTCATCGTCGCTAGAGGTTGAATCTTCATTACAATCCTCTTCACAAACACACTTAGGGGCATATTTATACTCTGTTTGCGCCGAATTAGCGTCATTTTTTTAAATCTAATTCAGTGCAAAACTAACTCCATATTTATAGTTTGGTGCTAGACCCGTCTAGCACCAAATTTATGGAGTTAAAGTCATTTTTTAGAAGTGGAAACATACCTTGCCTTAATGAGATGCAAAGTAGGCGTTCCCATGCAAAAAATGACTCTTTCACCTTAACGCCATATTTATACTCCCGTGCAAAAATGGTGCACGGGAGGGAGGAGGGGTCAAAAACTCCTGGGTCAGGGCAGGCGTTAGGGGACCTGTGGGCCTATTTCCATGGTGGAACACCATGGAATAAGCCCACAGGTGTCCTCCGCAAGCCCCAGGGGCACCCCCACCCACACCAGAGGAACTGCGGAGGATGGGGGACCCTATCCCAGGTAAGTACAGATAAGTACAGGTAACTATTGCATTTTTTTTTAAAGTGCCATAGGGGGCCCTGTAATGGGCCCCCATACATGGCACAGGGTGCAATGGCCATGCCCGTGGGACCCTTGTCCCCTGTGCTGGCCATTGGGGTGGTGGGTATGACTCCTGCCTTTTCTAAGGCAGGAGTCATGTGGCATAGTAGGTTTAGCACCATAAAATGACGCTAATCTGGTTAGAGTCCATTTTTTTTACTCTAACCTGTCTAAAGTCATTTTTTGGTGCTAATCCCCCTTCTTCTATACCGCAAGCCCCACCCGACTAAAGTTTTTTTTTTTTACTCTAGCCTACCCTTTGCACCAGCCTGAACCATTCCATAAATATGGTGCCCGGCTGGTGCACAGAAATGGTGCAAGCCGGTGCTAAACATTTTGGTGCAAAACTGCTTTAGTGCATTTTTGCACCAAAAAGTATAAGTAAGGGCCTTAGGGCCCTATGTACGAACACATTTTCCCATGGACACAGAATGGGTAAAAACCTTTGCTACATCTGGCCCTTAGTGCTTTTCTTTTTTTTCCTTCATACTTTTGCAAAGTGACCAATGATTCTACAATTGCTACATTTCTCTTTTCCAGCTGGACAATTCTTATTAAAGGCTAGATGTTCTTTACTGTCACATCGGTAACATCTAAGTTGTCCTTTATATTTTTTTCGTTATCTATTCTGTTATAGAAATCTTTGTATGTTTTATTTTTTAATTACATATTATATCACCTCCTTTGGATTCTCCTTTTAATGCAACAGCAAACCTACTTGAGATTTCAGCTTTACGCACTATTGCTAGAACCTCTTCTAGAGCAGAATCACCATTGAACCATAAACACTCTTGAATAGCAGGTTTACACATGTACATAACCTCTTGGTCCTGTATAAGTTCATCTTGTAACATGCCAAACCTGCAATTCATCGCTGATTGTTTTAAATCAGCCACATACCCATCAATAGATTCATCTTTTTCTTGTTTGCATTGGAACATTTTGAATCTAGTGATACCCATGCACACTTTAGGTTTAACATAATTGTATAAATCATAGATAGCTACATCAAAAACATTCACTTCACCAATAAACACATTTTTAGTCATTTGAGAGAATACTTTTAACCCTTGCGAACCAAGAGAATGTAATAAGATCCTTTTCTTTTATTCTGGTGAAATTTTTTTACTTTCATCTACTGCCTCTACATAATAAAAAAAAAATATTCCTTCCATTCCATTAATTTTAATGTTGGAGACACATCAGAAAGCCAACACGGGTATGGGGAGCTGAGGCTAAAATTCTGAGTAGTCATTTGATGTTGAAAGCAATAGATAAATAAAAAGTGGAATTGTTCAGTGTCCAGCCTTCACCAGATTGCAACCAAATTGGACTGTCCTTTCTTCACCACCCAACAAAAAATAAATAAAGCTAATAGAGATATGGTGAAATGTTTATGAGCAAGGACTTACTTGGATGAAAATTCATCTATTTTGTGTCACCCTATAATTATGATTAAATTTGAAGCACAACAAGTATCCCAAGAGGCGGAATCACCAGTGGTAAACTCTGTAGAGAAAACAAGATAGCGGTGAGCAAAGTCATGTGGAGGCAGTAACTTGGCCTCTTGAGATGACACGCAGTGGCAATCCTGCAATGCGGTCCTAAGGATGCTTGCCAAGATTCATAAGATTCCCACACCACAGCATGTGTAGATTTGTGTAAAGAAAGCATTGTGGTCTGTGAAGTAGCATGGAGCAGCTTTTTTTTTTTAAGGTAAATCAGCTTTATTAAAATCAAAATACATATGGGTTACATACTAACAATACAAGATATCTGTCATAATGATAATGATATAATTTTAAAAGGAATTGTAAAAGCTGTTTAACATTTTAAAAGTATAAAAAGGGGAAGAAACAAAGAAAACGGAACAAGACCATTTACAATGCGAAAGATGCATTTGATCTTCAATAGTTAAATAAAAGAAAAAAAGTAATATTCAAAAAAGCATAAATGTAAGCTAAATTAAAATTCACTCAAGAACAGAGAAAATAAAGAATTCATGGTGGCTTAAAATTTTCAGATAATGTACAATTAGTAGAATTACAAGCAACAGCATTAAGATAATCAGTCAAAGGTAACCAGTACAAATCTCTATTTATGGAAGGGTAGCATAAAGCGGTAAAAGCTATATCTAGTCTATGGTAGTGACAAACATTATTCCACCAAGCTTTATAAGAAATATTGGATGAATTTTTCCAATTGAGAGTAATTTGTTGAAAGGCCAAAGCTAACATGAGATCCAACAATTTTAAATTATCATCATCTGAAACAATGTCAGCAGAGAGACTACCTAAAAAAAAGCACCAGCGGAGATAATTGGTATTGCAAATGAAAAATGCAGGAGAGCTGACACCAAACTTTTCTCCAAAAAGAGACAGTAGGAGGACATTCAAAAAGGATATGCATAAGATCTCCCTTTGGGCTGTCGCAGGACCAGCAACTTGAAGTGGAGGATACAGAAAATGTTGCTATAGTAGAAGGGGTAAAATAAAGTCTGTGATAAAGACCGAAAAGTGACTGTGTGGTAGAAGCTGATCTGGATATTTGATAAGATCGATGCCACACCTTATTCCAAAAGGAAACAGTCCAGGTACATCCCAAATCCAATTCCCATTGAGATTCAATTTTAGATTTAGGACGCGTCAAGACAGGAGACTGAAAAAGGTTATAGATATTTGATGCCTTAGGATATGAGATAAGAAAGGAGGACAATGAAAAGGGTAATTCCATTGAAGAAGAAGGGGAAGGCAAGGAAAAAAGTTAATCAAGAATAATATTAATAAGAAGAAGACATTTAGGCATAAATGAATTAGGACAATGAAATAGAAGTTGGAATTGTGAAAAAGAAAGTGGAGTATTATTGGAGAATAAATCCTTGACCCAAGCTATATTTCTTTGTCGCCAGGATTTCCAAAATAAGGGTTTTTTATTAATAGTGATAAGACAATTATGCCAAATAGGGGAATTCAGAAAAAAGGAATGAGAAACAGATGGAGGTAAATAGTGAGAACGCAGAAGAGAACAAGTATGTTTAAGAAGCAGAGAGGAGATAAGTGAAATATTATGGGAAAAGGATTCTACCTCACTAGGGGAAAAAGGCAAAAGAAAAGAACACTCAATATCCAACCATAATGGAGTAAACCTAGTGTCTGACAGGGAGACCCACCTAGAAGCTTGACGCAAACAAAAGGATTTGTGATACAATCTAAAATCAGGAAAATTGACTCCTCCCTCCTGTTTAGAATGGTGAAGATGACTAAGAGAAATTCTAGATTTCTTATTGTTCCAGAGAAATTTAGACAATCTGGAGTCCAATTGTGTAAAAAAGGTACCAGGTAAAGGAAGCAGAATCATGGATAGGATATATAAAATGTTAGGAGACATCATCATTTTAATGGAGTCAAGATGACCCCACCAAGATAAAAATAAGGGATTCCAAGCCAGAATAGATCTATCAACTTTCACTAAAGCCTCTGAAATATTTACTTCAATGGACTTTTTAATGGATGAAGTGAACCAAATAACTACATATTTAATCATGGAAGAATTCCAGTGAAAACCAGTGAAATCAAACGATGCTTTAAAATTCTTTTTTTGGGGGGGAGGATTTCAGTTTCATCCGAATTTATCTTATAACCTGAAATCAAGGAAAAATCCTCAATTTCCCGAAGTAGAGACGGAATCGAGAGCTCAGGGTTTGAGATATGTAAAAGTACATCATCTGCATATGCCGTTAATTTTAAATGTTTCTCACCATACTGGAAACCTTCAATTTGAATGTTATTTTTAATACTGAATAGAAAGGGCTCGCGAGCTAGAATAAATAGGAGTGGAGAGAGCGGACACCCTTGACGTACACCTTGGCGTAATACAAAATATCCAGACAATTTTCCATTTACCAATATCAATGCCATTGGAGATTGATAAAGCAAAGAGATAAATGAAATGAAATGAGGCCCTAAACCATGCCAGGCTAAAGCTTTTAATAGAAAAGACCAGTCTAACCGGTCCAACGCTTTCTCCGCATTATTGGAAATTGCTGCTAAAGAATATGACAGAGCAGGAGATTTGCTGAGTACATTAAAGAATATTCTAGAATTGTCAGAAGCAAGTCTACCTTTGACAAAACCCGTTTGTTCCTTACTTATCAGCGCAGGTAGAAGGGTATCAAGACATAGGGCTAATAATTTAGCAAAGATTTTATAATCTGTACTGAGAAGAGAGATTGGTCTAAAAATTTTACAGAAAGTATGATCCTTACCATCCTTTGGAATTAGGCAAATCTAAGCTTCCTGAAAAGTGCCCCCTGTAGAACCAGAACCCATGATGAATTGGAAAAGCTGAAAAAGTTTGGGAAGTAACATGTCAGAAAAATGTAAAAAAAATTCCACTGTAAATCCATCCGGACCAGGAGTTTTACCTTTTTTTAGAGATTGAAAGGCTTTAAAAATTTCTAATGAAGTAATATCTGCTTCAAGTGAAGTAGCATCAATCAGTGTCTTATTAGGGTTTGGAATATTCTTTAAATAATCATCAATCTGTAAGTGGGTCGGACTGACTCAGGAGTATAAAGTGTCTGATAATAATCAACAAATTCAGCTAAAATATCTTCATCCTTAAAAGGGGACTCACCAGTATCTGAAACTATAGACTTCACATTATGGTGCTGCTTTCGAACATTTAAATAATTAGCCAGAAGCTTCCCCACTCTATTTCGACCTCCATAATAACGGGCACTACTACGTAGAAGAAAAGAGGAAGCATTTTCCGTTGAGATTTTGTTAAATTGCATTTTTGCCTGAATAAGTTCTTGTATATTAAAATTGGAGGAGGAAGAATAATACTGATGTTCTAAGCATTTAATTTTGAGTGCTTGATGCTGGGCATTGAAAGTTTTCTTTTTAATAGAGACAAAATTTATTAAATGACCACGAGCCGCAGCCTTAAACGAATCCCATAACAATTGTGGAGAAACGTGAGAATCTTCATTAAATCGAAAAAAATTGTCCGCAAAGGCAACAAAGGAAGTGGAAAATTTAGAATCAAGTAATAAAGAATTATTAAATTGCCACCTATTGGACTTGGGATGCACCGGGAGCAAGTCAAAATCTGTAATGACTGGGGCATGATCAGATATTACCATAGGTTCAATGGAGGAGTTAATAAGATTTTGGGATAATGATTTAGAAACAAAAATATGGTCAAGTCTAGATAAAGAGCCATGTGGTGGAGAATAAAACGAAAAATCCCTATTATCAGGATTACAAGTTCTCCATGAGTCAATTAAATTACATTGTGAGAAAAATGCTTCAAATTGTTTATGCATTTTATGGGGAGAAAATTTAATTACAGATTGCCTATCTATAAAGCGATCAAGAATTTGTTGTATACATTGTATAGTAATATTAGGCCAGAAAAGATAATCTGAATTATTCGGACCATAAATATTAACAATAGTCATTGTAATCCCATTAATACTGAGCCTCACAAAGAGCCACCCACCATCAGAATCCGAGTCTTGCGAAATAACATTAACTGATAATTTTTTATGGCAAAGCACAATTACACCATTTTTCTTTGTAGACGAAAATAAAGTAAAAACATTGCCCACCCAGCCTTTTTTGAGTTTCAGAGCTTCAGAGTCCGTCAAATGGGTCTCCTGTAGAAGAACCAAATCTGGATTATATTTAGATAAGTGGGATAAAATGCTCTGCCTTTTGATTGGATTAATAAAACCTTTGTCATTCCAAGAAACAACCCTGAAGTTACGTCACATAACCATATATATACACGAAAGGCCTTGTACCATAAATAACTGAAAATACATGTAAGGGAAAAGAAAACGGAAAAAACAAAAGGAGAGAAGAGTAAAGGGAAAACAGCAGGAAAAAGGATGTCAAATAGTCAAGAAAAAAAAAAGAAGAGACAGTACATGTCAAATAAAGACGACTGCAAAAACATACCTGAGATGAATGAACAATAGGGGAGGGGTGGTGACAGCACAGACTGAAGATGGCACAGCAAGGGAACGGAACGCATCAACGGACAAAGGTTGTGAGCAAAAATAATGATTATAGAACACCAGGAACCTGTGAAAAGAAAACAATACATTAACAAAAAAGGGTCTGTAGTCACGTCAGTATAGTATACTGTATAAACTGCATATGAAGGACCATCAATTATATTGCAGTAATAATGAAAGGGCATAATAAATTAAGAAGCGTATATAGTCAACGTGTAGAAGGACCAGCTGTATCCATAGAATTTGTAGAGTGTAGTCTTAGAAAATCATGAAGAAGTGCAGGAGAGGTAAATGAAGTGGTCTTGTTTTGATATGTCACTTTGAACAAACACGGATGGAATAATCCAAAACGAGCTCCCAAGTCACGAAGCTGTGGACGAAGATCCAAAAACTCTTGCCTCCTGTAGCTTTGGACACATCCTGTGAGATGAAGATTTTACTTCCCTGCCAAGAAATTTGTTTTTTGGCTTTCGCAGCGTTAAGAATTCTCAATAAGTTAGTAAATTCAAGAAAGAAAATAATCACGCCTCTTGGTTTAGATGTGGAGGAATGCGGAGAACGATGACCAATGCGGTGCGCTGTTTGGATGTTCAATACTGTAGAAGATGGTATACCCACCAACTTTGGAAAGAATGAGGTAAAAAATGAAATTGAGTCACTCCCTTCAGGACCCTCCGGTAATCCATAAAGGCGAAAATTATTGCGGCTATTTCTGTTTTCCAAATCCTCCTTAAGAGTCTTCAAGGTTGCAACTTCCTTCTCCAAACTAATAATTTTATGTGTTTCATCCTGCACGTCGCTGACTCTTTGTTCCAAAGCAGAGACTCTCACTTCCATTTGAGACCACTTAGAATTAAGATTTTGTATCCAAGAATTAGTTTCTTTGATAAAAGGACGCAATGCGCGTATTTCGTCAAGCACAAGCACGAGAGAGATCAGCGAGGGAGATTTTACTGGTGAAGGTGGGTCCTGTTTGACCCTCTTATGAGTGGTTGTAGAAATATTCTGAGGAGCTTTAGGCGAAGAAGAAGATGAGGAAGACATCTTTGATATGGAAGAAGAAGACGCTGCAGCAGAAGTGTCCAATTGTAAAAAGTGTGAAAGTTTGTCAGCTGAGGAGGACTTGATGCGACAGAGATTTTATTTTCTTTAGTTTGCCCATATGAAAATAAAAAGCCTTCAATAAGGAATCAAGTGACACAGGAACTCCAAAAATATGTTAACGAAACAGCAAAAATAAATAACCAGGCTTGCGCAAAAAAGAAAGTCAAATATTCAAAAAAGTATAATGTAATGGTGAGCAAAGTAAGTCAAAATGACCACACTCATGAGGAGAAGTAAGAAAACGTAATTAAAGAGTCCGGAAATAAGCTAGGCAGCCTAAAAAACAATGAAAATGCTCCCATAGTTGTTCTTAGTGAAACGACATTAAAAGGAAGAACGGCTCCGGCGGTAGAAACTTGCCCGACGATGCGCGGAGCTCCATAATCAGGCGGCTATCTTGGATGGCGGCTCCGCCTTAAGGCTGCATGGAGCAGCTTTTAAATTCAACAAGGTGCTGATGGCTCGTGCCCATAACGCTTTGTCAGCATGCAACGGTTTATCCTGGTAACAAATAAACCAAGGATTACTGGAGCTGCACACAAATAATAAGCTTAAATAAATGCTTATTTAAAGTTCAGTGAAAAGGAGAACATGCGCTGCTTGTGTATTAAAATCTGCGGTGGTTGAGCTCACCATTGAATATTGTAAATAAAAGCAAGGTTTGTTCTGAAGTAAACCCACTGGTCGCCACTTTGTCTTGATAACATGGCAGATAAAGTGGGTTTAATGTAGATTTATTGATTGAAGCTTCATGTAAGTTGCGGTAAAAAACAGCACACATCTTCCTTCCTTCTCTGCCTCTCTCCAACTGTCCTTCCCTCCTCACTCGAACCCTCCATGGCAATGCATTCCATTTTCTTACATACCTACACTTCTTATTGTATGACAACATATAAAACCTTCCCCTTGGAAAATATTGCTATAATATATCAAACTCCTAGATTTTGGGATATAATGCACAAAATTGTTTGTTAGATAGTGAGTTTTTGTGGTTCAAGTAAGATGTCCATTTGGTTGTTTTTGTTTTAGATAAAAATGTTTCACCATGTTTTGGTGGTGCATACTTATTTTTAGAATTGTGATGGGTTCTAAGGTTATTTGACTTTTGAAAAATTCTGATTCTCTGTTGGGATTTCTGAACCGTCTACAAGAGGTTACATTTTTCTCTAGTGATTTTCTCATGGAAAGTATGGTTTGTTGTTCAGAAGATAAAATGAAGCCTTGTTTTCTACCAATTTACAAATATCTTCCTTGTCCATGTGAAAAAAACTGACTTGCAGAATAAGACGTGTACTGGAAACAGGAGAAGCAGCCAGTCAGTTAATTCTCCGGAGCTCCACCACAACTTCACCACAGACATATAATGAACTACTAGAGTGCTAACATTTTGCATTTGTTGTTGGAATAGGAGTTGTAGAACTGAAAGCATTTCATATGGAGGACACTGTAGTAAATGAGCAAAACCAGATATTTTTTTTCATAATGGAAATTAAAGTAGTGCCCTGGAAGGTTAAGATTACACCTCATTTAATATAGATTCTCAAGTATCTTTTTTTCTCGATGTCAGAAAAAAGTGTGGTGGTATGAATTATTATGTACTTCCAACAGCAGCAGCAGTCTGACAGTTGAGTTCTCAATATGTCCTATCTTCACCACAGAGTTCTAATGAACAATTAGAATACTAAGGCCCATATTTATACTTTTTTAGCGCCGCATTTGTGTCATTTTTTTTTCGCAAAAACGGCGCAAACATGCAAAATACAATTGTAGATTTGCGTGAAAAAGTATAAATCTGGCCCTTTGTTTGTTAAGGTTAAGTATTCAACTTTTTTGTTTTGCTAATTTTATTTGTTTAGTTTTGGACCTTAACCCCTTCTCTGCCAGGCCTTTTCCCCCCTCCTGTGCCAGGCCTTTTTTTGCCTATTTGGGGCAGTTCGCGCTTACGCCCTCATAACATTTTGTCCACATAAGCTAACCAAGCCAAATTTGCGCCCTTTTTTTCCAACATCCTAGGGATTCTAGAGGTACCCAGACTTTGTGGGTTCCCCTGAAGGAGGCCAAGACATTTGCCAAAATACAGTGAAAATTCATTTTTTTTCAAAAAAATTGGAAAAAGTGGCTGCAGAAGAAGGCTTGTGGTTTTTCCCCTGAAAATGGCATCAACAAAGGGTTTGCGGTGCTAAACTCACCAGCTTCCCAGCTTTCAGGAACAGGCAGACTTGAATCAGAAAACCCAATTTTTCAACACAAATTTGGCATTTTACTGGGACATACCCCATTTTTACAATTTTTTGTGCTTTCAGCCTCCTTCCAGTCAGTGACAGAAATGGGCATGAAACCAATGCTGTATCCCAGAAACCTAAACAATTCTGAAAAGTAGACATAATTCTGAATTCAGCAAGGGGTCATTTGTGTAGATCCTACAAGGGTTTCCTACAGAAAATAACAACTGAAAAAGAAAGATATTGAAATTGAGGTAAAAAAAACATCAATTTTTCTCTACGTTTTACTCTGTAACTGTTTCCTGCAATGTCAGATTATCGAAAGCAATATACCGTTACGTCTGCTGGACTCCTCTGGTTGCGGGGATATATAGGGCTTGTAGGTTCATCAAGAACCCTAGGTACCCAGAGCCAATAAATGAGCTGCACCCTGCAGTGCGTTTTCATTCTATACCGGGTATACAGCAATTCATTTGCTGAAATATAAAGAGTAAAAAATAGCTATCTAGAAAACCTTTGTATTTCCAAAAAGGGCACAAGATAAGGTGTTGAGGAGCAGTGGTTATTTGCACATCTCTGAATTCCGGGGTGACCATACTAGCATGTGAATTACAGGGCATTTCTCAAATAGATGTCTTTTTTACACACTCTCCTATATTTGGAAGGAAAAAATGTAGAGAAAGACAAGGAGCAATAACACTTGTTTTGCTAATCTATGTTCCCCCAAGTCTCCCGATAACAATGATACCTCACTTGTGTGGGTAGGCCTAGAGCCCATGACAGGAAACGCCCCAAAACGCAACGTGGACACATCCCATTTTTTTTAAAGAAAACAGAGGTGTTTTTTGCAATGTGCCTACCTGTAGATTTTGGCCTCTAGCTCAGCCGGCACCTAGGGAAACCTACCAAACCTGTGCATTTTTGAAAACTAGAGACCTAGGGGAATCCAAGATGGGGTGACTTGTGGGGCTCTGACCAGGTTCTGTTACCCAGAATCCTTTGCAAACCTCAAAATTTAGCAAAAAAAACACATTTTCCTAACATTTCAATGACATAAAGTTCTGGAATCTGAGAAGAGCCACAAATTTCCTTCCACCCAGCGTTCCCCCAAGTCTCCCGATAAAAATGATACCTCACTTGTGTGGGTAGGCCTAGCGCCCGCGACAGGAAATGCCCCAAAACGCAACGTGGACACATCCCATTTTTTGAAAGAAAACAGATGTGTTTTTTGCAAAGTGCCTACCTGTAGATTTTGGCCTCTAGCTCAGCCGGCACCTACGGAAACCTACCAAACCTGTGCATTTTTGAAAACTAGAGACCTAGGGGAATCCAAGATGGGGTGACTTGTGGGGCTCTGACCAGGTTCTGTTACCCAGAATCCTTTGCAAACCTCAAAATTTGGCTAACAAAACACATGTTCCTAATATTTCTGTGGCAGAAAGTTCTGGAATCTGAGAGGAGCCACAAATTTCCTTCCACGCAGCGTTCCCCCAAGTCTCCCGATAAAATTGATACCTCACTTGTGTGGGTAGGCCTAGCGCCCGCGACAGGAAGTGCCCCAAAACGCAACGTGGACACATCCCATTTTTTTAAAGAAAACAGAGGTGTTTTTTGCAAAGTGCCTACCTGTAGATTTTGGCCTCTAGCTCAGCCGTCACCTAGGGAAACCTACCAAACCTGTGCATTTTTTAAAACTAGAGACCTAGGGGAATCCAAGATGGGGTGACTTGTGGGGCTCTGACCAGGTTCTGTTACCCAGAATCCTTTGCAAACCTCAAAATTTAGCTAAAAAAACACATTTTCCTAACATTTCGGTGACAGAATGTTCTGGAATCTGAGAAGAGCCACAAATTTCCTTCCACCCAGCGTTCCCCCAAGTCTCCCGATAAAAATGATACCTCACTTGTGTGGGTAGGCCTAGCGCCCGCGACAGGAAATGCCCCAAAACGCAACGTGGACACATCCCATTTTTTGAAAGAAAACAGATGTGTTTTTTGCAAAGTGCCTACCTGTAGATTTTGGCCTTTAGCTCAGCTGGCACCTAGGGAAACCTACCAAACCTGTGCATTTCTGAAAACTAGAGACCTAGGGGAATCTAAGATGGGGTGACTTGTGGGGCTCTGACCAGGTTCTGTTACCCAGAATCCTTTGCAAACCTCAAAATTTGGCTAACAAAACACATGTTCCTAACATTTCTGTGGCCGAAAGTTCTGGAATCTGAGAGGAGCCACAAATTTCCTTCCACGCAGCGTTCCCCCAAGTCTCCTGATAAAAATGATACCTCACTTATGTGGGTAGGCCTAGCGCCCGCGACAGGAAATGCCCCAAAAAGCAACGTGGACACATCCCATTTTTTGAAAGAAAACAGATGTGTTTTTTGCAAAGTGCCTACCTGTAGATTTTGGCCTCTAGCTCAGCCGGCACCTAGGGAAACCTACCAAACCTGTGCATTTTTGAAAACTAGAGACCTAGGGGAATCCAAGATGGGGTGACTTGTGGGGCTCTGACCAGGTTCTGTTACCCAGAATCCTTTGCAAACCTCAAAATTTGGCTAACAAAACACATGTTCCTAACATTTCTGTGGCAGAAAGTTCTGGAATCTGAGAGGAGCCACAAATTTCCTTCCACGCAGCGTTCCCCCAAGTCTCCCGATAAAAATGATACCTCACTTGTGTGGGTAGGCCTAGCGCCCGCGACAGGAAATGCCCCAAAACGCAACGTGGACACATCCCATTTTTTGAAAGAAAACAGAGGTGTTTTTTGCAAAGTGCCTACCTGTAGATTTTGGCCTCTAGCTCAGCCGGCACCTAGGGAAACCTACCAAACCTGTGCATTTTTTAAAACTAGAGTCCTAGGGTAATCCAAGGTGGGGTGACTTGTGGGGCTCTGACCAGGTTCTGTTACCCAGAATCCTTTGCAAACCTCATAATTTGGCTAAAAAAACACATGTTCCTCACATTTCTGTGGCAGAAAGTTCTGGAATCTGAGAGGAGCCACAAATTTCCTTCCACCCAGCGTTCCCCCAAGTCTCCCGATAAAAATGATACCTCACTTGTGTGGGTAGGCCTAGAGCCCATGACAGGAAACGCCCCAAAACGCAACGTGGACACATCCCATTTTTTTTAAAGAAAACAGAGGTGTTTTTTGCAATGTGCCTACCTGTAGATTTTGGCCTCTAGCTCAGCCGGCACCTAGGGAAACCTACCAAACCTGTGCATTTTTGAAAACTAGAGACATAGGGGAATCCAAGATGGGGTGACTTGTGGGGCTCTGACCAGGTTCTGTTACCCAGAATCCTTTGCAAACCTCAAAATTTAGCAAAAAAAACACATTTTCCTAACATTTCAATGACATAAAGTTCTGGAATCTGAGAAGAGCCACAAATTTCCTTCCACCCAGCGTTCCCCCACGTCTCCCGATAAAAATGATACCTCACTTGTGTGGGTAGGCCTAGCGCCCGCGACAGGAAATGCCCCAAAACGCAACGTGGACACATCCCATTTTTTGAAAGAAAACAGATGTGTTTTTTGCAAAGTGCCTACCTGTAGATTTTGGCCTCTAGCTCAGCCGGCACCTACGGAAACCTACCAAACCTGTGCATTTTTGAAAACTAGAGACCTAGGGGAATCCAAGATGGGGTGACTTGTGGGGCTCTGACCAGGTTCTGTTACCCAGAATCCTTTGCAAACCTCAAAATTTGGCTAACAAAACACATGTTCCTAATATTTCTGTGGCAGAAAGTTCTGGAATCTGAGAGGAGCCACAAATTTCCTTCCACGCAGCGTTCCCCCAAGTCTCCCGATAAAATTGATACCTCACTTGTGTGGGTAGGCCTAGCGCCCGCGACAGGAAGTGCCCCAAAACGCAACGTGGACACATCCCATTTTTTTAAAGAAAACAGAGGTGTTTTTTGCAAAGTGCCTACCTGTAGATTTTGGCCTCTAGCTCAGCCGTCACCTAGGGAAACCTACCAAACCTGTGCATTTTTTAAAACTAGAGACCTAGGGGAATCCAAGATGGGGTGACTTGTGGGGCTCTGACCAGGTTCTGTTACCCAGAATCCTTTGCAAACCTCAAAATTTAGCTAAAAAAACACATTTTCCTAACATTTCGGTGACAGAAAGTTCTGGAATCTGAGAAGAGCCACAAATTTCCTTCCACCCAGCGTTCCCCCAAGTCTCCCGATAAAAATGATACCTCACTTGTGTGGGTAGGCCTAGCGCCCGCGACAGGAAATGCCCCAAAACGCAACGTGGACACATCCCATTTTTTGAAAGAAAACAGATGTGTTTTTTGCAAAGTGCCTACCTGTAGATTTTGGCCTTTAGCTCAGCTGGCACCTAGGGAAACCTACCAAACCTGTGCATTTCTGAAAACTAGAGACCTAGGGGAATCTAAGATGGGGTGACTTGTGGGGCTCTGACCAGGTTCTGTTACCCAGAATCCTTTGCAAACCTCAAAATTTGGCTAACAAAACACATGTTCCTAACATTTCTGTGGCCGAAAGTTCTGGAATCTGAGAGGAGCCACAAATTTCCTTCCACGCAGCGTTCCCCCAAGTCTCCTGATAAAAATGATACCTCACTTATGTGGGTAGGCCTAGCGCCCGCGACAGGAAATGCCCCAAAAAGCAACGTGGACACATCCCATTTTTTGAAAGAAAACAGATGTGTTTTTTGCAAAGTGCCTACCTGTAGATTTTGGCCTCTAGCTCAGCCGGCACCTAGGGAAACCTACCAAACCTGTGCATTTTTGAAAACTAGAGACCTAGGGGAATCCAAGATGGGGTGACTTGTGGGGCTCTGACCAGGTTCTGTTACCCAGAATCCTTTGCAAACCTCAAAATTTGGCTAACAAAACACATGTTCCTAACATTTCTGTGGCAGAAAGTTCTGGAATCTGAGAGGAGCCACAAATTTCCTTCCACGCAGCGTTCCCCCAAGTCTCCCGATAAAAATGATACCTCACTTGTGTGGGTAGGCCTAGCGCCCGCGACAGGAAATGCCCCAAAACGCAACGTGGACACATCCCATTATTTGAAAGAAAACAGAGGTGTTTTTTGCAAAGTGCCTACCTGTAGATTTTGGCCTCTAGCTCAGCCGGCACCTAGGGAAACCTACCAAACCTGTGCATTTTTTAAAACTAGAGTCCTAGGGTAATCCAAGGTGGGGTGACTTGTGGGGCTCTGACCAGGTTCTGTTACCCAGAATCCTTTGCAAACCTCATAATTTGGCTAAAAAAACACATGTTCCTCACATTTCTGTGGCAGAAAGTTCTGGAATCTGAGAGGAGCCACAAATTTCCTTCCACCCAGCGTTCCCCCAAGTCTCCCGATAAAAATGATACCTCACTTGTGTGGGTAGGCCTAGCGCCCGCGACAGGAAATGCCCCAAAACGCAAGTGGACACATCCCATTTTTTGAAAGAAAACAGATGTGTTTTTTGCAAAGTGCCTACCTGTAGATTTTGGCCTCTAGCTCAGCTGGCACCTAGGGAAACCTACCAAACCTGTGCATTTCTGAAAACTAGAGACCTAGGGGAATCTAAGATGGGGTGACTTGTGGGGCTCTGACCAGGTTCTGTTACCCAGAATCCTTTGCAAACCTCAAAATTTGGCTAACAAAACACATGTTCCTAACATTTCTGTGGCAGAAAGTTCTGGAATCTGAGAGGAGCCACAAATTTCCTTCCACGCAGCGTTCCCCCAAGTCTCCCGATAAAAATGATACCTCACTTGTGTGGGTAGGCCTAGCGCCCGCGACAGGAAATGCCCCAAAACGCAACGTGGACACATCCCATTTTTTGAAAGAAAACAGAGGTGTTTTTTGCAAAGTGCCTACCTGTAGATTTTGGCCTCTAGCTCAGCCGGCACCTAGGGAAACCTACCAAACCTGTGCATTTTTTAAAACTAGAGTCCTAGGGTAATCCAAGGTGGGGTGACTTGTGGGGCTCTGACCAGGTTCTGTTACCCAGAATCCTTTGCAAACCTCATAATTTGGCTAAAAAAACACATGTTCCTCACATTTCTGTGGCAGAAAGTTCTGGAATCTGAGAGGAGCCACAAATTTCCTTCCACCCAGCGTTCCCCCAAGTCTCCCGATAAAAATGATACCTCACTTGTGTGGGTAGGCCTAGCGCCCGCGACAGGAAATGCCCCAAAACGCAAGTGGACACATCCCATTTTTTGAAAGAAAACAGATGTGTTTTTTGCAAAGTGCCTACCTATAGATTTTGGCCTCTAGCTCAGCTGGCACCTAGGGAAACCTACCAAACCTGTGCATTTCTGAAAACTAGAGACCTAGGGGAATCTAAGATAGGGTGACTTGTGGGGCTCTGACCAGGTTCTGTTACCCAGAATCCTTTGCAAACCTCAAAATTTGGCTAACAAAACACATGTTCCTAACATTTCTGTGGCAGAAAGTTCTGGAATCTGAGAGGAGCCACAAATTTCCTTCCACGCAGCGTTCCCCCAAGTCTCCTGATAAAAATGATACCTCACTTATGTGGGTAGGCCTAGCGCCCGCGACAGGAAATGCCCCAAAACGCAACGTGGACACATCCCATTTTTTGAAAGAAAACAGAGGTGTTTTTTGCAAAGTGCCGACCTGTAGATTTTGGCCTCTAGCTCAGCCGGCACCTAGGGAAACCTACCAAACCTGTGCATTTTTTAAAACTAGAGTCCTAGGGGAATCCAAGATGGGGTGACTTGTGGGGCTCTGACCAGGTTCTGTTACCCAGAATCCTTTGCAAACCTCATAATTTGGCTAAAAAAACACATGTTCCTCACATTTCTGTGGCAGAAAGTTCTGGAATCTGAGAGGAGCCACAAATTTCCTTCCACCCAGCGTTCCCCCAAGTCTCCCGATAAAAATGATACCTCACTTGTGTGGGTAGGCCTAGCGCCCGCGACAGGAAATGCCCCAAAACGCAACGTGGACACATCCCATTTTTTGAAAGAAAACAGATGCGTTTTTTGCAAAGTGCCTACCTGTAGATTTTGGCCTCTAGCTCAGCCGGCACCTAGGGAAACCTACCAAACCTGTGCATTTTTGAAAACTAGAGACCTAGGGGAATCCAAGATGGGGTGCCTTGTGGGGCTCTGACCAGGTTCTGTTACCCAGAATCCTTTGCAAACCTCAAAATTTGGCTAACAAAACACATGTTCCTAACATTTCTGTGGCAGAAAGTTCTGGAATCTGAGAGGAGCCACAAATTTCCTTCCACGCAGCGTTCCCCCAAGTCTCCTGATAAAAATGATACCTCACTTATGTGGGTAGGCCTAGCGCCCGCGACAGGAAATGCCCCAAAACGCAACGTGGACACATCCCATTTTTTGAAAGAAAACAGAGGTGTTTTTTGCAAAGTGCCTACCTGTAGATTTTGGCCTCTAGCTCAGCCGGCACCTAGGGAAACCTACCAAACCTGTGCATTTTTTAAAACTAGAGTCCTAGGGGAATCCAAGATGGGGTGACTTGTGGGGCTCTGACCAGGTTCTGTTACCCAGAATCCTTTGCAAACCTCATAATTTGGCTAAAAAAACACATGTTCCTCACATTTCTGTGGCAGAAAGTTCTGGAATCTGAGAGGAGCCACAAATTTCCTTCCACCCACCCTTCCCCCAAGTCTCCCGATAAAAATGATACCTCACTTGTGTGGGTAGGCCTAGCGCCCGCGACAGGAAATGCCCCAAAACGCAACGTGGACACATCCCATTTTTTGAAAGAAAACAGATGCGTTTTTTGCAAAGTGCCTACCTGTAGATTTTGGCCTCTAGCTCAGCCGGCACCTAGGGAAACCTACCAAACCTGTGCATTTTTGAAAACTAGAGACCTAGGGGAATCCAAGATGGGGTGACTTGCGGGGCTCAGACCAGGTTCTGTTACCCAGAATCCTTTGCAAACCTCAAAATGTGGCTAACAAAACACATGTTCCTCACATTTCTGTGGCAGAAAGTTCTGGAATCTGAGAGGAGGCACAAATTTCCTTCCACCCAGCGTTCCCCCAAGTCTCCCGATAAAATTGATACCTCACTTGTGTGGGTAGGCCTAGCGTCCACAACAGGAAATGCCCCAAAGCACAACGTGGACACATCCCATTTTTTGACAGAAAACAGAGTTGTTTTTTGCAAAGTGCCTACCTGTAGATTTTGGCCTCTAGCTCAGTCGGCACCTAGGGAAACCTACCAAACCTGTGCATTTCTGAAAACTAGAGACCTAGGGGAATCTAAGATGGGGTGACTTGTGGGGCTCTGACCAGGTTCTGTTACCCAGAATCCTTTGCAAATCTCAAAATTTGGCTAAAAAAACACATGTTCCTCACATTTCTGTGGCAGAAAGTTCTGGAATCTGAGAGGAGGCAAAAATTTCCTTCCACCCAGCGTTCCCCCAAGTCTCCCGATAAAAATGATACCTCACTTGTGTGGGTAGGCCTAGCGCCCGCGACAGGAAATGCCCCAAAGCACAACGTGGACACATCCTATTTTTTGACAGAAAACAGAGCTGTTTTTTGCAAAGTGCCTACCTGTAGATTTTGGCCTCTAGCTCAGCCGGCACCTAGGGAAACCTACCAAACCAGTGCATTTCTGAAAACTAGAGACCTAGGGGAATCCAAGATGGGGTGACTTGTGGGGCTCTGACCAGGTTCTGTTACCCAGAATCCTTTGCAAACCTCATAATTTGGCTAAAAAAACACATGTTCCTCACATTTCTGTGGCAGAAAGTTATGGAATCAGAGAGGAGGCAAAAATGTCCTTCCACCCAGCGTTCCCCCAAGTCTCCTGATAAAAATGATACCTCACTTGTGTGGGTAGGACTAGTGCCCACGAAAGGAAATGGCCCAAAACACAATGTGGACACATCAAATATTTTCATAGAAAACAGTGCCTACCTGTGGATTTTGACCTGTAGCTCAGCCGGCACCTGGGGAAACTTAGCAAACCACCCCTTTTTTTAAAACTAGAAACCCAGGGAAATCCAAGATGGGGTGACTTGCGGGGCTCTGACCAGGTTATGCTACCCAGAATCCTTTCAAACATCAAAATTTGGCCCAAAAAACACTTTTTCCTCTCATTTTGGTGACAGAAAGTTCTGGAATCTGAGAGGAGCCACAAATTTCCTTCCACCCAGCATTCCCCTAAGTCTCTCGATAAAAATGGTACCTCACTTCTGTGGGTAGGCCTAGGGCCCACGATAGGAAATGGCCCAAAACACAACGTGGAACAACATATTTTTTCACAGAAAACAGAGGTGTTTTTTGCACAGTGCCTACCTGTGGATTTTGGCCTCTAGCTCAGCCGGCCCCGGGGGGGGGGGGGCAGAAATGCCCTAAAATAAATTTGACCCCCCACCCCCTCCAAACCCCCCCTGCCCGGGAGCGACCCTTGCCTACGGGGTCGCTCCCCCTGCGTGACATTGGCACCAAAAAACAAATCCCTGTGCCTAGTGGTTTCTGCCCCCTTGGGGGCAGATTGACCTAAAATCGCCCAATCTGCCCACAAGGGGGGCAGAAATGGTTTAAATACAATTTGCCCCCCAGAGCAGCGACCCTTGCCTGATGGGTCGCTACCCATCTCTAAAAAAACAAACAAACAAAAAAAACACACACAATTTTTTTTTGCCCTGGCACCTAGAGGTTTCTGCCCCCCCTGGGGGCAGAAATGGCCTAAAATAAATTTGCCCCCCCCAACCCCAAACCCCCCCGGGAGCGACCCTTGCCTACGCGGTTGCTCCTCCTGCGTGACATTGGCGCCAAGAAACAAATCCCCGGTGCCTAGTGGTTTCTGCCCCCTTGGGGGCAGATTGACCCAAAATCAGCCAATCTGCCCCCGAGGGGGGCAGAAATGGTCTAAATACAATTTGCCCCCCAGGGGAGCGACCCTTGCCTGATGGGTCGCTCCCCATCTCTAAAAAAACAAAGAAACAAAAAAAAAACACAAAAAGAAAATTTGCCATGGCGCCTAGAGGTTTCTGACCCCCCTGGGGGCAGATCGGCCTAATAATTGCAAGCAATCCGGCTTTTGAAACCCTGGGAGAGACTTAAAAGGGAAGGAAATACATTTCCTTCCCTTTGAAGCCCCTCCGGGCCTCCCCCAGGTGATTGAAAGAGAAATGCTGAGCATTTCTCTTTCAATCGCGCTGGAAGCAGAGCTTCCAGCGCGATGGGGGAGGCCCCTGTGACAAATCAGCGCGTGCTCGCGCGCTGATGTCACAGGGGGGGTGGAGGGGGTCGGGGGTGGAAGGGGAAGGTCTTCCCCTTCCATTCCCGCCTTGGGGGGGAGGGGGGTGCACAGGGGGGGCGCGCTAGCGCTCCCCCAAGTTCCCGTGCTTTGGACGAGGTGACCTCGTCCAAGGCACACGGGAACTGTAGCCTTGGACGAGATCACCTCGTCCAAGGCACAGAAGGGGTTAAGTACTGGTTATGTAAAAGCCGGAGGACATTGCACTTTTAGAAGTCTATAGTAACTTTTGATTAACATGTTTTTGTCGGTTTTATAGTTGATCTCTTTGTTTTAACCACATCATGCAAGGTTTTAAGTAACTATAACATGAATAATAAATTTGAATTTACTGCGGGCTACCTAATTAAGTTCTATCAAGGAATTACTAAACAACCCACTTATCAGATGATAGTGGCCCTGCCAGGTGCTACTATCAAAATGAACTGAGTAACCCCCTCCCAATAATTGGTAACTGTCTAAGAGTTATGGAGAGCAATTCTTATCAAGGAAAAAATGTATGTCAACAACAATCTGTAGGGCTGTTTATATATAAAATAGATATTTATTTCACTAATATGTGTGTGACTTTATCATTCTAGTGCAAACCGTTTTCCGTTATGAATTATATCCAACTTGAAACACCACATATCTTGATAATAGATATGTAAATCACATAGGGGCACATTACGACATTGGCGGTAAGTGACGCCTACCGCCGCAGCGATGGCCGCCAAACGACCATTGCCGCGGCTAACATCCATCTGCCAAATTATGACCACAGCCGGATTTGTGCAACAAGAAGGGCAGAAATCCGGCTGTGGTCATACTGGCGGATAGTGTTAAGGTGGCGCTGCTACCACCAGCAGCGCCAGGGCAGTAGACCGCCGCCAGCCGTATTGTGACAAATAATACAGCCTGGTGGTGTTCTGCTGGCGGGCACTGCTGGCGGTAGCAGCGCCCTGTCCCTTCCCCTGCAGGAAGACCCTCTGGATGCAGGTAAGTAGGGTTTCCGACAGAGGAGAGGGGTGGAGGGTGTGGTGTGTGTGGGGGTGTGTGTGCAGGAATGTGTGAGTGTGTGCGTGAATGCGATTTTTCAAAGTGTCACTCATGCTTCTTGTCTGTAGGTATAACAACTGTGTTGCACTCTGGTTGTTCAGTGCTCCCTGAGTGGTAGTGATGATGCATAAGACAGGGGCTGGCAAGATGGGTTTTGCCAGTAAGATTGTGAACATGCATGACATGTGGGGCAACTTTCCTTGCCCCAGATGTCATGCAGTCACCGGTCACAGGCGGTCATTCTTGGGTTGTCAACTTCTTGGAGCGATGCTGGCAAGGTGCTTACATCCTTTCTCAGTGGAGGCATGTGCATCCTTCAGCCTGGATGCTATGAGTTACTGAGCCAACGATTACTGTGTCTGAATGGTTATGCTGGTTAGCATGGGGTAGAGACTCAGTTCATACATGCTTGCAGCTTATTTGTGGTTTTCCTGCTGTGATGTCACCAGGTCATCGTTGTTTCACCTAAATGTTTTTTGTGTGGATAAATGCTTTCTGTCAATGGCTCATGTCCTTTCAAGCTTGCCTTCCAGGTCTGGCCACTCTTGATCTTCCATCCTACTGAGCTTGGTCAGTCATCAGGTTTCCCTGTGTGAACCGGCTGGTCACACTTACATTTACACTTCTTCTTTCTACTTGGTGCTTTGACTTGCACCTTTATTTCAATGATGGAGTTGAGACTGCTTGTTGCTAAAGTCTCTTCTTCTAGGTGAGGCATCATCCACATTCTTTGGGAATGGCAAATAAGACCTGCCACTGGCCTTGGTTATTGGGCTTCTGCTTAGTAATGATCAACGCAGTCGCTGATCCAATTTTCCTTGCCTTCTTTAGAACTATGTGACATGCCGCCACATGTTGCGTGTCCCTCTTGCCTCTTCAGGGACCTACTTCCGTGGGCAGTAGGGAGTTGTGGTTCAGCCTCCTTTCTCTGTGCTATCAGGCAGGGCTGGTAGGGTGTGGCCTGGCATGCCTTGAGGGTGCAGGATGATGTGGTCCTAGTGTCTAGACACCGTCATGTCATTGTTATGTTACCGATACTTGTTAAGCACATGTACACTAACCAGTTTCATGGCGCTAAAGCAGAAGAGAACTGACCAAAAACGACTGCTGTGAAGAGGATGCACTAATAATTAGCTTGTCAGAAAAGCCAGGGTTTAGGAGATTGTCTGAATTTTGAGCTATTGTGTGCTTCATCTGGCATGCTTGGGCAACAGTACAGTGTCTCTGGGATTCCCAGTCTCTTTAATGGGTGGCAGTGTGTAGGTTGCACCTCGTTTTCTGAGTGTCCTCTGGTGAGGCCTCTACTTCTTTGTCTCATGGACTCGCGTGTCAGAGTGTTCTCCTTCCTTTCGCTGCTTGGCTTATCCACTCCTCTCCTGACCTTGTTGGGGAGGTAGGCTTCTATCTGCTTCCTCTCTGGAGTCAGCATTCTGGCGGTACCACAATGGAGAGGGGCCTCTCCTTTGGGCTTGGTCAGAATGAAATTGGGTGTCTCTGAGGCCAACTGCCATGGTCGACTCATAGGCTGGGTGGTGGTGTAGGTTTTGTCATTTTGCTCCACTTGTGCTGTCTCTCTTTGGCAGTGTCTGTATGCGCTGTCACCCCAACTGTCCTTAATAGCCTTTCTTCTGTCCCCTGTTACAGTTGGGGTGCTTGCCTTTTGTGCTTCTTATTGTTGGCTCTGTTGTTGGGGATAGAGAAGCACACTGCAGGGCTTGGGTGCTCCCGGTGGTATAGGCAGATAACAGTGTACATCAGGGAAGGGATGAAGTGCAGCTTGGAACTTTCTTCTCCCTTGCAACTCGCTACCCTCAAATTTGTCCACAACCTTCAGTTGGGGGAGGTGTCAGTCGTCTCCACAGGGTGCTGATTTCTCCTGCTGAAAGCCTCTCCTCTCAGTCTGTGCTCTGCGTCTGGCAGCCTTATTATGCAGCTCTGCTTACAAGGTGTGGGTCCATGATGAGTTGATACAGTACCTCTTCCTTTCAGTGTGGCCAGTGATCTCTCTGGACTTTGAGTAGCTGATGAACCATGTTGAGGGCTGTGTGGCGATGGAGATGGCTATTGAGGGGGTTAGGGTCTGGCCAGAGTGGCAAAAATGTCCCTGAGTATGCAAAGCCTGCAGCTGGATTTTGACCTCCTGTAACGGAGTCTCTTGTGTGGCCTCTTTTCTCCAGGCCACCTGTTCTTTGCTGTTGGGCAGTAAGGTTGCATACTGAAGGTGTGGCAATACCTATTGCCCACCAAGTCTTTGATAGATTTTTCTAGGTTATGTTGTGGTACAATATGGTAAAGCTGGTTCCTTGTCATACAGTTTGTTGTCAAGGGTGACCTCTAGTTGCCTTGTTGGTGCATTGTGCCGCCTCTTATGATAAGGGTCTGTGTCTTTCTGCCGTGCCGGGCACCACACTAGTTCTGAGAGCATGTACTGTATGTAGGCTCACTCCTGCTGCTATGCTATTTCTCAGGCCAACACTCCTTGCACTGCACATACTCCTTTCCCTCTCTTGCTGAGGGCATTCAAACCTGTCTCTTCTCACCCTACGCTGCACTGAAATCCGGCTACGAGGCAGCATTTGGTGGCAGCAGGGGACCACCAGGTGGTGTGCAGTGTTCACCCCACTTACTATACAGGACTCACCTCCCACCTGACTTGGACCTGCAAGCGGCTTACTCACGCTTATGGGGCAAGAGATATGGGGTTGTGTCTGTCCAGCATTGATTCCAGGCTTGTGTCACTTCCTTTGCTCCTGCTGCCTGGCAAGGGCTGGATGGGGTGAGTAGCAGCTGGCCCAACACTATTCCACCAGTGGGTGTGTGTCCATCGGCGCCACCACCCACTCCTCTGAACTCGTTGCTGCTCCAGAGCTGGTCAGTGTAGTCACAGCTGGGAGTCCTCCATGGGAATTCACAGCAGCAGGCTTCGCCCTTTAGCCTGTGTGTCTGTCAATCAATCAATCAGCATTTGTAAAGTGCAACACTATCAACCTCAGAGGTACCTGGCCACTGAGGGTGGCGTGTCTCTGTCAAAGAGCCAGGTCTTTAGTTTCTTTCTAAAGTCCGTTAGGGAGGGTGCTGTTCGGAGATGGAGAGGCAGGTCGTTCCAGGTCTTGGTGGCAATGTAGGAGAAGGAGTGGCCTCCACTGCTGCTGATGTGGGGGGTGCGAGGGCTAGTGAGGTGGAGCAAAGGTCTCTTGTCAGTAGATTAAATCTCAGTTGCTGGTTGATATAGTATGGTCCTCAGATGTGTAGAGCTTTGTAGGCGAGCATGAGGATCTTGAGCTGGCATCTCTTCTGGATAGGGAGCCCGTGGAGGTCTCTGAGGTGGGGGGAGATGTAGGTCCTTCTGGGGAGGCCAAGGATGAGCCTGGCTGCAGTGTTCTGTATGGTATGGTATGGTGTCTTCTGAGGAGTTGGGTGGAGATTCCAGCATAAAGGGTGTTGCTGTAGTCGAGGCATTTGGTGACAAGGACCTGTGTGATTGTTTTTCTAGTGTTTATTGGGATCTATCTGAAGATTCTGTGGAGCATGTGGAGGGTATGGAAGCAGGAGGAGGCGGCTGTGTTGACTTATCGTATCATTGTCAGTTGGCTGTTGAAGATGATGCCCTGGTTGAGTACGTGGTCTGTTGGGATGGGTGTTGGCCCGCGTTTTACCAGCCACCAGCTGTGGTCCCATGCAGAGGTATTTTTTCTGAATATTAGTACTTCAGTTTTGTCTGAGTTCAGTTTGAGGCAGTTGCCTTACATCCATTTGGATGCATTGGTCATGGCATTGCAGAAGTCTGTTTTGGTGCTGGATGGGACTGAGTGAGAGGATTAGTTGAGTGTTGTCTGCCTAGGAGATTTTGTTGAGTCCATGGGATCTGACGAAGTCTGTGAGGGGGTCAGGTAGATGTTGAAGACTGTGGGGCTGAAGGCTGATCCTTGGGGTACACTGCACATGATGTCCTTGGGTGCGGAGGTGAAAGGGGGTATTCAGGTTCTCTGTGTATGTCCCATCAGGAAGGAGGTGATCCATTTGAGGGCGTTTTTTTATAAACCCATATTCCAGAGTCTGTTGATGAGGGTGTGGTTGGAGACGGTGTTGATTGCAGCAGAGAGGTCAAGAAGGATCAGGGCTATTGTTTCTCCACGGTCGAGGAGAGTTCTGATGTTGTCCGTGGCAGCAATCAGTGCGGTCTCGGTGCTCGGTTTGGCAAGGAATTGTGATTGTGAGGCATCGAGTAGATGGTTTTGTTTAAGGAATTTGGTGAGCTGTTAGTTGATGGCTTTCTCAAGTACTTTGGCTGGGTAGGGGAGCATAGAGATCGTTCAGTATTTTTTAGATCACTGGGGTCGGCAGAGGGTTTCTTCTGGAGGGGCTTGACCTCTGCATGTTTCCGTTTGTCAGGGAAGTTTGCTGTGGAGATGGAGGTATTGAGGATAGCTGTGAGTTCAGTATTGATGGGGTGAGTTCCGAGGTTGAAGATATGGTGGGGGCAGGGGTTGGTGGGTACCCCGGAGAGGATGGATGACATGATGCCTCCTGTGGTCTGGATGATGATCTGAGACCAGGTGGTGATTGTTCGGTTGATGTCCACTGGTTGGTTGAGGTTGTGGAGGGTAATGGTGGTGGGTTGGGGATCAAAGTTGTTGTAGATGGTGGCGATCTGGTTGTGGAAGTAGTTGAAGAGGGTGTTGCTGAGTTCTTGGGAAGGGTGGAGGGTGTTCTTAGTGGCTTTTAGGTTGGAGAATTCTTTGACTATTTTGAAGAGTGCCTTTGTGTGGGTGGCTGTTGCGTCGATGCAGGTGGAGATGGCTGTTCTCTTAGCTTCCCTGATTTGCCGGTGGTAGTTGCTGAGGGATGTTTTGTAGGCAGTTCTGTCAGAAGGTTTTTTTTGTGATGCACTTGAGGTTTCTGAGTTCTGCAGTGCACCAGCTGCTTGTTTTGATGTTTTGTTGGTTTCATTGGGATGACTATGTCTTCACACTTGGTGATCCAGGCAGAGAAGTCTTGGATGGTCTGGATAAGGTCTGCTGATGTTCTGGGTTGTGTGGTGCTGCTGGCCTGTGTCCACTGAGTCTCAGTTATCTTGCCCGAGCTGCGGTGGGGGGAACTGTGGTGCTTTGCGGTGGAGTGTTGAGCATTGGAGATGGTGAAGTGAATGATGGTATGGTTGGTCCAGGTGAGTTGTGTTGTGGGTGAATTTGATTCTGTTGCTAGAGGTACAGATAGCATCAAGTGTGTGTCCTGCTCTGTGCATGGGTTTGGTGACCAGTTGGGTGAGGTCAATGTTGTTCAGGTTCTCCAGGAGGGCGGGGGCGCGGGCATCGCTGGGGTCATCGATGTAAAAATTGAGATCACAGAGTAGGACATACTGGTGGGAGTAGATGGCGGGGTGATGAAGTTGGAGATGGCATCATAGAAAGCTGGTCAGGGGTCTGTAGGTGAGGGTGGTTCTTATTGTTGTCTTGGCGTTGGTCAGTCGGAAGTTGAGGTGTTCCATGAGAGGCATTGGGTCATCATTGGTGACGATGCATCGTACTGTTTCTGTGAAAATTATGGCAATGCCCCCCGTGTTTATTGGTGTGGTCTCGGTGTAACATCTTGTAGCCCTCTAGAATGGCAGTGGTGATGTTGGGGTTCTAGTGTGGGTTAAACCATGTTTCGGTGATGAAAGTGATGTACCAGGAGAAGGTGCTGATGGTGATCCAGGGTGTTGAGGAGGATGCATTGAAGTGGTTCCAGGTGTGTGGAGAAGGTAATGATTCTCTCTGTGTTTCTCTGGCAGGAAAGTGCCTGCGGTGGCCAGCACCATTATCCACCAGTTGATACTTAGGACTCTGGCCAGATATGAGGTCTGCCTTGTGCCTGTGGGGATGTCGAGTGAACACCACAAGCTACACCAAACCTGTCACCTCACTCGTCACGGTTCCTCTGTTTCCTCTGGCCCCTGTGGCGGTCTACTGCTTCGTCACTTTCTTTCAGTATCTTGATTAATGCAAGAGCAACCTTTAGAGGGCAGTTTCTTAATAGCATGGTGAGCCCAGAGTTGTTTCTCCTGATGCAGCAGGCCAACCAGTGTTGGCAGTCTTTGCTTTCTCTGGGACAAGTGTGCTCCTCCGTGCCTCACGCCATACTGACTGCTTGCTTGTAGGGGGTGTAGGAAGCTGGCCTGTTGTGGTGAGCACCTTTTGTGTTATCACGTTATACCAGGTCCAGGTATCCCCTTTTAGTGAAGTGTAGGCAGTGTCTAGGAAGTCAGATCTCTCTAGAGGTAGCTGTGGATGAGCAGCCAAGACGTATCTAGGTGACATGTAAAGCTTATGCCATACCACTATAATCACACAGCAATATCACACATGAAAGAACCACACAGTGTTACAAAATAAAGGTACACAAACACTAGAATACTATTAGGCAGTCCCCCCAACTGGAGGAAAGTAAACACACTATAATATACACATTAACAATCAGCGAAGAGCATAAAAAGCAATAGGCATTGGCATAAGCAATAGAAAATAGTGTAAATCCTTAGGGAGGGCCAAACCATAGACTAAGAAAGTGGAATGTGAGAAAGAGTCCCCACCTAAGGATGTGGAATTGCTAGAGGGGAGCTGGAGGAACTAGGAACCCCAAGAGGTGAGTACCAGAGTGACCCCCAGCAATCAGGAGAGCAGAGGTAAGTACTTGGTTTCCCCCAAAACCAACAGGAGGACTTAGGAAAAGGATTGTGCAAGACCCAGACAAGACTGAAAGAACCCAGAAGTGGATGCTGGCAGACGAGGACCTGCAAAGGGAGGGGACCATATCCAGTTTGTTATGAAGTGTCTGCTGGTGGCAGGAGCCACTAAAAACCCTTCTGTGGATGCAGGACCAGGTTGATGGTGGACAAAGAAAACCAGCTGTGCAGCACAGGAGCTGAAGAGGAGTCCCTGAAGTGATGCAGATGGTATCCCACGTTGGCTGTCGGGTTGCAGTGGGTCAGTGGTGCTGAAGAATCACCAAAAAGCCTTGGCGAATGCAAGAGAGGAAGATGAGTTGCAAGGCTGAAGAGGACCAGCAAGACCTAGGAGCCTTGACCCAAAGAGGGGAGTCCGGGGTGACCCTCAGCATGCGAAAGAGTCACAAGAAGAGGAGGCAGCCCCCACAGGCAACCCACTGGCAGCAGGCACAGCAGTCGCAGTGAGGCCCACTAAGCACACCTGAAGAGGATTCCCACGTCGCTGGAGCAGAACAGAGGAGACCATGCTTGGCAGGAAGGAGTGCTGGGGCCCGGGCTACACGAAGCCTGAAGATCCCTTGGAGGAGGAACAAACAAGCCTTGGTAGCCGCAAGAGTTGGGGTACACAGGGGTACTGTCCTGCAAGGACAGACAAGGGCTTACCATCTCCCAAGTTGGACAGATGGCAGAGAGAATCAAGGGGACCACTCCAGACCACCATCTGTGATGCAGGATCCAAGCAGCTCCGGAGGCGAGAAGATCCCCACAGCTGGCCGTTGTTGCAGTTGGTGCTTGCAGATGCCTCTTTCACTCCAGGGGAGATCCCTTCTTACTTCTTGTGCAGGCTGAAGACTAACCAACCTCAGAGGATGCACAGCCAGGTAAATGTTGCAGTTTCTGGCAGGGGCTGGAGAAACAATGTTGCAAAGTGGAGTCCTTTCAAGTTGCAGATTATCTGTTCCTGGAGGGTCCAGTTGCAGTTCCAGTGGCCAGAAGATGAAGTAAACAATACAGAGGAGTCCTGCTGGAATCCTTCATGTCCAATTTGAAGACCCTAAACAGCACAGGAAGGGGGATTGGTCACCTAGTAGGGTGACCACCTATCAGGAGGGGGCTATGACGTCACCTGCCTGACCTGGCCACTCAGATGCTTCCAGGTGCCTCTGCCCACCTTGGATTCAAGATGGCAGAATCAAGTGGCCACCTGGAGGGAACTCTGGGCACCACCACTTGGATGGTGATGGACACGGGAGTGGTCACTCCCCTTTTCATTGTCCAGTTTTGTGCCAGAGCAGGGGCAGGGGGTCCCTGGACTTGTAAAAACTGGTCTATGCAAGGAGGGCACCAAATGTCCCCTTCAAAGCATACCGGTGGCTTGAGGAGGCTACCCCTCCCAAGCCTTCTCACACCTATTTCCAAGGGAGAGGGTCTTACCTCCCTCTCTCACAGGAAATCCTTTGTTCTGCCTTCCTCTATCTGAACTGGTCAAGCAGCAGGAAGGCATAAACCTGTCTGTGAGGGGCAGCAGTCTGGGCTGCCTGCAAAACCCCAGATGACTGGTAGGAGCAATGCTGGGAGTCCTCTAAGGAGCCCCCAGAGTGCATGAAATCATGCAACCAATACTGGCAACAGTATTGGGATATGATTCTTACATGTTTGATACTAAACATGCCCAGGTTTGGAGTTACCATTATGTAGCTAGACATTGGATAAAATGGCTTCTGTTTACTTACGAAGTCCAGTGTAATGGAGCTGGAGTTCATAGGGGTGCCTCTGCTCATGCGGGGTGCCCTCACACACAGGGACCTGCACCTTGCCCTCTAGGCTAGGAGGGCCTACCATAGGGGTGACTTACAGTGACCTGGTGCAGTGATCTGTGGTGAAAGGGTGCATGCACCTCTTCATGCACGCTGCAAAGTCAGGCCTGCAGACACATTTTCCATGGGCTCCTATGGGTGGCATAATACATGCTGCAGCCCATGGGAGACCTTTGGTGCTCCAATGCTCTGTCTACCTAAATGCCATATACTAGGGGCTTGTATGGGGGGAACCAATATGCCAATTGTGTGGTGTGCAAAGTCCTAGGCAACCGATAGAGCACAATCACTGGGGTCCTGGTTAGCAGGATCCCAGTGAAAACAGTCAAAGCCTGCTAATAGCAGGCACAAAGTGGGGCAACCATGCCAAAAAGAAGGTACTTTCCTACTGGGGGTCTCTGCAAAGACTGGTTCCCTCCTGTATATGGCAGTGAAGGGACCTTGACGCAGCCCAAGGACCTTGCGCACGATCCACTTCTGCACTCCTACTGGTTCCACTCCTGGACTCGGCTCACGCCTTCACCGGAGTGGGGGTGGAAAATGCTCATGATGGTGCTCTCTCACTACCATGGATCAGCCTTACAGTAACTCTGAAGCCAGGCACCTTTTCTGCAGTAGGGTCCTGCAGCACTGCGATACCCATCTTGCCTCACCTAGCAGCACTGCCTATGGAACCCAGCCTGGACTCAAGCCTCTGTCTTGCTTGGCACAGCAGTCCTGTACGGTGTTATTGCAGGTGGATGATGGCTGCCGCAGTGCAGTGCATGAGGAATACAGCCACTTCTCCACCTGTAAGCTATGGCAGAATTCCTCCTCTTCGCTCCTTCACAACACTTTTCTGTGGGGCAGCATGGCAGGTAGGGGTAACACCCCCTCGTCGCCAATGTAAAGTCGTGGGCCCTATCCCATCTACTAAATTAAGGGATGACATTAACGCATGTTCTGGTGGGTATAACTGGCCATAAGCACATGAGCCGAGGCCCTTTTATTAACAAAGTCACTTGAATGGTGATTGATGCCTGTGTTGAAATGGTGTGGGGTGGGTGTTCGCACTGCCCCTAAGGAGGGGCTCCAACATGGGCGTGTCCAGCAGGACATTACAGGGCCTGCGTTAGGCCCCTGAATGAAAGTGGTGTGGGTGCAGTAGCAACATAAAACTTTCGAAATTTCTGCCGCTGAAAAACGTACGCATTTCAAAAGTAGTGTTTTGTGTTGCAGACAGCTGCCTCACGCTCACTCATTTTACCGTAGAACAAAACTTCTTGCGCTTGATACAATCTATTAATAATTATTTTAGTTTGGATGTGAGGCTGCTTGCTACTACTGCTGGTTTAGAAATGAATGCCCACCAGAGAACCTGATTGATTCAGCTGCACCGCTGACTCACACCTGTCACCTAATCACCAAGAAGTGCAGCGTCGGGCATCCAGCCAGAGATCTAACTTCATCTTTCCACCTCGACAGAGCTGTGTTTACTGACAGGTCTCTTACTGTCGGTTTAATCCATCTGCCTTCATTAGCATGTCAAGGCCTCTTGCTGCTGGTTTATTTTATCTGCCTTTATTAACACGTGAAAACGCGGAGTCTTTATTGCTTGCAGTTAATAGAGTTATTCAGGGAATCAATATGTTTTCGGAATGGTCGAACGCACGTTGAAGTAATACTTCACAAAATAATTTCTCTTTTAGCAAAAATAATTCAGCACAGCTGACTATAAAAGAGAACCGGTGAAGGTTGAGTATTCACCGCCTCCTTGTAGGAACAATGCTCAACGCGGAGATTTTAGCATCTTGAAGAGGTTCTGGGCTGACTCGGGAGCGGCTCCTTCACTTATGCGGTGGAGCGTTGCCACACTGCTTTTAATAACGGAGCGTTATCATTTTGTTTTTCAGCTGCGCCAGGTTAGGGTGGGGGAGCTGGTGGGAGGAGTGGTTTGTGCACCAAAAGCGTGCATGTATGTTTGGCTGGCCTTTACATTTCTCCTACCGGCTGTATTGCACAGCCGCGAGGAGAAAGTGCACAATCAATCAGTCAGGGATTTGTAAAGCAGGGCTACTCACCAGTGAGGGTCTCAGGGCACTGGGGGAGGTAGGTGGGTGCCTTTGATCAGTCGAACAGCCAGGTCTTGAGGTCCTTCCTGAACTGTGACAGGGTGGGGGATTGCTTGAGGTGGATGGGGAGGGTGTTCCAGGTCTTGGCAGCAATGTGGGAGAAGGATCTTCCTCCGGCTGTGTTTTTCCAGATGTGAGGGACATTGGCGAGGGCCTGGTCGGCAGAGCCTAGTTGTCTGGTGGGAGTGTAGAAGGATAGTCTGTGGTTGAGGTAGGCTGGTCTGGCGTCGTGTAGGGCCTTGTAGGCAGGGGTCAGGAGCCTGAAGGTGATTCTCTTGTCAATAGGCAGCCAGTGTAGGTCTCTTAGTAAGGCGGAGGTGTGGCTGTGTCGTGGGGCGTTCTTGATGAGACGGGCGAAGGTGTTCCGGATGCGTTGTAGTCTTTTCCGGGTCTTGGTGGTTTTGGCATAGAGTGCATTGCCGTAGTCGAGGAGGCTGCTGACAAGGGCTTGGGTGACAGTCGTCGGCGTATGAGATGATGTTGAGTGCGTGGCTTCTGATGATGGCGGCCAGTGGGGTCATGTAGAGGTTGAAGAGGGTGGGACTCAGCGAGGATCCTTGGGTGACGCTGCAGCTGATCTTGGTGGCTTCCAAGAGACAGGGAGGAGTCGGACCTTCTGAGTTCTGCCGGAGAGGAACGAGGAGAGCTATTGCAGTGCTGAGTCTCGGTTGCCCGCGTCGTGGAGACGGGTGTGTAGCTTGTCGTTTGAGACTGTGTCGAAGGCGGCAGAAAGGTCCAGGAGGATGTGGGTGACGGTCTCTCCTCGGTCGAGGAGGGTGTGGATGTGGTCTGTGGTGGCGAGGAGGGCGGTCTCGGTGCTATGGTTGCTTCTGAATCCTGACTGAGAGGGGTCCAGGATGTTGCTGGCTTCCAGGAAGGAGGTGAGTTGTTTGTTGACTGCCTTCTCCATAACTTTGCCCGGAAAGGGCATCAGGGAGATGGGCCGGTAGTTCTTGAGGTCTGTCTCAGTGTGTTTCCAACTCTCTGGGAAGGTGGCAGTTTCAAAGGAGCGGTTGATGGTATGCCAGAGGTTGGGTGCGGTGATGCCGCTGGCTTTGTTGAAGATGTGGTGAGGGCAGGGGTCGGTGGGTGCTCCTGAGTGGATAGTTGCCATGATGTTGCGGATCTCATTGTCGGTTATGTTGTTCCAGCCGAGGAGGGTGGGTAGGGGATGGGGACGCTTCAGTCGACGAGCTGGTGGTGAGAGTCGGGAGGGGACCTGGGTGGTGAAGCTGTCTGCAATCTTGCTATGGAAGTATTTGGTAAGGCTTTTGCAGAGTTCTTGCGACGGGGGATGTCAGTGGAGTTGGAGTTGGCGTTGGTGAACTCTTTAATGATGGTGAAAAGTTCCTTACTGTTGTGAGTGTTTTTACTGATGCGTTGTTGCAGGACAAGTTTTTTGGTGGTCCTAATGAGCTGGTGGTGATGTTTGACGGTGTTTTTGAAGGTTTTGTGATTTGCAGGAGTCTTGTCGGTGCGCCATTTCCTCTCTAGACATCTGCAGGCCTGCTTTGATTCTTTGAGTGCAGGGTGAACCGGTTTGCTTTCTTTGTTGTGCTTCTGTAGTGGGTTGTCTTGAGGGGGGCGAGGGTGTTGGCGCAGTCACTGATCCATTTGTAGAGGTTGTGTGCGGCAGTGTTGATGTCGTCGTCAGCTTTGGGGTGTTGCGTTGAGGCTGGCAGTGAGCTGGGCTTCAGTGACCTTGTTCCAATTTATGCAGGGAACTTGGGGAGTGTGGTGGCGACCAATGGGTTTGTTGAAGGTGAAGTGAATGCAGCGGTGATCGGTCCATTGGAGGTCGGTGGTGTGACTGATGGAGACGTGGTTGCTGGCGGAAAAAATGGGGTCCAGTGTGTGACCGGCTCAGTGAGTGGGTGCGGTGACGAGTTGCTTGAGTCCGAGGTTGGCGAGGTTTTCGATCAGGGTGGTGGAGTTGTTGTTGTTTGGGTTTTCCAGGTGGAAGTTGAGGCCCATGAGTAGGATGTAGTCCTTGTATGTAAGAGCGTGGGTGGTGGCTAGATCAGTGATAGTGTCGCAGAATGGGGGGGCTGCGGCCTGTAGATGAGGGTGCCCCACAGAGTGGTGTTCGGGTTGGTTCCAATCTGGAAGTGGATGAGTTCCATGTTGGTTGTGGAGTCTTCGGTGCTGGCGGATAGGCGTAGGGAGTCTTTATGGATGATGGAGATGCCTCCCTTGGGGAAGATCGTGCAGTCTTTGCGGATGTTCTTGAGGCCGTCTGGGATGGCAATGGAGATGTCTGCAGCCGAAGAAGGGTGAAGCCATGTTTCTGTGTGGAAGGCGACGTCCGGGGATGTGGTGTCAATGAGGTTCCAGAGTTCGATGGCATGCCTGTGGATGGAGCGAGTGTTGATCAGGATACATCTGAGGCTGTGTTCTGCTTTGTGGGTCCTTGAGGGTGGGCTTGAGTGACGGAGGCTGGTGAATATGCAGTGGTGACAGGTGAAGGGTCTCTTGGTGTTACTTGGAGATGCCTGCTTACAGTTATTGTCATGTCCTAGGTTGATTGCGATGAGTGCTGCTGGCATGTAGTGGTGGTGGCTGAGAGGCCCAGGGGTCCTGGTGCTGGTCGCGGTCAGTTCGCGGACAGATGCAGACAGGCTTGCCTTAGGCGCGCTTTTGGCACGCACGCTGCACACGTCCGCTGCGTGGTCACCATTAAGTAGGGAGGGGGGAGGAGAGGACAGCTGGGAGGCAGGAGCGGGAATGGTGCGAAAATGGGGGCAGGGGTCCGGGGGCAGCAGCGGCGGGGAGAATGCGAGAGAGGAGGGGGGTGGTCCGCAGGGGCAGCAGGGGCAGCAGGAGCAGGGAGAATGCGAGAGACGAGAGAGAATGAGAGAAGGGAGAAGAAAAACAAGGAAAAGAAGAGGGAAGCGCAGAAAGCGAAAATGGCGCAGAGACAGCACACTAAAAGAAAAAGGAGGAGAAAAGGGAAAGCGGCAAAGAAAGAGGAAAGCACGAAGTGAAAGGAACAAAAACAGCACTGTTGGACCTGGCCCTTTTACAGGGTCATTCCCCAGACTTTTTGCTTTTGCCTCCTTATTTTTCTGACCTTTGTTGGCTGACGTTTTGACTCTGAGCACTTTTTCACTGCTAACCAGTGCTAAAGTGCATGTGCTTTCTCTTACAAATTTAGTATGATTGGATTATACCTGATTGGCATATTTAATTTACCTATAAGTCCCTTGTAAAGTGGTATCTCTACACCCAGGGCCTGTAAATTAAATGCTACTAGTGGGCCTGCAGCGCTGCTTGCGCCACCCACTGAAGTAGCCTGTCAAACCTATTTAAGGCCTGCTAGCGCAGAGCCTGTGTGCGCAGTTTCCTGCCACAGGGACCTGGCATCTAAATTTACTTGCCAGGCCCAGAACTCCCCTTTTACTACATGTAAGTCACCCCTAAGGTACGCCCTAGTTAGCCCTCTGGCAGGGTGCCAGGTATGTAGAAGGCAGGACATGTGCCATGTTGCGTGGCATGTCCTGGTAGTGACAAACAGCCTAACTTGGTGTCTCACTGCTGTGAGTGCTGCCTTCTCATAGGATTGCATTGGAAATGCCCTGCCTTATGTGGAAGGGGTATTGTCTGATTTATGAGGGGTAGCGTAGGCCTGTTTGGTATGGTTGTGACAGTGGTAAGAAATGCTACTTACTGGTGTAGGTGTATTTCTTATTACTGTCACAGAAATGCCACTTCTAGAAAGTGCGCATTTATCTGTACTTATAAATTTGGTGTTTTGTAGCTTGTCTCCAATCAACGTCTGGGCAGACTGACAGTTGGGGCTTTGTGCATACTTCTCAGACAGCCTGAACACAGGGAGGGTGGAGGTGACACAGAGGTGCATCTACATATTGTAAAGCCTACCTGGGCTGAGAGAAGGGAGAGGCGGGGCACGCCTGCATTTGTAAAGACTGTGCCCTGGCCTCACACAATAGGGTCGTTAACCTCCCACTGATGTTTGGAGCCTGTGCTGAAAGGAGAGAGGGGGCACTCCCAGAACCAGTTTTAACTGGCTGGAACCTCCTCTCCCTACCATTGTGAAACACTGTAAAAACTGACTATAAGTACAGGGGAATTTTCCCCACAATTTGAACATTCTTGGAACTGGAAACTGGACACACGCTGAGGAATGGACTCACCAGGAAACCACCTTGGACTGCTGCTGTTGTGCTGACCTGTGACCTGCCTGGCCACTATAAGGAACTGCCACAATCTGCCCTCCTTGTGCTGGTCTGTATTGGGCCCACCAGTCCTGTGCTCCTTTGGCCTCCTGATTGCTCCCAGGGGCAGGGTGCTGTGCCCCTGACCCCTGTACCGATCTCTCCAATTTTTCCTAGCGCTGGGAGAGGAGCGCTCACCCCTAAGGAATTTGCTGCCAGAGATCACCGCCGCAGCCCAGGCTGCACGTTTGGATTTCGCGCTGTAACAAGTGCTGGGTTCTGCTTCCAAAACAATCACCGCCGCCACCCGGGATCTTCCTCTTCAGCGCCGGGTCTGCGCTGATTCTAGTGCCCCCGGGGCACCTCAGCAAAAGATACGGAGCAAGCGTGCTCCTCTCAGCGCCCCCGAGGCACCTCCCAGAAGGCACACAGGGGCACCAGCCACCTACAATCCTACAGGAAGCCTCCCGGCGGCTCGGGAGAGGCTTCCTTCACTCGCACACCACATCGGGTGCGGGTGAGTGTTCCCTCGGGCCCCCGGAGGGGTCCGAGTTTCCATCCACAAGGGAAGCAGGACTCGGGGAGGCGCAGGGAACGCCCCCCTTCCCCGGTCACTGCGACAGGAGCGGGACGCTCCTTGCCGTTTTCGGGGGCATTTTTCTTTTAATTAACTCAGGAAGGGAGACCTCGACGGAGGTCCCTTCCCGTCTTGGCCCCCGGAATCATTAGTGGGCCGCGCCTGGCCCCCTACCCTATGGACAGGGTGTGCGGAGGCCGAGGCAGGCCCCCACCCAGAACGGAGGCCCCCGGAGGGGTCCGTTCAGGAAAAGAGGGTGCCAACCGCCCCTCTTCGATCCAGGGCATCGCGTGGCCCCCGTTTTGCACGCCGGAGCGCCGGGGGCCCACTAAACTCACCTATAGGCACGGGAAGTGCCCAAAACAACTGGAACCAGTTACTCGTTAGAAAATCTAGGCTCTAGAAGCCTAAAACAAACTTACAAATGTTTGCTAATTTCTACCTGTTTACTGGTGACACACATATGTGCTAATGTTCCTTTTCTAGGCATGTCGAGCTAATGTGTATGTATATGACTTGTAGTAGGTTTTCTAATGTTCCTTTTAGGGGTATTTAGGAATTGTTCCTGACAAGTGCATATACCTCTTATTATAATTTCTGACTACTGCTTATGTTGCAGAATCCTGAGTACGTACATGTCCTAACGTGACAACTGCAACTTCTTGCAGAGTATTAGTGACTTGTGTAACCTTCTGACGACTGCTAAGGTAGCAGGGTATTACTTACGTGTAATGTTGGTCTAATTATGTTTTGTGCAATACAGATTATTTTTACATAGCTCAGTGTTGTGTTTACTTTGTGGTGTACATTTTGCGTCACGTGTGTTGTGTGTTGTGAGAACGCTTTACACATTGCCTCCACGTTAAGCCTGACTGCTCGTGCCAAGCTACCAAGGGGGTGAGCAGGGGTTATCGTGGATGTGTAACTCCCAAACCCTGACTAGAGTGGGCAGGTTCTGCCTGGCTGAGGTGCATACCCTAGCCAACCAGAAACCCCATTTCTAACAAGCACACTAATGAAAAAGGAGAAGAAAAGAGAAAAGAGGCACAGGGCAGCCAAGCAGAAGAGCAGAGCTCTCCCACCAGGTACCCGGATAAGGCACAGGCAGAAGCCTGAGGGTGGAGGAAGGCCTCAAACTTCGGACAGAGGTCAGGGTTTGAGTCAGGATGGGCTTCCACTTACTAATGGAGCTATGCGGAGGCAGAGCAGTTCACTAACCAGGTCGTCACTCCCTCTGTGAGCGCCGTAGCAGGCCACTCACTCTAATCACAACTCTGCTGTCAAACTGGTGACAGCAGCTTTGTGATTGCCTGAGGGGAGTCTGGGAGCCTGTGCGCTTCCCCAAAGAGGAGACTGGAGGAGACAAACCAGCCTCCGGAGGAAACAGGTAAGTGTTTTTTTTATTTTTATTATTGCCCCCCTTCTCCCAACAATTCAGTGGCAGTCGCCACTGTCTAACCAGGAAGTATACAATGGATGAGAGGTGTTAAGGTGTGGTTAACCAAAAGTATGATGTAATGCACAGCACATTAGTGTAGTGTAAGGTTTGAACAAGCTCCCATGTGGTGTTGTTCATATGGAGGCTCCATCGCTGGGAAAGACACTACTGAGAGGATCTTGTTTATTTTTTCATGTGTCGAACTGCAGGCGGGCTCTTTGCGAATTATTTCTGCATTGTACTTGCAATCAGTTAATTGGGGTCAACAACCACACAATTTAAAGGGCCCACTGTGTTGAGTGATTTATATTTTATTATTTAGTGCTTGGACTGTGTTTCCTTCTGAACTTCCTTCATGCTTTCAGCTTGCTATAATTTGAGCCAGTGGTTTGGGCTGCTTCACACCGGCACTTAATTCTGAACACTGAAATATTGAGTGTGCCTGATATGGCACTGGTTATTTAATTTAGAGATGAGCAAAGCAACAGTCATTTATGAAATTGATATTCATTAAGAATGACTAAGAGCTGCTGTCCAAACAATTCTTATAATTTTTGGTGGCCTGGAATAGGAAGAATCACCACACTTGCAGGGTGTGATGGTTAATAGTTGTGTTGGTACTGTCATTGGTAGCGCTGGTAAGGGCAATGGGTGGTATAAGCTGCAGTAGTCTCCTTTGGACGGCCCTGGCACTTATTGTTTTAACTTGTTAAGCAGTGATTGTCTTCATCATGCCATGTGGGATTGCCTAGTTTTGAAATGTCTAACAGTGAGCCTCTCCCTTAGTCATGCCATTCTGAGGTCTCTCTGTTAAAGAAAAAAATCATTTGATTTTGCAGTATTGTTCAAAAGCTACCTACATGGAGGGAATACTTTCATTGGCTTGAAAGAAGAGGTGGTGTTTTATACATCATCGTAGACGAGGGGCTTTATTCTTAAAAACCTGAACCCAGGTGTATACTGCTTTGAATTTACAAAGAACTTCAAGGATACAACTTCAAATGGAAACCTGCGCCAGTCACAATCCAGGAAAAGAATTGTGAAAACGTGCACCATTCTATTTTTGCAGAAGATAATAACACAGTAAATGCACATGTTTTTTTTTACTTGTAAAATATTTTCCCAGTAAAGAAAACTGTTCCCATACTACGCCACTGTAGGGTCATGCTCACTGTGGATAATGGAATGTTGGTAAAGAAAGAAAGTCATGGAATTAAGGTTCCAGAAGGGGATTCAGAATGGAGCAGACTTGAAGAGAGGAAGCTGTGTCTTAGAGTAGCTGGGGGTTATGAGAAATTTTAATGCTGTTTTCCAAAGAATAAAGAACTGAGAAACCTACAACCTTCGTATGGCTGCTACATAAATTGGCGATGAGGGGTACTCTGCGCAGGAGGCAGAGGTTACCCATAACTCCCAACCCCTGGTCATTCACGGTAGGACTGAAACGAAAGATCATCCTACGAGTCAAGCATCTACATGATCGTGAAGATTAGGATTGTAGTTACAGTTGTGTCAAGGAAAAAGCGGCAAGTATTCTTCAAGTGGCAAATACATTCTTTATTTACTTAATTTTAAAGAACTGTTGATGTGCGCTTAGTGGAATTCAAAAGTAAGCAGACTTAAGGCGCTTCGTTTTATGCGCGTTGTCCGTGCGGCAAGTAATTTTTCATTTACTCAACCTTAAAGAACTGTCGATGGGTGTGTGGAGGAATTCAAAACCAAGCAGACTTCGCGGCCATTGCCTTCTTAACGCGCTTCGTTTTATGCCATTGTTGGCGCGTGGATCGTTTGAAAATAATCAAATTCCACAAGCTATTCAAACGCGCTTTGTTTATGTGTGCTGTCAACGCGCGTGGAGAGTCGAGCAGGCTCCACGTGTCGCTGCGTCGCCGCAGGTGCACCTGCACGACTCTAAAAAAAAAAAAATGTTTTTAAGCGCGCACCGCACATACTTTAATTTTATGGCCAGAGGAGATTAAAAAATAAACGGACACTTACCGAGAAGGTGTTTCTTGAAGATCGCGGAGGTTTGGCATCTTGACTTCCTCCTGCCGCTCCTGCTGCCATTGGCCGACTTCCTGTTGTCTGACTCAAGCTGCCTGATGCATAGAAATAGTAGAAGGACTACTGAAAGAACAAGGAAGTTAAAAGAAGAAAGGGACTACGAAGATTACAGAAGTTACATAAAGTTACATACAAGAAAAAGAGGAGAACTCTAATTACAAGGACTGATATAGTATCTCAATAGAATTGTTGTTATTTTAACTTGTTATTTCAAATTGTTATTTTAGTTTCTTAATTTAATTTATTATTTTAGCATATTGTTGTAGTTTGTTACTTTATATTTTTCTGCAGGATGGCTGAACAGAATATGTCTTCACCGCCATGTTTTCTACCAGTACCTGCTGAACCATCTATATCGTGGAAGAGATGGAAGAACATGTTTTCTACTTAATTATTGGCCATTGCAGGTGATAGGTATACTACTATAAGAAAACAAGCAATATTACTTCATCATCTTGGGGCAGAAGGGAGAAGAATTTATGATGACTTACTTGAAATACCTTTAGGTACCGGTGATGGTCAACCTTCAAATGTATATGAAATGTCGTTACTGATGTTAGAGAAACATTTCACTCCTAAATTAAATACTGTATTTGAACGTCATACATTCTTCTCCCGTGTTCAAGGTCAGGATGAGGATATCATGTCATATGTGGCAACTTTGAGAGGCTTGGCGGTCACATGTGATTTTTGTGACTTATGTGATTCCTTGATTCGTGACCAGATTGTACGTTGCACAAATAACAAAAAAGTGGAAAAAAAATCATTATCCATGGATCCAATGCTAGAAGAATGCATACAAGTAGCCAGGAGCATGGAACATACGGCTACCTGGATGAAGGAGATTGAAAGAACTAACATGTACGTAAAGGATATTGATGGAAAATCAACAGTAGAGGTGAAGAAAGTAAAAGCAAAAAGACAGGAATGGACACCGGAGAACACGGAGAAGAAAATTGGAGAGAAAAGGAATTTGAACACTGTGTGCTTCAGATGTATGTGTCCGGGACACATAGCATCTAGTCCTAAGTGTGCAGCACGAACCTTAGTATGTAGAATATGTGGGAAAAAGGTCACTTAGCTAAAGTGTGCAGATCAAAAAGGAAGATATCAAATAGTAGTGTGAAATCTGTGGCTAATATGGATAATGATCATCAGGAAATTGCATTGGCCATCTATGAAAATAGTGAATCCAACCAACCGATTGCCGAACCTGCGTGTGTGAGGAAGTGGAAAAATGAGAATTCAACCAAATTGGAAAAACCACATTGTCATGTGTCTACAGATTCCGCAGTTGTGAAAGTATTGGTGGATTCTGGAAGCCTATTTACATTGATATTGAAGGAAACCTTTGAAGAAACAATAAGGAAGAAGGTTGAAGATTTGTTGAAGTCTGACGTGAGAGCAGTTGGATATGGGGGTAGAAGAATAGAGATAGTAGGAATGCAGTGGATGGATATTTCATTCAAAGGTAATGGAGTCCATGGTAAAGTTTATGTTACAAAAGAAGGGTCGAATCTTCGAGGGTGGAGGCATCAGAAGGACTTGAATATAATGCTCGACTCGAATGCTGCAAATCCAGTAAAGATTATGGAACAGGCAGCCAATATGGATAATTTGTACTCTAATGAACAATGGTGCGAAAACCTAATGTCTAAGTTCTCAAAAGTCTTCACAGACAAGCTCGGAAAATTAAAGGGTTTCACACACCGCATAATTTTGAAAAGCAATGCAGTGCCGGTAGTGCACAAAGTGAGACCGGTCCCATTTTTGATGAAAGAGCCATTACAACGTGAACTGGACAAATTACTTCAACAAAAGATAATTGAGCCCATCGAATCATCTGAATGGTTGGCACCGATAGTTCTAGCACCTAAAGATGGGAACAAAGTTCGTTTGTTCATTGACTTAAGAGATCTTAACAGGAATATTTGGGTGGACAGACAACCTCTGCCGAACATTACTAAAATGTTGAGTGTAATGGGTGGTGGAAAAGTATTTAGTGTGTTAGACATGTCTGCTGCTTAACACCAGGTCAATTTACATCCAGAATCTCGACCTTTAACTTCTTTCGTGACGCCTCTTGGGGCGTAACCGTATTGCAGAATGCCCTTTGGATTGGCATGGGCTTCAGCCGTATTCCAGCGAATAATGCAGAACAGTTTTAGAAATTTGAGTAATGTCCTATGCTTTCAGGATGATATAATTGTAATAGGCAACTAATTTGAAGACCATGATGAGTTATTACAGAAAGTGTTGAAGAGAATCGAAGACCATGGGTTAACTGTGAAAAAAGAGAAATGTAATTTGAGAAAAAGTTGTGTAAACTATTTAGGGCATGAAATATCAACGGAGGGCATTAAACCGAAGAAAAGTATTGTAAAGGCGATTAGTGAGGCCCGAGCCCTACCAACAAAGATCAGTTGAGGTCATTCTTAGGGGTAGCGGAATATTGTTCAAAATTTGTGTGCAATTTTGCTGAACTCGTGGAACCTATGAGGGTATTATTAAAGAAAGGAGTGATGTTTGAATGGAATAAGGATTGTGAATGGACATATGAGCAAATTAAGAAATCTATTGCAGGTGCCCCAACGCTAGGACACTTTGAAGTTACTAAAAGAACGATTGTACTGACTGATGCCAGCAATGTAGGTCTAGGTGCGGTACTCATTCAAGTGGTGATGAAAAAATTATTGGTTTTGCTTTGCGTAGATTGTAGGGAGCAGAACAATCTTTTTCTGCTATAGAAAGGGAAGCGTTAGCTTGTTGTTGGGGCATAAATCACTTCAAGTATTACTTGTGGGGTTTACCTTTCGTTCTTAGAACTGATCACAAACCTTTATTGCAAATTTTCAAGTGTGGATGAGGGTTAGAAGGTAGCTTAACTCCTCGCATTTCTAGGTGGTTAATGTCTGTCATAGATTTCAATTTTGTAGTGGAATATGTGAAAGGAAGGAAGAATGTGATTGCAGATTGCCTGTCGCGGCTGCCTGATGATGAACGTTTGAATGAAAGTGTGGATGAAATGTGTAATATGCAGTTAGAGACATTTCAAATTGATGGTGAAATGGCTCTTGGCAAGGATGAATGGGATGAAGATGTAAGAGATGACCTAGAATACGATAAATTGCAAACATTTGTAATACAACAAAATTTTGACATGGGGGGAATGGTTTGAAGACATTTTTGACAGTGAGAGATGAATTAAGTGTACAAGGAGAAAAGATTCTGAGGAGAGATAGAATAATTCCTCCAATGAAATTGAGCGAAAGGTTATTAGGAATTGTTCATGAAGGACATTTGGGAAAGAGTTTAACTAAAAGGAGGTTACAACAATTCTATTGGTGGCCTGGAATGGACAGGGATGTGGAGAAGGTGGTAGAAGAGTGCCAGGCTTGTAGAAACAGCGACAAGACCAAAACAGTAAGGGAACCACCTTTAGGTCAAATGCAGTTTCCTAAGGCACCATGGGAGAGATTAGCTTTTGATTTAGTGGGGCCAGTAGAGAGATTGGGAAGGAACAATTGTTTTATCATGATTTTAGTGGACTATTATAGCAAATGGTTTCTAATTAAAAGTTTTGAAAAGATTACTACCGACAAAGTTATTGAATTTCTTAGAGAGTCATTTTTAGAGGAAGGGATTCCCAAGACCTTAGTTACAGATAACGGTGTACAGTTAGTTTCTGCAGCCATGACGGAATTCCTCAATGGACTAAAAATAAACATGAGAAAGTAGCGCTATTTCAGCCTCAAGCAAATGGATTGGTGGACAGAGTGAACAGAATTGTGATGGAAAATATTCAGTTGTCATTAGTGAATGTTTTGAATTGGAAACAAGAGTTGCGCAAAATGATGTGGGCGCATAGGATAACACCTCATTCAGTAACGGATGTGTCACCTTTCATTGTCCTTAAAGGAAGGGAACCGGGTACGAAAGAGTCTCCTTGGTGGTTAAATGAAAAAAAACAAGTGGGAGTTGATCAGGCAAAGTTACAGGCAAGGGCTATGTATTTCCAGAGGAAGAATAAAATGAGTTATGACAGAAGGAGAAATGTTAAGTTTGCCGATGTAAGATGTGGTGATCTGGTTGCAGTTAAGAAAGTAGGAATTATAAGAAAGGGAGAAAGCAAATTTCATGCGCCACAGAGGGTAGTTTCTGTGAAAAATTCAGTGGTTAGGCTGGAAGATGGTAGAGAATGGAGCACCGGAAACCTGTGCATAATTAAACAAAGATAGGAATACACATATCTGTTTAAATATGCACCGGAAACCTGTGCATAATTAAACAAAGATAGCAATACACGTATCTGTTTAAATACTTTTTAAGCTGTACATAATTAATCTAGGATAGAAATACACGTACTTGATTAAGTGCCATTAGGAACATTATGTACATTGTACGTATAGTCGTTATATGATTAAGAATGTATTATTGTTTTGTTTTTGTTTTTCATAGATTGTATGATGAATCTTAATCTGGGGTAATTTGTAAGGGGGAAGATGTGTAGGGTCATGTTCACTGTGGATAATGGAATGTTGGTAAAGAAAGAATGTCATGGAATTAAGGTTCCAGAAGGGGATTCAGAATGGAGCACGCTGGAAGAGAGGAAGCTGTGTCTTAGAGTAGCTGGGGGTTGTGAGAAATGTTAATGCTGTTTTCCAAAGAATAAAGAACTGCGAAACCTACAACCTTCGTGTGGCTGCTACACCCACTGATTTTTGGCGGCTTTCTTTTCCCTTCCCATCCTAGAATAGCATTTACTCCCACTTTTGGCAGGAGTAAAGTTCCAAAACATTCAAGGATGGGAAGACTCAGAAATGGTTTGTGAATACCACAAATGTGCAAGTTTGTGGATGCTCACATACTTTCCACCAACTCCCACCATGCATAGCTTACTCCCCACCCTCATGAGGCAATTTATTCAAGTACATCAAGTCAAAGTTTATTCATAAAAATTAAATGAAATTGAGGGGGCCTGGTTTGGTGCGCTGCAAGATGGCCGCCCTCCTTTGAGCTTTGGTGAGCCCACCGCATGACCCAGTGAAATACGGATGAGCGTTTCACCTCTGTAACTGGCGAGGATCCAAACTGAGCTACTCCCGAGCCTTAGCTGACATTTAGACCTCATCTATGCTACCTGTACGGCACTCCCTGGATCAAACCAAGATAGCGGATCCACATCGTACAACGCGCTTTGCCGACACGGATTGAAGGAAGTTGGAGAACATTGATTAAAAACACCCTCCATGAGTTTAATGTTAAGTTTAATGCAAAAGTTTAATGTGAAGTCTTAATGTGAAGATCATCTGGCACACAGTGCGCATTGAGGTATGTCAGCTTAACAAATAGTAAAACGAAGGAGGGGTGTGAACCAGTGTTTTTGGACCTTGTAAACTCTTGTGGCTGGTAGGAGGGCTGGAATATCATGCCAACTCAGGCACTCACAAGAGCCACATGCCGCCCTCCCCTTACGAATTACTGTGTGCTGTAAGGCGACCACCACCACTCGTTCGCACCCTCCTCTGCGACCATCACGATCGAGAGAGACGCATTGACCATCAACTGTATTGAATAGATTAACAATTACACAGCGCAAATTAGCAGTCAACTCCATCATTAAAGCATCATTTATGGTACCGCTATAGCTTAATCTCAATCACACATCCCTCTGGATCGGTCCAGCTCACATGCATATTTTGAAGGAACGTAACACGTGAGGGCAACACGGCGTGGGTACCCAGCTCAAACACATATCTGCTTACCCAGCTGGTCAGATATTTTGCAATGCAGAACGCAACATGGCCGAATCCAAAGACTCTACCACCAGGTCAAGAGAATCCAATACTGCCCTCAAACGAACAAAACAATCACTGCCCAGTCTAGAGTCACCGGTTAAAGATCAACCAGATACCTCACCTACACTCAATGCAATTCTGTGCAAAATAATACTGTGCATGACGTGGCCCAAAGAACCAAGACAAATACTGATATACTCCAGGTGGAAGTAGCTGCAATATGTAGTACCGTTAAAGATCTGAAAATAAGAGTCACAGCAGCAAAATCTAGGATCAGTAGAGTTGAAGACTGTACCAATGACCATTCCCAAAGGTTTTCTGAGTTAGAAAAAGTGGTTGTGACTCTGAAATCTCAACTAACACAGCAGGAAGATCGAAATCGGAGAAGCAACCTCTGAAACTTTGGTCTCCCAGAAGGAATCGAATTGAACTACAAATCAGCCGCTGACTTTTTTATCTCCTGGATTCCAACTGCCCTACAACTAGACTTTGACAAAGACTTTGAGATCGAGAGGGCACATAGGGTCCCCTCCAATAAGCCAAATAATCTAACATCACCAAGAGCTATGATTTTCAAATAACTCAGACACCAATACACAGAACAAATCCTGGCTAAGATGAGGAAAATGAAAGCGGTAATGTGGCAAACTCTGAAAATATCCATCTCTAAAGACTATGCAAAAGAAACCGTGATTTGTTGGAAAGGCTTTCTAGCCTTAAGGAAGAGACTTATGATGATGGTAGTCGCCTTCGCTTTCAGTGGACTGTCCAAATTCGGTATTACATATGAAGGTCAGACTAAAGTTTTCTCGGACCCTACGGAGCTAACCAGGTTTCTAGACAATAAATCTGAGTTGCAGATGGAATCTGAACCCGCCAACACATCATCATTGAATTATACTCTGCCCTGATCATCTCACATAGATGGCTACAACATGCGAATATTGCTATATAATTTTTGCTGTTGCTATTTCTTGACGATATGTTTACTGCAGTCACACTACTATGATATGTCTTAAAATGGTATGCTAATGTTATTCACTTGTTACTTCGCCTACTTCTGGTAAATGGTCCTCCTAAGACCCACGGTCAAGAGTCTGAATCCTCAAACACCTTATTGGTTAGGCTCTTTTTCTCAATATATGTTAAACTGGCCTAATCACCTACTTGTTTAATGTTGTTAAACAACAAGCTTGATAGTGTATATCTAAATACCATCAGGAAGGACACCATTATTGTGCTCAAACATGTATTACCTAAAGATTAAGCTGTTAAGCTCTGGAAAGTGATACCTAAGATATTCTCCATTGTGTTGATTGTTGATTCTTAATCCTGTCACCTATATACAAACAGCTACTCTCTCTCGTCATACTCACCACTGTTTTGAACCCTATCCTTCCCTCTTGGGTTTCCATGCTATGTTCACTGCCATATAATCATCCAAGAGAATGACATGGGCATTTGTGGTGGGCTCGGGCCACGCTCCTACCCGTTGTCTATGCTTCCCCCCTCCTTTGATAATTGCCTCAACAGACCTCCCCTGGTGGAAAGGGACACTATTACAATTCCTTTAACACCAATTATTGTTTGCTCTATCACTTGTGGAGGTCCCCTGAACACCCTACACTTACCTACCTTCTTCTCGTCCTAGCCATGGTTTGGGACTTGCATGTTGACTATGGGTTGGTCTTCATCATTTGCCCAGATTCTAGACTGAAGTGGCTATCATCTAATAAAACATTTCCCTATGACGTCCATTAATATAGTATCCTTAAACACTAAAGGATTTAACCATCCAGTGAAGAATACGGAAATTTTAGACTATTATAAAGAATTAGCAGTTGATATTATATTCCTACAAGAAACAAAGATTGTCTATAGAGAAGCTCTAGCTATGAGGAGAGGGTGGGTGACCGAGGTACTATGGACTGAAACGTCAGGGAGGAAAAATGGAGCTCTCACACTCATGTCTAAGAGTTCAGGACTGAGAGTCATTTAGTTGGAACATGATGATAGAGGGTAATGGCTACTTACTAGGGTAACCAATGGCAGCCAGGAACTATACATAACAAACATTTATGCACCGAACGCTGACGACCATGAATTTTGGGTTCAACTATACAAGAAACTAACAGATATTCCACCAAACTTCAAGCTGATTGTTGGTGGAGATTTGAGCCTCCCAATGGACCCCATCCTAGAACGCAATTCTGATCTTCAGTTTAGAACCCCCCAAATATCACAAACACATGACTAAACTTTGCCAACACAGACTCAAAAACGTGTGAAGAATTCACAATCCGACCAGCAATGACTTTGGGGGTCATTCTGACCCTGGCGGTCACCGACCGCCAGGGTCAACGACCGCGGAAGCACCGCCAACAGGCTGGCGGTGCTTCCTGGGCCATTCTGACCGCGGCGGTAAAGCAGCGGTCAGAAAAGGGTAACCAGCGGTTTCCCGCCGGTTTACCCCTGGCCCAGGGAATCCTCAATGGCGGCGCTGCTTGCAGCGCCGCCATGGGGATTCCGACCCCCTTCCCGCCATCCTGTTCCTGGCGGATGGCGGGAACGGGTGTCGTGGGCCCCCTATCAGGGTCCCACAATGATTTTCAGTGTCTGCTTTGCAGACACTGAAAATTGCAACGGGTGCCACTGCACCCGTCGCACCCCTGCAAATCCGCCGGCTCCATTCGGAGCCGGCTTCCTCTTTGCAGGGGCTTTCCCGCTGGGCCGGCTGGGCGATCTTTTGGAGATCGCCCGCCGGCCCAGCGGGAAAGTCAGAATGACAATCCTGAAGATATAGAGGGCCTCAAAAAGGAGATTAATTTATTCTTCAGAGAAAACAGCCACTCGGTCTCCTCTCCCGTAATACTATGGGATGTGTTTAAATGTGCAATGAGAGAACAAATAATCCAACGCATGTCCAATAGAAATCACCAGATCAAGATATCACTCCAACAGATTGACTTATAAATTAAATCTAAAGAATCTACTATTAGACAAACAAGAAATAAAAAGACATTGAGTGAGATCAAACAACTGAAATACAAATATGACACTATCATTACTAAATGAGCCTATCTTTGTGTCCACGCTCAAAAATCCAAACAACTCTTATTTCTAAACAAGATTGGGAAAACACTGGCTGCCACACTCAAATTTAGACACACATTCAACAATATCTCTCTTATCAAAGCACCAAATAGACTGTTAAAATACACAACTAGCCAGATTTTAAAAGTTTTTAGAAGCTTCTACACTAAACTCTATACCGCACAAACCCAGTGTTTGAAATCTGAATGCAAAACATTTCTCAGAAATCTTCCTATCAAAAAATTAATCGATTTGGAAAAAAAACCATCTAAATAAGCCCATTGACTACACTGAAATAGCACATGCTATTAGATACATCAAATCATGCAAGGCACCAGGAGCGGACCTCACCGATCGAACATCTTGGAAGCGTATTAGATATTTTGTACACTAAGGTAAGGTTTCTGGGACCGTGGCTGAAGCCTCGATGGTAGTGATCCCAAAAGAGGACAAGGACCACACAGACCAAAAAATTACCTACCCATTTCCTTACTCAATATGGAAGCTAAATATTAGTGAACATCCTAGCAAAACGGATAGATATTCTCATCCCAAAACTCATACATCACTCCCAAACAGATTTTGTGAAAGGAAGAATGGCAAGAGACAACATCCTTTCCTTCTGCCATGGCATAAACAAGGCAAAAATTACATCTCTACCAGAAGCTGCACTTGCGTTTGATGCAGAGAAAGCTTTCTGGCTGTTCCTGCATGCTACCCTAGAAACCCATTACTTAGGTGAATCTTTTATTAACATGATAATGGCCCTGTGCGCCAACCCTAAAGCAAATATCCACATTAATGGTGAACTTTCTGCCACATTTGATCTATTTCAGGGCACGAGACAAGGCTTTCTTTTATCCCCACTGTTATTCCTCTTAGAAATACACCCCTTGCTCCTACTAATTGACTTATCCCCTGAGATTGCGGGTTTTAAATTCGGCAATAACACCTACAAAACCTCAACATATGCTGATGATATACTTATTTACTCGGAAGATATAGAGAATGCAATCCAGGTACTAATCAATATAGTATCAGTCTTCTCTAGGGTCTCTGGCTACACACTTAACAAAGAGAAGACCAAGGTTTTCCCCCTTAATTCCTTATGTCTTTCTTCACACTTGGGTAATTCAGGCCTCAAATGGCAATCTAAACAACTTAAATCACTACGTAACAGGTTTCCCAGAGACATCCAAGGTACACTCCAAATAAAGGAAGAGAAAACTATCAATATAATAAACAAATTATTGGACACCTGGTCACCCAAACATATATCATGGTGGGGCAGAATTCAGACATTGAAAATGATGATCACCCCAAATAGTAACTTCACTACCTCCATGTTACCAATGCAACTCTCTCATTTCTTCTTTCATAAGATAGATAAGCTAACATCTGTATTTTTGTGGAAGAGGGCTAGAAACTCCTTTAAGACCTTAAGAAAGGACACTCATGAAGGGGGATGTGGATTACCAAACTGGAACTTATATCAAATGGCTTTCCTGGCATCACAGGGCACTTTTTGGCTACTTAAAGATCTGCCTCACCCCCTCCCTCCCGTGATGGCTTTAATTTGTAAACTCCACTTACTCACCCTTCTTCCCTGCCACATATTTCTCTATGAAAAAGTTCAGACCCCCTATGTTGCAAGAGATATTTATTGACACTTGTGTCGCTCTTAAAGTATGAGATAAACAATCACAATTTCCATTGCACAGATCTATAATGGCTTCTCTATGGGACAACCCCAGAATAAAATTGGACACTACAGATGAACTACACTGTTCATGGGCCTCAAAAAAACATCCACACTATTCGGGACCTATATGACGACAACGGAGAACTTATGCTCTTCGTTTTTTTGGCTGCAAAACACAATCTTTCCCCGATCAACTTTTATAGCTTTCTAAAAATGTAAGCTAAGCTCTCTAAACTAGAATACAAATGCAACCGTCTGCCAGCGACTAAAGCTATGGCATTACTCAGACATATCTGCTCCAAGATATACAAAGCCCTCCAGACACCCACCTCATGTAACTTATCACCCCTTAGTTCCAAATGGTCTAAACGCTTAGGAGGTTACGACTTAATACAGGTTTCTGTACTAAGTCGTTCTGAGAACTGGATTAATATAGGGAAATATGCTCTTCAAAATAAAGTTGCCCCCTCCTTGAGCCAATCAAAATTTTTTACTTCTCACTTCCTTCATTGGACTCCCGCTAGGCTGCACAAGTTGGGTCTCAGAGACAACATCAAATGTTGGAACTGTGTAACTGCTCCTGGATCCCACAAACATATGTTCTTCTAATGCCCCCAACTATCTTTCTTTTGGTCATATATCTCAAACCAAATCAATGCCATGTTTTAGACATGAATAACCCTAGATTTCCCATTAACTGTATTGGGCTCTTGGAGTATCTCAACTAGACCTAAACCCGATGAGAGCGACATGGCATTATTATCTCCTTCTGTTCATTGCAATTAAGGTAATATTAGCAGCCTAGAGATCCCTCAAACATGTTTCCCCTCACACATGGTGGGCATGGTAATGTACCTTAGAGGAGCGAATGAGCTATTCGAGTCATCCCCACTTCTTCAAAGGTCATCCAACAATATATGGCAAATATTAGACCACTTCATGGAAAAAGAAGAGAAACCCACTTAGTGCATACCTTATTGCTTTTGTACATTCACACCTCAACAGGAAAACCACATTGGTCATAACTACTTACAAATTATTTACCAATGCTCTTCCCCTTCCACCCCATCTCCTCCCCCAAGTTGTTATAATTCCTAGGTTGTCTAGTGGATACACATTACCACATGTATTAATCATTCTAGAACGTGTACAATTACAAATGTCACCAATGGTTGGCCTACCTTCAGCTATATGTATGTAAGAACTATAGATAATTTATACTGTATAATGTATGTATATGGATAATGTGAATATCCCACGATATTCCTAACATTGTGTGTCCCCTAGTCCCTATGTTATTCACTAGTTGGTTTTTGCGTAGAGATACCAATAAAAATGATTTGAACAAAAAAAAGTTACCTGAAATTGTTAAAAAGAAAGAAAAATAAATAAGTAAAACAGAACTATTAGAATTAATATTATTATTAGAATCCATTACATGGTTAACCCTGTGTGTTCTGCATGAGTTACTTCACTTTTTAAATGGGAAAAAAATGAAACAGTTAAAATAGCTCAAAAGAATATGGTCTCTGGTGCCTACATATGCATAACCTTAAATTACCCTAGCTACTGCCTGACACTAAATACATTTCAATTGCACTTTCAACTAAAGTGACTTATGATACAGAAAAAAGGGCTTTTAACCATCGTCTGTACTCTAAGCCTGTCAGGTCTCAGGCTTAGGATGAGACAAGAAAAATTTGATTACTTACATCAGCAAGACTGTTAAAGCACCACAAGATCTGATACAAGCAATATGCAAAGCACTGAACCCTGCATTTCAAAACTGAGACACGCCACCTTTCTCCCTCTTTCTTTGCTGCTCAGCAGTCAAGCTAAGTGCCTCTTAGTTTCGATATGCTCTGCTTTATGTTGTGTTCATTGTGCATATAGTGTTTTGTGATTGTCATTGAGCTTGTGGCAAGTGTTTTTTTTATATGTTTACAGCACTTTACTTAGTGCCAGATGTCTTCCCCATGGTGCTGAATTTTCCTGGCATGCCGTGGAGTTCAGCCGAAATCCCTCCCCCAGGGAAGTTTACTGACTAAAATTTTTCTTTCTCTGTTGCATGTGCAATACAAATGTCTGGCATTTTCTTTTAGGGCAGCCCCCGACTCAGTGGAAGCAAGGAATGCACGCATAGCTCAAATGGGCATCACACACGTAGTCCTCTTTCTGTCTTCACACCGCCAGTGCTCACTTTGGTGTGCTCAGCAGCCCACCCAATTCAATCACAGGAGCCTACAATAATAGGAGATAGCAGATTCCCATTCCTGAACTGGAGACTTTTGGCATGTGCGCTGTGTTCAGACACTGTTCAATATGCGCTGCTCCACAAAAGCTCCTATGAGACGCCCTGTCTGCAGAGTCAATCTGGGCTGCAATAATTGTGAGTTCAAGCTTGCCTGAAGAGATGGATCGGAACCTTTATCCCTACAGCGTAAGATTACAATCAGGCTGCTCCCCCTGCTACTCCTCTCTGGGGTGACATGGCTGCAAGTTAGAGATAAATTGCCTTGACAAGCTGTTTGTCTGTGTTAGAAATGGGGTCTTTGGTTGGCAGTCAGGTTACCCCCCTGTCCAAGCAAGGACCCTCACTCTAGTCAGTCACACACAATCCAAATTATCCTGTGCCCACCCTCCGGTAGCTGGGCACTGAGCAGTCAGGCTTAACTTAGAAGGCAGTGTGTAAAGTATTTGTGCAATAAATCATGCAATAACACAGTATAGCACCACAAAAATACACCACACAGTGTTTAGAAAAATATACAATATTTATCTGATAAGATGCAGGTCAAAACGATTAAAATGCAATAAGTAAATGTTGACATATCACTGTAAAAGTGATATAAAGTGTCTTAAGTCTTTGAAAAACAATAAATGTCTCTTAAAAACAATAAATGTCTCTTGCAAGCACAAAGTACCCGATTTGCGTTCAAAATCTCCACAAGGGACCGCAGAGGAGGCGATGTGTGGAAAACGGGGAGTTGTGCAACGGTTTCGCCCCTTTGCACACCGACTTGCGTCGTTATTTTTCATGCAGGGGAAGACTTTGCGTCGATTTCCGGCACACGGACTTGGTTCCTCTTTGGGTTGCGAGGTTTTCTGGTGCCCCGGGGACGATGTGTGGAATCCTGGGCTTGCGGAGCGAGGTCACAAGTGCTGCATCGTTCCAGCAGGCATTGCGTGGAAATTTCTCCCACACAGCAGGCGCTGCGTCGATTTCTCTCTTGCGGTCAGGCTACGTTGTTCCAGGTCGACTGTGCATTGATCCAGTGGGCCGTCTGTCGAAGTTCCGGTCGCTATGCTGGTGCTGTGTCGATCTTCTCATTGCGAAGTTGGGATGCGTCGATTCGGTTCGGCGTGCAGTGAATTTCTCACCGCAGGTCAGGCTGTGTGTCATTTTTAACAGGCTGTACATCGAATTTTCACCGCATAAGGAGTCCAATTGCAGAAGTGAAGTCTTTTTGGTCCCGAGACTTCAGGGAACAGGAGGCAAGCTCTATCCAAGCCCTGGCAGAGCACTTCTCAGCACAGCCAGGGAGCAGCAAGGCAGCAGTGCAACAGCAAGGCAGCAGTCCTTCTCAGAAAAGCAGTCCAGGAGAGTTCTTTGGGCAGCCAGGCAGTTCCTTTTGGCAGGTCTGGTTAAGGGATTCTTAATCAGCAGGTTTCTTGTCCAGAAGTGTCTGTGAGGTAGAGTGTCTACCCCAAGAAGTGCCTAAAGTCTGTGGTTTTGGGTGCTCTTCTTATACCCATTTTGGCCTTTGGAGTAGACTTACTTCAAAAGGAAAGTCTCACTTGTTTGTGAAATACTGCCTTGTCCGGCAAGGCCTCAGACACACACCAGGGTATTGGAGACTGCATTGTGTGAGGGCAGGCACAGCCCCTTCAGGTGCAAGTGACCACTCCTCCCCTCCCAGCACAGATGGCTCATCAGGAAATGCAGACTACACCCCAGCTCCCTTTGTCTCACTGTCTAGAGAGAGGTGCCAACACCTCAACTGTCATACTAACCCAGACAGGGAATTCACAAATGGGCAGAGTCACAAAAATGGTTCAAGCCAGAAAATGCCCACTTTCTAAAAGTGGCATTTTCAAACACACAATCTTAAAACCAACTTTACTAAAAGATGTATTTTTAAATTGTGAGTTCAGAGGTCCCAAACTCCACATGTCTATCTGCTCCCAAAGGTAATCTACGCTTTAGTCATGTTTAAAGGCAGGCTCCAGGTTAACCTATGAGAGATATAGGCCTTGCAATAGTGAAAAACGAATTTGGCAGTATTTCACTGTCAGGACATATAAAACACATTAGTATATGTCCTACCTTAACCATACACTGTACCCTGCCCATGGGGTTACCTAGGGCTTACCTTAGGGGTGTCTTACATGTAGGAAAAGGGAAGGGTTAGGCCTGGTAAGTGGGTACACTTGCCAAGTAAAAGTTACAGTTTAAAACTGCACACACAGACACTGCAGTGGCAGGTCTGAGGCATGATTACAGGGCTACGTATGTGGGTGGCACAACCAGTGCTGCAGGCCCACTAGTAGCATTTGATTTACAGGCCCTGGACACCTCTAGTGCACTTTACTGGGGACTTACAGGTAAATCAAATATGCCCATCATCAAGAAACCAACTAACAGTACAATTTACACAGAGAGCATATGCATTTTAGCACTAGTTAGCAGTGGTAAAGTGCTCAGAGTCCTAAAGCCAACAAAAACAGGTCAGGAAAAATAAGAGGAAGGAGGCAAAAGGTTTGGGGATGACCCTCCAAAAAGGGCCAGGTCCAACAGTCTGCAAACCATATGACCCCAATGAATATTGCCCTTATGGCCATGATGACCCATTGACATTCTGTTTTGAGGATTGACAGGTTGAGACCTTGGACCAATATGTGCAGCAAACAGCTAATAAAGCCTTGAAGCCTTGGCAGTGGTGCTGCAACCATTTATAGAAGACCTGGAGATGTACGGCTAGAGGCAGAAAAAGAACCAATCCTCCACCTTGACATCCATGAAGTAATAGGGCATCAAACCTCAGAAAGCATAAGGCAAGCCGCATGCTGAGACCCTAGTAAAGATCTTACAGGACTGGTTGGGAGCCCATAGGCACAGTGTATGTGATCCCACTAAGCCTTAGCAGCATGCGGATCCTCCCACAGTTATGGACACGGATTATTTCCAATCAACCCCCCCCAATCTGAATAAACCTAAAGGTCACAAGCGTAAAAGATCCAGAGAACCTCCCTGAGGGATGTCAGCCTTCCTCTCTCTCATAACCTGCTAGCTTTCGACCTGAAGGACATTGTGCATCCGAGGCCTTCAGATTGGACCCCTGTATTAGCAGATTATATGCAAACTCACTTGCGTAAAGGTTTCAATAAACATTTTAAAACAGGCCATAAGCTGAATGTCCCAGGCCACATCTACCTGGCAAGACTGCTGACACCCCAGAAATCTACCCCAATATGTTGACCTTTACATAACGAAGTATGTCAAGGACCCCAAGAGGGATTTAAATTGAGTCTGGTGGGCGTGCTAGCATAAACCTTTAGATATCTGCTCCCCTGGTGAAGATTCTGGAAATGGCCTTGGAGGCCAATGAAACAGGCACCAAAATTGACCTGGAGGTATTGGTTGGTTGGTCTCAATGTGCTGTGTCACTACTGCTCAACGCCAATTGTGTGATCTCAACAGAACAAAAGAAGTCTGTAGTAATGAGAATCAATCCTAAACTAGTGGACCTTGCCTTGTCTGAAGCTGGCCCTTTGGCATATGGCCTGTTGAGATGGCCAGTTGTTTGGAGACAAGTTTGTCAAAGACATTCGGAAGTTTATCAATACATTTACAGCACTAGACAAAGTGCAGGTGTCACTCAGAAAATTATTCTAGCCCAACCTCTTTGGAAGGGACAGGTAAGGTTAGGGATGCTCGCCAGGCTGTCCCTATTGCCAAGGTCCCAGCAGGGTTATGGATTCCACAAGGGAGGAAGCTGAAATGACCAATCAAGAAATATCTTCCACATCTGATTGTCCTTCTCCAGAGGGTCATTCAGCAAAGATGTCTACTGAGGCACTTTCCAGCCCACCTTATGTGAAACCTTTCCTGGTGAGCATTATTCCTCTTTCACAACTTATCTTGGGTGGGGACTTTCTGCCATTTGCGATGGTGGCACAAATGGTGGTGCAAGAGGGGCAACAATGGGAGCAGTAGTGTTAGTAAACCTGATATTGAAGGCTCAACCATGGTTCCTGGTCCTTTTAGATTTGGCTTTAAAGTTTCCAATGGCCTTCCCAGTAGCCCTGGAACTTTTTCAGGATCCCCTGGGAAAATTGCATCCCCTTGTGCTGCCGAATTAACTGGTGTTGATGGCCTGGGAAATTTCAGGAGACGTTGGCAGATGCCTGGAATTTCCAACCAAGCTGGTAAGTACATTCAATAAGCCTAGGCTCTGTCCACTCTCAAAAGATACAATTCAGGTTGGAAGCAATCAATGGGTCGCTGTGTGGAGTGGCAGCTAGATCCTGTGGAGGCAGATTTAAAGGATATCCTTAATTTGCTTTCTGAAAGAGCTGGAGAGGGCTTAATTTACAAGTCAGTAAATCATTTTTGGTCTGCAATTCCAGCAGGTCATGTACTGCTGTATGGTAAGCCGGCTGGTATGCACCCTTTGGTCTGTAAATTGCTTAGCAGTAAATGAGTGTCTAATCCCACTAAACGAGTTATGAGAAACTGTGGGATGTGAATGCTGTTCCAAATCTGTTTGAATGATAGCCAGACAGTTAACAGTTGTTAGAAAACAGCTTTCTGCGAAACTGCGTATGATATATCCTGAACAAAGGTCTGGCAAAAGGGTCTCTGATGTTCGAGCTTTAGATTTAACCAGTAGAGTAAATTCCCCAGTAGGAGTGTCATTTTCCATTTCAAAGCACACTAAAACATTTTCCAGATGTATTGAGTACCCCACCTGTAAGAAATTGGGTAATTGGTTGAAAGAGGGGTGAAGCCCTACTCAAGCAACAACCACATTCCTTGTTAGGGTAAACTACAAAAGTCAGTAAATTAACCTGTCCTTAACCCTCTGGAAGCTTGGGATAAAAGCAGTCACGCTTAACTAAGAGGCACTAAGTAAAGTATTTATGCAGCATATTAACAAAGAGAAATCCAAACCAATTTCCAAAAATAAGATACACTTTAGTAAATAAAACAAGACCCCAACAACAAAAATCCAATCATTAGAACCAGAGATATGCAATTTCAAAGTTTTAGGTAAGTATTGTGCCTAAAAGCACAAAGTGCCACTACGGGTCATCTGGTTGTGCTAGACCAGCGGAAAGTCATGAGTTCAGGCCAACTGCGATGGAGCATGGGCCAGATACAGGGACCAGGTTGGTCCACCTCGAAAAGTTACTTTCTCAAAGTCTGGCTCAAAGAGTTCAGTTCATGGTGCAGGGGGCTGCAAGGAGCAGTTGTTACTGTAGTGGGAAGAGCAGGTCGGGTGCCACAGGCTGTCCTCATTGTAGCATAAGGAGCCAGTTGAGCATCAGTTTGTTGCTGAAGCTTCCTGCTGGCTGTCACAACGGCCTATCATTGTTCTAGCATAAAGTGCAGATCTCGCATTACCAGTCGACGCTGGTGGTTGCTGTGGCGTGGACAGTCAGGTTCACCAGAACTTTGTGTTGGCTCTCAAGATTGGGAGTTTGTGCAAAGCTCTCGGGACAGACCACGGGCGGGCATGAAAGGGAAGGACAGCATTCTGGTGCTCTGTGGCCTGATCTTCTCCTTCCCTCTGCCGCAGCTGGTACAGTCATTGATCCTGGGTCACTCCTCCGCTCTGAAGTCACTCGACCGACAGGAACGTGGCAAATTGCAGGGCACTACGACGGCTCTCTATCTCTGGCCTGTGGTCTACCTACATTTTGAAAGCAGACCAAGCGGCTTCAGGAAAGGTGAAGTACTTCCACGGTCATTGCAGTGCGGACAAGTCGTAGGATAGGATTATTTGTGCCACGGGTTGTTTAAACATCCCTTCCCGGGGAAACTGAAGATGCAGAATTACAGAGAGTGGTGGTGTGGATCCAGGATCACCATTAGTGTTCGTCTGCCAACCTGGCTGGTCAGGCCACGTCTCCAAATATTTCTTTTTTTGCTGTCTATGAGGGAAATTAGGATATTTTGTTGAACCTTTGAAAGAAGCATTTCTTTCATTATGCATGTGTAGTTTTACTGAGGGCTCACTCTGCCAAGAAGTCACTTCAGTGCAATGGTTGTGGTAAGGGGAGAAGTAAGTGATGGAAGTTTTGGATTTGGAAATCAGATATTTTAGATTTGAACCAACACTGTACACCCCAGGAGATTCTACTTTGGGCGGAGGACGGCAAGCAGATTTTTCGCATGCCAATCACAGGAATTATGTTGGCTAGTGCAAATGTCATGCACAAATGAGGTGTCAAGGTTTGAGGTCAAAGACGGAATCTTGAGCCATCTACAGCATTTTAAACTCAATGAGGCCCATTCACAAAGGCATTTACAATATACGTTAATGAGTTTTGCTGTTATACTCTTTCCATTCTACTTCATGGCTTTGTTAACTGTCTCTAAAACATCTAAAATGGAATAATATGGGAATATTTATATACATATATTTTAGCAGTTTTATGTAGTGTGAACTTGATCCTATGGTATTGGAGTGTTTTACATGGGCACCAGTTGTATTATACATGGGTATATTCATTTTTATAAAAGGCATGCAGAGATTAAGGGGGACATTACGACCCTGGCGGAAGGCGGAGAACCGGCGGTAAGACCGCCAACAGGCTGGCGGTCTCCCTTCATGGAATTATGATCATGGCGGTTACCGCCATGGTCATCTGCCGGTTCTCCGTTCCGCCCGCCGGCTGGAGACCTGGGTCTCCAGCCCGGCGGCCGTCACTATACTGCCGGCGGTATTTTGACCCGGCTTACCACAGTGGATTTCCTGCGGTTTGAACCGCCATGAAATCCATGGCGGTAAGCACTATCAGTGCCAGGGAATTCCTTCCCTGGCACTGATAGGGGTCTTCCCCCACCCCCAAGCCTCACCCCAACTCCCTCCCCTACCCCCCTCACCACCCCTGCCACCCCCCAAAGGTGGCAGGGTCCCCCTCCCCACCCCGACCCCCAACATCACATCACCCACCTACACACTCACACGCACACACGCCAACATACATGCCTACATACACACACAGGCAGACACACACACTCACATTCAAACATTCACGCACACATCCATACTGACATACCCACACACATTCCCATACACACAACACACCCGCAAGCATACACGCACTCACACCCCCTTCACATACACACACGCACACCCCCATGCACGCACACAACACCCAACACTCCCCCACCCCCCTCCCCTCACGGACGATCGACTTACCTGGTCCGACGATCCTCCGGGAGGGGACAGAAACCATGGGGGCAGCTCCGCCGACACCACACTGACAACAGAACACCGCCACAACGAATCACAGGACGTGATTCGCTGGGCGGTGTTCTGTTGGCATGGCGGTGGAGGTGGAGCAACCTCCACTTCCCCGCCTCCCGCCAGTATGGCTGTTGGTGGCTTTCCGTCCAAAAAAGGACGGAGAGCTGCCAACGGTCATAATAGGCCGAGCTGAAAACCGCCACCACTGCCGGTCTTCCGCACGGCGGTCCCTCAGCGGTCTTTCAAAAAGACCGCCGAGGTCAAAATGACCCCCTAAGTGATTTGCCCACAATCACAGGATATTGAGCCAACAAGACTCAAACCTGGAGGCATATTTACAAGCAGCTTGCGCTTCCTGTGCAACACTTTTCTTGATGTCCCAGCGGCGAAGGCTGCAGGCCCCTATCTACAGGTCCACACAAAGCTACTTTGCATGGCTCGTCATGGCCTTGTAGGTATGGAGTAAGGCAACTCAGCCCAGGCCGCTCCGTTGCCTTACTCTGCGTCAACTAGTTCTTCCATGGGCATTGCAGTGGGTTTTCTTATGCAAAACCCATGGAATTTGATGCATTCCCAGATTTACAAGGATTAGAAAACCTCAGAATGCATCAAAAGCCTACACCTCTGCAAGGGAGACATAATAATGAGAAATAACTTTATTTCTCCTAGTTTTTTCCTCTTCCTATGTGTGCTTCATTCTGCAGCACACATAGAAGGAGGAATACACCTCAATTTATTTTTTTGTGCAGGAAGATGTCCCTTCCTGCACAAAAACAATCATTCCTACAATGCAGACACCCTTGCACCATGGTGCAAGTGTCCCTGTGTTGGCAGATGGCAGCCAACTGTGCACCAGCACAGTAGAAGAAGACAGGAATGTGTTGCATCTTATAGATACAGCGCATTCCTGCCCTCTTCTTTTGATGCAGGGCAGCGCAGAAAGAAGCCTTGCGGTGCTGCCCTGCGCCAAAATATTGTAAATATTCCCCCTGGTTCCTCAATTCCAAAGTTTGCAGTTCTAGCTATAAAGTCACACCCTCTCTTTTATACCTTTAGTACAAATGGTAAAAACGTGCCCTCTTTGCCCTTTTTACTAGTAGGGAGCTGGACATTTCAGGCTGATTCACTGAGACATGTAAAACTACATGTAAGACTAGAAAGACAGCATGTAAGACTACAGAGAAGAGTACTCCTGTGCTGGTTCTTCCAGCTCCCCCTGCAGCCAGTTTCACTGCCAGCCTTTGCTCCTGAGAACTTTTGGATAGCCCCCGCTAGCACACGCTCAAGGCCCAAGTTCCTGTCCCCAGGGCCACCTCCCAGCTGCTTCCTGCCTCGCTGCCCAGCCCCACCAAGCCCTACTTTCCCGTCTCCAGACCTTCCCACCTCCCCTATGTCCCTCCCCCCTCCCAGGCCTATTTCATAGAGGCTGCAGCACAGCCCCTGTGAGCAGGTCCTTCCAGCTCCCCCTGCGTGCCTCAATGCCAGCATCACTGCCAGACTTTGCTGTTGAGATGTTTTTGACAGCCCCTACCAGCCCACACTCGAGGCCCAGGTTCCTGTCCCCACCTCCCCGCTGCTTCCTGACCTCCCTACCCAGCCTCGCCATGTCCCGATTTCCCACCTCACCCCTCCTGTGCTTCCTGCCTCCCTTATGCCCCTCCCAGGCCTATTTCATAGAGACCAAAGGTTTGCCAAAGGCAAGCCCATCTGCGCCCATCCGCACACAGATCGTGCCCAGCGACTGGAACCCTGACCCTCTGGACTCCCACTGCTATTCTCCACTCCCTAGACCCTGGTCACAACAATAACCGCTGCCTCGCATCTCGCCCCCCTCGCAACAGGCCCATTCACCTGTCTCCAATGCCTCCTCAGCTTCACTCCAGGACTTACCACCACTGTTGGACCTCGCACGATGCTGCCCGCTCCGACCAGGAATCCGCCACCTGCATTGACACAGACCCCACCTGACCAACTCAGACGCTTCCTGCTCATCTCCAGATGACTCAACAAACACGCCACCAAAATCTGGAACACCATCTCCACCATTGCCCCCGACGTAACCTTCATCATGGATGCGTGGATCACCCCAGCATCGAACCCGAACATCCCACATCAACACCCAGTGGCTATAAGATCAAACGCTGTGACCGCGCAAACAGACACAGAGGCGGCATAGCCATCATACATAAGGACACAATCACCTGCGCCATCACCGATGACAAAACAACACCAATCATGGAACAAATGAACTTTCAGCTTTGCACAGACAATAATACCACCATAAAAGGCACTGTCGCCTACAGACCGCCAGGACCATGCACGGGACTAAGCAACGCAATTGCTGATTTCAGCACCCTGCTCGTCATTGAATCCGAACACTTTGTCTTCCTGGAAGACCTAAATTTTCACTTAGATGACTCCACCGACACCAACTCCACCGACCTTATGAAGAGACTGGGCAACATCGGCCTCAAACAGCTAGTCACCGACCCCACGCACAAAGCAGGACACACGCTGGAACCCATCTTCACATCAGGCAACAGAATCTGGTACAACTACACCTTGGAACTCACCTGGTCGGACCACTCCAATGTACACTTCACCATCGCCGGACATCCCTGCACTACCCCCAAAAAACATGGCACTGCCATATGCAGCTGGTCCACGTTCACTCAGCAACAAAGGATGCATGCCGTCAACAGCACACAGCCCATAGCAATCACCAACATGGACCTCGCAGTTCAGAACTTCAACAACTGGATAACCAACGCTGCCAACCAAGTCGCCCCTACCAAATCAGCCAAAACACACAGACCCGCCCAACAAACCAACTGGGACACCCTGCAACTCAGCACATCAAAACTCAGGTTCAAACAGCTCAAAATTAGACAGCCCACCTGCAAGAACCACACCGACAGAGACACCTTCAAATCAGCCCTCAATGAATACCACCAACAGATCAAAGCAGCAAAGAGAGAGGCCCTGATCCATCGCATCGACACCAGTGCCAACCATCACCATCGTCAGAGAGGTCAACTGTCCATCAGCCTCTGTAATCGTGACCCCCCTCGCAAGAAATTTGCGACATCCTTGCAGACCACTTCCACAACAAGATAGCAACTATCTACAAGAACTTCAATATCCAACCCCCACAGCCCCGGAGAGACCACCAGTGCTGACTACGCGCTCAACACATGGGGCCAGCTCAGCGCACAAAACACAGCCACCCTTATGAACTCCATCCAGTTGGGAGCACCAACCGAGCCCTGCCCCCACCGACTCTTCAACCCAGGAAAAGGCAAGATCAGCCTCCAACTCACCACATCATCAATGCCTCACTAACCTCCGCCAACTTCCCCGATGCCTGGAAACACACAGACCCCTCCTTAAGAAACCCTTGGCAGACCCCACCAAACTCTAGAACTACTGACCTATTCACTGCTCCCATTCCTCGCCAAGGTACTGGAAAAAGCCATCAACCAACAACTTATCGACCACCTGGAAAGAAACAACTTGCCAGCCCTCTCCCAATCAGGATTCAGAACCAATCACAGCACAGAGATAGCTCTGATCACTGCAACTGACGACATCCACACCCTACTCGACAGAAGAGAATCAACCGCTCTGATCCTGCTTGAACTCTCTGCCGCTTTCAACAGTCTCCTACAACACTTTCAACAATAGACTACACCAGATTGGAATAACAGACGGCCCGTGCTGATAGATGGTATTTTTTCTCACAGGATGCACCCAGAAAGTCCACCTCCCCCCATTCCCAAACAAGCCAAGCACATCATATGCGGCATGCCTCAAGGCTCATCAATCAGCCCTACTCTCTTCATCATCTACATAATCCCACTCCCAGACATTTTTGGAACGCATTACATCAACATCATCTCCTATGCTGATGACACTCAGCTAGTCCTATTGCTCTCCACTGACTCGTCCGCAGCGAAGGTCAAATTCCACAACTGCATGAAGGACATCTTAGCATGGATGAGGGACAGCTACCTAAAACATAACATGGACAAGATGGAAGTTCTCATTTTCGGCAAACACACTGCCCTCTGGAATGACTCCTGGTGGCCATCAGGAACTCAGACCCACCCTACACCGAAAGACCATGCCTGCAACCTCGGCATCATCCTAGACAGCAAACTCTCCTTGAAACTACAGGTAATCACAGTCTATGCAGCCTGTTTACACACGCATGCTCTGCAAAATCTTCAAGTGGCTCTCCATCAACACCAGGAAGACAGGAACGCATGCCCTCATCACCAGACGTCAGGACTACGGCAACGCACTTTATGCAGGTACCTCCACTGAACTCATGCAAAGACTTGAGTCGATCCAGAGCACAACCGCTGGATTGATCCTCAACCTACCCAAGAGAACCCACATCTCCTAGCACCTGAAAGACCTCCACTGGCTCCCGGTCCAGAAAAGATGCCAATTCAAGCTCCTGACCCAGGCCTACAAAACCCTTCATGACTAGGGATCTGCCTACCTGAATCACTGCCTACACTTCCACCACCCCTCTAGGAATCTCCGCTCCGCACACCTTGCCCTTGCACAGATCCCAGCATATGGCACTGTCTTCCCGGAGGACACTTCTTCTCCTATCTTGCCGCCGAAGTCTGAAACACCCTCCTCCTCACTGACCAACTTCAGAAAGGGGTTAAAGACCTAGTTCTTTGAACGAGACACACTGCAAAGCGCCTGGATACACTTGTGAGTAATAAGTCATGCTCTAAAATTAATTCTTGAGTGATTGATTGATTGTGTTACTACTTCCCGTACTCACAGGTTCTTTTGTGAATTTGCCCCAAAGTGTTATTTCATCATCTGCACTGAAGGTTTTCATTTCTTGGAGAATTGGTCCAAATGGCTCTGGTCAAGGATGATGTCCACACTGTGTTTTTCATTTAATTCTTATTGTAGTAGTTTAGTCACCGCAGCATTGATTGAGGGCCGGCTCTGTCATTTAGCACAGTAGCAGTGGGTAGGAATTCCTCAGACCTCCTTCGGTGGTAGGCAGCCATTTGTAGGGGCTTTGGGTGCAGGACAGCCCCCTTGTAGCTTGTTTTCAAAAGATACATATACATTCACAACTTATTTCTATATATTTACTGAAAAAGTGTGATAAAGGTAAGTTATGGTTATCTTTCCTCATAAGACTTTAACATTTGTTCATAAAAAAAGAGAAACTGCCTTAATGTCAGCCCCTTTAAATGCTGCTGCAACCTCTATATTTTGCACAGCTAAAACAAAAAATAATAAAGAACATTAAAAAAAAGGAATGGTAGAAGGAATGAAGGCGAGCCTGCTCCCATCAACCTGCAATTAAAGCGAACTATAATTAAGGTGTAAAGTTATGTTATGTTATGTTATGTTATCTTAAGGTTGCTTGTATAGCGCATGGCTGCAAGGAGGCCTCCCAGCGCTAGTCCTGAACAGGTGAGACAAAGTCCGAGGAACAAGCTCTAAAACAGCCAGGTTTTGAGTGCTTTCTGGAAATTAGGTTCATGGCTGGTTAAACGGAGACCAAGGGGAAGTGAATTCCACAATTTGGCTCTGAGGTAAGCCATAGGACTACTACCCCATCTTGCTTTTTTTACTCTGGGGATTATGGCCAACGCAGCTGTTGAGGACCTGAGATGTCTGATGGGTTTATAAAAGGAGGCAAGAGTCCTTAAAAGAGGAGGACCTCTATTATATAGGGACCTATGAATACAACACAACGTTTTAAACTTTATGTGCTGTTCCACTGGGAGCCAATGAAGAGAGGAAATAGCTGATTTGACAGATTCATGCCTAGGTATCTCAAAAAGAAGACGGGCCGAGGCAGTCTGAACCACCTGCAGCTTCCTTTTCACGTATTTGGGGGAACCAAGATACAATCCATTCCCATAATCCAAGTGAGATATGATAAGAGCCTGGACAAGGACTCTTTTTTCCATAAAAAAAAGAATTTAAAAAACCTTCCTTAAAAGCCTAAGTAAATCAAAGCAAGACGAAGAAATGTTCTTGACCTGATGTTCTATGGTAAGCCAGAGATGAAGCCAAACTCCTAGACTTTTAACGTATTCCTTGGGAGGGGCAGCTTTCCCAAGGATTCCAGCAAAGAGGGATTGAGACCCAGATGGGGACAGTGTTCCAGTATCATCACCTCAGTGTTATCTCCATTTAGTTTAAGCATACTTTCAGCCATCCATCCTGACACCACCTGCAGGCAGAGAGAAAGTGACAGTCCATCAGTGCTGGAGTTAGTAGAAAACGGGACCACTAGCTGGGTGTCATCTGCATATGACACTAATGAAAATCCATATGGTTCCACTATCTTAGCCAAGGGGAACATAGAGATATTAAATAGAGAAGGGCTAAGAGACGAGACCTGTGGCACACCACAGCTACCCTAAACACAGCTGGAGAGGAATGACCGGTCAAGCATCTGAAATGATCTATCCCCAAAAAATAAGGAGAGCCAGCTCAGTGTGCTTCCCGTGACTCAAATCTCCCTCCTCCTTAGAAGTAGTATATTGTGGTCAACTGTGTCAAAGGCAGCACTAAGAACAAGAAGAACAATCGTCGACACAAACCCCTGATCCATACATTTCCTGGCCTCTTCCACAAATGCAATCATACCCGATTCAGTGCTATGGAGAAGTCTAAAGCACACCTGAGAAGGTTGAAGGATGTTGTTATCCTCAAGAAAGCTCAAAAGTTGAGCATTAATGTGTTTGTCAATTATTTTGGATAGGGATGGCAGCAGCGACAAAGGTCTGTAATTATTAAGCAATGTTGCGTCAAGATTAGGTTATTTTAGCAGGGGTTTCACTATGGCATGTTTCCACTGGTCTGGGACAATGCTCCAAGATAGTGAAGAATTCAGAAGGTCAGTAAAGACTGGGACAATAGCCGGAGACCAAGGGCCAATACAGAAGAGGGTGCAGGGTCGAGTGGGGATCCCAATTTAAGAGTAGAGAGTAAATTAGCGACCTGATACCTGGAAAGAGGGGGAAATTTAGCAAGAACAATAGTACAGTTATGGCGATGGTCCACCGCAGCCTGAGAGTAATGTATATTAATCGGAAGGTTTGAGTAAATATCTACAATGTTTTGCTGAAAGAACAGTGCCAAATTATTACTATGCTCTTGATAAGCTTCCACGAGTTCACTACGAGAGTGTGGTTGTGAAATTTCTTTAAGTAAATGAAAAATCTCTTTGGGAGAGTTGGAAGACTGTTCAATTCTGGTAGCATAGTATGTGCTTTGAGCTGTTTTAATTTCAGCATGAAAGAATCTAATAGCTTTCCTATATTCTTTTTTTAGTTCAAATTCATATGATTTTCTCCATATTCTTTCCAGATTATGGAGGTGAGAGGAAAACCATGGGGTGCTTTTTTTCTGGCAATCCCCAAATCTAGTAATGTAGGGAAGCTGAACGTCTAAGTATTTAATGATCCATTCATTGAATGATTCTAACTGTCACCCCTTATTCTCCAAGAAGGAGGGTTTAAGATTTTCCAAGGTACTAATCTGCTAGCATTAAATTTGTAGCCAATAGGGTCTGGTTATCTGAGATAATCTGCATATGGTAGGGATGGCTAGATTCAAAGAAATTAAAAAATGGCCTGACCAGGCTAGAGGAGGAATGGAAGTTAGGCCTGATAAGGTACTAAAAACTAAGTCAATGGTGTGTCCTTCATCATGTGTGAGGCCTTTGGCCAGTTGAGCCAATTCCAATGCATCCATGTCAGTAAGAAGGGTTTTAGTGGCCTTGTTATCTATATTATCTACATGAATATTGAAATCACCCAAAATAGTGAAATTAGATGTTTTACATATTAAATCAGTGACCTGATCCGAGAATGATAGTAGTGTTTCTGGTGGCGTCTGTAATTTTTTTATCTGAATCCACGGCGAATATAATGCGGTCCTGAGCTGTGTTAAGGGGTGCTGGAGCTTGAGTGGTCAGGCTGTCTAGGGATCCCCAGCAGTCCTAAGTACCATGGTGCGGTATGGGGTGTGTGATGGGGTCTGGGAGCCTGCACCTCACCCTAACATGGTGGCAGCTCCCAATATATTTTAACAGTTGTTAGGGACCGGGTCTAAACATAGGGATGTCGGTCCCTCAGTGATATGGGGCCGTTGTGGGTCTTGGAGCCAGCGCCTCACCCTAATGTAGCACCGGCTCACGATATATTTTAAAAATTGCTGTGGACCGGTGTCGTACCAGCGTGGCGCAGGTCCCCACGTTGGACATGGGGGCAGTGCAGAGGGGTTTGGGAGTCGGTGCCTCTAGGGGTATACACCTCTTTGAAACACACGGCTGCCTGATCCTAAAGCATACTCGGGCCTCTTTAATGCATTTACAAGCACCACTTGCCATCCACCCTGCAGCTTACTCATGCAGATGGTTGCACTTAACTCCTCTGTTCTGCTTTCTCCAACCATACCTTTCCCCTAGAGGTATTTTGCTCCCAGTAAATGCAGAAACGCATAGGTATTGGGGACCCCCCCGAAACAGTCAGTTCTGTAGAGAGTCTTGCACTGTTGACATTAATTAGCTTGTTTTAAATGATGTTTGGGCCTTTAACTTGTTTTTAATGCTGGGGAGCCGGGGTCGGACGCATTGCAGACATTTTTGCAGAGAAATGTGCGTTTATGTTTCATGCACGTACATATTTTAACCCTAAAATGGATTAGGGTAATATTAGTTGTAGGAAAATGGCTCCCTGTTGCAGTTACCCCCCAGTTTTTGCCTGAAATTGATGCTGATTTGACTGAGAAGTGTGCTGGGACCCTGCTAACAAGGCCCCAGCACCAGTGTTCCTTCACTAAAAATTTACCATTGTTTTCACAATTGGCACACACCTGGCACACAGATAATTCCCTTGTAAAAGGTACCAGTGGTACTAAGGGCCCTGTGACCAGGGAAGGTCCCTAAGGGCTGCAGCATGTGTTGTGCCACCCTAAGGGACCCCTCACCTAACAGATGCACACTGCCATTGCAGATTGTGTGTGTTAGTGGGAAAAAAAAGGCAAAGTCGACATGGCATTCCCCTCAGGATGCCATGCACACAAAATACTGCATGTGGCATAGGTAAGTCACCCCTCTAGCAGACCTTACAGCCCTAAGGCAGGGTGCACTGTACCACCGATGAGGGCATAGGTGCATGAGCAATATGCCCCTACAGTGTCTAAGTCCATCTTAGACATGGTAATTACAGTGTGGCCATGTTAAGTATATGGTCTCGGAGTTTGTCAAAACTAACTCCACAGCTCCATAATGGCTACACTGAATACTGGGAAGTTTGGTATCAAACTGCTCAGAATAATAAACCCACACTGATGCCAGTGCTGGATTTATTAAAAAATGCACACAGAGGGCATCTTAGAGATGCCCCCTGTATTTTACCCAATCCTTCAGTGGAGGACTGACTGATCTGTGCCAGCCTGCCACTGAGATGAGTTTCTGACCCCATGGGGTGAGAGCCTTTGTGCTCTCGGAGGCCAGGACCAAAGCCTGCACTGGGTGGAGGTGCTTAGCACCTCCCCCCTTGCAGGAACTGTAACACCTAGCACTGAGCCTCAAAGGCTCAGGCTTCGTGTTACAATGCCCCATGGCACTCCAGCTAGTGGAGATGCCCGCCCCCTGGACACAGCCCCCACTATTGGCGGCAAGTCCAGAGGAGATAATGAGAAAAACAAGGAGGAGTCACCAGCCAGACAGGACAGCCCCTAAGGTGCACTGAGGTGACCCCTGCCTTTAGAAATCCTCCATCTTGGTTTTGGAGGATTCCTCCAATAGGAATAGGGATGTGCCCCCCTCCCCTCAGGGAGGAGGCACAAGGAGGGTGTAGCCACCCTCAAGGACAGTAGCCATTGGCTACTGCCCCCAGACCTAACCACACCCCTAAATTAAGTATTTAGGGGCGACCCTGAACCCAGGAAATCAGATTCCTGCAACCTAAAGAAAGAAGAAGTACTACTGACCTGAAAGCCCCGCAGAGACGATGGAGACACCAACTGACTTGGCCCCAGCCCTACCGGCTTGTCTCCAGACTCAAAGAACCTGCACAGCGATGCATTTGACGGGGCCAGCGACCTCTGAAGACTCAGAGGACTGCCCTGCACCTAAAGGACCAAGAAACTCCCGAGAACAGCGGCACTGTTTAAAAACTGCAACAACTTTGCAACTTTAAACCAACTTTTAAAGAGACTCTACTTCCCGCCAGAAGCGTGAGTCTTCATACTCTGCACCCGATGCCCCAGCTCGAGTTCAGGAGAACCAACACCGCAGAGAGGACTCCCAGGCGACTCCAATGACGTGGGCACCCTGAGTCGACCTCCATGCACCTTCACAGCGACGCCTGCATAGAGGATCCAGAGGCTCCCCCTGACCGCTACTGCCTGGTAACAAAGGAACCCGATGCCTGGACCACGCACTGCACCCACAGCCCCCAGGACCCAGAGCAGCCACCTACCAGTGCAGGAGTTACCAGCAGGTGGTCCTCATCCTAGCCCAGTCAGTGGCTTGCCCGAGAAGCCCCCCTGTGCCCTGCCTGCATCGCCTAAGTGACCCCCAGGTCCCTCAATTACTTTCTATAGCAAACCCGACGCCTACTTTGCCTAATGCACCCGGCCGCCCCTGTGCCGCTGAGGGTGTTTTTTTTGTGGGCTTGTGTCTATCCCCCCACAGTGCTCTACAAAAACCCCCTGGCCTGCTCCCTGAGGACGCAGGTACTTACCTGTAAGCAGACTAGGACCGGAGCACCCATGTTCTTTATAGGCACCTATGTGTTTTGGCCCCTCCTTTGACCTCTGCACCTGACTGACCCTGTGTTGCTGGTGCTGTGGCTTTGGGGTTGCCTTTCACCCCCAATGGTGGGCTACCTATGCCCAAGAGACTGACTGTGTAAGTGCTTTACTTACCTGCAAAAACTAACCAAACTTTCCTCCCCAAGGAACTGTTGATTTTTGCACAGTGTCCACTTTTAAAATAGCTTATTGCCATTTTAACCAAAACTGTGTGTACTACTGTTTTAAACCAAAGTTCTATACTTTCCTGTGTGAAGTACCTTGCATTTTATGTACTTACCTCAAATCTTGAATCTTGTGGTTCTAAAATAAATTAAGAAAATATATTTTTCTATATAAAAACTATTGGCCAGGAGTTAAGTCTTTGAGTGTGTGTTCCTTATTTATTGCCTGTGTGTGTACAACAAATGCTTAACACTACCCTCTGATAAGCCTACTGCTCGACCACACTACAACATAATAGAGCATTAGTATTATCTAATTTTGCCACTGTCAACCTCTAAGGGGAAACACCAAATGTGGACTCTGTACACACTATCTCTCACTTTGAGATAGTGTATACAGAGCCAACTTCCTATTTTAGTAAACTGTTTTTGAGTTACAATATTGAAAACGCATGTTGCTAATCCTAAATCTTAGAATGTGGCCCATTGTGTCTGTTTTCTGTCTTTTCTATGCCCTTACCTTTCACAGATGTGTATTTTAACATAGTAAACGTCTAAATGTTTAGAAATATGTTGTTTAGGGCTAATAATGCTAAGGTTTGAGCATGTCAAATGCAACAATGTGCTTTTTTTTACATTTTTCTAAGTAGTTCAACCCTTGATGTTTTGTGGTGTTTTATTCTGCGCAGTTTTCAAACTGTCCACCAGTTTGTTTTAATAGGTGTACATTGCCTATTTTGAAAAGTGATGTTGTCCCAGAGACTTGTTTGTGAAACGGTGTTGTATCAGTTGGGTGCTCGCCTAGTGTTAAGGTGTGATAAGCTGAAATGTAACAAGGGTTTTTTTAACATTTTTCTAAGTAGTTCAACCCCTGATGTTTTGTGGTGTTTTATTCAGCTCACTTTTCAAACTATCCAGCCCCACCAATTTGTTTTAATAACTGTAAAGTACACGTGTTGAAAAGTGATGGTGTCCCAGAGATTTATGGGTGAAACACGTTCTTGTAGTATTTAATTAGCAGTGTGCTGTGTATTGTGCTGTGTTAATATGAAATGCGCATGTGGCCTTTTTCTAATGTATTATATTCGCTTTTACAACTTTAGCTGACGCTTGCAACTTGAGAAATGGTGTAAAAGTTTTGATGGCATCTTCAATTTTCATAGTCTTTTTTCAGTGGTGTGTCTCGCTCCCTGTAATGCTTTAAGGCTGTAAACTATGTTTAGAGGCGGTCAAATAAATGTTCCAATTCTGCGCAAATGTTGTAACACGACCCGTGTTTTGATGTCTCTATTTTAAAAATGTTTTTCTTAATGGTGTAGGCCCTGTACGGTTATTGTTTATGACTTATTTTACTTGTGACTAGTGCCTGGGTTTTTAATAATGCAGGATGTCAAAGAGTGATGGAACCAAAAACCTGCGGCTCTCGTTAGATATTATTCTCATGTCAATTTGTCTGTTCTGTACGCAGGATATCCCAGAACTAGCGTGGACATTTCAACAAACGGAAGCTTTCCAACAAGCTACAAGTATTTAGAGCTTTATAGCTTAGATACCCATCGTCAAGGTGTTTTACCCTAGGTGTTTTATTTGGTAATTTAAAAAAAATGTTTTTACAGGTTACAATGCGAAGTACGGGTGGCTCTGGACGCTCTGCAGCAAATCTTAGACGATCAAGACGCCGTAAACAGAGTGTCGCCTATTACAGGCAGTGTTGCCTTGCAGGTAAATAAAATAGGGACTTGTTGCAAACGTTACGTTAACAATAGAATAGTATAGGTTGAAACCCTCAGATGGTCTATTGGAACTAGACCTGTTATTATACTGTAAATGTGGCGCTGATGTCTTTTTTTCTCCTTTACCGTCGCCATGGAAGCGTGCCTGGACCGCGTAGGACCGTTAAAGGTAGAACCCATAGCGAAAAAGAAGGGTCAGAAAAGAAAGTCCAAGGCGCTTGGCAAAGGGCCATCCGCAAAGAAAGGAACACCTCTAAGGAACAAAACAGGCATGTTTTTCACAACTGTAGAGTCAAAAAGAACCCTAACATCTCTATCTTTCAAAAGGTTACTCCGTGTGCATGTAGTAAGGGCTGTAAAAATGTATTGTAAAAGCTAGAAGTGTGGGGCATGTGGCTAGGGGGTGGTAATCATAAGTGATGTCCTATAATTTTTCGAATACGTACTTTTATGTATTCACCTCAGAGACGGTGCAAGAGAACTGTGAAGGGGACTGGCATAAGCATGAACAAACAGCAACACCACTCAAGGACATCACCATGAAGCTTCAAAACATCCAGGCACCTGCTACCATTGAGAGTGAGCTGCTCTAAATGAACCAGGTACATCATACAACATCAAAACCACTATCCGTGTGATGCCAACACATGGACCTTTATACACTCCTACATGTTCCACAGTTCAGCCACCCTCTAAGGGCTCCGAAGAACGTGTGCTACCAAGCGCTGACATACATCAGCAAGGACATTGTAAACCTCTTGAAGGGGGTCTCCAATTCGTCGTACAGCCAAAAGTTTAGACTTATCATAAAAAAAAAGCGTTACCATTGAGACAAAAACACAGAACCAGGGGCTCTCTACTTGTTCAACCCCTGTGCCGGATAATACCTGCGTTATTCCCTTGGGAGTACCCCCAAAACCATGTGTAAATAACAATCAGAGGCCCGAGAGTGGTGATCCTGAAACAGACCAGGTGGAGCAGGCTCCTCATTCCCACTGTATTGACCTTCTTAAAGGGTTGGCAGGTGGTCCGGAGAGTTCTGAAAACCCGGCAGCAACCACGCACAGTGTAGACCTTGAACAGCGGGAAACACCGGTACACAGTCCCTACGATGATTACACCACTGAGGCCTTGGGTTACTACGATCACCAGATCAAGTTTCCCAGACCCGTTGTCACCTCCCACACCCCCTGGAGCGTACAACCCTACAAGCCCCATGTCAAGGGTAATAATTATGTCACCGGCCTCAACATACCCCAACAGTAGCTTAAGGTGGAGCGATGGTCAAAACCATAGTTTTGAAATGTCTTTTAGTGACTCTCAGGCCTCTGAAACCCTGGATTTTTCACACTGGGGCACCAGTTTTTTGAACCCCCAGAGTCCCGAACTACACAAAGGCGCTGTTGATGCTGACACAGCCGACGCCCCTAAACTAGATATTTTAGACCCCAAAAATGTGCTAGAGACCTACATTAAAGACATCCAGAGGGCTGGCAGAAAACTAAAAGCGTTGCTCCACTCTAAGACATTAAAACCGGGGAAGGCTGGAAAAGGGAAGCAACCCCTGAGGGTTAGTTCGAGGGAGGAAATTCAGAGGCTGGAGCAGTGTAGAACTGAGGTGATCCAGGCCTGTGAAGCAGTTGCTACGGACATAGGAGTTGTGCCGGCGTGACTAAGACCAAGAAGCGCCCTATGAGGCGACGATTCAACATTCACGGGCCCAAATATAAAAAAAAGGTAGCGGCTATACTAAGTAAGGCACTGCATTTTTTATGCACCATCAAAACTAAAAATCATATAGAACACCCTCAAGTTCCAAAGATATTGCTAGCAGCGTCTAAAGCCGACCATCCCTGTTTCCAAAAGATACATTTCAGTGAGAACACAGGGACCGCCACAAACTTCAAGACCCCTCTGCGACAAGTAGGGTGACTCAAAGACCCCTAACACTTAGAAGATCCATCTGAGGGACTTGTAATAGGGTCCTCAGTGGGGTCAGCTCCAGAGTGTGTTGCAGAGGTTGTTCAAATAGGCGGTGGGAAATCCCTAAAATCGGGTGGGCCGGTAAGAAGCAAAAGTGGGCAGATAGTGCCAAACAGTGCCAGCTTTTATTAAGTAAATTAAAGAAAGCCAGAATATGAGCTGTACAGAGGTTAAACAATACAGGTGCCCTAAGCAATGGTCAGACTCCCTAAAATGGCTCTCCTGAGAGTTCCCCCTCCAGCATAGATCCTCAACCTGGGGCTTTCGATATACGCCCTCATTTTAACATTGGCGGTAAATCCAACTTACCGCCATGGTGACGGCCTCTAACATACCACCGCGGTGGCGAATATCCATTTCACATATTAAGACACACACACACACACACACCAATCCGACAGAATACTGCCACACACACAAATCCACCAGCCCAAAGGAAAGTGTTAAAATGATGGTACCAACACCCATACCGTTACGCAAACAAAACAACGCCCACCTCATCATGACCCATGAATCACCATGGTGGACATTCAATGGTGGTAAACTATGGGCGGTTATACCGCCGCGCTCAGAATGGACACCCAAATACAAAACAACACTATATTGGCAAATACCAAAAACACACACCTGACACTCATACACCTACCACACCCCCCACAGCACCATAAAACACACATCCACATTGCCCACAACCCTTTACGAACAAAAATTATTGCCAGGAGATTGACACGAAGAGCACAGAGACAACTAGACACACACACCACTTACACCCATACATCCCTCACGCCCTCCACATCACACACCCCACCACATTACTCAACACACTCTCACCAACACACACCACACAACACCCATGTCCCCACTAAGGCATCCCTGTTTCAATGATGAGGAGTTAAGTGTCATGGTGGAGGAAATAGTCAGGGTACAGCCACAGCTGTTTGGAGCACAGGTACAGCAGATATCCATTGCCAGGAAGATGGAGCTATGGCGGAAAATTGTGGGAAGGGTGAACGACGTGGGACATGACCCAAGAACAAGGGACGACATCAGGAAGAGGTGTAATGACCTATGGGGAAAGTGAGTTCCGTGGCACCAAGGCACCAGCTAGCCATTCAGAGGACTGGTGGTGGACCCCCACCTCCTCCCCCACAGCTCACAGCATGGGAGGAGCAAGTCTTGGCATTACTGCATCCAGAGGGACTTGCTGGAGTAGCCAGAGGACTGGACACTGGTAAGACAACATTAACCACTTATCACCCCCATACCTGCATGCCATCACACCCCCTCACCTTCACTCCCATCACTCCACTCCATCCCACACACTGCACCTACACATCTGACTAACCCCAATGCCAAATCCTGCATGCCATACCAATGCATGGACAGCCCTCACAGCCCTGCATGGACACCCATGACTAAAGCATGTACAGCATAGGGAAACTAACAATCCCACAATACATCGCTATACACAAACAACGGTGGCAGCAATGATAGAGGGGAAGCTAGGGATGTACAATATGTCACAGACATAAAGCATAATACATCACTTACATCCACACAGGTGCCCCAGCCAATGTCAGCGGAGAGTCGGTTCCACCACTATCCAGTCCCCCAACAGAAGATGCCCCCAATGATGACAGTAACTCTGGACTTCAGGATCTGGATCAACAACCTGGCCCATCAGGGACCACTGGACAGTCAGTGACCCTCCCAGTCCACCACAGAGCCTCCCGCCTCAGTATCCAACACCACAGCACCCACCCAGCACACCCACACCTCTGTCCCCAGGACACGTAAATCAGCAGTGTGCCCCCCTGTAAAGGGACCCCAGTCACACCTCACAACCAAGACAATCAGGGACCTGGGGTCAGTGGCAGTGGGCACACTGTTCAGGGGACAGAGGCACAGGGCAACAGGGACACTGGGAGGACCGTTGTGCACCAGGGAGAGGACTGTCCAGGAGGCACTCACCGAGATCCTGGGAGCCTACCAACATTCCGAGGACACAATGGGCCAGAACCATGACAATGTGAAGGAGAACAGGCAGCTGCAGGAGGAACAGTAGCCATGGACCAGGTAGGACTTGCAGGACATCAACACCACCTTGATCTCCATAGCAGGGGTGCTGGCAGACATGGCCAACATCATGAGGGAAGCAAAAGCACAGCAGCGGTCCCCTACCCCTGGCCAGTACATTGGCCAGCCCTCCACTTCTGCTGCAGCTAGTGGGCAGGAGGCCCTGCCACAGGACCCACAGGCCACCAGCACCCCTCCCCCTGCTAAAGGTGAACCACTCTGGAAACGTTCCCTGCAACTCAGACAGAAGCCAGAGACACTTGCCAAGGCCACCACCAGGAAATTAGACTCTCCTGATTGTCCCCCTTGTGTCCGACCCTGTCACTTTGTCCACTTTGAACTGCCTTTGCTCCCATTCCTATGACCCCTTGGACATTGGACCTGTGCTACAAACAGACTGGAACAATACCCTGGACTTACCTCTACCATCACCCCATTCCATTGCACTTTTCCCTCAATTTCATGGCATTACAATAAGCACCATTGAACTTGACTACTAGTATGTGTTGAAGATGTGCATTTATGGAAACAGTCACCACTAGAGCAAATGAACTGAACACGGTGAGAGCATAGAAATAATGACCTGTAGCTGTCTTTAGCCATCACAGCAGGACACTTGTCATATCACCAACATCTGTAAAATGGCAAGCCATAGGTGACAGTAAGTTGAGATGCAATGAAAGTTAATGCCACCATGCTACAGCAACACAGAAAACATCAATAGTCAGAGGAATGGTCTGTTGCACTGTCTCACCTGTGTGTCATTGGAAGTATTGACGTATAACGGATGTTCTGTTGTCATCATTCTCATCCTCTGACTCCTCATTTTCACTGTCCTCAGGGTCCACGGCTGCCACAGGGTCATCTCCAGTCTCCTCCTGCAGAAAAGGTACATGCCATCTGAGGGCCAGGTTGTACAACATGCAGCATGCCACTACTATCTTGCAGACCTTCCCGGGTGAGTAGCACAGGGATCCACCTATCAGATCAAGGCACCGAAACCTGGCCTTCAGGAACTCGAAGGTCTTCTTGATGATCCTTCTGGTTCGCCCATGTGCCTCATTATAATGTTCCTCAGCCCCTGTCCTGGCATTCCTCACAGGGGTCAGCAGCCACTATAGGTTTGGGTTGCCAGAGCCACCTGCAAGTATTGAGGGACAACATTTAGCCTCACCCAATGCTATGTGGGTGACACCTGAAGGAATACACTAACATACAGTGGGTCAGGATCCTGGCTCACCTATTAGCCACACCCTGTGTATCTGTAGTTGGGCCATCACATTTGGGATGCTGCTATTCCTCAGGACAAAGGCGTCATGCACTGACCCAGGATGCTTGGCAGTGACGTGGGAGATATACTGGTCTGCCAGGCACACCATTTGCACATTCATAGATTGGAAACTCGTATGATTCCTAAACGCCTGTTCATTCTGGAAGGGGGGGGGACAAACAATATGGGGGTCATTCTGACCCCGGCGGTCTGACCGCCGGGGCCAGGATCGGCGGGAGCACCGCCGACAGACCGGCGGTGCCCCGCAGGGCATTCTGACCGCGGCGGTTCGGCCGCGGTCAGATGCGGGAAACCGGCGGTCTCCCGCCGGTTTCCCGCTGCCCTGCAGAATCCTCCATGGCGGCGGAGCGCGCTCCGCCGCCATGGGGATTCTGACACCCCCTACCGCCATCCTGTTCCTGGCGGGACTCCCGCCAGGAACAGGATGGTGGTAGGGGGTGCCGCGGGGCCCCTGGGGGCCCCTGCAGTGCCCATGCCAATGGCATGGGCACTGCAGGAGCCCCCGTAAGAGGGCCCCACAAAGTATTTCAGTGTCTGCTATGCAGACACTGAAATACGCGACGGGTGCCACTGCACCCGTCGCACCTTCCCACTACGCCGGCTCAATTCTGAGCCGGCGTCCTCGTGGGAAGGTTGATTTGCCCTGGGCTGGCGGGCGGCCTTTCGGCGGCCGCCCGCCAGCCCAGGGCAAATCCCAAAATACCCTCAGCGGTCTTTCGACCGCGGAGCGGTATTTTGGTGGGGGAACTTTGGCGGGCGGCCTCCGCCGCCCGCCGAAGTTAGAATCACCCCCTATATGTGTCCCGTACCTCACACCAACAATATTGGGGATATATCCCATTGCATAGAATCCGGCTTTCACAGTGGCCAAATCTTCCACCTGGAGGAAAGCTATGTAGCTGCACATGTGTTTCAACAGGGCAGACCAAACTCTTGCAAGCACGATTGAAACCATTGGCTGTGACATTCCTGCTGCCAAGCCCACTGTCACTTTGAAAGAACCAGTTGCCAGGAAATGTAGCATTTATAGCGCTTGCACAAGAGGGGGGATCCCAGTCGGATGACGGATAGCTGAAATTAGGTCAGGCACCAATTGGGCACACAGATCTGTGATTGTGGCCCTGTCCAGTCTATAGGTGAGTATAATGTGCCTGTCCTCCAGTGTAGCCAAGTCCACAAGGGGTCTGTACACGGGGGCGTCTTCTCCTCCTCCTATTCATCTGCAGGGGTAGGTATCTAAGGGACACAAGAGTGAGTAGGCTGTCACAATTTGAACAATGGAACCACCACCTCAGTGAACATAATGCATTTATGTGATGGGACATTGGGAATGGAAAGGTATGTGCAAATCTAGGCAGTGACACAGTTAAGGTTGATATGATCGTTGTCCACCCCCATGAAATGACGACCGCCTGTCCTGTATGTAGGTACAGGTGGAAGTGAGGTAACTCCGCCGACGCTGGGCGTCGTGGCGGAAGGTGGTCTTGCACCGCCGTGAAATTCCTCATTGGATAATATGGGGCTCTATGGAGTACAGTGGCCAATGGGGGTCAGCGCCGGCGGTGTTTCCATCAGATTCCTCTCTTGTTTCCTGACCTTCAACAGGAGAACACTTACACTGTGTGTGCTGCTGTGACCTGGGTCTGGAACCTATCATGGACCATGTGACCGGGGAAAGGGCCCCTGCCTTCACTGCAGAGGAGTTGGAGCGATTGGTGGATGAGGTCCTACCCCAGTACCAGCTGCTGTATGGGCCTCCAGACTAACGGGTGGGTACACCTTGGGCACGATGCATGTGTGAAGGATACATGGAGATTAATCAATCAATCAGGACATTTGTAAAGCGCACTACTCACCCATGAGGGTCTCAAGGCGCTGAGGGGGGGGAGAAGGTGGGGGATGGTGCTGCTACTGCTCGAACACCAAGGTCTTGAGAACTTTCCTTAAGGTAAGGAGGTCTTTGGTCTGGCGCAGGTGGGTGGGAAGAGTGTTCCACGTTTTGGCGGCGAGGTGCGAGAATGATCTACCCCCGGTTGTAGTTCTGTGGACGTGTGGGACGGTTGCTAGGGCAAGGTCGGCGGACCGGAGATAACGGGTCAGGGTGTAGAAGGAGAGTCGTCTATTGAGGTATTCTGGTCCATTGTTGTGCAGTGCTTTGTGAGCGTGGGTGAGGAGTTTGAAGGTGATTCTCTTGTTGACTGGGAGCCAGTGCAGGTTTTTCAGGTGGTCTGTGATGTGGCAGTGGCGGGGGATGTCCAGGATGAGGCATGCAGAGGCGTTTTGGATGCGTTGCAGCCTCCTCTGGAGTTTGGCCGTGGTTCCTACATAGAGGGCATCAACGTAGTCCAGTTTGCTGCTTAAGAGGGCTTGGGTGACTGTTCTTCTGGTTTTGGTGGGTGTCCATTTGTAGATCTTTCAGAGCATGCAGAGGTTGTTGAAGAAGGAGGAGGAGCTGGCGTTGACTTGCTGGATGATGGATAGTGAGGGGTCCAAGATGAATCCTCGGTTGCGTGCGTGGTCGGTGGGAGTCGAGCGGTTCCGAGAGTGGCAGGCCACCGGGAGCCATCCCATGCGGGGGTGGAGCTGAAGATGAGGACTTCCGTCTTGTCGGAATTGAGTTTGAGGCAGCTGCTCTTCATCCATTCGGTGATGGCCTTCATTCCTTCGTGGAGGTTTGTCTTGGCAGAGTCCTTGGTGAGGGAGAGGATCAGCTGGGTGTCGTCGGCGTATGAGATGATGTCGAGGTTTTGGGTCGGGCTGAGGGACAAACCCTGGGGTACACCGCAGATGATTTCAGTGGCCTCCGAGCAGAATGGGGGGAAGCGGACTCTCTGGGTTCTGCCACTGAGAAAGGAGGTAACCCAGTCCACGGCTCTGTCACAGATTCCAGAGTTGCTGAGGTGTGAGCATAGGGTCTTGTGGCAGACGGTGTTGAATGCGGCCTAGAGGTCCAGGAGGATGGAGGGCTGCGGTTTCACCGCTCTACAGTTTGGTTCTGATGTCGTCGGTGGCGGTGTTGAGGATGGTTTCGGTGCTGTGGTTGCTGCGGAATATGGATTGGGGAGGGTCCAGGGTGCGGTTCTCCTCAAGGAAGTGGTTTAGTTGTCTGTTGATAGCCTTCTCGATGACTTTTGCCAGGAAGGGGAGCAGGGAGATAGGCCGGAAGTTCTTGAGGTCCTTTGGGCCCACCTTGGGTTTTTTGAGGAGGGCGTTGATCTCGGCGTGTTTCCAGCTCTCCGGGAAGGTGACAGACTTGAAGGAGCTGTTAACCCTAGCATAGTCAAGTCCAAAAAAAGGTGGGAAATTACAACACAGCCGTTGTGTAAAACCTACGAGTGGTGTTTGATAAAAGGGTCCTAACCGAGGACTACAAAACACTGCCGTACGGTTATTAAAAGACATTAGAGGGGCAAACACCCAACCGCTGTGGACACCAGGCTCAACACCCATTTACCTACGTGTTAGCAGGTCCCTCAAATAGCAGTAAACGTTATTTTATAAAGAAACTGTTAGAAATTGCTCATGGTGTTCTATCTCAGACCCCTAACAACATATTATGGCTTTATTCCTGCTGGCAAGATCGTTACACAGAACTATCTCTAAAGTTCCCGCGCATCAAATTTATAAAAGTCATCCCCAGTAATCTCAACGACAACGACTTGTTACCTAAACACCTTGTAAACATGGTCATTGTGGATGATCTCATGTGCGAAGGCGGGAACCACCCCGAGATCGAGAGGGCTTTTACTCAATATTCACATCAATGTAATCTAAGCATATGCTACATCGTGCAGAATATGTTTTACCAGGGTAAGAGCAGTCGTTAACTCTCAACGCCTCATACCGGTCTTTTATAAAAAAAAGCCCCGCAACAAGCTTCAGATATCAATTATAGCTAAACAGATTTTCTCCCGGAAATACGCAGTTTTTTGTGGAAGCGTTTGACGACGTTACCGCAAATCCCCACGGCTACTTACTGGTAGATTTAAAACCCAATACTCTAGAAGACTACAGACTATGCTCTGGCATTTTTCCACCTGACTTCCCAGTCGCTTACACACCTAAAACAGTCCCCAAAGGCTATAAAGAGACCCATTAAAAAGACTTTTATAACATTTACACCCTAAATCTTACAATAGAGGGTCGCGACCATGTCTGCGCGGCTACGGCGTAATTTAGACCTCTAAAAATGCTAGCCACTGCTAGCCCCGTGAAAAGAAAGGCTATCCTGTGCGCGGCTTTGGAGGATTTAGTGGCTGCCATTTCAGAAATCACCCTAAACACCCTAAAAGGTAATGTCCCAATATCAACGAGCCAGTTCCTCGTGCTGATGAAGTGCCACATTATTAAGAAGATGCTCAACAATAAAAGGACGTCACTCCTTTCTAAAAAGAAACTGGTAAAGCAGTCTGGAGGTTTTATAGGGGCACTGTTGGGTATAGCTATACCACTATTTACAGGTCTCCTGTCAAGGACCTGATTGAGCACCCCAAAAAATTTACCTTGTGCCTCGCCAACAGCTGGAACAGTTGAGCCCGTCTACCACCGACGTCTAGGACATACGCAGAAACGAGACGCAGCGTCTCGATGCTGGGATCAAATCCATTTTGAACCGAACCGATTTAAAATCACATGACAAAGTGGGGCTTTACTCAGGAGCCCTTCAGAACTTTTTAGAGTATTACAAACAGTGGCACATTGAAAAAAACTAACTGACTCTGGAAACCCCCGACATGGAACAGCCGCCAGCAGACCCGGTAGCGACTCAGGTCCCGCAATCTCCTCAACATCCAGGACCCCCATGCCCCAAGGACGACTTTGTTGAAGATCTTTTAAAAAATATAAGTCAGAGGTATAGAGGGGCGGCGCAAAAGCTGCTCGGTAAAATAACTGCTACCAAAGATCTGACCTCTTGGAACTACTGGGGTGAATTTGTTTACAAGGGACAACCGGTTGCTGGATCACACACGTATGATCTGGTCAGAGGTCTCACGCACCGCAAACCACTATCAATCCAAAACACTCCTAAAGGATGGGAGCAGTTCCTAAGCGCCCCTGTGGAACTCAACATTCCTTCCACGATCGTTGGTAATGCCAACCACCGACGAAGGCTTGAAAGTTTGAAAGATCCGACCCTTGAAGTTGTTACCATGAGTCCCACTGTGTCGACATCGCCTTTCTTTCCGTAGCTCTCACCAGTTTAGTAGCAGCGACGCTCTACCTATGGCACCTAAAAAGAGACTGTTCAAAATGAACACTTGGCTACCGCTCTAATGTTAACATGACATTTGAACAGTTGTACAATTTTGCTAAAAGGTTCGCGTCTCGAAAGATTTTTGCTTCATTTATTTCTTCACCCGTGTAAATGTTTGTGTTGAAAACTGTAATAAACACTTTTAACTTTTGAACAGTTATCAGTCATCTTTTTTTTTTAATGGTTTTAAAATGTGTGGCGGTGAATAAAAAAAATGCAGTCCAAAATTCATGTTTAAAATGTTTTTATTTTAGACAGTCACCAGTACTAATAGATGCGTTACAAGGCCTTACACTTTTGACAAACACCGTATTTTGTTTTAACAACGCTCAACATAGTCCTTGAGTTTTCATTCACATATTTCATAACAATACCGTCATTGTTTACTAGATCAGCGGAATACAGATTAAAAAAAATTCTAAACATCATACCCTCAGACATTTTACTAATAAAATATAAAAAAATTCACTGCACGTGTTGGCTAGAGAATCCTGTACACGTATCTTGTTATACTCGACTTTGGGCAATGCTTTTTTAACATATTTTTTTAACATATTTGAATATCGGTTTTATATAAATGTTATGCTCTGGAAACTCCGCTAAACTGTCAAACACTATAACCATGTCTACATCCAGAATCAGGGCCACCCAATATGTGCCACCCTTGTAATGCGAGTTGGTGTTAAAGACAAGTGTACGGGGTCTTTCTGGGCCTACCTGCCCCGGTAGCCTGTTGCTAGGAAATACACCTAAACAGTATTTCTTAGCAGATTTATGTCTGCTTAAGAAGTCACGTCTCTGCACTGTGTCCGTTTTACAGTCTTTTAATGATAGTCAAACATAATCTGTTATGCGTGATTGACTTGGATGACGCTGTCGAGTACAGAGAATTCAACCATGTTCACGTTAGTAGCCAGCACCAGTGTAAACCATGTTTCAGCTTTTATATTTCCGTTTTTGATCAAGTTGTAGTGGTTACCGTCTTCCATGTCAGGAGTCAGGTCGAACGCAAACAGTATGTAGCCGGCCCCATACCGCTCTCTTGAAACAATGACTCCTGAGTCACGCCGGCATTTACCCGTTATTGAAAGCAGACAGAGATATTCCCTGACAAAATTGGATGTTCCAAAACACAGGGTGAACGGTTTTGCGGGAATAACAGCTCCCTCATGGACCAAAGCAGCGTAGTTGATGTCGTAGTGCTTGACGTTGAAAGGGTTAGCGGTATAGAGCCCACAAAAAGCTGTTTTGTCCACAAACCCTATGATGATGAGTTTTGGGATTTGCCCCAGAAATAGATTTTGCTGCTGCGTTAATCTAGTACCAGCGGGGATGCTGAATATCTTCATAGCCACTCTTTCAATGGCGTACTTGCCATTCGACAGTTGTAAAGCTTCGGCGTGGGCCAGTCTGATGCTTGGTGACACTTTCACTCTCTTGACAAACAGGCTTGCGAACAATATAACCAGTTTAGACTGTTCTGCATTGCTGCTGATGAGACAGAACATGTCCTTGTTGCGGTTGAGTTTGATCTTAAGATCAATATCGTTGAGGAGAAGTTTATCTTGGAAGAAAAGGTCTGAATGTATGCACTCCAGGAGTTCAAACTGCCCACTGTCGTAGGCGAAGCTGGTGTTTTTCTAAAACCTGCATTGCCCCCGTCCAACGCCGTGTCCTCAAAATGCACGTAGAAGAGCCCCGCTGAAAGCTGTGGGTCCAGAGCATCGCAACTGTAATTGAGAATATTCTCTATGTAGGCCCTGTAGGCGTACATGTTATCACTTTGCGTGACTAGTCGATCGCCCAGGTTAATGTCCACCTGATTAAACATGGCGCGACGGGGTAGGGGATCGGAGCCACTTTAGCATCGTCTTCGATGTTAGTGCAGTTTGCTTTTGTTATTTTGCAGAAGATGTTCAGCAGAGTGTTGTTGAGATCCAAATACATATCGGTGGACCCCAACAAAAAGCACTCTATCGGCATCAGAGGCTTCAGACCGGCTAGAGGCGATACTTCCATGAAAAAAAATTGTTCTCAATGCTGGTCTGTGTGGGTTTTAGAGAAAATAAATCTAGCTTGGATTTGGCGCATTCCCCGAGGAGCAGTGTACGAAGGCCATGATAGCTGATTTAAAACATATTCGAAATAGAGTGTGTTCTCTTCTTCTTCAGGGAAGATCTCTTCCGTCTTACGCCTCTTCTTTTGTGTGGGCCTTTTGAATAAGTCCTCTGCTTTTTATAGGGCATTGGCGGGCCCCTGCACCTCGAAGCCCTTCACTTCCTTTTAACACCTGCACACGCCTTGTACAACAAACCAGCACCTTCTTGGGGCTGTTTGTTCATGTGCTTGGCAACAGCCGACGTTAGAGAGCCCACAAAGTCATGGGCTATGTTCATAGCTGCCGCTTCAACGTGAGGTTTTGCAATTTTGTACTCTCTTCTCAAGAAAGGCATGGCTCTTCTAAACAAACTCCGAAAAAAGCCCCCCAATCCGACCCCGTACATAACAGGGGCCCCTTGAAAATAGGGCAGTGATCCTCCATAGGTAGCCTGAACTCTATTATAGTCCCTGTACATAGAGGGGTCCCCGTATGTTTTCATGATGACCATCGCAACGCCCTAATAGTCGCCGTCGCTGCACGGTCTTAAATGAAGTTTAACAATAACTTTCCCATATTTAAAGGCCAAAGCCTCTGACTGATCATCGTAGACCATAATGGTTATAGTGTTAAAATGTTTTTTAGAAATTGCCACGTAGTCGAGTTTGTGATGTTGCATATTAACCATCATGTTATTTTCTCCCTTCACCAAAACCCATCTCAACAATGGCGAATAACTATCCCCTAACCTCTGAGGTTCTACAATGTCGCTATACACCTAGGCCCATATTTATACTTTTTTAGCGCAGCATTTGCGTCATTGTTTGACGCAAAAGCGGCGCAAACGTACAAAATACACTTGTATTCTGTGAGTTTGCGCCACTTTTGCGTCAAAAAGCGGCACAACTGCGGTGTTAAAAAAGTATAAATATGGGCCCTAGAGTGTATAAAATCTGCCATTAATATCGGGACAAGCAGGGTCTGGATCCACCTGTCTTTTCACATGTTGTACTGTCCCTAAAACCCTTTGTAATTTCCTGGTCTAGGTAAACCTGGTATCGAGCTCTGGGGCTTTAAGAAACACTTTTCTTGTAACATTATCCAACACCAGATGTATATTTGCATACGCTTCAACACCGGCTATGGCTCTGTTGATGGCGTCGACCACCGCCATGATGGTGGTGTAATGCCCGTGCGGGAAACTCACGGGGAGGCTCAAGAAGTCCTGAGAGCACTTTATGTTAAATTTAGCCTCGTGCTTTGTAAATGTATTCCACGGTCTAGGGTACTGTATCTCCGTTAGGGCCACCTCTCAGCACCCTTTCAGGTCCACGGGTTTAGCCATTTTTACCATATAATTCGAAATCTGATTGTCGAGGAACATGTCCTTCGAGGCATTGGACGGCAGCGTAACAAAAAGGTGAGGTCTCCATCTCAGCACTTACAGCTCACACCCAATGCAGCGAGCTTCCAAAACCCAACTGTTAAATTTCTCAGGCCACCCCTGCTATTTGACCAGCGCCTGTGTCTTATCTCCACTGTCTTTCCTTTTCAGAACCTTTTCAACCCTGTACACCCTGTTCGGATCGTAGGGCACCTTTTATAACTCTTTGTTGTAAAAGACACCTGTTACCTTTTCCCCATTGTAGTCCTCCAACTTGCAAACATATACCCCTTGTTTAAACTCCGCACTTTCCATTATAAATATCTCGTCACTAAATGTCTGTTGGTAGCCTTTGGTGAAGACACCCTTCAACTTTGAAACCCTGACATGATCCCCTTCTTTTAAAACAGGTTTCTTGACCCTCGGCGCGAGACGACTCAATACACAGTTCTCCACACCATTAACGAATTGTCAGCCGTTAACTCCGCGGGAGACATTTTGATGGTCCTATTGTAACTGGCTTTATAAACATCTATAAAAGCCTGTAGAACATCCACGTATCTGTAGGTATTGTTGGCTGTGAAATATCACCACATCTTTGATTTTAAAGTTCAGTTAAAATGCTCTATAACTGCCACTTTTACCTCGGTGCGTGTTACAAAATGCTGAACAGCATTCTGTTTTAATAATTTTTTAAAAGGCTTCTTTAAAAATGATTTTCCAGCATCTGGTTGTAGCTTTTGAGGTACTCGACCTCTCGTGAAGATGACTATAAAGGCGGCAATGACGCTGGTACCACTTTTATTGTTTAACGCTTCTGCATAGGTGTACTTGGACAATACTTCTATGACTGTTAATATATACATTGCGCCGTTGTTATGCTTTGCTAGATCTTGAAGACTGATTATGTCATCCTGCCACTGATAATCTAGCTGCGTGCTAACGACTGTGGCTCTCCTCTTAAAACGTCTCCTGGCTGGTTCCTGGAGTGAATACGCCTCTTCCCTTGATAACCAAGACTTCACCTCTGATCGGTTTACAGATTCATTTTCAACTTGAGCCCTTCTAAACAGAGCTTCAGCACTTCCGAAGCTTCCAATCCCTAGTGCATCGTAACAAAGCTTCCTTAAACCAGCACCTGTCATGCTGTCACACACCGCATCCATGAAATGAAAGATGTTAGTTTTGTGTAAGGTCATTTTATTATACAGAAAGATGGTAACATAACAGTACATAAATAATGCAGACTTTACAGTTTCCAGACACATATCAAAGCCATTGTTGGACACTTTGAGGTCTTTTCATTATGTGTACATAACATGACATCGTGCACACACATTCTGGGGGGCCTGACAGCTAATAGGCCCCAGCGCCACGTGTTTTGCTATTTTCATAGATATAAACTCAATGGCTCTAGACACGACTGCCCGATCACCCCTCATATAACTTTGCACACACAGGGTGCTGACGTCGTGTAAATGTTTGTACAGTTCTCGCTCGGACAGTGCAAAGCCCTTATCATTGAAATAATGTTTGGTAACACGCTCCAGGGTTTCGCATAATCCGTTCGTCGGGGGTAGTCTTAAATTCATCGACGTTCACCTGTATACGCTCTGGTATTCACCCGCATAAGGCGCCACACTTTGCTCCGCCGTTTCACTACACACTCTGAACTGTTGCAGTGCTTCGTATCTGGTGGCTCACAAAACTGCATATGGCTCTACGTTAGAGGCTGTATTTCAGCTATTCTTTCTTTGAGCAATGCATATAACATTTTGTAATACAAGAGTATCCGGGTGTGATTCATAGCCTCTTGCATGGCATCGTTCTGACCCCCATCCTAAAAAAGTGAGTAAGTATGTAAGGTTAAATAATACAACTGCGATACGTTATCAGGGAGTCCCATTGTTCTTAAAACAGTCTACGCAGGGCTAAAGCGCTCATTCTTCTATTTTTAAAGTAAACATCACACATAAGTCTTTCTATGATCCTTTCTACCATACTTCTGTCAACAGCAGCACCCAGACTTTACATGCTTTCAAGCTTTGAGTGCGGATTGCACGCGTATCAGAGCTCACAGAGTGCGGTCGACAAAACTTTAATCATATCAGGTGGAACATTTTTCTTTAAAGTCGACATCCTGTACACACATTTTAACAGTTTACACACTTTGTATGGATCTAGCAAGCAGCAGCTGTGCCTGGTTATTCTTGGGTCATACGACGGGTCTAGACATTAGTGGCCCTCCTGGCCCACATCATTAATTTTGTGGCCCTAACACAGGATATAATAGTCACGTTTCACACAAGCTTTCACAACCTTCACTGCAAACCCTTTAATAGACCAGAGGCCGGCATAGGGGATGCTGGACGTTTCCCGTCAATGGTCGAGACATTGTGGGGACAAATACTATTCTTACACGATTCGCTGTTTTGGCTTCTGGAACTTTCACTCTGATTTGAGCAGCAAAAGCAATTAAAATTTACGGTGTTGATCTCTGGTTGCAACTCCTTCACAGCTCTTCTTTTGGCCGCTGACTCCTATGGTTCAAAAGAAAGACAGCTATTAGTTAAGAATACATAAAATACCGGTATACATGCTAACTGTCTATAGATGGTTCTTACTAACCTCAACACTTCCTTGCGACTCTATGGCCCCTCTTAAATCTTGAGAGTCATCGAGTTCCATCATCGCATGACCAGAGTCTGAGCTTTGCTTCTGCACGACGCCAGACTCAGGGGCCTGGGTCGCCAAAAAACCCATGTCTTCATAAAGCAGTAAGTAATGCAGCTGCATAGCCTCTTCAATATATTCCATGTCTTTGGGGTTGTTTCCACTCTCTGCACCGCTACAAGAGGCTTCGTTCCTGCCACCATCACCCTTAATATCAACATAGGCACATCCTTGAAGGGAAGATTTTCAAACTGATGGTCGGCGTCCCCGTGAAACCCCGTAACGTCAAAAACCGCATCTTTAGGGGGCCCGGTAGCATGTCCTCGTCCAGTGCCAAGGGCGGGCGGGCGGTTGGTATAGCTAACGAAAGTGGTCATTCCGCCTTCAGAGGAAGCTCTTCTGATGATGGGATTGTATCTCTTCATATTGGCGATCAGGGGTTCTTATTGATCAGGATATTCCGATGGTTAACACTGGCCGCTTATGGGAGCCTTATATGCGGTCTAGGTGCGAAAAAGTAGGCGTGCACACACTATGCAAGCTTAGACCACTTTTAGGAGCCATATATGTGGCCTAATTGTGGAAAAGTGGGTTTTCACACACTACGCAAGCTGTTAGGGCTGTAATTTTTCACAACCCTTTGACAGCCTGAACATGTCCAGGCACACACAGACACCAGGCACAGGCTCTTAGGGGCTATCATTCACACAGCCACAGACACATGACAGGCACGGTGATTGATTGACAACCTCAGGGCAGGGCACTCACGTCATTGCCTCACATCATTGCCTACGTCATCACGGGGTGTGGCACCTGTCAAAAAGTTTGATGGAAGGTATCCCCTTTTACTACTAATGATAACCCCAAACTCTGATACATGTGCCATTAAATCACTGAAAATGAGTTTAAAGTTCACTAAAATCAGGACTATTTGGCAATTCCTACTAACTTACAGACGGCAGAACTAAGATAGTTAAAATCATTTTCTAAACTAATATACTTAGACAAATCAACTTTATATATTACCATTGCTGAATTCATTCCGCCCCATGAGCACTCTATTGTAAGCAGAGAAAAATAATTAATGCAACACTGAATACTCTACAGTTAACTAAGTATTGATCAGAATTTCGCAAAGGAAAATATTTCACTTCAATGGGATCTGGCTGTTAAAGAGTTAATTTATTGGAACTTTTGTATTACTAATGCCCCAAAAAAACACCCATTCAGTGGAAGTGTTATTAACATATAGGTCAGAATACTGAACTTCTTTGCAATGGATCTCAGCCCATGCAGTGCAAAACGTCCAGCTTGCCCTGGTAACAAAGGCAGTTACTTGTGTGCAAATGTCCCTTGTAAGGAAATGTCCCTTTCTGCATTTTCGCTCTATTTTTAGGTTTTGCCTGCAAAGCGCTTGCACTGTGCTTGTGAAATCTATTGGTTTACATATATCATAGGGCCTTCACTTCTTATTGGTCTTTGTGGTTGTCACTTTACTTTTCCTCTTTTCTATAAGCTGCAGGCATTCTTTTTCCTGTTCTTCCATGTGTCTTTCTGTTATCAGTTTCCCATCAGCAAAGTACTGTGTTCATCCTTTTTGGAGGAACTTCTTTTAAGCATTTCAAGCAGCAATCGGGAAAATAAAATAAAACCTAACCAGAACTACTCACTTGCTTTAAAGTTACAATGCTGTCCGAGTGCCGTGTGCTCAGTGCGCTCTTATTATCTCACTGGAAATCCTCTGACGTGACTTTTATTTCTTCTCCACGCTCCGGATGACGCACGCACTACTTAGTGCACCCAGGGCACAAGAAGGGACCCACTTGAGTGCGTTCGTTATCGCATGCAGTAAATCGCCCCCCTGGGGCGCAAGCACGCATCCACTTCAGAACATGTTTAGTGAGTGACTCTGTGAGTTACCTCAGGCCCGGTGGCTCTGTTCCAGGGCGAAGGCCAGCCATAATTTCTACGAATAGGACCAATGCTGGTGAGGATAGCTAACATGGGCAGGCATGGGCAGGCTTTGGCTTGTTATAATTGTTCTTATAGTGTATATGTAAAGTTTACACAATGCTAATCACCTCTTAAAATGAGCTCAAATGCCAGCATTTAGATGCATTGCTTGGTGGCTGATTCTTTCAAATAGGTGACTCATCTAGATATGTGTCTGTGAAGATTTTCTTTTTCACAGAATGCCCCTTTTCTTATGATACAGTCTACAAGCCCTCTTACCTTGTCGATTATGGTTTAACGTAGTAACAGTTGATATTGAACACAAGTTTCTATTTCATTCAATCCAAAACCCTGCATATTGAAGCTCTGAATTTGTTATGATTTATTTACAAAGGGATCATAAGAGACGGAGTGTAGAAATTATGATTACAACTATTTTTCACACTTTTCCTCGTGTCATTTGGGCGTTGCCACATTTACACTTGAGCAAAGGTAAAACGTCTCCACGAGTAGTGGAAGTAAGGCAGTTGTCATTTATGTGCCAAGTAGCTGCTATTTGTTTATGTTGTTGAATATTTGTTGAACGGTTAAGGTCTGACGTGCGAGTCACATGCATGTCAAGCCTTTGCAGCGGATCATTGAGAGTGACCGATAAGGGTTCTGTGCTACTAAACTGGCTGAATTGAAGCAGTTGCCCTGTCATTATTTCATTAAGCACGTGCTGCTGTTTTGCTGGTTCTTTTACGCATTTACAAACAAAAGTGAACACTGTGCAACGGTTCGTATTTATTCCTCTCACTGTTATAGCCTAAATATAGTGATTACAGTTACCCCGCCTCGGAGCCTTAAAAAAGCTTTTTCAATGTGTATGTACAGCTAATTTCATAAGCTTTGTTTGTAAAGTATAAAAATAAACAGCTCGTCTAAACACTTTTCTAGGCTCACCAAGTTTTCTATTTAGGGAGCTGGGCGTCCTATTATTGAGAATTGCATTCCCACTCTGTAATAGTCCATCTCAGTCATCGCGCCTAAGATGTCTTACTTTCACAGACATTGCTTCTCATGTCATATTCTTTTTTTTTCTTTTTTGCTCTCTCTCTCTCTCTCTCTCTCTCTCTCTCTCTCTCTCACACACACACACACATACACACATACACACTACCCCCCCGTGTTTCCCACTCAGTGACTCATATGGGCACCTATACATATTCACTGGCACTCACTCATTCAGTCACTCTCAAACACAGTCTAACTCCCACCTCACTTGCTGGTTTATTCACCCTCCCACACATGAAGCCTGTATGTCGAACCACTGCTTCAAGAGGAGAAGGGTGTTCTACGTAGCAGGACACATGTTAACTAAGTCAGAGCTCCATTTTACTTGATACATGACCACCTGCACAAGCAGGAGAAAATCCACATTTGACTTCTGCTAGCGCAGGTGTTTTAATAAAAATTTATAATGAGTGCTCATTTATTCTGAATAATGGATTTGTGTAGAAAATATAATAGCCTAGAAAAATAATGCACGGATTTGAAAATGTGATTACGATGAGTGGCCGCTAATGTTCACGAAGTGTACTTATTAATAGTCTGATACTGTGAAATGTTGAGCATATGTTTGATTAATATAGTAATATGTCACATTAAAGGTTATTTATTATGTATTAGCTATATTAATTGTCGGCCTTAACTTAGCGAAGGTCTTGGCCTGGTTGCCAGGCCTCATGTCAAGCTGTATTTCTTATCGTTTAATAAATGGCTGTCCTAGAGAGTTAAACTGTGATTTTCCATTGTATTGTGTAAATGTGCTCGGAGCTTAGAAAGTTTTCTCATGAGGACCGACTGCTAGAAGATGCTGTTCTTGCTAAATGTAACATTATGAGTGTAATGTGTGTAAGACTGACTTTCTCAGGAGGGGAACAATGGAGACACTGATTGGAGTAGAAGCTGCAACAATATTGTTACATGACGAGCCGGATGATGAGAACATTCCAGGAAAAAACAGTTAGAGGCATGTGAACAGAGTAATGGTAGAATTCATAAATTTGGAGTTTTAGTTTTATTCGACAAAGTGTGAACATGCGATCCCTTGACCAATAGGGATTTGGGAAGAAGTTTTAGGGAATTTAACTTAACGAGACTGCTCAGAGGGAAGACCGCCCATTGCCCATTTTCTTGCTGGCCGAAAGGTCAATATTTTCTTGTGTGTCTTGACAAGAGACGTGCTTAACTCTATTGCTTAAAGACTTTTCATTTTCTGAAATTTGATGCTGAATTCTGATGCCTTGCTGATCGACTGATGTCCTGATGATGAAGATTATCTAGGCTTGCCGATCCAACTGAGGTGAGGTATTATTGTACCCATATATGATATGCATATTTGTTTTTTCTTTTATGTACCAATCGCACTGTTTTGCGAGAACCATAGTTAGATATTTTTTCCAAATTCGTGTTCCTAAATTGTTTTACATGAATCTCAACATGCTGGTGCTAATCTAATGTTATTTAAGGATCCTCACTAATGAAAATCTGCTAATAAGGAATGATGCTTGCTAAGTTTCTTTGCTGAAGCTACCTGTATGTGATCTCATTTGCGAAATTGTTCTTGTTATTAATTTGCACCGTAACCTTAGAATGTGTAATAGTTCAAACTTTGATTAGATTACGTTTCTTCTGCCGCTTTGGACAGCAAATGTTGTTTCTGTATGTGTATCATTTGATTTTGAGGTTAATGTACATGACTTTAGCATTGTTAATATAGGGAAATAATTATTCTAACTTTTACTAAAAGGTGTGGTTATTCATGACTGAAAGGTCATGGTGTGTGACAATTACTGACTCCATTGATTATAAAAGTTATTGATTATCATTGATTATTGATGTTATTTATTGATTAGTGATTATTGATCTGCATGTACTGGAGCTATGGTTGGATCATCTTAATTGCGAGTCCAAAGGTTCATGGACCTATTCCCGTCCCCTTGTACCTTTACTTATTAAGGTCAGATGCGCTAACACTTCCCTTCAACACGAACAGCTATTTACTACTGAAAAAGGTGGCTTCATTCAGTAAGGAGTCTCTTTTATTTTTTCTTTGCACTTATTCTGAAAGCTGTACTTCGTACAGCCACTTGTTAAAATGTGTATGACTTAGTAACTAGTAACAAGTGCAAATGTAAACACATTTTTCCAGTCACTTTCTGTATGTTCATAACCCTATCTGCTGACCAAATGGCCTGATAAGGGCGGATTGGGGTGCACTGCAGTTCTTTGCAGAACAGATGTTAGAGGCACCTTGTTCAGCGTTGAAAGGGGTTTTGCTAGAGTGTGTCTGGGAATGTACCTGGAGGATGCTTTTTAACCTCCAAGGCACAGGAATCAGCCTTTGCTAGCATCCCAGAAATCGGCTCTTGGTGCTGCTGAAGCCAGTCATTCATCAGCAGGGACATTATGCTAGCAAGTGAGGGTGAGATGGAACTTAGCAGCTGCTCCTCATATCCATGCTGGAAGGAACATATGTGTACAGGGACTGAGTAATGTGCCACAGGCTACCGGGAATGTGCTTTAGCAAAATGCTGTAACTCACACATCTTCACAACACTGTTAGGGAGGTTCCAGGCCCTCCAAAACAAAAAAAATAAATAAAGAAAAATCGAGAAGTTTTTTCTTTGTAGCTAAAATAAAGAATTGTGTGTGTAATTCCAGATGCTCCTGGCACGGAAGGGGCCTACTTTTTTGGTTTGCTTTGAATTCGGTTTTGCTGGCAATGCCCCTTATATTGCATAACTGCTCACCAACTTAAAACTTACCCAAAGAAAAATTATAAATCACATAGGCGAATCCTAAGGCATTTACCTATGCTTGTTTTAGACTGATGCTTCTGATTGTTTGACTCTGTGCACGAGAACTTTACTAACCAGACCTGAGTGCTTATGCTCTAACTCCTTGAACATGGCAGAACTGGCTATACTCCTAACTGGCAAATATAATTCAACAAAAAAGTCTCTAGTATATGGTACAAAGCGTACACAGGTCCTGTGAGTTAAATATCACTAGTAAACGTCAGCACCCTTTCTCCCACCCACTACGGTGGCAGCGCATCATGACTGCAGGCCAACCATTGTAGACTGGCTGTGCGGTTTTAAAACTGGAAATCTGACTTGTCAAAATAACCCCTTTTGTCAGGTCTAAACTTTCCATTAAAATATAAATAAGTCACCCCTAAGTATACCTTAATGTCCATGAAGCAGGGTGCATGGTATTTAAAAGTAGGACTTGTAAAAGTTGGCGTTAAACATGTCCTTACAGTGAAAAGGCCCCAAAAGCTATTTTCACTGTAGCAGGGTTGGCTGTTCCATAGGCAAGGACTGGGATACAATATAAGATGTAATAATGTTATCTCCAGCCAGCAAAGACCTACACATTTCTTCCTTGGACTTTTTGAAATATTTATTATAAGCCTAATTCAATGGTAAGTCAGATTTATCAAAAATATTTTAAAAAACGCACTTTTAGAAAGTTACATTTTACCTGCCTAAATCCCCTTGAGACCCATTTGTATGTGCTCCAACTGTCACATGGCAGTTGAATAGCCCCCTCGATGGGGTGTGAAAACTGCTCACAGAAAATGACAAACGTTTGGGTGTGGGGAGATGTTTCTGTTCCTCTGGTAGGATGACCATCTGGGCTGCACTCAAGAACTTGATTAACTTAAAAAAAAGCCTAGCCTGTGATAGGCAAATATTAGCTGACACCTGGGCAGGGCCCTTCTTTGTTCCCCTCGTGAGGCACGCACCAATCCAAATGGGAGAGGAGCTACTTCAGAACTGTCTTGAAGTGACCACAGAGGAGGGGTTACTCATTTCCCTGTCTACATTTCTGGGGTGGACACATAGGCTCTGAACAAGGGGAGGAGGGATTCACCATCTTGGGTTGGGGCAGAGAGGGGTATTGTGGGAGTTTTCATTGGGGCACATAGGAACTGCTGCCAAAGTGGCTAGGGTTACCCCCCTGGGAAAATCTTTCCTTTTGGTTAGGGAGGGACTAGGAGTGACCCACAGGATAGTGCTAGACATAAATGTGGCATGCTCTTCAGAACACTAATGGCCGTATGGAGGACAGAAAAAGTAATGTACCTGCTGTTGAAACCTGTGAGAAGACCTGAAAGGCTGGAGCTGCTCCAACTTGTACCCGGGACAAAGAAGTGAACTCTCAATGTCCTTTGGCTGACTGCCTATACCAGCTACAGGAATGTAACTAGGTGCAAGAAGCCCTTTTCCGGTAGAGCCCTGCTGACCACTTCCAATTGGACCTGCCCTGATCCCTGCTGATGGCTTCTGCTGGAGTGAGTCTTGTTGATCAAGTGCTGTTCCTGAGATCTTGGGACCCTTGGCTGTGTCAAAGGGTACTTCTCCTAACACCCTGAAAAACCTGGGAGTAAGAAACTTTTTGGCTCCAAATACCTCAGGAGGACTGGGACAAACCTACTAAGTCAATCGTATGAAGGTGCATTGCCGTTGGGCCAAAGAATCAGGTTGTGCATGCTTAGAGTTTTTCAGCAGCAGCAAATCTGTTTCAGTTGGTCATTACAGAAAGTATACACTGCCTCATGGAGCTCTGTTCGGCTATAACTGTCAGCCTTTCCCCGCTGGAGGAATCCGAGCTTCAAAAATGTAACGGAGTCTGTACACATAAACCTTCACCAAGCAAAGGGTCCAGCCAGCAGAAGACCTCCCTTGGGCACAAATTTTTAATTACTCCCGCTCTCAGCTTTCCCACCAAAAGTCAACAACTTCACCTGGACCTCATCCCATGGTTATCTAGCCTTGTGGACCCCTTCTCAGCCATAGTCTGCTGCCCTGCCCCACTGAGAAATTTTTATTCTAATCAGAAGGTAAAACCTCTGACCAGGTTGACCCTGGTTTCTGTATCCGACCAATGCTCCATCATGGTAGGCCTGAAATCATGTCCAGTTATCTGTAAAGTGCAATCAGATGACCGCAGTTGGGGCTTAGAGCTTTTTGGATCTATTTTCATTTAATAACTTAAAAATTAATACCTCTGGTTAGCCCTTTCAGATTTTTCTCATTTTGTTGTCATTTTGTTGACTAAATTATTCTTTAATGCAGTTGGCGCTTAAGACTTTTTGGATCTATTTTCATTTAAAAGTTAAAAAATTCACAAATTAACACCTCTGGTTACCCTTATTGGATTTTTGTCATTTTGCTGTCATATTGTTCTCAAAGTCATTCTTTATTTTTATGAATTGGAATGGGGTTTTTATTGTGTTGTGTTTTTTACTTTGAACGGTGTTGATAGTTCTAAATGCTTTACACATTTTCTTAAGTTAAGCCTGTCGGCTCTGTGCCATAGCTACCATGGGTTGAATTCAGGTTTAAATTACTGAAAACTTGGCTGGACCTAACAAGAATAGTGACATTATTTCAATTGGTGGGTGATATATTCGGTTCCACCAGGCGAGTTGTCAGAATTTTTGGCCACTCCGCGTTACGCTTATAATGCGGAGTTCCGACCAAATTACTCCAGCTGCTGTGTAGCTCAAGTCTTCCTTGCACCTGGCTCACCAACAGTAAGTTAGCGAGTGTGATTTGGCATCCCCTAGTGTGATTTTTGGTCACTAGGAGGGCAACAGGTGAGATATCAGCAACACAAGCACTCGCAACAGTCAGAAAGCTACCATTTGAGTAGAAAATCTGCTCCAGCGGTAGCAAGATCAACTCAAGAAACAGCACCCTCTGGCATGTCACGTGGTGCTGCTTGTGCTGATTTTTCAGTGTGGAACGAGCTCCCAGCACAAAAAATCAGGACAAGCAGCGCAACATGCCTACTTCTGCCCGTTTGCGGAACTCCGTGGAATATCACAGAGTTTTCATGTAATTTCCTGAATTCTGTAGAGTGCAACTCTGTGATTTCAGCCCACAACTAATTATTTCTTGTGTGGTAGACTGCCATCCACCCCTACTAATAATCCCCTTTTTCCATATTCACATATTGGAGCAATTTCGTTTCACAGCAGTTCTTTCAAGAAAAGTTGACAACACTATTTGCTCATTGGCGATATCAACACCTTAAGATCATGAGCCCACACACTAAAGATCATGTGGGTCAGCACACTTTTAGTGAGGCTTCTCTGTTCCAAAGAGACCTCCACAAAAATATATGAAGTTAGAACTTTATTCTGGTATGCCACACCATTATGGAGTTAGGCATGCTGCCTCTAATAACCCCTATCACCTAGCTTTTAGCAGGCAGTGGTCTAGAAATGGCGCTACAGGCCCTAATGCAAACAAGGAAAGTGGGATCATTGTATCTATGTTAGGTAGTTAAATGGAGCCAAACATGGGCTACAGTACTCAGCTCACACCCCTGGTCCCAGTACCATTGCTCCTGTTGCACGAATGATAAACCTGTGTTAACAACAGTGGTTTGAAAACTTATCTTGCATGCAGATTTGAACCCATGCATGCTCAAAGCAATGCCCCACTGCTCTGAGAATGAAGCATGATATCCATGTGTATATTATCTACTATGAGATAAAAGGAAGGCAGAACAAACGTATCCCTCAAACACAGCAGCTAACTTAGGGACCAATTCACCAAGTTTTTTCCTGTATGTAGTAGTGCCTTACTAGAGAAGAAAATGTGACTGACTCCTGAATTCCCAGGAATATGACTAGGTTACTTAAGTACTTTATTTCCAGAGTTTATTTTCCATGAATAGGTGTGAGACGTTGGGTTGTTGGTTGACTACGTTGTGAGCCCTGGTCAGGCAGCAATCACAATTCTTGTTAGTGTAAGGCGCAAGCAAATCCAATTAGCCTGTGCTCAGCCTCTCGTAGTTTGGCACAAAGCAGTCAGGCTTAACGTGAAGGCAATATGTAAAGTATTTGTACAACACCTTAATCGGTAATACAGTGAAAACATCACACAAAGAGGATCTCACACCATGTTAGAAAACTAGAACTTGATTTAATAAATAAAACAAGACAACAATTACAAAAATACAATCAACAGAGCTTGAGTTATGAACTTTTAAAGAATAAAAGGAAAAAGTCAAAAGTTAAGACTGGCCATTAAGAAGTGTGGGCCTACTGCAGGGCCCAGTTAGGCCTGCTGAACAAAGTACATTAAGTCCTGGTCGTGGAGCTTTGCATAGATCCGAGTCGAAGATATGTCGCACAGCTGATGCAATGTGTTATTTCCAAGATGCAGTGAGGCTGCGGTGCGAGGTCCTGTTACAATGAAGTTAAGGATCATGTTGACTGGGCTTGTGATATGAAGGCCGATGTCAGATTTGCGTTGTGCAGCCAAGGTAATGCGTCGGTTGTAATGAGCGGTAAAGCTACAATGCAGAACTTTGGCATAGTTGTTGAGACTGCCGTTTCCAAGGGATGCGAGGACCTGTTCTGGAGAAGCATCGATTAGCTGCAGTTCTGATGGTGATACGTCGAACCCAAAATGCAGGATATGGCGGCGATGCAAGTCTTCTACATGAGTCCAATCTACGCAGCACCTGCGATGTGTTGGTTCTGCTCAAGGTGTGCCATGCCACTCAGCAGAGGAGACGTGTCAGTACTGTATGGAGATGCGCTCCTCAGCAGAAGAGATGTATGGTTCCTCTGGGGAGAACCATAGGCCCACTTCCAAGGCTCCAGGACTAGTATGATACCACTTGTCAAACTCACAGATGACACAGTTCAGGTGCAGAAACAGGGTGGTTGGAAGTCTTTTGTGTCCTTAAAACTTCAGATCAGAAGGCCAGTGAACTAGTCCTTGGAGTCACTCTGGGTTCTGGGCTGGAGAGATGCAGGTTAAGGCCTTTTCACTCCCAGGCAAGAGTGCAGCAGGCAACGGATCAGCACAGCAAAGCAGGAGTCCAGCAGAGCGTAGTCCAACAGAGTGGCAGTCCTTCAGCAGCACAGCAGCCCTTCCTGGCAGAGTATCAACAGGTCCAGAAGGGTACTGAAGTGGCGGTGTCTGAAGTCCAGTTCTTATACCCAGTCTTTGATGTGTGGGAGTCTTCAAAGAAATGCCTTTAAAGTGCACAGATGTCCTGCCGTCCCTCTCCCAGCTCTAGACTAACTACAAGGAGTATGCAGCCATTTGTGTGGGGACAGGGCACATCCTATTCAGATGTAAGCGAGGCTGCGTCCAGCTCCTTCCTCCCATCCTGCCCAGCATGGCACATCATGTCACACCTAAACTCCTATTGTGTGCGGCTGTCTAGGAGGAATACACAAAACCCAACAGCCAACTACACCCAGTCATGTGATCAGAGACAGGCTGCAGACACCAAATGGCTAAAGCCAAAAAATGCCAACTTTCTAAAAGTGTCATTTTTCAGAATTGCTATTTAAAATTCAACTTCAGGTTAAGTTAGGATTTTAAATTATGATTTCAGAGACACCAAACTTGAAGGAGTTATCCTTCCAATTTTGAAATTAGGTGTATAAAGTGAAAAAAGGTGCTTCCAATTTTGACCTACGGGAGAGATAGGCCTTGCTGTGAGTAAAAACTAATGTAATGTGAAACTAAAAAGTACATGTCCTACTTTTTAACTACATTGCACCTGGCCCTGTGAACTGTCCATGGTCTACCCTATGGGTGACATATATATTAACAAGCATTTTCAATGCAACAGGGCTCGCATTTGCTCGAGTTGGAGCTATTTGCGTTATAAACTCTTAACCTAACTTTTGTTGCCGCACAAATTAAAAGAAAAGAAACACAGCACGATCGCTCTATGTAAAATGCAGCGCGATTGCGCTGAAATTAAAAACGAAAAAACGGAGCGCCATCACGCTATGTAAACCCCAGCACGATCGCTCTGCGGGGAAAATCAACAGATAAAGTAGTCCAGAAACCGGGCTCAAAACATTGATCCTTGTATGTTTCTAGTAGTTTACCGGTGCTGTGTAGGTGGGCTAAACACCGGAAAACGCATGACGTATGCATGCCTTTCACAAATGAAAGCAAGCAGATTTTAAAGAGCAAGGCCAGGAACCAATGAAAGAGACAGACGTGACCTGTGCGTGGTTTGAAGCCCAAAGAGAGATTACTTTATGGAGGGAACGCTTTCCGCTTGCCCATAAAAAGGAAGGCTTGGCCCTGGCAAAAGGTTTTTTTTGCTAACTCGAAATGGCAACTCAAAACTGCACACACACGCTCTGCAATGGTATCCCTGAGAAGTTTAAGTAGTTACTTAAATGAGTAGCACAATCAGTACTTCAGACCCATTCGTATCATTTAATTTACAGGCCCTGGGCACATGTGATGCGCTTTACTAGGGATTTATAAGTAGTATAAACATGACAGTTGGATATATGCCAGTTACCAAGTTTTAGGGAAAAAGCACAAGCATTTTAGTATTGATTAATAATGGAACAGTGCACAGAATCCTAAAGCCAGCAAAAACACGAGGTCTGAAGGCAAACCCTCAATGGGAAACCAACACCAAAGATGCCAGGTCTAACAATGCTCATGTCTGATTCATAGTTGAAGATGAATGCCTCCTGTGCTACCTGTATCTCGCACATTTCTATTATTGTTTTTTCATCTGTGTTGACTTATGACCTCTTGCAGGCACACTCTCAATGTCCTGCTCCTGGAAATTCATGAGGAAAGACAATCTAAGAATTGTTTAGCATTCAACTACCCACAAAACAGCATTACGAATAGACACTGTGATATAGTGGGGGGCGAGTCACTGAAAGCTCGAGCCAGGCTTGAGCCTGAATACTGGTTCTGCCTGAGCTTGATAGCGCGTCCAGTCTTTATAAATTACTTGTACTCGGACACGCTGGAGGTCGGTGGACCTTTTAACCTAGTTGGGCTCTCTTCATCCAAGAATAGTCGGGTCACTCAAATCAATCATCGATAACTAATTATAATCAACAACCGATAATCGATTAATAATCAATCAATACATTAATAATCAATAACAATCAGTATTTTGATGCAACATGACCTTTCAGTCATGAATAACCACACCAGTTTATTAGAAGTTAATGAGTTTATTTCCCTATATTAACAAAGCTAACACAATGTATATAAGTCCCAAAATCAAATGATATATGTATGCGAACATTAGTAGCTGTCCATAACGACGGAAGAAACGCAGTCTGCGCAAAATCTGGATTATAATGCACTCAGTTATAGCAATGCAAATCACTAATATAAGCAATTGAACTTGGCTAAAAGATTTCAGTTCATCATGGTGCATCAGATGAATACCTCAACTAACCTCTAATTAGCATTGGCATGTGGGGCTTCATGCAAAATGAATTTAGTCAACACAAATTTAGAAAACTTCTAGCTTGGGCCCTATCAAAAATAGCAGTTGGTACCTAGGAAGGAAAACACAATGCATAATACAATAATCCTTTCATATTTACCAAATACAATAAGCATTCAAGAAAGTCTTCGTCCTTCAGGTACCGGTTCGATCAGCATGTGGCAGATTTCAAAGGGGCAAAGTTAAGGGCAAGTTTCCTTGCGGCAGCAAGAAGAATGGGGCAAAGTTACTGCATAGGCAAGACGGGGCAGGTTTAAAGTTAAAGTCTCTAGAGTGAGAATTCTTTAAAGTCTCTTTCTCTGCGACAGAGAAAGGCATCAAGATGTCGTCTAAGATGGCGTCTGGCATTTGGCTTCAAAATGGCATCAAGGAAAATGGCTGACTTCTCTTTGTCCGGTGGGTTTAAATAAGAAACATTCCAAATTCTTCAGGGTCTTCCATTGGACGGTTCATAGGGTGGCTTCAATTTGACCAATGAAAAGTGTCTTTCTTCTAGTACTCATTTATGCATACATTGTCCTTGGAGCCTTGGAACACAAGTTGCAACAAAGTTTGCCAATTATTTCGGTATCAGTACTTTTATTGTCCACACCTGCAGAAACTGACCTTGCTAAAAAGGGATGAAACCAGCCTAGCACGAAACCTTGAGATAAAAGTATTAGTGATCTCTACTGGAAAAATACAACCTTTAAAGTAAAATACTATCCTTGTTAATGCAAGTGAAAACCACGCAGTTAAATTTGAGACCAGGCGACTAGGTCAAAGCCTCTACTAAATTTAAGCTAAGCATATAACAATTTTGACAAGAAAATCATAGAATACATTTGCAATTATGAAGGATTACTACATTTTCTATTCTTCATGATTAATTAAGCTTGTTTATAATATTGACGAACAACTCCGTGGGCACAATTTCCCACGTACATTTTTTTTCTTTGCTAAAATCACACTACCTTGTACAATTTTGATTATATGATATATGAATATTTGTTAGACCTTCTTTTCTGTGTCATCAAGCTCGACCTCCTCTTGGAAACTCAAATCCAGAAGCCAAGCTTTCATGTGGCTTCTGTCTGCATCCCCGTACTCTGGATGTGAACTTAAAGCCAGAGCTGTAGACTTTCGACCTGGGGAACCCAGTATGTTTTTCAGCATTGGTTCAACGTTCTGAAATTCTGGGCAAATCATTTCATTTACTCATTGCTATAAACAATCAATGCTGACATTTTGTAATGTAATGGGTGCTGATGCAAAGCACTCCAGTACCTTCGGGTGGCATTTGTGCTGTATGAAAGCAACCAAAAGGTGCACAAAGAGATAAACACAAGGCCATAACACAATGAATGTTATTCTACAATAATCTGGCCAGTACAGGGCTTACATGACAATTGTCTTGCCTCTTAGTTCACTGAAGATTCATGATTAAAAATTATCACTTTTATCAAAGTATTTCTCAGTGCAGTGCTATACGGTGACCTACTAATGTCAAAGCTTCCACGTGCTAAAGAAATACACTTTCTTAGAACTTTGAAAGGGCTTTTTCATAATTTAGGTAATGTTTGGTCAATGATTTACAGAGCAAACATTTTCAGGGCTGGGCTCATGCACGGGCTATAGGATCACAACCAGGCGCTTGACTTGGCTCTGGCTTGGCTCTCTTGTGGGCTTGCCAACCTGTACTGTCATATTTATCTGAAAGCCTCAGCGGGGTTCATCTGTTGCACATCACAAATGTGCGTATTTTCAAGTGTTTCAAATGAGCTCTTGCTCCGAATTATTACCAAACATTTTACAAAAGTACTTTGACATATTTGAAATGAAAGTCTATTTTACCCGGAGATGTACAACAAATACAATACATTTTTGTTGGGCCATTTCCTTTTATCATATTTTCTGAAACTATCTTGTGGTGTGCTTTCATTTTCCTCTTTGTAGCTTGCTGCTTTCTGTGATCATCAAAAGAACAGCAGGCTGTCAACTGGTCTGTGGGAGAGTAATTGTGTGTTAGGCCCAGAGGTAGTCAACGGGTGGGGACTGACTGGAGGGCAGGAGGCGCTTGGAGGTGTTGTTGCTGGTCTAAGTCAATAATATACTGTTCTCTCTTGGCTTTGACAGGGAGTGTAGTCTAGTCTTTAAACCAAATAGAGTATTTTATCTCACAACTATGTTAGTTCAAATTTGCTTTTAACATATTCATTCATATCTGAGGATCGGATATTATAATTGTAATATATTCAGTAGGAAATCAGATTGCACCTGCATTTTTAACTATTTAGAGAACCCATATTCTAAAATCTGGTCTTTTTAAACTGTTCCCTATGGGTTTGTTCAGGCTCTTTATTTTGTCTTTCATTTTTTCAAACACCTAAAACCATATATATAGATATATATATATATAGAGAGAGAGAGAGAGAGCGATAGAGCGACAGAGAGAAAGAGAGAGAGAGAGCGGCAAAATTCATAAATACACTGTTTATCCGGTGACAAACTAACAAATATAGACAAATGGATGCTTGAGTGATGTAAGGATATATTTAAAAAGATTAAAATTTCTTGCCACTGTATCATTTTACTATTCTGTAGTAGTGCTGACTTCTATAAAAGCTGGGAACAGAGAAATAAAAAAAAAGTGATTAAAGAACATTGAAATACTGGCAAGGAACTTTGTAAATAGTGGCCTGATCTTCATACAATGACTTCTTTTATCATTATAATCATTTCATAAGATGTGCAGGGCTGTATTTCAGTAGCATTTCATTCAGTAAAACTTGCATTCAGGCTTTGACTCACCCTCCTCATATACCGTGTCACAATCAAGAGAGAATTAATCTTGAGTCATCTAGGGTGGGCCCACTGGATACAGGAGAAATACCTTTTTCTTAAGCGAACAGTCACTCACTGAATGTTATCAGTGGCATGCTTCACCATCAATTTTTTCCTGATGCTCTGAGGGTCGGGGCATGCCTCGACCTCTTTCTTTATATGGGAGCACTTTTTAAGGAAAAGGGTGTGAGATCTATATGTGAGAATCTTTAAAATTGCCTAGCGGTGCCCAAATCAGTATTTATTCATTGGTCTGTCTGACAAGGTTGAACACAAGCATTTGCAATCCAATAGGTCTCGCATTTGTAAGTGCTAGAGCTATTGGCGTTGTAAATGGTAATGTCTTTTCCCCATGTGTTTTTGTATGGGGTGTTGTGGATCTGTGTGGTGTAGAGTGGAATTATGTGGGTTGCATTGGAATTGTCGAATTGTGTGGGGTGGTATTGTGTGGTGTGTGTATTGTACTTGTGTAGTGAAAATATGTGGCATTTTGAATAAATGGGGTGGCGGTGGACGGGGGAGGTGTAAAGCTGATGGTGAGCTCCCCGCCCCAGCAGAGGGTGGTCGAAATTGAAAGTGGTGGGGCGTAAAATCAAATAATAAATTTAGCCATGAGAGCTCCATGATTTTTCAGGGTGGATTTGGCAGGAAGGGTTCTCCACTCAAGATGATTTGTAAAAATTGATGAATTTTGGTGCAATTTCTCTCACTATTGCTATGATAAATGGACTAAAAATGCAGGTCCAATTTCTGGTTTGCAAATAAGGTGCAGTGACGTAACAAAGGCCCCCGTGGTATGGGGGGGCAAGCTCCAGGGGGCCTCTCAGCTCAGCACACTGTGCACGGGCGGCAGGTCCCTGACTGGGTCCAGGGAGAAGGGGAACCCCCTACAGGTACTTTGCAGGGGGGCTCCTCCTAAGTTTTGTTACGCCAATGGCAAGGCGAACAGTGCTAATGACTTCATTAGCACAAATGAGAGTGCCTTGAATTACATGAGCTCAAGATGAACATTGCCTAAAAATGGGTTCCTTTTTGGAAAAGTGCACATTTTCAGGTCTCGTATTTCAAGGTACTCTCATATGTGCTAATGAACATTAGCACATATAACAGCATCTTGAAATAATTGAGCTCTGCTTGTGCGCTGTACAAAAAGGAAAGTAAATGTATCACTCAATGTTACCAATCTGTGTTCTTGGCTCACTGAGTTAATGCTGTGTTAGCCGACCCCACCACAAACAACATACTAATCTGACCACATATGACAGTTAAAATATCAAATTAGCTGACATGTTCCTCTAAGATGTTTTTAAGACCAACTCAAGAAATAATCCTGTGCACCACATAAATGAAACAATGTCCATCAGAGAGTTCGGGTTGGAAACCTGCAAAAAAAGTGACTCACTAATTGTGTTGGCTCAAAAAAAAAAACAACAAAGGTATTTTTAAAAACTTGATGAAATGCTTTGTTGAAAGTGATTTTCACCTGGACATTAAGGTGCATATTTATACTTTTGGACGCAAACCAGCGGCGGCGCTGGTTTGCGTCAAAATATTTACAGCCGGCTAACGCCATTCCTACGCACCAGGCAGGCGCCTTATATAAGGATTGACTTAAGCCGGCGCTGCGGGCTGGTCAGAGTAAAGAAAATGACTCTAACCAGGCAGTGCCGGTGTAGGGAAAAATGGGGGTTGTGCATCAAAAAATGGTGCAAGTCAGGTTAGAGTAAAAAAATCATGGCTCTAACCGGACTTGTGGCATTTATTGACCCACAACCCCCATTGAAATGACTCCTGTCTAAGCAAAGACAGGAGTCATGCCCCCTTGCCCAATGGCCATGCCCAGGGGACTTCGGTCCCCTGGGCATGACCATTGGGCACAGTGGCATGTAGAGGGGCCCAAGTTAGCCCCCCCATGCCACTTAAAAAAATTAAAAAATTATACTTACCTCTACTTACCTGCGATGGGTCCCCCCATCCATGGGTGTCCTCCAGGGGTTGGTGAGGGTGGCAGGGGGTGTCCCTGGGGGCAGGGAAGGGCACCTCTGGACTGCTTCCATGGTCAGAGACCATGGAAGTGAGCCCACAGGCCCCTTAATGCCTGCCCTCACCCAGGCATTAAAAAACATTGTTTGTTAAGGCCCGCCCCCTCCTGTGTGTCAAAATGACGCAGGAGTATAAATAAGGCGCACAGGCCTTAAAGTAATTTTTTGGACGCGAACGCCTACCTTGCATGTCATTAACGCAAGGCGGTTTTCCGCATCCATAAAATGATGCACACTGAGGAATTTTGACGTTCGTGGGGTCGGGCGTCATAGTAGAAATATGGTGTTAGGTTTGCGCCGAATTTGTGTCAAAATTTTTGACACAAATTCGGCGCAAACAGAGTGTAAATATGCCCCCAAGTGTAGCGAGATACAAAGTTTACCAAAGAACACACAGAACATTTCAGTTTATTAGAAAAATGTGTGCCCCTGTGCTCTGAGAAGTTTTTTTGCTGCAGTTTTACATAGCCCAAATGTTTGGAGCACTTTACATGGGCACCAGCTATACTACACAAGGAGGACTTCAGTTTTTCTTGTAGGCACGAGGAGCTAAAGTGATTTGCCCAGAAACACAGGATGTTGAGCAACGCCGAGATTCAAACCCAGTTGGCAGGTCTAAAGTTGGCAGCGCTGGCCATTAGACCTCTGTTAAGGTTACAGTTGAAACTGCATTTCTGAAATGAAAGCAGCGCAAATTGTATATAAAAGTTGGGAAGTTTAATTTAAAAAACAATGAGCGCGTTCAAATTTCCATTACTGCCTTGAAAAGGGAATTTATATCCCTGCTTAGAAGACCTTAAAGAGGTCACTGGCTAAAGTGTTCAACAAAGCACAAATAAAGCGGCATGCAAGGTTAAATGGAGCTCGCATAAACAATTTTATCTTTGAAAGAGTAGGAAATATGATGCAGTTTGTAAGTTGAGTGCGAAATAATAAGTGGAACTAAGCGCATCAAGGGTCTTTTGAAATTAAACTTGACATATTAGGAAAAACGCTGAATAATCTGTGCTATCACTACAACTTTCATTTAGAGCGCCCCTTTAAAAATACAAATGAAACAGCAGTAGATTGAAAGCTCAATGCTTTAAATCGGCATAAAGATCATTAGAACGGCATGTATAGCAAGACTATAAATGGTAAAAAAATACTCTTTTACATTTTTAAATACCTGGTATAAAGCGTGTAGTCCGAGCTAAATACTGCATGCGTACTTTTACAAACCCCGGTAACTCCACCCTTTCCCAGCTTGTCACAGGTGAGGGTCAGTGATGCTTGCAGACCCCACCTTGTGAGGACTTGTTAAAGAGTGGGTGTTTGCTTTCAGCCTGTGATTGACAACCAGCTCAGGGAAATACAGAGCGGATGTCCTAGAAGCCGGGGCTGATTTAAAACCTGACACTTTTGCGCATCATTAGAGGGTGGCCTCTTAAGGCCCCTTAGAATGGCAGGCAAGGGCTGGCACTAGATCAGCCTGGCCTGCTGATGTTAAAAACATAAATAAACACTTAGCACTTGGGACATACTTCAGTGACACTAGTCATTAGTGTAAAAGGTCATTTATTAGGACAGGATTGTAACAATAATACATATTTAAACTTTAAACGCTTACACCCCAACTTTAACAGATCCCACCCTTTAACCTTTCCCCGCTCATCTTTTGCCTCAAACCCCCCACCTTTTCCGCTAAACACTCCCCTTTTCCTTTCATGCCCTTTTCCTTTCATGCCCTAGTTGCTTCGTGCATCCCCCACGCTGTGATCCTTTGCCTGCTTATTTTTCTCCTGGAAAGGTGGCCAAGCCCGCATCTGACTCTCCACCCTCCATTCTCTACCGCCCTACTCCTGTCTTACAAACCTGCCCTAACTGACGTTCTTCAAAACTCCCTACTAGCCTACAATCATCACCCCAAACAAACTATGCCCTAACTACACTTTCTGATTATTGCCGGGTGGGTGGGTGGCAAAACTCCGCACCTCAGCTTGTTTGGCGCGGAAGAGGCCGATCCCTCCCCCGCGCCCCCTTTTATACCCTGAACTAGACCCACCCCCGCTTACCTAACATCCTGCCCTACGCCCTTAAGTCACTTCCTCCGTCCTGAAACTGCCCGCGGAGACTAGAGCGTGTCTCATCTCCGCGGGCCCCTCCATCGGAACATACTTCAGTGACACCAGTCATTAGTGTAAAAGGCCATTTATTAGGACAGGATTGTAACAATAATACATATTTAAACTTTAAATGCTTACACCCCAACTTTAACAGATCCCACCCTTTAACCTTTGCCCGCTCATCTTTTGCCTCAAAGCCCCCACCTTTTCCGCTAAACACTCCCCTTTTCCTTTCATGCCCTAGTTGCTTCGTGCATCCCCCACGCTGTGATCCTTTGCCTGCTTATTTTTCTCCTGGAAAGGTGGCCAAGCCTGCATCTGACTCTCCACCCTCCCTTATCTACCGCCAACCAGCATAAACCCTCTTGGCGTTTTGCTGCCCCACCAAGCCAAACTCCCCTTTCATTTCTGTGTTTTTTTTTGTTTTTTTTAACATGCTGTTTGCACCTTAATTCTTCCTTTGCCTTCTAAGCCACATCTCCCCTCCCCACAAATCTCCTACCAACAGCCTCAACTCTGTCAAATAGTATGCATTCCCCAACTGCGACAGATGCACTCCGTAATCCCGGAAAAGTGCCTCGTCCTGTTCTTTAATATCTTCATGTTTCAAGACCTTTATCCCTTGCGACCAGCAAAAAACCCTCATAGCCCGATTGAGTTTCTTGCGAGCCCGCTCTATTGCTCTGTGGCTAACTGCCCCTCTCCATGCCCGTCGAGGCACAAATTCAGTCCAAACCAGACAAGTACCATGTAACTTCTGTTTAAGGAGCTCCAGATCTCTCTGCATGTGTTGCAGCAAAGTGAGGCCTGACAGTTTCACAAGGTCATTCTCCCCAAGGTGAATCAGCAATAAGTCTGGACAGCCCCAGTTCGGCAAATTTGCAGTAATAAATGGAAGCAGGTTTCCCCAGCTCATGCCGCTTTTACCCCACCAGAGGACTTCGTGTTGGTCGCTAGAGAGCCCCAAGGCCCGTCCGTAAACCTGCTTTTCTGCAAACTTTGCCGCCCTATGGATAAAAGAATGGCCGACCAGCCATGTGATCGTCTTGTCCTTCTGTGGGCCATACACGCATCCTGCAAAGAAAAAGAGCTGTAACAACGGTTGCTAACTTTGAACCTAACCTCCAACCGACTACCGAAGCTTGGCCTCCTTCATGCAACCCTTCCTTAACCACCTGCTATGGCCTCACATAACGCTCGCAGCATCTAGACTTCCATCTCCCTAACGCCTTAATCCTTGCCCAGTCCCAACCCAAATGCGCCACCGCAGTAGCCGCCCCAATCCTAAAAGAGTGTGTGCCAAAATCCATGGCGTGCCGCCCCGTTCGCCTCAATGCCATACGTAAAACCTGTAGCAGATGAAAACTAGTAAGCTTTGCCCCTGACTTGTGCACAAAAACTCAGTTCTCCCCCTTCAAGCCCCTCCTCCTTTGAAAACTTGTCCATTCAACTACCGGACACGCTGCCTCATCTCCACCTCTGTCCAGCCACACCCATTTCCCCTTTCCCAACTGATCTGTCTTTGAGCGCCTGAGCCAAATCCGTAAGCGATACCCGTGCAAGCAAACTTCATTAACCTTTAGCCCAACCCCTTTGCCAACCCCTAACAATTCTGAAACCCGAAAGGCCCCAAAGAACATCCATACCATGCATAGTCTAAATAAAGCCAGCTCCCATTCGTCAACACAGCATACTGGCAAAACATGTAAAAGCTCCAACAACAATTCAAAAGTAATTGGCTCTCTAACTGATCTTGCTGAACTCGCCCTAACCCTGCCCCAGCCTTTTAGCATCTTCCCTAGCAGATTATTGCGTGCTGGATCACACCCAAAAAAGAGGTTCCCATAAAAGGATACTCCTGACAGCTTGCCACCAATGGTTGCGGGCGACAAACCCTTCTCAATCAGGGATAGTACAAATCGCAAAGTGCAAAACTCTAACTCTTCAGCTCCTTGTGACCAAAATTCTCCCTGACAGGACTCAAAGGATTGAAAATCCAACCATGCCAGCCTGTAACTCCCACTCCCAAATGTTTGCCGGGACCATGGTCTTGTTCCGCTCTGCTCCTGACGCCAAGGTGCGAAAACGTTGCCACTGTGAACGAGACAGGGAATCTGCAATCTCATTGTAAACCCCAGGTATGTGTGCAGCTTTGAAAATCACATTTAATGATAGACAACGAAGCATAAATTGTCGCAACAAGCGCAAAACCCTGAGATCTCTCGCTCTCTGTCTGTTAACTAGGTCAACTACTGTCATGTTGTCCACATGAAAAACCAATGTTCTGTTTGCTAACTCGTGCCCCCACACTGCCAATGCTACTCAGCTTGTTTGGCGCGGAAGAGGCCGATCCCTCCCCCTGCCCCCCTTTTATACCCTGAACTAGACCCACCCACGCTTACCTAACATCCTGCCCTACGCCCTTAATTCATTTCCTCCGTCCCGAAACTGCCCGCGGAGACTAGAGCGTGTCTCATCTTCGCGGGCCCCTCCAATGCGAACCACCACACGTATCTCAAAAGAAAGTACCTGTCTGCCTGTCCTGTCTCTCGTGTCAGTGAAGATGAGAGAAAGGAAATGCAGCCAGGCACTGAGAGCTTACCGAACACAGGTTTTGTTTTATTTGCAAAATTGCAAGTAATGTAGATGGTAATTGCTCTGAGCAATTAATATTTTGCTCTAAGCAATTACAATCTGCATAACTTACAAAGCTGTCAGCTGGGTGGGCTCTTACCTAGGAGCCGCTGTTGCCCCCCCCTCTAGATCTGCCACTGATCACTTGTGCTACTTGTAACAGCCGCTCACGCACAGCATTTCTCATGGGGACCGAGGCAACCTATTCTACTGGCTGGACTGGAAACCAAAAGGAGGCCTAACTAATTTTGTCAGGCCAGTTCTCTCATACTGCACGCTTTGAGTGAGCCTGACCATTGCAAGGGGGTTGTAGGGCAGAGAACAAGGGTGAATGGGGAGATGTAAATTTAATGGACCTGAGGAGGCCGTTGAAGATTAGGGAATAGGGTCCAAATCTGACAGGAGGTTCAACATCCTGTGATTGGTGCAGGGAAGGACGGATGCAGCAGGCAGAACAGTGCAATGAAGAGGATGTGGCATAATGGCTAGAGTGGCTGACTATTAAGCTCGGGAACCACGTTCAAGCCCGTACTCCGATACCTAAGGAAAAAAAAAGTAGCCCTTCTAAGGAACAGATACATCTCTAAAGTGTATGAATATAGTACTTGGCTGGTGCTCCTCAGCTAATAACAGAAGTGACATATTGGCTGCACGAACCAGTTTAGGGGAAGCAAAGAAGAGTAACACTGGAGTCAGCCTATTGTAAGCAGGAAGTGGTATCAAAGGCCTTTAACTAAATACAGCAGCTCTTGCAGACAGGGCATGTGAGCTACCTAGGCTCAACCTAAAGTAGGGAAAATAGGCTGGTAGGAGATACTATCGCTCCTTGTCCCTTAAGTGTGATCAACTGGTTTCTTCCATATTCCCCAATCCAGTGGCTCTCATCAGGATCAATGTGTCACTATTAATACATTTTTGCGAAAGAGTGGCTGGTTATTTATATAATCATTCATACCATGCCACACACGTACACAATACACTACTGTAATAATAACCTTTCTTAGAAGTGTGTCCTCTTGAGGATAAGAAACACACTTGGTCACAGCAGGGGCCATAAGTATGGTCCAAAACATGGTTCCGATACCACCTGTATAAAGGGGAAAAAAACGAAAGGTACTTTGTGTACCCTGAAGCCATAACATTAAAAAAGAAGCTGGTGTACATGTCAGTGTCTTCTATGTGGATACACACAAGGTGAAAAAACTGCAAACACAAGCAATATGTGAAAAGATCAATGCATGCTACAGACGCACCCTTGTGAATACTTAAATTAAATGCCTACTTAGTGGACGCCTGGTGCCCCATAGGGATCCCCGAAGGGTAGGTGTGTCCAGAAGTCACACACTGTAGGCAGAATTGGCATTGTAAATAGTTTGGCATAGGTTGTATTGCTGGTACTACACTGCTGCTGCTTCAGATAAATGGCCATGTACTCACATCATCATGGGTCCCCCCTCGGCCCAAGACCTATTCACCTCCTCTGGACATTGCATGTTAATGGTTGCAGGACTGAGCAGGAATTAAAAACAGCCTTGTGTTTCCCAAACCAGTCCAAACAGCCTTCCTGGAGCGAGACGGTCGAAATACTAGACTGCCCACCTTACAAGATGGCTGCCAGGGGAAACAGCCTTTACAAAGGGGCTCGAACCATGCAGTGCCATAACAATGCGGGCTGAAACCTGAATGAGTCTTTATAACGCATTCCCTTACCACCCACATCGTTACAATGACTCACCTTAAGGAAAGCATTGTTGGACTGACGTTGGACTTCAAGTCCAACACTTTACCTGCTATTGCCAGACTGGAGATGGAATAGTAAATTATACTATTCCAAAGTCCAGCACTTTCCCTAAGGCAAGTCGTTGTAATGACTTGTGTGGTAAAGGAATGCATTGTAAAGACGCATTCGTAGTTCGGACTGCGTTGTTAAGACAGGGTTGGAAAATTCTTGCATGGTTCCAACATAGAACTGACTGCCAGGATTGGAACCACTTCCTGGTTCCCAGGCAGGCCTACCATAATGTAATAGAAAGCTAGAGGCATTGGTTAAAAACTGAAAAATCGAGGTTATTAAAGAGTCTAAAAAGTACATAAAATGCCTAAGACACTTGAAACAACCAAAATGTAAAAACATTAAAAAAATTTAGAAGTGCACAAAAAATCTAAATACACAAAACAGACCCACACTTCTAGGAATTTCTGGCAGAGGAGATGACACCTTGAGGTTTTGGATAAGTGGCAGATTTAAACTCCCTTAACATAATTGGCTAATAAAAATGGATGAGATTTGTTAAAAATGAGTGGGTAAAATAATCGCTAAAAATGAATACAAATGTGTTTAATGAATAGAAAAATTGATGAGCAGAATGTTTATTATCTGGAGAGGCAATGTTGAGTATTTGAGGTGGTAAAAAAAAAAAACTTTGGTCCTACAAGCTAAAGGAACTCCATGATATCTCACCTTTTAGACACACCTAATGTGTCTGTAGTCTATACACCCAGCGATGTTCTCTTTCAAAGAGCATACACTCTGAGTTCCTACTTTTTTCCAATTAATCCAGGATAACCCAGTTCAAATCATCAGTTGTGTTAGGGTGTCGAGTGAAATGTGTAGGCTTTGTGGTTTCTCTTTTACACCTTATTTTACTGGTGTGTTCGCAGTTTCTGGTTTTCACCTTCCTACAGGTCATGCTATGGGCAAGTAACCTTGTAGACTAATCTCTCTCTGAGACACTGCACTGTTGTGTCCAGTGGGCTAAGGTAGACCCCATAAGGCACACTGACAGACTTGCAGCTGTGTCTTAGGGATTTGTTAACTCAACAGTCTCTGAGGCTTGGTGCCCTTTTATTTGAAAAAAGTGATTTTTCAAACTTCAATACGCCTGCACTTAGTACACCCCAGTGTTTTCTATATTCTGGGTGGTTACGCTGATCAGGCATTGGTCTTCCTTGTCCGTGACAGGCATTTTTAAAAGGGTGTCCTTGTTGCAGGCTGTTTTGTTAGCTTTAGAAATGATAGGCTGTAGGTCGTGTCTGTTTCTCAGTTTCAGACAGAGAGCCTCTGCCTGGAAATTTATATTCAATGATGTTACTACAGTTCCATCGCAATCTTAGGAACTGGCCATACAGGAGATTCTCCCATCGAGAACTTGGGTGGAAACTATCAAAATGCAGTAGGATGTTTTTGGACGTGGGCTTAAAGTGTGTAGTGTCCGCGATCCTCCCTGATCTGCAACTATTTTGAGGTCAGGGGAGATGGAATGGGTTAATGTTTAGTTGTTCATCCAAATAGGAAAATTATTCGGGTTCTTGCGCCACTTCCCAAATGATTAAGACATCATCTATATAATACTTCCAGGTCTTAATATGGATGACGAAAAGGTTATCAGGTGTCAAGATTTTGCTAGTTTCCAAATTGTGGACATAAAGATCAGCCACACTCAGCACAATGGTACTGCCCATGCCGGTACCATGTGTCTGGTGTGTCTGAAGGCATAGGGTGTCCTCAAGTTTAAAGTATTTTTTTTGTCATGGCTAACTTTGTGCAAGACAGTACAAGACGTCATGGGGTAATGCAATCCCAATTGCTTTGAAACAAGATTTTCTCCAGTACCTCCACTGTCTCATCGTGGAGCAGACTAGTAAAAAGACTTTCAATGTCCAGAATAATAAGTAGGTCTTTTTCTGGGTGGAAAGCGAGGTCTCGCAACAGTACAAGGATATCTTTTGTGACTTTGAAGTAGGTAGGAGGGGTTGGTTGAACTCATGGGCACAGAAATGCATCACAAAACATTGATAATGTGTCTAATGCAGAGCTAATGCCCAACCCAATGGGTGGTCCTGGGGGCAATGTAACATTTCTATGCACCTTTGGGAGGGTATAGAAGTACGGTATTGTGGGGCTGTTGTTGACTAAAAAATCTGTCTCACCTTTGGACACCCAAAGGTTACCATTCACTTCCTCTACCATCATTTTTATCTCACTCATCAAGCTTGCAGTAGGGTCAGAATAGAGTACTTGATAGTTCCATGTTTCTACCAACAGTCGTAAGTGCTCCACCCTGTAATCTGTGGAATTCTGGAGGACGACCCATCCCCCTTTATTAGCAGGTTTAATCGTTTTTGTTTGTTCTGTTTGAGCTCATTGATAGACTGTCTCTCCCGCCTTGACATGTTTTGGAAGGTCTTTCTACCTTTAATGCTGAGATTGTCAATGTCCTTCAGCAATGCATTTTCAAATGTCAGAATCTCTACCCAATTTATACCCAGATGGTTGTGCTATGAGGTATAAACTTGAACTATTCAGTCCAGTGTCTCCTCTGTTTTCATCTGGTATATTGGTGTTTTCATCAAAAAAGATCATAGTTTAATCTTGGCCATAAACTCTGACATTCTGCTCAAAAGTTTGAACTTGTCGAAACAAGATGTCAGGACTGAACCCAGACCCTTCTCTAGAACACTCTGTTGTGTGGATGAACTCTCACAGTTCGTTAAGTTGAAAACAAAGTTTCATTGTTCGTCTCCGGAGTTGAGTTCTCTGTCATGCAGCATGTAGTTACCCACTGATGGTTCTGAATTTTCCTACCATTGGACAACCCTGCCTGTCTTGCATCTCGGTCTCTGGGATCCCCGGGCTCTCCCTAAAAAAGACTGCTCTTGTTGTCGGTGAAAGCATAGGGTTCTGTAAGGCACATGCTTTGAACCCCATTTGCCCAGTTGACATAACATAGGTCAGCCATGGGTGGTTGCTGAATGTGGTATGTATACATTGGGAGTCCCACGGGTGGTCCAAAACTGAACCAGGGGTTCGCCTCTTCTGCAATCCCTGGAGTTTCCCTTTCTTCTCAGATTTCTACTTTCCCAAGATAATACTAATAGGGACATACTGCTCCTAACAAAGGCAACTGGATTGGGGTAAGTGGCAGAAACTAGTTGATCATACTTAATAGCCAAGGAGTGATAGTAACTCCAGCTATCTCATTTTCCCCATGTTATAACCTTGTCAGATGGATCTGTAAATAAATACTGATTTGGGTACGGCCTAGGCATTTTTAAATATTCCCTCTTATATATATCCCACACCCCTTTTCCTTAAAAAGTGCTTCCTTGTAAGAAAAGAGGTCTCAGCATGCCCGACCCTCAGAGGGTCGGAAGAACTTGATGATGAAGCATGTCACTGGATAACATTCCCTGAGTGAGAGTTCCTTTAAGAAAAAAGTATTTCTCCTTTAACCAGTGGGCCCACCCTATATGACTTGAGGTTGGCTCTCTCTTGATCGTGATACAAATAAGTATAGACAATGAACCTTAACTCACTCAAAAAAGTTTCAAAATGGCACACTTAAAATAATCATTATGCAAAAAGTTTAATATATAGTTTCTATTTAAAAAATGGGTTTCCTGTAATAGCTTGTGCACATGTATGTTCAGCAAAAGAGAAAATATTATCCTGAAGACGTGCATAGCCAAATTGCTACTTTGTTCCTGCTAATTATAGTGTCCATGTGTTTTAAAAATAGCACAGGTAATTGATAGATTGGCATTCCTTGGTTTGTTGAGCAAGATAGAAAGAGTGCATCAACATTTTGTTCTCAAATGTAGTTAATAAGTGAGACCATCACCATTTTTGCAGCTACAAATCACCTTGACCTTCATGTCTTAGCTATAGCTGCCCTGCTCGATGCAACCAAAGCATTCAACTCCTTGGAATGGGCATATCTTTTCCCTCTTCTGGCAGAGCCTGGCCTTAGTTCATGTTTCATCAAACAAATACTACTCCTCTACACACTCCCCCCCCACCTGAGTGTGCCTAAGTGGGCTTACCTCTGACCCTTTAGTGATAACCCAGGGCACACGACATAGGTGCCCACTATCACCGTTATTCTTCACCATTGTGATGGAACCTCTAGCGGTGAGGCTATGTCAATGTCATGCAAACAGTGGTATTGGCTTTGTTACCAGGAGTTTGTTAGTTTTGTTGTACATGTATGACATCACCCTGTAGGTATGCGATCCTCAGGAGAACCTGGCTCCTTTGATATGCAGGATGGTGAGGTTTGGTGGCTATTCCTGCAAACAGAGGAACTGGGTCAAATCCGTATTATTTCCCCTCACAGATTACACACATTAATTTCCCACTGAGTACCCCCTTAGGTGGGCAGATGAACCATTTCAGTAGCTGGGTATATGCTAAAGCAGCGATCTAGAGTAATTATAGTGAGCAAATTACAGCTGAGCCATGGCTTGGCTGGAGGACAGAGTACCAACGTAGTTCAGACTACCTGTCTCCCTTGCAAGCCGTATCGCGATTGCAAAAATGACCATCCTTTCTAAGTTCCTCTACTTTTTCCTTAATATCCCCCTCCCATTTATAGCTCAATTCCTCAAGTGGCTGAAATCCAACATGTTGGTGTTGTTGTGGGTGAGTAAGCAACCACGAATTTCCTGGGAACTCTTCACCCTCCCACTTGCACTGGATGGTCTAGGAGCGTCAGACATGACCCTATATGCCCTTTGCACTCAAGCTAAATTTTTACATTACTGGCTTTCCCTGACTCCATTACAGCCACATATGGTAGTCAAGACAGACAGAGCAGCCCCATGCCCTCTATCGACAGCACAGCACGTAGGGTGGAGATTAACACAGTGGAATGTGTGCGTTGGGAATGGGAGGGCTTGAAAAAGAGAGCTGGGTTATCATTGCTATATGCTCTTTCCATTCCACTTGCCTATGATACCACCGCTGTTAGATAAAGGTGCCATCGCATGTGTACACAAGCACAACATCAAACTGTTCTCAGACCTTCACCCTGATGACTATTTCCACCACTTGAGGCTGCGGAGTCTTCACCGCCTACTCTTTTAGACACACGTCTATATTACCAGTTATGTGCCACCTGCTGTGCTTTACATAATACTTTCCCATCCTCTCACCCTGCACTGGAACATATATGCACCTCCTCATCCCCACGTAAATTGATAACTCGCCTTAAGAATATTATGCAAAGCTCCTCACCAACTGCATCCACTTGGGCGACATGGGAGAAGGAGGACATTGCTCTGCCCCTTATGAACGCACAGTGCTTCTTCTGCTATTACCAACTAGAGCTTCTCTTCCCAACTATAGACTTAATCTCATCCACTTTAAATTCTTACACCATCTCTATTGCACACCCACCCAGCTTTTCAAAATGGGGTTGAGCCCTGATCCCAAGTGTATGCGCTGCAATTACACTCCAGCTCCTTTTATTCATCTTACCTGGCAATGCCCGAGGGTGGCATCCTACTGGGCATAAGTCTTCACAGCTATTCCTATGATTACTGGACACCCCCCCAAACTCACCCTTTTGGTAGGCCTGTTGGGATTCATAAAAGACATACCAAGCACTTGCAGCCATGCTTCTCCTCCTGGTCCAACGCAGGGTGGCCATACAGTAGAGTAGAAAGTTTGCTCCTTCCACAAAGGCATGGCTAAGCGTTGTGGCATACTGTCAGGAACAACTAACTAACTTTTGGGAATGAATGCTGTTGCGCTCTTGCCCCAGAGACATATGGGAGCTTTTCACCTCCTTTCTTCACAACAGAGACTCTTACCCTGCCTTCTTAAGATACTGTTATAAATGATGTACACCCGGAAGCGTAAGGGTAACTGCCTCTCACTTTAATGCACTGAATGTCTGTCTTGCCAGACAGTGACTTTGTTCAGCCGCCTCTAGGTCCGCTTCAGTGACCCTCTGGCGGATTTAACACCTCTCCTGCACTGTGTCTCTGTCTCCTTTTATTATGCCTTTATCACCTATGCAATGTCACTCTGAGTATGTGCTACTCCCAGATCTTATATCAGACATTGTGAGCACTATAATGTATTTGTTGTCTCAACAAGGACTGAATTCCCTGTGGCTTTGTTGCTGTTTGTCCCCCTCTCTTATTGTTTCCCTTCTCCAATTTTTCTCCCTCGCAGTAACTTCCCCCCGTTCCCAACTGATGCTGCCATTGGGCTGGTTGTCTTGACAAATGCAAATAAAGAAAATTGAAAACAAATAAATAAAAAAATAAGTGAGATCATCCTCGTGACTGCATGTGAACACGTAAAATAGCTGACCCTATTAGTTTAAGAGAAGACATAAAATATACAACAAACGTATGCCAAAACAAAATAATATATACAGCAATATATTATAAAGGTGGCTAGAGATTAGACCATGAAGCCAATTCAGAATGGATTATACCATAGACAAGGGTGAATGTAAGCAATTTCAACCAACTCCAGAGCCAAATTAAAGCGGGCAAAACACAATCGCAGTTGTCATGCATAACACGTATTGTGGGGAACCTAACAGAATAATCAAATGCCCAAATGCTTCAATATATAATAAGGGTAAGTATAGGAGTATGCAAAGTGTCTATGAAACGACAAGAAAAGCCACAATGATGAGAAGCTAAATCACAAAGTTTACCAAACGTAGTCAAGCCAAAGTGGCAATGAAACTTACAATTCATTATTGAATCCAAAGTGGTGACTACACCGCCTACCAGTGACTACACCGCTCACCAGACACAATCTGTCATGGAGAAAATAAAGTATTGCAATTCAAACTGGGTAAAACCAATCTCTAGATAACTGAAGCACAAGCAGCAGAAGCTTACTCTGAGATTCAATCTGTAAAATATAGGAACCATGTTCTGATCAAAGGCATCGCAGACAGTGAATGCTCAACTCGGAAGACAGCATGGCCTTATTCAAATGATGTGCAACTGCAATAACAACTGGGCTTTCAGTGGTACATGAGCCAATGGGCTATGTGGCAGCCATGTTGAAGGGTGTCTGGAATAGAACCACTTGCTGAGCATAAGAAATGCTCTCTGAAACTTTAACAATAAATGAAAAACATAACAGGGTTGTTTAAAAGATATCCGTATCCAGGCAGTGAATGCTGAGACATAAAGAGTGCACAACCTTGTTTAAAGGACGTGTGACAGGTAATGACAACTATGCCATCAGTAGAGCATGAAAAGTGTCTGCCATAAAGCAGAGTATCCAAGACTGAACAACTTCACCAGCACAAAAAATTCACAGATAAGCTTAGGTGATCAGAGGATGCATGTAATATATCTGACCACTGGCAATCTTTGGGGTAGCTGTCCAACCATTGTTCTTTTACCCACTATGCCACTTCAGATTAAGGCCAGCTACATGCAATCAAATAAATGGAAGCAGCACTAAAAGCTCAATGCTGCTGCAGAAAGTGGACATCTAATGTACACTGCTGACCAATCAACAATAACCAATTGACAATAATCCATGGTAAAGTGCCAGAGATGGGTGGGCTAATAACTACAACAGTAACCATAAAGTCAGGACTAAAGTATGAAACAAGGAGGACCAGAAGGGGACTAGACATCAGTCAAATCCTAATTGTGGATGGTTAAAAAACTGCTAATCACACATTCAAACCATTGTTCAGAGTGTTAGTCCTCCGGATGCATCTAGGTAATCTAAATACCGTTTTCTAGCCGTTCTTTTTACCACTTTGATCACACACCATTTAATTTCAACTGCAGAGTCATGACTTTTAATGTAATGTCCAAACAACAGAGCATGTTGAACAAAACATTCTAGATTGATGGTGTAAGATTTTTTTGCTAATTTCTTGGGTAGTTTTTCCAATGTAGGCTAGACTACATAAACCACAAGGACACTGGATACAATAGACTGAATTCCTAGTCAAATAGAGATGTGTTGGATATGTCATGTTTGATTAATCAGGACTAAAGATGTTGTACTTGTAGTGTTGGAAGCAGAACAGTTGTTGCACCAAAAATGACCAACAATAAGATTGAGACCAAGATGTTGTCTCATGGTGTGTACTGGGGAGACCTTGAAAGCCCAATGTGATCTCATGCATTCTAGCCACTTTAAAGGCAAACATAGGTTTTTCAATTTGAAATGTCTCACCGTTAACTGAATGCTGATACTTAAGTGTGATCTTTTTTATATGATTAGATTTAGTGCCAAATGTGAATGCCCAAACTATTGTAGAAATATTTTGTCAATCTTTTGTCTGGAGTAATGACTAACGGTATACCAAGCACGCTTGAGTGATCTTTTTATTAATATGGAAGGGTAGCCTTTTGTCCTGAGTTCAGCATCTAAAATGTCTGCCTCTCTGAAGTAATACCTTTTTTGGTACAGTTATATCTACGATGTAAAACTTGACAGAATGGCAAATTACCTTTCCGGTTTTGAGGATGACGACTGTTGAACTTTAAAGTGTATTGTAGGGGCGTGGCCAAGATGGCAGCATGAGCTTAGGTGCCTCTGGGGTTCTCTGCCACCTGGGCCAGAAAAAGAGGGACTTAGCGGCACCAGGAGCCTCGGCAGACACCCCCAAATGGCAAAACGAGGGTGGACGAAGGGGTGTCGGTGAGGAGGCGATCCTAATAGCGGGCGTGGCCTGAAAAGGAGCCTGCGGGGCCACGTGGCTGAGCACACGCAAGAATGAGGGCTGGCAGCCTACAAACGGCAGAGGCCCCGAGCGCACCACAGCAGGACCCCCAGACGATGGAGCAGCTGCGCCCAGTGCCCGGTGCCGGAGGTGAGTGATACAGTAGTCTACGGTGTGGGCATCTGATCGGCGGTGCTGCATCAGCCTAGATGAGGACTGACACGGGAGAGGCCTGCTGGCTGGGCCTCATGGACAGGATGTGCTCTGAAGCATTCCTAGGGGCAGCAGGTAGACGGAAACTGCTGCAGGCCTGGCATCCGGGCGGACGGGGAGGAATTGCCTCCCTTGAACAGCCCCCGGGGCCCCGCTGGACATCAGGAGCACCAGCTTCAGGGGAGCGAGACCGAGGCTGGAGCAAGATCGAGGCCTGGGCTCGGGAGGCACCAGACTTGGACTGTGAACATAGCAGGAGGGGCCGCAAGATCTTGAAGACACCCACAGCCTGGCAGAAAAAATGAGTAGCAAGCTGGGGATGGCAGATACCCTATATATGATCCTGAAGGAGGGGTGAGAGGGCACCAGTTTGCACAAGAAAATATCGAGCTCCGACCAAGGCGTTGGGGGTGCGCCTGAAAGATGACCAGACAAGGGTTTATTGAGCTGATAGGGCCCCTCCATTGAAATGGCTCCACGATCGGAGGGAAAAGTTGAAAGAAAAAGAAAACCCTGGGCCACGCCCCCTGGGCTGTGATCTGATGCGCACTGCTGGGCGGACGCTTCACTTCACCGGAGCGGCCTACAAGTTGAAGCACCCTGCACAGAGGCCCATACTAAGCTGAGCTGGCCTAACTTTAGTCAATGGATAGTTCGAAGTATAAAAAGGATCAGCCGGTCCATGAGATGCTGACTTGATCCGCGTCTGCGCAAAACAAAGCTTTGGGCAACACCTGGCTGCCAGCGGGGGCCCAGCTGAAGTAAGCTCGCTCCAGTCATGAGAGGCTTTCCCACCTTTCTGTTTGACTCCCTAAAGACTGATCTCCAGGACCTGCGGAAAGACCTCTCCCAGGAACTACGCGAGCTGAGGTCTGATCTTACCTCGATTGGGGAGTGGGTCTCGGGTCTGGAAGACAATGAGATTTTGAGGGATGAAGATATTGAACAAGTCCGACAGGAGATCCTCCGACTCCAAGAGCAGCAGGATCAACTACAAATAATGTCTGTGGACCTTGCAAATTGCTCTCGCCATCATAACATCCAAATTAGAGGTGCCTCATGTGGGCCTGAGGGTGAGGGCATTAGAGTGCTCTACAGCCTTGTTTTGACCAATCCTGGGATATGAGGACAAAAAAGAGATTTCACTTGATCGTGTTTACAGAGCTGGACGCCCTGGAGGAACCGGGTCGAGGTCCCCAGACACCTTAGCTTGCATCCACAACTTTCTAGTTAAAGAGGACATCCTCTGACAAGCACAAAGCCAGCAACGGATCCAGTTCAGAGGACACACCCTGCTCCTGTCCCAGGATCTATCACTGCTCACACTGCAACGGCGCAGAGAGTTTAAACCAAGCACAGATCACATCCGGGCTCAAAACATCTCCTACGGCTGGGGACCCCATTTAGACTTATATATCGCTGGGACAGCCAGCTGTGTCAAGTGAAAACAATCAAAGAAGCCTGTCAGGTTCTGGACATGGCAGAGGACTAATCGGACCCGGAGGCCCAGTCTTCGGGAGAGGCCCCCTCAAGGGCCGATCTAGATGCAAACGGGCTGGCCAACGGTGGAAACACACAAGACCATCATCTAAAGAGCAAGCACAGGAGTGGCAAGCTATCCTAGATAGTATTACCTCTGGCAGCACTACTTAGACACTGAAAGATAGCACCATCATGAAGCATAGGTCCTGTAGCTTCATTTTGGGTTTGGTCCTCTGTGTTGCGACAACTGGGCCTGGAGCGGTTGAGCCCGTGAGCAGCTTAACCAGGCTCCACCGAACGTCCTTGAGCCCAGATTGACACCCTCCCTATGGGTTACCTTGAATAGGGGACTTTGTTACTTGTTTGGTCGTACACCTGTTGTGCTAATTCCTCCCTCTCTCAACATAGAAAGAACCATATGTCTGGTGAACCCCAACATAGGCCTAGTATTGAACATCACTCCCCACACCACTCCACCTATAACACGCAGGTCACACTCGCCTCCCCTATCTCTAAGCACACTTGACACTTAAATATCTAAGCCTCAATGTCCGAGGCCTCAATAATCCTGCAAACTTGCTGGCAATCCTCTCCCTAATTAAGCACACAGGGAGCCATATCTGCTTATTACAAGAAACAAACCTCTTGCCCAAAGTTGTCTGTAGAATGTCTCCAAATAACTCCCTCACCAGTACTGGTCCTCTGCATACACGAAACACAGTGGAGAGGCAATCCTTGTCTCAAAAACATTTTCCAGGGAATTACTCACCAACGTACATGAGATAACAGGCAGATATCTGGTGTAAAGAGTGTGGATGGGTTAATTCCACTTTACATTAGCTACAATCTATGCCCCCAATACGCACCAAGAAGCATTCATCACACAAGCCCTTGCCCCAACATGGGGCAAGGCTTCAGTGGCTTAAGGACTGTGGCTTGACAGACGTATGGTGGGAAGTGAACCCAAACTCTTGGAACTACACCTTTTGCAGCAACGAAAACATACTCCTGCATAGACTATTTTCTAGCCTCCTCAGCTTTCTGAGCTCACATTACAGTCATTACCATTGAGCGCAGATCCTTATCAGACTACGCCCCCTTACAATAATGGCCCAGCTTGATTTAAGCCATTTTCAGTCATCTAGCTGGAGATTCCGGGACACCATACTCTTGATACAGAGCACAGTGGAAGCTTTGAGATGATCGATTAAAGATTACCTTAACCAAAATGATAAGGACTCTGCCTCCTTGGCTTATCTGAGATGCCCTTAAGGCAATAGTGCGGGGGGAGGTTATTTCCATATCAGCTGCAGAGAATAAAGCTCGGAAAGAGCAACAACTTCATTTTGAGCAGAAAGTGGGAGAATGGGAGCGCATTCACAAATGCACAGGGGCCCCCAGAGTCTGGAGGGAGTTGGAAAGAACACTGCTGCGGTAAGCTCCTAACCTATAAACGAAGGGCCTGAGTCCAAGCCAATACTATCAAAATAGTACTCTCCCCCCTTCAGGAGAGGCACGTACAGATCCCCAAATTGCAGCTACTTTCCGTGAATTCTACCAAGCATTACATACGGCCAACATCTCTATCAACGCCAACCCCTCCTTTTAATTAGATAACTGTGCCCTTGCTTCGCTCCCACCTGATGACTCAACCTTCCTTGATAAGCCAATCTAAGTAGTTTAAGTGGTCTCTGCTATTTCCCTACTAAAGGCTGGGAATTTACCTGGCCCAGATGGGTACACCCCACTCTTCTATAATATCTTCTGCTCAAAGCTAGAACCAATACTCAAAGATCCAGAGGATTGTGGCTCATACTGGCCCATATTGATTCTTAATATAGACGCTAAGCATCGCCGAAATCCTTTCATTCCTGTGCTTGTGGGCCCAGACCAGGCGGGCTTTATCCCCCATCAGCAATGTGGTGACAACACAAAACGACTCCTGCATCTTATAGATGAGACACATAGATCGCAGCGAGAGACGCTGCTGCTGTCTATAGACGCTGAAAAGGCTTTTGATTGGATCCACTGGCCCTACCTATTTCCTCGGGCCTAAATTTCTGAGCTGGATAAAATGGGTCTACAAAGAGCTCAAGGCAGCTGCCCGGGTTAATGGCATGTCATTCCAGCCTTTCCTGATCCGGCGAGGAACAAGACAGGGATGCCCCCTCTCCCCGCTTCTATTCGCCCTGTACATGGAATCCCTGGCCCAAAGATTACTTACAAACCCCACCATAACTGGATTTAAATTTGGGGGCCACCACCATCGTATTAGTCTCTATGCAGATGACATGATACTAGCCCTTTCAGATCCAATGGTTTCACTATCGGCCCTCACCGCAGCTCTGTAGGAGTTTGTGAATGGTTCGGGACTGATAGAGCGTTCCCTTCTAATAAATTACCTGTATTTGGACGCTCTTGGGTCGATGAATCTTTTGACCAAGTGGGGCTCTCTTCACCCGAGATTAGTCAATTTAATCAATCAATAATCAATAACGAACATAAGCAATACCCTGATCAACATAACACTTCACAATTAATCCAGAAAACATTTCGGCGAACCATGACCTTCCGGCCATGAATAACCACACCAGTTTATTCAAAGTTAATGAATTTATTTCCCTATATTAACAAAGCTAGCACGATATAAATGTGTCTCAACACCAAATGATATATGTAAATGAACATTAATAGCTGTCCATAACGGCGAAAAAGATGCAATCTATGCAGCATTTGAATAACAATGCATTCGATAATAGCAACTCAAACCACTAAAACTATAATCTGTAATGGGCTAATTGCATACATTAGTCAGCATAACAAGGTCTCAAATTGCATCGTGCAACAAATGAATCCTCATCTAACCTCAAATTAGCATCTGCATGTGGGACTTCATGCAAAAACAATTTAGCAACATTGATTTGGAAAACTCCTAACTAGGGCTCTTATCAAAAATCAGCAGTTGGTTACCTAAAAAGAAACACAATGCAATTGTACATTTTCCTTTCATATTTACCAAATTAGTTCAGCATTCAAGGAAGTCTTCGTCTCACAGGTACCGGTTTCCGATCAGCATGGGACAGGGCAAAGGGGCAGGGTGGACGGGGCAATTGCCTCACAGCGGCAAGATAAAAGACAAAACTACTACTTCATGCAAAGGGACGAATCAAAGTTAAAGTCTCTAGGGCGAGAATTACTTAAAGTCTCTTTCTCTCGATTAGAGAAAGCACCAAAGTCTCATTCAAAATGGCGTCGAACATCAATTGGCATCGTAGAAGATGGCAAAATGACGAGGTCGGCAAGATGGGCCATAATGTCTGCAATGTCCTGCAAATGGCGGGTGATGGCTAATGGGGTGTTTTCTTCTTGTGCACCAGGTTTAAATAGACAACAGTTCAAATCCAGTAGGGTCTTCCATTGGAGAGTTCATAGGTTGGCTTCAAATTGTCCAATCAAAACAACAATTCACAAGCTTCTACCTAGGCATACATTATCCTTGGAGTCGGGAACGTAAGTTGCAACATATTTTACCAATTAACTCACTTTCAGAGCTTCCATTGTCTGCACCTGCAGATTGACCTTGGAGCAAAGAAGAAGATGCCAGGCTGGCACGAAACCTTAAAGATAAGCATGTGAACCGATCTCACTGGCAAAGTACAGCTTCAAGCAAGAATACACGTTTTATTAACACGTTAGAAAAACACGAGCATCTAAGCCGTGAGACAAGGCAACTAGGCCGAAGCCTCCACTAAAGTTATGCTAAGTTAAACATTTCAAACAAGCAAATCATGGCTCACGTTTACGGTTATGTCAGATTAGTACAATTCTAATACATCACGTTATATAAAGCACGCTTATAAATGTTGGCGAACTACTCTGAGGGCACATTTGTCCCCGTACAATCTTTATTAGTTCGGTTAAATCACACTTGATTATTGCGGCACTACGTTTATGCGCTAATAAATGTAAAACCTTCATTTCTGCGTCATCAGGACTTAGAGTGAATATGCAAAAATCCCACATCCTGAACCTCTCGGTTCCCCCCACCCACGAAGCAGAGCTTCGCTCACAGTTCCCCTATATATGGTCTTCCTCTCATATCCCCTACCTAGGTATTGAACTAGCCAACACTTCTGCAAGAACTGCCAATAGAAACTATGCTGCCCTCTCTAAAGCCATAGTAGCTGATCCAGAAACCTGGAGCAAACATAAGCTATCATGGTTGGGCAGAGTGGCAGCGATTAAAATGACAATCCTACCACGCATTCTATACATTTTTCAAACAATTCCCCTCCCCCTACTGACTACAACACTAACCACACTACAATCTGAAATTTTAAAATGTATATGGGACCAGAAACCTTTGCGCGTACCAAAGCAAACCCTGTATCTTCCCAAGGAGAAAGGAGGACTGGCAGTCCCATGCCTTTTGAAATACTATCAAGCTATCCAACTGTGATTCATAATAGAATGAGGCCGCCCATACTCAAAAAAGCATGGTGCTTTATGGATCAGGTGGTTGTGGAGTCTCATATTTGGAAGGAACCGTGGTTAACATGCAAACATTGGGCCAAGGGACTATACTCTTCCCCCATCACTAGCACAACACTTCGGGTTTGGGACTCAGTCGCTCTTAACAGTGGACTTATATCCATTCCATCCCCCATGAGACCGATCGGCGCTTATCCAGACTTTGCCCCTGGCCTGAATCCAGAGCGCTTTCACAGATGGCATGCCAAAGGTTGCAAGAGTGTAGGTAGCTTATTCGATTTAAATGGCATTTTTCCTTTCGATCACCTGCAAGAAGACTACAGGCTTACAGACGCAGACAGGATTATATATCTACAGGTTAGACACTGGATGCTTCAGCTGACAGTCAGACTCCTAGTAGCGAGACCAGTCATGGCATTAGAAAAATGGTTAACACTTAAAAAGAATGATAAGCGATTGATCTCTGAACTTTACACGCTTCTAATTGCCATAGCACAGGTACCCAAAACTAAGGGACAGTGAAGGTGGAAGGCCGAGATAGGGAGAGAACTGATGGAAGAGTAATGGGGAGGATACAATATGGGGCTCACCATATTGCCTATAGTGCGTTGGGCACAGAAACAGAGTACAAAATTGCCTCGTATTCGTATTACACCCCAGCGCAAGTCCACGCATGGAACCCTTCCAAAACAGAGGCCTGCTACAGAGGGTGCAGTAACACGGTCAAACTATTACACTTATTATGGCATTGCCCCAAGCTGAAATGATAATTAGACGAAATAGACAAAGCATTCCACACAGAGATCCCTAGACTGCCGACATATGTTATACTCAGCTTATCTAACCCAATTACCTTTCCTTTATGATCACTCAGAGGTCGTCAGATGGCTCTCGCTCTTAACGCTGCCCATCAGACTACACTGTCACACTGGTGTAGAGATAGAGTTCTAAACCACACCTCTTGGCTACATAAGCTATGGTACTTGCTGGGGATGGAGAAACTCTCCCTCGCAGTGGAGCAATGGACGGCAGACGTTACCTCCCTATGGGCACCCTTTGTACAAATCTTGTCTACAGAATTCAATGAAATCACATGCCCACATACCTAAAAGTCCTATGATTGCTGGGGTATAACATGGGACTAGTATCTCACTTCCAAAGCTACACACCTATCCGCTGAGTGGGGGAGGAGGCTTGCCAAACTCTTCAATTAACACACAGGGATATTGATAAGGCAATGAGCACATATGGGCAAAACCGGGAGGAGACCAGTTTTTTTTTGTGTTGTTTTACTGTTGGTTGTTTCAAATACAGTGCTCATTCTGATGGGTTATGTTACCGGCCTCCGGGGTGTGGCATCAAAAGTGTGTTACAGTCATCCTGAGTACTACTGTTGCTGCCGGCCTGAAAGGTTGTAGGCATTTAGCCATGTTCTTTTCTCTGATCCAAAAATACCAATAAACACAACTGATCCATAAAAGTGTATTGTAAGATGTAGGCTTTGTGTACAATGAAGTGAATAAAGTACAGACCTCTTCCGCAATAGACATATCTAAAAATATTGTTGTTATTATACTCCAGATGAAATGATGAAAAAAAGTATTTATGGAATTAATCCAATTGTGGAATGCATTGTGTTCTATGTCACTACCTCTCCAGATAATAAAGGAATAATCTATGTATTTTATCCATTAAAGGATGATGGCTTTCAAAACTAAACACTACCTAATTGACGTTAATGAAAACTGGCTTAGTGAAAAAGAATTTGCATATTTAACTAAACCCGATTATACTATCTCAGCTATACATACCTTTCCTGAAGTCCATAAAATTATTTCCAAAGCTTTAGGCAACGAATCATAGCTGGCTGCAAATCTATTGTACAAACTATGGCAGAATATGTTCATAATTTTAGCAAACCATTTGTGCCCAGCAGTGAATCATTTGTTCATAACAGTACCTTACTTATTGACAATGTGGAAGGCTTTCCTTTTGATAGGCAAATATACCTTTTGGTCACCATGGATAAGAGGGAGACGCCACACAAACAGTTCACAATCAGAAGCCTTGACAATCATTGAAACTATACTTGGGGAGAAATAATTCTCATAGGGTACCTGTATAATTTATTACTGAACATGCACCATTGCTTTTAGTAAGAACTACTTTATTTCCAATGGTCTTTTCTTCGCCAGAACAAAAGGTGCGGCTATGGGAAAAATGTTTGCTCCTACTATAGCAGACTAGCTCTCATGACAGTAACCTATTGATTTACTTTGTTTCATATTTTAGTATTGACTTTATGATTGCTGATCTAATTATTATCTCAGACTACTTTAGCATTTTACCATGTATTATAGTCTACTTTAGATGCTCAGTTTCGACATTTAATTTTCTATGCTCCTTTCAATTTTTTTCTAGTTCTTGTCTGACTTCCCCGATTACCAGGCACCTTTATTATGGTTTGCCAGGCCAATTTAACCGGATGATCTTCATGAGTTGACCCCACTTTTTCGAAAATGTTCTAGGGATGTCCCTATATGTCAAAAATTACCTCCACTCTCCCAGGTCTGGCATGTTTTCATGCGTGCTCCCCATATGGCACTGGTGCCACTTAGTTCATAATTACTTACAATATTCGACTACCTGAATTTTGCCATTAGTGCAGCTCATAAACCATGGGTGACCCTTATGTCAAATATTGTGTCTAGTATATCAGGGCCAGCATGACATGATTGCCCCCTGTAAACCACAGTTGTCCTCCCTTATGCCAAAAATTACCTTCAATGTGCCAGCCGTGGTATTTTACCATGTATGCCCCCCATGCAAAGAATTTTCTCCAGTATGCCAGCGTCGGCGGTTTTCATCAGGCCCCCTTATGCCAAGAATTGCATACAGCATACCAGCACCCGCATATTGTCATGGGCATCCCCATATGCAAATTATAACCTCTAGAGTGCCCTTGTTTGCTAACATTTTGCCACGGATGCCTACCATGTGAAGAATGGATCCGATATCTCAGCACCAGAATTTTGCCACAGGTGCCTGTTTAAGGCAAAAATGTCCTTAGTTTGCCAGGTCAAGGGCACACTACCAAGCATAACATCACATTCTCACTCATGTCCACTATTATTCACTCATTCACACACTTACATATTCATTCTCACTCACAGTTAAGTCGCTCACTGACACTCACTCTCACTCATTCTTGCTTACACTCCCTCACACTTCCTAACACCCCCTCAGATTCATATTTATTCATTTTCACCCACATACTCTCACTTTTTTTTGTAGTCACTCTTTTTCTCACTCACTCATTGATTAACTCATACTTACTGACATTTAGGGGCACATTTACTAAAATAAAAATAGCTCTATGCAGGGAAGCAACAGAAGTTGCTACGCTGTGCTCATGGGAGAGAGCACGCAGAGCCATATTTACTAATATATGACATAGCTGTTCTCTTCCCAAGAACTGGTGCACAAATACACTGCCTCACACTATGAACACATTCTTTCGCACTATAGTGCAAAGGTATGTGCATGATGTCTTGCATAGGCTTTGTACTTGACAGGTAACCTTCCAGTACAAAACCCTGTACCTAGACAATCTTTAACACTTTTTATGCATTGGATGCATGTTGTCTAGTGCAGCACACAAGCAATGAGTAAAAAGTTAGAAGAAATTAAAACATTTATCACAGTGCTGTATCACCTAATGCTGCTTTCCAGTGTATAAAGAAATTGCACTGCAATGTACATATGTTATCAAAACTTTGAACTGGTTTGCATCACTTTGTGCAACTTAGCGGCAGCACAAACTCTAGGTGCGTCTCCCTCTCAATCATCAGCCATTCTCACTTATTCTAACTACCTGTTACTCACTCTCACTCACGTTCATGAATACACACACACATTCTCACATATAAAGGCACATGTTCACACATATACATGCTCTCTTTCACCTGCATGCACACAACATACATTTAAAGCATTTTATTTTCATTATCACTGTTGCCACAGAAGGCCCTATACTTAGCCTTCAAGTAGTATTTGAAATTTCAGTGATTCTACTATGTTCCACTCCATACGTGCTACGTATGACAAATGCAATTGGGATTTACCCACTTGATTTGTGGCACTAGGATTGGTTTATATTGTTAACATTTATCCTTGTTCATAGTGTTATTCCGTCCTGAATTGGTTTTTGTGGTCTAATCACTATCCATTGTTCTTATACATTTTTGTATGTATTATCATGGTTTGGTGTATGTATGTATATTTTGTGTCTTCATTTAAACTATTGGGCTCAGACATTTTACCTATCCTTTGCAATAAGTCCTGATGATGGTCTAGCTTGTTGACTACATTTGAGACCAAAACAGTGACACAACCTTTGTATGTTGCTCAACAAACTAAGGAGTCCCATTGCATCACCATGGCCCTCATTATGACATTGGCGGTAAGTCCTGCTTACCGCCATGATGACTGCTGCCAACATACCGCTACCCATTTTATGACACACACATAGCAATCCGTCACTATACAGACACACACACAAGTCCGCCAGACCAAAGGTCAGTGATAAACTGGCGGTAGCAAAACCCACACCGTTACACCAACAGAACCACGCCCACAGCATTATGACCCACGAATCACCTCAGCAGACATTCAACCGCAGTAAACCATTGGCGGTACATACTGCCGCACTCAAAATACACACACACAGACAAAACAACACCACATTGGACATTTCAAACTACACACACCTGACACTCGTACACACACTACACCCACACACCAACACACCCACAACACTATAAAACACACACACACACATTACCCACCTCCCTTTACGACTAACAAAAATTGCCACTAGAGAGAGATACAGCAAGAGCACCCACACAACCAGAGCCACAGAACACCATCACCCATACACCAATCACGCTCCTCACAGCACACACCCTAATACATCACCCCACACACCCTCACACACACCACGCACACTATGCCCATGGCACCAAAAAGACACCACAGGTTCTCAGAGGAGGAGCTAAGGGTCATGGTGGAGGAAATTATCTGGATAAAGCCACAGCTATTCAGATCACAGGTGCAGCAGACATCCATCGCTAGAAAGATGGAGCTATGGTGGAGAACCGTGGACAGGGTCAACGCCGTGGACAGCACCCAAGAACGAGGAATGACATCAGGAAGAGGTGGAACTACCTACGGGGGAAGGTGCATTCCGTGGTAGCAAGACACCAGATAGCAGTACAGAGGATTGGCGGTAGACCCCCACCTCCTCCCCCACAACTGACATCATGGGAGGAGCAAGTCTTGACAATTATGCATCCTGAGGGAGTGGCGGGGTAGCAGAGGACTGGACTCTGGTAAGTCAAATCTCTATTACTATCACCCCCCACCTGCATGGCATCATAGACCCCCACCCCTACCATCACTACCATCACCCCCATCACCCCACTACCTCACATACACCCCACCATCACAACCCACCCATCCCAATAACAAGCCCTGCATGCACCACCAATGCATGGACATCACTCACAGCCCTGCATGGACACCCATCACTAAAGCATGCACAGTAGAGAGAGTCACCTGGCCCACAAAATCACTACTCACACAAGACAAAGCTGACAGGGCAATCACCACCATACAGGGCAACACACCCATGCATAAGATGTCACATACAGAAACAATAACACTGCATTTACATTCCCACAGGTCCCACACCCAACGTCACTGGAGAGGAGGTGCCAGCAACATCCAGTCCCCCCACAGAAGAGGCCCACAGTGATGACAGCAACTCTGCACGCCTGGATCAGGATGACCAACCAGGCCCATCAGGGACCTCCAGACAGTCGGTTACCCAGACACAGTCCCATAGCACCACAGAGCCTCCCCCCTCAGGAAACACCAGAACAGCACCAACCCAGCGGGCCCATACCTCTGTCCCCAGAACACGTCAATCAGCAGTGTGTCCACCACTACATGGACCCCAGGGCACGCCACAAACACAGGACGATCAAGGACCTGGGGTCAGTGGCAGTGGGCACACAGTTCAGGGGACAGAGGCACAGGACAACAGGGAAGCTGGGAGGACTGCTGTGCGACAGGGGTAGGACAGGCCCAGGGAACCGACTCTCCATGAGGCACTCACCAACATCCTGGGAGCATACCACCATTCCCAGGAGACAATGGGCAAGATACTGGACAAGTTGCAGGAGACCCAGCGGCTGCAGGAGGGACAATACCTGGGGATCAGGGAGCACCTGAGGGACATCCTCACCACCCTGCTCACCATTGCAGGGGTGCTGGCAGACATGGCCAACGCTATGAGGGGGGCAATGGCACACCAACGGGCCCCAGACACTAGCCACACCAATGAACAGCCCTCTACCTCCGCTGATGCTAGTGGACAGGACGCCCGCCACAGGAACAACAGGCCACAAGCACCCCACCCCCTGCAGAAGGAGAACAACCCCACAAACGGTCCCTGTGATCCAGGCAGAAGCCAGAGAACATTGCCAAGACCCCAGCGAGGAAATAAGACTCTGCTGATTGTCACCCTTCTGTCCCATTCTGTCACCCTGCCTACCTTGAACTGCTATTGTTCCACTTCCTATGCCCCCTTGGACAATGCACCTGTGATACAATTAGACTGGACTCTATCCTGGACTCTCCTCCAACACCCCTCCAGCCTATAGCAATAACCCACCCACTTATAAGCACATGAATAAACATCCTTGTAAAAAATACAAGTATTCAGACTGTCAAGTGATTGAACTATGTATTTGTTTCATAATCTGTAGACATTGCAATTCAACTGTACAGTTATGTATACTTAGGTATGACCTGTAGTTTGCTGCAGTCAATACACCAGGAGCCAGAGTGGGGTACAGATATCTGTGAATAGACATGTCAAAGGGTTCAGTAAGTGGCTAGAGTAGTGGGAACATCAGCCTGCCAGTTAAAATTTACAACACAAAACTGCAATGGTAGGTGAAGTTACAGTGTCTTACATGTGTGTCACTGGACGTACTACTGAATTATTACAGTTCTGTTGTCCACATCCTCATCCTCTGCATCATCTTCGTCACTGTCCACAGGCTCCACCGCTGCCCCACGCCCATCTCCAGCCTCATCCTCCTGCAGAAAAGGCACCTGGCGATGTAAGGCAAGGTTGTGCAACATGCAACATGATGATCTGTCACACCTTCTTGGGTGAGTAGCACAGGGAACCACCTGTTAGATGGAGGCACCAAAATCTGGCCTTCAGGAGGCCAAAAGTTTGTTCTATCATTCTTCTTGTTCGCCCGTGTGCCTCATTGTAACTTTCATCTGCCCTTGTCCTGGAATTCCTCACTGGGGTCAGTAGCCATGAGAGGTTGGGATAACCAGAGTCACATGCAAATACCAAGGGATACCTGATAGCAAGACACTAACCCTTAGGGCCAGCCCCACACCCTTATACCAACATCAACTGGGTGGGGACCATGGGCTCACCTATTAGCCACTCCCGGTGCCTCTGGAGTTGAGCCATCACATATGGGATGCTGCTATTACTTAGGATAAAGACATCATGCACAGACCCAGGATACTTTGCATTCACATGGGAGATGTACTGGTCCGCCAGGCACACTATCTGCACATTCATAGAGTGAAAGCTCTTTCGATTTCTGAAGATCTGTTAATTTCTCGGGGGGGACAAAGGCAATGTGTGTACCATCTATTGCCCCAATGATGTTGGGGATATGTCCCATTGCATAGAAATCAGCTTTCACTGTGGCCAAATCCTCCAGCTGGGGGAAAACAATGTAGTTGCGTATGTGTTTCATCAGGGCAGATAACACTCTGGTCAGCACTATTGAGAACGTTGCCTGTGACATTCCTACTGCCAAGCCCACTGTCACTTGGAAGGAGCCAGTTGCCAAGAAATGGAGCACAGGTAGGACTTGCACAAGAGGGGGATCCAAATGGGGGTGACGGATAGCTGAAATCAGGTCTGGCTTCAATTGGGCACACAGCTCTCGGATTGTGGCCCTATTATCTCTGTAGGTGAGGATAATATGCCTGTCCTCCATTGTTGCCAAGTCCACCAGGAGCCTGTACACGGGGATGCCTCCATCTCCTATTCATCCGCAGCAGTTGTAATCTCTGGGGCAAAACGATGAGCATCTGGTCAGCTTTCAACATTTCCTAAATGTACAGTGCATTGCATGTTGTGACAGAAACAGTATGTTGACAGTTGTCCCCAAAATGTGCCTATGTGTTCTGTGATGCAGTTAGGTGCCATGGCCTTCCCCCCCCCGAAATGACAGCCGCCTGTCCTGTGTGGATGGAGAGGTGGAAATGAGGTAATGCCGCTGATGTTGTGTGCCGTTGCGAGAGGCGGTCGAGTACCGCCGTGCAATTCCTCATTGGTTAACATTGGGCCCTCTGGGTTACAGTAGCCAATGGTGATGTACGCCGGCAGTGACAGTTTCTATCTGTTCACTCACTTGCTACCTGACCTTCAACAGGAAAGGATCTACACTGCAAGTGCTGCTGTGACTTGTGTCTGGAACTGACCATGGCTCGTGTCACTGGGGAAAGGGCCCCTGCCTTCACCGCTGCGGAGTTGGAGAGACTAGTGAATGGGGTCCTACCCCAGTACTGAATGCTGTATGGGCCTCCAGACCAACAGTTGAGTACATTGTGAGCACGATGCATGGGGCATGAATGCATGGAGTGCTGTGTGTGAGGGCCTCGTGTAAGGTGGGGGTGGTTGAGGGGTCCTGGGCAGCGTGCTGCATGTATGCTGGGCAATGTCTGTGCATAAGGGGATGGGAGGGCTCTGGTGGGCCATGAGTGTAGCAGGCCAGATGGTATGACTCATACCTTTTTCTATGTTTATTTGTCTGCAGGTCAGCGCCCATCAGAAAAAGGGTATATGGAATACCATCGCCAAGGATGTGAGGACCCAGGGGGTCTATGGCAGGCGGAACACCCACTGTCGCAAATGGTGGGAGGACCTGTGACGCTGGACAAGGAAGACAGCGGAAGCCCACCTGGGGATGGCCTCCTAATGAGGAAGGGGTGCCCATCGAACCCTGACCCCCTGATGTTTTGCATACTAACGGTGGCCTATCCGGAGCTGGATGGGCGCTTGAGGGCATCACAGCAGCCACAAAGGAGTGAGTACAGTTCCCAATATACTACTTGCACGTGGTGGGGTGGTCTCTGGGTGGGGTATGTGCACCTGTTGTTGCCCCTAGGCCTGGCCGGACATTGCAGGGTAGGTTCCATGTTGGGCGTGGGCTGATGAACTCCACCTCCAATCAAGCTAGTGCTGCAACTGGCATTAGGTATTACTGTCCATGGCCTGGTGACTAGCATTGTGACTGTTACAGCATTGCCTAGTGCATAGGGCTGTCCCCTGTGTGTTGGGTACGCCAACAGTGGTGTTGTTGCTGACATTGATCAAGTGTATCCTCTGTCTCTTGCCCCCCTTTTTGTTTTGTCATCCTGTCCGTCTGTGCATCAGCATTATCTGGGGGAGGTGTAGGGGCACCGGCGACAAAGGGAGCTGCATCCCACAGGGCCCATGAGGCCAATTCCACTGATGGTGAGGGCACCAGTGGGACGGAGGGCGAGGGGAGCACCACGGCGGAGACAGGAGGGGACAGTTCTGAAGGTGATACCTCCTTGGATGGAAGCTCCCTAGTGGTGGCGGACAGCTCTGTGCCCACCCCAACTACAGGTACAGCCGTCACCCCGTACCAGCACCGCCCTCCCAGCAGCCCCTCAGTGAGTTTCCCATGCCCGCTCACCCAGGAGGGTGGGCATCTCCTTCGCCCCAGGCACCTCAGGCCCAGCCCCAGTTAGCCCTGCTGCCCTGAGTGAGGAGGCTATTGACCTCCTGCGATCCATCTCTGTTGGGCAGTCAACCATAGTAAATGCCATCCAGGGCCTGGCAGGGCATTTGCAACATACAAATGCATTCCTGGAGGGCATTTACTCTGGCGTGGCGGCCCAACAGAGATCACTCCAGGCTCTGGCTTCCTCTCTGATGGCAGCCCTTGTTCCTGTCTCTAGCCTCCCCCCTCCAACTTCCTCTGCCCAGTCCCACAGAGATCACTCCAGGCTCTGGCTTCCTCTCTGATGGCAGCCCTTGTTCCTGTCTCTATCCTCACCCCTCCAACTTCCTCTGCCCAGTCCCATGCATCTGAACCCCAACCTATCCCAAGCACACATTCAGACCAGCATGCACCCAAGACAACACATAGGAATGGCTCTGGCAAACACAAGCACCACAAATCATCCCACAGACACTCACACAAACATCATCCAGATGCAGACACACCAACATCCACTGCCTCCACTGTGCCCCCCTCGTCATCCACATCCCTCCCAGTAGCATCTCCACTCACACCTGCATGCACTACATCTACACCCACTGCCTCCATCACCATCACACCTATCACTACATGCCCCTCACTGGCAGTCACCAACCCCACATCCATGCACACGTCCCCTGTGTCCTCTCTCACTGTGTATGTGCACCCTCCTCCCAAAGTACACAAACGCAAGCACTCAGACACCCAACAGCCATCCATCTCACAACAGCATCCAGCCCATGCACCTGCACCAAAACATAGCAGACAGAAACCTCCTGCAACCACTCCCTCTTCCTCCGCTCCCAAACCTTCACCTTCTTCCCGCCCCGGTGTCCCCAAGAAGCTTTTCCTCTCTGCCATTGACCTCTTCCCTACCCATCCTTCACGTCGGGCCAGGGTGGGCAGAACCCAGGCCAGCACCTCAGCCACCCAGTCCATGGGCACTGTAGTTTTGGCAGCTACTGCAGGTGTGAGAGGCTCCAAGGAGACACCCATCAGTACTGGCAGTGTGCCTGCACCAGCTACCAAGGGGAAGGGCAAGGATATACCACTAGCTGCCAAGGGCAAGGAGGCACCACCAGCTTACAAGGGGAAGGGCAAGGTGGCACCACCAGACGGCAAGGGCAGGGGCAAAAGGCCTGCCCCTGCAGGAAGGAGGGAGAGGAGGTCTGGTACTGTGACAGAATCTGAGCGCCCAAAACCAACCATGTCGCTTCAGCCATCCGAGGCTTCAGGGGAAGGGCTGGAGCCTCCCCCCACCACTGACAGCACTGATACCAGCACCACCACCTGCCCCGCCATCAGCACCGCCACTTGCACCACCATCCGCACCGCCACCAGCACCACTGCCAGCAGCAGCAGCCCCAGTGAGCTGCCATCCGAGACTGCAGGGGAAGGGCAGGATCCTCTCCCCACCACTGGCAGCACCGACACCAGCGACAGCACTGCCACCATTGTGCAGCCGTCGCCGGCGGCGGATGGACTGTAGTCCTGCCTCCAAGGAGTGTTATACATCCTGCCCAGTGCAAATCTTGTGGGTAAGACACCCAGGTGAGAGACTGTGACCTTGCACTCCCAAAGATCTGCATCACAGGGCACAAGGCCCCCTCCACAACCAGTGGAAGAAGTCATCCACTCACTGCATCCTTGCCAGGGTGAAGCACACTGGGCACAAGGCCCCCTCCAGAACCGGTGGAAGAAGGCATCCACTATATAGACTGTGGCTTTGCACTCCCCATGACCAAGCAGTGGGAAAACCACCCACTTGAGAGACTGTGGCTTTGCACTCCCCAGGACCAAGAAGTGGGCATGTAGCCCCCTGCAGGACAAGTGGCATTGTACCATCTTCCGGCTGAGGTGCCCCCCCCATTCCCCGTCCACCTGAGGTGCCTGTGTGTTTTCAACCTGATGCCCTAGCGGTGTTCTCACCGTGTTGATGCAGGAGTCAAGTGGGGCTTTGGTCTATGTGATGTGGCCCTGTGGCCCACGGACATTATGGACTGGGCAGTGTCCCTCCATTTGTATATCTGTAAATACTGTTTTGAATTTTGAGTACGTTTTCCTATATTATTATCTTATTACACTCACTTTAATCACTTCCTTTTGTCCTTGCATTATTCCTGGGGGTAAGGGGTGAATATGTAATGTTGTTGTATCTGTTTGTGTGTATGGTGTTGGGGTAGGGGTGGGGGTATTGCGTGTTGCGTGCGTGTGTCATTCACTTTTTCCTCCTCCCTCTCCTGTGTGCTAGGCAGCAGTGCTCACCATGGTCGTCGTCTCCGGTGTTGGTATTCCTGGTGTAGGAGGAGGTAGACCAGCATGGGGAAGATCTGCAGTTCAGACTCCATGGTGTTGTGCTTGTTCCCTGAGTGTCCAGAGATGAGTCCTTTGACTTCTGTGTTCTGTTTCCGCCGTGCTTTTATTGTTGTTGGTACCGCCCCGGAAAAGGTGGCAGATAGGCTTGTCATAATACAGTGGGCAGAACCTTGTCTTCTGCCTGGCTGTTGGCGGTTACCGCCGCGGTGCTTGTTGCTACCACCGTGGATTCAAGATGGCAGAATCAAGTGGCCACCTGAAGGAGCTCTGGGCACCACCCCTGGGGTGGTGATGGACAGGAGAGTGGTCACTCCCCTTTCCATTGTCCAGTTTCACTCCAGACCTAGGACTCGGGATCCCTGGGCTGGTGCAAACCGGTTTAGTCAAGGAGTGCACCAAATGTGCCCTTCAAAGCATACCAGTGGCTTGGGGAGGCCACCCCGCCCAAGCCATGTGACATCTATTTCCAAGAGGGAGGGTGTTAAATCCCTCTCCCACAGGAAATCCTTTGTTTTTACTTCCTCTGCCTGAGCTGGTCAGACAGCAGGATGGCAGAAACCTGTCTGAGGGGTGACAGCAGCGTGGGCTGCCCAGAAATCCCCAGAAGACTGGTAGGAGCAATGCTGGGGGTCCTCTAAGGAGCCCCCAGAGTGTATGAAATCATGCAACCAATACTGACAACAGTATTGAGGAATGATTCTGACATGTTTGATACCAAACATGCCCAGGTTCGGAGTTACCATTACGTAGCTGTACACAGGTAGTGACCTGTGTCCAGTAAATGGGTCAAATGGCTTCCCCAGTCTTACGGAGTCCAGTGTAATGGAGAAGGAGTTTATAGGGGCACCTTTGCTTGTGCAGGGGTGTCCTCACACACAGGTACAGGCACCCTGCCCTCTGGGCCAGGAGGTCCTACCATAGGAGTGACTTACACTGACCTGGTGCAGTGACCTGTAGTGAAAGGGTGCATGCACCTTTTCATGCAGGCTGCAGTGGCAGGCCTGCAGACACATTTTGCATGGGCTCCCATGGGTGGCACAATAAATGCTGCAGTCTATGGGGAACCCCTGGTGCCCCAATGTCTTTGGTATCTAAGTACTATTTACTAGGGACTTATTTGGGGGCACCAGTATGCCAATTGGTGAGTGTACAAAGTCCTAAGCAACCACATTAAGAGGGAGAGAGCACAATTACTGGGGCCCTGGTTAGCAGGATCCCAGTCTCAACACACTGACATCAGGCAAGAAGTGGGGTAACCATGCCAAAAGAGGGTACTTTTCTACACACCTGATTCTCCTTACCCACAAGATACTTCACTCAGAGAATGATCCTGTGTTCCAAACAGTAATGCCACAACCCCTTCACTAGTTTCAACAACATCCTCAAACACCATGCACTCAAATGGATGATAGAGTGAACAGCTGAGACATTGTTCATTCTCAAAAGAACAACACCCCTCCCCCAAAGAACATTGAAAGCTACTCAGTGCAAACAGTCCTGGCTTCAGTTCCAAGCAAATTATATGCATGTTCTTCTTCCTCTGTGAAAATCTGCCCCATTCACACGTTCTTGACCCAAACATGCACCTGAATAGTATATATTGGAATCCCTTTTCAACACATAGGTGGTCATTATGAACACGGCGGGAAACACCGCTGACTTCTGTGGCGACGGTGAACAGAAGACCGCCATTGGCGGTGAACAGAAACCCATCATATAATAAAACCAAAAAACAGATTCCGTCAAAAATCACCAGTCCACCAGTCTCCGCCAGGACCCTGTTGGTGGAAATGCTGGACCTCCCACCCCGCCACGACCGAGCACACCCACATCCCGCCCTCCAAATAATGATGCACAAATCGCCTTGGCGGTCAGTGGAAGATGAACGACCATTGGCGGTGCAGAATGCCACGGACGGCAAGTGGATCCAACAGTAAGAAGGGCACACATTGGATAAGTTAGAAACCCACACATCTGACCAACATCCACAACACCATAAAAACACACAGAGACACACCCCACAATCATTTGCAATGAAAGTAGGCCAACGAAGACAGAGAACACCAGAAGCAGACACCGAACACCCCAATACACAAGACTCACACCGAACCACAGAAGAGCACCTTCACCGCGATTCCACCCCGACACCATTCACCACACTCACCATGTCACCCCCCAAACACCCATGCTTCATAGAAAGGGAGCTAAGGACCACGGTGGATGAGATCCTGAAGGTGGAGCCACAACTAATCGGGGCTCAGGTGCAGTACACACCCATCGCCAGGAAGATGGAGCTATGGCAGACTATTGTCAACAGGGTCAATGCAGTGGGACACCATCCACGAACCAGGGACAGCATCCGCAAAAGATGGAAGGACCTGTGGGGGAAGGTCATGGCCATGGCATCCAGGCACCACATTGCAGTCCAGAAGACTGGGGGGGGACCTCCACCAACATCACCCGACTACACTGACTGGGAGGAAAAGGTACTGGCCATCCTGCACCCTGAGGGACTCACTGGACTCACTGGAAGAATGGACTCGGGTAAGTCGTCTACAATCACCCCATATCCATCACACCTGGAATGCATGCACCACCCCACCCCTCCAACACCCACCAGGACTCCCACCCTACCAAGCACAAAGGCACTGAATCCACCACCCATGGCTGCTCACAAAACGACTAACAGGCCCACATCCCTCCCCCTGTGCTCAGCCACCCACCCCTGCAAGGAAACACAATGGCCTATAACACCCACAGTGCTAATCCACACCCTAAGTTAAAAGCAATATTAACCCCACTAAAGCATCCTGCATGTTCTCAAAGTGTGTAAGCCGCACACACCCGCCCAGGCCTCTGCACCCCTCCGACTATGCGAATGTAACAGACACGTCCATTTCCCCCAACAGGCACCACCACCCATGCCACCCTGACGGACAGGACTAGGAGTGCCAGTGCCCCCCAGGGAGACAGAGGCACCTCACAGGACACTGGGGATGGAACTCTGGACACTGATGAGCAGGCTGGCTCCTCACACAGTCCTGGACTGTCACCATCCAGCCGCCCCACCCAGGATACCACTGACACCCCTACCACCCAGGCAAGAACAGCAGCACAGGGCAACCATCCACACACCCGTGTATCCAGGCCACAGACTGGTGGAACACAAGTATAGAGGCTACAGTCAACCCCTATAAACAAGCAGGAAGACAATGGCCCTAGTACAAGTGGCACCACCAGACCTGTGCAGGGGACACAGACACAGGGGGCTAGGCCCAGTGGGAGGGCATCAGTAGGCCAGTGGGGAGACCACAGGATGGATGCTGCAGCCCAGGATGTGATCTCTGAGGTTCAGGGGGCCTACCAGCATACCCATGACAGATTGGCCCAGATAGTATCCACCCTGGAGCAGAGTCAGAGTATGTAGCATGAACACCACCAAAAGGCCATAGAGCAGTGGACAATGCAAAATGCTACAATGGCCAGGACAGCAGGTGCGCTGCTGCAGTTTGTACAAACCCAGTCTGAGACCCACACAGTACAGGAAGCCCCCACTACAGTACAGGAGACAGACCGGACAATGACTGCATCAGCAGCAACTTCCCATGAACTACCTCCAGAGGCAACACAAGGAACAACCATTTCATCCCCTATAGGTCAACAACAGGTGCCCAAACGGACCATCAGGCCAAGATATGGGACCGGAACATATCCAAAAACAAGGCCCCCTCAAATAAGTGACTCTGCAACAATCTGTCCACCAACAATCCCACACAATCAACCACAATCAACCACCAAACAGTGCTAACAATAAATAAGAACTCATGTAAGCATTGATGGACCTACCAATACCTACAACAAGGCTGCCACCATGTTGGCATTTAGGATAACCACCCATGACCAACTGCCATCACTGTAGTTTTCACGATTCAATCCCTGCACCAAATAAAACACATATCACACCTGTAACACTGTAACACTGTCCCCTGTCATAATGTGTGAGCCTTACATGTTGTTGTGCCTAAATATGTTGAGAAAAAGAACCACTAAATTATATTCTGTCCTATGCAGACCTGGACACAGTTGCAATTAGTACATTCAACCCCCCCTAGATGATAAGGCACACTGACAGTATGTTTCACAAACACCAATCTCAGCCCTTAGTCCCACATAGTTACTGGAAGTATAGTTGTATAAGTTGTGTCCTGGAATTTACATCTTCCCCTTCTTCATCATCACCATCACTCTCGTCCCTTCTCTGAGGAAGCTGGTCTGGATATACAGCACCCTCCACCTCCAAGAGGGGAATAGAATTTCTCACTGCCACGTTGTGCAGCATGCAGGAGGCCACCACTATTCTACACACCTTTTCAGGCCCATTGGCCAGGGAACTCCCAGAGATATGTAGACAACTAAATCTAGCCTTCAGGAGACCTATTCACCCTACTAGTACGTCCATGGGCCTCACTGTAATTCCTCTCTGCGTCTGTCCCAGGATTCCTCACTGGTGTCAGGAGCCAACGCAAGTTGGGATATCCAGAATCACCTAGACAAAGGTGCAAAACAGAACTGTCATTGACAAGCCTCAGAGTCAGATAGCCTGGCTGTCTGCTAGGCGGCAGTTAGTGACAGAAACACCTACCTATGGTCCACCCTCTGTCCTCTTGTAGTTGTTCCATCTTGTGTGACACACTACTGTTCCTCAGCACAAAGGAATCATGGACTGAACTGGGGAACATGGCATTCACATGTGAGATGTACTGGTCTGCAGTACATACCAATTGAATGTTTATGGAGTGAAAGTTCTTCCTGTTTCTGTACACCGGTTCACTGACTCTTGGGGGGATAATAGGTATGTGGGTGCCATCGATGGCACCTATCACATGGGATATGTTGGCAAAGGCGTAGAAGTCAGACTTGATGGCAGGGAGGTCAGTACTTTGGGGAAACATCACATGGGACTGCAGGTGTCGTACAAATGCATTCAGAAATCTTGTCTGTATCAAGCTGAACATTGGCTGTGACAGTCCAGCACCCATGCCCACTGTCACTTGAAAAGAGCCAGTGGCCAGGAAATGGAGTGCAGAGAGCACCTGCAATTCAGTAGGGATGGCATGCTGATTACGATTTGCCGGAGTCAGTGCAGGATCCAGTAAAGCACAAAGTTCGAGAATAGTTGCACTGGTGAGTCTGTATTCGATTATGATGTGACGCTCCACCATGGTCCACATATCCACAAGTGGTCTGTACACCGATGGGGCCCTTCCTCGCCACAAGGGTCTGTACCTAGGAGGAATTTGAAACACATGTGAGGAAGACACATACATCAGCAAACATTGTCAGTCATTGAGCACTGCTGACTTGATTGCAGGGACTCAACTGCTAAATGTTTTTGACCTAACATCAACTAGACCATAATTATTGATCAGGGTTTGTCAGGTGTGGTATTTTTAATGGTCACATGCATAGGTGTGTTAGGTGAACATTAGGGCCTGCATTGTGCAGATAGCAGTATTATAAATGCGTAGTTTTTGGCAAGATGTCTGCCCCCTGTAATCTTGAACTGTCGTGGTGGAAATGACCTCATACAGCTAGCGGTTGACGTAACAGTGTAAGGCGGTGTTTACCGCCGTGTGCACAGTCATTGGTTAACATGGATGTCAATGGGGAATCGTAGCATATCATGATCGCCGGCGGCGGTGACGGTGCACACCGCCACTGTACGTACGCAAAGTCGTCACCCCAATTTCACTTTACTCCCTGATCTCGTGCAAGCAGGTACACCACTGAGTGTACTGCTATTTCCTACCTCTGGTCATGAAAGTGGCTCATGTTGCAGGGGAAAGGGCCCTGGCCTTCACCCAGGAGGAATTGGAGAGGCTAGTGGTCGGGGTCCTGCCCCCTGTACGCCAAGCTCTACGGACGGCCACAGGTGAGTTGGGAGATTGTGGGCAATGGTTGTGTGTAATGGATGGTGTTGGCAGTACATATGTGTGCATCTCTGACCCTGGATGGGCCATGGTTCATGACATGCTGCGGGCGTATGTGCTGTTAGTCTGTTTGTACTGTCTGTCCCATAGTGGACGTATAGCCAGCTGTATATATTTGCCAAGTGCCTGACCTCTTTGAATCATTTCTATGTGTCCCTTTTAGGTCAGTGCCCACCAGAAGAAGGCACTTTGGCATGCCATTGCCAAGTAGGTGCGGACCCTGGGGGTCTACAACCGGCAGAGCACCCACTGCAGGAAGAGGTGGGAGGATCTGCGGCACTGGGCGCGAAATATCTGTGAGGCCCAGCTGGGGAAGTTCTCACAATGAAGAGAAACGGGGGAACAACAATGACAACAACACCACCACCCTGCTCGACAACCTCGCCAACCTCGGACTCAAGCAACTGGTGAGCACCCCCACCCACATCGCTGGCCACACACTCGACCCCATCTTCTCCGCCAGCAACCACGTCTCCTTCAGCTACTCCTCCAGACTACACTGGACCGACCACAGATGCGTCCACTTCACCTTCAAACAGGAGTCTCACCACCATCGCACACAACAAATCCCCCGCAGATGCTGGAGCAAAATCACCACAGACCAGCTCCTCTCAACACTGAACCAAAACCCACCAGCCAACATCATTGACGTCAACAACGCAGCCCACAGCCTCACACAGTGGATCACCAACTGTGCCGACAACCTCGCACCTCTTAAAAAAATCTCAGACGGGACCAGCATCAGGAAAACCCCATGATTCACGGATGCCCTCAAAGAATCTAAGAAATCCTGCCGAACCATCGAAAAAACTTGGCGCAGTGAACGAACCACAGAAAACATGACAGCCCTCAAGATCGCCACCCGTGAACACCACCAGCTGATCCGCTCCACCAAAAGGACATCATTCAAAGAGCGACTAGACAACAACACCCACAACAGCAAGGAACTCTTCAACATCGTCAAGGAGTTCTCCAACCCCAGCAACAGCTCCAACGACATCACACCATCACAAGAACTCTGCAACTCCCTCGCCACGTTCTTCCAGCGAAAGATCGCAGATCTACACGACAGCTTCGGACCCCAGACCCCGCCTCCTACCACCGAACCAGCAGCCCCCACCACTACCCTCAGCTCCTGGACCCCTATCAGCTCAGAAGAGACCAGAAGCATCATGAACACCATCCACTCCGTCTCCCCCTCGGACGCTTGCCCCCATCACATCTTCAACAAAGCCAACCCCATCATCGCACCCCATCTCCGGAACATCATCAACAGCTCGTTCGCGTCAGCCACCTTCCCCGAGAGCTGGAAACATGCAGAAATCAACGCCCTCCTGAAAAAACCCACGGCAGACCCCAATGACCTGAAGAACTTCCGCCCCATCTCTCTTCTTCCCTTCCCGGCCAAGGTCATCGAGAAGACCGTCAACAAGCAGCTGACCGCTTTCCTCGAGGCTAACAACTCGCTCGACCCATCCCAATCTGGATTTCGAGCCAACCACAGCACAGAAACCGCCCTCATCGCAGTCACTGACGACATCAGGACCCTGATGGACAACGGAGAAACAGCTGCCTTCATCCTCCTGGACCTCTCGGCAGCCTTCGATACCGTGTGCCATCGCACCCTAATAACCCGCCTCTGCACCACTGGAATCCTAGGACAGGCCCTGGACTGGGTCATCTTGCTCCTCGCCGACAGAACCCAGAGTCCACCTCCCTCCCTTCCGCTCAGAACCCACCGAGATCATCTGCGGCGTACCCCAAGGATCCTCGCTCAGCCCAACCCTCTTCAATGTCTACATGAGCCCCCTCGCCGCCATTGCACGCAAACACAACATCAACATCATCTCCTACGCCGACGACACCCAGCTGATACTCTCCCTCACCAAAGACCCAACCACCGCCAAAACCAACCTACAGGAAGGAATGAAAGACGTTGCGGAATGGATGAAGCTCAGCCGCCTAAAACTGAACACAGACAAGACGGAGGTCCTCATCCTGGGACAATCCCCATCCGCCTGGGACGACTCCTGGTGGCCCACGGCGTTGGGCACCGCACCAACCCCCTCGGATCACGCACGCATCCTCGGGTTCATCCTGGACCCCCTCCTCACGATGACCAAGCAAGTCAAAGCCATCTCGTCATCATGCTTCAACACCCTACGCATGCTCCGGAAGATCTTCCGATGGATCCCCGCCGAAACCAGAAAGACAGTAACCCATGCCCTCGTCACAAGCCGAGTGGACTACGGAAACACCCTATACGCAGGAATCACCGCCAAGCTTCAGAAACGTCTACAACGCATACAGAACGCCTCCGTACGCCTCATCCTCGACATTCCTCGCCACAGCAACATATCCACCCACCTGAAACACCTGCACTGGCTCCCCATCAACAAGAGGATCACCTTCAGGCTCCTCACCCACGCACTCAAAGCACTCCACGACATGGGCCCCGAATACCTCAACAGCCGCCTCTCATTCTACACACCCACCCGTCAGCTCCGCTCAGCCAGCCTCGCCCTCGCCACCGTCCCACGGATCCGCAGAACCACCGCCGGAGGAAGATCATTCGCCTACCTGGCAGCCAAAACATGGAACTCCCTCCCTGCACACCTAAGAACTACCCAGGACCATCTCTCCTTCAGGAAACTCCTCAAGACATGGCTCTTCGAGCAGCGGTAACACCCCCCCATCCCCTCCCCAGCGCCTTGAGACCCACTTGGGTGAGTAGCGCGCTCTATAAATGGACTGATTGATTGATTGATTGATTGACAATGGGTAAGGGGTGCCCGCCAGGCACTGACCCCCCTCATGCTGTGCATCCTGGTGGTGGCGTACCCAGACCTGGATGGGTTCTTGAAGGCTGCACAGTAGTCACAAGGGGGTGAGTACACACCACAATTTTGACCCTTGATGGATGTCTGTGTGTGTATTCGGGTTTATGCTGCTTAGTTGCAGGGACTCTGACTGATGTCCATCTACATTATGGCCCCCGTAGAGAGTAGGGGTGTTTACTCATTACCAGTTTGGTAGCACTGAATTCTGCTTCTCCTGATTAGAACATGTACTGCATGTGATTTTACTGCCTGCGGTACTTCACCTCCTATTACTGCACATGGAGGTACTGCTGAAGCAGATAAAAGAAAGACTAATAAATATTCATATATCATGTAACAAAATCGTATAAGGTAGTGTGATTTTAGTAAATAAAAATAACGTATGTGGGAAAATGTGCCCACGAGGTAGTTCACCATTATTATAAACAAGCTGAATTAATCATGAAGAATCGACAATGTAGTAATCCGTCATAATTGCAAATGTATTCTATGATTTTCTTGTTGAAACTGTTATATGCTTAGCTTAAATTTAGCAGAGGCTTTGGCCTAGTTGCCTGGTCTCAAATTTGACTGTGTGGTTTTCACTTGTATTAACAAAAACTTATTTTAACTTTAAGGTTGTATTTTTCCAGTAGAAATGACTAATACCCTTATCTCAAGGTTTCGTGCTAGGCTAGTTTCATCCCCTTTGAAGCAAGGTCAGTTTCTGCAGGTGCAGACAATAAAGACACTGATACAGAAATAATTGGGAAACTTTGTTCCTACTTGTGTTCCAAGGCTCCAAGGACACCTTATGCATAAGTGAGTGCTAAGAGAAAGACACTATTCATTGGTCAAAAAGAAGCTACTCTATGAACCCTCCAATGGAAGACCCTGAAGAATTTGGAACGTTTCTTACTTAAGCCCACCGGACAAAGAGAAGTCAGCCATTTTCTTTGAATCCATTTTGAAGCAAGATTCAAGACGCCATTTTAAATGACACTTTGATGCCTTTTCTCTGTCGCATAGAGAGACTTTAAGAATTCTCACCCTAGAGACTTTAACTTTCATTTTGCCCCGTCTTGTCCATGCATTAACTTTGCCCCATTTTCCTTGCTGCCGCAAGGAAAACTTACTTTAACTTTGCCCCTTTGAAATCTGCCCCATGCTGATCGAACCAGTACCTGAAGGACGAAGACTTTTCCTTGAATGCTGATTGTATTTGGTAATTATGAAAGGATAATTGTATTATGCATTGTGTTTTCCTTCTTAGGTACCAACTGCTTATTTTGACAGAGCCCAAGCTAGAAGTTTTTTAAATTTGTATTGACTAAATTCGTTTTGCATGAAGCCCCACATGCCAATGCTAATTAGAGGTTAGTTGAGGTATTCATTTGATGCACCATGTTAAATTAAAATCTTGTTATGCTGACCGATATATGCAATTGTTCAAATTCAGTTACTTATATTAGTGATTTGCATTGCTATAACCAAGTGCATTATAATCCAGATTTTGCATAGATTGCGTTTCTTCCATCGCTATGGACAGCTAGTAATGTTCGTATACGTATATCATTTGATTTTGAGACTTACATATATTGTGTTAGCTTTGTTAATATAGGGAAATAAACTCATTAACCTTTAATAAACAGGTGTGGTTATTCATGACTGAAAGGTCATGGTGTGTCTAATTACTGATTTTCTGTTTAACTAATTTGTTGTTTGATGTATAAATTGAGTATTGGTTATTGATTAAAATGATTATTAGTTATTAATTTGAGGGATCCGACTATTCTTGGATGAGGAGAACCCAACTCGTCAAAAGGTTCACCGACCTCCGGCGTGTCCAAGTATAAGTAATTTATAAAGACTGGACGCGCTATCAGTAGATGGTAGCAGAGATTGATGGTTTCGCCCTTTGGGGCCCCATCCGAACAATAGATGGATTCAAGTTAGAATTTTCTTTGATAAAACAAGTTGGAGAGATGATGATGCCTTAAATCCCCAATGACTTTTCCGGGAAATCTCAGAGCTTGCGAATGGAGGAAATGGAGGTGTGAGAATGTTTTCGGCGTTTCTAGTGACAGTATGAGTGAAGTTAGGGTTTCGCGCTTGCACAGCTTATGCCGCAGATGAATTGTGAAGTTTGTGAGGATTTTAGGGGGTTACGAACTCCAGTCAAAAATTTTAGAGGAGTGATACTCCAAAGTGTGAGAGTAGGGAAGTCATCGAACTTCATATGTGTGTAGCGCTTTGTGCAGAAAAATTGTCCACGTGGTTGTTGATGTTGAGACTGGCCCTGCGAGGTCAAGAGACTCCGGAGTATGTTGAAAAGTGTATGAGACACTTGATTGATGTTGTGATTTGTTCGGTTTAGGAGGTTGATCGGGCGTAGTCAACAAGTCAGTACGAATGTTGAGGAATAAAAGAAAGTTTTTGACTTTGAAATTTGACGAATTCTAAGGCGCGCTAGAATAGTTCATTGACCAGTTGAGAGTAAAGTTTGCGGGTCCAATTTTGCTTGCGAAAGTGGGAAACCGAGAAAGATGGAATAACTGCTGAGGCTAGTGAAAAATCCCTAAGGTTTCTGAAGCGATTGTATTACCCTTCCTGTAGTAAACCAACAGATTTGTTTTCTTCTTTTGGTTAGTGTTCGCCATATATTGCAGAAATTAGTTTTGGGTGAAGCTGAATGAAGGAAGACAAGCCGCGAGACTTTGTCAGCCGCAGTGTGTGGGTGTGACATCACTAGGAGCCGCGCTGGGATAGGTTGGTTGGTGAGAAGGGTCGCGCATGGATTGGACACAGTCCGTGAAGCGCAATTGGTGGGGAAAGGCAAGCGAAGAGTATTCCGGGAATTAAAGTCACTTATTGATTACATTTTTTAAAGAAAATAAAAGACAGAAAGATGAAATTTTCAAAGCACTTAAGAGTGCCTTGAGGGGAGATGTATACATTAAAGCAAATGTAGGAGAAGAAACACCGCCTGAGGGTACACCAGCTTACATCGTGATTGAAGAAAAGGGTGTCGCACCATGTCTTTGGTTAAAGCAATGGTGCAAATTAACAGAAAAGCATGGAAGTGTAGCGTTCCCTATCCACGGGTCGTTTAATCTAAGAGTCTTGGAGAATCTAAGATTCGCACTATACGACATGAAAGTACCTCCAAGACCAGCACAGTTTGAAGCATTAGCAATTTGGGAGCAAATGGCTAGGAGGCAGCTACAAAAGAAATTTGAGACAAGAGTGAGAAAAGTAGAAAAGACACTAGCGGATGCTAGATGGGATAGTACTCAAAAGGTTTGGAGATCAGACATATTGCAGGGGATTAAATTGTTTCCAGCAATTACTGACGAAGCAGAGACGGAAGGAAGGAAAGCTACCTATAAAACAAACAGGAGTCACTCCAGAGATAGAGAAAACAATAGAAATTCGAAAAGGTCAGACGAATCAGACGATGAGGAGTTCATTCTGCAATTGCTAAATGATCGCCCGCCACTGTATGCGGAAAGCGAAAATGGCCCAAGCACTAGTACTGCCCCTCCAGAACCAATACAGGGTACTGTAACACCGAATTTGAGAATATTGCAGAGGCAAAGTAGTCCCGATATGCCTTTTACACCAGAAATACCACAAGTTCAGAGAATATATCCCGATGTGCCTAAATTGAAACCCGTCAATGATTATCAGCCACAGGTTCAGAGGCGCTATTATGATGAGCATAATTTGGGAATGACTTCTAATTTAATGGCGCAGGGAGGACAGAATTACCAAAGACTGACATTGATTGAAGCCGAATCAACACAAATTTTTATGCCTCAAAAGCAGAAGCAAGAAGTGCCGAAATACATTCAAATAGCAGAAAACCAGTTAGACATGCCAGCAATGATGAACCATAATGTGGGGATTAAAATGTCACAGAATTCGGGGAACAGACAGAATCCAGATGCAATATCTTTGCCTATCACTGTAGGTCCGCTAGTGCCATTGTATATACAGGCAAAGCCGAATGTATGCGACTAAGGGGTAATGACACAAAATGAGACAGGAAGGAGATGCATAGAAAATACTCAAGAAACGACTCCGGTAGGAACGCCACCAAATAGATCTGGGTCTTTGTTGGAATTTAGTCCAATTCCAGCTTGTGTTCCGTCAACTGTAGTAAGGTCAGGTCAACCACTAATAGTACTGCTAACTTCAAAAACAGAAATGTTACAGAAACCATCAGTAGCAGTAGACGTAAGTGCCACATTAATGGGACTGAACGCACAACAGTTAACACAATGGTTGAACAGCCTGAACTCTCCACAGAGTACACCCAGCTGGAAAGGAGAAGAATATTTGAATAGAATAAGATTGGGCATGGAAGCAGACGAACTAGTAGAGGGAACGTTGGGTTTGAACAGGTTAGAATCATACACAGAAGAACAGCTGAGATACATGTGCCCTAGAATTACAAGAGAAGTAAGCAGCATACATAAGAAGTTACAAGAAATTGCAGACAGAAACAAAGTCGACATAGGTAAAACCAAACACTTGAGCAGAAGTTACAGGTTAGACTTTGAGACAAAAGATTTTGAACACATGAGATCTGCAGGAATGAAAACACACCTTAAAGAAATACTGCAAAGTGCGCAGGTTTGGAGATGTTTAGACAAATGGGAGAGCAGGTGGGTTAAGAAAAAGGACAAGAAGAAAGAAAGTACCCCAGACCGGAATGATAAAGTACAACAGAATGATGATCTGATAACCATGTTACCAATGAGAGAAACGGCAGGGGGAAAACTTGTCCATGTACCGTGGCACAGGTGCGATATTCAATCCTTTATGGATGATTACCCTAAGTTAAGAGAGAAACCGATCGAGTGGTATCAACAAATAGATAGATTTGTGAAACTCGCAAAATGTCTTTGGGAAGGCCTGAATACCTTATGCGAAATTGTAGTTCCGGCAGATTTGTGGGAAGATTGTAAAAGGGCTGTAGGTTGGCCAACAAGTGTACCAGAAAGAGATTGGAACACAGGTGCACCATCGCCTACGGTAATGAGTTTATACCATAAAGTGATTGAGCATTTAAAAACAAAAGTTGCGTCGAAAAATGTGGATTGGCAGAGAATTGACAGAACAGCACAAGAAGTTAAAGAGTCGATACATGCATACTATGAGAGATTGTTGAAAGCATTTAAAAATTACAGTGGCACGGAAACGATTGAGGCAAAGGACATGCTCCATTTTGTGTTCAGATTTGTGGAAGGATTGAGACCCGAAATCAGCCAGATGATTAAAATGCACTTGATTTGTTGGCAGTCAAAATCGATCAATGAAGTGTTGAACTATGCAAAATACTGTAGTGATGAGATTGAGACAAAACAGAAAAGGTTGAAGGAAAAAGTGATGGTGATGCAGATTAGAGTAGCTCAGAGAGGTTTGAAAGGTTTGCAAGGTTTCCAACAGCAGTTGCCGCAGCAGCAACAGCAGGGAAATGCTATGTTTCAGCCACAGATGAGAGGCAGAGGCCGAGGAGGTTTTGTGAATAATGGTCCTGATTTAAATACTGTTGTGATTCCAAATGGTATACAGGCAATGAAGAAGGTGATGCCATGTCACATGTGCGGAATCGTCGGGCATTGGAAATGGGAATGCCCAATGTTGGTGCAGGAAGGTGTAGGTCAGCAAAACAATGATGTCAATACATTTCAGAATATGAGAGGACCAAATCGAGAGGTCCAAATCCAAATTTCCAAAATAATGTAAATCAGATGCAGGGTCTACAACCCATACAACCAAAGCAGGTGCAAATGCCCTGTGTACAAATGGTACAATCACAGCCAATGCAACAGCAGTTTTCTATGGTACCTAATCAGCAAATGCAAATACCCTTAGCACCAATGAATCAGCAACAAGTAATGCTTAACTCAACGGGTCGCGGGTCAAGGAATGAATAAAAATGACACAGTACACCAATTCCCGTTACACAGTGAGAATGGAATAAACGATGTATGGGAGAGTGAAAGTTCAGATGAGGAGGGAAATTGTATGCTTGCAGCATCTTTGGAAGTTGATCAAAAGGGACCGTATGTGGAAGGAAGAGTTATGGGTCACAGCGTTTCATTCTTGGTTGACACAGGAGCTACACGCTCTACAGTCAGAAGTATCGAAGTACCAAATTTGGAACTTTCGGGGAGAACAGTTCAAGTAGTGGGAGTAGCAAATAGGTATCTGACAAACCCAATCACAGATCCAGTGCAAGTCAAAATTGGTAACTTTCAAGGGTCACATAAATTTGTGGTGTGTGACTCAATTCCGATATCCCTATTAGGGAGAGATTTATTGTGCAAATTGGGATGCTCGATTATGTGCTCAAATGATGGAATTAAAATACAGAAAAACAGTGATGAGGAAGAAGAGGACAGTTTAGGAGGGGACGAAGTGGAAACTGTCGATGAAGAGTATCCCCTGATTACTCTTTATCCAATGCTCACTGAAGCAGATATTCCTGCTGAGCTACAGGAAACAGTTGAAAAAGAAGTGTGGGATATGACAGGGAAAGAAGTAGGATTGGTTAAAGGAGCAGAATCAGTGAAAGTGACTGTAAAACCTAATGTAAATTTTCCTCTGACACCACAATACCATATGTCACGTATCTCATGAAAATCGCCCAACTCATTGACGAGTTTGTGGAACAGGGAGTACTGAAATAAGTAATAAGTAGTCCATGTAATTCACCAATCATGGGACTAATAAAACCAAGTGGAAAGGTCCGAATTGTTCAAGATTTGAGAAAAATAAATGACATAATAGTCAAATGTTGTCCCATTGTACCAAATCCAGCTGTGATAATGTTTCAAATTCCCTGTGATGCAGAGTGGTTCTCAGTCATCGACTTGTCACAAGCTTTCCTTTCTGTGCCTCTTCATGAGGACAGACAATTTCTCTTTTGCTTCAAATTCCTGGACAGAGTCTACAGTTGGTGTCGAATTCCTCAATGGTTTTCGGAGTCACCATCAATTTTCAATCACATTCTAAAGAAAGATTTGGAATCATTGGAATTACCATTTGAATCAACCTTAGTACAGTATATTGACGATTTGTTGATCGCATCCAAAACAGAAAATGACTGTACGGTTGACACTATTGCCCTATTGAACCATTTGGGAAGGAATGGACACAAAGGGGGTCATTAAAACATTGGCGGTATAAGGCGCTTACAGCCGTGCAGAAGACCGCCAACACACCGCCGCGGCCGTGGAATTCCGCCACAGCTATTATGATCCACATCACGGAATCCGCCAAAATTCAGACACCCACTCAACTCCGCTACACCAAAGGTCAGCGATAAACATGCGGAAACAAATCCTCCACCTCCACGGCAACAGAAACACACCCAGGCTATTACGACCCACGAATCCACGCAGCGGTCATTCAAGCGTGGTATTCCATTGGCGGTACACACCGCCACGCTCAAAATACACACACATCTCCAAAACACCGCCACATTGGACAATTCCAAATACACACACGTGATACACATACAAACAACACTCCCACACACCCAACTCAATATAAAACACACACCCACATCACCCACAAACCACTACGACCAGAATTTCTGAGAGAAGGCCAGAGAGAGACAGCACAGAATAGAGAACCCCATCACACAGAGGCACACTACACCATCACCCACACAACATCCACGCACAAAACACCATATACCACTACACTCACCACACTCTTCAACACATACACCACCTCACACATCACACACACCACCCCATGGCACGCCAAAGACACCCCTGCTTCTCCGAGGAGGAGCTCAGGGTCATGGTGGAGGAAATCATCCGGGTAGAGCCACAGCTATTTGGCTCACAGGTACAGCACACATCCATAGCCAGGAAGATGGAGCTATGGCAAAGAATACTCGACAGGGTCAACGCAGTGGGACAGCACCCAAGAAATAGGGAGGACATCAGGAAGAGGTGGAACGACCTACGGGGTAAGGTGCGTTCCACGGTATCCAGGCACCACATCGCGGTACAGCGGACTGGCGGCAGACCCCCACCTCCTCCCCCACAACTAACAACATGGGAGGAGCAAGTCTTGTCCATCTTGCATCCTGAGGGCCTCGCAGGAGTCGGTGGTGGAACGGACACTGGTAAGTCAAATCTTAACTATCATATCCCCCACCTTACCTGCATGCTATCACACACCCCCACCCTCACACCCTCACCTATCACCCCAAATCCTCACTAATCTACCCATGACACCAACCACCCATCCCAACCCCAAGACCTGCATGACATAACTAAGCATGGATACCCATCACTAAAGCATGCCCACTGCACAGACCCAGATCACCCCCCAACCATCAGCACACAAGCCCCCACACAGGAATGCCTGCACTGGTGTACAGCCACACCCAACCATTGCACACCATGAAACACACGCATGCAATAATCATGTACTCATACCCCTACAGGAACCCGAAGGAACGTCACCACACCAGAGGGTCCAGACAACACCACTCCACCCCCAGAGGAGGCCCACAGTGACGACAGCAGCTCTGCCCCCCTGGATCTTGATGACCAGCCCGGACATCGTAGGCCTCAGGACAGTCGGTTCCCCTTGCCCAGCCACAGCCCAACACCGAACTTCCACCCTCTGGGAACACCAGCACAGCACCCACCCAGCGGGCCCATACCTCCCTACCCAGGACAGGTCAATCAGCGGTGTGTCCACCACTACAGGGCACCCAGGCTAACCCAACACCCCAACAACAACAGGGACCTGTGGGCAGTGGTAGTGGGCACACGGTCCAGGCGACGGAGCCACAGGAACACAGGGGAACTGGGAGGGCTGCTGTGCTACAGGGGGAGGACAGGCCAAGGGAACCTACTCTCCACGAGGCCCTCTCCTCCATCATGGGAGCATACCACCACTCCCAGGAGACGATGGCAACGGTACTGGGCAAGTTGCAGGAGACCCTGCGTCTGCAGGAGGAGCAGTATTTGGGGTTCAGGGAGGAGCTCAGGACCGTCGGCTCCGCCCTGGGCACCATTGTAGGGGTGCTGACGGACATTCAAAAGACCTTGAGGGACACCGTGGCACTCCAAGGGGCCCCTGACACTAGCCAGGACGATGAAATGTCCACCACCTCCGCCGGCGCTAGTGGACAGGACGCCCCGCCACAGGACCAACACACCAGCACCCCACCCCCTGCAGACGGACAACCACCACGAAAGCGGTCCCTGAGATCCAGGAACAGGACAGAGCAAGATGGCAAGACCCCCGCCAGGAAATAAGACCACCCTGATTTTCCCCCCACTGTACCACTTTGTTACCCTGTCCAAATCGGAACTGCCCCAGCTCCACTTCCAATGGGCAGATGTGCAATGTACCTGTGAGACTAATAGAGTGGACTCTGACATGGACATTCTTCCACCATAACCCATCCACATTTCACAAACCCCCTTCATTGTTATGCACTTAAATAAACACCCTTGAAACACTAATAAAACGTGAGTCAGTCAATGATTTTGAACTTTGTATTGTCAATTACAGTGTCAAAAATGGTTACCCATTGGAAGGCCAACATACCAATGTCACACATCACAAGCCTTTCAAGGGTGCAAGCTGTTGACACGTAGGTTACCACATTAGTGAAACTGAAATGGAAGGGGACAACTCAGTCAACAAATAGTCAGTGAAATGTAGGTACAGGATAGAGGTAGACGTGTGAAAGTTAATATTATGTTAAACATGAAAATGTACTCACCTGTGTGTCACTGGAAATATTGCTGTATGACTGACTCCCTGTTGTCGTTTTCTTCTTCATCAGCTTCATCCTCATCACTGTCCACAGGCTCCACAGGCTCCACAGCCTCCACAGCTGCTACAACACCGTCATCTGGATTATCCTCCTGCAGAAAAGGCACCTGCTGTCGCAATGCCAAATTATGGAGCAGGCGATGATGATGTCGCACACCTTCTTCGGTGAGTAGAATAGGGAACCACCTGTCATACGGAGGCACCTGAACCTCGCCTTCAGGAGGCCGAAGGTGCGTTCGATCACCCTCCTATTCCGCCCATGGGCCTCATTGTACCGTTCCTCTGCCCTGGTCCTGGGATTCCTCACTGGGGTCAATAGCCAGGACAGGTTGGGGTAACCAGAGTCCCCCAATAGCCATACACGGTGCCTCTGGAGTTGACCCATCATATCAGGGATGCTGCTATTCCGCAGGATGTAGGCGTCATGCACTGAGCCAGGGAACATAGCATTTACCTGCGAGATGTACTGGTCTGCCAAACAGACCATCTGGACATTCATGGAATGATAACTCTTCCTGTTCCTGTACACCTGTTCACTCCTGCGGGGGGGACCAGAGCTACATGGGTCCCATCAATGGCACCTATGACGTTGGGGATATGTCCAAGGGCATAGAAGTCACCTTTCACTGTAGGCAAATCCTCCACCTGAGGGAATATGATGTATCTCCTTACGTGTTTCAGCAGGGCAGACAACACTTTGGACAAGACGTTGGAAAACATAGGCTGGGACATTCCTGATGCCATGGCCACTGTTGTCTGAAAAGAGCCACTTGCAAGGAAATGGAGCACTGACAGCACCTGCACGTCAGGGGGGATTCCAGTCGGATGGCGGATTGGTGACATCAGGTCTGGCTCCAACTGGGTACATAGTTCCTGGATTGTGGAACGGTCGAACCGGTAGGTCACGATCAAATGTCTCTCTTCCATTGTCAACAGGTCCACCAGCGGTCGGTACACCGGCGGATTCCGCCATCTTTCAATATGTGCCAACTGTCGGTGCCTAAGAAGGACAACAGCGAAGAAACTGTCAGCATTCCTCCAGGTATGTACCCACATTCACACACAAGACTACAACAGACAATTAACCCATCCGGGAACTGTTTGGAGTGTAGGCCTCGGTATGTGTGACGCAGTAGTAAATGAAGCCATGTGGGCCCCTGAAATGGCGGCTTCCTGACCTTTAAACTGGGACAATGGAATTGTGGGGAAACTGCGCTGGCGTTGCACACCGTCGCGGTAGGCGGTCGTAGACCGCGGCGCAATGCTGCATTGGTTAACATTGGACCCTATGGGTCCCAGGAGCCAATGAACAGGTGCGCTGGCGGTGATGATGCGCCCCGCCACGGACGTCACCGCCGCGGACGTCAACACCATTTTCTATCACTTCAATCACTAGATAGCTGACCTTCGACAGGAGAGGACCTACACTGCTAGTGCTGCTGTGACCTCGGTCTGGAAGCGACGATGGCTGCTGCGTCTGGGGAAAGGGCCCCTGCCTTCACTGCACAGGAGTTGGAGAAACTTGTGGATGGGGTCCTCCCCCAGTACACGCTACTCTCCGGTCCTCCAGACCAACAGGTTAGTACTGAGGGAGCACGTTGTATGGGCTAGGCCTGGGTGGAGATGGCTGGGTGGAAGAGGGAAGGGGGCAGAGTACATAGAACAGTTATGCATGGGGATGAATGGGCCACATGGAGAGAGTTGGGAGGGGGCCACTCACATTGACGGTGCAGTAGGTAATGACTGTTCCTCTTTCCTTGTGCATGTCATGTAGGTCAGCGCCCACCAGAAGAGGTACATTTGGCGTGCCATCGCCAAGGAAGTCCGGACCCTGGGGGCCCACCAGAGACGGGGCACCCACTGCCGTAAGAGATGGGAGGACATTCGCCGCTGCAGCAAGAAGACGGCGGAGGCTCAGCTGGGGATGGCCTCCCAACGTGGGAGGGGTGCCTGTCGCACCATGACCCCCCTGATGTTCCGGATCCTGGCGGTGGCCTACCTGGAGGTGGATGGGCGCTTAAGGACATCACAGCAGACACAAGGGGGTGAGTACAACCTCATTCTGTGGACTTTGCGTGCAGTGGAGGTGTCTGGGTGGGGGAGGTGGCCTGTGGGTGTCCCTAGGCCAGGGCGAGTTAGGTAGGCAAGGCCCCTCAGTAATGTAGGCCATGTGGGACTCTACCCCAGATCAGAACAGAGGCAAGTTGATGTATAGTTGCCCCTTTGCCATCCATGTGCGCTGATTTCTACCATTGCCATGTACGCCATATCCCAGAAATTGCATGTGCAGAGGGCAGGAGCACGGCGTAATGCATGGGGCTGCTGCGTCTGTCTTGTCCGCCAACGGTAGCGGTATGCCATGCACTAAAACTCTCTTTCTTCTGTCTCCCCCCCTTTTCCTGCTCTCCCTGTCCTTTTGTACATCAGCATCATCAGGCGGAGGTACAGTGGCACCGGAGCACGAGGGAGCTGCATCCCACATGGCCATGGAGGGCCACACCACAGACTCTGAATGCACCAGTGGGACGGAGGGCGAGGGGAGCTTCACGTCGGCCACAGGATCACCAACCAACGACACGGACTCGTCCGCCGATGGGAGCTCCCCTGTGGTGGCGGCACCATCTGTGCGCCCCACTTCTACACTTCTACACTTCACCTCCCCTACCAGCACCGCCCTCCCAGCAGCCCCTCAGTGTTCGCCCCGTGCCCGCTCACCCAGGAGGGTGGGCATCACCTTTGCCCCAGGCACCTCAGGCCCTGCCCCAGTCACCCCTGCTGCCCTCAGTGAGGAGGCCATTGACCTCCTCAGGTCACTCACTGTTGGGCAGTCTACCATTGTGAATGCCATCCAGGGTGTAGAAAGGGCGTTGCAACATGGTAATGCATTCCTGGAAGGCATTCATTCTGGTCAGGCTGTCCTTCAGCGCACCCTGCAATCTCTGGCCTCAGCACTGATGGCAGCCATTGTCCCTGTGTCCAGCCTCCCCCCTCCAACTTCCTCCACCCAGACCCAATTCCCTGTACCCCAGCCCATCCCAAGCACACCCAAGCACACCTACAGACCAGCAGGCACACAAGTCAACACCCATAGGCACCTCACACACCACAGGCACTCACACAAGCATCACACCCATACAGACACAGCAACATCCACTGTCTCCACTGTGTCCCCCTCCTCCTCTTCTCCCTCCTCCCTCCCAGTGTTGTCTACACACACACCTGCATGCACTACATATACAGGCACTAGGACTCGCACCAGGACACCCAGCACCACAAGCCGCTCACCTCCACTCACCACCTCCACTGCCATTTACACATCCCCTGTGTCCTCTCCCAGTGTGTCTGTGACGCCCCCTCCCAAAGTACCCAAACGCCGGCAATCACTCACCCAACATCCATCCACCTCACGACAACCTCCAGTACCTGCACCTGCACCCAAAACAGCTAAAGTGACACCTCCTACAACCACCTCCTCTACCTCCACTCCCAGACCCCCTCCAGCTACCCATCCCAGTGTCTGTCAGAAACTGTCCCTCTGTCAAATTGACCTGTTTGCCCCCACCCCACCCCCTCCAGTTCATCAGTCCTGTCGTAGCGCCTCAGCCAAAAAGCCTCCAGTGCCAGTTGTGCGTGTTCCAGGTTTTTGGAGTGCACCGTCCACCAGGGCAGGCAGTAGGACCCGGAGCCAAGGCACTGGCAGCCCACCCCCTGTAAAGGCTCCGAAATTGGAGAGTGGACGACGGGACCGTGTCAAGACTTCTGGTGGTACAACAACTGAAATGGGATCGAAGGCGATTGGTGAGTCAGCTGTAACTCCAAAGAAGGTGGGGAAGGTCCTGAGGAAGTCTGCCCAGCCTGTTGTGAGTGTCACGGCGGAGAAGTGCGCCATCATTTCCGGCGGTCCAGACACAACCGCCAGCACCGTCGTTACTGGTCCGGAGACCACCGCCGGAGTCATTGCCCAGGAGGGCCCAAGTATCGTTACTGGTCAGGAGACCACCGCCAGAGTCCGTGCCCAGGAGGGCCCAAGTATCGTTACTGGTCAGGAGACCACCGCCAGAATAATTGCCCAGGAGGGCCCAAGTATCGTTACTGGTCAGGAGACCACCGCCAGAGTCAGTGCCCAGGAGGGCCCAAGTATCGTTACTGGTCAGGAGACCACCGCCAGAGTCAGTGCCCAGGAGGGCCCAAGTATCGTTACTGGTCAGGAGACCACCGCCAGAGTCATTGCCCAGGAGGGCCCAAGTATCGTTACTGGTCCAGAGACCACCGCCGGAGTCAGTGCCCAGGAGGGACCAGGATCCCACAGCCCCGCTGGGCGATGATGGAATGTCATGCCACACACCAATGTCCAGTGTGGAGTTCGTCATGCCACACACCAATGTCCAGTGTGGAGTTCGTCATGCCACACACCAATGTCCAGTGTGGAGTTCGTCATGCCACACAGCAATGTCAGTATCCGAACCGCCATGTCAGAGCACCGCTGAACAGTCCATAGACAGCCATGTCAAAGCACTGCTGAACAAGGCCAAGACCGCCATGGTGAAGACCGCTTAACAGGGCAAATACCGCCATGGTGAAGACCGCTGAACAGGGCAAAGCCTGCCATGGTGAAGCACCGCTGAACAAGGCCAAGACCGCCATGGTGAAGACCGCTGAACAGGGCAAAGACCGCCATGGTGAAGACCGCTGAACAGGGCAAAGACTGCCATGGCTAAGCACCGCTGAACAAGGCCAAGACCGCCATGGTGAAGACCGCTGAACAGGGCAAAGACCGCCATTGTGAAGACTGCTGAACAGGGCAAAGACCGCCATGGTGAAGACCGCTGAACAGGGCAAAGACTGCCATGGCTAAGCACAGCTGAACAAGGCCAAGACCGCCATGGTGAAGACCGCTGAACAGGGCAAAGACCGCCATGGTGAAGACCGCTGAACAGGGCAAAGACTGCCATGGCTAAGCACCGCTGAACAAGGCCAAGTCCGCCATGGTGAAGACCGCTTAACAGGGCAAAGACCGCCATGTTGAAGACCGCTGAACAGGGCAAAGACTGCAATGGCTAAGCACCACTGAACAAGGCCAAGACCGACATGGTGAAGACCGCTGAACAGGGCAAAGACCGCCATGGTGAAGACCGCTGAACAGGGCAAAGACTGCCATGGCTAAGCACCGCTTAACAGGGCAAAGACCGCCATGGTGAAGACCGCTGAACAGGGCAAAGACCGCCATGGTGAAGACCGCTGAACAGGGCAAAGACTGCCATGGCTAAGCACCGCTGAACAAGGCCAAGACCGCCATGGTGAAGACCGCTTAACAGGGCAAAGACCGCCATGGTGAAGACTGCTGAACAGGGCAAACACTGTGTGGGTATGAATATGCCGCCACATCAGGCATCCTTATCCCATGTGCAGCTGGGACAGTGACAGGAAAGGAACTTTCACGGGGAGACTCATCCAGTCTGGGCACCAGTCCCACCCAGTACCAGTTGAGAACTGCATCTACTTGCGATAATGTGGCTTTGCACTCCCCAGGATGGTGCAGTGGGCAAACCCCCACTGTAAAGACTTTTGAGACTGTGGCTTTGCACTCCCCAGGATGGTACAGTGGGCAACCCACCCATTGTAGAGACTTGTGAGACTGTGGTTTTGCACTTCCCAGGATGGTACAGTGGGCAACCCACCCATTGTAGAGACTTTTGAGACTGTGGCTTTGCACTCCCCAGGATGGTACAGTGGGCAACCCACCCATTGTAGAGACTTTTGAGACAGTGGCTTTGCACTCCCCAGGATGGTACAGTGGGCACCCCACCCATTGTAGAGACTTTTGAGACTGTGGCTTTGCACTCCCCAGGATGGTACAGTGGGCAACCCACCCATTGTAGAGACTTTTGAGACTGTGGCTTTGCACTCCCCAGGATACATCAATGGGCATGGAGCCCCGTCGTGGATCTGGCTTTGCATTCATCCGGCTGAGGTGCCCCCCCTTCCCTTCCCCCTGAGGTGCCTGTAGTGTTTCTATCTGATGCCCCGGCAGTGTTCTCTCGGATTTTGGTCAGGTATCTATTGTGGGCCTCGCCCATGCATTTTTGGACTGTTGGTGCACGGACATTGTTGTGTACATATCTGCACTACTTCTTGTATTGTATATATAATTATGACAGATTTCGAGATATTATTCTGTAAATTTTTATATGACATGTATATTGGCACATTACAATGTTTGACCGCAATTAGCTTTGTCTTTGCATTCTTCCGGAGGAATTGTGGGTTGTTCATGTGATATTTTTGACTGCATTGGTGTGTATGTTGTGATATGCAATGTTGGGAGTGGGGGTGTTTAGTGGGTGTCCCCCTAACTTTTGCCTCTCCCCTCCCCTGTGTCGTAGATGCAGTACTCACCGGTCTGTTCTGCGCCTATGTCGCTGTTGGTCGTAGAGGAGCAGAAAGACAAGGGCAGGTAGGATTTGGAGTTCCGGCTCCATGGAGTCGTCGTTCCTCGTGGAGTGTGTTCAGGTGAGCGTTTTCCCACAGCAAAAGCTGTTTCCGCCGTGTTTTTATCCACGGAGAATCCGCCCGGAAAAGGTGGAGGATTGGTAGGTTGTGATACTGTGGGCGGTACATTGTTTTCCGCCTGTCTGTTGGCAGTGACCGCCAGGCTGTTTGTCTGTACCGCCGTGGCGGGCGGTGTGTTAAAGTGGCTGTCTTTGTTGGCGGTTACCGCCAGGGTCATAATTCAATTTTTTTTTTCGCCGGCCTGTTTGCGGTATTTCCGCAGCTTTAACACCGTCCGCCAGGGTTGTAATGACCCCCAAAGTGTCTCCTTCAAAATTACAATTCTGCCAGAAGAAAGTGAAATATCTGGGTCACCAAATAGAGAAAGGGTCGAGAAGAATCATGAAAGAAAGAATACCAAGTGTACTTCAAATGAGTCCACCCAAGACGAGAAAAGAGGTGAGAAAGTTTTTGGGAATGGTGAGTTATTGTTGCCAATGGATTCCCAATTTCTCAACTCTAGCAAAACCTTTACTGAATCTGACCCAGAAAGATGCGCTGGATGAAATAGTGTTGAAAAGAGATTAAATGGATGCTTTTATTGAATTGAAGGAATGCATGTGCAGAGCTCCAGCTTTAGGTATGCCTGATTACACAAATCGTTCACATTGTTTTGTCATGAACGTGATGCATGTTCCTTGTCTGTCTTGACTCAAGCCCATGGTGGCGTAAACAGACCAGTAGCATATTTTTCAGCTACTTTGGATCCAGTCGCAGCAGCCTTACCGGGGTGCTTGCGTGCTGTAGCAGCAGTTGGTATAAGCCTAAATCAGAGTGAAGGAATAGTGATGGGACATCCTTTAACAGTTATGGTCCCTCACTCAGTCGAAATACTTTTGACACATTCCTGAACACAGCACATGACCGGTGCTAGGCTTACAAGGTACGAGACAGTAATTTTGGGATCACCCAATGTGCAGCTGAAAAGGTGCACTACGTTGAATCCAGCAACTTTGTTTCCCAGTGAAAATGTCGAAATTGAGAACGCCGAAGATATCGAGCACGACTGTCTTCAGGTGACTGAATTTTGTACAAAACCAAGACCTGGTATCAAAGACACCCGATTGGAAGAAAATGATCAAATTATTTTTGTTGATGGTTCATGTTTAAGAGATGCACTAGGAATATTGAAAGCAGGATATGCTGTATGTACAATAACTGGTGTTCCGGAAGCATCTTGTCTTCAGGGAGTTTACTCTGCACAGGTAGCGGAACTAGCAGCCCTTACTAGAGCTTGCCAACTTTCCGCATTAATGAAAGTCACCATTTACACTGACAGTCAGTACGGATTTGGAATAGTGCATGATTTTGGACAATTGTGGTCACAGAGAAGCTTCATGACCTCTTCAGGATCACCAGTGAAAAATGGTGAAAGAATAAGAGAATTGTTACATGCCAACCAGTTGCCAGGAGAAGTAGCAGTGGTAAAATGCAGTGCACACTCGAAATCACAAGACTTTGTTTCTTTGGAAAACGGATATGCAGATCAAGTCGCAAGGTTTTGCGCATTGAACTGTATATTGCTCAGAGACGAATGGAACTTGATAAATGAGCCAGAACTTGAACCAAGTGAAGCCTTTGCTCTAAAAGTTGTAAATACAATTGAAGAATTGAAATTCCTACAAAATAATGTCAGTAAGGATGAGAAACTCTCATGGAGCAAACTACAATGCGTAAAGAAACCAGATGATTTGTGGGTTTCAAGTGAAGGGAGATTGGTTTTGCCAGACAGTCTTTTGACGCAATTAGCCAGGTTGTATCATTGACAAGCCCACCTTGGAAGGCATGCCATGATTAGACTATTCAAAATTGACTGGTTTAATCCCAAATTCCGTCAAGTTGCTGAAGCAGTTTGCCATTGTTGCGTCATTTGCCAACAAATGAACGCAGGGAAGGGAACAGTTGTAAATTTGAGCCACATTGGAAGAGCAGGTGGGCCATTCAGCAGGATGCAAATGGATTTCATTGAGATGCCTACGCATGCAGGCTTGAAATATGTGTTGGTGATTGTGTGCATTTTTAGTCACTGGATCGAAGCATACCCTACACGCAGAAATGACAGCCTTACAGTTGCGAAACTACTCTTGAGAGAACTAATACCACGTTTCGGATTCCCGATCTCTTTAGAATCAGATTGGGGAAGTCACTTCAATAAAGAAGTAATCAAATTATTGTGTGCAGCACTGAACATTGAACAAAAGTTGCATTGTAGCTACCACCTTGAAGCATCAGGACTAGTGGAGCAAATGAATGGCACATTGAAATCAAGGATGGTGAAAATATGCGCATCCTCGAACCTGAAATGGCCTGACGCATTGCCCTTGGTGTTAATGTCACACAAAAAGGGTGATGTGTCCCACAGAAGTGGAAATTGAAGCGCTGAAATTACCAACAACTGACAGGAAACTACCAGGCACTGAGACAGAACGAAGAGAGCCTGAAAGCGAACAAGAAGAAATAGAGGCAGAAGAAATATTCTCTGAGGAAGACGCAGTCGATCCTTTTGAGGACAACAGAGAAGAAGCCTCAGGAAGTGACAAAGATTCTGGAAGTGACAAAGATCCTATCTCAGGTGAAGAAGCAGGAGAGCCTAATAAGAGGAGGGCTTTCCCAGAAGCAGACGATACAGGAAAAGAAAGAGAAAAACTGATTGACCTCCTAGGGGAAGGAGACAAGACAGAACAGAGTGAAATTGTTCAAATTCTTCCAGAACCGGTTGCAAGTCCATCAGGTGAAAGCAGTGCGAAACGGAGACAAAGCGTATTGCCAGTGAAGTCAAAGACTAAAGAATCTTTCAAAGAAAATGAAGGGCCAAAGTTGAAGGAGTAAAGAAAAGAAGTGTCTATCGTAATAACAACACCGAATTAATAAAAAGATACAGCCAAAGAACAAGACATAAGCGAAAGAGAATCGAAAGGTGATGCAAAATTGAAAAGGAAAAGAATACCGAGCAGAAGGTATTCTGGTCCAGAGTGGGCATACACAGCCACTAACGATTGGTCAGACGAATTTCTATCTCTCAGTCTTGAAAACAAAGAAGCAGAACGATACTTTGGTTCTTGAAAAGTGAAACTTCATGAACATTACCGAATAAGACATTGATAACCTGATTGACTTTGAAACCGATTTTGAGACAAAGCTGCTAAACCGATAAGAGACTAAGCTGCTAAAGAAAACCGTGTGAACATTGAACTCGTTCAGCTTATATGCTTAGCTTAAATTTAGCAGAGGCTTTGGCCTAGTTGCCTGGTCTCAAGTTTGACTGCGTGGTTTTCACTTGTATTAACAAAAACATATTTTAAGTTTAAGGTTGTATTTTTCCAGTAGAAATGACTAATACACTTATCTCAAGGTTTTGTGCTAGGCTAGTTTCATCCCCTTTGAAGCAAGGTCAGTTTCTGCAGGTGCAGACAATAAAGACACTGATACAGAAATAATTGGCAAACTTTGTTGCTACTTGTGTTCCAAGGCTCCAAGGACACCTTATGCATAAGTGAGTGCTAAGAGAAAGACACTATTCATTGGTCAAAAAGAAGCTACCCTATGGACCCTCCAATGGAAGACCCTGAAGAATTTGGAAAGTTTCTTACTTAAAACCACCGGACAAAGAGAAGTCAGCCATTTTCTTTGATGCCATTTTGAAGCCAGATTCAAGACGCCATTTTAAATGACACTTTGATGCCTTTTCTCTGTCGCAGAGAGAGACTTTAAGAATTCTCACCCTAGAGACTTTAACTTTAATTTTGCCCCATCTTGTCCATGCAGTAACTTTGCCCCATTTTCCTTGCTGCCGCAAGGAAAACTTAGTTTAACTTTGCCCCTTTGAAATCTGCCCCATGCTGATTGAACCGGTACCTGAAGGACGAAGACTTTTCCTTGAATGCTGATTGTATTTGGTAATTATGAAAGGATAATTGTATTATGCATTGTGTTTTCCTTCTTAGGTACCAACTGCTTATTTTGACAGAGCCCAAGCTAGAAGTTTTCTAAATTTGTGTTGACTAAATTCGTTTTGCATGAAGCCCCACATTCCAATGCTAATTAGAGGTTAGTTGAGGTATTCATTTGATGCACCATGTTAAATTGAAATCTTGTTATGCTGACCGATGTATGCAATTAGTCAAATTCAGTTACTTATATTAGTGATTTGCATTGCTATAACCAAGTGCATTATAATCCAGATGTTAGTGATGTTCGTATACATATATCATTTGATTTTGAGACTTACATACATTGTGTTAGCTTTGTTAATATAGGGAAATAAACTCATTAACCTTTAATAAACAGGTGTGGTTATTCATGACTGAAAGGTCATGGTGTGTCTAATTACTGATTTTCTGTTTAACTAATTTGTTGTTTGATGTATAAATTGAGTATTGGTTATTGATTAAAATGATTATTAGTTATTGATTTGAGGGATCTGACTATTCTTGGATGAGGAGAACCCAACTTGGTCAAAAGGTTCACCGACCTTCGGCGTGTCCAAGTATAAGTAATTTATAAAGACTGGACGCGCTATCAGTACCATTCAGAAACACTGGGTGAAATACCACAAGTAAATACACAAGCATTTGCAATGCAACAGGTCTTGCGTTTGCTCGAGTTAGAGCTATTTGCGTTTTAAACTCCTAACCAGACTTTTCTTGCCCCACAAACTGAAAAGTAAACCAGTTTGACATAAAACAGCCTAGGGCCACCATGAAGCATGACGGAGACACACAAAAGTAAACAGAAGTTCGCTCCCAGTGATAGGTATCTAAAAAATGTAATTAGCCAAGTAACCAGCAAAAGTGCAATTAGCCATGTAACATGGGCGATGTCATGAAAGCGCTCGACTACTGCCCAGCCAGATCGTGCTGCCTGTGAAATAAAGAGAACATTTTTTCCCTGTTTTCAGATAGACTATACAACTTCTTGTGGCACCTTTTCACTTCAAGAAATAAACAGCACAGCAAAACAGCTCTCTCTCTTTCTCTCTCTCTCTCTCTCTATATATATATATATATACAATAGATGTGGCTGTACTTTCAGTATGTAGCTAGTTAAGTCATAACGGGAGGAACGTGTACGATGCCTTAATTTCACACGTTTTCCAGGCAAAATGGATAAACAAGCACTGACAAAGCCAATAGATCTGACTTTCATACACCAAAGCATGTAAACACAGGCATTGACAAATGCAGTTTAAATGCATAAATGTTGTTCCTCACATTAAAGCCTGCCCTAATGGTGCTGACAATGAAAGGGGAAAACAGTAAAAAAAACGGTTTCCTGATTATAATGCATACACTAGATAAAGAACGGGATGTGATAAACTGCGTGGAGACTCTATCTACTTCTGAAATGCAAACACATGCATTCTAACGTACTGTAGTACTCACTGGAAGGCAGAATACTACACCACATAGCCAATAGCATGAGGTATTAAAGTACTAATTCCTTGGATGAAACCAGAGCCAATCTGGCTATAATTTAAATAATTATATACAATACGGTGCCAACAGCGGCGCTGTCTAACCACACGATTATGAAAGGGAGAAATAGGAAGAATAAAATGACGTGGATTTGCATACATCTGGGAAGCTGGCAAGTGCTGTGCATTTGAGATCACATGCTCTTTGGGAGCTGCGCCAAGCGTATTCACAGTCAAGTAATGACTTCCCCTCAAAAACAAAAAATAATGGCAACTCCAGTTAAAACGGGATCAGGTAGGGTCACCAGAAAGAAACAGTTGTACCAAGGCATGCTGATTATCCAACAGATGCAGGCTTGCACAATCAGCATTCAGGCAACGAATGCCATAGCAGGATCTGCCTAAAGACAAACACTGAACAGCCTCGTCAGAAAACAACACCACAACAAAGAGGCATTTAAACGTGGTGGGCGCTGCAAAGACTGAGCCCTGGGGGGGGCGGGGTAAGGAGGGGAATACGAAATTTCCTAGCTATCGTGAAGGAAAGTTTCAATTCTATTAAGGACACGGAGGCGAGGATTATGTATGCAAATCTTTCTTCACTCTTTATTCAACAGCAAGTTCAAAGTTAAACAAAACATGAACAGAAAAACTACAAGTTCCATGAGCCCGCCGCCATGGTAACGAGTATCCAATGAGGTGCCCTCCTTCACGTCAGTATAAATGGCCCGAGACACGTCACACTTCCTCGACTTCACTGCGGAAGGAATCCTGGTAGAGTCAATTGGTCGTAGTTTCGGAACCTAAAAAATAGGTGTAATTAGATGCAAGTCCGATAGAACACAGGAAACCTACCAAAGGCAACAAAGTTATGAACTCTAAAACACATATAAATGAAAATATATCTGAATCAAGTGTTTACCTGAAAAATTAAAAATATGAGCAGAATAACCAATAAACAAAGGCATAAACGCAAGTATACCACCTTGCTACGCAGATAGATGTAATCGGGAGGGAACATATCCGCGAAATGTATGTGGGTGGGATAATCCTCGCCTCCGTGTCCTTAATAGAATTGAAACTTTCCTTCACGATAGCTAGGAAATTTCGTATTCTATCACAGGACCGGAGGCGAGGATTATGCAAGTTCAAAGCTTACTTACCACCAGTGCGGCTGCGTCGTGAATTGGTTTAAAGTAAAACTTCTTAAAAGTAGACTCTGAAGACCAATCAGCAGCATGCATGATGTCCTCCAACCTGCCCCCCACTTGTATGGCTTTGGAAGCCATAGCTCCCCGAGTAGAATGAGCCCCAAAAACTCGAATATCTATACCTGCCTCAGAGAGAATCCACCGAATCCATCTGGCAATGGAGGGAGAAGAAACCGCCCTAAACGGCTTCTTAATAGAAATCAACAATTGAGTCTCACCTGGAGGTCTACAAGAACTGGTCACTTCCTCATAGACTTTGAGACATCTAACCACACATAGCCTCGGGGAATCAGGAAAAACGGGATAGGACACCGACCTGGTATTATTCTTAGTTCTCCTTGCAATAGTAAACGTGACCCCTTCTGGAGTAAAGACTCGAGCGGAAACATCCAGTGCTCTGATATCTGACACACGCTTACAGGAAATGAGGCAGAGAAGCATGGCTAATTTTGCCGACAATTCCTTCATCGACAAATATTGGTTGTCCCGCCAAGAGGATAAGAGATTAAGAACCAAGTTCACATCCCAGAGCTCCGAATATCTAGGTTGTGGAGGTCTGGAGAGTCTAATACCCCTAAGAAGTTTACAAACCCAGGGATGCCCCCCAATCGGGAGATTATTCAGGGGAGGATGGCCCGCAGAGATGGCCGAGCGAAAAGAATTGATGGTGCGATACGCTAAGCCGGATGCAGCTAATTCCGCCAGGAAATTGATGATGTCGGCAATGCTGGCCCCCATGGGATCGCAGTGTTTGCCCACACACCAACTAGACCACCTATTCCATGCTGAGCTATATCGTTTGCATGTACCAGGGGCCCAGGCCTGCGCGATGAAGTTATTAGCTTCCTGCGAAAGCCGGTTGTTTTGCCAATGATGCCGGAAATCTTCCAAGCTATGAGGGGAAGATGACCTTGAAGGATTAGAGGGTGGCAGAACCCCGACGGATCCAGGAGTATCGAGGGAAAATCCGGGAGGCGAAGAGGACACTCGCACGAGAGTTCCAGCAGAGTCGGGAACCATGCCTGTGATCTCCACCAGGGGGTTATTAGAATCACCGTCGCCTCTTGGCGGCGAACTTGAGCAGCAACCCGCGGGATAAGAAGAAACGGGGGAAAAGCATAACCCTGAAGAGTGCCCCAATGTTGGAGAAACGCATCTACTGCCATCGCTCCCGGATCCGGACGCCAGCTGAAGTATAGGGGAAGCTGGGCATTCCAACGAGACGCAAAGAGATCCACTGAACAGGGACCCCAATGATCCATGATCGCCTGAAAAACCGAGCGATGTAGTCGCCAATCGCTGGGATCCCGGAGAAACCGAGAATTCCAGTCTGCCCACACAATCTGGGTTCCCGGAAGATACTCCGCTGTGACTGAGATTTGGTGTTGAAGGCAAAAATGCCAAAAATCTATCGCTAGCCCCGCTAGGGCTCTTGATCTTGTTCCCCCTAAACGATTTATGTATTGCACTGCCGATACGTTGTCCATCCGTAGTAGAACTACGCATGAGACCTTGTTTCTCGTGAGAGACTTGATTGCAAAAGAACCCGCCAGGAGCTCCAGGCAGTTGATATGCATGGTTAGTTCCTGCGGGGTCCAGCGTCCCCCCAACGAGATGTCCCCGCAACGAGCCCCCCATCCCTGGCGACTGGCATCTGACTCGATCACCAGATCCGGGGCCGCCCCAAAGATGGCCCTGCCATTCCATGCCTCCATGTGGTCCAGCCACCAACACAACTCCGTCCTTGCCTCTTGAGACAGGGAGATCAACTCGGAGTACGTCACCCCTCGGCGAAGGTGAAACGCTTTCAAGCGTTGCAGGGCTCTGTAGTGTAGGGGACCCGGAAAAATGGCTTCAATCGAAGACGAAAGCAGGCCTACCACTCTGGCTAACTGGCGTAGAGAGATCTGGTCCCGTTGCAGGACCTTTCTCAGTTCCTTCTTTATCTTGGAAATCTTCGTCGCCGGGAGACTGAGAGACGCTGAGCGGGAATCCACTAGAAACCCTAGGAAGACTAACGATTGAGTCGGAGTAAGTTGCGACTTCTGTTGGTTGATCACAAAACCAAGGTCCTGGAAAAGCGCAATAGTTGTGTTCAGATTGAACATCAACCGAGACCTGGACTGATCCATCAAAAGGATGTCGTCCAGATAAATTATGAGGCGAATGCCTTGTAACCTCAGAGTTTCCACTACTGGTTTGAGAAGTTTTGTGAAGCACCACGGCGCCGACGACAGGCCGAAGGGGAGTGTGGTGAATTCGAACACCTGGTTGTTCCATAAGAATTGCAGGAATCTGCGATGGGGTGGAAAAATAGGGACCGTGAGGTACGCGTCCTTGAGATCTAGACGAACCATCCAGTCCTCTTGTAAGAGGAGGTCGCGGAGCATGTGAATACCCTCCATTTTGAAATGTCTGTAAACCACCCACTCGTTGAAAGCACGAAGATTGATAACGGGACGAAACCCTTTGTCCTTCTTTTCCACCAAGAAGATGTTGCTTACGAAGCCTGAGGGGTGAAGGGAAGTAAAGGAAATGGCACCTTTGTGAAGAAGGGCCTGAACCTCTAAATCTATGAGTTCTGAGTCTTCTGCCGAGAACACGATGGGCTGAGGCAGTTTCTCCTGAAATGGGGTACCCCAGAATTCTATTTGAAAACCTGAGACAGTTTGCAGAACCCATGCGTCGGAGGTAATGCGCCTCCAATTGTCCCCGAAAAACCTCAATCTCCCGCCAAAATTTGTTGGGGAAAAAGGGATAAGCCTCCAATTTTCCCAACTCTTTCACAAAGGGATCGCCAAATAAATTGCCTTGGGCAACAGCCCCTGCCTCCGAGTTAGACAGTTCCCCTAACTTGGGGTCGATTTTGATCAATAAAGATCTGCGTCTTTCTGCAGAGATGGCACAGTCCGCGTTGCCCAGAAGACAAACAGCTCTCTGAGCCCATCCCGCTATGATGTCCGTCTGAAGGGGAGTGTTTGCTTGCTTGGCCCGCTCCGCCAATTGAATAATCTGTGTGAGGGGACCTAACACATCAAGAAGTTTATCCTGGCATGCCCTCCAGGAGCGATCAATCCCTTTTTTGGGATCCTTGGTGTACTTGGAAAAAAACGTACACATTTTTGGGTCAATAACTGGCGTGAAAGCGACCTTATCTGATAAAGACGGGCGTGGGCACTCCGCCCGTAGACGAGCGCGCACCTCTTTGTCCAGAGGTTGCCTAATTTTACTGGCGACATATTCAGCCACCTAGTGGTCTGGACGCCACTCCGAGGAACGCGGATGGTAGATACCCTCCGGCTCAAACATATCGGAGTCAGAATCGGCGTGATCCGAAGGATCTGGTAGGGTAGCACCCGGACGCCAAGGGCGACCCGAGTCGTCATCTAAAGATGATGAGTCCTCATCTGAACCTCCCATGAAGCCTTTGGGGGATCCCAGATCAGGGTTCCATAGGTGGTGAAGTTTGTCACCCAGTACTCCGGGCAAACGGTCCTCCCGGGAGGGTACGCGCTTATGCGCGCGCGCACTCTTGGGATTGGGTGAAAATACACCATCCCCCAGGTGCCCCGCGTCGCGCTTGCGCATTTTCCTGGGGGCCGAAAGGGTAGAGGAATCACCCTCTGCTCCCGTCACACCAAACATGCCCGTACCTCTGGACACCTGTTCAGTAAGCTTAGCTACAGTATCCCTAAGAGGGGCTAAAGCGTGAGAAATAGCCTGGGAAAACAAAGTGTCCACTCCGGGGGGAAGGGTACGGTGAGAGGGACCCTCACCTGGGGACATGTTGGTAAAAGGTTCATTCTCTTGGGAGGAATGCATAATGAGGACTATGACAGAGTGTACACCCAACAAAAAATATACAATATATAGGGTAAAATCCCTACCCTCTCTGTCACTGATAGTAAGTCAAGAAGTAATGCCTTCCCTAATGGGGTAATTCTTACCCAAACGGGTGTCAGGGTAGGGAAGAGAAAAAATGCACCAGGGTGCCAAACATGCAATAGAGGAGAAACCCTCAATTCTGGAAGAAAAAGCAAAGTGATTAATGCAGATATGCCTGCTGAGAGACTGAGTGTGTCATCTGGCAGGCCTGGGAATTGAACCCTGCTTGTCTGGGTGAAAGGCAGGAACCTAACCCCCTGGACCAAACAGGCTTCCCTAGAAAGAAGCAAACGCGAAGCGCGAGCCACGCACTGAAAGAGGCACGCTCTCCGATAACGAGGAACACAGCGCGCGCTCCCTCTGGTGGGCCCGACGTGTATTAAACACGCCGAGGGCCGAAAGGAAATTAAACGCTCGAGCGGCCCGTCCGTTCCGGACCGCTCATGGCGATAAAGTTGCTACAACAGAAAGCCCCGCAAAACAAATGAGCGGCAGCGCGCCAAGTTTAGGAAAACAAACTCCCAACGGAGGCAGAAAAGGCACTTATCTGAGCAGTGAAGAAAGAGGGCACCTCATTGGATACTCGTTACCATGGCGGCGGGCTCATGGAACTTGTAGTTTTTCTGTTCATGTTTTGTTTAACTTTGAACTTGCTGTTGAATAAAGAGTGAAGAAAGATTTGCATACATAATCCTCGCCTCCGGTCCTGTGATAGAATTGAATTAACTGCTTCCCTGGTTGAAAACAATGCAGCTGCGTATACGTGAGCGGTATTCCGTGCACAGCTGAATGTGAAAGTTCAATTGTGTTTAACAAAATGGGCACCCTAGTGACTGACAGCAAGCCTCATGGGCAGGTATGGACAGGCCTGAGGCAGGTGGGAGGCTGCAGGAAAAACAGACATTTGCAATGCAACGGGTCTAGCGTTTGATTGTGTTAGAGCTAATAGCGTTGTAAACTCCTAACCGGACTTTTCTTGCCACATAAACCATGTACGTAACCGGAAAAAGTGCAATTAATTGTGTAACAGGGTCGATATTATGCATAGCGCTCGACTTTTGCCAAGCGAGATCGTGCTGCGAAAATTGAGAAAAAGTAGTCCACGAACCGGACGGAAAACAGCGAGCCTCATATGTTTTCTGTACTTGGTCGATGTGCTCGAGAAGGGCTAACCACAGGGAAAGGCATTATGTATGCGTGCCTTCCACTAATGAAATCAAGCAGATTCTAACAGGCAAGCCCACGAACCAATGAAAGACACTGAGGTGACGTGGACAGGGCTACGAGCCCTTTTTAATTCCTAAAGCATCTCGCTAGCGAAACGAATGCGGAAGCGCATGTGACGCAGGCTCGACCCTAAAAGAGTTAGTTCCCTAATTAGTAGCCTTCCATCGAGAGGACCTTAGGTGGCACTCAATATCAACACTTGAAAGGATTCTGTTACGACCTCTTAAGTAGTTGAGTCCATTAGGACACAGATGGATTTCTAGGTATAAAGGGGCTTCCTGTTTTTAGTTATTCAAACTGGTGGTTGGCCGCCATGTCATTTAAGCATTTTTCGGCTTGAATCACTGTTCTGAAAGCTATGATGTTTTCCCTGACATATTTAGCGAATATTGTGTGTGTGTGTATATATATATATATATATATGTGTGTGTGTGTGTATGTGTAATGGGGCCAGGCACACAAATAATCATACCTTTTTGTTCAAGATTATGATACTGATGGATCAATGTATTGATTTAACAGCTTTGAAAACGTGCGAGCTAGACTGTTGGATTTGATTCCAGAGAAAGAAGATGAATGAAAGGTAAAAGTTACAAAAATGTGAATCTTGTTCATATGTATTGAGAACATTTAGGGAGAAACTTTGATTTATACAAATGGTCAATTGTGTGCAAACTTTATATTTAAAGAAATGTACAACATGTATAAATTATATAGTATATATTATATATATTAACCTAATTAAATGTTACTAATGTAGTTTGGTAAAACACTAATAATTCCATATGACAATTATCAAGCGTGTGCTTATGTCATGTGTCAAGAACACCTTAGAGAAAGAAGGAAAAACAAGAAAAATTAAAAATGTTGCGACGTAACTGACAACGGGTTATAGCAATGGACGAAAAACAATATCACATCAAACAAGAATGGAAAACAGCCCTTGAACAGATTGGAGTGTGAATTCTAACTTGAGCAGGTAAAATGGAAAACGATTACACGAATCCTTGTTTGTGATGTATCAGTCATGAGACCACCTCTTAAAATTAGTGACGTCACCAGAAGGCAGAGTTGTTTCGCATTTTCTCCTCAATCATTTTCTATGTGTATCAGCATTGCCGATTACATCCCCGGTGAAACTATTTCCATAATTCAGGTCTGCCCATCTTCAAAGTGGGTCAATATTTTAGGATGCTGCTACTTAGGTAAGATACAATAAACCCTCGCTACCAGAAGCAGCGGATGCCTTTTTTTCTGCGTCTTAATACACACTTTGTGGCACAAGTATGCGACCTAATATAAACGTGAATTCAAAGTTATTTTACGTACATGGGTTAAGGAAGTTTAAAGTTTAAAAGCAAATTTGGCACCCGATATCAAAAGCGTTGTTACTACTAATTTGAACACCTTGGGCAGAACACGTCTGTGCTGTTTTACATGTGACATTGAGCTGAAACCACTTTACAAACAGCTTGCGCAACACGTTTATTCATTCTTTGGAAAACCCTGGCTCGGATCGCGCGGGCAAACATCTGCACGCTGCTCTCACCGGCCACCTTTCATATCAGGATGTGGCTATAATTTTATGACCAAACAGAATTCCAAAAACAACGTCCACTAGAGTTTACAGAGAAATCTTGCAAACCGTTAAATTGTTTACATTCACACAGGTAAAGAAGGTTGCTTTAACTGGGAGGATTTGAAATGCTTTCCATTCTTCAAGATAAGAGACGAAATACGCTGAAAAATATGTCAGCATTTAAAACAAGCGAGATCGTGCTGGGAAAATAGAGAAAAAGTAGTCCACGAACAGGACAGAAAACAGCAAACCTTGTATGTTTTTTGTACTTGGTCGATGCGCTCGAGGATGGCTATCCACCAGAAAAGGCATGACGTATGCGTGCCTTCCACTAATTAAATCAAGCAGATTCTAACAGGCAAGCCCACGAGCCAATGAAAGACACTGACGTGACGTGGACGGGGCTCCGAGACCTTTTTAATTCCTAAAGCATCTCGCTCAGCGAAACGCATTCGCAAGCACATGCGACGCAGGCTCAACCCTAAAAACAAGCAGATGGCCGCCATCAGCGCAAAGCAGACACACAAAGGAAAAAAAAAAGTTTGCTTGCAGTGAAACTTATCAGCAAATGTGCAGTTATCCATGTAACCAGCAAAAGTGCAATTACCTATGTGACAGGATCGATGTCATGCAAAGCGCTGGATTTCTGCCCAGTGAGATCGCACTGCGAAATTAGAGAAAAAGTAGTCCAGAAACCATACGGAAAACATGGCGCCTCATATGTTTTCAGTAGTTGGATTGGTGCACTCGAAGGAGGTATGCAAGCCGTTCACGAAGCGGATTTTAAAAGGCAAGCCCACGAACCAATGCAAGTGACTGACGTGACATGGGCATGGTTAGAAGTCAAAAGAGAGATTACAACAGGGACGGGGCGCTTTGCCTCGCCCCTAAAAACTGCATGCTGTAAAACTGATTCCTTTGAATTACTAGTTGCAGGGAGACAATGGTATGGCGAAATAACACCTGCACCCTCATCCTTGCCAGATGAAGTGCCAACCACCAAAATACATGAATGAAAATATGTCACAACAACAAAATGAAATACATATACCATGCAAAGCCATTTTCACAATAACACAATCACATTTTGTAATTTCAAAAACAAAACCAAGAAAAAGAATCTTGCTACAAAGCTCACCTCAAGCCATATGATTGCACTATGAACACAACAACATATGCTGTTGTCATTGAGGCCATTTACGTAATTTTACAGGTTAATTTCAACAATGTAACATTTGGCCTGCCTTTCCCAAATTGCAACTGAATAACGCTTGTGTTTCCTTACAGTGATTCTCTATGCAAGACGCCTTCATCAAAAGACTATTGTGGATTAATGCCTTTTACACTTTCAGTTACTACAGGGATGAATAGTGTAATAGGGACCCGGAGGACACAATCTGGGTGTGATAACCACACATATCATATGCAACATCCACGATTAAAGGCATAAGCCAACAATGGCAATGTCAGAAAAAAACAGATCCATAGGTAACCCTGGGGTTCCACTCGGTCATGCCATGCCTGGCAATGACACATGTCGCAACAGTGGCGATGCACAAGGACATGTTCATCCTTCATATCAATACGCTTTTGCATGCAAACCTACCACATCTGCCTTGCATTTGAGCAGTGCTTAATTTACAAAGAAAAATGTGCCAGTGCTCAAAGCCCTCCTTTTAAACATATGGTTGCTGCAATTAAATGTGCATGCACGGAATACTGAGGCACAGTAATCCTGAAGCCATCTTGGGCCTCTTCAATCCATTTACAGCCACTCCCTGCCCCTTCAGCTCACTATTGCCACTTTTTGCTTTCTCCCATTGTGATACTTTTTCATTTTTCTTTTCCTCCATCTTTCCCATATGTGTCTTTTGCTTGCAGTAAATACTTGAGGCAGAAAAATAAGTTCCGTTCCTCAAAAATAAGTGCTGGTGCCCCGCACCAGAAACAACAAGCACAAATTAAGCAATGCATTTAAGCACACAGCAAATGACTATACAGTAATGAAGTTCCAGAACAACAAAAAATCGTGGTTTCAAATATTTAATATAGTGGACCCATCTACCCCTTCCCTGGCAATCATAACACCATCCACTCATCAACTAACGTCTACGCCATACAACTAATGTTGACCCAACACTTGTACAATAAATGTTCCTCTAAATTCGACATCCCACCCGCTTCTCCCTCTAAAATAAGCCCTGCACCACACATCTGATGATAAAAGGCAACTGTGCTGTGGTAATCCTCCATCACTAAATTGTTAAAAGGGCACAGTTTTGTGCCTCTGTCACTACCTTCCTGGCAACATGGCTCTCTGCCCCCCTCTTGGTGAACTGTGATGGTAAGGCTCAGGCAGCAAGTGGCTTTCCTATTCACCCGCTCTTCTGCTAACACCAAAGCATAAAGACATTGGGCAGAACTCTGCTCTGGTGCTGCTGGATTTTGTGGCCAGCAGCAGACTGAGACTCCTGTTGCTGGAAGCGGAACTGCTCGCTCAAATTATATAGGATGGCAGCTATACAAGCACACACCACCACAGTTACATGAGTTCCAAATCAGGGAAGTCTGGAATACCCCCATGTCACCAATGGAGTGACCCATCTGCACCAGGGACGGTCTAATGTTTGCTTCTGTACTGTCTTCTGTTAAGTTGTGGAGCAGCTATCGCCGATTCGGCACCATCACCAGAGCCCAAAGCATCCATAACAACAGCAGCAATGACATCAGATGAGAAGGTGGTAGCACTGTTGGTGCTCACGGCAGTGGTGACAGCTGGAATATCAGTGGAGAGGGTGGTGACATGGGATAGTGTGCTGACCACCACCACAGCTGTTTCATAAATGTTGTTACATGGTTAGTTGACGTTTCGTTCCCATCGTCCTGCGCAGTGTAATCCGGAAGTAGACGAGGGTACATTTGTTTTATGATCTGCCATTTTGCAGCTCTGCACTTTGTACTTGTAATTTCCTGGTATAACCATTTTCATAAGTGAGTGGTGCACCCCAGAATACTAGCCAGTAAACCCAGTATTACTGGCTAGTAATGACGATATTGGTAAGAACTCATAAATCCAGGTCACATGTTCGAAAATAATATCTATTATCCATAATACTATAGGTGGTATTAGCAAGTCGCAGCGAGGGAATTCGAATTTACTTTGTTCCATGTCTTTCCTATTTTTTCAAAACAGATTCAACCCTCTGAAGAGTGCTCAAAAGCTCTTTCTAATCTCTGATACTTTGTAAGAGCTGCAGGTGAACCAGGTGGAGTAGAACAAAGCCAGCTACCGACTGAGGGCTTGATTTCTTTTTAGTTGTTGCAGCAGGGGAGATGAATAAAGCAATATTAACTGCACAAATTACATACTATTTACATGTTTTGTAGTTTTGTCGCTAACCTGACATTTTATGTCAGCTTTGTTATTAAATGAGAAAGGATTCACAGTTGGCATCCATAGAATGGAGCCCGTGGCGACTTTTAAAACTAGCACTTATGTTCTAAAAATAGTACTATGCTGCTATTTATTAGCCAGTCTATGACAAAAGGTACCTGCAATTGTTTATGCATTTAAAAAGTATGGCGGTGTGCCCTAACCAGTGTGTTTCGTGGGGAAAGCAATTGCCAAAATACTTTTGAAATCTCAAATTGACCACAAGAATAACAGTACTATCAGCAGGCTTTTTAGCAGTTCATTAATCGCAAAATGCTTTTGTTTCCATAAGTAGAACCATATTTGTCTTGGTAACTTCGCTATATTTTTCTTATTGTCAAATAGGTTTTTGGGGTCCATACTAGTGAAGCAAAGCTCTGAAGTCAACCCACAATTCCTCACAACTTCATGAACTGGGTCACAGCTCCTTCATGTATTCATAATAGAACAGCCTACAAGTGAACATACTTTGGCTATGTGTATACGTAAATAGACAACATCAATTCTGTTTTTAAAATACAAAAACAATTGATAATTTCTTTTTATGTGCACTAATTAGCATTGTTGAGTCCCGTGGTCCCAGGAGTCACGGGGAAATAACGATGCATACACTGGAGGTAAGTTGCTTACTGACCATTCACACCAACCTGCTAGTCATCTTTATTAACACGCCCCTTGCATCAGGGGCATGCCATTGCCCCCGCATTACCAGGGGAGACTGCTCTTTGTGGTAGAGGTTCCACCTCTCCTTCACTGAGCTTGACCCATAACGTAACATTCCCCCTATACCCATAAAAGAAAATCCAACAAAACATAATATAGTGAGCCACCACACGTTATCAAACAAAATTAACACACGTTTGTCTATCATGACCAGATACCAAATAATCTTGGGTAACACACAGCTGGGCGCCTCATGTCAACACAAAATCATGCAGTCTCATGGAGAACTTAGGCTGAGGACGTAGATGGTACTTCCCGGAACCATTCCTCTGAGTGCCTAGTTCCTTGGATAAAACATTACGTCATTTACGGACAGGTCTCCCCCAACATCCCTGGGCTCCTGCAGCACACCAGCCCCTTGGCCAGGCTCTGGTCTCAGCAGGGTACCCAGCGTGCAGTCACCAGTACATCCAGTGGGGAGACTAGAGACCGCTGAATTTTCAGTACCAAACATCATGTCTGGCAGAGCATCCTTAAGAACCTCAGACTCTGGAGCTGGAGGATGATATTGTTTGAATGATGACATGTTCCTCATCATGCACTCAGTTCCCCTTCGTGCAGTGACCAGAATCCCTTGAACCTTTGTGACAGTCCATGGCGTTGGTTCAAAAGGCAGTTTGAACTTTCCTCCCAGATGCCGATTCTTCACCAGTACCAGGTCACCCACTCAGAGGTCTTGGTTGCAGACATTTCTTTTCCTGGACATATGGTCATTGTTAACGCAGCATCAACTCAATGCGTCAGCCACTGGATCCTGCAACACAGAAGGACTCTCACAGTGTGGTATCATATCCATCACCATTCGATGCATGCACAAGGAGCTGGGTGCCACTTTAGTAGTAGCATGAGGGGTGAGCCCATACTCCCACAAGAATGCATATAAAGCACACTCTGTGTTCTGCCCTTGGGCCACATCAATTCTCAGGACTTTGTTGATGGTCCTCATAAAATGTTCTGCCTCTCCTTTGCCTGAGGCCAATGAGGCATGATTTTGCGATGGCGTATACAATGGGAGGCCAGAAAGGCGTCGAAGTCCTGACTGAAGAAAGGCAGGCCATTGTCCGTCCGAAGTTCCTGAATGAGTCCATGGGTCGCCAGGATAATTTTTATATGGGGGATAGTTTTTTCAGTTGTGGAAGATTCCAGAATTTCTACCTCCGGATACTTAGAAAGATCATCAATGACGACTAGCATGTGTTGCCCATCAAGCAAGATTCCTAAGTCTGCACTGGCTCGATGCCAAGGATCCGAGGGGATGGGCTCAGTGATGGCGGCTGCAGGAGGATCAGCCAGGCCAGTGGTTTGGCATATGTGGCAATATTGCACATTCAGTTCTATATGTTGGTCCAGCCTGAGGTTACCTTGCATCGTAACCTTGCCTTTGTCTTTACTATCCCTTGATGGGCAGCATGTGCAAGTTCTACAACCCTTTGTTGTAGAGACCCCAGAATAACTAGTCTCGGGCCTCACAACAGGCACCCATCCGGAGATACTGCCAGGTCTTGCCGGACATGGTGCAGGGGGGACAGCATCAGGCCTCCGTCCTTCGTGACACATTGTACTTCATGGTGTGCCATCTACCTGTGAGGATGCTGCATGTGGCCAACTGCAAAATATCATCAGCCTGTGTGGCTGTCTTGATCTCCTCCAGAGATATGGGCAGGGGTCGTGATCTTTCCACCGCCATCTGCATGTATTCCTCAATGTCGCCTGCACCAGCTTTTTCCTGAGCAGTGGCTGGCCTGCCATGTTGCGAAAGATAGTCAGTAGGATTCTGAACCCCAGGGCGATGGACCACCGAAAACTGAAACTCCTGCAATTGGAGTATCCATTTTTAGATCCTGGGAGGTTGTTTGGAGGATGACCCATTAAATAAGGGATTGAGGGGCTCATGATTGGTATACATGGTAAAAGGCTGGCTATACAGGTAGAGGTGGAACTGACGACAATCCTAGTGCACTGCTATAGCCTCCTTTTTAATGTGTGAATATCGTTGTTTGGTGTCTGTTAATGCCCGACTGGCATAGACCATTGGGACCCACTCCCCATTGTTTCCTTTTTGTGACAGGACGGCCTGAGTCCTACTTGACTGGCATCCGCAGACAGATCGGATTCCTTGGAGGGGTCATAGTACACTAGAGTGGTGTTTGCTGACAGGGCTTGTTTGGTCGCTTGAAAAGCTGCCTCTTGCGCGCCCCTCCATTCCCAGATCACACTGGCCTTTGTCAGTTCTCTAAGGGGTGCTGTGAGGGAGGTCTGGTTGTGAATGAATCTCCCGCAGTATGAGACCATCCCTACAAAGCTGGGGACTCCCATGACAGAGGAGGGAGCTGGTGCGGATTGAATGTCTCAGACCTTTTCCGGGTCAAGCATGGCACCTTTTTCTGAGAAATGGTATCCAAAAAACACATCCAGAAATGCAGATTTTTCATAATGGAGTGTCAACCCATTGTCGCGCAACTGCAAGGTGGCACATAACCTTTCAAGATGATCCTCAATGGTGGGAGCATGCACCAAAATGTCACAGCTGACATTGATGACTCCTTTCAGCCCAGCCAGCATTTCTCTTATGGTGTCTTGGAATACTTCTGCTGCACTTGCTACACCAAAGCAGAGGCGTTTGTACCTCGGAATCTGACGTGTTGAGAATGTGGTTATGGCTGTCGATGCTGGCGCTAGCAGTAGTTGATGGTATCCTGCCCGGAGATCCATCTTCAAGAACCAGCGTGACCCTCTCACCTCTGCCACAATGTCATCTACTGTCGGGGTTAAGTGGTATTCTCGATGTATGGCCATATTGTGTAGTCGCATGTCTACACAAATTCTCACCTCGCCAGGGTGCTTCGGTTTGCGAGTGATGACGATAGGTAAGACCCATGGTGTCGGTCCATCCACTCGTTAAATAATATCAACCAACTTCACTTTCCGTAGTTCATTTTCAACCTTGTGGCACAAGTGGAATACGATCCGCTGGTGCTGTAAGGCCATGGATTGAATGGAATTATAAATGCGCAGGTTGATGAGCCTTCCCTTAAAATATCCGACGCCTTCAAAAAGCAGCAAGTGTTCCTTTAACAGTTAATCAAAGGTGTATGCTGAAGGTAAACAACGGCAGGTTGAGTTTCTTAGCAGTGCAGCAGTTCAACAGCATGCCTGAGCCAGCCTTGGTGACATAGATTTTGGAACGGGCTGTCTTTTTCTCATGCGTGATGTCATTGTTAAGACTTCAGCTAGGGGAAGTGGTGTCATTGACCTAAACGCATGCATGTGAATGGCTGTAGGGTGAAGCGTTTGACAAATAGGCAAGGTTTTTAGGACAGACTGTCCTAGGATATTGATGGATTCCCCAGTGTCAATGAGCACTGGCACCTGCTGATCTACAACTAGGATGTTGCATCTCGGAATCCATTTTTGGGGGTGTCCCCCAGGTTGCATTGCATGAATGACGTGGACAGCCCCTTCCATGTCCCTTTTGTCCTCAATGTGAATGGAGGATTGGACAGCATTGACTGTCTTTGCTTTGGTGGGTCTTTGTGCAGGCGTGGAGCGACAAACTTTAGCAAAATGATTATGTTTCTTGCAGTGGTACATCTTTTACCATGAGCCGGGAAGGGGCTCTGGTGTAGGTAGAAGGGGCCACAGGTGTGCAGGCAACAGAGGGAGTGGAGTGTCGGATGGGGCTCTGCAAACAGAGAGGCAATGCTCCCCTCTTCTGGATGGAGGCGGCAGCAAGAAGGAAGTGTGCCGTTAGAGAAGAGCGCTGAAGCAGCCTCTGTAAGCACCCAGGTAGGCATGGGCTGGAGTTCTCCCCTCGTCGGCAGTGTGTTGAGTCCCATGGTCACAGGAATAATAGGGAGATAACAACACGTACACTGCGGGTAGGCTGCTTACTGACCCTTCGCGCCCAGCCTCTGGTCATATTTATTTGCTCACCGTTTGTGTCAGGGGCAAACCATTCCCCCCTCATTACCAGGGAGACTGCTGTTTGTGGTAGGGGTTCCACCCCTCCTTCAGGGGGCTTGGCCTACAACATAACAAGCATCAACTATCAAAAATTGGTCTTAATTTGGACTCTGTTCTAGATGCCACCCAGGGGTGACCAACTCTTTGTGTTTCCATCCCCTGTCCATGCTCATAAGCTTATGACACCACAGTAGACTAGCAGATTTTGCATCCTGGTGATGCCTGTTGAGGCAAGTATCCTCGCCCCAACGCCCCTGCTCCCCACCATGGCATGGGAACATGGCAGCCTACTGGGGCTGAGCAGCAAGAAGATAGGCATCTGAGACCTGGTGGATTCCTCTGATGCCGAGCGAAGGAATGCTGCGGTCTCAGCAAAATGAAGAGTTGTTGGTAGTAGAAGCCACTGACAGAGCAGAAACAGATGGCCTTCTATCCGAGTGATGGGAGACACTGTAGAGTGACTGGGGGCAATGGATCAAGGCAAGACAGGTCATTCTCCAACAACTGTGTAAAGGCAGCTTAGAGGCCTCTAAGAGGTGAGCCCTGAGGATGTTGGGAGACCGAATGACACTGCAGCCCAGACCCTCACAGTGGAATAAAACAAGCATTTGCAATGTAATAGGTGTCACATTTGTGAGAGTTAGAGTTAATGACGCTGTAAATGACAATGTCCTTAACCTATGAGTACACATACATAACTGCTCATGGAAAATAATTTCATATGAGAAAAAAGGACTACTAAGACATTTATCTTTTCTAAGTTTTTTGCCTATTTTCCCCCCCGGAAAATGTTTTTCCCAGTGGAGAAGCCACATCTCCTATAACTCCACAAATTTTAGGGATATTTCCCCTCATTCTGTTACTGAGAAATGATTTACTTCTGTCGGTAACAACAGTAAGGGGGTCATTCTGACCTCGGCGGTAAAATGCCCTTACCGCCGGTCATAAGACCGCCATAACACCGCCGCGGCCGCGGTCAACCGCCACGGTCATTCTGACCCACAATGGCCAAACCTCCAAAAATCCGTCCTCCACTGCAGCCCGCCACATCGGCGGGCAGCGATAAACTGGAGATGACCAAACCTCCACCGTCACGCCAACAGAAATACGCCCATGCCATTACGACCCACGAATCCACACGGCGGTCATTCAAACGCGGTATTCCATTGGCGGTACACACCGCCGCGGTCAGAATACACACACATCACCAAAACACAGCCACATTGGACAATTTGAAATACACACACCTGATACACATACACACACCACTCCCACACAATCAACCAACTATAAAACACACACCCACATCACCCACAAACCCCTGCGACCATAATTACTGAGAGAAGGAGAGAGAGACACAGCAGACAATCCATAGCAAGACACACTGAGGCACACTACACCATCACACACACCACATAGTAGCACAAAGGACCACACACCAACATACTCATCATCACATACACCACCCCACACCTCACCCACACCACCCCATGGCACCCCAAAGGCACCCACGCTTTTCGGACCAAGAACTCCGGGTCATGGTGGAGGAAATCCTAAGAGTGGAACCCCAGCTCTTCGGCTCGCAGGTGCAGCACACCAGTATAGCCAGGAAGGCGGAGCTATGGCAGCGGATCGTGGACAGGGTCAACGCGGTGGGACAGCATCCCAGGAATAGGGAGGACATCCGCAAAAGATGGAACGACCTACGGGGGAAGGTCCGATCGATGGTCTCTAGGCGGTCCAGAAGACTGGCGGCGGACCCCCACCCACCCCTCCCGAATTCACATCGTGGGAGCAAGAGGTCTTGACCATCCTGCATCCTCAGGGCCTCGCTGGAGTAGCCGGAGGAATGGACTCTGGTAAGTCCCATCTCAACTACTATATCCCCCCCACCCCACCAGCATGCCAACCCACACCCCCACCCTCACCCCCAACCCCCCAGCACATATCCTCCCTGACAATGTCTCACCAGCACAACCCACCCATCCCAACACCAACTCCTGCATGCCAACACAAATCATGGGCACCCATCACCTATGCATGACCACTGCACTAACCCCTCCCCCCCACTAAATACCCTCACAACACCTCCCTCAAGGGAATGCCTGCACTGGGGAACAAGGGCACCCATAACACGCACGCTATTGCACACACAGAAACAATAACCAAACTCTCTTACCCCATGCAGGACCCGAACGACAACACACCAGCCAGGAGGGTCCAGAAGTGTCCATCCCACCACCGGAACAGGCCCACACTGAGGATAGCAGCTCTGTCGACAGTGAACCTGATGACCAGCCCGGACCATCGGGGACCTCTGGGCAGTCGGTTCCCCTCAGGCAGCTACAGGCCACACCAGACCCGACCCCCTCTGCCGACACCAGCACAGCTCCCACCCAGCGGGCCCATGCCTCTGTCTCTAGGACAGCTCAATCAGCGGTGTGTCCGCCACTACAGGGCACCCAGGCTAACCCAACACCCCAACAACAACAGGGACCTGGGGGCAGTGGGAGCGGGCACACCGGCCAGGGGACAGAGGCCGGGGGAAACCGGGCAGCTCGGAGGGCTGCTGTGCGACAGGGGGGGGAGGAGAGGCCCAGGGAACCCACTCTCCAAGAGGCCCTCACCACCATCATGGCAGCCTACCACCACTCCCAAGAAACGATGGCGACGGTACTGGCCAGGTTCACTGAGATCCAGGCACAGCAGGAAGAACGCTACATGGGGTTCAGGGAGGAGCTGAGAATCATCGGGACCGCAATGGGGACCATCGTCCTGGCCCTCCACAGGATAGAGGACGCGTTGCGGGACCATGGTGCACCACACAGGGCCCCTGTCACTAGGCCGGAACAGGAACAGCCTACCACCTCCGCCGGCGCTAGTGGACAGGAGGTCCCAACACCTCGACAGCCCCCCAGAACCCCACCTCCTGCTGAAGAACAACCACCCCGTAAGAGGAGCCTGAGACCAAAGAAAAAGACAGAGTAGGATGTCAAGACCCCCGCCAGCAGGACATACCCCCTGAACTCTTCCCACTGTCCCACATTGCCACCCTGTCCAACCATGAACTGCCTATGCTCCATCCTTCCCCAGGCAAAAGAACAATGCACCTGTGAGACTGAGAACTGGACTCTGCCATGGATATTCCTCCACCCCCACCCATCACCCTTAGAATCACATGTACCGATATCTAGCACTGTAAATAAATCACATTTTGCACAATAATCTGTTTTGAGTCATGCTGTCTTATTAACAAATGTATTACATATTACTGTTCAATTTCTGTTCTGTCAATTAGTCATGACAACATACCAATGTCAATACGCTGTATTTCATGGGCGAACCAAGCAGAAGTCAGGTACTGAGTCAGACAGCACTGAGAAGGGAAGTGAAAGGCAAAAATTACTGAAAAACATCTGTGGGGAACTACAGAAAGTACAGATGCAGGAGGCTAGAAGCAATTGGGAAATGGCGTGGGTGATTCTTACCTGGGTGTCACTGGAAATACTGTTGTATCACTCTATCCCTATTGTCTGTGTCGTCCTCTGAGTCTTCCTCCTCTTCACTCTCCACAGGCTCCACGGCTTCTACAACACCACCATCTGGACCATCCTCCTGCAGGAAAGGCACCTGGCGTCGCAAAGCCAGGTTGTGAAGCATACAGCAGGCCACGATGATATGGCACACCTTCTTTGGTGAGTACATTAGGGATCCACCAGTCATATGCAGGCACCTAAACCTGGCCTTCAGGAGTTCAAAGGTTCGCTCAATCACCCTCCTAGTACGCCCATGGGCCTCATTGTAGCGTTCCTCTGCCCTTGTCCGGGGATTCCTTACTGGGGTCAGTAGCCACGGCAGGTTGGGGTAACCAGAGTCACCTATTAGCCACACACGTTGTCTCTGTAGCTGCTCCATCACATAGGGGATGCTGCTATTTCGCATCACATACGCGTCATGCACTGACCCTGGGAACTTGGCATTTACATGGGAGATGTACTGGTCAGCCAAACAGACCACCTGGACATTCATCGAATGATAATTTTTTCTGTTTCGGAACACCTGCTCATCGTCTTTTGGGGGTACCAAAGCCACATGGGTCCCATCAATGGCACCAATGATGTTGGGGATGTGTCCAAGGGCATAGAAATCACCCTTCACTGTAGGCAAGTCACCCTCCTCGGGGAAAATGATGTAGCTCCGCATGAGTTTCATCAGGGCAGACAACACTCTGCTCAAAATCTTAGAAAACATAGGCTGAGACATTCCAGATGACATGGCCACTGTGGTCTGGAATGACCCACTGGCCAAAAAATGGAGGACTGACAAAACCTGCACCAGAGGGGGAATCCCTGTGGGTTGGCGGATGGGGGACATCAGGGCTGGCTCCAGCTGGGCACACAGTTCATGGATAGTGGCACGGTCAAGTCTGTATCGAAGTATTATATGGCGTTCTTCCATTGTCGACAGATCCACCAGCGGTCGGTACACGCGAGGATTCCTCCTTCTCATCGCAAGTCCCAGCGGACGGTGCCTAGGAAGGACAACATGGAGCACAGAGTCAGCCAAAACACAGGTACGTACAGACAGCTTGCACAGTTAAAGAATGGCAATGGGTTGAAAGGCGTGTATGTGTGGCAATGCAAGGCCTAGGCCTGTGTGTCGCAGTCAAAATTAAGCCATGTGGGCCCTTGAAATGGCGGCTGCCTGACCTGTGAAGTGGGACAATGGGATGTGAGGTCAATGCGCTGGCGGGGCACACCGTGGCGGTAGGCGGTCGCAGACCGCGGCGCAAAGCCGCATTGGTTAACATTGAAGCCTATGGGTTTCAGAAGCCAATAACGAAGTGCGCCGGCGGTCGCGGTACGCACCGCCGCGGTACGCACCGCCGCGGACGTGACCGCCATTTTCTATCTGCTTAATCACTCGAGACCTGATCATCCACAGGAGAGGACCTATACAGGGAGTGCAGAATTATTAGGCAAGTTGTATTTTTGAGGATTAATTTTATTATTGAACAACAACCATGTTCTCAATGAACCCAAAAAACTCATTAATATCAAAACTGAATATTTTTGGAAGTAGTTTTTAGTTTGTTTTTAGTTTTAGCTATGTTAGGGGGATATCTGTGTGTGCAGGTGACTATCACTGTGCATAATTATTAGGCAACTTAACAAAAAAATATATATACCCATTTCAATTATTTATCATTACCAGTGAAACCAATATAACATCTCAACATTCACAAATATACATTTCTGACATTCAAAAACAAAACAAAAACAAATCAGTGACCAATATAGCCACCTTTCTTTGCAAGGACACTCAAAAGCCTGCCATCCATGGATTCTGTCAGTGTTTTGATCTGTTCACCATCAACATTGCGTGCAGCAGCAACCACAGCCTCCCAGACACTGTTCAGAGAGGTGTACTGTTTTCCCTCCTTGTAAATCTCACATTTGATGATGGACCACAGGTTCTCAATGGGGTTCAGATCAGGTGAACAAGGAGGCCATGTCATTAGATTTCCTTCTTTTATACCCTTTCTTGCCAGCCACGCTGTGGAGTACTTGGACGCGTGTGATGGAGCATTGTCCTGCATGAAAATCATGTTTTTCTTGAAGGATGCAGACTTCTTCCTGTACCACTGCTTGAAGAAGGTGTCTTCCAGGAACTGGCAGTAGGACTGGGAGTTGAGCTTGACTCCATCCTCAACCCGAAAAGGCCCCACAAGCTCATCTTTGATGATACCAGCCCAAACCAGTACTCCACCTCCACCTTGCTGGCGTCTGAGTCGGACTGGAGCTCTCTGCCCTTTACCAATCCAGCCACGGGCCCATCCATCTGGCCCATCAAGACTCACTCTCATTTCATCAGTCCATAAAACCTTAGAAAAATCAGTCTTGAGATATTTCTTGGCCCAGTCTTGACGTTTCAGCTTGTGTGTCTTGTTCAGTGGTGGTCGTCTTTCAGCCTTTCTTACCTTGGCCATGTCTCTGAGTATTGCACACCTTGTGCTTTTGGGCACTCCAGTGATGTTGCAGCTCTGAAATATGGCCAAACTGGTGGCAAGTGGCATCGTGGCAGCTGCACGCTTGACTTTTCTCAGTTCATGGGCAGTTATTTTGCGCCTTGGTTTTTCCACACGCTTCTTGCGACCCTGTTGACTATTTTGAATGAAACGCTTGATTGTTCGATGATCACGCTTCAGAAGCTTTGCAATTTTAAGAGTGCTGCATCCCTCTGCAAGATATCTCACTATTTTTGACTTTTCTGAGCCTGTCAAGTCCTTCTTTTGACCCATTTTGCCAAAGGAAAGGAAGTTGCCTAATAATTATGCACACCTGATATAGGGTGTTGATGTCATTAGACCACACCCCTTCTCATTTCAGAGATGCACATCACCTAATATGCTTAATTGGTAGTAGGCTTTCGAGCCTATACAGCTTGGAGTAAGACAACATGCATAAAGAGGATGATGTGGTCAAAATACTCATTTGCCTAATAATTCTGCACTCCCTGTACTGCAAGTGCTGCTGTGACCTCGGTCTGGAAGATACAATGGCTGCTGCGACTGGGGAAAGGGCCCCTGCCTTCACGTCTGAAGAGTTGGACAAGCTCGTGGATGGGGTCCTCCCCCAGTATGCGCTACTCTACGGTCCTCCAGACCAACAAGTGAGTACACCGGGTGCTAATGGAATGGGCTATGCCTGTGTGGATTGGGGTGGATGTAAGTTGGTGGGGTGGGGGGCGAATGAGGAGTGCAACGTCCGACAGATGAGAGCATGTGCCATATGGCAAAGTGGGTGGGGGGGGCCAATTACATCTAACATGCAGGTCATTGATGAGTTCCTCCTTTCCACCCTGTACATGTCTAATAGGTCAGCGCCCATCAGAAGATCGACATTTGACGTGCCATCGCCAAGGAAGTCCGGACCTTGGGGGTCCACAACAGACGGGGCACCCACTGCCGCAAGAGGAGGGAGGACATCCGCCGCGGAACAAGGAAGACCGCAGAAACACTGCTGGGGATGGCCTCCCAACCTAGGAGGGGTGCCAGTCGCACCATGACCCCCCTGATGTCCCGGATCCTGGCGGTGGCCTACCCTGAATTGGATGGGCGCTTTAAGACATCACAGCAGACACAAGGGGGTGAGTATCAGCACATTCTCCTATCTTTCTGCGCAGTGGAGGCGTCTGGGTGGGGGAGGAGGGCTGTGGGTGACATTAGGCCAGGGCGCTTTCTGTAGTGTAGTCCTCTCCCTTAGGCATGGCCCTGTGCCCCCGGCCCCCACCTCGGTAGGGTGACAAGTACAGCCATTGAAGGTCCAGCATCTCCCATGTGCGCGTTTGACGTCTCTTGGCCTGTTGTCTTAGTCAGTAGTACTGAGTAGTGTACCCCGAATGCGCGGCTTAGTGCATTAGGCACCTGTGTCTGTCCTCTCCGCCAACGGTGTTGACATTGCATGCACTCAACCTGGTCTTCTTTTTTCTCCCCCCACCCTTTCTCTTCATCTTCTTGTGCATGTGTGCATTAGCATCATCAGGCGGAGGACATATGGCATCGGAGCACGAGGGAGCTGCAGGACACAAGGCCCCGGTGGGCCCAGGAACAGACACCGAGGGCACCAGTGATCCGGAGGGCGAGGGGAGCACCACGACGGGGACCGCTTTTGAGAGCAGCGAAAGCGACACGTCCTCGGATGGGAGCTCCCTAGGGGTGGCGGCAACATCCGTGCCCCCCGCCTCTACAGGTACAGCCGCCACCCAGCGCACCAGCCCCGCCCTCTCAGCAGCCCCTCAGTCTTCGCTCCGTGCCGGTTCGCCCAGGAAGGCGCGCGTCTCCTTCGCCCCAGGCACCTCAGCCCCTGCCCCTGTTGCCCCTGCTGCCCTCAGTGCGGAGCTCATTGACCTGGTAAGGACGCTCATTGTTGGGCAGACGACCCTTTTGAATGCCATCCAGGGTGTGCAAAGGGAGGTGCAACAGAGCAATGCGTACCTGGAGGGCATTCATTCGGGTCAGGCTGCCCATCAACAAGCGTTCACTGCTCTGGCCTCAGCACTGACGGCAGCCATTGTCCCTGTTTCCAGCCTCCCTCTTCTGACTGCCTCCAGCCTGTCTCTGTCTCCTGTTCCTCAGCCTATCCCATCCACACCATCAGACCAGCCTGCACACACCTCAACACCCAAGAGCAGCTCATCCAAACACAAGCACCACAGATCCCGCAAACACTCACCTGAGCAACACCCAGATGCAGACATGCCAACAGCCACTGCCACCCCTGTGTCCCCCTCCTCCTCGTCTCCCTCCTCCCTCCCTGTGACGTCTACACTCACACCTGCATGCACCCCAACATCAGCCAGTGCTTCCATCCCCACCTCACCCTCCAGTACAGTCCACACTCGTGCAGTCACCACCCCCACTGCCATGTACAGGTCCCCTGTGTCCTCTCCCACTGTGTCTGTCACCCCCTCTTCCAAGACACACAAACGCAGGCAGCCACCCACCCAACAGCCATCCACCTCACGACAGCCTACAGCACCAGCACCTTCACCCAATGACAGCACACCTGACTCTCCTACAACCACCTCCTCTACCTCCACTTCCATCCCCACTTCTCCCACCCTTTACCTTGGCCCTAAAAAACTTTTCCTGGCTAACCTTAACCTCTTTTCCCCCGATGACCTCCCCCATCCATCTTCAAAGAGTCCCAAGAGCACCGCAGCCACCACCAGCCCAGCTTCGGGTGTCACTGTTGTGCCTGGGTTCTGGAGCCCACCCTTTGCCAGCAGTGACACATCGAGCTGCAGCAAGGACACGTCCAGCCCCCCCCCCGGCAAGAGGACCCGCAAAACCAAGGACCGCCGTGCGAGGACCGACAGGGCTGCCCCCAAGGAGCAATGTGCGGCCACTTCACCACCCACACCATCTGGGGGAGGCAAGGGCCCGAGAGCCCCATCAAAGGAGCGGAAGGGCAGCAGGAGCGCGGAGAAGGTGGACCCCACATGCCACATCCCAGCTGGGAAGGAGGACACTAAGGAGGCCAGGAGTCCGTCCCCGAAGGGTCCAGAAACGTCACGGTCCGAGGGCGACTGAGCAGGGAGTCGAGGCCAGGTCTGGCTCCCTTGACCTGCTGGATGAGCACCGCTGAACAGGGCTCGCGGTGGAGAAGAGCACCGCTGAACAGGGCCCGCCATGGAGAAGAGCACCGCTGAACAGGGCCCCGCCGTCTCAAGCACCGCTCCGCTGGGCCCCGCCGTCTCAAGCACCGCTCCGCTGGGCCCTTCTTCTCAAGCACCGCTCCGCTGGGCCCCGCCGTCTCAAGCACCGCTCCGCTGGGCCCTTCTTCTCAAGCACCGCTCCGCTGGGCCCCGCCGTCTCAAGCACCGCTCCGCTGGGCCCCGCCGTCTCAAGCACCGCTCCGCTGGGCCCCGCCGTCTCAAGCACCGCTCCGCTGGGCCCTTCTTCTCAAGCACCGCTCCGCTGGGCCCCGCCGTCTCAAGCACCGCTCCGCTGGGCCCTTCTTCTCAAGCACCGCTCCGCTGGGCCCTTCTTCTCAAGCACCGCTCCGCTGGGCCCTTCCTCTCAAGCACCGCTCCGCTGGGCACCGCCGTCGCAAGCACCGTTTATGGTTCACTGTGCCCACCATGCCTCCTCCTTGACCAGTGGAGACTGTCATCCACCTGATGGACTGTGGCTTTGCACTCCCCAGGATGGTCCAGTGGGCAGCCCACCCACTGTAGAGACATTGAGAGACTGTGGCTTTGCACTCCCCAGGATGGCCCAGTGGGCAGCCCACCCACTGTAGAGACATTGAGAGACTGTGGCTTTGCACTCCCCAGGATGGCCCAGTGGGCAGCCCACCCACTGTAGAGACATTGAGAGACTGTGGCTTTGCACTCCCCAGGATGGCCCAGTGGGCAGCCCACCCACTGTAGAGACATTGAGAGACTGTGGCTTTGCACTCCCCAGGATGGCCCAGTGGGCAATCCACCCACTGCAGAGACTTGAGAGACTGTGGCTTTGCACTCCCCAGGATGGTCCAGTGGGCATGGTGGCTCCTCGTGGATCTGGCGTCGTGGACTCATGTGGCTGTGGTGCCCCCCCCTTCCCTTCCCCCTGAGGTGCCTGTAGTTTTTACATCTGATGCCCCTGCAGTGTTCTCTCCAAAGGACTCAGGTCTCCTGTGTGGGCTTTGACCTTGTTTCTCAAGACTTTGGCCCACGGACATGCTGAAATCGTAGGTTGTGCAGGACTTGGTACTTCAGTTATACACTGATGTGTGTGTCATTAGTTTTGTTGTGGATATCTTTCATGGTTGTACGCTAATTTTCTGGAGCTTTTTGGTACATAAATATTTATTCAAAATATGATTATGTCCTAGCATTTTTCAGGGGTGTTTGGGTGGTGTCACTGTGACTTGGTGCGCTGCATTGGTGAGTACATAGTTGGGGGGGGGGGGGGGTCGCATATGTGTGTGGCCGTAACCTTTCGTCCTCCCCCTCCCGTGTGTCGTAGGTGCAGTACTCACCGTTGTCGTCTGCGCCGGACTTCGTACTCGTGGTAGATGAGAAGGTAGACGAGAGCAGGTAGGATGTTTAATTCGGGTTCCATGCTGTCCTCCTTCCTCCTGGAGTGCGTAGTGGTGAGCGTTTTCCCGTCCGTAGTCTGTTTCCGCCGTGTTTTTATCGGCGGTGCTCCCGCCCCGGAAAAGGTGGCAGATTGGTGAGTTGGAATAGTGTGGGCGGTACATTATCTGCCGCCTGTCTGTTGGCGGTGACCGCCGCGCTGTTTGTTTGTACCGCCGTGGCGGTCGGAGTGTTAAGGTGGCTGTCTGTGTTGGCGGTTTCCGCCAGGCTCAGAATCCCATATTTTTTACCGCCAGCCTGTTGGCGGGTTGGCCGCCGCTTTAACACCGACCGCCAGGGTTAGAATCACCCCCTAAGTCTCTAAACTTTTAAAGGCTGAGAATGCTTGTGAGTAGTTACCAATTCATACATTTGTCAGTGTGCACAACATCTCTATCGCATCCACACCGTGGAAAGCACACTCCACACCCATGAGAGCAGATTTACTTCAACCTAATGTTACATAGTACAACTGTCATATTATGTGTTTGTAAATTGAGTTATAAGCTCAAATTCATATACAACTTTTGTAAATCAAGCCATTTACACAAATACGTTGAACCTTTACGTACAAATGACTGTGAATCGGATAATGAGTGCTATCGGGCACATAATCCCAACTTCTTGCTTCCCGGAAATCATTCGATAAGTAAATCTCATGGAGCCCAATTAGGTGATGGGAAACGGTTTGTATTCAAACTGCACCTGCAGACCAGGGTGAGGACATTGATCCACCCAAGGGTGGTCACTGTCCATGTCACTGTTGTGGCACTGGATTCCACAGTGGTGGTGTCTTGTGTTATATCACGCTGATGCGTGGTCCCTTTTCCAACACAGTTTAGTTGTGTTGCACAGCCGAAAATGAGAAATCACACAGACCTTTTCCAGCTGGCAAGCAGCTATGTATGAATTGTAATATTGAATACTATATTCTGAAAGATGTTGAAGCACATTCCGCTCCATCATTTTTTAATTGTCTGTCCCGTTACAGGCTGGGACAAACCATGTGAGAATCAATTTGGGTCAGCCATTCAATGGACGTTCTGTTGGAACAGCTGGGTCAGGGAGTGGAGCAATTTTCAGCTCCTCGGGCAGAATAGAACTGTGCCAGTGGTGCAGTCTGCATATAGGTTTTTAACGTAAATTGGCAATAATTTCACATAACCACTAGATGACCCCATAAGACACCTTCTTTACACCACAGGGCTTGGTTAGACCAGATACCCTCTGAAGGGGAACTTGTGCATCCCCAAATGCAACAAATAAAAAAGCATACTGCATTAGTGTACTTCTGGTGTGTGGTTGTAGACACACAATGAGAACAAGCTAAGATAATCATGTCCCTCTCAGGCAGTGACTCAGCTCTAACATCTCTTAAAGTCAAAGAAGATGTCCAGAAATAGTCTGATCATTTGACAGGAATATTTGTGTGTATTGAAGATGCCATGAACCACTGCTCTGAAACAGATCTATGTTGTGGTGATGCTGAGAGTGGATGTGTCCAAGTCTATGAAGCATAAATAGATGTTGCATCAGCCACAGATTCTCAGTGCCTCAAAAGTCATAAATAGGAATCATTAGACAGTGACACAAAAGGGAGCTGGGGTGTAGCCTGAATATCCTGATGCGCCATCTGGGCCGAGGGGAGGAGTGATCACTCACACCTGAAAGGGCTGTGCCTGCCCTCACTCAATCCAGTCTACAACCCTCTGGTGTGTGTCTGGGGCATGGCCTGGGCAAGACAGGATCTTGTACACAACAGGGACAGACAGAAAGGAGTATAAGAGCAAAGAGCATACAGACCCGCTGAAAATCAAATTATTTCTGGAACCAAGAGGAACCTCTGCCAAGGAGAAGAGCTGGAAGCTAGAGGAGGAGTACTGCCCCTTTGCCTGTGACTGCTTTGCTGGGTTGGCCTGCAGTAGCTGCTTCTGCCTGAGAGAGGACAAAGACTAACTTTTGTGTGACATCTCACTAGTAAAGAAATCCAAGGGCTTGAACTGAGCTTGCCTCCTGTTGTTGAAGTCTCAGGGACATCAAAGACTTCTCTCTGCCAGCACTTGGGCTTTCTGCTGAGAGTCCTGCCTGCCAAGTGGTGTCCTAACCTATCTCTGGGCCCTTGAAAGGTGCAGCTGGTGGAAAAGGGCAGAAATCCACACAAAGACTGCTGTGTGGGGAAACTTTCAACGCACCACCGACCTCGCGGATGAAAAATGACGTGCCACCAGCCTTGCAGCTAAAATCGATGCTCCACCTGCATCACAGCTGGGAGATCGATGCAACGCAGCTGTGGAAATGACACACAACACCCGCAGCAGCTGCTGTTAACAACGCAAGCCCCCACGTAGTGAGGTTTCTTGGTACCGTGCGATCAGATTTCTACGCAACATTGCAGGGTGTGGAAAATCAGCGCAAAGCCTGCCCAGATGCGAGGTGCCCGTCCGGATCGATGCATCGCTCTCTTTCAGGAGAGAAGAAACAACACATGCCGACCCTACTGGAGAAGGAATGATGCATGTTCTCGCTTGCGGGTGAGAAATCGACGCATTGCTGGCCTTTTTTGGTGCACACTCCCTCTTGCGGCTTTAGTTTTGACGCTACCCAGGTGTTTTTGCACGCTAACAGCGTTCTCACTGTTTTCTCAAGGATTTAAGACTCTTTCACTTTTAAACTCATAACTTGACTCGAGTATGTTGGATTTTTGTCATTTTGGTCTTGTTTTATTTAGATAAATATTATCTATTTTTCTAAACCTGTGTTGTGTCGGTTTGTGGTGTTTTCAATGAGTTACTGTGTGTTGGTACAAATACTTTGCACCTTGCTTCTGAAGTTAAGCCTGCCTGCTCGTGCCAAGCCACCAAGGGGGTGAGCAGGGGTTAACTAAGAGTGATTCTCCTTTACCCTGACTATAGTGAGGGTCCTTGCTTGGACAGGGGGTAACCTGACTGCCAACCAAAGAACCCATTTCTAACAGTGTTAATTAATGTGTGCTAAATGACAAAACAGCAAAATAATGTTGCCACTGAATGTGAAGCATTAAGCAGCATAATGTGAACTTTCTAGCCACATATTTCAGGCACTTTGCCATATAATTTGCCCACCATTTGCTGCATAATTCCAGAGGCCCTGATAATAGGTGATCTGAAGAGAAGACACAGATGCACAGCACATGAGGCAGGCAAATACATGTGTTTAAGCATTTATTACCATCAGTACAGAAGCTAAGTGATCAGTCATGTGTGTAGCATTGTCCCACCAGCAGTGTTATATTATCACCTCATTCCCTGAGTAGCTTCACCTGTTTCCATCCGACATACAAAATCCAGAGGAACCACATGGTATCACACACACAACCATGACAAGATATAACTCCAAGACAAGGAAATGACCAAGAGACAAGATAAAACATATATATTATCTTTGCACTGTTTGTTTTGCACACTTTTGCCTTCTTTATGGTGTCATCTGAAGCTGTGGCACCCCTTCCGCTGGGTTCTGAAAGCTCACACTAACTGGGATAGTGGTGGTCTGGGCTCAGTGTGTTAGTTCAGTGACGGCCAGTCTCTTCCATGCAGCGATGGTGTGATATATCATTCAGAGGCTTAGGTGGTATCACCCTGGATGATGAAAGGCCAAGCTAGCCGCTCTAGGAATCAAACATGTAATCCTTGCTGCCACACAGATCTTTGTTGAGGACACAGTAGGCCTGTGGGCTACCTTAGTACAAATTCAGGCTACTGTCTTTTGCATGCCGGGACCTCAAATTTCAAATATTTGTATTGTGAACAAAATGTGTGATGCAATATGTAAATAATCCACATGATGTACACTATTTCAATTGTGTAGGTTCTTTCCACTGTGGTCCTGTGGAGCCATATTATAATAATCTGTCAATGCTGTGCCAGCGACAAATCTGGACTTGTCATGGCATCTATTTGTAGTCTTTCTTAGTTGTCTTATACAAAAACACTTAAGTCACAATTACACATAAGTTTCATAAGTACAGGCAGTAGCTGGTCCTGGTGGTCACAGTTTGAGAAACAACAGTTCTTCTGTTTAAAACATCCCCTGCCATGGAATATTTACTGTTGCTGTCCAGGATTGACATTGAGATATAGGGGGTGATTCTGACCGCGGCGGACGGCGGTCGCCGCCCGCCAAGCGGTTCCCGCCGAAAGACCGCTCCGCGGTCAAAAGACCGCGCGGTCATTCTGGCTTTCCCACTGGGCTGGCGGGCGACCGCCGAAAGTCCGCCCGCCAGCCCAGCGGGAAACACCCTTCCCACGAGGAAGCCGGCTCAGAATGGAGCCGGCGGAGTGGGAAGGTGCGACGGGTGCAGTTGCACCCGTCGCGAATTTCAGTGTCTGCAAAGCAGACACTGAAATTCTTTGTGGGGCCCTGTTACGGGGGCCCCTGCAGGGGCCCCCAGGGGCCCCACGACACCCCATACCGCCATCCTGTTCATGGCGGGTGAACCGCCAGGAACAGGATGGCGGTATGGGCTGTCAGAATCCCCATGGCGGCGCAGCAAGCTGCGCCGCCATGGCGGATTCCCATGGGCAGCGGAAAGTCGGCGGTACACCGCCGGCTTTCCGCTTCTGGCTGCGGCTGTACCGCCGCGGTCAGAATGCCCGGCTGAGCACCGCCAGCCTGTTGGCGGTGCTACCGCCGACCTCCGCCATGGCGGTAATTACCGCCAGGGTCAGAATGACCCCCATAGTCCTTGGAGTGTATACCCATATAAACAAACACATGTATCTTCCTAAAGACATGGGAAGGCACTGACAGGAACACCGGTAGAGGCAGGAGTGAGAAAAGGGCCACTTGGTAGGGTCAGAAAAATGTTGTCTTGACATTGATTTTTCATGTACTTGGTAACCACGGCAATCAGAAATAATTCAAAGAATTTACATCAAATGATGCATGGCAACTTAGTGGAGTAGTTACATGAAGCTTGCGGTTGGAAGAGGGGAGAGAACGTTGAACATTACTGGACTGTGACAGACGATGCATGGATCATTATACACAGGAGTCCAGAAGGTCATGGGGAAGCGCTCTGCACCTGTAACACGACTGGGGGGTATTCAAGGTGGGGCCTCTTAAAAAAGGAGGCAGCACTATTCGAGCTCTGTTTTAGACAGTGCTTCTGAAGGTTGAATCTGCAAACTCACAGTAGCTGTGAGAGGACTGTTGAAGCCACGACACCAGTGAATTCTGAGAGGTGGAGGTGATGAAGTTTGCATCACTTTTGTGCCCTATGATGCGCTGCTCCTCTCACCCTGGTGTTAGCTTCTTTGTGCTACAGGTTTAGGAAAATGGCTGACCCTACTAACTGAAATCTATTAGCAGAGGCCCAATTGACATCCAAAGGCTAGATGTTTTTTTGGTATCAAGCTTGAGACTGGGAAGTGCTTGGGTCTGAAGTCACGATTCCTTTTCCACCATTTTGGGGACAACACCTTTCACAATCTTCTTGCCTAGAACTAAACTATGCGCTTGGTTGGTCACCCTCTAGAGGTTATCAAGAACACATGCTGTCGCCTAGTGTTAAGCTCTACTCAAGTCAATAGGTTAATGCACTCACTGCAGAAGTCTTGACAGAATGAGAATGTCATAGATTACAATCCTGACATAGCGTTTTCACCTTTTCATCTCTGCAAGGTCGATGCAAATGAATTATAGCATTTTTTTCAGAATGGCACCTGTTCTGCAGAGCTATGAAATGGCAGAACCTGTATTACCAAGCACTATATAAAAAATGAGTTATTGCCAGACTGCCCCAACACGCACTAGACAAAGAACCTTAGGTGAGAGGATGTGGTGTAAGGGCCAGAGATGCCAACTTTGGAACTAGGGAACACAGTTTGAGTCTTGACGCCGGCTCAACTTCCTATGATTCTGGGCACATCACTTCATCTCCCTATACTACCAAAAATGAATGTGTGCTTGTGTAATGTAACCAGTGCTCATGAAAAGCACTGTAATACCTTTTTATCGAGTTTGCGCTATATAAAACTGCAAAACAAATAAAGCACTTCAATAGCTTCATGTTATGTTTGCACTACATAAAACTGCAAATAAATAAATAAATAAAAAGACCCCCACAGACATCACAAAGATACAGCAAGATACCCAAAAACAAGGAAGAGGAAGAAACAACATACCGCCAAGAGCAGGAAGCGGCAAGACAAAAGAAAAAAAAACTTGCCACACTAAGGTACATGCCGATCGTGCAATAATCCATGTAACAGGGTCAGTCTCCAGAGCATTAACAAAACAGCATCAAGATGGGACAAATGTAAAGCATTTACCAACAACATCAAGGGAGTTTTGAAAGGCAGGCCCAGAAATGAATGAAAGTGATGGCCCTGAGATGGGCATGGTTAACGTCCACAGAATAGATCACAACATGTCAAGAAAAGCAGTGCTTGCGCACTGCTATGCTCGACCTAAAAAGGGAACACTGATGTAGTTTAAATTTTAGTGGATCCCTCACGTTACAAATGTCACCAGAATTTGACAATTTATGTTTTAGGCTAATCAAATTACTAATGGTTAAAAGTAGAAGTTGCACTCACATGCAATTGAAATGTGCAATGGTTTACATTGCAGAGTTCGACTTAGGTGGTATTTGAATTAAATCAGGTTAAAAGGATTAAACTGATGTTATAATGTAATTTAGGCTCTCCACTAACAGTTCTTTTTAGAATGATATTGAATTCCTAATATTTATATAATTTAAAATGCGTGCAAAAATGAGAAAAATGCACTTCTCTGTTGTACTAAGTGAAATGCATTAACAAGTCTTTTTCCTTTAAAATAACATGTATTATTCAGATTAATAAAGTGTTAATAAGTTTGCATATTAAATGTGTTTTATTAAAATGTATCAATTTAATGTAATGTCATTATTTTATTTTACTTTAGCATAAGTGAGGCCTGCAGAGTTTTCATTTTGTGACTGTGTTAGAATGTTGATTCACTTTCTAACATGAACTTTCTTTTAGGTTACCTTCCCATGAGAGCCTAGTGAGACTGTATTGTAGTTTCCATGAAAGTTGTACATCGTGGCACATACTGTATACTGACATTGTTTACAATTATTTCAAACTTGCATGGAGTCACACAGATGGGAAATGTTCTCATGGAAAGGAAATATATATCTTTCAACTTGGAGTCATGTGATCGATTAATATTGGATGATGCCCCAACCGCGTGACATGGACTGATACCTTTGGGAAATCAGAATGCTTTGTGACTTTTGACATGACAGCACCCATTTGGATTTTGGTGGGATTCAGATTTAGATTTTTCAGATGTTGCTTTGATTCCCATTACAGACGTTTTGCTGATGCAGAGTCCCTGAATGCTGAGCCACTTGACGAGGTATCTTCGTATCTGCCTTTGCCCTTTGAGATGTACCTTTGAAACTTAGAAATCTTTTCTAATCTCCTTTCAGGAGCTCTTGATTGAGCTTCTGACATGCTGATGCTTTTCCCTTTTTATTTATCCTTTGCCTATCATGGTTAGTAAGCTACAGTCAGAGATTAACTTTTTCCAAATTATTTTTACCCTTTTTGTGCTTTTTCTATTTCCCCGTATTTGTTTCGCCCCACACATGTATTTCTCTGATTTGGTTAGCTGTAGGGTTTTCATTGCCCAGCCCAAGTTGTGACTCTGCTAAATTGAATAGAGTGATGGTTCCTAACCCTGAGCAGCACATCATTTCTGTATTTCAGATATTTCTTTTAACATTATGCATAGTTCTTCTTGAATGCTTAATTTTAGTACGTTAGTTGCCTGGAACTTATTTCATCGCCTTGGGTAATCAATCCTTAATGATTATGTATCCTTATAATTTGATATTGAACATAGACTACATAACTTTGAGCTTATGTTTGTAATAAATCCCCTATTTTTTTTTTCTTGGAGTGGAGTTTTTCTTTTGTGGCCCTAGTGGTCACAGTGTTAAATTAATTGGGTTTGTATTGTAATTGTGTTAGCGGTTCAACCACACCATTTACTGGGTCTAGCCACCTCGATGCACATTGATTACTGCAAAGGATGGAAATGGTCCAGCGACATCAAGTCAGGAAAAATTAAGGCACAGTGGTCTACACCTGAGTGTGTCTGCCGGTGCCCAGGGGTAATCACCCCCTTTGTGATCCCTTCCCACTGCATGGAAAAACAGACTTTGGCAGTACACCTGATGCTGGAAGGAGTGGAGCAAGTACATGGGGTTGATCTGCACCCAGTGAATACATATGCCTGTGAGGCCGCAGGGGAATAACTGAACCAGGCCATAAATGAAACACTGTAAGAATGGGTTTAGTGGGTAGGAGCCCATCTGAGGGGCAGCCCACTACCACAAGGAAAACAGCACAGAAACATCAGGGTGCTTCCTCCACATGAAGTGCTCCTTACAAGCTAGAGACCCAGTAAGGGGACCCAACCCCCCCCTACACTTGTTGACTAGAAAAGCGCTGATACAGACTGGGTCAAAATATGTTGAGAGGCCAGGAAAGTCATGAACGAGGTACAAGCAGCACCTCGTTACAGACTTCCTGCAGCAGAATCAGTGGGAGGAAGACTGCTTTAGAATAGATACCACAATGGCAGTGAAAGCCCTAACTAAAGACCACCTGAAGGTAAGCCTGGCTGATCTCAAGAGAGATATCATTAATACTATATCAGAAGATATGACCCAACAGTATACTGAGCCCTGCTAAGAATTAGCAATCACTAGACATGTGCTACAACTCTAGATCAGATGCTGGACTCGGGAGAAGCACAACTGAAGACATTCTTGGAAACTGATCAATTGTCCACCACTACGGTCTGCCACATGGAATCCCAACTCAAATGGCTGAGCTCTAAATGTATAAATCATGAAAGCAGGTCCAGCAGAGAGAAAATTCAAATTTAAAAAAACTGAAATACAACATATGTGCAGATATCACTGGGTCCAATAAAGAGCTTTTTCCAAGACATTCTGGAAGAAGAGACAAGGGACATCATAGCAATAGGACGCGCACACAGAGTCAATGCCAGGAGAGGGGGACACTCCAAGTACTCTTGAGACATTGTAGCAAAGTTGACAAACTAGCCTCTTGAAACATGACACCCAATGTTATTAGCATTGATGTCTCCCCAGATCAAGACTGGGCAGAGGCAAACCTACACTGACATAGAGACTTCATAATCAATACCCAGGAACTGAACACTGGCAAATTAATTACATATAGCTTTTCCAGAAGACATACAATTAAATGGGACAACAATGAAATAACAATTTAAACTCTGGGACTAAGCTGCTGCAACTACAGGACCCTGGGAAAGCACCATCAGATGCAAATAGACTCCTGCAATCGCAAGAACGAATGATGCTGAACCGTGGCTGAGATAGCCCCACGTTCTGTGGCTCAAATCCATCAAAAAGAAAAAATGAAGTGAGCACAGGCAGGGGCGCAGGATGTGGAAGGGATAGTGGAACCTAAAAGAAGGACAATGAGGTCAACGTGGCATGTGCAGAGAGTGAGCGCTGCAGAGAGAGAAGTAAAGAGAACTCTATGGATCAGATACACTGCAAGGATAATAGGGTAGAAGAGAACAGAGAAAAATAATGAAATACATGGTGAGTGAGCCTGGGTGCAGATGAGTGATTCTAAGCAACTGAAAATGTCTAAGAGATGCTGGAGAAAGAGGGGGAATAATGGGGAGGGAGATACTGACTTTGGAGGCATAGCATAGCTGAAGAACAAATTAATTAACACTAGAGACCAGGCTGGGGATGACTCTCCTGAGCGCAGGCACACTAATGGGCACTTGGGCTGTGGAGGTTTTTGAAACTGTTTGTCTACAGTTGTTACAATCAAAAGTTTAAATGTTTGTTTTTAACTTATAGTTTTAGGGAAATCCAGGTGTTTTTCCCTTACACAGTGCATGAGTGAATAGTGCCTTTCTCTTTGAGGTCTGATCTAGCGTGGGCCAATTCAAACGCATGTCTTTAAATGTCAGGTGCATCAATTCCCTCAACAATAGGTGCAGTGGCGACACCTCTGACCCCATTACCCACATGTGATCTTTTTACAGGAGACACATCTCCTGAGTGCAGATATTGGTCATATGTGACATAAACTATACTCAGCACATTTCTGGGCATCAGCGCCAACCAAATCAGCAGGGGTTGTAATCCTTCGGATACAACGCTTAGTGCCAACACATACAAGAACATCTGAGAATCAGGTGGTTTGTTTATCATTTATGATGATCGAGATGCATTGCAAAATCTACACATTCATCATTACATAAACACCCCCAACAAACATCAAGATGACTTCTTAGCGAAGGTCATCATGAATAAAATGGGACAGACAGGCAAGTAGCATACTCATAGTGGGAGACAATTTCAATTTAGTGTGGGACCCAGAAATGGATAGAACAGTACACCCCAATATGGACATGAAAGCCATTTGCAAAAAATGTAGATCTCTCTTCGAAGACCAGGGATTGGTGGACTCCTGGAGAAGCATGCACCAGGGTAAAAGAACTATTTCTTTCACTCGATACACAGGATGTACACTAGACCTGATTATGTCTCGATGAGAAATTCACAAAACAATGCCCAGGGTTGCTGTAGCTGGCTCGCGCTCCATCACCTTCAGCCTGAACCTGTGGCTTTGTCCCAGTCCTGCACAAGCAGATAACCACAGTTACTGCTTTGAGCTTATTAGCACTGTTGTCACTTAAATCTTAAAAATTGCATGTCTCCGGTTCTTCTAACTGGAGTTTTTGTTGTTTTGGTAATTTATTACATTTTATTCTATTTTTCTGATTTGGTGTGGGATTATTCTTGTGTTGTGTTTTAACTTTATTACTGATTGAAGTGCTGCGTAAATACTTTACACATTGTCTCTTAGTTAAGCATGACTGCTTTGTGCCAAGCTACCAGAGGGTTCGGCACAGGTTATTTTGAGATTTGCTTGTGTTTCGCCCTGAGAAGAATTGTGATTGCTGCATGAGTAGTATTTTCCCCTGTCAACCAGTAACCCAATTTCCTACAAGTCAGTACACCTGAGAATTATAATTGAATGGTGTCTTCAGATGACAGACAAAAAATGGATTCATACTACTGAGCTTTAGCCATGAGACCACTATGGGACATGCTAGGACTACTCAGGAAGCACAGCCTATGAAATATTTAGATATCCAACAAAACAAAAACAATCTTGGAGATCTAGGATAAAAGTGGACTCTTGAAGTCCTTATTACCTTTCCAACTCATGTAATGCCAATACATCTGACCCCCTGTTCACCCTAACTATGGATGAAAAGGCATATGACATACAGAAGTATGGGGAATGCCTCATGCTCCACACAATGATCAGAGAAGGACAAAATAAAATTGTTTTAGAATGCAAAACTTATTTGAGGTTACAGAAGTAGGCAGACACTCCCATGCCTAACTGTGACATTGGGGGAGTTATTATGACCTCTGCGGTCGGTGATAATGTGGCAGCCAACCCACCAATTTACCACTCCGACCACCTTGGCGGTAGCAGCTGCCGGGCCGAAGATAAGAATCTCCAGCCCAGAGGCTGCTATTGTACAGCGGACGGCATCATGACCCTGCCTACCGCCATGGTTTTTGTGCCGTTTGGTGGAATTCCTTCCCTGTCACTGGTAGGAGGACCACCCACCCCCCCCAAACACTCCCCAGACGCCCCCACATCCCCTTTATCCATGCCCCCTTCCGATCCCCCACCCCCCATACATGCACACTCGTAGACATGCACAACGCATACACACACACTCACTCCCACAGGCATACACACATTCACATTGACATGCAGACATGCATTCACATTTACATTCATACACGCCTTCTTGCACATGCATACACACTCGCAAACAACACTACACACACATTCACATTCATGCACACACTCAGACATTCATGCACACCCCCCCACACACACAACACCCTCCACCACCCCCCTGTCGGAAACCCAACTTACCTGTATCCAGGGGCTTTTCCGGCAGGGGACGGGACAGGGCGCTGCTACCGCCCGCAGCTCCCGCCAGCAGAACACCGCCTGGCCATATTATTTTTCATAATATGGCTGGCGGCGGTCGACTGGTGTGGCACTGCTGGTTGTAGCAGCACCACCTTAACACCATCCAACTGTGGTCATAATTTTGGCAGACGGCTGTTAGCTGCGGCGACAGTCTTTTTGCTGCCGTCGCCACGGCGGTAGGCGTCATCTACTGCCAATGTCTTAATTAGAGCCTGGGTGTCAAAACCTGAAAATAAAATTTCAGCTATTAGAAGTTTAACATCCTTTGAAGAATTCCTGTCCTGGTTTGACTTCACCAAGGGCTGACCTTGACATTATTTCCTATTCTAATCAATGAGTAACACCATTTAAAATGGGTATACCAGACAAGGTTGAAAGCCGAGGTATCTGAGCTGCTAGGGTAAGAGCTGGATTAGGATGCTCAAATACATAAGAAGCATTCAGTACAAAGAAACTGAAAAAAATGTTCGAATGAGGTGGTACTTCACACCCCATAGGTAACACTGTTTATATAGCCGGGCAGCTCAGATCAGTACTGGAGATGGAGGTTCGGGGAGAAGGCTATGCTGCACATCTGGTAGGAATGCACGGTAATGCAAACATTTTGGAAGGAAGTCACATAGACACAATGCTACTTTGGCTCTAGGACTCGAAATACCATAGGTTAAGGGGTGGGGAGTTTGCAGGGCACCACAATATTGCACATGATGGCAGCAGCCAAATTGCTGTTAGCGGTATACTGGAAAAAGAAACTCCCCTTTGGCACAATGGATATTTACTCCATAGCAAGACAGGGCTTTAGAAAAACTCAAACATGATCTCCAAAGCATGGCCTAGAATGTTGACAATATATGGAACCACATAGTAGAATATTTCTCCTCTCTACTCCTACTGGGGGGCTACCTGACAAAGTTGAGATCATTGGGACTGTTAGAGACAGAGAGCATATGAAAATCTCTAATATGGCCAGGTTAAAAGAACTAAAATGGGGGGCTTTAATGGTTTGCTGTGGTATGTAATTGATGTAGAAAATGATTCCCCGGTTCAGGACTAGAGGGAGGAGTGAGGAGAAAAAGAGTTGGGACGTAGATAATAGGTATACCCCATAGCTGACATATCTGTCAATGTAGCAAACAGTGGATGAGCCGCCAAATGATGTAGTATTGTATGCATATCATATGTCAACTTTGCTATGAATGTCTGTCTAATAATATGTGACGTTATTTATAACTTTTGAAAATGTAAGGCATTCATTAAGTGTATATTGTTATATGCTTAAATGCCAATAAAATGTAATGCTAAAAAATTGATCATTATTTAAATTATGGTACACAGACTATGCAAGTAGAGCATTCACTAAGTATATCCAAACTAATAAATTGACAATTGACAGTGCTTTACACTTTACCCACTTCATCTTATTGCAGGAAACAAATAAAACATGATTTTTGCTCCCCCACAGCTCTGGGGCCCACTTGGCAAGTACAGATACTGCACATTTTTAGTATAGACCGAAGCAGGCACTTACCCCTTTCGAGTGGGGTTGACCTTAAGAGCCTGAGACTTTGCATGCTTGGGTACCTCCACCCATGCATGCAACTAAATATGGCAACCGATAATTAAGTATTTTTGTGTTAATCACCTGCAACAGTTTTTTCAGCACTATGTTGATCGGAGAGCCTTCACTCCACCTGCTTAGTGCTAAGGGTCGGACTGAGTAGTCCATTGGTTTACTCCATTGAACACTATACCTTAGGAACTTGGGGTGCTTGACGAATGAACCATCAGTGTAAAATAGAACATGACCAAACGTTTGACTCAAGGTTGCAATGCAAGGATTTAGTGAGCTGTGGCAGCATCTCTAAGACCTTCTAAAGACAGAGAAAATGTAGGACTTGCCTTGAGCAAATGAGCAAGACAAGATAAGAGAGACGATGGGTGAGCTTTGAGGTGTAGCACAACCCAATAATAGTTATTTTGTTGGAAATAACAATCAATTTTTATTTTGAGGAGCAAAATCTCAGTTCTTTAATCAAAGTATTGCCAATATCTTTGCCTCTCAATATACACACAATACATATGATATGCACTTTTAAACACAGCACATTTTCTCTTCATAAATCTGTCCTCTTTAAAATTAAGGGGGTCATTCTGACCCTGGTGGCGGTCACCGACCACGGGAGCACCGCCAACAGGCTGGCGGTGCTCCCTCGAGCATTCTGACCGCGGCGGTTCAGCCGCGGTCAGAAACGGAAAGTCGGCGGTCTCCTGACGACTTTCCGCTGCTCGGGAGAATCCTCCATGGCGGCGGAGCGCGCTCCGCCGCCATGGGGATTCTGACACCCCCTACCGCCATCCTGTTCCTGGCGGGTCTCCCGCCAGGAACAGGATGGCGGTAGGGGGTGCCGCGGGGCCCCTGGGGGCCCCTGCAGTGCCCATGCCGATGGCATGGGCACTGCAGGGGCCCCCGTAAGAGGGCCCCGCAAAGTATTTCAGTGTCTGCAAAGCAGACACTGAAATACGCGACGGGTGCCACTGCACCCGTCGCACCCCTGCAACTCCGCCGGCTCCATTCGGAGCCGGCATCCTCGTTGCAGGGGCATTTCCGCTGGGCCGGCGGGCGCTCTTTTGGAGAGCGCCCGCCGGCCCAGCGGAAATGTAAGAATGGCCGCCGCGGTCTTTTGACCGTGGTGCGGTCATTTGTCGGCGGGACTGTGGCGGGCGGCCTCGGCTGCCCGCCACAGTCAGAATCACCCCCTAAGTCTCTAGTTGGCAGTCACTTTACATCCTTTCCAAGTAGGGACCCTCACTTTAGTCAGGGTAAGGGAGATACACAGCTCAGATAAGCCCTGCTCTACCCCTTGGTGGCTTGGCACAAGCAGTCAGGCTTATCTCAGAGGCAATGTGTAAAGTACTTGCACTATCACATACAGTGACACAGTGTGAAAACACCACAAAAGGGCTCCACACCAGTTTAGAAAAATAGCCAATATTTCTCTAAATCAAACAAGACCAAAATGACAGCAATCCAACATACACAAGCAAAGATATGTATATTTGTAAAGTAAAAAGAGTCTTAATCCATAGAAATCAATGGATGCATTGGTTTAGCACAAAGTACCTGGTATGCATCAAAAGTGAAGCCGCAGAGGCGAGCGTGCATCAGAAAATCAAGCAATGTGTTGATTCCTTACTTGCAAGTGGGTCTGTGCATTGCTTCTTTCTCTGCCGGGCAAGCGATGTGTTGATTCTTTCCTCGCAGGGAAGGGATGCGTCAATTTCCGGGCAAGTAGCCTCGGTCCGTGAAGTGATGTTGAAGATTTTGACACCCAGGAATGATGCATGAAAATCCAGATGCATGGCAGCAATTAATCCGTACTGAGCTTGTGGTGCGTCAATTTCACAGGCACTGCATCTATTTTTCAGCCACGGTGCAGGTGCTGCATGTATTTTTCCGCTGCTTGGTTCTGGTGCATGGATTTTCAGTCAGGTTCTGCCAGCTTCTCCTTCCCGGGGTGCAGGGACTGGATTTGGCACCACTTGGGTGGTCAGGGTGTCTCAGCAAGAGAGCCCAGGTGCAGGCAGATACAGTCTTTGATATCCCTGAGACTTCTTAACAGGAGGCAAGTTCAGTCCAAGCCCTTGGAGAATCTTCACTAGCAGGATAGACAGCAAATACCAGTCTTTGTCCTCTTTAAGGCAGAAGCAGCAACTGCAGGACAACCCAGCAAAGCACACACAGCAAAGGGGCAGTACTCCTCGCAGCCTGTCCGCTCTTCTTCTTGGCAGACGTTCCGCTTGATCCAGAAGTGTTCTAAAATTGTGGGGTCAGCAGTCCAATATTTTTTGTCATTTCTGCCTTTGAAATAGGCAAACTTCAAAGGAAAGTCTTTGGAGTATACAACACCTTGCCTCTTCCTTGCCCTTTCCCAGGCATACTCTAGGGGGTTGGAGACTGTATTGAGTGAGGGCAGACACAGCCCTTTCAAGTGCAAGTGACAGCTCCTCCTTCCCGCTTTAGTGCAGGAAGACTCATCAGGAAATGTAAGACACACCTCAGCTCCCTCTGTGTTACTGTCTGGAGTGAATTCACAAACAGCCCAACTGTCAGTCTGACCCAAACGTGGATTCAGCAGCCAGGCAGAGGCACAGAGTAGGTTAGGCAAGAAAATGTCAACTTTCTAATTGTGGCATTTTCAAACACACAATCTAAAAAAAAACCTTTACCAAAAGATGTATTTTTAAATTGTGAGTTCAGAGATCCTAAACTCCCTATTTCTATGTTCTCTCAAATGGAAACTACGCTTTCACGATATTTAAAGGCAGCACCCATATTAACCTATGAGAGAGATAGGCCATGCAACAGTGAAAACCGAATTTGGCAGTATTTCACTGTTAGGACATGTAAACACACCAGTACATGTCCCACCTTTAACATACACTGCACCTTGCCCATGGGTCTACTTAGGGCCTACCTTAGGGGTGCCTTACATGTACTAAAAGGGAAGGTTTAGGCCTGGCAAGTGGGTACACTTGCCAGGTCGAATTGGCAGTTTACAACTGTACACCCATACACTGCAGTGGTAGGTCTGAGCCATGTTTACAGGGCTACTAGTGTGGGTGGCACAACCAGTGCTGCAGGTCCACTAGTAGCAATTGATTTACAGGACTTGGGCACCTCTACTGCACTTTACTAGGGACTTACTAGTAAATCAAATATGCCAATCAGGGATAGGCCAATTTACACATATAACTTATACATGGAACATTTACACTTTCGCACTGGTCAGCAGTGGTAAAGTGTCCAGAACAAAAAAACAGCAAAAATAGAGTCCAGCACACAGAAACAACCTGGGAAGCAGAGTCAAAAAGTTAGAGGAGACCACACCAAGGATGCCAAGTCTAACAATGTATATATGCATTTTTGTATAGCTCAGACATTAACCAAAGTTGTTAGAATGGTTTACAATAAAAATAGGTTTCAATACAAAGTTATAAGCAGTAGCTGGTTATGATTATTACAAAAAGCACAGAGTGCCGGGTTGACACATAGGGATATTTGCTCATTTCTGACTTTACAAAAACAGTATATACAGATTATAAGGGGTGAATGATGAGGGTAGAAGCAGCAAGGTTAGGTAAGCTGAGACAGGAGTAGGAGTAATAGGCATCAGTCTTGGGGAGGGTACATTATCGTGGGGGATTGGCTAAAGGGACAGCTGGCCAAAATATCTTTGTAGGAAAAAGGCTTTCATCTCAGTTCTGAAGATAATTTCAGGGGTAGGGAGTGCCATATTGTGGTCACATCACCCGAGAAGGATGGTGCCATGAACTGTTCCTTTTAAAGGCCGGAGGCTCAAAAAGCAGAACCTCAGCATTCTATTGTGGCCTGGAGGCTTCCTAAAGCTTTAATTTGTTTGCTAGGTAGCGAGGAATGGGTGTATGCAGGGCATTGTGAATGATGCAGGCATTCGTATATGTCGCTCACTCTTCTTTAGGGTGCCAGTGAAGAGTGACAAGTACTGGTGAAATATGGTTGTTACTTATCTCCCCATGGACGAAGCATGTCGCTGAAGGTAAAACTTATTTCAGAGGGGTGAAGTGGGTCTTGGTGAGATGTGTTAGAAGAGAGTTGCAACAGTTAATTTTGTAGAGAACAAGTGTTTGAGCAAGATATTTCATGTCTTGCTTAAGAATGGAGTGTTGGATTCTCCAAAGAATTCTGAGTTGATATTGTGAATTCTTGGCTATGTTGCTAATTTGGGTTTGAAGGCTGAGCCTTTTATTGAGAGTGACACCCAGAGATTTGGCACTGTCAAGGATATAAGGATGTTGAGAGTATCCATCCAGGACTGTGCAGGCAGTAGTGAATTTGAAGGGAAAATGAGGAGGAATTCGGGTTCCGAGGGTTTTAATTTTGGCTAGTGTAGTTTTAGCTTGTGAGAGATCATTCAGTCCTGATAAGAGTATAAGATGTCGGCGAGATAAAAGATGTCATTTGTAGATGGGACTTTTAGGTAGAGATGGGTGTTATATGCATACTGATGGCAGATGATCCCAGCCTTCTTTAGTAGGACTTCCAGAGGTTTGATATAAAGGTTGAATAGTGGAGGGGAAAGGAAGAAAGCTGCGGTACTCCTTGGTCGACAGCCTTTGAAAAAGATAAACAGTCATCAATTTTGATCCTCTGTGTTCTGCCCATGATGAATGATTCAAACCATTTTAGGACCATGACTTCAATGCCCATCTGAATTTTTGGTGTGCCAAGAAGCCTACGGTGAGTAACGGTATCAAAAGCTGTTGACAAGTTGAGGAGAATCAGAAGGAAGGAGCTGCTTGAGTCAAGCACTCAAAGAGCACTGTCCACAACCAGAAGCAGGGCTGTTCGGTGCTGCATCCTTGATTGAAGCCAGATTGGAATTCGTCCAGAAGGGTATTGTCTTTGGTGAATTGGGTGAGTTGGTCTGCTAAACATCATTTGATGATGCTTGCAAAGAAAGGTGGGTAGTGATAGGGTGAAAGTTATTGAGGTCATTCACATCAGTGAATTCCAGTTTGGAATTTCAGTTGATCAATGGCATATTGATTCCAATGGACCCAGGTACTGAAATCCGGGTTTCTTGAGCCAACTACTCAACTGCTAGGGATAGATTCCAACTAATTCCAGGTGAAACCTGGAACTAGTTGCAGTGTGTATGATATCCAGCAGTACTAATATTTAACCAGCAAACTCAAAAGGCACAATAAGCAAACATGTTTGCTGCAACTGATTCATTGGAAGGAAATGATTACCGTTAATGCTGATTTTCCTCCAGTGATACCTTTATTTAACATATCAAAAACAGGGCTACTGGTTCACACAATATTTCAAGATTACTTGTATCAATAACAAGACAAACGAGAGAGCTGGGAGGCTTACAGCGCCTGTTGCAGAATCATGCTCTGCAGGTCAGTGATTTTGGGCATGGTGACCCTGCCTCAACCTTTCATACGCTTGAGGTTGATAAAGGTTTAGTAGTAACATTATACATAGTTTCTAGTGCTACAAAGTCCGAAGACTGTGCCAGGAAGTGCTTTAAGAAAATAATAGCTATTACTGGATCACACACACTCCTTGACTTTTTCCTCCCTGTCCCCTTTTACCTCAGACGTTTCATATCGCCTAAATCCCTTTCTGTAACTACCTCTTCAGCAGGTACAACTCTCTCTGCTTTTCTCGTGATATGGCTGTACGTGGCGTTAAAAATGTGGACATCAAAGGCAAAGAAAGATCGGAAGCCCGACTGCCACCAATCACGTTTTACTGCTTTTTAGGTCCATCAGACTCTGCTAAAAACCTTACGTCAGGCAGGACTGTCGCTTTGGCACAACCAAACAAACAGGCAACATTAAATACGTGCCCAATCGAATGTAAGTGCTCAGATTTCTGCTGTGCTGATGGAAAACCTGGCAGCTGGTTTGGGGATCTGCAGTTCCAATTCACCAAATATCTGACTCACTGTAAACAGACACCAGCAAGTGTACCTTCATTATATGTTGAGAACAGCTTGCCGTTGAGGGAAATATTTATTTATAATGAGAGTAAAAACTAAAACTGGAGCATCGTAAATTACATGGGTCGCATCACGTAGGACCAGGGTCTTTGTGGGCCACGCCAGGCACCACTATGGCGCTAAGTACTTCAACGCCTCATCTGGGGTAGTAAGCGCTATATAAATACAATTCCAATTACCCTTCCTTTTGACAATCGTGGGATGCAAGATGTTAAGCCCTGAATGATGATATCAACATCCTGTTCTGCATTATCTCTGCCATGTACAGTACTTGCCTCCACTGTCTGGCTGCCTGTCTCATAATGGGCCTTTGGAACGAGGCTTAGAGAGAGAGACAGCTAGGGACTGCTGAATTGCAGGGCTAGTGAGTATGTTTGATAAAATATGGGGTCCAATGTCCTAATGCACCAGCTACCTCTGTGGGCATGTGTCAAGGCAAGGCTTATGTACTGAGGGAACTGTGGGTACTGGCAGTGTTCCCTGACCTTGCAAGGCCCTTATTTGTCAGACCCAGTGTTGGGATTGAAAAAAAAATGACTCAGGGAACCCTTAAAGTGATGGTCAAAGTGTGGCAGTAAAAAAGGGGTGGAGTCACGAGGAGCAGAGCTGAAAAGCAGAGTCCGACAAGTAATTTATACATTTAAAAAAATCTACTGGAAAGAAATTGACAATGGAGGACATATGTGACAGTAAATCTGTTCTTGATTACTTCTTTGGTCACAGAGGCTGCATTTTAAAATTTCTTACAGGGTTAATACACCTGGTGCAGAGATCATTGTGTGCCTTACTATTTTGAGGTGATTATAATAGCAGAAAGATACCTCTAACACAGTTGTGGGAGAGTTCTGTGTTTTCTCCAGTCATATTTTTGACTCATAGTAGCATAGGAGGTTAATATGCCTGCTGCAAACAACATGTGTAACATGCAGATCACAGATTTGTATTTTATTTTGATAGGTAAGTAGGCAAATGTTTTTACACTGAGTTTAGCTCCTATGGTTTCTCTCAATTTTGTTATTCTAAGGTTGGAATTCTTATAGCAAGTAATATAGGGCCATATTTAGAGCTTGGTGGATGGGTTACTCCGTCATAAACATGACGGATATCTAGTCTGCTGTATTACGATTCCCGTAGGATATAATGGGATTGCAATACAGCGGACAGGATATCCGTCTTGTTTGAGGCAGAGTAATCTCATCCACCATACTCTAAATCAGGCCTACAGTCATTAGTGCAGACAACCGCAATCACTATGTTACACTTTGTATCCTGGCTTTGTGCTTTGAGCATTCACTCCTAAAATATAATGTCTACAAGAATGGATGAGTAGGTTGGAGTGGAGTTGGATAGAGTGGTGTGGGGTAGATTGGGTAGATTTGGATAGGGAGACTGGAGGGGGGTAGATTGGAGTGAGGTAGACTGACATGGAGTGAAGTAGACTAGAGTGAAGTAGACTAGGGTAGGTTGGAGTGGGGTGAATCAGATGAATTAGATTAGAGTAGGGCAGTTTAGGGTGGAGTGGGGTATGTGGATTGTAGTGGGGTGGATTTGGTTGAAGTGGGTTTCGATTGGACTGAAGTGGGGTAGATTTGCTTGGCCCATGGTAGTATGGAGTGAAATTGAGTGGGGCAGATTGGGCAGATTGGAATGGATTGTGGTAGGTTGGTGTAGAGTGCAGTGGAGTAGACTGGGTGAATTGGAGTAGGTAGATTGGAGATGGTAGATTGGGAAAGAGTGGAGTGGGGTAGATTGGAGCGGAGTGGGGTGGAGTGGCGTTAGATTGAAGTACAGTCGAGATTGGAGTGGAGTGAGGTAAACTACAGAAGAGTCTAGTGTAGTGGGGTAGATTAGGGTGGAGTGGAGTCGATTAGGTGGATAAGAGTAGGGTCGATTGGCATTCAGTGGGTTGGACTGGAGTGGGGTAGACTGAAAAGGGATGATTTGAGTTGGGTAGCTTGGAGTGGGGTAGATTTGAGTGGAGTGGGGTAGATTGGAGTGGAGTGGTGTAGTTTGCAGTGGGGTGGGTGGAGTAGGGTGAAGTGGGGTAGAATGGGGTAGAGGAGATTGGAGTGGAGTAAACTGGTGTGGAGTAGATTGGGGTAGGGTAGATTGGGGTGGGGTAGATTGGAGTAGGATAGATTGGGGTGTAGTGGGGTAGATTGAAGTAGGGTGAAGTGAGGTGGATTGGACTGGAGTAAAGTAGACTGGAGTGGGGTAGATTTGAGTGGAGTGTGGCAGATTGGAGTGGGGTAGATCCGAGTGAAGTGGAGTTAGGTACATTTGGGTAGAGTGAAGTGTGGTACAGTGGAGTGAAGTGGGAAAAATTGGGGAAGTTGGGTAGATTGGAATGGTGTGGGGTAGACTGCAATGTAGTGGGGTAGATTGGATTGAGGTAGACTGGAGTGGGATAGATTGAAGTGGGGTAGATTTGAGTGGGGTAGATTGAAGTGGAGCAGCGTAGATTGCCTTGTGGTAGATTAGGGTGGAGTGGGGTAGATTGGAGTGAGAGATGGGAGTGGGGTAGATTACGGTAGATAGGAGAGGAGTAGGTTAGAGTGGAGTTGGATAGAGTGGTGTGGGGTAGATTGGGATGGGGAGACTGGAGTGGGGTAGATTGGAGTGAGGTAGATTGAAGTGGAGTGAAGTAGACTGGAGTGGAGTGGACTAGGGCAGGTTGGAGTGGGGTGAATTGGATGGGGTAGATTAGAGTAGGGCAGTTTTGGGATGGAGTGGGGTATATAGATTGTAGTGGGGTGGACGTGGTTGAAGTGGGGCAAATTTGAGTGCACATGGTAGTATGAAGTGAAATTGAGTGGGGTAGATTGGGCAGATTGGAATGGAGTTTGGTAGATTGGTGTAGAGTGGAGTAGATTCAGTGAATTGGAGTAGGTAGATTGGAGTGTGGTAGATTGGGATAGAGTGGAGAGGGGTAGATTGGGGTGGAGTGGGGTGGAGTGGAGTTAGATAGGAGTGGAGTCGAGATTGGAGTTGAGTGAGATAAAAACAGAAGAGTGTAGTGTAGTGGGGTAGATTAGGGAGGAGTGGAGTAGATTAGGTGAATCAGAGTAGGGTCAATTGAAATTAAGTGGGTTGGAGTGGAGTGGGGGTAGACTGAAGACGGATAATTGGAGTTGGGTAGTTTGGAGTGGGGTAGATTTGAGTGGAGTGGGGTAGATTGCAGTTGGTGGGGTGGGGTGGAGTGGGGTGAAGTGGGGTAGAATGAGGTACAGTAGATTGGAGTGGAGTAAACTGGAGTGGAGTAGATTGGGATGGGGTAGATTGGAGTAGGGTAGATTGGGGCAAAGTGGGGTAGATTGGAGTAGGGTGGAGTGGGGTAGATTGGGCTGGAGTAAGGTAGACTGGAGTGGGGTAAGTTTGAGTGGAGTGTGGCAGATTGGATTGGGGTAGATCGGAGTGAAGTGGAGTGGGGTAAATTTGGGTAGAGTGAACTGTGACAGAGTGGAGTTGGATAGATTGGGGAGGTTGGGTAGATTGGAATGGCGTGGGGTAGACTGCGATGGAGTGGGGTAGATTGGAGTGGGGTGGAGTGGGATGGAGCGGTCTAGAGTAGGGTTGATTGGTGTAGAATGGGTAGAGCGGTGCAGATTGGGGTAGATTGGAGTGGGGTAGACTGGAGTGGGGTAGATTTGAGTGGGGTATATTGAACAGGGGTAGACTGTGGGGGAGTGGGGTAGATTGGAGTCGAGTATATCGGAGTAGGGTACATTAGCATGGAGTTGGATAGAATGGAGTGGAGAGGAGTAGATTGGAGTGAAGTGGACACATTGGAGTGGTGAGGGGTAGATTAAAGTGGAGTGAGGTTGGTTAGGGTGGAGTGGGATAGAGTGGAGTGGGGTAGATTGAAGTGAGATAGATGAACAGACTATGATGGGGAAGTCTGGAGTTAAGTGGGGTAGATTGAAGTGGAGTGGGGTAGATTTGAGTGAGATAGTTAGGAATGGGGTAGTTTGGAGTGGGGGTGGGTTGGGTCAGATTGGTGTGGAGTGGGGTAGATTGGAATGGAGTAGGTAGATTGGAGAGGTAGATTAGAGTGAGGTGGGTTGGATGGGGTAGATTGGAGTTAGGTCGTTTGGGATGGAGAGGGTAGGGTAGATTGGAGTGAGGTGGATTGGGATGGAGTGGTTTGCTTGAACTGGAGCGGGGTAGATTTGAGTGATGTGGTAGAAACAAGTGAATTGGAGTGGAGTAGATTGAACTGAATGTGGTATATTGGGGCAGAGTGGAGTGTGGTAGATTAGGTGGATTGCAGTGGGTAGATTGGAATGGGGTAAATTAGCAGAAACTGGAATAGAGTGTGGTAGATTGGGGTTGAGTGGAGTGGCTTAGATTGGGTGGATTGGAGTGGGTAGATTGGAATGTGGTAGATTGGGTGGAATGGAGTGGGGAAGATTGGAGTGGAAAGTGCTAGATTGGAGTGGAGTGGGATAGAATGGGGTAGAGTGGAGTGGAGTAGGATGGATTGGAGTGAGGTAGATCATAGTAGAGTGGGGTAGATTGGATTGTAGTAGAATGGACTGGAGTAGATTGGGTTGGAGTGGGGTAAATTGGGTTAGAGTTGGGTACTCTTAGTTAGAGTGGAGAAGATTGAAGTGAGGTAGATTGAAGTGGTGTGGGTTAGATTAGGTTGGGGTGGAGTGGGGTGGGGTGATTGGGGTGAAGCAGATTGGAATTGAGTGGGGTAAAATGGAGTAGAATGGGGTAGATTTATTGGAGTGGAGTGGGGTAGATTGGAGTGAAGTATATTGGGTAGATTGTAGCAAAGTTGAGTGGGGTGGGGTAGATTGCCGTACATTGGAGTGGAGTGGGATAGATTGGAGTGGAGAGGGGTAGATTGGAGTGGGGTAGAGTGGAGCAAGTAGTGTGGAGAGGAGGGGCATAGAGTGGAGTGGCGTGTTGTGTCATGGAGTGAGTTGCATAGATTGGAATGGTGTGGAGTTGAGTGGCATGGCATGCCACAGAGTGTCCTACAGGGGAGTGGAGTGTCTTAGAATGGAGTGGCGTGGCATAAAGTGGAAAGGCATAGAGTGGAGTGGAGGAGAGTGTGTGGAATATGCGTGGTGTGGTAGTGCACTGCCATCACATAAACACATTTCAATTGAAAGGACCATTACATTTGCACCAGAATACGGTTTTTCCGCACACAAATGATAATGTGTACAAGTGTCATCACCTAGTGTATTGATGTATTTTGATCATATTCAAATATTTGTTTCTACCACACTTCAGAATTACAAAGAAAATGTGCTTCAATTGTACTAATTCTGATATATTCTGAAACATTAGCACAGTAATTTTTTTTATTGTGCACTTAAAAAAAAAAACATCCCATCTTGTCTTACCTGGGCACTCAGCAGGATTGTCAAATAAATTCTCTAACTTTGAAGTCAGGGAAAACAAAAGAAACAACAAGCTCCCTGGAAGAGAGCCGGACATTTGACCTCTGTCTTTGAATGCACAGCAAATGTGACAAGATGAAAACAAGATTTAAGGGCCTGTTTGCAGAAAGCAGGTTCGTGGAAGAATACAGTAATCAAGATTTGGACAACGGGAGGGACAAACTCAAACACAACAGCGTAAAGCAAATAAAATCAGAACATAAAAAGCCAGAAAATGTGAGTTAGAGACCACAAAGCCAATGGTAAGCAACAGGCAGAATGTATTCCTAGGTCAGTTTTCTCAATCTCCCCAAGATGTCTTTAGAAAACCAGATGGCTTTACTGCTGGTAGACTACGACCTAAAATGAGACAACATGTTCTGAAATGCTGAAAACTGCAAGAAATGTACTGGCTACAAATTAGCTGGGAGGTGGGCTGCTTACTCCCCAGCACCACAGACGAAGAGCTCACACTGTATAAGTATTGAAGCACTATGATGGTTTAGTTTCTGGAAGTGAGCATTCTGGCAGTATGAGTACCTAAGCTTCCCAAGGTAAGCTCCCTCATATACAATTTCAGTTTTTAGAAGTACTACAGTATGCATCAGCTTGCATAACGTTTCTGGTGGGGCAATGTCTTCCTTTGAGTGTGATGTTTAATGTAGCAGGTCTTTCACCTTTTTGTTAACTCTGTAATAGCATATCCAGAAGCTTGCAGCTGTGCATCCTATGCACATATGATGAGGAGAACTCATCTCGGTCTGGTACTCAAGCTCAGCAACCAGGGTCAGTACTAGCAGATAGTGTGTATAAGCATTGGCAAAGTCCCCATTGGCTAAGCATTGCTGAGCACTGGTGAAAAAGCTTGTCACTACTGACTCCCAACCCCTAGAGAGCACTGAGGCCAGCACAATTAAATAGCTAGCAGGTAGTAGAGAGTTAACTGTTACAAATTCACACCCAAGCTACTGAACAGCATTCCAGTGGGATGCAAATTAGAATGTTGAGGGTTTTCGGATTTCAATTAAACACACTGCCCATCTTGTAACTGCAGTGGACATGATGCCACGCAATGCAGATTTTCCATGATTGAGTTCATGAAAGCCCTGATTTTATTAAAGAAACAGATGCAAGTATGCACAACTTTATTTCCTTAATCTTATGGAGCTGAGGTACTCAGCAAAAAAATGAACCAGCAACACACACTACAACTCCCAGCAGACTTTGGGATCAGTACCACAGTAAGTGTAAAAACACAGGTTTCTCATTAAAGTAGTATATAATGGTTGAAACTGCTTAATCCTTCCTATTTATTGATGTTACTAATGTAAGTTTGCTTTGTTCAAGAATGGAGAGAAAATTAAGAACTTAAAGACAGTGAATAGATGAAAACTACAATGTAATCTTTTTATTCCACTGAATAAATGGAAAGGCTAAGGTACTGTAGGTTGGGCCACTAAAACCAGAAAAAAAGTACTCAATGTAAAATACAACTTAGGCTGTAAGAAAAGCATAGCAATAGTAGTATATTAGTAATCACAAAGCGGGGCTAATATGCACCACCATGTCTTTAATAAAAATAGGACTTTCCCACATTAAACATTGGAAAATCTGCACTTTATGTCAAGAATGGATGATCCTACCAAGTAACTTTAATGCATATTGACTACGGGAAACAAAAGCATGAGGCACAGGTTTGCAATGAAAGGTTCCAATCTAGCACCTGATCAAAACAAAAGGCTTACAGGCCATGGCTTGCCTTGCAGAGAGTGAGCACTTAAAGAGAAGCATCGATATCAGCCTGAGATGTAACCCACTCAACCCATCTGGTTAAGGTTGCAGAGGAAACTGGGGAATACAGTTTTCCTGAAAAAAGAAAAAGTTCTGTGTGAGGATGCTCTTATAGGAGCTGTGCAAAGCTTATATTCCTTGAGTTAACAAATGATGCATAATGTTGGGAGAAAGGTGGATATTTCACTGTAGAAGACAGAGGTCCTCATTGGTGGATGAGTAGCTCCGTCACAACGGTGACGGGTATCCTGTCCACTGAAATCTAAATACCGTAGGATGTAATGGGATTTAGATTTTGGCAGATGGGCTATCTATAGCCATTTTGACAGAGTAATTCACCTGCCAATATCTAATTTAGACCCAGATTCTGATTTGTATAGGTTTGTGGATGAGACATTCCCTCACAAATGTGACAGATATCACATCTGTTGTATTACAAGTGCCTAATATCCTATGGCACTTGTAATAAGGCAGGCAAGATAGGTGATAATGTTAAGGATATTGCAGACCTATGAGAATGAACAGTTCTGTATAACTTACCTAAAAATACTAGACTACTTAAAAAGTTAACTACTGAGGATATATTAGCTGAAAGGGATATGTGTTTCATTCCAGACACCAATGAGACTAGGTAGATCATGCAGAGTTATAAACCCTGGTTGGTTGTTGATGAGCCTGATAGATTCACCCCAAAGGCCTTGAACAGATCAGCATGTCCCAAAATGATCCAAACTGTCAGTTGGAGATGTTCGAAAAGAATCAATTCATGAAATAGAGCTATTGGATTTCGGGAGAGATAATTGACTTAAGGAAGGAGGATTGGAATTTCAACTGACAAACAAGTCCAGATACAAAATCTGAGATAGTCAAAACAAGGTTACGATAGCCAAAGGTGCCAATTCATGTCTGATGTTTGCAAAACAATCAGAATTCACCAGAAATGGGGAAAATAAATAGGGGACCAGTCGAGCAGCGCTGGATAAAAGTGTCCCTTGCTACGGCTAACGGAACTGGTCTCCAGCTGTAAAGAAAGAGCTAGTCAATGTTTCGTTTGGAGGCAAAAAATTCTGTGGCCAAGGGTATTGCAACCATTTAGCGTGGCTGGCTGCAGGGCTATGCGGTGGTGGCTCTCTTTTTTCTCATATTCTTGTTAACTTACATGAGCAGAATCTTTGTAGTTAATAATGATAATAAAAATGTTAACAGTAATAAAAATGATAAAATGCATTAATTCGTTTATGATAAATGTTGTATTTGATATGAATAACCATTCACAGTTTCAGAGTAACTAAGACATATGTTTTCTTTGTTTTTTTTCTTATTTTAAATACTAAAATACTTAGGTTCCACTACAGAAAGTTTGTTCTGTGACCAGGTGTTTCTTTCTTTAAACTTAGGTGTGACTTACTCGTGAATTTCAAGGAGTTAAAATGCTCGTACCTATCTAACTTTGGGGGAAGACACAACTACTCACAGAAAAATCGTTGTGAATCTAGCACAAAGAGATCACAAAAGAAAATGTAGTATTGGCTGTGTGACTTTCACTAATATTTAAAAGGCCCAATCTTATTCTTAACATGTATTGAAAAACTATTGTATGGAGAGAACTAAAGAACAGAGATATCACTTACGGCCACCAACTATGGTAATAAGAACAATCACTCGTTAGCCCTTTGCAGTGCAGTTCCCCTTAATGTCTGCCTTTTGTAGAACTCACCCAATCTTTACTTAAAACTCAACATTGACATATTGTGATTTTCACTTTTCAAAAAAGGTTGATTCCTAGTGTTAATGTTACAACTGCAAGAACCCTTTCCGTCAGTTAAAACGTATCTTTCCTTCCTGTCTCAATTAATTTCCACGTTATCTCATATTGTTCATTTATTATTCCAGTGTTATAAAAGTAAAAATTAAATGGCCTAAAATATGCAATATGAAGCTGCATCAAGCCCTCAAGAGTTCTTCTGTGATGCAGTGGAATTTCAGGATACAATGTGGTAAGATATTTACTATTACAATGGGGAAATGTACCACATTTGATTTTTTAATAGTATGGCAGAACATGTCAATTGCATATCTCAAATCATGGAAAAAAAGCTTTTAAAAACTGGAATTGAGAATGTATATGCTAAGGTCCATGCTTGAACGGCTACCATATTGTAGCAGGTGAGTGAGAAAACATTTGAATACCTCTGGGAGACCCAACCGCCCTTCACTGTGGCCCTTTTTAATTTTCTAACCAAGGATATTTGGCACAAAAACACATTTTTCAAAAGTTTAAGCTTTCAAAAGTTTAAGCTTGCATCACTCATTTTCAGCCAAAAAGATTAAACAAGATCAAGGGAAAACATAAGTCAATACTTGAATGGAGGAGTTGCTGGGTTCCGAGAGTGGAAGTGGGCTATTATTGTGTTGTGATGTACTATTCTTTAAAGAGGTGTGTATTAAAGTCTTTGGGATGGTCCTCAAAGATAAGCCATGGCCCTGAGAGATAAGGAAATGCCACTAAGACAAAAGATGTATAGATGGAGAAGGACTGTTATCTTAATTTTCTTTTTTTTCTTTTTTTTAGTTTGATTGTAGACTGATAGCATACTGGCTGTGGATGCCCCGAGGTGGTAAGCTTGTCAACTAGAATGGCAGGATGATGGTTGTGATGGCTTTGCAGAAGATGCAGTTGGTTTTGAAGGCACTATGGTGGTCATTACAACCCTGACGGACGGTGTTAAAGCGGCGGTAAAACCGCCAACAGGCCGGCGGTAAAAAAATTGGAATTATGACAGTTGCAGGAACCGCCAACAAAGACAGCCACTTTAACACTCCGACCGCCACGGCGGTTCAGACAAACAGCGCGGCGGTCACCGCCAACCGACAGGCGGGAGACAATGTACCGCCCACAGTATCACAACCTACCAATCCGCCACCTTTTCCGGGGCGGATTCACTGCGGATAAAAACACAGTGGAAACAGCCATTTCAAAGGGAAAACGCTCACCTCTACACACTCCACGAGGAAGAGGGTCACCATGGAGCCGGAACTCCATATTCTGCCAGCGATAGTCTTCCTGCTCCTATACGAGCATCATCAACGCCGGCGGCAAAGAGCACGGTGAGTACTGCACCTACGACTTAGGGGAGGGGGGAGGAAAAAAACAGGGACACACACAACCAACATCCCAGCCCCTACACTCACCCACTACAACACACGCACCAATCCATATCTATTCATTACAGTAACACCCCCCAACCGCCCCGGAAGAATGCAAACACAAAAGGAAATGAGTTGAACCATTGTAATATATCAAAATACAGGAAGCAAATATATACATATATACACTATCAACAAAATATACACCACGATTAGTAGTGCAGGTGATGCACCATTCATTGTCCGTGGACCACTGGGCCCAAAATGCATGGGCGAGGCCCACACAAGATACCTGATCAAAACGGAGAGAACACTGCTGGGGCATCAGATAGAAATACAACAGGCACCTCAGGGGGAAGGGAAGGGGGGGCACCTCAGCCGGATGAGTGCACCACTCCAGATCCACGAGGGGGCTCCATGCCCATTGATGTCTCCTGGGGAGTGCAAAGCCACAGTCTCTCAAGTCTCTGCAGTGGGTGGGTTGCCCACTGTACCATCCTGGGGAGTGCAAAGCCACAGTCTCTCAAGTCTCTGCAGTGGGTGGGTTGCCCACTGTACCATCCTGGGGAGTGCAAAGCCACAGTCTCTCAAGTCTCTGTAGTGAGTGGGTTGCCCACTGTACCATCCTGGGGAGTGCAAAGCAACAGTCTCTCAAGTCTCTGCAGTGAGTGGGTTGCCCACTGTTCAATCCTGGGGAGTGCAAAGCCACAGTCTCTCAAGTCTCTGCAGTGGGTGGGTTGCCCACTGTACCATCCTGGGGAGTGCAAAGCCACAGTCTCTCAAGTCTCTGCAGTGGGTGGGTTGCCCACTGTACCATCCTGGGGAGTGCAAAGCCACAGTCTCTCAAGTCTCTACAGTGGGTGGGTTGCCCACTGTTCAATCCTGGGGAGTACAAAGCCACAGTCTCTCAAGTGGATAACAGTCTCCACTGGTTCTGGAGGGGGCATTGAGCCCAGAGTGCACCACACACCCCGTGACGGTCCAAGTTGCGTCACTGCCCCTGCCGCAAATGGGCTAGCGGTGCATTCCATGGCGGTCTTTGCCCTGTTCAGCGGTCCCTGGCCTGTTCAGCGGTGCTTGCGTTGTCAGTGTCAGACCTGTTCAGCGGTGCATTCCATGGCGGTCTTTGCCCTGTTCAGCGGTCCCTGGCCTGTTCAGCGGTGCTTGCGTTGCCAGTGTCAGACCTGTTCAGCGATGCATTCCATGGCGGTGTTTGCCCTGTTCAGCGGTCCCTGGCCTGTTCAGGGGTGCTTGCGTTGCCAGTGTCAGACCTGTTCAGCGGTGCATTCCATGGCAGTCTTTGCCCTGTTCAGCGGTCCCTGGCCTTTTCAGCAGTGCTTGCCAAGGCGGACCTTCATTGCCCAGCAGGGCTGTGGCTGGCGGTACTTCATGGGTCAGCTGGGCTGTGGCTTGCGGGGCCCTCCTGGCCAGCTGGACTGTGGCTGGTGGTGGCCTCCTGGCCAGTGACGATGGGGCTGGCAGTGGCCTCCTGGGCAGTGACTCTGGCGGTGGCCTCCTGGCCAGTGACGATGGGGCTGGCGGTGGCCTCCTGGGCAGTGACTCTGGTGGTGGCCTCCTGGCCAGTGACGATGGGGCTGGCAGTGGCCTCCTGGGCAGTGACGATGGCGGTGGCCTCCTGGCCAGTGACTCTGGGGCTGGCGGTGGCCTCCTGGGCAGTGACAATGGGGCTGACGGTGGGCTCCTGGGCAGCAGGGATGATGGCGGTCCTCTCTGCCGTGTTGCTCCTCCCAGATTTCTTCTGCCCCTTCCCCTCCTTGGGAGGAGTCACAGCTGATTCGACACTCCCCCCGGGACCCTTGTGAGCGGCTTTGCTGGCTAGAGACTTCCCCCTCTCCCGCCGGGCACTGCCCAACTTCTGTTGCTTCACAGGGGGGGGACTGGCTGTGCTGTGGCTCTGTGCCACACTGGCTGGCCTTGTGGCCGGTGCACTCCACATACCTGTAACAACAGGCACCACTGGTCCCGAAGATTTTTTGGCTGAGGTGCTAATACGGGACGTATGAGTTGGACGGGGTTGGGAAATAGGTTAAGGGGGGCCAGGAAAAGTTTTTGGGAGACACTGGGACGGGTAGATGGAGGGGGTTTGGAAGTGGAGGAAGAGGTGGTGGTTGTAGGAGGTGTAAGTTTTGTGGATTTGGGTGCAGGTGCATGGGCTTGAGGCTGTCGTGAGTTGGATGGCTGTTGGGTGGGTGTGTGCCTGCGTTTGTGTTTCTTGGGAGGGAGCGTCACAGACACACTGGGAGAGGATACAGGGGACGTGTAAAGGGGAGTGGGGGTGGTGAGTGCACGTGAGCGGGGTGTGGTGGTGGGTGTGCTGGTGCGGGACGTAGTGGCTGTAGTGGTAGTGCATGCAGGTGTGAGTGTAGACGAGACTGGGAGGGAGGAGGGAGACGAGGAGGAGGGGGACACAGTGGAGGCAGTGGATGTTGGTGTGTCTGTATGTGTGTGATGCTTGCATGAGTGCCTGTGGGATGTGTGGTGCTTATGTTTGCCTGAGCTTCCCTTGTGTGTTGACGTGTGTGCATGCTGGTCTGTAGGTGTGCTTGGGATAGGCAGAGGTACAGGGGATTGGGTCTGGGTGGAGGAAGTTTGAGGGGGGAGGCTAGACACAGGGACAATGGCTGCCATCAGTGCTGAGGCCAGAGTTTGCAGGGTTCGATGAAGGGCAGCCTGACCAGAATGAATGCCCTCCAGGAATGCATTTGTGTGTTGCAATTCCCTTTCTACACGCTGGATGGCATTCAAAATGGTAGACTGCCCAACAGTGAGGGACCTGAGAAGGTCAATGGCCTCCTCACTGAGGGCAGCAGAGATGACTGGGGCAGGGGCTGAGGTGCCAGGGGGCGAAGGTGATGCCCACCCTCCTGGGTGAGTGATCACGGGGCGAAGGCTGAGGGGCTCCTGGGAGGGCGGTGCTGGTGGGGTGGTGGCGGCTGTACCTATAGAGGTGGGGGGCACAGATTTTGCCGCCACCACAAGGGAGCTCCCATCAGAGGATGAGTCCGTGTCGCAGGTTGCAGATCCTGTGACCGCCGTGGTGCTCCCCTCGCCCTCCGTCCCACTGGTGTATTCTGAGTCCGTGGTGTGGGCCTCCATGGCCATGTGGGATGCAGCTCCCTCGTGCTCTGGTGCCACTGTACCTCCGCCTGATTATGCTGATGCACACAAGAACAGGGAGACCACAAAAAGGGGGGGGGGGCGACAGACGAAAGACAGGTTGAGTGCATGGCTTACCGCTACCGTTGGCGGACAATACAGACACAGCAGCCCCCTGCACTACGTCGCGCTGTTGCGCTCTACAGATGCAATTCCTGGGATATGGCCTACATGGCTATGGTCGACATCTGCACACATAGATGACACAGGGGCATGAATACCTGTACTTGGCACTCTACAGAGGTGGGGTGCCACATGGCCTGCATTTTGGAGGGGCCTAGCCTACGGAACTCGCCCTGGCCTAGGGAAACCCACAGCCCTCCTCCCCCCCCCAGACAGCTTCACTGCGCGCAAAGTCCCCTGAATGATGGTGTACTCACCCCCTTGTGTCTGCTGTGATGCCCTCAAGCGCCCATCCAACTCAGGGTAGGCCACCGCCAGGATCCTGAACATCAGGGGGGTCATAGTTCGACGGGCACCCCTCCCACGTTGGGAAGCCATCCCCAGCTGAGCCTCCGCCGTCTTCTTGCTCCAGCGGTGAATGTCCTCCCATCTTTTCCGGCAGTGGGTGCTCCGTCTGTGGTGGACCCCCAGGGTCCGGACGTCCTTGGCGATGGCACGCCAAATATCCTTCTTCTGGTGGGTGCTGACCTACATGACATGTACAGGGGAAGAAGAGAAGTCATTAACAACTGCACCGTCTAAGTGATTGGCCCCCATCCCTACCCTTGCCATGTGGCACATGAATTCACAGTCCTTCATGCACGCAGAACTGTGCCCCCTTCCTTCTTACAATCAGCCCTCTCCACACAGGCATAGCCCATACAACATGCTCCCTGTGTACTTACCTGTTGGTCTGGAGGACCGTAGAGTAGCGTGTACTGGGGGAGGACCCCATCCACAAGCTTCTCCAACTCCTCTGCAGTGAAGGTAGGGGCCCTTTCCCCAGATGCACGAGCCATTGTCTCTTCCAGACCGAGGTCACAGCAGCACTTGCAGTGTAGGTCCTCTCCTGTCGAAGATCAGGTATAGAGTGATTGAACAGATAGAAAATGGCGGTCACGTCCGCGGCGGTGCGTACCATCACCGCCGGCGTACATTGTCATTGGCTCCTGGGACCCGTAGGGTCCAATGTTAACCAATGCAGCATTGCGCCGCGGTCTTCGACCGCCCACCGCAATGGTGTACAACGCCAACGCAGTTACATCACATCCCATTGTCCCACTTTAGAGGTCAGGCAGCCGCCATTTCAGGGGCCCACATGGCCTAATTACCAACTGCGTCACACAGACCTAGGCCTTGTCGCACAACACAAATACAGGCCACATTTTGTGTATGAATGGTGTTCTGTGTAGACTGTGGGTACATACCTCTGAGTTGTTTGGCTCTGTGGTCGCTGTTGTCATTGCTAGGCACCGTCTGCTGGGCCATGTGAGGAGATGGCGGAATCCTCCGGTGTACCGACCGCTGGTGGACCTGTCGACAATGGAGGAAAGACATTTGATCATCACCTACAGGTTTGACTGTGCCACAATCCAGAAACTGTGTACCCAGTTGGAGGAAGACCTGATGTCAGCAATCCGCCATCCCACAGGGATCCCCCCTCAAGTGCAGGTGCTATCAGTGCTCCATTTCCTTGCAAGTGGGTCATTTCAAACAACATTGGCCATGGCATCAGGGATGTCCCAGCCTATGTTTTCAAACGTGTTGTCCAGAGTGTTGTCTGCCCTGCTGAAACACATGCGGAGCTACATCGTTTTCCCTCAGGTGGAGGATTTGCCTACAGTGAAATGTGATTTCTATGCCCTTGGACATATCCCTAACATCATAGGTGCCATTGATGCGACCCATGTAGCTCTGGTCCCCCCCCACAGGAGTGAACAGGTGTACAGGAATCGGAAGAGTTATCATTCGATGAATGTACAGATGGTATGTTTGGCAGACCAGTACATCTCCCAGGTAAATGCTATGTTCCCTGGCTCTGTGCATGATGCCTACATCCTGCGGAATAGCAGCATCCCTTATATGATGGGTGAACTCCAGAGGCACTGGGTGTGGCTATCAGGGGACTCTGGTTACCACAACCTGTCATGGCTACTGACCCCCAGTGAGGAATCCCAGGACCAGGGCAGAGGAACGCTACAATGAGGCACACGGGCGGACTAGGAGGGTGATCGAACGCACCTTCGGTCTCCTGAAGGCCAGGTTCAGGTGCCTGCATAAGACAGGTGGATCCCTATTCTACTCACCAAAGAAGGTGTGCCAGATCAACGTGGCCTGCTGTGTGCTTCACAACTTGGCTTTGCGACGACAGGTGCCATTTCTGCAGGAGGATGGTCCAGATGATGGTGTTGTGGCAGCTGTGGAGCCTGTGGACAGTGATGAGGAGGAAGCAGAGGAAGAAGACATTGACAACAGGGACTCAGTTATTCAGCAATATTTCCAGTGACACACAGGTGAGAACAAATTCCTGCCTACTACAAGTACTTTCACACTTCTACCTCTATCCTGTCTGTCGATTTCAACCAGTATATGTTAACTGAGTTGTACATTTCCCTTACGGTTTCACAGGTGTGGTTTACAATGTGTGTCATCTGCTTAGATTCCTCATGGACTTGAGATGTGTGACATAGGTATGTTGACATTACATTTGAAAACGCATTTTGTCACTGTCATTGCTAATACACATTTTCTAAGTCACAGACTGACTCCAGATTGTGTTGTGTCTTCAAGGGTGTTTATTTAAGTGCTAAATATTGGAGGGGGGTTGTAACATGGTGAGGGGTGATGGTGGAGGAATGTCCATGGCAGAGTCCAGTCTATTAGTCTCACAGGTGCATTGCCAATATGGGCATAGGAAGTGGAGCTGGGGCAGTTTAATTATGGACAGGGTTACAAAGTGGGACACTGGGATGACAATCAGGGTGGTCTCATTTCTTGGCGGGTACTTGGCATCGTGCTCTGTCTTGTTCCTGGATTTCAGGGACAGCTTGCGGGGTGGTTCTCATTCTGCAGGGGGTGGAGTGCTGGTGTGGTGGTCCTGTGGCGTTGCCTCCTGTCCACTAGCGCCGGCGGAGGTGGTGGGCAGTTCATAGTCCATGCTGGTGTCAGGGGCCCCTTGGAGTGCCACAGTGTCCTCCTGGTGTTCAGTATTTCCTTCAGCACCCCTACGATGGTGCCCAACGGCAGAGCTGATGGTTCTGAGTTCCTCCCTGAACCCCAAATGCTGTTCCTCCTGCATGCGCTGGGTCTCCTGAAACTTGGCCAGGACCGTTGTCATCGTCTCCTGGGAGTGGTGGTATGCTCCCATGATGGAGGAGAGGGCCTCGTGGAGAGTGGGTCCCCTACACCTGTCCGTCCCCTGTCGCACAGCAGCCCTCCCAGTTCCCCTGTGTTCCTGGGCCTCCGTCCCCTGGACCGTGTGCCCACTACCACTGCCCCCAGGTCCCTGTTGTTGTTGGGGTGGTGGATTATCCTGGGTTCCCTGTAGTGGTGGACACACAGCTGATTGACGTGTCCTGGGGTCGGAGGTATGGGCCCGCTGGGTGGGTGCTGTGCTGGTGTTACCAGAGGGTGGAAGCTCTGTGGTGGTCTGTGACTGGGTGTGGGGAACCGACTGTCCCGAGGCCCACGATGGTCCGGGCTGGTCATCTGGATCCAGTTGGACAGAGCTGCTGTTATCACTGTGGGCCTCTTCTGTGGGTGGGGTGGAGATGTCTGGACCCTCCTGTCTGGTGACGTTGGGTAGTGGTCCTGCAGGGGTGTGAAAGCATGATTATTGCATCTGTGTGTGTCATGGTGTGCAATGGGTGGGTGAACCTGTACCCCAGTGCTAGCATTCCTGTGTGGGGGCTTGTGTGATGATGGTTTAGGGGGGTGTTATGGGTATGTGCAGTGGGCATGCTTTAGTGATGGGTGTCCATGCTTTGGTGTTGCATGCAGGTCTTGGTGTTGGGATGTGTGGTTTGTGTTATTAGTACATTAGTGAGGAGTTGGAGTGATAGGGGAGGGGGCGAGGGTGGGGGTCTGTGATAGCATGCAGGTAGGGTGGGGGACGAAGTAGTTAAAGGTTTGACTTACCAGAGTCCATTCCTCCACCTACTCCTGTGAGGCCCTCAGGATGCAGAATCTCCAAGACCTGCTCCTCCCATTTTGTTAGTTGTGGGGGAGGAGGTGGGGGTCCGCCGCTAGTCCGCTGTACCACGATGTGGTGTCTTGAGACCACGGAATGCACCTTCCCCCGTAGGTCGTTCCACCTCTTCCTGATGTCGTCCCGATTTCTTGGGTGTTGTCCCACTGTGTTGACCCTGTCGACTATTCTCCGCCATAGCTCCATCTTCCTTGCAATTGAGGTGTGCTGCACCTGTGCTCCAAATAGCTGTGGCTCTACCCGGACGATTTCCTCCACCATGACCCTGAGCTCCTCCTCGGAGAACCTGGGGTTTCTTTGCCGTGCCATGGGGTGGTGTAGGTGATGTGTGGCGCGGTGTATGTGGTGATAAGTGTGGTGATATGTAGTGGTGTCTGGTGTTTTGTGCGTGGAAGTAGTGTGGGTGATGGTCTGGTGTGCCTGTGGATGCTTGGTAGTAGTTTGCAGTGTCTCTCTCTGGCCTTCTCTCTGTAATAGTGGTCGTATGGGTTTGTGGGTGATGTGGGTGTGTGTTTTATATTGTATTGGGTGTGTGGGAGTGGTGTGTGTATGTGTATTAGGTGTGTGTATTTCGAATTGTCCAATGTGGCGGTGTTTTGTATGTGTGTGTGTATTTTGAGCGCAGCGGTGTGTACCGCCAATGGGACGTGTGTCGTGATAGTGTGGGCGTATTTCTGTTGGCGTCACGGTGGAGGTTTTGTTTTTGCCAGTTTATCACTGACCTTTGGCGTGGCGGACTTGTGTGAGTGTCTGAATTTTGTCGGATTCCGAGATGTGGGTCATAATAGCTGTGGCGGAATTCCGCGGTGCTGTGTTGGCGGTCTTCTGCACGGCGATAAGCGGCTTTTACCGCCAATGTTGTAATGACCCCCTATGTTCCTTCACTGGCAGCCAATAGATGCCTATCATGGTTGGTGGGAAATGATGCTATTTCGTCAGGTAATGATGTGGGTGTAGGATGCCCTTAAATGGGTTCAATGCGGAGTCTGTGATCTCAAAGAGCAGGACATTGCCACCATCCAAATCAGAGTAAGAGATTTTCAACAGCACTTCTGAAGTGGCTTTCTAGGAGAACGGTTTCACTTCCTTCAATACAGAGAGCTGTTGCCAGACAGTCTGGGTTTTCTTGGTGACATTTCCTGAGAGAGAGTTGGGAGTCCAGACTTAACACGAGGGTGACTTGGAAATGTTTGAAAGTTGAGGTTTAAATTGCTTTATGTTCAAGTTGTTGTGAAAGGTTTAGATTAGTTATTGTTTGCTGTTTTGGAGAATAGCAGGAATTGTTTGGATTCAGCCTCAGGAGGGTAATGGATATCCTGGACTGGATGAGGTGAAGGGAGTATTTGAGGCATTAACTGTCTGGACTGAATATGAATTTCAAACATAGTGCAAAGGTGTTCAATATTTGGGATGAAAATGACAGGGACAGGATGTACCCCAATGGGACTTCAATAGGAATCTTCTGGGCTCTGGAGATGCCTATGTGAATGAACATCTATTGCTTGGATAGACAGGAAGAGAAGCAGTGAAAGCTGTAGCTTATTGACGTTCTGTGATGTGTTTTTTCATTTAATCTCTCTATTCAGTTTGCAATGACTAATGCCTTTGTGACCTGGACTCCGACATATTGTACTTTAACCATAACATGTTTGATACAGTCAATCAAAAAACTTTATTCAATCAAGATGATGATCTTAAAGGACAAAAATAAATACAAACACAAACTTACAAACACAGCAATTCAATAATAAAACACACAAGATTTAAAAATGGGGTTCCTAAAGAACAAATTTGCCCCCATAATAAGAGCACATTATCCTAAATATGCAATTACTAAAAGCCCTAAAATCCACACATTAAAACACCACAATTTAACCAATCAAGAAGTATAGTTTCTCCTTTATTTTGTTGCACATCTGATAAAAATGAGCACAGAAAATCAAATCACAGGAGTAGCTAGAGATTGCAAATATCTCAAACCCTCAGTGTGGGATGTAAAGTGCTTGTGCAAAAAAATGGGGTGCAAAATCTGAGCTCTTATTGAATGATAAATTTACAAAATAACATAAAATGCTTGGTTGATTGTCAGGATGCAGCATCACATGGACAGCATGAAAAAAAGCCACCTTGCTCCATTTTATCAGAGGGTTCTGAGCATAAATTAATGGAGAGACATCGGCAGACAGGGTTGTGGTCACTATATGGGTGGGAATATACTTTGTAGCATGCAAGGTTATGTCCCAAATCAGTTGTCAAGAGCACAAAATCGATCATACTCCCCTTACCTCTTCCTTTAAATGTAGGTGGGTTAAATTACCTTGTCCATATAGATCCAGTGAAAAGGACAAATTATGTGACAGGATTATCTGGATTAAGATTTCACCATAGACCGAATGGGTGAAATGACCAATATCCCCCTGTACATCAGTAAACCCACAGATATGCTGCTCGCTATGTGAACATTTTGTGGTGTTCAAAGTCACCTGCTCATGTGATTGAGGTGTTATTTTCCCCCTGTTTGATGACCACAGCCGCAAGTGTTCTCCCTAATTCCTCAACAATCTCTACTGGCTAAAAGGAAAATAGTTGAAGTAGAAATGTACTAAATTCACATTCAACACATTAGTCAGCTGTAAATGTAAAATTTGGTAACATGGAGTGAATGATACACTCTTGGCCTTCAGCTTTTCAATAGCACATGATACAAAGTTAACCAGTCCACCCTTATTTCTCCCCGTGGTTGATGGCATTGTGGGTAAACAAAAAGATTTAAAACCATTCAAAATAATGGAGTCCACAACCTAAGTTTCTTGGAACTATATAATATTAAACTTTCGGATATAAGATACCCAGACTTCATTATTAAGCTTCTCTCTGACCCCCACAATATTCCAAGAAATAAACTGCATGTCCTGCCCATGCTCCACCTTAGGCATGACAGTATTCATGTTACAAAAAGGCTGAGAGAGTAAGGGAGGGGTGGAAAGAACCTCCATTCCACTAATTGGGCCAGCTGAACCTTGACCAGGGGATGGTTCTGGCCGTCAATCAGAATCTGAGAGACCAGATAGAGCCTCAAAATGGTTAGGGTGGGCAAATGCTACTTATGGTAGCACCTTATGCATAGAACTTTGGGTCCCCCTTTGCAAACCACTAAAGGTGTTACCAAATGAGGGTGTGTAAAAATATCCTAATGGATATGCACTTATTTTACCAGAAATATTACTCAAACATGATAACAAAAAACTGGCACACTCTGGGTTCTTGAAGTTTGAAACAATACAATCCCCCTCAATTGATTTTTCTGTAAGATCAATCCAATTTACTCAGCAAGCCATGATAAGTTTATCAATAACTTCTGGATGACATTCCACATTCCTCCTACACCAATATGCAGACTCATTTAAAAGGCTTTGGGCCTAATTACAAGTCTGGCGATCACTAGACTGTCATATTTGTGGTGGCGGTCTGAACTGACACTGCTGTGGTGGTCCAACTGCCCCATTCTGACACTGGCGGTTCGACTGCCAGAGTACCACCGTCTCCACCGAAATTGGTGATCCCAATGGGCTCACGGTGGGTGCAGGTTGCAATCAGCCAGGGCGGTGCTACACGCAGTGCCACCCTGCTGATTACAGCCTGGTTCTCCACCAGCCTTTTCATGACAATTTCATGGACCGTGGCATGGGCAGTGCAGGGATCCCACTGCGAGTACCCTCCCCAGCTTTGTGGTGGCCTCCCCACCATTGTATTGGCGGTCTGGGGTCGGACTGCTGAACTCGTAAACAACCCCTAAGTCTTAAGACTACACAGAATTTTTTGTTCTAATATTTAGCAAACACTTTCAGCCAGTATTTAAAACCCAAAATAGGCTGATACAATCCAGATTATTTTAGATCGTTTACTGAATTAAAAAACACTCAGTACATCCACAACATTGTTATTTTGATGAGCGTGTTTAAGTCATAGACTGCCTCCTTCCCCCAAAATATTCACAAACTTTTACAAAGTGGAAGCTGTCCCTTAGGCATAGTTTTCACTTTGCAGATGGAGACCATCACTTTTTTGGTGTCGGTATCAAATCAAAGGCTTACGACTCCACTTTTACATGGCATTATGATTTGGAAGGACGAGGGATATGGCGCCTTCACTCCACAACTGCCTTTGGAATTGTAATGAATCACAAAGTGCACATAAAAGTCAGAATGCAATGTATATTTAGAACACTGTGACTTGTCTTTTTGTTGTCACAATGCCAGTGGTTTGATTTCACTGCCTAGGCAACCATAAAATGGCTTCATACTCAGGCCACGTGTCTGGCTATGACAATTGAGAATTTGAACCAAAAAGAAACATACATTTCAATGTGAATGTGAAATAATTGTGAATAGATAAATATGCTTCCTGCTACGGGATCATTTCCTAACAAATTCAAAGGAATTTAAATACTGCTTTAACATTTCAGACCATTTTGATTATATGAGAAACATTGTCAAAATCTCTTTCCCTCAGTGGTTCTTATAGGCTAATTAGTGATGCCATTTTACCTTTGAGGATAGCTTTATGACTATTTCGGTTTGATGCCCCCTCTCAAAAAAAAACCTCTTTAATTTCAATTTAAATTATGGAATTTAAGGTCCGTGTCTAAAGTTTTTAGAATGGAGTAATTCATCACAAACATGATGAATATCAGGGCCGGAATGGCTATTGTGTGCTTCCGTGGGTTGGATGGTGGAGGCTGGTTTCACTTCCTTTGAGATCAGTTCTGTTTCTGGGGACCTGCCATCACTTCTAAATAAACAATGCAAAACAACTGGTTTTAAATCATACTTTTAAACCATTTGTTTTTGCATTGTTTATTTATAAGTTCTGGTTGCCTGTCCAGCCCTGATGGATATCCTATCTGACATATTACAATAACCTTAGGGTCTCATTATGAGTTAGGCGGTTCAATCGTCTGACCTCCAAACCTGTGGGGAGGAAATCGCCGCAGAGGTGGAGGTCTCCCCCCAGCCCTATTACAAGGTTTCCACTGGGCTGACCGGTGGAAACCTCCGAATCATGAGATTTCCGCCAGTCAGCCCAGTGGAAACCATGCAGTGGCATAGGCCTTGTCTTCCACAGAGGGTGCCCCAAGCACTGGCTTTCTACCAGGCTTCTCATGGCGGACTCCTAGGGTGACCAGAATTTTAAAGCCAAAAAAGGGACATTTCACAAAAATAGAAGGACTACCATTTTACTTCAATTAAGTAAGAAGAATGACAGCGCTACTGGTGAGGAGAGACGCTTGCTGGCTGGGGAGGGACCCACATCCCCCAGCATTCTCTGCACCCCTTGACACCATATTAAGGGAATTGGACACGCGCAGCGCGGGATGCGCTACCGGTGAGGAGAGACGCTTGATGGCTGGGGAGGGAACCACATCCCCCAGCATTCCTTGCACCCATTGGCACCATATTAAGGGATTTGGACGCACGCAGCACGGGACGCGCTACCGGTGAGGAGAGACGCTTGCTGGCTCGGGAGGGAACCACATCCCCCAGCATTCTCTGCACCCCTTGGCACCATATTAAGGGGTTTGGAGGCGCTCAGCGTGGGGCGCGCTAGCGGTGAGGAGAGACGCTTGCTGGCTGGGGAGAGAACCACATCCCCCAGCATTCTGTGCACCCCTTGGCACCATATTAAGGGGTTTGGATGCGCGGAGCACAGGACGCCCTACCGGTGAGGAGAGACGCTTGCTGGCCGGGGAGGGAACCACATCCCCCAGCATTCTCTGCACCCCTTGGCACCAAATTAAGTAGTTTGGACGCGTGCAGCGTGGGACGCGCTACCGGTGAGGAGAGACGCTTGCTGGCCGGGGAGGGAACCACATCTCCCAGCATTCCCTGCACCCCTTGGCACCATATTAAGGGGTTTGGACGCGCACAGTGCGGGACGTGCTACTGGTGAGGACAGACGCTTGCTGGCTGGGGAGGGAACCACATCCCCCAGCATTCTCTGCACCCCTTGGCACGATATTAAGGGGTTTGGATGCTTGCAGCGCAGGACGCGCTACCAGTGAGGACACACAAATGAAAAGAAAAAAAAACTCAGCGCGATCGCACTGGAGTTTACATAACGCAACCGCGCTGCGTTTTCTTTTCATTTGTGTGGCAAGAACAGTCCAGTTAGGAGTTTACAAAGCTAATAGCTCTAACTCGAGCAAATGCGAGACAAATGTGTATATTTGTCTACTGAACGGAGAGCTACAATCAGCGCTCACGGTGATGAAAACAATAAGCTTTACAGCTTAACGTGCATAAACACATGGATCATGTTATTATCATGTTTGCAAAGGGAGCTGGTGGGGAGGAGGGACTGAACAAGCACCCACAGTGTTGAAGTGAAACAGGCAAATGATAAAAAAAGTCCCTTATAGAAGAGATAAACAGGACATAACGTAATTACACAGTACTTTGTGGTGCTCCCAAAGTGAAAAAAGGCAGGACAAAGAGGCAGAACTGACCACTAGCAAGCAAGGAGTTTTGAAGGACACTGCAACAAACAAATGAAAATGCTGGAACTAACTGTATAGTATATTTAAAAGTATACAGCAGGCAAAACGCTAACGCTCAACCTAAAAACGGTTGATCAGTAAAATGAGTGGCCAGCCTAACCATAGTAGTAATCCTCTTGAGGAAATAGACACCTTATTTGAAGAGGTGGAAGCTATTTTGAGAAGCACTTCTATTCCACCTCCTATATGCCATGGCACCATCTCATGTAAAAAGATTCCTAATATTTTCAGGAAAAGGCCACATATGCCCAATTTGACCACAGAGGCTGGACTTCATATTGCTCCATCAATTCAGATACCCACACCTCCCTCTACGATGAGTATCTCCACATGTGGTGAGCCCGTAGAGTGCCCTCCAATTGGGGAAAAAGCATCTCTTCCTTCCCTTAGCGCAGAGATTTTGGTATCACCTGACATTCCGTGCTCTAATCGCTATGAAGTCCTGACCGAATTCAGAGAATCATCTGAATGCGATTCACACTTACTCCATGAAGAACGCAAAGGAGGAAATCCTATATCTTATTCATCTCTGTCTCAGGACGGACAAGCACGATTAAGTGGGGCACTTGATCTGGCCTCTATCTCCCAGAAGTTTGATGATTTAAAGAAGTTGGTGCTATTAGTCGTGAATAAATCCTTGGGAGAACAGGCACAGAGCGTAGTGTGTAATTGTCAGCGGTCCAGCGGGGGTGAACTCATGCCTGCCCCAGACGGGGCATCTATTGCTCCATCTGTAATAGAAATTTGTTCCCAAGTGGACAAGCCCCCCATATGCTTGGCTTCTACTTCTAGCCCTAGTAGTATGGTGGTAAATAATACAGAGAATTATCCTACTGTGCCAGTAATAACTGGCCGAATGTATAATTCAGGTCCCCAGGATAGGAATACTTGTGGATCAGGGAATCAGCATATAACCCAACCCACTGATTCTGCTAAGGGTACTCTGGGAGATATTTGAGCTCAAGTGCATGTTGGATCATCTAAACCCACTACTGTTTTTTTAAGGTCATTTGAAGAGGGCTTACATTGAGTTGGGGCGCATTCCCCCGTTGACAAGAATGGGGGTCGAGGCTGGAGGAGCCAAGGTGGATTCATTTATATTGCGGGGGTGCCTAGGTTACCTACTGGTTTCAGAGAAACACAGGATTCCCTTATAAATAAGGTAATTTACTGGTTATGAATGCAGAGGAATTGCCTTTCTGTTAACCGGGCTGATATTCTTGAGGTGGGTAGACACAGTCAACCAGGACCAAAGTTTGATTTTATTTCTATTCTCCTTGTAGATAACTTGCTGGTAAATAATCGTATTGATTTTGTTGTATGCACCGGTTATCTGAGGGACCCCAGAGGGTCTGGTATCAGACTCCAACTTCATCCACCCCGGGGTAGTGTAACAAGCTTTCCCATTTTATGCGATGGCACAGCGGGTGAGGTTCATGATTCTGTCAGAAGTTGTGTTCCAACCACATTAGAGAATCCTCTCCATTTACCATCAGAAGTAGAATGACTGCCTAAAGTTTCTCCTTTAGGGACTCTTAGTGCAGTTTCTGGGGCTAGTTCTGAAGAGTGGATTGGTAATTTTGAGAATGTTCTGCATCCTAGTCCTAGGGTCCAGATCCCTTGCTCAGAACTTTCTATTATGTCCTGGAACTTGGCAGGGATAGGCAAAAAGTTGGGAGATCCTGAGTGGGCTAGTTTTATTAATTAGCAGGACATATGTCTAATCCAAGAAACTTGGGCTGAAGATCCGATATTTATGGACGGGTTTGTGACATACTTTTCTGCGGCCCAACCTGCACCAGGGGGTTTTGGTCATGCTAAAGGGGGTCTTATGATCCTGTTAAATAAGAATTTAGAGTGCGACCATTCAGTTTTAAACATTAATTCCCGTGACCTATTGGGTGTCCAAATCTCATTTAATCCTGATTATAAAATTATTATAATCAATGTGTATGCAAGGTCTGTTTCACCGAGGCTCAGAGTCTCAAACACTTGCCCAGCTAGCTGAATATATGGATACCCTGCATTCACTAACTAAATTAGTGGTTGCAGGGGATATGAACTGCTTTTTTGAACCCAATTGTCTTAATAGCAATTTGACGACTGGGTAGGATGAGCTTTGGAGTTTCCCTCAATTGAAGGAGAATGTCCAGTGTATTGGCTCTTGTGTCACTTCACAGTTGACTTCCCTTTGTTTTAGATTTGGACTCAGAGCATGCAATGGACGTACTAGCTCTGATTTGAATACTGCACCCACTTTTAAGCGAGGGTTGTCTTCCAGTGTTATTGATTATTTTTTAGTGGATGTCAGACTGAGGTTCTGGGACCTCTCCTGAATCATAGGCATACTCACATTTGCTGGCCAAAGTAATGTCAAATCCTTATCTGGTTAAGAAAATGTATTTGTCTTTTTCAAAAATTCTGTCTGGTTACGAGGAGTATGAGGTCAGTGACATCCCAATTTTGAGCATCCATGAAGCAATGGTAAGGATTTTGCAGGATATTTTTTATAGAGAGACTACCATTAGGCACCCCTTCGACAACATTAGAGCGAGGGAATAGTTTAATAAGGATTGCTCCAATGCCCAACTAACCTTAAAATCAGCTATTAAGACTCACTCACAGGGGGCGATCAGAACTGCTAGGCTTATGTACAACAAAACCCTGCAAATGGCAAAGAAAGGTTGGGAAGATACTACCTGGCAGAATCTGTTGGATGCAATTAAACTTCAAGATAATGGGACCTTCTGTGAGCTGCTGGCCAATAGATACAGAGGGGGCAATGGTATCATCCACACGCATATTCAGCCTGAAAGATGGGTGAATAATTTTTCTCAGCTTTATGCTTCACCTCTGATACAGGATTCCACCTCACCGTATCTGGATGAATTGTGGCAAGGGATTTCTGATTGTATTGTTTTTTCAATGATGGAAACTGTAGCAGCCATTAACTCTTTAAAATCGGCTAAGGCTCCAGGCTCCAATAAGATACAGGGGGATCTTTTTAAATCCGAACCAGTCATCTGGGCCTGGTATATAAATACGTTATCAAATGCTAAAGCTAAAGCAGCAGAAGGCCTATCCCTGAATCTTCACAAAGGGCGAAAATAATTCCCATTCACAAAAAGGGCGATGTGGGCTTGCCCTCCAATTATAGACCAATCAGCCTTATTGATAACTTCAAAATTTTTTGGCAAAGCAGCTTCTGGATAGGCTTTTGGATTGGGTTCATGTCAATCAGATATCTTCACTTCAGGCTGGCTTTCATCCAATACTGTAATTAGTACGATGGATCAGGTTTTTAGGTAGACCCTCCTATTTTGGAAATACGTTGTTTTGGCAAAACAAAATTTATATATTGCCTTTGTGGACCTTCGATCCGCTTTTTATTTGGTCCCCAGAGGGAAGCTCTGGGAAGTTTTATATAGAATAGGTATTCCTGAGAATATAGCACACTTAATACAACGGTTGCATGAGAATACTTGCCCCCAGGTGAGATGGGGCAGCCAGGGAGAGCTAACTGATCGTATAAATATTCGGCGGGGGGTTCGCCAGGGATGTGTCCTTGCACCTACACTTTTTACTTTGTTTATCAATGAGGTGGCGCATGCCGTGCCCTCTTGCCAAAATGATGCCCCCTCGCTGAATGCACATTCCTATTTTATTATTTGCTGATGACTCACTTTTGATTTCTAAAACCACTATGGGTCTTCAGATCCTGGTTGACAGGTTTAGTGCTTTTGTGCAGACCATGGCTTGGAACTTAATGCCAGTAAAACTAAATTAATGATATTAAGCATGGGCTCTGATAAGAGATTCACTATTACTTTAGACGGGGCTCCCCTAAGTAAGGTACTCTCAATAGACTATTTGGGAGTAAGAATTACAAATAACATGCAGTGGGAGGACCAAATTGGTAAGAGTGTCTCACTCCTCCAGCATAGGTCAGGTGCCACTCCGCACTTTTACAATACCACCACTGTGAAAGCTGTTTCTCCAGCTATCAAGATTTATTTGGCAAACGCGCAGGGTGAGGCGACCTATGGCGCTGAGGTGTGGGGTCCTTCTAATGTTAGTAAACTGTCTGTAGGTGAAAATAATTTTGTAAGGACTCTTCTTGCATGTCCTCACAGTACATCATTGATTGCGTTTTTTCTGGACTTTGCGTTTTCCCGCTTTTCTGATGTGATAGCTCTAAGACCTTTACTTTTTTGGGTACGTATTTGGACTACTCCAGAGCTCACTGTCTACAGAGATTCCCTTCTAGATATTCTAGGCATACCTACTGCAGTTTGTATTCCTTGGCTTAAGTACGTTTCGAAGTGGTTTTATACTTTGGGACTTGGGGACTTTTGAAAGTATCCCCTTAATCTGTGGAGGGCTCAGAAACAGCATTTGAAATCAGTTTACTGGTACTACATCAGGAATAACTATCTCTTATCCACATCACATGGTCGATTGACAACACAATTTCTTGTTTTTAAATGGTATCCTCAGTTTGAACCTTACCTGGACCTAATCCCCGATTCACTTTGTAAAAGTTTGTGTGCCCGTTTTAGATATGGGTGTTTACCGTTAAAGTCTTTTACCGGTAACTGGTGACTATCACCAATACTTGATCTATGCCCTAGCTGCAATTGTGTATCCGAATCTGTAGTACATTTTATGTTTATTTGCCCAGCTTATGCCTCGGCCCGGCAGAAATGGATTCGCCCATTCTGTAGGAACCTGGGCTTAAGACAATGTAAAGTTGCACTTAGGATGTTGATTAGAGATACTTGTCCTGTTTTAATTTGTGTGGTTAGCAAGTTCCTTGCGGCCGAATGGAATATACGTATTCTTTTTTTTAAAATTCATCTTTTAGTGACTGTTGTTCTAATTATTTTTATTCACTTATTTATTATGTATATACATTTTCGACTGTTGCGATTTTTATGCTTTGATGGTTATATGTGACCGAAGAAAGCTTGTGTATTTCGATTTCGACAGCACTCATCAGCACAGAATCACAGAAGAGGCACTAAGAACATAAATAAAATGCAATTTTTAAAGCCAGTGTAACGTCTGTTAATTGAATTGCTTTCTCTTGACACCTGATAACTGCCCCTACTTTGAAAAACTAAAATAATTCACCTCTCACCATTTTCAGTGGACACTCTAAAAACCAGGACATGAGCTAAATTTCCTGAAATCTGCCGGGACAGCTGCTGAAAAATCAGAACTGTCCCGGCAAATCTGTGATGCCTGGTCACCCTACGAGGACCCCACCATGAAAAGGCTGGGGGAAGGAGGACTGGTGATCAGTACGACTGGCTGAGCACGACTCCGACCGCAGCCACCCGATTGGGATCCATGATACTGGCGGTAGCAGCTGTGTGCTGGCCAGAGTCATAATCTGGTGGTCGGATCATCAGGAGTGCGGTGGTCCAAGCGCCACCACGAGTTTGGCCGTCCTAGGGCTGCCAAACTCGCAATGACGCCCTTGGTCTGTAATGCACTTGTAGTACGGCAGACAGGATATCATTTGTGACAGAGTATACCATTCACCATACTCTAAATAAGCCACAATGTCCTACCGGTTGACTTGACAAAAGTAAGATTTTGTGCCAGCACAGACTGTACCCTTACCTATCTGACCAAGGATGTTTGATAGCGCAGCATTAACTTTGTAAAACTGAGAGATGTTTTTTCAGAGGTGGTCATTTAAACGTTAGGCATTTGAATAATATAATTTGCAAATCAGATTGAACCTTTAATATTTACATCGTTATTACTGTAAGTGGTCTGCGCCAATGCTGTCATTGTTTGAACAATTTAATGAGACCTGACATAATAATGTTACCAGAAATTATTCAAAAAGCAATACGCAAATACTATACTAAACAAAAGATATAGACAGAAGGTATTTTGGAGAGTGGCCAATCATAGATTTATAAGGGGCAATAAGAATATGCAAACCCCGGCCAACATGACAATTACTATTGTGTAAAAATCTAGAACATTTTTATCTGTGCAGAATTCTCAAATCCTACAAATTTAACAGTAAAGCCACCTTGATGGGCGCCAATGTCATCACATTCAAAGCTAATTAGCATTCACTAGTTTTAATATCAATCAGAAAAGTGGATCAAACATCTCATCCTTCTTAAAAAAGATGTTGATTGTGCGAGGATGTTTTGTTAGGGAGGCTAATCAATCTGCTTACTTTCAGCTCATTATTATTATTCGCACTGTGACCTTCTGAGTAACTTGGCTTCTTTACATTTTATCATACTGCGCTTCATAATTAACATTTGCTCTTGACAATATCTCTGCAGTTGCTACAAGGTCGTTGCGGTACGTTTTTATCTATCTTGTCTAAGAAAAGGCAGGGCTGGTGCTAAATTAAGGCAAACAAAAGTTGATGGAAGGAATGCTTGCAAAGACTGTAACCACTGGCAATAGATCGGGAAAGCATTCAAATCCATCGTTTTTGTTGCTTACTGTGCCACCTCAGATTGAATTGCACACACCCTAAGTGGACAAGGGTATGGCCAGACGCTGATGCTGGAGAATCACATACAATCACTGGCACTCACAATTGCTATCGTTTCATCAACAATTTATTCATCTAAATTAAATGCAACCTAAACATTCTAATCCCAGTGAGTGGTCATTGTTAGCTGCCCTTTGAAGAAAACATTTTATCAAGATAAAAAAACAAGTAAGATAAACATATTTAACAGTTAATACGAGTACTATTGTCCTACATTACATTCTGGCTGCAATATATATATATCTTGAGAGAAACACTTTGTAAAGCCTCACAGATTGCAAGTAACAAATACTTTAAACTGGGAAAAACTCTTGTAATAGGCACAAGGTCTCTTCCATGAGATTTTCCAAACTGCATAAATTCAACCCTTTGCCTCCTGGTTTTGGTTAAATACCTCGAAAACATGAAAAATACACCATGGCATAACACATTTACAGGGATGTGTGGTAAATAAGGGAAGGGGCATCATGACCCATTCCCTCCCCACACCATCAACAGTATTAACTAGAGTATTACACTCTGAACATCTCCATATTCATGTGTATAAGGACTCTAAGGATAATGGAAAACACTGAGGAATCCCATGGCAACATAGAAGAATGAGACCGAAGCCCGGCTTCCATTATAAGATCATGGAACTCCAAGGGGACTTACAATATCCTTTTAACTTACAGACAGTAAAGTGTTTTATTACTTATAATACGTGGACACATTGCCTTTCCCCAAAAACAGCATAAGTCCTGGATCTCTTGCTTCTTCAGCATGCTCGGTTGTAAATATGTATAATAATCAATGTGCAGATATAAACGGCTCCTTTCTTTTAATCACTGTTCGTTTCAAGAAAATATTGTAGAACAGCTGACAGTTAGCTTCTGTTTTATTGTTTAAACAGCAAATTAATTCTGTGAAGTGTCTTGCACACTGTCTGTTGGCTCGTGCATCATTTTCAAAAAAAATTCAGATGTCAAAAAATTAGATTTTTTTTAAATAAAAAAAAACAATGAATGTTAATAGGTAAAACAATCAAGCATATGGTTCGGTGAAGATTTTAGTAGAAGGCATGGGCCAGACAAAAAAACCTTGCTGTGCAGAGCCATACACAGCAAGGATTTTCTACCCATGGAGGTTGGGCATAAGGCCTGGCCCAAGGTCAGATCCTGAGACCAACTGCTGCTGCACGCAGCTGAAGTCTGATCGCGGTGGGCGTTGGCCACATTCTGCGAATGACCAAAAGCTTTATACAGCATTAAATGGGTATGTGGTAGCTGAATGCAGCACATCACATAAAATCCAGAAAATCATTGCAAGAAACACTGATAAAAGTTAACTATGGCTCAGAGAACACAAACCTGAAAAAGACTTGAAAATCACCGGTCATGGTTCATGACACAAAATAAGAATCATAGCACACCCATCTGCATGTCATGGCTAGGGCCGAGTCCGTAAATCTCACAACAGCCATGCATATCATAATTTACACATGAAATGTAATGCTCAGAACCTCACCATTGATGCAACAGAGGGGGGAGGGGGCGGCGTGCACCACTGCATCATAATGCTGTAAATCCCCAGGGAAGTGGTGGTCCCTGGGGCTGAGGGGGGTCCATGTGGCCCCCGCATCATGTTTGTGTAATGCCCCAGGGAAGTTGAGATCCCCAGGGCTGCGGGGGGAGGCAGCTCCTAGCATTAAATTAAGAATGTCCCCGGGACTTGGCCCACCTGGGGCCTTCAAAATAAAGAAGCCCCGGAGCCCACGCTTCCTCATTTATTCTTTTTTTTGCACTGATCGACCGCAAATCGCAGTGAAAATTTTAAAAATTGCTTTTTAGCTATGGGGGGTGTCTCTCTGGGGCCCCAGCACCAGAGCTAAGGGGTGAGGGGAACTCTACCCTGGCCCCTTGTTTTCTTTTTTTTACGGGACTCAGCTGAAGCTGAGTCCCAAGATGGCTGCCAACACTTCCTAGTTTGAAGTGTTGGCAGGCAATCAGAGATGTGCATCTGCTGTGCACAAGCTCTAAATCTTTGCAAAGTAGTCGCGACTAGAGATATACAAATTTGTATTCCCTTTAATTTCTCAATAATTGCTGAACAGATTTACAACAAATAAACGAAATCTCAATCTGAGTACCGAATGCTAGCTTTCTGTCAAATTTGGTGTAATAACGTCCAGTGGTTCGGGCTGTAGCCTTGTTCAAAGGCTCAATGGGCATTAACATGGGAAATGCAACTTCTTTTGACACCCCTTTTTTCTTGGCCTCTGCAAGAATCATCTGGCACTTTTTTTTGGAAGATTTTGTGAACATTCATCAAACAGTGCCAAAGATAAAGGCATGTCAAAAAACGCCTTTTCTAAGGAAACATTGCAACCGCCACTAGGTAATAAATACATATATTACTTAATTAACATACATAATAATATATATATATATATAAATATATATACAAACATACACATAATTGATTCAATTATTTAAAAAAAACATGACTGTATTTAAATACTATTCAAAATAATATATACAACACTTTTATACTTGAAGTACATTCGTGAAAAATATTTTTTAATTTATTTAGCTTTTTAAAAATATTGTTTATTACTTTACCATGTATTCCCATTCATTTCAATGGGAGAAATAGCCATTTTTCTGTTCTTACTGCAGCTATTTTTTCCCCATATTTGCAGCATTTACATTTGTTTCTGTATTTGATGGAGCGTTGTGTCATGTTTGGATAGATACTGAGGCAGTGGGTAAGTAGGAACTTTTAGATTTATACCTAAACACATTAATAAGCATATCTTTACTGTAGGGAAAGTTTAAGGGAAGTTACTCAAATTCAATAATTGTGTATCTTCGATGTTTTTCCCCGTTCAGGTTGCCAGGCATTGTGCTTTTCAGATTCAGATTTTTATTTGTTTTTTGGTTTAGAGTGTTTGAACTATGTCTTACAATGTAGTAGGTTGTGTTTTTATTATTAGCTTACTACAAGCTAGTTCTTTATAATGTTTTTCAATTACACTTTTCTGATTCTGGGCATTATCATAGTTTTCTTTTTGAGTGTAGAGAGTTCTGTGGACGCCAATTCCAACTTAAAAGTACTCCTTGTATTTCTTTCCTCCTTTTATTAGTATTGTTCTTGAATTATTCAACTTTTTGGGGGTTTAAGCTTAGGCTTTTGGATTGCAGATTGGTTTTATCCAGCAGCATTTTCTTATATTTTTCCAATTCTTGGGGTTTTTATGGAATCTCACATGGATTGCTTCTGTATAAATTACTGTGGAGTGACTATAGCCAAATGTTAAAATACTACAGTCTTTTTTTAAAAAATAAGGTTACTCCAGGTTGGAAAAGTTAATTTTTTTAAAAAAAAAGTGTCCCCTTCTAATTGTGTGATTTTCAAAAGAGGAAAGTAAGTTTGTATTGTTGAATTTGTTATTTACTGTTACATTCTTGGTAGACCTGTTACTAGTGTAGAAAGTAGGTAATATTTTCAAAGAAGTCTATATTACCAAACATACCAAATTGCTAAAGATTTGAAAGGAGATGTTCATTCATTTCTTTTGAGTTTTACACTGATTCTTGTTTGCAAACTACTTTCAAAAAATTGTTCCTCTCTCAATTCTTAACTACTTTTCTCCTTGTTCAACTTTCCCAGAAAACAGTGAAATTCAATTGTGCTTTGCCAAATGAGCTGGAAAACGAGTTATGTCAAACCTCAACAGGTTTGTTTTCGCAAAGTAATTTAGCAATGGGGCCATTGATTCTTTATTTTGTAAGAAATATTCTGATTCTAATAAAGCTGTGTAGAAATAATCTTTGTTTGCATGGACAAAAACAAATGCCCTTAGGGGCAGATTTAAGAAAAGTGGCGCTGCACCTTGTGCAGTGCCACTTTCCTTGCACCCCTTAGCACCCCCCTACTGTCACCATGTGCGCACCGTATTTAAAATACAGCGCATCATGGCACAGGGTAGGGGGCAATAGCATCATTCTTTTTACGCTATTGATGTACTCTGCAGGAGTAGTGGCGAAATGATGGTGCTACTCCTACAGAGTACATAGAGGCCCATTATAAATAATGGTATGCCCCCTTTTAACACCTGCTTTGAGCAGGCGTTAGAAGTGACAAAATAATGGCACAAGGAAATCTCTTAGATTTCCTTGCGCCATTTTGTTGGGCCCCCTAATGGGGGAACGCCATCCCTGCATACATTATGCCTGACGCAGGCATAATGTGGCAGAAGGGTTTACAAAGTGGTGCAATGCAAGCATTGCACCACTTTGTAAATATGGCGCGTGGGATATGCCACCTTATCGCCACATTTGCATCAAAATAAATGCCGCAAATGTGGCACAAGGTGGCATTAGGGGCTTATAAATATGCCCCTTAGTTTCTTGTTGCCTGAGAAGACATCATTGTACATATTTTTCTGGGTATGTTTCTATTAACGGATACCATTGCCATTTGAAAATCAATTATTATTTTCTCAGAACTTTTTTTTTCATTTTCTCTGTAACAATTATGGAAAAGATAATTATAGGTATCTTACAGCTCATCTGGTAGCAATGCATACAGTAGTGCTCAGGTGTTATTATTTATTTTACAGTGAGTAGTGTACATTAAGGAGAAAGGATGTGTGTTGATTTAACAGCCCCAACCATCATCCAAATAACACAATTCCTGAGAGTAATCAAGTAATGGAGAACACCAAAAATTAGAACTCCTTTTATCTGTTTATGATTATCATATATAAGGAAGGGTTCATGGTTATATGTTTCAGTTAGAGGTTGAGGGATGTCAATGTCACTAAGGGTCTGATTACAAATTTGGCGGTAGGAAAAGCAGACCTCCAGACCCGTGGAGAGGAGACCGCAGCAAATCTGGTGGTCTCCCCACCGGCCCTATTACGAGTTTTTTACTGGGCTGACTGGTGGAAAACATGCAGCAGCATTGGACTCAGCTTGACATGGAGCCGAGTCGAATGCCTTTGCACAGGAGGCCCCCTAGCAACTTCGGAATGAACAATGTCAGCTGCGCAGACAGTGCACATTCTGACGGTGCTGGGGAGGGGGGCTCTGCACTGCCCACGAAAATGTCATGGGCAGTGTAAGGGCCCCACTGTGGCCCCAGGCACTTGCTCTCCACCAGCCTTTTGTAATATGTGACATCATAAGCAGTGCATTACAGGGGTAGCCCAGGTAAGTATAACTGCTGAAGTTCTTTAGTTTTGTGGAAAGAAAATCAGGACCTAAGTATAACGTCCCTGTAACCTTTTTTTCAGTGAATTTCTAAGATTCTTTTAAGTCTATTTCCTAACTATAACATTCTTGTAAACTTTGGTTTCTTTAGTCAATTTTTATGTTCTTTTAACGTATAGTTATTTTCATTATTATACTTTAATCCAACCACTTCTATACATGGCCAAAGGGAGTTGGCTGCAACATATCTCTCTGGGTGTGAGAAAAGGCATAAGAGGGTGTATCTGGGATGGGAGTGGCTGTGAGAGTCAGTCTCTGGGTGTGCAAGTGCATGCATCAGTGTCGTAGTGGGTGTATTATTGTCTGAGTGGGTTCATTAGTGGGTGCATGAGGCTCTGAGTGGTCTGTGAGTGGGTGTATTAGTGTCTTAGTGGGTCTGTGTGTGGGTGCATCAGTGTCTCACTGGGCCTGTTAGTGGGTGCATCAGTGTCTGAGTGAGTCTGTGAGTGGGTGCATGAGGGTCTCAATGGGTCTGTGAGTAGGTGAATGAGGGTCTGAGTGGATTTGTGAGTGGGTGCTTGAGGTTCTGATTCGGTCTGTGAGTGGGTGCATCACTGTCTGAGTGAGTCTGTGAGTGGATGTGTCAGTGTGGGTCTGGGAGTGGGTGTGTGAGGGTCTGAGTGGGTCTGTGAATGGGTGCATGAGGGTCTGAGTGGATTTGTGAGTGGGTGCCTGAGGGTCTGAATGGGTCTGTGAGCAGGTGCATTAGGGTCTGAGTGGGTCTATGAGTGGATGTGTCAGTGTCTCTGTGGGCCTGTGACTGGGTGCATTGAGAGTCTGAGTGGGGTTGTGAGTGGGTGTTTGAGGGTCTCAATGTGTCTTTGAGTGGATGCATGAGGGACTGTGTGGGTCTGTGAGTGGGTGTGTCAGTGTCTGACTGGGTCTATGAGTGGGTACATCAGTGGATAAGTGGGTCTGTGAGTGGTTGTGTCTGTGTGGGTCTGTAAGTGGGTGCATGAGTGTCTGAGTGGGTCATTAAGTGGGTGTGTCAGTGTCTGAGTGGGTCTCTGAGTGGGAGCATGAGTGTCAGAGAGGGTCTGTGACTGAGTGTGTGAGAGTCAGAGTGGGTTTGTGAGTGGGTGTGTGAGGACTGTGTGGGTCAGTGAGTGGGTGCATCAATGTCTGAGTCGGTCTGTGATTGGTTGCATGAGGCTTCGAGTGGTTTGTGAGAAGGTGTATGAGTGTCTCAGTGGGTCTGTGTGTGTGGGTGCATCAGTGTCTCACTGGGTCTGAGAGTGGGTGAATCTGTGTGTGATTGGATCTGTGAGTGGGTGCATTAGGGTCTGATTGGGTCTGTGAATGGGAGCATGAGGGTCTGAGTGTATTCATGAGTGGGTGCGTGTGGGTCCGATTGGGTCTATGAGTGGGTGCATCAGTGTCTGAGTGGGTCTATGAGTGGATGTGTCAGTGTCTGTGTGGGTTTGTGAATGGGTGTGTGAGGGTCTGAGTGGGTCTGTGAGTGGGTGCAACAGTGTCTGAGTGAGTCTTTGAGTGGGTGCATGAGGGGCCGAGTGGATTTGTGAGTGGGTACGTGAGGGTCTGAATGGGATTGTGAGTGGGTGCATGAGGGACTGATTGGGTCTGTGAATGGGAGCATGAGGGTCTGAGTGTATTCATGAGTGGGTGCGTGTGGGTCCGATTGGGTCTATGAGTGGGTGCATCAGTGTCTGAGTGGGTCTATGAGTGGATGTGTCAGTGTCTGTGTGGGTTTGTGAATTGGTGTGTGAGGGTCTGAGTGGGTCTGTGAGTGGGTGCAACAGTGTCTGAGTGAGTCTTTGAGTGGGTGCATGACGGGCCGAGTGGATTTGTGAGTGGGTACGTGAGGGTCTGAATGGGATTGTGAGTGGGTGCATGAGGGACTGTGTGGGTCTGTGAGTTGGTGTGTGAGGGTCTTCATGTTTTGGTGAGTGGGTGTGTCAGTGTCTGAATGGGTCTGTGAGTGGCTATATGAGGGTCTGAGTGGTCTGTCAGTGGGTGTATGAGAGTCTCAGTGGGTCTGTGTGCGGGTGCATCAGTTTCTCACTGGGTCTGTGAGTGGGTGCGTCAGTGTCTGAGTGGCTGTGTGAGGGAGCGCATGCATGAGTGAATAAATTAGTGTATGAATGAGACTGTGGTACCTCTTCTAAATGTTTTCATATTCATGAATATTTTGCGAATAATTTGTGAATATTTGTAAATATCGCGCATGGTGACACACATGTATTACACCACCCTGGCCCCTTATGCCACTTCCAATTAGGATTCCCCGGGAACCGTGTCTCCTGAAATAAAATGGTGGCTGCAACTTTCTAGTCAGATTGCAGTCAGCCAATTACAGTGCTTAATTCCGTACATGCATTCCAGGATATTCTTGATTTATTTATGAGCCCAGCTATGCAAATTTGGATTTTATGGCAAGACCGGAGGCTCCTATTATGCATTCTTTTCTTGCTTTAATTAAAACAGCAGCAAGTGAAGAAAACAACAATTCCCATGAGCGTGGAAAAAACCAGCCGATGGGAAACAAAAGGTAGTCCAATAACAGTAACCAATGAGTAACTACATGTGCTATTATGACGTAACTGGACTGCGAACATCCCTCTTTTCTTGCTGCTCGCAGCCAGTTAAGTCGTTTTTTCATATTCCTCCTTTATTATCGTGTGTTATTTTATTTGTTATGGTTATTTCTTTCTCATTATATGCGCAATGTTACTGCTCGTTGTTATGCCTTTAATATGCTATTTTTTTCTAGTCGGCATGTTCCTGCATTAGCTGTTTGTCCTTGCGCTCCCCGGCGAGCGCCCGGTTTCCCAAACGGTTTTAACAGTTTCTTACGTCGCGCCATTATTTCTGACAGCGCGTGAGGAACGACTTACTTCCGTGTGGCTCCTTCAATTCACAGCTGTTTTAACGTGTACCTCTCCGCGTTTCCTCCGAAGCCAGGCCGTTTTCACCAGTTCCCATCCCGGTCACGTCCTTTCTCTCCAGGAGCTTGTCTGCCAGAACATACAGTAGGCAGTGTTAGGCACGCCCTGGGGCGGAGCTGTTCTTTTTCTCTCAGTCCCTCAACCATTAACCCTTTCACTCCCTGTTTTTCAGTTTAACATGGATTCTGGCAGCTCAACCTCGCGTCAGGTGGACCCTGAGGAGGCTTCTGCCATCAAACAAGGTATTAATGACTTTATCCAAAACTCTGTACAACAAGCTGTTAATAATTCTGTAAATAATTTGTCAAAAGTTAAAAATGTTTAATAAGACATTATCTGTCCAGTCTGCAGGGGAGTGCAGACAGCGCCCTTCACTCATTTCCAAAGGTTCACAAAAATTGGCGCAGAAAGTTTGTTAGGCTTCCTCACCCATGGCAGAGGACGCGGTTCCTCAAAAGGCTCCAATTAAGGAGAAAAGAGTCACTGAGGGTACAGCTCAGAAACGCAAAGCAAAAACAAAAAATATTATGTCCCCTTTAATTATCACCTCCATCCCGGATACGGATGATGAAGTACACAATGCGGATTCAGATGCTGATCCATCTGACCAAGATGTTTGTGACTCCGCGCCTGTCCCTAAAAAACCCAAATTTTCCTCCTCCAATGCCACTCCGCTTCTAGATTGTGAATGGCTACCTATGTTCGACCCTTCCTTCATATTACACCCCAATTCAACTGAATGGTTCCCGGCTTCTCATGTGGGAGAATACGTTTCCACCAAATTATTCTGTCCTCTAGATAAACAAACCCGCTCTAAACTCAAATCGGAGTGTCCTCGCCCCTCTCTAGAGCATAAGTCATCCGTTACACCCACCATTGACCAACCCATCCTCACTTTCTTCACTATGTTTGGCAAGGATCCCAGGAAAGGGGTAGATAAAGCCTGGTCCTCTTGCCAGGACAAATTATTGGACGTCATTGGCCCTCTTACCCGTATCTTCGACATGGCTGAGGCTGCCAGAATCAATGGTTCTGCTGTGGATCCTGAGGAACACTCTTCATGGGTCCAAAGATCTGTTTGCCTTTTAGGCAACGCTAAGGCTGCGATTTCCCAGGAACATCGTAAAGGCATTCTGCTCAAATTGGATCCCAAACTGGTTCATCTAGCCACAATTCAATCGCACACGAAAACAGAAGGTTTTTTATTTGGCGATAATTTGATCAAAGAACTGGGCAAGTACGTTGCTACTTTTACCTCTCTTGATAAGGCTCAACAGTCTTTAAAGAAAATGTTCAGTCAACGGGTTTTCAACAGGGCCGGCAGCGGCAGGAGCCGCTTTGCCGGCCGTTCATATTGCAACCAAGGCTCCCGTGGCAACTACAACTACAACTCTTCATACCAAGACTTCAGGCCACAGTTTTACCCGCAAAGGGCCGGAGGTTTCCGCACCAGAGGCTTCAGGAACAACAGAAATGCCAACCAAACAGGTAAATCCATTTCCTTCTCTTGTTTCCGTGGGCGGTCGCGTTTCTCAATTTTTCTCAAATTGACTATTAATTACCTCAGATCCTTGGATTCTAAACACCATTCGAAGTTACATGATAGAATTTTACTCAACTCCAATACAATTCGCTGCTCCTCCTCTTCCCCACTTTCCTACAGATATGTCCACTCTTATCTCCTCGGGAGTCCAATCCCTTCTTCAAAAACGAGCTATTGCTCTTACTCAACCCCATCCGGCGGGCTTCACCAGCTCTATTTTCTTAGTTCAAAAGAAGAACAAGAAAATGAGACCGGTTATCAATCTCAAGTTCTTCAACCAATTTGTGGTTTACCGCCACTTCAAGATGGAAACCATTCACCATCTCAGAGACTCTCTGCTTCAGAACGACTTGATGGTCCGCTTAGATTTACAGGACGCTTACCTTGTAGTTCTGATCCACCCGGATCACAGGAAGTTTCTTCAATTTCAGTGGCTCGACCAATTCTTTCATTTTACATCCCTTCCTTTCGGTCTTTCTTCAGCTCCATGGTGTTGCACCAAATTCATGAAGCCAGTGGTAGTGCACCACAGGGCCCAGGGGGTGAGACTTCTTATTTACCTAGATGATATCCTCCTCATGAATCAATCTCCTCATCTACTCACATCCCATCTCAGCCTCACATGTTCTCTTTTATCTGATCTTGGCATTATCATCAACAAAGAAAAGTCTATTCTTCTTCCTACCCAGAATATAGAATTCTTAGGTTTCCTAATAAACTCCGTTTCGGCCACACTTTTTCTCCCTTCTGCAAAGATCAAGTCTATAAAGTCAGAGATTCTTCAAGTTCTTCGTCATTCGTCCATTTCTCTGAGGACCCTTGCCCGCGTCGTCGGTCTTCTTTCCTCTTCCATTCAGGCTATATTCCCAGCCCCCTTGCATTACTGGGCCCTCCAGTGGTTAAAGATTCAACATTTACGCAAAGGTCTTTCTTACGCAGATATTATTCCCCTAGATCACGATTCGCGTACAAAACTGCAATGGTGGCTGGACCATTTAGACGCTTGGAACGGGAGGACTATCTTTCCATCAGCCCCAGATCTTGTATTAGAGTCAGATGCAAGCCTAACCGTTTGGGGGGCCCTTTGTGGACCAATCTCGACTGGAGGTTCATGGTCATTAGAGGAGTCCAGATTGCACATCAATTGTTTAGAGATGCTTGCAGGCTCCTTTGCAATCAGGAGCCTCGCAAAGAACAGGGTATGCTGCGCTATCCTTCTAAGGATGGACAACATTTCAGAGGTCCGATATATCAACCATCTCGGGGGTACAAGATCCAAACCCCTAGCAGAATTGGCAAAGAGTTTCTGGGAGTTTTGCCTTGCAAACCAAATTTCGGTTCAGGCAGAGTATCTTCCGGGAACTCTCAACTCCATTGCCGATTGGCAGTCACGTCATCTACACGATTCAAGCGACTGGAAGCTCCATCCCGCAATCTTTCATTTCCTACAAGACAAATGGGGGCCCATGATGATCGACTTGTTCGCGTTCCGCCTCAACACGCAACTTCCCCAATTTTACAGTTGGCGACCGGATCCTTCGGCCCGAGCCTACGATGCTTTTCTCCAGGACTGGTCCAAGTCCCTTTCTTACGCTTTCCACCTTTTGTTATGATCAGCAGAGTTCTTGCTCAGGTCCGGCGTCCGCAAGCTACCTTAATTCTTATTGCTCCTTATTGGCAGTCCCAGATTTGGTTTCCAACCCTTCTGGAATTGGCCATAGACTTTCCTTTTCTCATCCCTTCTTTCCCAGACCTTCTTTTGGACCCTCTCCAACGTCCTCACAACCTTATTTTGGACAATCTTATTTCTCTTTCAGCTTGGAAAATTTCGGGAATTACCAATCTTTCCCTTGCATTTCGTCACAAGCTTCGGAATATATCAAACAATCTTGGGCCCCTGGAACAAGGAATGCCTATAAATCAGACTGGGCTTTATGGCAAAGCTGGTGTTTGGGAAAACACATTGATCCCCTTTCAGCAGATGTCACTTTTATAGTGAATTTTCTCGCTGCGGAAGCTAGCAAGGGTAAAGCGTTCCGTACTATTAATCTGTATAGGTCCGCCATCTCCTCGAATCATCAGTTCATCAACGGAAAACCAGTGGGGGAACACTCGCTTATTTGCCGACTTTTAAAGGGAGTAAACTTTTCTAATCCACCGCTTCCTAAATACAGTATTATGTGGGATGTTAATATCGTACTGAATTTCTTTCTTTCATGGCCCGACAATTCTTCTCTTACTTTGAAGATGTTGTCGGCTAAACTCACTATGTTGTTGTGTCTTATCTCTCTTAAACGGATTTCTGATGTCAAAGCTTTAGACATTTCTTCTCGACAGTTTACTCCTTCGGGGGTATTATTTACCATATCCAGAAGAACAAAAACAAATTTGCATTCTGTTTTTTACCCTTATTTTCCTGATCATCCTAAATTATGTGTAGCAAAATGTTTAAAAGTGTACGAGCATATGACTGCTCATCTAAGAACGTCCTCATCTTCTCAACTTCTTATTTCCTTTAGAAAACCTTACAAGCCAGTGTCTTCCGCTACTTTGGCTCGTTGGGTCAAGTGGATTATGTCCTTGGTTGGGATTGACACTTCCAAATTTGGAGCCCATTCTTCCAGAGGCACTATGGCATCCAAGGCCTTTTGGGCGGGGTCACGTCTTTAGGACATTCTTAGATCTGCAGATTGGTCCAATGACAATGTGTTTAGAGTCTTTTATTGTAAGCTGGTTGATAATGCGGTTACGAATGTCATTAATTTGCTTTAAACATGCATAATAGGAGCCTCCGGTCTTGCCATAAAATGTAGATTTTCCTAGTTTTAATGACGGAAAGTCTTAATTTTATTAAAGACACGGAGGCGAGTATTATCCCACCCGTTGTTTTCCTGATAACTAGTATTTGTTTATTTTCTCTCCCCTCCCTTTAGTGGCACCGGCTGTCCAACCTGCTACCTAAGTCATCTTTTTATGGTGTGGATGGATCATCATCGTCAAGGCTGTCCCCATATCCTCTTCTTTGTTTGGCGGATCACCAGTGTGCCTCCCTTCATCTGCAGTTTCCTGGACTTATGAACTTCTGAACCGAGTTGTTATCCTTCATTATGGCTCTGCTAATTTTGGCTTCTATTTTCCCTTTATTTCGCGCCAGCTGATCTTTAAGCGCAAGAAAAGAGGGCTGTTCGCAGTCCAGTTATGTCATAATAGCATATGTAGTTGCTCATTGGTTACTGTTATTGGACTACCTTTTGTTTCCCATTGGCTGTTTTTTTCCACGCTCATGGCAATTGTTGTTTTCTTAACTTGCTGCTGTTTTAATTAAAGCAAGAAAAGAATGCATAATACTTGCCTCTGTGTCTTTAATAAAATTAAGACTTTCCGTCATTAAAGCTAGGAAAATCTACATTTCCTTTAATATCTCAAAAACTACTGAATACATTTACACCAAATAAGCGTAAGTGTAATCTGCATACCGAAAGCTAGTTTTCTGCCAAATGTGATGTAATTCCATCCAGTGCTTCAGGCTGTAGTCATGTCTAAAAATCGTATGGGAATTAACATAGGAAACACAACAATTTTGACCCTCCCCCCCCTTTTTCTTGGCCAACCGGAAAATTTTATGAAGATTCGTCAAACTGTGCCAAAGAAATAGGCAAGTCAAAAAATGATTTTTTAATGGAAACTAAGTCCTAACTGTAACACTATTACCTACCTACTGGTAGTGTTATTTATATATATAAATTCTCACAGTTTCCCTTAAAAAGACCAAAGGGCTATAAAAATTGAAGGCAGAAATGAATTAATTTCCTTATTTGAAGTTAGTGTATTTTAATAGCCTGTATATGTTGAAGGCTAATGAAGTGCTATATTTTATATAATTAATTTTAGATATATTTTCTATACAATGATGCACTTGCACGTCAATGAGGAACTTACTTTATAAACTTTATAGATAGGAAAATCTATAAAGTGCCCTTCTTTGATATAGACTGTGTTTTAATAGTTGGTACTTGTATATATCCTATAACTTTTTATTAGAAGTATATCCAGAATTTAAATATCTTTTAATAGTGTAAGAATGGATTTGTTGATAAAATCAAGCGTATGGATTGTCTTTTTTATAGATCAATATATAATGATATATAGATAAACTAGCATAAAGAGAATAATCAATGGGCTTGGCAGTTTATTTAAGCATTTCACATTTTAAATACTTTTGGATATGAAATAATATAGAGATAAATCACCTCACCCCTAGTATATCTCTGAGGAACATCAAGTAAATTTTATAAATATTTTGGCGGGACTGTAACAACCTAGAGGGCACCCAAGTCTCAATTTCTGGAGAAAATATGGGAGGGATAAAAAGAAGAATTATTATACAATAATAAGAATAATTGAATATTTTATATATACAGTAGTGAGGAAGGGGTGAAAGAGGCATCCAATCATCTTTAAACAGGTACTTTAGCAGGTTTGATTAAATCAAACAAACCCCTTCCTATGTTTAAGAAATGATATTTAAGAAATGATATTTAAAGGACTTCGACATCACTCCCATTAAAATAGAGAAATAAAAATAACATTGGAAGATGAAGACAGGATGGTTAATGCCCAATTGGTTGTATGAAATTTGTGTGAAGAAGGAGTGGTTTCTTTGAATATAAAAAGGCACTCTAGCACATTGACCTCTATGGCCAGTTGAAGGCTTTGTCTGAAACACGTCGCCATTATTTTTTCTACTAGCACCAAGCACTTTGTTAATAAATTAAGGAATTTTATGGAATCCAGATCTGTTGATGCCGCCTTATTTCTCTTTTTTCTTGCGCCCTGCAATTAAGCTTGAAAGGCGAGAGGCCCCTGGAGGGAGAAAACACGCTAATATATATATATATATATATATATATATATATATATGTTTCAAATTAATTTAATGAATATATGTATTTTAACTTATATCCAATATGGTGTTAGTGTTATAGACGGCTTCCATTATTTTCTTTCTATTTTTAAGGAAGAATTGCAGTACCAGTGGCTGGACGTGTGGGTTGCTTGACATACTCCATGGCTGGACTGGAGAACATTTAAGTCTATTTTGCTATTGTTATAACTGTAATAGAATTCGAAGAGTATTTTGTGCAGTGCAATTTTGTTACTCTTATGTGGGTGTGTATTTTGTATTAACATAGCCATCTCTAAACCGCTCACTAATTTCCCCTAATCCCCTCTCATTTAGTAGTACTTGCCACTCCTTTTGCCACCACACCACCTTTTCTTTGTCAAGTTTAATACTAAAAGATAAACCTACGTGTGTGGAGATCTGCTGCACAGGGGCAGAGAGCATTTGCACAGAAAAGATGGGAGAGATGGAGATCTACTGTACGTTTTTTAAATGCATTTTGCACTTGATGAAATAGTACTACTGGACAATTATCTTTCGTTTCATAGTTAAATATGCCTTTTGTGAACTAGGCCCCCTATGTTTTTGACAATCTAAGCATCTTTTGCAGGTAAAGTCCTGTACTCAAATTTAATCCTGTGCAAAGCAGCAAAAAGTGCATTTTCAGGGTTGCAAAGAGCCCCTACCTTAAAAGGAAAAGTTTTCTCCAACTGGAAAATATATTTCCCTTGTAGAAAAAAAGTAATTGTGCAAATGCATAATTTCGTAGCATTTCCATGTGTAGGTTTTCCACATAGTGATAACAGTACCTTATTGCATTGTTAATAAAACCCACTGAATAATTCATTAAAACACACATATCACTATTAAACTGGTCAACAAATGAGTCTTGGCTAAAACCATTCAGAGTTGACAATTTAAGAAAAATGCTTTACCTAAGAGCTAAGGTTTAAGCCTGGGAAATTGAACGTGTAGCCTCAGGCTCAAGATAAATTCCACCATTTTTATATGGATTATATGTGTTTTATATCTGAAGTTTATTAGTCAATAAACATAGTCATTCATTACACCAATAGAGCTTCAGTCATAACGGCCCGGCCCAACTTGTCGTATGACTTGTCCATCTTGTCATAATATACATTTTGACTTCAATGTTCAAATGGCCAAACAGGCTTTTAATTTTGTTGAGCCTATTTTTAAAAGCTCTGGAAATACACTGACTTACTTAGGGCCTATTAGCATTGTTCCTGACGGGGTGAAAGCAGAGTTATAACCAGCCAGGGTGGCTCTGAACTCAGCACCACCTGGCTGATTACAACCCCACTTTCCACCAGCCTTTACATGGCAAGGTCCCCACCATGAAAAGGCTGGCAGAAAGCCAGTGCCAGGAGCCCCAGGGAATATCCATGCCATTGGCATTGGTAGTGCAGGGGCCCCACAATGTCTGCTTTTCAGACAGTGCACATTCTGATGGTGCTGGGGGCCCCCTCGCTGAGACAGCATTGACCCCAACTCCATGTGGAGCTGACACCAATGCCCCTCCGCAGTTTGGTTTCCACCTGTCAGCCCAGTGGAAACTTTGTAATGAGTCTGGTGGGGAGACCACCAACTCCACAGCGCTCTCCTTACTGCGAGTCCGACCACCAGCCTCGTAATGAGTCCCTTCATGTCTATGGTGATGAAACATTTTATAACTGCATTGGCACTGGGTCTAATCCCCAATCGCTGAAATGATGGAAATAGGTTGCTTTATCTTTTAAGCATGCTCAACCGCAGCCGAAGATATTTGCCAAAATTTCAGATGTACACTGGCAAAGCCTGCATCTAGTTATTTATATACATTTATTGAGGGTTTGACATGATTTGATGTCAAGTGCTATGGGGGAAACACGCAGCTGTCGCTATGGGAGCTTTTTAAATGGGTCAGAGGGAGACATGATCCCTAACCTTCCTGTATCTTTAGTAAATGTGAACTAGAAAGGTTGATATGTTACCTATGATTGCTTTTTGGCCTTTTACCTTTTATGACCATAAAGGACCCCTTGCTAAGATTTTGGCAAGGTGCAACACACCTTGTAAAAAGCATAGCAATACGATCCTTGCAGGACAGACTGTTTAATCAGATTGAATTCCAGTCAGATTTGCGCATGTTAATTGGGAAAGGGAACGCAAAAAGCTGCATGAGAATATTGCATTGAACGATATCCAACCAGTTGATCGCAGATGAAGAAAACACCTCACAGACATAGGTCAATGGCAGCATTTATTTGAGCCTGATGACATCAAACAGGGGCTTGACAGACGGCCCACTCAGATTGTTTGGCAGTTTTAACAAAGCTAACATCAGAGATGTTGCATTAGATTTTAATTCGGGTTGGCGCAAGGAAAAACTGTGCTTTGAAATCTGACCCTAATTATTTATAGAAGATGTTAGCTGTCTGCTCCTTGCTAATTTGCCAGATAACTACCTTTTGTGATTTTCCGTTTACCAAGAATAAGCATGTTTGATTTTTCGTTTTTTTTTTACTGTCAAATGATTGTTGTCGCAGTAGATTTCAAGAGCTCTAAAAGTGTGCTGTATGAATTTAGGAATATTATAAAAATCACTGCATCATCCACACACAGAAGCATTGGTGTTGGTTTTACTCCATTCTTACCTAGACAAGCTCTTGGGTTAGCTAGGGATTTGCCAATATCAAAGATGTACAGGTTGAATAGAATGGGACGAGAACGTGATGGACATTCTGTTTAAGTGTTTTGCAAAGCAGGAGTACTTATGGAAGTGCACAACTGCCAGAAATGTCTAAGACTACTGCTGGAGTTTTGTAAGAATTTCAGGAAAACAGGTAATCTCCAGACACATGAGTACATCCAATCTTTGATTTTGTGAATCAGGCCAAAAAATTGTTTTCTTCAATCGGGCAAATCTTACATTGAGCACGGAGGAGCCTATAGGGAGATATGGGTTGTGGATTGTGCGCTAGTGTTCCACTTATACGTTTTCTTCCAAAAGCATATATTACACAAAGTTCTGCAATAATTAGAAGCAGGTCCTTTCTCAGAGGTGTTGAATGTATGTGCAAGCAGGTTGGAGCAATGGAAAATCTGGGACCTAACTAGCCATCATGGATCAATGTTGGAGGAGACCCCTCTCTATTTCGTCGATTATCTGCAGTATTGCTGAGAGAGAGGCAGGCATGAAAAAGAGGAAAAGAAGTATGTTTGTGCACACCGTAGGTTTTTGAATGTGTACATTTCTAGAAACTAAGGGCGTCATTACGAGTTTGGCGGTTGGACCGCCAGACCAACATGTTGGCATTTGTGAAAGGACTGCCCTATTACGAGTTATACAGACAGGACCGCTGACCGCCAACCAAAAAAACGCCAGTGGTGCGGCACCCTGGAAATAGGTGGTCTGACCTCCTGTGCTGTTAGCACAGCAACCGTCCTCTGACCTTATTACAAGGACACAGCCGCTGCAGTGTTCCTCCATGGCAGTCAGCAATGGTGGCCTGAACCACGGCGGTTAACGGTCAGCAAAGCAATACACAACTGCTCATTGGTTGAATTTGAAAACAACACAGCTGACACACATTTCCACCCTGGGCATACCTGCAAAGGACACTACAAAACACACCCCTTCAAGACCACAATCGTTTGCATTATCAACACAGAAGCCAGAACATATATTAGGCACCCATTTTTTCACCATCTCCTTGAACACCCTGCACACACTTTTGCCCATTCACAACCTTTTGCATTTCCCCTGTTTAGTAAGTCACTGTCACCCACTTTTATGTTCCACCATGTCATGTTCTAATTTTTCAGAAAATGAGTTAAGAATCATGGTGGATGAAATCATAAGAGTAGAGCGACAATTGTTTGGAGCACAAGTCCAGCATACTCCTCTCAATAGGATAATGGAAATGTGGGACAGGATAGTTGACAGAGTGAATGCTATAAGCACCGCCATGCACACAAGGGAGGACATCAGGAAGAGGTGGAATAACCTCAGGGGCAAGGTCCGTTCCCTGGTCTCCAGGCACCAGCTGCAGGCCAAGAAGACTGGCAGTGGCCCTCCCAGTGCCCCATTACATCTCTTTCCCTGGGAGGAGAAGGTCTTGGCCATCCTGCATCCTGGGGACTTGTCAGGAATACCTGGGGAGTGGAGTCTGTAAATCACAACACAAAAATATGTCCAAAAATGCTATGTCATGCATGCTCATAGTTCACCTTTTACCTCATTTACTGTTACTCCACTCACCAACCCAGTGTTCACCTGTCCGAAGACCTCTATTTGGCAACTCCCAATTGAAGTGTACTCACCTGGGGAGAAGACATTTGTATAGTGTGTGTAGTACAGGGACTGACATGACTGCAACTTCCAGCAGGCACCATTTCTATAACTCCAAACACCAGACCAGTGGTCACTTGTCCAAAAAGCCTATTTATTACCTATCAATTTAAGGGTACACACCTGGGGAGATAACATTTGTCAAGTGTGTGTAGTACAGGAACCAACATGACTACAACTCCCAGGAGACACTGTTCCTGTAACTACAAACACTAGCACCTTTGTTACATGCTACAATACATCTGTATCACAATTATCAATTGACTCACCTGGGGGGATAACATTTGTATAGTGTGTGTAGTAGAGAGAGTGACAGGTCTGTGACTCCCGGCAGGCTTTGGGTGTGGAACTCCAAATACCAGCACAGGGTTCACTTACCCAAATACACCTGTTTGTAATACCTTCAATGCTTTTCACTCACCTGGGAGTATACCATTTGTCAAGTGTTGGGGTAGTAGAGGGAGTTACCTGATTGCAACTTCCAGCAGGCCCTGTATTTGTAACTCCAAACACTAGACCAGTGATCACATGCCCATATACTCCTGTTTGTCAACTCTCAAATGAAGTTTGCTCACCTGGGAGGATAACATTTGTCAAGTGTGTGTAGTAGAGAGAGTGACCTGACTGCACCTCTCAACAGCCCCTATAGCTGTAACTCCAAACACCAGACCAGTGGTCACTTGTCCATACACCCCTGTTTGTCAACTCATAAATGAAGTTTACTCAGCTGGGACGATAACATTTGTCAAATGTGTGTAGTAGAGTGTGTGCCCAGACTGCAACTCCCAGCAGACCCTGTATCTGTAACTCCAAACACCAGACTAGTGGTCACTTGCCCATACACCCCTGTTTGTCAACTCCCAAATGAAGTTTGCTCACCTGGGAGGATGACATTTGTCAAGTGTGTGTAGTAGAGAGAGTGACCTGACTGCAACTCCCAACAGCCCCTATATCTGTATCTCCAAACACCAGACCAGTGGTCACTTGCCCATACACCTCTGTTTGTCAACTCGTAAAAGAAGTTTACTCAGCTGGGACTATAACATTTGTCAAATGTGTGTAGTAGAGTGAGTGACCAGACTGCAGCTCGCAGGAGGCTCTGTTACTGTCACTCCAACCTCCAGTCCAGTGTTCTCTCCTCCAAATACCTTTGTTTGGTATCTCAAAAATGAAGTGTACCCAACTGGGAGAACAACATTTGTCAAATGTGTGAAACAGAGGGAGTGACATGACTGTGAAGGTCAGGAGGCATTGTTTCTGTAACTCCAAACACAAGCCCAGTGTTCACTTGCCCAAATACCCTACTTTGTCAACTCTCAGTTGAAGGTTACTCACCTGGGAGGATACCATTTGTACAGTGGTGGGAAGTAGAGGGAATTACCTGGCTGAAACTCCCAGAAGACCCTGTATCTGTAACTCCAAACAGCAGACCAGTGGTCACTTGCCCAAATACCCCTGTTTGTCAACATACAAATGAAGTTTACTCACCTGTAGGATAACATTTGCCAAGTGTGTGTAGTAGAGAGAGTGACCAGACTGCAACTCCCAGGAAGAATTGTTCCTCTAACTCCTAACACCAGACTAGTGGTCACTTGTCTAGTTAACCTTGTTTGCTAACTCTAAATTGAAGTATACTGAACTGGGAGTGAACAAGATACAGATCATGCTCAACTCAGAGATGTGTCTGGCTACCTAGCTCCACCTTGACCTGCTAACGCAAGATGAAAATATTGAGGACAGAAAGGACAGCTTACCCAGTGTGCAAAACAATGATCCCTAGGGCCTCAAGATGCATAACCAGAATGGTATTGTCAGCAGACACGCTCACACTGCACTGACCACATGATGACTCCAGTTACTTATACATCACACTCCTGGGTCTGCCTGCATCACATTCAACTAGGCCTCAAAATGGCCATAGTCATATCTTGCCTAGCTACTGTTTTGCCTGCACTGGTTGCAAGATGGAATTCTCAGCCCATACTCCCAAGTGCCAATGTTCTGCACGTTTCAGCACCTGCTTCAGTCAAAAAGATCTGTCATGCTCCACAAATATCATGTCAATACAACCAATATCATTGGTACTTGCCACAATTGGATTAATTGCAATGCAACTTTGTACAAGGTCTATGTTTATTGTAATTCTAAACTGATGGAGATAGATGTCACGATACAACCAATAACATTGTAAGTTTCTCATCAACAGGTCGAGCTGCCACTGGACACACAGAGGCGACAGAAGAGTCTGCCACCAACCCTCTGGATGAAGTCCTCAGTGAAGAAGACACTCCTGAACGTCTGGACATGGAGGACAGTTCTGGCCCATCTGGGTAACCTGGTTAGACACCAACAGTGAGTCTATTTGTGCCCACATCAACACCTCCCAACACGGTTGTCTCAACATCACAGGTAGCCATTCACCCCCAAACCTATGTACCGTGCACAGTGTCTCCCATCTTGTGCCCCCCAGTCCTGGATCTTGACTTGCAGCACAACACTTTGGACAATGAGGTTCCAGGACCCATTTTGAAAAGGCAAATTGTGCCAAGGGCACAGGCCCGGGGTGGCTGGGGTGCGTGGGAGGAATGATGTGGGCCAGCAGGGTGGGGCCACTGGGGCTGCTTTTGGCCAGAACACCATCAGCCATGACTTGGGGGTCTATCACGAGTCCAAAGTGTAATGAGCCAGGTCTTGACCAAACTCCTGGAAACCAAGCAGCTACAGAGGGACATCCATAGGGACATGTAAGAACAGATGTAGGCCCATGCTGAGGGGCATTCACACAGCCCTGATCAGGGCTTCTCAAAAACAATCTTCCCCTTCCTTTGGCTCATCAAAATCAGGCCAATCAACATCAGTACCAGCCACTGGAAGGGAGGCCCTGCCAGAGGAAGAACCAGTCCCAGACACCCCTGTGTCTGTAGCAGCAAATCCCCACCCACGCAAGCAGGGATGTGCAGCTAAGAATCCAGGAGGTACAGATGGCAAGACACCCACCACTGTCAGCATGTGACTTCTTCCTATAGGACTTCATTTGTGTGCTACACATTCATTCTATTGACTGATCTTCAAATACTTCCCAGTTCCAATGGGAGAAGTACTCTGGACTTTGGACTCCCAATGGTGTGGCATCTATTCCAATGATTTCATTTACCATGACTGACCACTTCACTTTACATTTTTGTTCTTTTCTGTCCAAAGTGTATTTTCTGCATTAGCATTGTAATAAATTCACCTATCACAAACTCATTGCCAGCTTGCTTAATTTCCACAATTTGCTATGTAGAGATGTCAGACCATGTAAACCATATGATGAGGACACAAGCTACTTGTGCAAGGAAGGGTATGTTACAGGTTCACAGTGTCCTTCTCAGGATTACAACTATTACACACCAACGCATTAGTACAAGTATCTGGTCACATCAAAAACTTTATTCCAGTGTACGGCACATAGACTGTCTATGGCCCTCATTACAACTTCGGCGGTCTTTTAAAAAGACCGCCGAAGCTGTGGGGGCCAGTATACCGCCAGTGCTGGCGGTATATCTGGCTCGCTATTATGACTTTTCTGCTGGACCAGCGGACAGAAACAGCGTTTCCGTCAGCTGGCCCAGCGGAAAAGTCACATCAACATTGCAGCCGGCTCGTAATAGAGCCGGCGGCAATGTTGATGTGCAGCGGGTGCAACAGCACCCTTCACGCATTTCACTGCCTGAAATTCAGACAGTGAAACGTGTAATGGGGCTGTGCCTGAGGGCCCCTGCACTGCCCATGCCAAGTGTTTACCGCCATGGACAGGCTGGTGGTTGGGGACTCATAATCCTCAGGGTAGCAGTGCTTGCACCGCTGCCCTGGGTATGATGACCGCCAGGCGGAAGCCTGGCGGAATGTTGAAGGGGCCTGCGGTATGGCCGTGTCTAATGCGCCACGGTCATAATAGCTGGTGGAACACCTCCAGCTTGTTGTTACCCCTGGCCGCCAAGGTCATAATGAGACCCTATATGTCTGGACTTTTAGAAACAAGAATATGTGACTCATACTGAGTCAAATTACATATTCCAAGGTACAACCCTCCAATCTACAGAAGCGTGGGATTTGTCAGACATTGTCCTGTAGCATAGGCAAACATTAAAGTGGATGATGTCTCCATCTTGAGCTTTATCACATACCACACTAAAGTAATCCACCCTCACATAATCCAAGATACAGACAGATGGCAGTACAACAGTCCCTGGTCACAGGCCCACCTTAATCCAGGTACCATGCATCTGTTGGTATGACACATCCATATGTCAGTGTTATGACACCTGCACTGTGGCCTGCAGTGATGAAACACATCTTGCCACAAACGGGTAATACAAAAATTGTTTACCCAATGTGAAGGTAAAATGACTTGGTCGCAATATCTGACTACATATTCTATGCCCACATGATGACACACAGGATGCAATCGGCCCACCACACCACACAAACCAAGTCCAATGGCCACTTCTGACCTTCCACCCAAACACTTTGCAAGCTGTCTTGGCACAGGACTCAAACACCCAAACTCTGTGCCCCACATTACATCGAACAATCCATGTCAACTTTGTATGACAGAACAGCATCAGATAACTTCCAATGTCACAACTCTGAAATGCCACGTGGGGATGTCATGGTGAAGGTACCTGTACAAAGACAAAATAAGGAGTATAGGCTTGAAAACATACCAATTCCACAAATCACATAGCAAGCATCTGGAAAACAACTTGCATTGAAAGGAATCAAAGCAACATCATCAAGGTGGGGATGTATCAAAAGCAATCTCATCAAGCCGCCTTTTGCTGCATATTGCAGAGTATCAGCTCCCTAGCTGTTTCTAAAACAAAAAAACTCCACACATTCTCACAACTACAGTTCATTGTACAGTCACAGTCATTACATCAAAGGACATACTTACGCTCAAGAAAAGTAGCTGTTGATGAGATCTTCCCGTAAGTTAACTCCTTCCTCTTCACCACTGTCATCCTCACTTGGCATTTCAGGAGTCTCACCCTGTGGCACTGCAGGCCCCCTCCTCTGGGATCTACGGGAATTTTCATCCGAGGGTGAGGTTGTGGTGCATGCAGCATGCCACAGTGATCTGACACACTTTCCCAGGTGAGTAGAGGAGGGCTCCACCAGTCCAATCAAGACTCCTAAATCTGGCCTTCGGGAGCCCAAAAGTTTGCTCAAATACCTGCAGCGTTCTTCCATGGGCCTCATTGAAGTTGACTTTCCCTGGCATAGTTGTATTCCTAAGTGACGTCAACAAACTTCAACAAATAAGTACAGTTTGGATATATGGAGGCTCCTGTTAAGGAATGGGACATATGTGCAACAAGTGACTTAATTCAGGATTGTAGCAACTGACATTGCACACACACAAGCAGGACAGATGTGACTTACAGACCAGCCAAGCCCTCTCTAGCTACAGTTGTGACATCATCTGGGGCATGGTGCTGTTTGCGTTATGAAGGAATCATAGACTGAACACAGATGATAGACACAGATGTGTGAAATGTAGAGATCGGCCAAATTGACAATGTACAGGTTGATGGAATGGAAGCTCTTTCTGTTCCAATAGACTTGTATATTGGTTGTGGTGGCACCAAGCAAACATGTGTGCCATCAATGGCCCCCACCACATATGGGAGGCAGGCAAAACCATAAATGTCAGCCTTCACATTGGCTAAATCCTCACGGTGGGGAAACTGGATATAACTGTCAAGGTGTTTCAACATTGTTGAGAGGACATCCTTTAACACCAGACTGAACATAGGTTGGGAGATACCAGCAGATAGGGCCACTGTATGTTTGAAGGACCCTGCGGCTAGGAAGTGCCGTACTCACATGACTTGAACAATGGGTGGTATGCTGGTTGGATACCTAATAGCTGGCATCAGATCTGGCTCTAACTTACAGCACAAATCCACTATTGTTTGCCTATCCAGGAGGTAGTACATGATAATGTGGCATTGCTCCATGGTCTTAAGGTCTGGCAGTGGATGGTAGACAGGTGGTTGTCGCCTCCTCCCTCTCCCAGGGTACCTATGTGCGACAAGACATGATTTGTAGCATTAGTCAGTGTGTCCACAGCAACATACAAGATGCATGCCAATAATATCATGTGACAAAGCATTGCTGACTGTATAAACATGGCACCCAGTACACGTCCCAGCTGGCAACTACACAAGGGTCTCATGTGACCCCCATGGTTTCCCAACACGTGTCCACAACATGTATTGGGACCAAACTCAAAGATGTCCAAGACAATTGCCCATCGAAATGCGACTGTATATTCTGACTGCCAAAATGACCGTCTGCGGTGGTGAACTGTGCACTGCTGTTAAATGCCATCTGTGCCCTGCAACATACTACAATGTTGGTTGAGTAGAAGGACCTACGTGACAAGACAAAATAAGGATGACTGTGAGATGACAAAACATGTTTTGTGGGTGTGACGCAGTTTAGAAATCCCAGTACTGCATTTCAGGCCGCCAAAATGACAGATGCCTAACCTACTCCACTGGACATTAGGAACCGGCCGCAACCACCAGCAGAAGTCGTCATGACGTTAGGCGGTTGCAACCATGGTGGACACGTTCATAGGCTAATGTTGTTGCCAGTGGCGGTTGCGGCCCAATGGCTATGTCCACCAGCGGTGACAACCACGTACATGGCGGATGTGACCACCATGTTGTGCAGATTCACTCCCTCGACTCCTGACGCTGTTGACAGCAACACTTCCATGACCTGAGCTGCTGTGTGCCGCCTCTGGGAGAAATAATGACACATCCAACAGGTGATACGGCCCCTGCCTTCTCTCCAGAGGAACTGGAGAGACTTGTTAATGAGGTCCTACTTCCCTATGGACAGCTCTATGGCTCACCAGAGGAACAGGTAAGTACCTCATGTGCACAATGTTATCTGTACTTCACCATCCCTTTCCTCCTCACAGACTACAATGTGCCCCTGTGTGTCAGTTAGACTTCTTGTGTGCCTGTGTTTGCAGTCTGGGTGGCATCAATGGGATGTACAATGTACAGGTATTGGTGGCCAGTACCATATGTTAAGTTCAGTCACAATGTGTTTTGTGAGGTTTCTGGGGTCCTAGATCCTCCTTGTGTTGGATGCACGTAACTAGGTAAGGGGATGTTACTGTCAACCAATGACACTTCTTTCTCCATGATTGTTGTAAATGTTGGACAACATGTATGTGCATGACAGCATGAGCTGTGTATGCATCTTGTAGGAGTCATTGAGAATCATGTGAGCAATGTGTATAGTGCCACACATCTTTCAACCCACATCTGGCCTTGTAAAACTGTTGTGTGGAAGGCATATTATGAGTCACTCTGCCCTTCAGCTTCACACACAAACCACATGCCACATTTCTGATGGGCACATGATGTACAGTCATGCATGAAAGTAATGGAAATGGAGTTTCATGTAGGTTATGTCTGCTCAGACGGCAGAGACTAGGGCCTGCCAAATGTATCTCCCAGTATGGGACTTAGTCCAGTCTTTGGGAGAGTCACTATGGCTATGCAACTGTGGCACTGTGCCCACTCCCTGTACAATAGTAGATCCTTGCACGTGGACAAATGATACTCTAGTGGCAAAACCTGCCCTGAATGCTTCAGTTCTTTGACTAGACTAGGAATGGTTACAGGAGTAAATCATTGAACTAGTCTATGTGTGCTTTTTACATAATTGTCAATGTTTATCTTTGACTCATGACAGGTCCCTAACTCCCACATGTCTGGTGTCACCTTCACACAGGTCATATTTGTCCTCTACAGGCTTATTGGAAAATTGACAGTCCCACAGTGCAGACAGTGTGTTGATTCCTGGGAAGCCATGATATGTGAGTCAATAGCTTGGCCATATAGCAGACACTATACAATGCATGCCTTTGAATGTTGGATGCCATCTCTGTAGTATAGACACATGTGTCCAAAAGACTGTTTTGTGGTACATGTACATGCAACAGAACCTAATCCCTGAAGTGGCGTGAGTCTGCATTTGGTTGGCCACATGTCCCCACATGCACAAGAAAGGCACTTTCTGTGGCCACCCTGCCAGCCCCTTCATTGTCACTCAAGTGTAAGAGTGAAGTTTGTACTATGGCAGTTGCCTGTAGGAACTGTATGCAGTGAGTCAGTCTCACAGAGTATGAATGTGTTTTTCCATTCAGACCTAAGTAATTTACACTTCAGAAGCCACATAAGTGTCTAATGTTTCATTGCGGCTCACATCACAGTGCATGTTGCTTGAGCATGGACTACCTGATGTCTTTAAGCTTGCTTAGTTATTGTAGGCCCTGAGCAGGGTAGTGAGTCAGTCTTCAGTTTTAAACACATATGTCTGCAGTCAGTCATGTCCCTGTACTTATTTGCTTGTGTGTTTCACACTTGTGGAGTGCAAACAAATTGAAAAGTTCTAGCTTGGTGTTTCTGACATGTATGTGACTCTACTATTTGTGCCAAAACTTGTGATTGTAATCTCCTGATTTGTCTTTTGCATCCATCAAATGCCCATCAGAAGAAGAAAGAGCTATGGTGAGCCATCACGCGGAAGATGCGGACCCTGGAGGTCCACAGCCGGCAAAGTGTCGGAAGAGGTAGGAGGACCTGAGACGCTGGGCCCAGAAGATCACTGAGGTCCAGCTGGGGCTGTCCTCCCAAGGTGGAGGGGGCGCACGTCGGTCTATGACCCCACTAGTGGCCCGCATTCTGGAGGTGGGCTACCCTGACCTTATTGGGCATTTGGGGACAGCACAGCAGCCACAAGGAGGTAAGTTCAGGGTATATTCCTGCCTGTTCCATTGCCAAGTGAATGTGTTAGGTTCTGACATCTCTCCCTGATGATTGGGATGAGCCATGTGTTAAACAGTAGATGAGTGATTGCTTGTGTAGACATGTTATGTAGTGCATACTGATGTGCCTTGCCTATTAGCCCAGGGACCTAGGATACAACTATGTACAATCCACAAACAATTTGCTCTCCCGGGACAACATATGGCTGTGTACATTGATCAATCAAGTACTTTTTGTTGTTGTGGTGGGTGTGAATTCTATGCTACAGACTACTACTCCTCAGTGTTACAGGCCAGAAGAAAGGTAGTGATGGATCACTGTCCGCAGCCATGTGTCTGGTGAAATGAATATATTGTCTTCTGCCACACACAGGCTACTTGTTTTCAGCATATGCCACATGTTGGTGCCTCACTACTGTCTGTAATGTGAAGATGGCCATCATACATGTGACAGTTCATACATTGTTTTGGGCATGCAACTATAGATCAAAACTTTCCCTTGGTAAGTGGAGAATGTACATTCATGTGGTTTATGTGCCCTCACTGTTGCCAGCATTCCTTGTGCCTACGTGTCAACATGTGTCCCTTTCTCTTTTGAAAATCATTTGTAAGCTGCTGTTTCATGCATGGACTACCTGTAGTGATATGATAATTTCTCTATTCCCTCACATATATGTACATGCCAACCTGTGTGTGGAATAAGACATTTACAATGGAGCTACATTTCATATGGTGCAACAGACAGGAGTGTGTCACCATTGATTATTGGCTGACACATACCCTTAGCCGTCATAGCATGTCATTTGGCATGCAAACTGCAGTAATGAGGGACATGATGAGTAGACCTATTGTTTTTACCCACAATGTGCATTTCCATGCCATTGATGTAGAATCATGTAGCAAAGTGCTTTGCACATGTGAAATGGAGAAGGTATGTGACCGGACTGTTGGCATGTATCACGGAGTGACTTGCAGTTATGATGGAATCACATGTGGTTTGGTACAACCAGTCTTCCACAGACATCTGGGTTTGCATGACCAAAAGGAGACAAGGATGTAGCTTTCTACTGGGCAACATGTGGCAGTCCTTCTACAAGTACTTGCAAATCTCTGAGCCTCTTCAACATACAAAGGACCAATGGCGTCTACTGTCGCACTCTTAGTATGCCATTAAAGGGGTGCCAGACATTAGTGGTGATTTCCCTGATACTGGCTGATTGATTGTGTTGTGGTTTTTAGAGACAGGTCTCCCTGACATTTTGCACAATTTGTCTACAGTGTACATTTCCATGCCAGAAATGTGACTCATATGAGTAGAATTAGTACTACCTCCATGACTCCATTGGGACATATTTCACTTGTGAAGTGTGCATTGTTGACATGTTATCAGTGTGACATGAGTATTTCCATGTCACCTTCTCATGTCAGCAACATAGCAGTTTCTGGGAGCATCATTCCTTATTGTTGTGTGATTGGTTATGTGACAAATAGATGTCTGCCTGACCTTGTGTGGGATCTGTGGGAATGGAGTTGGCATTGGCCTACTATTGTATGACAATAGGCAAGTGATGTGTGCTCCATGAGGCAAAGCATTGAAGGTGGTGTGGTCTCCTACGTGTTCAATGGTTACTGTTATTGTACAACTTCAGCCATGGAATTGTAGTTGTCTGAGATCCTGCTTTTCCTGTGGTTAACTGTTGACAGTGCAGACAGATGGCATGCATACATGTGGTCTGGTACATGAAGGTGCTAATCAGGTGGAGTTTGATGCTGAGGCCTACTTGGCATCATGGTAATGTTGTAGTGTGATCATGGATATGTGATGCCCCTAATTCTCTTTGTATTTGCCACATCAGCCCAAGGAAGTGAAGGAGATATGGCACTGCCAAGTAGAGAAGGCTCTGGCCATGGGACCTCGGTTCAAGACACATCTGACACAGAGGGACCCAGTGTCAAGGATGGTGAAGGGGAGTGCCATCGGGGAGACCGGACCTACATTCTAGTCATCATCGGATTCTTCCTCCAGAGGCCACTCCCTAGTGGTGGCAAACCCATCAGGACATACTCCTGTACCATCTTTGTGCACCACTCCCAGTTCCATCACTACCCTCTGTTGCTCCAAGCCAGTTGGCCGTGGCCATTCACCCTAGAGGGTGGGAGTCTCCTTTGCCGCAGGCTCTTCCGCCCCAGTCCCTGTTCCCCCTGCTGCCCTGAGTGAGGAGGCTATTGACCTCCTGAGAAGCATCTCTCTTAGTCAGACTGCCAATGTGAATTCCAACCAGGGATTGGCCTGCCAACTTCCGCAGACTAATGCTTTCTTGGAAGGCATTCATAGTGCCATGTCTGGCCTACAGAGATCTTTTCAGGCTCTGGCCTTCTCACTGACGGAGGCCAGTCACCCCCTACCTTCCGTTCCCCCTCCAGCTCCCTCTTCCTAATCCAAATCCCCTATTCCCTTACCTATTCCAAGCACACAGACAGATCTGCACACACCCACCTCAACACACAAAAGCAGCACATCGGATTGTCGGACACATCACCAGACACCTGCACGCAAGCACTTAACCTACACCCACACACACAACATCAGCCACCACTTCCCCAGACACCTCCACCAGCAGCCCACACAGCACATCAAGCATAACCACAGGCACCACCATAATAGTCAGTGACACACCCACCACACCCACCATACCGGCAGACACCACCCCAACAAACACACATATATCCACCACCTCCAACATACCTGCAGACACCACTCAAGACACACACATCCTCTAGTACAAGCATACCCACAGACACCACCCCAGCAGACACACACGCATCCACCACTCTATCTCCCAGCACCTCCACCTCCATGCCCGAAGACATGCAAACGCCCCCCCCACACACACACACATGCAACAGACACGAACCAAACAGAAGTATACCTCACACATGCACACACCCAAAACATCCACACGGACACAGCAGACAACCACACCTCTAACCTCCAAATCCCCACCCCTTCTGATGACCATCCCCTTGTTCCTAAGGAAAAATTTTTGTTTGATGTTGCTCTTTCCCGTGTTCCCTCCACCCCATCCCAAACCCAAAAGACCCCCAACCCAACTCATCCCTTCCACCTCCAAGTCCTCCCCTGCCACACCTGGCCCCCCTGCAAGCGCCCATACTCCTCACTCTAAGAAGAAGCCCACCCCTCTGAAGAAGCAGTCCACCCATCTCAAACCCAGACCCACCCCTCTCAAAACCGATCCCTCTCGCCAAGAATGATCCCTGATGTGCCTGCCTACCCATTTGATGCCCCTTCGTGGGGAGGTTCCCTGGCAGTAAAGAAGTCAAGTGTAAGCACAGTGATCCTTTGCTCATTTTCATAGAGTTTAAAATAAACCCAAACAGTTGTTTTTGGAGTACACATTTGTCCTGCAATTCCTTTTCTACTTTTATGTTATTCCTGAGTAACTCATGTTGTCTACCTTCAGTTGTATGTCTTTCAGCCTGCTTGCTGATCCATTTTCTCCTGGTTGCAGTATCTGACTTTGTGGCCAGTGATGGTGTCCCCCCAAGGCAAAGGTAGCTGTTGACTGTATGGATATTTGCTTCTTAATGTAATTGTGTTGTCATTCCACTGTGTTTTGTTTGGTAGGCCTGTCCCCCTGCTGTGGATTGTAGATTCATTTAATATATGTGGCAGCTTGAGTTGTGTTTGTGCAGACATGGAGTGTGTTCAATTGAACTACCTTTGTTTGCATTTGACTGTGCTTGTTTCCATTTATCTGTGTGTACCTTGCAGCTACTTCATGTAGATATATCTGCCATGCAGTTGGAGCTTTATATGCTTTGTTGACTAGCACTCCCACATTGTGCAGATTGCCATGTCACTTGACTCTAGTATTATTTGTCGCTGAGATACCTGAAGGGCCAGTTCCTGTGCATATGTTGTTTAAGAGGCATGTGCAAAATGTAATGTGTCCCAGTGCAGCATCCTTCCCTGAGTGCTCCTGATGCCCCATCCCTATTGTGCAGGCATTGCTTGCATAGCGAGCTTTGGATATTTGTCTTTCTGTCTATTGTGAATCCCATTGTCCTTCCATTGTGTTGCAATGTGGGTGATGTGGGTGTCCACTGCAGGGCTGGTTCATGGGAGTGGTGTTTGTGTTCCATGACAGATTCCTACACATTTGTGTTGAATGTGAGGACAGTTCATGGCATGTGAGGGATGTGAGGGTGCGAGTTGTTTTTGTAGATGTGATGTTGATGTGTTGGTGTTGTGTGACACAATGTTGTGTACACTTTAATGTCCCTGTGCCTGAGGTGAGCAGGCATTTGTTATTGTGTAGTTTGATTACTTTTTCAACACAAAACGAAGTGACTGCGTTTACCATGATGCATTGGGGCTAACTTTTTGCTGGAGTGTGAGGCAGTGTGCTCCCTTTTTTCTTTTTGTCCAATGACTGCTCCCTTGAGCTAACGAGCTGACGAGCTCTGGTGAGGCACCTGTGCGCAAGTGAGTGGTACATAAACCTGAGAAGACTTTTGGCGGCATTTCAAGCAACCCCACAGACTTGGCTGCTCTCTGCTGATGAAGGGCTAAACCCAGATGCACGTGTCCAGAGATACACAGCACTTGCTGCACCCACTAAGGTGAAAGACTTTTGATTACTTTTTCAACACAAAACAAAGTGACTGCATTCACCATGATGCATTGGGGGCTAACTTTTTGCTGGAGTGTGAGGCAGTGTGCTCCCTTTTTTCTTTTTGTCCAATGACTGCTCCCTTGAGCTATCGAGCTGACAAGGTCTGGTGAGGCACCTGTGCGCCAGTGAGTGGTACATAAACCTGAGAAGACTTTTGTCGGCATTTCAAGCAACCCACAGACTTGGCTGCTCTCTGCTGATGACGGGCTAAACCCAGAAACAAGTGTCCAGAGATACACAGCACTTGCTGCACCCACTAAGGTGAAAGACTTTTGATTACTTTTTCAACACAAAACGAAGTGACTGCATTTACCATGATGCATTGGGGCTAAATTTTTGCTGGAGTGTGAGGCAGTGTTCTCCCTTTTTTCTTTTTGTCCAATGACTGCTCCCTTGAGCTAACGAGCTGACGAGCTCTGGTGAGGCACCTGTGCGCCAGTGAGTGGTACATAAACCTGAGAAGACTTTTGTCGGCATTTCAAGCAACCCCACAGACTTGGCTGCTCTCTGCTGATGACGGGCTAAACCCAGAAACACGTGTCCAGAGATACACAGCACTTGCTGCACCCACTAAGGTGAAAGACTTTTGATTACTTTTTCAACACAAAACTAAGTGACTGCATTTACCATGATGCATTGGGGCTAACTTTTTGCTGGAGTGTGAGGCAGTGTGCTCCCTTTTTTCTTTTTGTTATTGTGTAGTGTTGCAGTGCAGTTTGATTGACCTTCCCAAAGGGGGCGTTTTGTGACAGAGAATGTGTCCTGTTCTGTTATTGATTTAGGTTGGGACACAATGAGGTGTATACTTGGTGCCTGTAGCGTGACCCCCATATCTTGTGGATGATTGCACGACAAACTGTTGTTGAGCTGGCTGAGTCAGGTAGGTGTGTGTACTTATGGTTGGTTTTGTCTATGGCGGCATGGATTTTGCGCTTCTTCGATGACCAACAGCAGCAGCTGGACATGTGTGATGGGCTCTATTGTGGCACTGGACGTGTAAAGCTGTATGCCGGTGAGTTGCTCCCTTTATACTCTCCGTTTCCGCCTGCTGAGACATGGTGGTTGGACCACCATTTCCAACCACCATATGAAAACCTACATAAACTTCAAGTTGTTTAGAACTTTGCAATCTGTGCAAAAGCATAATCTCTCTGGATAAACTGCACTTGTTGCTTTTTCTCTTGAGGATTACTTTTAAGGCACTCTTGCTAGTACAGAAAACACTCCATACCTCCAGTGTAATTTGCTCAAGAGACTGACATGTCATCTAGACAAAATTAGTTTTTTTTTGGGCCAAGTTCAAATTGTCACATTTCCACAGTACATCTGGTCACTATTCATGACTCAGGCTCTTTCCCATGTGATTCAATGAGTAATCCTTTCCTTTTTATTGTATGTCTGTAAATGATCTGCAGCAATAATACCCATTATGCTCAGATGACCATAAAATTGCACAAATTGTCAGCGGCATTCCACTTCAATAGAGACTCGAAATATCATCTGACAATAATATCTTGGTCAAAATATTGTGTTAAGAATCTTATCATAGACAAACATATTGACAGTATTTATATTGTTGTTTTACTATTTTACAATAATATTAAAGTTTAAATATTATTTACTATACTATTTTCTTCATTATGTTGTTTTATCAATTACATTCTTTTTTTTCCTTTTGTTTGTGAATTTTGTGGAATTTCTTTGTAACTATATTTTTAAATATAACAGCAATATGTATTTCCTGGGTTGTTGTGTTTAAAGAAGATTGGGTAGATTTTTTTAAAATGATATATTAATCAATTTGAAATCATGAATATGTTAATAATTTGAAAATTATAAGTGCCTTTATATTGTTTACAATTGTAATACATTTTTAAATTATGTAATTCATTTTTTATGGAATATAGATTGTTTTGGAGTTATTTTTCAAGTAATTAATTAATATTGTGATGTTTGATATTGTTTGTTAATTTTACATGGCTTCTAATTTTACAATCATTTAGAATTAATATGGGGTTGTTCGGCATCATGAATAAATTATATTTTTTAATTTAACTTATTTATTTGTTTAAGGAATTGAAGTTCATGATTATAAGATTACTTTCTATAAAAATATTTGTTTCATAATTTATACGGGTTGAGGGATAAATTAGGGAAAACGAGGGTTCTGTTTTGTGTACAAAAGTATTAAAGTATAATTAATTAAGTTAAATTTGCAAAATTTCAAGATTGTAAGCTAATGCTTTCGGTTTGACAAGAGTGTTCCATTATCATGGGAGGTTTTTTCTTTTTCTTTTTTTTATGCAGGAGTTTTAAGGCATAATGGTTATTTAAATTTTGTATCTAATAGTTTGTATATTGTTAACATGACTGATCTATTTGTGAAATTGTACATTTCAGTTTCATATTATATGAAATGTTATTTATCTTTGAAATATAATTTCATTCTTAAAGCTTTTTAATTATGTTATTGAATAATTTTTAATGTGCTCGTGCAGTATTTGACATATTGAATCTGACCCCTCCAATCTATGCTCTTCCCCAATGATTTTTAGATTGGAGTTAGAATTTAAATCTGACCTACTACGATCCCACCATGCATGCACTTTCTCTAAGGTTTGATAGACAGGAGTTGGAGTAATAAATCTTACTCCCCCTGTATGCACTTTCCTCAGTGTTAGTTAGATTGGTGTGAGGTACTTAAACCTGATACCTCCAATAGATGCAATTTCCACAATGTTTGTTGGCCTGAATTTAGAGGAGGAAATCTGTGCTCCTCCACACACAATCCTAATGTTGAACACCCAAACCCGTGCCTTCTATGACAATGTATCTCCTGCTTGTAGTCCCTGCTTTGGGTGCTGCACAAATGTAATGATCTAGGCAATTGCAAGCAGCACAGTGGGGATGGGGGCGAGGTCAGCAACAAAAACTGTGGTTGCAGGAAGGTGATGAAGATGTCCTGATCATCAGGACTCATAGTTTCTGCCATCCATTTACTTCAGGCAGTACCCCTCCCCCCACAAAGATTAAAAAAGCTGGGAATTTTGAGACACACACCACCCCTTACACTGCCTCTAATCAAAAGTGCCTGCCTTCAAAACTGCACAGGTTTATTAATCAAAGAAAGTGCAAGCTAGGTTGTAGGAGGGGAGAAATGAAGGGGACACCTTAAATATTGTGACTTTTTGGATGCTATGAAGTCACAGATTGTGTCCACCTCAAGTTTTTCTGCCAGTGTTCCTGCTTGAATTTGAGCTTTTAGCAAGATTGTTACCCACTCATTACATCATAGATGTCCTTTACGATACAGCCTTTTATTTTCAGTACACTTACAATGAACATACTAGCCATAAATTATGGAGACAACCTCTACCATACTCAGTTTCACTCTGTGTACCCTGGTGCACTTTGTCAAACATTGACCTTGACTGAAGACTTCCTAATAATAGCTGAGTGATAGGCATAGTGTGGAGAAAGCACACCCAAAGCTCGATCTGAACCTCCCCCGCCAGGAACATATCTCCCAACACCTGGGGATCCTCCATTGGCTCCAAGTGGAGAAGCGAGTCAACTTCAAACTACTCACCCACACCTACAAGACCCTTCAGAACATTGACCGGCCTACCTGAATCATCCCATCTCTTTCCATAATCCCGCCAGACCCCTCCGTTCTGCCCAGCAGGTGCTAGCTACCATCCCAAGCATTCGGAAAACCACTGCCAGAGGGAGATCTTTCGCCTACCTCGCAGCCAAGAACTGGAACAACCTGCCCACGCACCTCAGACAAAGCCCATCACTCACCATCTTCAAGAAGAACCTCAAGACATGGCTCTTCGAATGAGGCCCAGACCCACCACCATTGCCTTGAGACCATCACAGGTGAGTAGTTGCACTTTATAAAACTTGATTGATTGAAAGCTTATTTTCAATCAGTCCATTTTGACTCAGCATGTCATTGGGTATCTCTCAATTTGAAATAGTAATAATATTGGTAGGGCTTTGTACAATACCTTCAAACAGTTCGGTATGCAAGGCAGCCTGAAAAAAGTGAGTGTTATGATTCCTACTGGACAAAATGTTTGTGGAGAAATTTCAGACCCAATCACTCCATTATTATTGGTCATGTAACCAAGTACAGAGACACTGTTAATATTTAGCAAATTCTAATTTAGTACAATATAGACACCAGTTATATGTGGTTTTCTTACAGGTTTTGCATAACACCATCATTGTTGACTAAAGATTTCTCCTAATAACATATTATCTACAAACAACATATTTGTGGCTGTCTCTTATGTACAAGTAGTCGAGGTCCAGTGGTTCCACCTTTGACAAATTGCAGCCTTCTAGGCTTAATTCTAGATATCTGTGGCACTATGATGGTGGAAATACCTGCCTCATGTTGGACATCTGTGGTATTTGATGAGAAATGGACATGAAAGTCAGAATCAATGCATATGTAGAAGTAGTAAATGAGAAGACATTACGAAAATGACCAGCGGGTTTTTTGGGGGTGCAAACATTGATTTATTAGAAATGAAAACCTCATATTTTGAGAGAAAAAATGGTTTGGCCAACTAAAATGGCAAGTGTGTATTTCATAATTGACCATGTTTATCAAAATGAAGCCTGTATTTGTGAGCAAAGTGTGTGTTTTTTCAGAAACTTACTGTTGTAAAGGATACTCATACAATGTAAATGGATGTAACTCCTTTATTCAACCCCGGTGAATACACCAAGCCTAAAGCCAGGAGAAATGATCTGTTGCCTCCTCCTCTCTCTCGTTCCATCACATTCTCTGCGCTCATTCCACCAAAACCATTTCATGATGGAACATGAAACAAGGTGTTCCATACTCCATCATCACACACTTTTCCCCTTCATAAATAAAATTAAAGTGCAATTAAAATAAAATTAAGTATCTAAATACCAAACATATTTATGAAATACATGAAAATACAATTGTTTGCATATTTTTCTTTTTACAATCCAAATCTTCATCAAGAACAAATATAATTGTTATATTTTCTAGGCTTGCAAATGGTTCTCTTTAGTTTTTCTCTTTGATTACCTAATCCCAAACTCCTTTGTGACTAACTTTTATTAGTGATGCCTGTCTCACTTCCCACATTCTCATTAATAAGATTTCCATGTACCACATCTTTCTCCACTATATCATCCATCCAGTCATACCTTTGACCCCTTCTTTCATCTTCTGAGTTATGGTTATAAATACATTCTTGAACAGAATGCAAATATTTCGCCAATCCGTTTAAATGCCACACTTTTCCATCACGAAGTAAAGCTGAATTGCTAAACAATTTACTGACTTTTGAGGGGTGTAGAAAATCTACTTATACCTTTCTAAACTTTTGTATCCTTTTTCACTCTCACCCAACCCCCACTACAATTGGTACAAGTTTGACATTTTTCTTTTTGTCGTGATAATCTTTATAATTTTTTTTAGACTCACACATTTTTTTAAATAATACTCTCCGGAGACCAAACTGGTAATTTGGTTGTTTGCATCCATGCAACTTCCTTGCTTAATGGCTCACGTCCTCTCATAAAGGCAAAAGGACTTTTGTCTGTAGTTGAACAAGGAGTATTTTGATATGCCAATAACATTATAAACACTTCAGATTCCCATTTCAAATTGTTACTCATTGCAACCTGTAAAGACCCCTTAATCAATTTGTTAAAGCGTTCTACCAAGCCGTTTCCTGAAGGATGGTAAACAGATGTGTTTTTACGACATATCCCATTCGTTTAAAAAAATTCTCCAAATAACTCAGAAATAAATTGTGGACCATTGTCGGAAATTATTTGTTTGGGCAAACCTTCTTTCAAGATATCTTATTTAAAACCTTTATCACATGTTCTGTGTCCACTCTTTTGACTATATCTATTTCTGGCCATTTTGAAAAATGGTCCACCACTACAATAATAAACTTTTTTTGTGCTTCACCACTTTCTACTGGGACCATTACATCTATTCCTATCTTTTCCCAAGGCATGCTTGGACACTATATTGGAATCAATTGTGGACAGAACGTTGTCAAAGCTTTATCAGGACAATTACATTTCATGCATTCTCTAACCATCCACTCAATGTCATTATCAGAACCGGGCCACCAATAATTCTGTTTGACTCTTCGTTTTGTTTTAGAAATACCTAAATGACCCTCATTACATACTTCTAAAATTCTTTCACGTATTCCAAATGGTGGTATATACTTCCCACTCCTAAGTAGTATTCCATTCTCCTCACTAAGTTAATTTCCGACTTCCTAAAATGCCCTATAATCATTGTCAATATTTTTCTTTTCTGGCCAACCTTCATTGATAAATATTTGAATTTTTTTGCATGGTACCATCCTTTATGATGTGACCTTTCCACTCTTCCATGTTAATTCCTTCCATGCCTTCATCAAAAATTCCTGCAACACACCCATCAATAAGATGCTCATTATTATCATCAGCTGGTAAAGGCATGCAGCTTAAAAAATCTGCTATCCTATTATTCACACCAGGAACAATTGGATTTCATAATTGAAGTCTAGTAATTTAACAGACATGCGTGCTAAACGTAGAGAAGCTCTCTGTAAACCCGTTGTGGTTAACACCTTTGTCAATGGTTTGTGATCCATTTTCACCAACACTTTAAATCGCCATATATAATGCCTAAAATGACAAAGTCCCCAAGCGCAAGCCAAAGTCTCTCTTTTGATGACAGAGTACCTCTCTTACACCAAGGAAAGAGCTTGTGACGCAAAAGCCACAAACCATTCATTGCCCTTTTCATCCATTTGCCATAATACAGCTCCCAATCCTTTTCTGCTGGCATCAGCAGTTATACAAATACAATGCCTGGGATCAAAGCTCTTCAAATACAGTGCTTTGCACATATCACCCTTTAAGTTAGTGAATTCTCTTTGGCAATCTTCTGACCACACAAATTTGACTCTATTCTTAAGTCAATTCCTGATGCATGCATTTTTCTGGCAAAATTACACACAAATCTTGAGTAAAATTACATTAGATCGAGGAATGCTCTAACCTCATCTTTGCTGGAAGGCACTGGTGCCTTACAAATGGCATCCATTAATTTCTGCTTTGTTTTAATGCCTTTATTACTAATACTGTGACCTAAATAAATCACATTTTGCTTAGCAATGTTGCATTTAATAAATTCCTACGTTAGACCCTTCTTTTCTAAAATTTCCAACACTTTTCTCAATCTAAGATCATGTTCCAGCTTGGACTCACCCATGACATCCTGAAAAAACATCACTTTAGGTATATCGTTAAACAATTCATTCATCAAATGTTGGAACATGTCAACGACTGATGTCAAAACAAAAGGTACCCTTAAAAACTGGAAACAGTCTGCAGGTTTGATAAAAGTTGTGTACTTCCTACATTCAGGGTGTAATTGCACCTGGTGATAAGCCAATTTTAAGTCTAGTGTAGAAAACCAATTGGCACCCTTTGTATTTGCAAACATTTCATTAATTCCTTGTAACGGTAATTGATCAATCAATATGTTTTTGTTAACTTCTCTGAGATCAATACTCAACCTCACCTTGCCATTGGACCTCCTAACCACAGCCAAAGGTGAAACCCCCTCAGAAGATTCAACCTGTTCAATAATACCCTCCACCTACAACCTTTTCAATTCTGCTTCAACTTCATCTTTAATGGATAATGGTATGTGTCTTACTTTGTGTATGCATAGAGTCGCAGCATCTTTCAATAATATTCTGTGGTTGAATCCCTTTAACAGTCCAACATTCCCTGAGAACACCTTCGAAAATTCCTCACGCGTTGTTTCCCCAATGTTTTCCTCCGTAAATAACGCTGGCTCAGAACTATTAGGGTTCAATATAATCCCTAATTCACCCTGATCATGCCAGCCTAAAACTGATGGACCCTTTTCAGGGATATACAATTTACACATTGATTTCCTTCCTTTAAATGTTAATTCTGTTGTTCTGACACCAATTAGGTTGATGCTCTCACATGTATATGTTCTTGCTTACACATCTGGTTTTTGCCAAAGCAAATGTGTCCCCAAATAACTCCTCACACATTTCCTTATTAATGATGGTAAACGGTGAACCAGAATCCGTCATTAAAATAACTGTGACACCGTCTATCAGTATTTCACATATAGGTTTTTTCCTAACACAATCCTCAACACTGTATATATCATACTCAAGACAGAATACACTACTGGAGTCCGACTCATGCTCTAGTTGATCAGAATCTGAATAACTCTCCTCTTGAATGTACTTCACATATCTTTCTTGTTTCTTTTTACAAACTCTAGAAAAATAACCCATTACCCCACAACTAGAAAATATTTGGTTTTTGGCAAGGCATTTTTTTGTAGTAAGCGAAATGTTCAATGCTGCAGCATCTAAAACATTTCTTGCTGCTAACATCCTCTTTGCTTTTTAAGCCAATCTTACTGGTCATAGGTGTTGCACCATGATGATTATTATTATTGTTCTTAGTAGTCTTGACTACATTTACATATTTGTTTTCATTTTGAGCTTTTGCACATCTACATGTTGATTCTGCTTTCTTTACTAAAGACACGACTTCTGTCAGAGGAGCTTCACCATTAACACATAATTTATCCTGTATAATAGGATTGCTGGTTTGTATTATAATTTGATCACGAATGAGGTCTTCTTGTAGATCTCCAAACCTACAATTTATAGCTAATTGTTTCAGCACAGACACATAGGGGGTCATTACGACCTCGGCGGTCTTTTTGCAAGACCACAGAGGGACCGCCGTGCGGAAGACCGCCTGTGCACGTGGTTTGCTGCTCGGCGTATTATGACTGTTGGCTGCTCTCTGTCGTTATTCCGACGGAGAGCCGCCAACAGCCATACTTGCGGGCGGCGGGGAAGGGGAGGTTGCTCCACCTCCACCGCCACGCCAACAGAACAACGCCCAGCGAATCACGTCCTGTGATTCACCGTGGCGGTGTTCTGTTGGCGGTGTGATGTTGGCGGAGCTGCCCCCATGGCTCCCGTCCCCTCCCGGAGGATCGTCGGACCAGGTAAGTCGATCGTCTGTGAGGGGAGGGGGGTGTTGTGTGTTGTGTGCGTGCATGGGGGTGTGCGTGTGTGTATGTAGAGGGGGTGAGTGAGTGCGTGTATGCTTGCGGGGGTGTTGTGTGTATGGGAATGAGTGCGTGTATGGCTGTGGGTATGTCTGTATGGATGTGTGTGTATGTTTGAATGTGGATGTGTGTGTCTGACTGTGTGTGTGGATGTAGGCATGTATGTCGGGGTGTGTGCGTGTGTGTGTTGGTGGTGCCTGCATGCGTGTCGGGTGTGTGTGAGTAATGTTATGTTGGGGGTCGGGGTGGGGAGGGGGGCCCTGCCACCTTTGGGGGGTGGCAGGGGTGGTGGGGAGTGTAGGGGAGGGAGTCGGGGTGGGGGGTGGGGGAGACCCCTATCAGTGCCAGGGAAGGGATTCCCTGGCACTGATAGTGCTTACCGCTATGGATTTCATGGCGGCTGAAACCGCTGGAAATCCACAGGGGTAAGCCGGGTCCAAATACCGCCGGTGGTATACTGACGGCTGCAGGGCTGGAGACCCAGGTCTCCAGCCCGGCGTTCGTCTCCACCCTGGCGGGCGGGACGGTGAACCGGCGGTTGACCATGGCAGTAACCGCCATGGTCATAATACACCAAGTAAGACCGCCACCCTGTTGGCGGTCTTACCGCCGGTTCTCCGCCATCCGCCAGGGTTGTAATGACCCCCATAATCATCTATACTTTCCATTTTCCCCTGTTTACTCTGAAAACATTTATATCTGTCAACTGCAACACATACTACAGGGGAAAAATGAGCATCAAGATCTTCTAAAGCATGTGTAAACACATTACCAACTCCTTCTTGTCTTACTTTTTTTTCAATTTGGTTAAAGGTTTTTACGCGCCCAGGACCTAAACAATGTAAAACACTTTTTTTCCTTTTCTGGTGAGAAATACTCATCATTGAATGTGTGCATATAGTTACAAAAATACTCCTTTCAATCCTGCCATCTCATAGATGGGTCTCCTTTTTCTGGTAGGAAAGGTTTAGGTGTTGACAAGTTCAACAAATTTAAAGCACACATTCTTTAAATCCAAACCCTATCATAAAAGTAAACACGGTGTGTCTGTCACCGTGCTAACAAATAACAAATCACAAGCTGAGTATTAAAATATAGGTGTGCCTGTCACCGTACTGACAGGCAATAAATCCAGCCCAGAAATACTGTGACTCGTCCTTGCGATTCTTTGCACTGACCGCAGTTCCAATTTTGACTTGTAATTAATGTTGAAATGCTCCACGTAAGTTTCAAAAAGCTAATAGAGCCTGTTGCAATAACAATACAATCTGCCGCTCACCATCGTAAACGACGTCAATAACGTGTTCCATGTAGGTTTCTAAAGAAAATAGAGCATGTTGCACCAACGCTACGAACGTGATGAATTAGCCGCTCATCCGCCAACTCAGTTTCAAATTTTTTTTTTTATAGCTAACGCGTCAAGAATTTTAAATTCTATTATGGAAACGGAGGCGATGATTATGCTTCTCTTTGTATGCTTTATTCACACAGCAGCCAATGAAAAGAGAGTATAACAAAACAAAATATATCCCAACATTCAATAAATAACGTCATCACCATAGAGACTGTATACCATATATAAACATGTGTGGATCAGCAACTTCCTCTTTCTTTGCTGCTGCCGCAGCCAGCTAAGTGTTGTTTACTTTCTTCGTTATTGACACTGCTTGTATAATTACCGTGCGATCACGCTTGCTTTGGGGCACATTTATTGTGGAGTGGGAGCGGGAGCATTCTACGAGGCGTTCCGCCCGTAGACCATTTCGGTCCCTCGGGACCTGGAGTACTGGCATTTTTTCCTTTTTGCTCACGCGCGTGCGCACACACACGCACGCGATCATTCCTGCCTACGACCACCCATTACCTCAGAGTTCAAAGGTTTTGGTGCTCACTCGGCAGAACGATCGCGCGCTAGAGGCTCCTCGCCTCTTTCCCTTTTCACTGACTGCGTTTTTTGCAGCAATACTGAGTTGAGTACTCTTGGAAATCGAGAATTACATAATAATAAAAGCTCCCAGACGCCCTGGGACCTGTTGTTCGGCCCAGGGTTGGAAAATTAGCATAGGTTCTGCCTAGAGTGCTGCAGGCTGCTCCCTCCACGTTATATAGCTTTTTGGGTGCCCTCTAGCCTGCAGAGGTTTTGCACTCCCCCTGACTGTAGTCTTTGACTACCATTGATTTCAGTTCCTCAGACTGACGACTTTAATTATGGCTCATTCATTTGCATATGAGAAGGAAGAATATTTTGGGGAAGACACCCCATCTTTTGAAGAAAATTTAGCGGGTGCCCTGGACAATAGCGTTCAGCTATCTGTGAATAAGGCTCTAGCTAAAGCCTTGGGACCCCTTACCCAACACTTTGAGAGCTTGGCTCGCCATAAGGGATGGCTCCCTACCATTACACCTGCTGAAGATGCCCAAATGAGCCAGCCCTCTACCTCCAAGGGCAAATCTAAATCTAAAAAATGGGCACATTCAGAACTTTTTGAAAAGTTAACTGCCTCTATCAAGAATGAACATGGTTATAGCTCCTCCAAGTTACAAGAGGCGCAAGAGATGGATCAGTTATCTGATGATTCCTCTTCTAAGGTCTCTTCGGACTCCGAAACTGATTCTGCTCGGAGCGAACGCTCTGGCCCCAGCAAACGTGAGAGATCAGACAAGGCTAAGAACTCTTCTCCTAAGTCTCCACGAGTTTTGACCTTCAATCCAGAAGACATTGTCCATCCTCGATCCTCCAACTGGACCCCTCCACCAGAGGTATCCCTCTACATGCAGGAACACATCAGGGCAAGCTTCGATAAGGATGTCAAAGCAAGACTTCGAGCTGAATGCCCTAGAGCCTCTGGTCCTGACCTAGAATTGGGATTCAGCAGCAGAAGCGTGCTCCTTATAAGTGCATCATTCAACTTGTTAAACTGCCAAGATCGTGAAATTTAAGTTGCAGGCTCGAAAACACCCAATGAATACACACAATGTCCGCTTACCACACACAACATATGTCCAATGCACTGTGACGGCAACCAATGCTTTCAAATGAAATCTCCTCAAAGTGAGTCCCATCCTGTGTAGTTTAAACAATTGATTTTGTTTACTCAATGTTCACAATTTGGCATGATGGCATTCAGAGATATTCGAGATCTCAGTTTCCTTCACTGACCGCCGTGGATGACTCCAGAGTTTCTTTAGCGACCTAAGGGTCTCAGTAGTTCCCTAACAAAATAATAATCAGGCTCAAATGTCTCTGAACACTTTGGCTGCTTGTTAATTGCCTAGGGCGCAGCTCCCATGTTTGTAAGGAGCAAAGTCAAACAGAGATTTTAATTGTCGGCAATTTAAATTTACTGAAAATGCAAACTTCCGTACTCATCCAAGGAAAGACTACTGTCCACATTGGAAGAACAGTAGGCTTTCACTTTATAGTGTAAAGTGCTTTGCAAGCAGAACGTTTTCCCGTTAAACACAATTGAAAATGGAAAGTACTAACCCATTTTAAGCAGTCTGCAGATTTCAAAGAATATGAAGAGCAATACAAGCGATATAAAAATTCCCAAATTAGAAGGCTAGGTTGCAGCCCTATAATTTCGAAGCACTAGAACATTTTGATTGCATATATATTGATGCTGAAGTGAGAGGCGTGCTGCTGCTGCAGCTGCAGTCTGTGTTACTTTCTTGCTAAAAGGACTTCTAATTACAATATTAATGCATTTCCAATGGTATTTGTGACTCTGCACCTATAATGCAGAAATGCGGAAGATAACGGAAAAAAGGGAGAGCTTAAATACATTTCAATCTCACTTACAGGTTTACTGCATGTTTAACGACTGAATTAATATTTTGACTTTTTAGAGTTATGTTAAGCAGCCAATGTAGTATTAGGATTCATCTTTAAAAATTTCAGGCACTGTTAAAGATGATCTTATGTATAAACCATGTACGTTTTACAACGGCAGACTAAAAGGAACACGGCCAGTATTATTTTATGAATCCTTATTAATGTAGTTTGCATCCTGACCTACGACCATAGAGAGTGATCATTTATCAATTGAACAGAGAATAGTGGAAGGCTGTGCGTTTATTGGGCAATATGGTGAGTCCAGGTTTGGGTTGTCAGTTAAATAGTGTAGGAAGATATTCGAATGTTTGGAATAAAATCTGTCGCTATTGGTCAGGACCGAGTGAGGTGGGCAGAGTGGAAGGGCAGGCGGCATTCCCTGGTGTTGTTCTGATGTCCATCTGGTGATCATCAGCCGCTGCCTCCCATAATGAAGGTTTAAATTCAGTGTCATACTTGAATGGTTTGTTTCTGAAGACTTTTCTGAAAGGAGGTTGCTGGCCTTGGAAACCTTAGCCCAAATGTGGTATAAATACTGCGGAGAGCTGAACTCACTTCCCCACACAGGATACAAAAATAGGAGTAAAGGCCTGGTGATCAATACCCAGGAGGAAAGAAATTGGATGGCTGACCCTGGCAGCAGAACAACAAATGGAAACACAGCAGCGGAGAACAAAAAGAACCAAGGAACATCATCGGAGGCCTAAACGACAGTGATGGTCCATGTAGGGCTCTAGCAGAGAAGAAGTAAACCTGAGCAAGAGGTGTGCAACAACCCTCCGAGGGCTCTCTGAACAGAAAGAAAAGTGGAAAGGTTTCATTGCCTCTAACAGAGCAGAGAGGACACCCCAGGGACGAATGAGGACGGCAACAAGGAAGTGTGAACCCAAACTTGGACGGAACGATTGGAAGGTCAAGTAAGAGGCCTTTAGAAAATATAGGACTGAGAAACTTTTGCCAGCGGCATAGACTAACATGGGGTCTCCTGCCCTGAAATTGAGTAAGATCATACATATGCTGTGAGGAAGGGAACACCATCCTAGAGGCCGTTATCCCAGCGCTGCCACAGAGGAAAGAAGTGAGGTCCAGAAAAGAGGCAATGGCAACTAAGGGCCTGATTTAGATTTCGGTGGATGGGTTACTCCGTCACAATGGTGATGGCTGTCCCATCTGCCGAAATATAAATCCCATAGGAAATAATGGGATTTATATTTCAGGAGACGGGATATCCATCACCGTTGTGACAGAGTAACCCTTCTGTCGAAATCTAAATCAGGCCCTAAGTATTTTAGAATGCAAACACTGGGATACAACAACTATCCTAAGACAGAATGCTGATGAAAATACACCAATAAGTTGTGCATGCATTAAACAGAGTGTATTCACAGTACATTGTAATGCAAAATACTAACTAATACTAACTATTGAGAACAAGCGCTGGCAAAGACAATTGGCCTGGCCTTGGCAATGATTTTCATTTATTTTCCTTTGCAAACATACAGAGTATGTGTAAGAAAATGGGTTACTTGTTGATGAGAATGTGAGTCCTAGCAAAGTAATAAGTCCATGTTGGACATAGCCCTTTTTGAATAGCTACCCACAGCTTTTTGCCTTTTGTGCTGAACCTATTTTTGTTCATGTTTTCCCTACTAACCAGTGGCAAAGTGATTGCTCTTGCTCTGTAAAACATGGTACAAATGGCATGTAATGACTGATACATTTAATTTACATATAGACTCTGAATAAAGCATGACCATTGTTAGATTGAGCATCCTTGGTGTGGTTTCCCTTTAGCCTTTGCCTTCGACCCTCCTGTTTTGCTGACTTCATTTGTGCTGGCTTTTAGGACTCTGCACACTTTTACCACTGCTAACCAATGCTACAGTGCTTGTGCTCTCTTCTTAAAACATGGTAGAACTGACTTATACCCAATTGGCATATTTAATTTACTTGAACGTCCCTAGTAAAGTGACACTATCTGTGTCCAGGGCCTGTAAATTAAATGCTACTATTGGGCAGCAGCACTAATTGTGCCCACTAAAGTAGACTTTCAAAACATGTCTCAAGCCTACCACTGCTGCCTGTCGTACAGTTTTAAACACCCTTTTTAACAGGCCTAAACCTTCATTTTTAATGCTTATACATCACCCCTAAGTTAGGCCCTAAAGATTCATGGGGCAGGGTGGATTGTATTTAAAAGTTAGGGCACGTGTACTTACGTCTTACATGTTCTGGTAGTGAAAAACTCCTTAAGTTGTTTTCACTACTGTAAGGCCTGTCTCTCCCAGTGATAAACATTGGGTTACATTATTACATTTAATAAGTGCTAACTTTGGATTGGGAGCAGATAGAAATATGCTGTTTACACTCAAATAATTGTGATTTCAAATCCTCTTTAATGGTAAATTCAGATTGTTGGTGACAACTCTTAAACTGCAACTTCTGAAAGTTGGCATTTTCTTGTCCCTTCCATCCTTGCCTTCTTTCAGTGTCCGTCCCTGATCTCATGACTGTAAATGGCTCTGCTGTTGGGGGTTTGTGTATTGCTTCCAGGCAGTAACACAAAGAGGGCTTAGGTATGGATAAGATGGGTCATCCTGCCAGGATGACTGAAGAGGGGCTAGAACCAGCCCACTTACACTTCAAAGGTCTTTGCCTCCTGCACACTCAAAAGAAGCTGACACCAGGTCTGCCCTGCCATTTGCCACCCCAAACAGTTTGGATCTTTGACAGGGGAAGAACTTTCCAGAACTATATGTGGGGGGTAGGACAGAGAGTCCCCCCCACAAAAGGATGGTATAAACATTGGATCTCATTAGCCACTAAGCTGAGCACTCATGGACTTGTGGAAGTTGCATATGAAGGACTGCCTTGCTGCTTGAAGGACTGCCTTGCTGTTTGGACCTGCTTGCATTCATCCCAGGCTAACCAGAGTGTCTTCAAGGGTCAGTTGGCTGACCTCTTGCCTGAGCTACAGGGACACAACAAGCCTCAGAGGCCTCCCTGCAACTGTCCAGCTGAGCAGCTACAACTGGGCCTGCCTGAGACCTCCTGGCCTCTGCTGTAGTGAGTCCAGATCCCCAACAGGTACGTCACCAGGTCCTGGAGCCTTGGCTGGATCATACTATACCCCTTCCAAAGAAAAGGTGAAAATCCTGAAGTTTAGGCTTGTGGCAACAGCGAATAGAAGCATTCACACCAATTCTCTGCTGTCCATGTCGACGGGCAACATGAGACTTGCACTTTGTTCTACATCAACAACAGCCTGCAAAGACCTCCAATGAACAGCTACATCAAGGACTGTCTGTGAGGCCTGACTGGCTCTTTGCTCTACAGCAAAAATCTCTGTGACAATCAACCTGCTCTTTGCGCTACAGCAGCAAATGTTTGTGGTGCTCAGCCTTCACCTCCAGGCCCCCTCCACTGCAAACTGAACTTTTTGCTACAGATTTTGAAAGGTAACCTTCCAAAGGGACTAACCTGGTTACTAAATCCAACACGTGCTTCCATACAGACAGCCTGAACTTGTGACTTTTCCCCAGTCTATTATGATCAGATGACTGTGAGTGGTGCTTTGTACTTTTAGGTCCTACTGTCACTAAAATCCTGAATATTTCCGCTTCTACTAATTGGAAATTTATCATTCTGGTGCCATGCTACATTGCTTTGGGATTTTTCTTGCGTTGTGGTTTCACTTTATTACTGTTTGTGTGCTGCATAAATACTTTACACATTGCCTCAGGTTAAGCCTGACTGCTTTGTGCCAAGCTATCAGAGTATTAAGCACAGGTTAAATTAGTAACTTTTGCATTTCACCGTGTCAAGGATTGTGGATGTTGCCGGAGTGGGGCTTCAACTCCTCCTAACTAGTAACCTACATTTGTATAGTAACACATTCCTGTCAAGTCAATCACACAGTTTCCATAATTTAAACCTGGGCTCAGCACAACACAGATCAGACAGACATAGCTTAGGAAGATGTGTCAGGTATTTAGTACCACCTAAACATTCAAAAAGTCAAAACACAACACAAAAATAAAATCCCACAACCAACCAAAAATAACAGCAAAAGCTTTAACATCCAATATAGAGGACTAAATAGAAAATCTTTAAAGTATTAAGGCAAAAAGAATCCAGGAAAAGCAAAACACCAACCAGAAATCACTGTTCCAGGTTGACCAGGATGTGAAAACAATTCCAGGCAGACTGGAATGGAACAGAGGATGTATACCCCGATCAGGTCAGTGTAATGAAAGTTTTACACTCTGACATAGGGGCTGATTAAGATCTTGGGAATAAAAGTCCAGCCGTCAACCTTTTGACTGAAAACCCATCCTCTGCAGTGACGTTCACATGCCCTATTTAGATGTTAGTGGGGGCATAGGCAAAAGACCACCAATGGTCTGACATCACCGCCAAGAACCCCCATCCACACAGATGGACCTCCAGGGTCTGCACCTTCTTAGCATTGTCCTTCCAGATTTCCCGCTTTTGATGGGCGTTGACCTACATGAATGATAGAAAAGTACAAGAAAATAAGTTTTGAGTTATTTGGTTTGTTTGTAGCACTGTGACACAGTTTTGTTGCATCGCTCACATGCATTCACCATACAGTAACCTAGGGCTTCATTACAACTTTGGTGGTCCAAGGACTGTCATGTTGGCAGTGGTGGTCAGACCGTCACCAGAGTGGCGGAGAGGACCACCAAATTATGACTTTGAGGGTGATGCATACAGATTCCTGCCAAAGTACTGACTGCACTGACAGTGCAGACTGACCGCCGCAGACTATGAAGGCACCAGCAGAACGGCTGAGACCAAGTTTCCATCGGACTTATTACGAGGTTGCACACCGCCTACACCACCATAGAAAGTCAGGTGGAAATGAACTGGATAAAAGGAGACACTCACCTACAGAAAGCCATAATCGTCCAGAGCAGCCATGGAACCACAGCTAGACTTGCTGCTCCTGCTTACCGAAAGACAACGGAATATTTTCCGACGACAATGAAAACAACCGTAAGTACACACACCCACTTTTTACAGTTGTATAGGGTGACATTTTGTACCGTTACATAACATACCATGGAGGGGCTGAGAGGGCAACACACATAACAGTATACTGACACGCACACTTACATACAACAACAAAATCACCCACACATACACAGCACACACACTGCAGCCAGCACACACACACCACATGTCAAGAACATACACTTACACACGGCAATACCTCACAGGCCCAGTCTTTCACAATCCATACACCATACCAACATGTCAAAACAACACCACAACCGCACCATCATAAACACATTGTCGAGCACTCACAACCGACATTTTCCAGGGACTCATCACACATACAACACAATATACAGCCAACAGGGAATGAACACACACAATTACACAATCATATAACTTAGTAGTTGACACACACATCACACACACACAGTACATCATATCTATCATACCGTAGACACAATACACACGCATTCACACAAAGCACACAAAGCCACATACCACAACAAACACATGTCAACACAAATACCACACAATCCCAGCACAACAACATGTCTGCAACATACACATGCCCATCACACAACACACATCCTATCCCTGGGTATTCCTGTCAAGCCCTCAGGATGCAGGATGTGCAAGACCTTCTCCTCCCATGATGTGAATTGTGGGGGTGGAGGTGGGGGCCCAGCGCCAGTCTTGAGGACTGCCAGCTGGTGCCTGGTGGCCATGGAACATACCTTCCCTTTGAGGTGATTCCACCTCTTCCTGGTGTCCTCCCTTGTGCGTGGGTAGCTGCCTACATAATTCACCCTGTTGACTATTCTTTGCCACAGCTTCATTTTCCTTGCTATAGATGTTTGCTGGACTTGTGCTCCAAATAGTTGTGGCTGTACTCCGATCATTTCGTCCACCATGACCCCCAATTCATCATCTGTGAAACAGGCATGTTTACGTGGGGACATGGTAGTGGTGGACGACATGGTGAGGAAGAATACAATAATGAGGTAAATCAGTGGTGATGAGGTGTGGGGGCGGTGATGTGAGTTGTTGACTAGTGGTGTTGAATGTGTGGGGAATTAATGTATGTGTTGTGCAGGTGTGGGATGTGTGCTATGTGAAGTGTGTAGGGGTGACTAATCTATGGTTGGTAAATATTTTTGTGCAGCCTCTATCTTGTGGTGTATGGTGTTCTGGTTGCAAACGATTGTGGGCTGCGAAGGGGTGTGTTTTCTAGTACAGTGTGTAGGTGTGTCGGTGTGTGGTTGTGTGTCAGGTGTGGGGTTTTCAAACTATCCAATGTGGTGTGGTGTATTACTGATGTGACTGCTGACCGCCGTGGTTCGTACTGCCATTGGTCTTCTGCCATGGAAGAACTGCTATTGTGATTTGTGGGTCATAATAGGATCTGAATATTTTTGGCAGACAGGTGGTGCAGGTGGTGGGACCACCTCTATCCCACCCCCCAGTGTCCTGACGGTTTCAGATTTTTGGCTGTATTTTGGGAGGGTTCGCTGTGTGAGTTGCAATATGGCGGTTGAATTACCACCAACATGGCGGTCCATTGGCGGCCGCCACCGCAGCGGTCTTGCCAAAAGACCATCAAACTTGTAATGAGACCCTAAATCCTTTCCTAAAACATTTAGAGGTTCCTAGGAAATACTTATTTTCAGTCATTGTTTGAGCACCCTTAAACCTTTCTATCTCCGCATGTTACCAATTCAGACCCTACGCATCATCTTAGCCAGGGCTATGAAACATTTCCTGTTGAGAGACCCACTCCTGTAGAACAACCTGTACAATATTTGCACATAACCCCAAGCACAGCTACATTGGCTTCATGCCTAAATTCCTAAGAGTCAGAACCCATGATTTGCATCACATACAGTGACTAAGTGCAGAATGGAAAGATAGCTAGGTGCCAGTGAGACCAAGGATTTGGGGGATTTATGAACAAGTTGGTGTAAGGATGGGATACTTGTATGGATGATTGAGAGCCTGTGGCATTTGAACTTGCTCCACAGGAAATACCTTTGCCCATATGAGACACTATGACATGTTTAAACCATACAGAGCATCCTATTCCACAATATGGGCTATAATCCCACTTTGCATGACAGCATCAGACAACCCCATACTTTCAAACATTTTCTTCCACTGAATGTCACTATCATTTTGACTTTGGCTGTACATTGTCACTCATACTACTGGATACTGTCCCCTGGCCACTGGTAGAAAGGGGCATGCAGTTTGTCTGATAAAACTGGAAGTGTGAGATACATGGACAGATATTACAGCTTATCCTTTTAGGTGACTTTACATTTCCAGGCACGTACATTTCTAACAGTGGCAAACAGAATTCTGTCCCCAGCTAAATCATGCAGTTCATTACACTCCGATCAGAACATTTCATCCATGAACAAAAATGGACAAATTAGCCAGTGGACAAAAAAGGAACAAGTTACTTAGTCAAACATTTCCCAATCATACATGTGCATGTTCCTCTGGGGGCCCCATGGAGCTGGCTGCACAGGACAGAACCTCCCTGGCAAGAATCTCCAGCTCCTCTGTGTTGATAGCAGGGGTCCTCTTACCTACTTTGCCCAGCACCCTGGCTCCCACAGGTCGGTAACAGCAGCAAAAAATGAGGAAGTCTTGTTGGCTGTATTGTTAGGAGGCAAGTGAACTTTTTTCAATACAATGCCTAAAAGTACACGGTGGACACGATCTGTGACAAAGACGGGCACAACCATTGGTTTTCATGTGTAGCCGTCACACATGTTAGCCTATAGCAGGATCTGTTGTGGAGTGTTCCATCTACTACGAGGTCAACTTCCACCAATGCACGGCAGGTAGCCAATGTCCTGACGGCAAGGTCAGGCAGCCACCATTTTAGGGTGTGAAGCTATGTATTTCCAAATTGGTAATGCATCACCAGCACTCAAAATGGATGCTAGTGTTGATACAAATGTCAAACATAAACACTGTTTTGGGAAAAATATGACACAATAAAAAGTGAACTGTGACTGTGTTCGACATCAATAGTGCTGCGGGGGAAGTAATACCTCCATTGACAGTATTTTTAAAAAAACTAAAAGAAAACAAAAATGAGGTGCAGATAATATATTTCAAATGTATTATTTGCACATAATTAAAAGAAAAGAAAATGGAGAAAAGAATTTTGACGTTCCAAAAATTTGATAACAATATGTGTACATGTATTACACAATGACATTCCTAATGTTACCAAGACTTAAGATGAGTGTTGATCATCAAAGTATGGTGGGACCCTTTAAACTGATATTTTCTTTTCCATACATGCAGATCTTTAAAACCAGGCAATGGGTAGGAGATGACAGCTTCAGGTCTTCATGCCTTTTCCAGACCTTGCCACCATTGAGGAAAGGGATGTTATAAAAAAGTTTTGGCTAAACAGGCAAACTAGTCTGGATTTGTGCCAGCAGCTTGAGACTGATCTCCTGCCTCACAATAGGGATACAACATCAATATCACCAATAGTGAAACTCATTGCAGTACTTCATTTTGTGGCCACTGGCTCTTTTCAATACACTGTGGCAGTATAGGGGGCATGTCCCAACCACCTTTCAGTGGTGGGCTACAAGAAGTCCTTGCTACATTGATGAGATGCATCATCAGCTACATCGAGTTCCTACAACAACAGGATTTGGCCACCGTGAAGGGAGAATGTTATGCTTTGGGTGGACTACAACATGTCGATGAAGCAATAGATGGCACTCATATTGCCTTGGTGCCACCACACGCAAGTGAACAGGTCTACCGCAATCAGAAGAACTTTGATTCCATCCTGAGATGTGCAAGTTGTTTGCTTACTGGATTTATACATCTCAAGTGTGTGTGCCTGCTTTCCTGGGTTAACACATGATTCATCTGTACTACGGAATAGCACTGTACCCCTGCAGATGTCACAACTTGGACCAGAAAGGGCCTGGCTTCATGGAAAGAACAATACAACTTGAGGATAATTTGCTTGAATCCATGTTTAGGAAGGTACAATGACTTGATATGATATTAATCCACTGATATGTTGCTATCATGTAGGAGACTCAGCTTATCCTAACAGACCATGGTTGTTAGTGCCACTGAGAAATCCAACAATGTCATAGCAAGTCTGCTTCAGTGATGCCCATGGAAGAAAACAGAGGCAATTGGAGTGGGCTTTCAGGCTTCCCAAGACCAGGTTTAGGTGCCTGGACAAGACTGATGGAGTCTTCGTGTACTCACCCAATAAGGTGTGCCAAATCACGGTTACCTGCTGAATGTTCCACACCATCACCCTGTGATGGAACATCCCAATAATCGCTGAGAAAGAAGACCATGAAGAGCAACTGAGTGAGGATGTTGAAATTCCCAATGAAGATGACAGTGGTGAAGAAGAAGAAATTGACCTACATCTATAGGAGGCTGGCCTGGCTTATAGTGGGTACCTTGTGGTATTACACCCTGTGCCAGGTCCAGTTATCCCTTATTAGTAGAACGTATTTCAGAGAATACCCTCACTTAGGAGGTAAGTAATATACACAAGTTATATGTACACAAACCCAAAACAGGTTAGTAATAGTAAGAAAAGTAGTGCAAACAATGTAGAATCACAATAGGATGCAATAGGCAAACATTGGTCTAGGGGCAACACAAACCATATACTCCAAAAGTGGAATGCGAATCCCGAATAAACCCCAGACCTATGGGAGATTGTAGAGGGTCACTGGAACTGTGAGAAAACAGTAATGGTGTCCAAAATACCCCACACCAAGACCCTTTAAAGTAGGAGTAAAGTTACCCTACTACCACAGAAAGACACAACAGTCGTAATAGGGGGATTCTGCAAGAACTACAAGCACCAGCAAAACACTGAAGATGGATTCCTGGACCTGGGGACCTGAAAAGGAAGGGGACCAAGTCCAAGAGACGTGATAGTGTCCAGGAGGGGGCTGGAGCCCAGGAAACCCCGGATGAAGGTGCAAAAGGGCTGCCTCTGGGTGAAAGAAGCCAAAGATTCTGCAACAACGAAAAGGGCTAAGAACTTCTCCTTTGGATGGAGGATGTCCCATGTCATGCTGGTTGTTGCAGAAGTGTTTCCGCGCAGAAATACCGCAAACAAGCCTTGCTAGCTGCAAGGGTCGCGGTAGAGGTTTTTGGGTGCTGCTGGGTCCAGGAAGGACCAGGATGTTGCCCCTTGGAGGAGGAGACAGAGGGGGCGCTCAGCAACTCAGAGAGCCCCCGCAGAATCAGGCATCACCCACAGAAGTACCAGAGCAGGCACTTGGAAGTTCTGTGAACTCAGAGTCACAAAAGGAGGGTCCCACGACGTTGGAGTCCAACTCAGAGGGCTGAGGACTGCAGGATGGAGTGCTGGGGCCCCAGGCTAGGCTGTGCACAAAAGGAGTCTTTAGAGAAGTGCACAGAAGCCGGAGCAGCTGCAAATCACGCAGGACACAGGTTTGCTATCTGACATGGGGAGGCAAGGACTTAACTCCGCCAAATTTGGACAGAAGGGCCACTGGACTGTGGGAGGCACTTGGACCCAGCTCCTGTGTTCCAGGGACCACGCTCGTCAGGATGAGAGGACCGGTGATGCAGTCTTTTGGTGCCTGGGTTAGCAGGGGGAAAATTCCATCGACCCACAGGAGATTTCTTCTTGGCTTCCAGTGCAGGATGAAGGCAGACAGCCCTCAGAGCATGCACCACCAGGAAACAGTCGAGAAAGCCGGCAGGATGAGGCGCTACAATGTTGCTGGTAGTCGTCTTGCTGCTTTTTTGCGGTTTTGCAGGTGTCCTAGAGAAGTCAGTGGTCGATCCTTGGCAGAAGTCGAAGAGGGAAGTGCAGAGGAACTCTGGTGAGCTCTTGCATTCGTTATCTCAGGAATAGCCCAGAAGAGGGACCCTAAGTAGCCAGAAAAGTAGGTTTGGCTACCAAGAAAGGAGGTTTGGCTACCAAGAGAGGCAAGAACCTATCAGGAGGGGTCTCTGACGTCACCTGCTGGCACTGGCCACTCAGAGCAGTCCAGTGTACCCCCAACACCTCTGAATCCAAGACGGCAGAGGTCTGGGATACACTGGAGGAGCTCTGGGCACCTCCCCTGGGAGGTACTGGTCAGGGGAGTGGTCACTCCCCTTTCCTTTGTCCAGTTTCACACCAGAGCAGGGCTGGGGGATCCCTGAACCGGTGTAGACTGGCTTATGCAGAGATGGGCACCATCTGTGCCCATCAAAGCATTTCTAGAGGCTGGGGGAGGTTACACTTCCCCAGCCCTTCACACCTATTTCCAAAGGGAGAGGGTGTAACACCCTCTCTCAGAGGAAATCTTTTGTTCTGCCTTCCTGGGCCAGGGCTGCCCAGACCCCAGGAGGGCAGAATCCTGTCTGAGGGGTTGGCAGCAGCAGCTGCAGTGGAAACCCCGGACAGGTAGTTTGGCAGTACCCGGGTTCCGTGCTAGAGACCCCGGGGATCATGGAATTGTCCCCCCAATACCAAAATGGTATTGGAGTGACAATTCCATGATCTTCGAATGTTACATGGCCATGTTCGGAGTTACCATGGTGAAGCTACACATAGGTAGTGACCTATGTGCATTGCACTCCTGTAATGGTGTCCCCGCACTCACAAGGTTCGGGGAATTTGCCCTGAATAATGTGGGGCACCTTGGCTAGTGCCAGGGTGCCAACACACTAAGTAACTTGGAACCTAACCTTCACCAGGTGAGGGTTACACACATAGGTGACTTATAAGTTACTTATGTGCAGTGAAAAATGGCTGTGAAATAACGTGGACGTTATTTCACTCAGGCTGCAGTAGCAGTCCTGTGTAAGAATTGTCTGAACTCCCTATGGGTGGCAAAAGAAATGCTGCAGCCCATAGGGATCTCCTAGAACACCAATACCCTGGGTACCCAAGTACAATATACAAGGGAAATATATAGGTGTACCAGTGTGCCAATGAGAATTGGTCAAATTAGTCAATAGCCTGCAGTGACAATTTTAGAAAGCAAAGAGAGCATAAACACTGAGGTTCTGGTTAGCAGAGCCTCAGTGATACAGTTAGGCACCACACAGGGAACACATATAGGCCACAAACTTATGAGCACTGGGGTCCTGGCTAGCAGGATCCCAGTGACACATATCAAACACACTGACAACATAGGGTATTCACTATGAGCACTGGGCCCTGGCTAGCAGGACCCCAGTGAGACAGTAAAAACACCCTGACATATACTCACAAACAGGCCAAAAGTGGGGGTAACAAGGCTGGAAAGAGGCTACCTTCCTACAACATCAAGGTGTGATTGACCACTTCTTCACCTGAGTGTAAGTTTACCTTTGCGTATTGTAATCTCCAATGTCAGAACAACTTGTGTCATACTATCAGTCTGTAATGGTAACATGGTAGGAATGGTCAGTTCAAGAAAGTCCAAGGCAAAGATTTTAGTGGATCAGTGGTTAATGACATAGATTAACTTAGCTTGTGCTAAGTATGTGTGTCCTCCTTATTTATCACTTGAGTCAAATTTAATATGTGAAACCATTAATTAATCCTTGCTATTTTGTTTCAGGGTCCTTCACCATGTCATCTTCATTTGGACATTTCAACCTTGTGAAATTTGCAGTGATATGTTGCTGTTGGAAACTACAAAGTGAACATGTGTTTATCCTGGGACAGACACACACTTGGCATGATTAGATCTTGTAGAGACAACTCGCACTGTGATTGAATGGAAGTTAAGGAGATTGTATCAGGCTTGTTTTCTGTGTGATAGTGCCATCAAAGCAACACGTGCCAGTTAACTTGCTCAAACCACTTGTGTATGTCAAGCCATAGCATTCTGTTCTTCCTTCAAACTGGCAACATTTTGAATTTGTGTTCAGAAGAAGTAGCTGTTGATGTGTCTCCTCATAGTTGATAGAACTTGTTTTTAGCACACCACTGAATGGTGGTTGTGTCATTGCACCAGATACTGCCACAGTGTCCTGTTATGGTCATGTGGCCTCAAATTGTGTTACTGCCATGATGTAGACTATTGGTGTTATTGATGTATGATTCCTATTGTGAGGGCAGGGAGTATTGCTCCAACTGAGGTCATGCATCAATGATAGTTTGCCTATTTCATTTGATCCCTTGCAGTTTTGTCTTTCTTCCATAGTGTCGAGGTTGTGGAGCATCCATCCCTGAATGGCACAGACTATTGGGTTTTGCATGTTTTGTGAAACTCAGCCCTAATTTCATCAAAGACTTGTTATCTACACATGTATGTTACTAATACATTTGGGTTTCGCATTGTCTTATTTGAATGAAACGGGTAACACATTACCTCTTTATCATTTCAAATTTTCCTGGGCACATAATTGTTCAAAAGATAAAGGGGGTCATTCTGACCTCGGCGGTAAAAGCCGCTTACCGCCGGTCAGAAGACCGCCACAATACCGCCGCGGCCGCGGTCAGCCGCCACGGTCATTCTGACCCACCACTGCCAAACTTCCAAAAATCCGACCTCCATTGCAGTCTGCCACATCAGCGGCCAGCGATAAACTGTAGATGACTAAACCTCCACCGCCACGCCAACAGAAATACGCCCATGCCATTACGATCCACAAATCCACGTGGCGGTCTTTCAAACGCGGTAATCTATTGGCGGTACACACCGCCGCGGTCAAAATACACACACCTTTACAAAACACTACCACATTGGACAATTTGAAATACACACACCTGCTACACATACAAACAACACTCCCACACATCCAATCAACTATAAAACACACACCCACATCACCCACAAACCCCTACAACCAAAAATCAGAGACGAAGGAGAGAGAGACACATCAGAGAATAGAGAGCCAGACACACAGAGGCACACTACAACATCACACACACCACATAGTAGCACAAAGCACCACACACCAACACACTCATCACCACATACACCACCCCACACCTCATCCACACCACCCCATGGCACCACAAAGACACCCACGCTTTACGGACCAAGAACTCAGGGTGATGGTGGAGGAAATCATCAGAGTGGAACCCCAGCTCTTCGGCTCACAGGTTCAGCACACCACCATAGCAAGGAAGGCGGAGCTATGGCAGCGGATCGTGGACAGGGTCAACGCGGTGGGACAGCACCCCAGAAATAGGGACGACATCCGCAAACGATGGAACGACCTACGGGGGAAGGTGCGCTCGATGGTGTCGCGACACAACATTGCGGTGCAGAAGACTGGCGGAGGACCCCCACCCACCCCACCAGAATTCACAGCATGGGAGCAAGAAGTATTAAACATCCTGCATCCTGAGGGCCTCGCTGGAGTACCCGGAGGAATGGACTCAGGTAAGTCCTATCTCATATACTTCATCCCCCCCACCCCACCAGCATGCCAACCCACACCCCCACCCTCACCCCCAACCCACCATCACACATCATCCCTGAGAATGTTTCCCTAGCACAACCCACCCAACCCCTCACCAACCCTTGCATGCCACCACAAACATTGGACACCCATTACCTAAGCATGACCACTGCACATACCCATCCCCCCCCCACAAACCACCCTCACAACACCACCCACAAGGGAATGCCTGCACTGGGGGACAAGGGCACCCATAAATCGCACGCTATTTCACACACAGAAACAATAACCATACTCTCTCACCCCATGCAGGACCCGAACGCCAACACACCGGTCAGGAGGGTCCTCAAATGTCCATCCCACCCCCGGAACAGGCCCCCAGTGAGGACAGCAGCTCGGTCGACCTGGAACCTGATGACCAGCCCGGACCATCGGGGACCTCTGGGCAGTGGGTTCCCCAAACACAGACACAGGCCACAGCAGACCCGAACCCCCCGGGGAACAACAGCACAGCTCCCACCCAGCGGGCCCATGCCTCTGTCTCTAGGACAGGTCAAGCAGCGGTGTGTCTGCCACTACAGGGCACCCAGGCTAACCCAACACCCCAACAACAACAGGGACCTGGGGGCAGTGGGAGTGGGCACACCGTCCAGGGGACAGAGGCCCAGGCAAACAGGGCAACTCGGAGGGCTGCCGTGCGACAGGGGGGGGAGGAGAGGCCCAGGGAACCCACTCTCCAAGAGGCCCTCACTACCATCATGGGAGCATACCACCACTCCCAAGAGACGATGGCGACGGTACTGGCCAGGTTCACCGAGATACAGGCACAGCAGGAAGAACGCTACATGGGGTTCAGCAACCAACTCACCACCATCGCTACCGCCATGGGGAGCATGGTCCAGGCACTCAACAGGATAGAAGACACGTTGCGGGACCATGTGGCACCACACAGGGCCCCTGTCACTAGCCAGGAACAGCCTACCACCTCCGCCGGCGCTAGTGGACAGGAGGCCCACACACAACGACAGGCCACAAGAACCCCACCTCCTGCTGAAGAACAACCACCCCGCAAGAGGAGCCTAAGACCCAAAAAAAAAACAGAGTAGCATGCCAAGACCACCGCCAGCATGAGATACCCCCAGAAGTCATCCCACTGTCCCACCTTGCCACCCTGTCCAAACTCAAACAGCCCCTGCTCCATCCTTCCACAGGCATATGGACAATAGACCTGTCAGACTGAGAACTGGACTCTGCCATGGACATCACTCCACCCCCACCCATCACCGTTTTCATATAATGTACCATTATCTAAGCACACAAAATAAAACAATTATTGCACCGAAAACCGTTTTGAGTCATGCTGTATTCTCAAAAAATCGTACAACCCATAACAGTTCACAATATGTGATGTCAGTTAGTGATGACAACATACCAATGTCAATACGCTGTAGTACATGGCCAAACCAAGCAGAAGTCGGGCTATGAGTCATTAAGCACTGAGAAGGGAAGGGAAAAAGAAATGTTATTTAAAAGAGCTGGGGGGAAATACATAAAGTTGAGATGCATGAGGCTCTAAGTAAATGGGAAATGGCGTGGCTGAACCTTACCTGTGTGCTACTGAAAATACTGTTGTATGACAGCTTCCCTGTTGTCTGTTTCCTCACCGTCGTCTTCCTCCTCTTCACTCTCCACAGGCTCCACGGCTTCTACGACACCACCATCTGGACCATCCTCCTGCAGGAAAGGCACCTGGCGTCGCAAAGCCAGGTTGTGAAGCATACAGCAGGCCACGATGATGTGGCACACCTTCTTTGGTGAGTACATTAGGGATCCACCTGTCATATGCAGGCACCTAAACCTGGCCTTCAGGAGGCCGAAGGTCCTTTCTATGACCCTCCTAGTACGCCCATGGGCCTCATTGTACCGTTCCTCTGCCCTGGTCCTGGGATTCCTCACTGGGGTCAATAGCCATGGCAGGTTGGGGTAACCAGAGTCACCTATTAGCCACACACGCTGTCTCTGTAGCTGTTCCATCACATAGGGGACGCTGCTATTACGCATAACATACGCGTCATGCACTGACCCAGGGAACATGGCATTCACATGGGAGATGTACTGGTCTGCCAAACAGACAACCTGCACATTCATAGAATGGTAATTTTTCCTATTTCTGTACACCTGTTCATCGTCATTTGGGGGTACTAATGCCACATGGGTCCCATCAATGGCACCAATGATGTTGGGGATATGTCCAAGGGCATAGAAATCACCCTTCACTGTGGCCAAATCAGCCTCTTCTGGGAATATGATGTAGCTCCTCATGAGTTTCATCAGGGCAGACAACACTCTGGACAGAATCTTTGAAAACATAGGCTGAGACATTCCAGATGACATGGCCACTGTTGTCTGGAATGAGCCACTTGCAAAAAAATGGAGGACTGATAGAACCTGCACTAGAGGGGGAATTCCTGTGGGTTGGCGGATGGGTGACATCAGGTCTGGCTCCAGCTGGGCACACAGTTCATGTATAGTGGCTCGGTCAAGTCGGTATCGGAGTATTATATGGCGTTCTTCCATTGTCGACAGGTCAACCAGCGGCCGGTACACGGGAGGATTCCTCCTTCTCCTCGCAAGTCCCTGCGGACGGTGCCTAGGAAGGACAACATGGAGCACTGAGTCAATCAACTCACAGGTACGTACAACACAGCTTGCACAGTACACGAAAATGTATTGACTGCTATGTTTGTATGTGTGCAAATGCAAGGCCTAGGCCTGTGTGACGCAGTAGAATTTAAGCCATGTGGGCCCTTGAAATGGCGGCTGCCTGACCTCTAAACTGGGACAATGGGATGTGAGGTCAATGCGCTGGCGTGGCACACCGTGGCGGTAGGCGGTCGAAGACCGCTGTACGAAGTCGCATTGGTTAACATTGAACCCTATGGGATTCAGGAGCCAATGACGATGTGCGCCGGCGGTCGCGGTACGCACCGCCGCGGTACGCACCGCCGCGGGCGTGACTGCCATTTTCTATCTGCTTAATCACTCGAGACCTGATCATCCACAGGAGAGGACCTATACTGCAAGTGCTGCTGTGAACTCGGTCTGGAAGTGACAATGGCTGCTGCGACTGGGGAAAGGGCCCCTGCCTTCACGTCTGAAGAGTTGGAGAAACTTGTGGACGGGGTCCTCCCCCAGTATGCGCTACTCTACGGTCGTCCAGACCAACAGGTGAGTACACTGAGTGCACATTGAATGGGTAATGCCTGTGTGGAGTGGGGTGGCTGTCAGTTGGTGGGGTGGGGAGAAAATGAGGAATGCAACGCACGACTGATGAGAGTATGGGCCACATGGCAAGGGTGGGGAGGGGGGGCATGTACTTCAAACATGCAGAAATTTGACGTTTTCTCTTTCCCACCCTGTACATGTCAAACAGGTGAGCGCCCATCAGAAAATCGATATTTGGCGTGCCATCGCCAAGGAAGTCCGGGCCCTGGGGGTCTACACCAGACGGGGCACCCACTGTCGGAAGAGGTGGGAGGACATCCGCCGCGGAACCCGAAAGACCGCCGAGTCACTGCTGGGGATGGCCTCCCGACCTAGGAGGGGTGCCAGTCGTACCCTGACCCCCCTGATGTCCCGGATCCTGGCAGTGGCCTACCCTGATTTGGATGGGCGCTTGAGGACATCACAGCAGACACAAGGGGGTGAGTATCAGCACATTCTCCAATCTATACGCGCAGTGGAGGCGTCTGGGTGGGGGAGGAGGGCTGTGGGTGACAGTAGGCCAGGGCGCTTTCTGTAGTCTAGTCCCCTCCCTTAGACATGGCCCTGTGCCCCCGCCCACCACCTCTGTAGGGTGCCAAGTGCAGCTATCCATGGTCCAACATCACCCATGAGCGCGTCTGTTGTCCCTAGACCTGTTGGCCTAGTCAGAAGTACAGAGTAGTGTACCCCAAGTTCGCGGCTTAGTGCATGAGGCACCTGTGTCTGTCCTCTCCGCCAAGGCTATTGACAAGGCATGCACTCAACTTTGTTTTATTTCTCCCCCCACCCTTATTCTTTGTTTCTTGTGCATTAGCATCATCAGGCGGAGGAGAATTGGCGTCGGAGCACGAGGGAGCTGCAGGTCACCAGGCCCCGGTGGGCACTGACACAGACACCGAGGGCACCAGTGATCCGGAGGGCGAGGGGAGCACCACAACGGGGGCCGGTGGAGACACCAGCGACACGGACACGTCCTCGTTTGGGAGCTCCCTAGCGGGGGCGGCAACATCTGTGCCCCCCGCAACAACAGGTACAGCCGCCACCCAGCGCACCAGCACGGCCCTCCCAGCAGCCCCTCAGTCTTCGCTCCGTTCCCGTTCGCCCAGGAAGGCGCGCGTCTCCTTCGCCCCAGGCACCTCAGCCCCTGCCTCTGTTACCCCTGCTGCCCTCAGTGCGGAGCTCATTGACCTCGTGAGGACGCTCATTGTTGGGCAGACTACCCTTTTGAATGCCATCCAGGGGGTGCAAAGGGAGGTGCAACAGAGCAATGCCTACCTGGAGGGCATTCATTCGGGTCAGGCTGCCCATCAACGAGCGTTCACTTCTCTGGCCTCAGCACTGACGGCAGCCATTGTCCCTGTCTCCAGTCTCCCTCTTCTAACTGCCTCCAGCCTTTCTCTGTCTCCTGTTCCTCAGCCTATCCCATCCACACCATCTGACCAGCCTGCACACACCTCAACACCCAAGGCCAGCTCATCCAAACATGAGCACCACAGAACACACAAGCATTCACCCAAGCAACACCCAGTTGCAGACATACCAACAGTCACTACCACCTCTGTGTCCCCCTCCTCCTCGTCTCCCTCCTCCCTCCCTGTGACATCTACACTCACACCTGCATGCACACCAACATCAGTCAGTTCTTCCATCACCAGCACACCCTCCACTACAGTCCTCACACGTGCAGTCACCACCCCCACTGCCATGTACACGTCCCCTGTGTCCTCTCCCACTGTGTCTGTCACCCCCTCTTCCAAGACACATAAACGCAGGCAGACACCCAAACAACAGCCAACCACCTCACGACAGCCTACGTCTCAGTCACCTGCACCCAAGGACAGCACACCTGACTCTCCTACAACCACATCCTCTTCCTCCACTTCTATCTCCACTACTCCTACCCTTTACCCTGGTCCAAAGAAATATTACCTCTCAAATGTTGACCTCTTTCCCTCCCCTGACCCACCCCCTCCATCTGGGAAAAGTCCCAAAGGCACCTCAGCCACCACCAGCCCAGCTTCCAAGGTACAAGTGGTGCATGGAATATGGAGTCCACCCTTTGGCGGCAGTGACACTTCACTGAGCAGCAAGGGGACTGGCAGCCCCCCCCCCAGGCAAGAGGACCCGGAAAGTGAAGGGCCGCCGTGAGCGGACTGAGACGGATGCCCCCAAGGAGGTGACTCCGGCCACTTCACCTGCCACAACAGCCAGGGGAGGCAAGGGCCCGAGAGCCCCATCTAAGGAGCGGAAGGGCAGCAGGGCGGAGAGGCCAGCCAGCAGGAGCGCGGAGCAGGAGGGCCCCACACGCCCCATCCCGGCTGCAAGGGACGACACCAAAGGGCCCAGGACTCCGTCTCCGAAGGGGCCTGACACTGCACGTTCGGAGGGCGAGTGAGCAGGTTGTCCAGGCCAGGTCTGACTCCCTACACTGACTGGAAGAGCACCGCTGAAGAGGGCCCCGCCGTGAAGACAAGCACCGCTGAACAGGGCCCCGCCGTGAAGACAAGCACCGCTGAAGAGGGCCCCACCGTGCAGAAGAGCACCGCTGAAGAGGGCCCCGCCGTGAAGACAAGCACCGCTGAAGAGGGCCCCGCCGTGCAGAAGAGCACCGCTGAAGAGGGCCCCGCCGTGAAGACAAGCACCGCTGAACAGGGCCCCGCCGTGAAGACAAGCATCGCTGAAGAGGGCCCGCCGTGCAGAAGTGCACCGCTGAACAGGGCCCCGCCGTGAAGACAAGCACCGCTGAAGAGGGCCCCGCCGTGAAGACAAGCACCGCTGAACAGGGCCCCGCCGTGAAGACAAGCACCGCTGAACAGGGCCCGCCGTGCAGAAGAGCACTGCTGAAGAGGGCCCCGCCGTGCAGAAGAGCACCGCTGAAGAGGGCCCCGCCGTGAAGACAAGCACCGCTGAAGAGGGCCCCGCCGTGAAGACAAGCACCGCTGAACAGGGCCCCGCCGTGAAGACAAGCACCGCTGAAGAGGGCCCCGCCGTGCAGAAGTGCACCGCTGAACAGGGCCCCCGCCGTGAAGACAAGCACCGCTGAAGAGGGCCCCGCCGTGAATACAAGCACCGCTGAACAGGGCCCCGCCGTGAAGACAAGCACCGCTGAACAGGGCCCCGCCGTGCAGAAGAGCACCGCTGAAGAGGGCCCCGCCGTGCAGAAGAGCACCGCTGAAGAGGGCCCCGCCGTGAAGACAAGCACCGCTGAACAGGGCCCCGCCGTGAAGACAAGCACCGCTGAAGAGGGCCCCGCCGTGCAGAAGAGCACCGCTGAACAGGGCCCCGCCGTGCAGAAGAGCACCGTTGAAGAGGGCCCCGCCGTGCAGAAGAGCACCGCTGAAGAGGGCCCCGCCGTGAAGACAAGCACCGCTGAACAGGGCCCCGCCGTGAAGACAAGCACCGCTGAACAGGGCCCCGCTGTGAAGACAAGCACCGCTGAAGAGGGCCCCGCCGTGCAGAAGAGCACCGCTGAAGAGGGCCCCGCCGTGCAGAAGAGCACCGCTGAAGAGGGCCCCGCCGTGAAGACAAGCACCGCTGAACAGGGCCCCGCCGTGAAGACAAGCACCGCTGAAGAGGGCCCCACCGTGCAGAAGTGCACCGCTGAACAGGGCCCCGCCGTGAAGACAAGCACCGCTGAAGAGGGCCCCGCCGTGAAGACAAGCACCGCTGAACAGGGCCCCGCCGTGAAGACAAGCACCGCTGAACAGGGCCCCGCCGTGCAGAAGAGCACCGCTGAAGAGGGCCCCACCGTGCAGAAGAGCACCGCTGAAGAGGGCCCCGCCGTGAAGACAAGCACCGCTGAACAGGGCCCCGCCGTGAAGACAAGCACCGCTGAAGACGGCCCCGCCGTGCAGAAGAGTACCGCTGAAGAGGGCCCCGCCGTGAAGACAAGCACCGCTGAACAGGGCCCGCCGTGCAGAAGAGCACCGCTGAACAGGGCCCCGCCGTCTCAAGCACCGCTCCGCTGGGCACCGCTGTCTCAAGCACCGCTCCGCTGGGCCCTTCATCACAAGCACCGCTCCGCTGGGCCCTTCCTGTCAAGCACCGCTCTGCTGGGCCCTTCCTGTCAAGCACCGCTCCGCTGGGCCCTTCCTGTCAAGCACCGCTCCGCTGGGCCCTTCCTGTCAAGCACCGCTCCGCTGGCCACCGCCGTCTCAAGCACCGATCCGCTGGGCCCTTCCTGTCAAGCACCGCTCCGCTGGGCACCGCCGTCTCAAGCACCGCTCCGCTGGGCCCTTCCTGTCACGCACCGCTCCGCTGGGCACTGCCGTTTCAAGCACCGCTCCGCTGGGCCCTTCCTGTCAAGCACCGCTCCGCTGGGCACCGCCGTCTCAAGCACCGCTCCGCTGGGCCCTTCCTGTCAAGCACCGCTCCGCTGGGCACCGCCGTCTCAAGCACCGCTCCGCTGGGCCCTTCCTGTCAAGCACCGCTCCGCTGGCCACCGCCGTCTCAAGCACCGCTCCGCTGGGCCCTTCCTGTCAAGCACCGCTCCGCTGGGACCCGCCGTCTCAAGCACCGCTCCGCTGGGCCCTTCCTGTCACGCACCGCTCCGCTGGGCCCCGCCGTCTCAAGCACCGCTCCGCTGGGCCCTTCCTGTCAAGCACCGCTCCGCTGGGCACCGCCGTCTCAAGCACCGCTCCGCTGGGCCCTTCCTGTCACGCACCGCTCCACTGGGCACCGCCGTCTCAAGCACCGCTCCGCTGGGCCCTTCCTGTCAGGCACTGTTCAGGGTTCACTGTGCCCACCATGCATCCTCCTTGTCCAGTGGGGACATTTATCCACCTGATGGACTGTGGCTTTGCACACCCCAGGATGGCACAGTGGGCAATCCACCCACTGTAGAGACTTTGCGAGACTGTGGCTTTGCACTCCCCAGGATGGCACAGTGGGCAATCCACCCACTGTAGAGACTTGAGAGACTGTGGCTTTGCACTCCCCAGGATGGCACAGTGGGCAATCCACCCACTGTAGAGACTTGAGAGACTGTGGCTTTGCCCTCCCCAGGATGGCACAGTGGGCAATCCACCCACTGTAGAGACTTTGCGAGACTGTGGCTTTGCACTCCCCAGGATGGCACAGTGGGCAACCCACCCACTGGAGAGACTTGAGAGACTGTGGCTTTGCACTCCCCAGGATGGCACAGTGGGCATGGTGGGCCCTTCGTGGATCTGGCGTCGTGGACTCATGTGGCTGTGGTGCCCCCCCTTCCCTTCCCCCTGAGGTGCCTGTGGTTTTGTCATCAGATGCCCCTGCAGTGTTCTCTCCAAAGGACTCAGGTCTCCTGTGTGGGCTTTGCCCTTGTTTCGCTACACTTTGGCCCACGGACATGATGGATTCGTAAGATGTGCAGGACTACTTGCTTCAGTTATCCACTGCTGTGTAAATAATTTGTTTATCAGAAGAAAGTTTTGATGGTTGATAAATACTTTTCTGAGACTATTTTGTTCATAAATATTTATTCTCAATTTGGTTATGTGATTGTATTTTTTACGGGTGTTTGGGTGGTGTCACTGTGACTTGTTGCTCTGCATTGGTGTGTACATCTTGGGGGGGTGGTGGGGGTCGCATATGTGTGTGCCCGTAACCTTTCCTCCTCCCCCCTCCCGTGTGTCGTAGGTGCAGTACTCACCGTTGACGTCTGCGGCGGAGTTCGTACTCGTGGTAGATGAGCAGGTAGACGAGTGCAGGTATGATGTTCAATTCGGGTTCCATGCTGTCCTCCGTCCTCGTGGAGTGCGTAGTGGTGAGCGTTTTCCCGTTCGTAGTCTGTTTCCGCCGTGTTTTTATCGGCGGTGCTCCCGCCCCGGAAAAGGTGGCGGATTGGTGAGTTGTGATAGGGTGGGCGGTTTATTGTCTGCCGCCTGCCTGTTGGCGGTGACCGCCGCGCTGTTTGTTTGTCCCGCCGTGGCGGTCGGAGTGTTAAAGTGGCGGTCTCTGTTGGCGGTTCCCGCCAGGGTCAGAATTCCATTTTTCGGACCGCCAGCCTGTTGGCGGGTTGGCCGCCGCTTTATCACCGACCGCCAGGGTCAGAATCACCCCCAAAGTGATGGTGGAAGATAGACATGAAAAATGAAATGAAGTAAAAATAAAAGTCTATCATGGTAGATGACTGTATAAGAGTAGAGTCAAAAACAGTTTGGAGTCCAATGTAAAAAATACAAGTGTCCTCAAAAAAGGTAAATGTGTCCCTGAAATAGTCCACAGAGTGAATGCTAGACACCCCGGATGAAATTAGGATCTGCGTCTCTTGGAGGTGGTGATCAGGGTCGTGCCGTGCTCTCCTGGTGGTCCTGATGACTCTTCTGAGGAAGTGGGAGCACAAGTGCAGGGGCTGGGGTGGGAGTAGCAGGCTCCTCCTGTGGCAGGGTCTCCCTGTCTGTGGCTGGCAGTGGTGTACTTGGTCCAGCTGTAGAAGGACCACAGCTAGGGGAAGATGGTATGGGAAAAGCACCTGCACATATGATGGTAGATGTAAAAAAGCACCCCAGTCAGGGTGCTCATTTTGTCGTTGTGATTACATATTTCCAACATGAACTCCCTCTGCACCTCCTTGATCTCCTGGAGCTCAGTAATGACCTGGCCCATCACATCTTGGGAGTGTTGTGCTGCTCACAAGACTTGGTCTATGTTTGTCTGGATGATAAATAAACCAGTGGCATCACTTTCCTGGCCCACTTATTTCTTCCCATGATGCCTACCCCCACTACTTTGTATCCTGGAGACAGTGTGCCCCATCCCATTGGGTATTGGCACAACTGGAGTCTGCCATGGTGGTGTTGTCTCAACAGCAGCCAGGGCTGGGGGACACAAGATAGGGTGATGTTCCTTTGGACACAGGAAGTGGAGATATCCATTGGCTGAGGTGCTGCTGCAGCCGGGTGGGAGGTGTAGGTGCAGGCCGAGTGTGACTCACTCGAGCTGTCTGGCTAGACAGACCAGATGGACTGAGCTGCTCTCTATCATCCAGACTTGCAAGAGTGAGTCATCTCTGAAGGCTTGATCCTGTTCTGGAGTGGAGGTGTCTTGAGTGGCAGAGGGTAGTACACTGGCCCACGGCGTTGAACCAGAGAAAAAAGCACACACAAATGAAATTATAATGTGGTTTGTCCATCATAAGTGTCTTTGGCTACAAATGGGGTGAACTTAAAAAGTAAAATCAGACTTCTAGAATGATGAGGACTGTCTGATTTTCATTGTTTTACACATGCAGGCTGATCTACACAGATGCAAACTCCAGTGATGATGTTGTAGAGATGTCCTGGAATACAAAATGTTATTTCAGTAATTGTACATTAGATGTACCAGGCATTCAACCTGACACAGTGGTGAGTAGATTAGAGCATTAGACCATTTCAAGGTTTAGCATGCTACGTAACACTAGACAAACCGTGGTTCAGTCTTGGATTCAGCAGCCTATGAATTATGTGAGCATTTACATCACTTCAATGTAGCTATGAAAAGGGGTCAACATGGTTGACGTACACAACAACTGACATTTTCTCCTGTGTGTGCAGGTTTTTAGATACAGCATTCACTCTGCCCACTATTCTGGAACACGTTAACCTTTTCTGAGATATGGCTGTAATTTGTACCTGTGCTCAAACAATTGTGGCTCTACTCTAACGATTTCATCCACCATGACGAGCAAATCTCCCTCTCTGGAATATGGATTTCTCCTCCCTGCCATAGTGAATACATGTGAAAAAAACACTAGGGAAGAAAAAGATGAAGGATAATCCATTAATGTAATATTAACAGAAAACACAGAGGGAGAGAAACACAGAGAAAAAACTTGGCTCCTTTGTGGTAATTCCTGCATCCAAATGGTCTGCTGCAGTGGAATGGCAAAGGTTCTGAAATGAAGTGTGTTTTATAGTGTCCTTTGCAGGTGTTTACAATTGTCCAATATACAACAGGTGTGGCCTGCTAGTATTCAAACAATGGCCACAGCGATAGTACTATACTCAGTGGGTTCCACGATGGATTCCCTCCATCATAGGCCCGCGGCTGATTCACCACCAACAAGGCCGTATTATCTATATGCTCTGTGGGCACCCACCATCAAGATGGCGACGGTGGTGTATTCGTCAGCACTGGAGTCTGCCACGTCGGCTGTGGGATGTAGCTGGTACGTTGGAGTATACTGTCATTGCGGGCTTCAGCTCAGAAGCAATACATCTAAATACGGCGGGTGGGACACCATTGAATTGATGGTCTTTCCAGGTCTGCCACCGACACGACTTGGCGGTAAGACCATCAAGATCAAGAGCAGGCCATTAGTCTTTTTTATGTAAGTCAAAATCCAGCAAAGCAAGGTTGTAGACCGTATTCAAGCACCTTTGAATACAGATAGCAGTGGCACAAGGTCCAGCTGAAGCCATTCTCACTAAATCCAAATTGGTAAACTCTTTCTGCCCCTGGGCGGAGCTTGTGAATCTTCTAAGAGTTTATTTAGGGCAATGATCAGCCCCATCCCCACTCAACAACTCTCGACTGGTTCTGTGGCCAGATCCCACTACCACTGATATCAAAGGCAGGAGACTAAGGTGTGTTCTGGGATCAAAAGACCACTCTTCTCCAGGCTTCCAATATCACAAAGATATGAAAGTACAGGTCTCCCACTGGTTCAATGTCAATTCTAAACTGCTGTGCTTTGCTTAACATTCCTCCTCTGAGCCATGCAATGAGGCAGAAGCCATTGCCTCTGCTGTTTAAGCAGCATTTTGCAGCTCATCAGAGAAGCACCAATAGCAGCTGTTGGCAGGCCAGTGCCAAATAGCCTGTGGGGACTTCGGGCATGGAAGATATACATTTTTAAAAAGGAACTTTTCCTGTGTATTTACCATGAATCTGATTTTTAATAAACATTTAATCAATGGTTTAATTGTCTCTGTGGCTTATTTTAAAACAAATATATGAAATTAACATATTAACTGTGCTTTATTTTTTTCTTCATAGACCCAACTACAGCCACAGTAATTTTTGAGAGCTAGTCACTGTAGAAAAATACAAACATTAAACTCTTCTATGTTCCACTTTTAACTGCCAGGCATCCTCCCTTGTGGGCTGCGACGCTTACTTAGGGGTGACTTATTTAGTAATTAAAAACAGGGGGGCAGATTTAAGAGCCGCTAGCGCCTCCTTGTGCCACAATAGCATTATTTTTTTTACTGCTAAAGTGGCCCAACGAGGCCAAAATCGCTGCACCAAATTTACAAATTGGCACAATGCATGCATTGTGCCACTTCGTAACCCTTTGCACTATATTATGCCTGTGCCAGGCATAATGTATGCAAAGGGGGCGTTTCCACGTTAGGGGGCTGAAAAAATGGTGCAAAGAAATTTAAGAGACTTCTTTGCATAATTGTTTTCGCCACTTTTAATGCCTGCTCACAGCAGGCATTAAAAGGAGGCTCCCATTGGTTTCACTGGGCCTCTGTGTGCTATGCAGGACTAGCGTCTGAATTTTTTACGCTAATCCTGCAAAGCACTGAACTAGAGCAAAAAAATCTGATGCTAGTTCCCTAACTACCACTGTGGTGCGCTGTATATTAAATACGGCAAACACATGGTGGCGCTAGGGGCGTGCTAAGGGGCGCAAGAAAATCATAAATCTGCCCCAGGGTGTTCCACCAGTCAAAAGGGTTTATGTTGACATGTCTGCCTGCAGGAGTCACATTAGACATGTAGGACTGAAACTACATATTTTTTACCATTCTAGTGAAATGCACAATACGAGCATACACCATATTCTATGGCCTATATTGGAAAGTTAAACATTCGAATTTGGGATCTGCTGATTTGCCATGTTTTAGGGGTCAGGTCACCTATAATGGGGACTGGACTGCAGTACCCCAGTGCTCAGAGTTCTAAAAATGAGCATCATCAGTTCAAAAGAGGGGGTGAAAATGCAAAAAGAGGTGCTTGTTTACAATATGCAAAAAAGCTGCCCCCATGTAGCCTCTGCGACTAAGCAGCGTGCAATGGGTGTTGCTGTGGGCATGCCCACACAACACCCATTGCTTTTTGACACTGCCTCAGATTTACGAGAAATCGCAAACCTGAGGCAGCGGCAAAAACTAACGCCTCCCCAGGGGAGGCGTATGTTTGACGCAACAAGGAGTAATACTTTTATTTCTCCTTGTTTTTTGTTCATTCTATGTGTGCTGCATTCTGCAGCACACATAGAAGGAACAAATTACCATTAAAGATTATTTTTGTGCAGAAAGGCTCTGTTGGCGCTAGGCAGCTAATTTAGCACCATTGCAGGAAAAAACACAAGGATACGACGTATTCTTTTAAAACTGAGCATTCCCTGCGTTTTGGAAATGACGCGGCTTGGTGCAGCAAGATTGCATGTGGCATCGCGCTGTGCCATTTCCTTGTAGATGAGGCCCTAAGTGCGCTGACCCATTGTTCTATGCTGCATGCTGTGTAAGTGGAAGCCAAACGTAAATGACATTTACATAGACCAATGAATGAAGAAGGCTGATGAAAATCATGTGGGTGTTTACACATGTTTGTGTTTTTATAATGAAATGTTTGGAAAATATGAGGCAGGAAAATAGCTAAAAGTGTCTGGAAGCCAGACCCAATAATGTGGAGAAACAACTGACAATAGTTTCAGTCATCATTTAAAATAATTAAATTAAGGTAACAAAGATATGAAATCGTACAAAATCTGCCTTTTCTGCGTGGTTATGCCCAATTTTCTGCCTTTTGCCAAACCTCGTTATATTGCTGGTTTTGAGACTCTGCACACTGGGACACTGCTATTCAGTGCCCAGTGTGTGTGCTCCGATCATTAAAATGTTGAGTAATTGGCAAATCCATAATTCTTAGTTTGACAAAGAAAAACGTGACTGCAGACCTGCCATTGTAGCCTGACTGCTGCAATCTAAGGCCTGTAGTGTGCCCTGTTACAAAATACATTTTTGACTGGTAAAATCTTCACTTTTAAATATTAGTAAGTCACTTCTATGTAAGCCTTACAGCCCACAAGATAGGATGCATATAGAACATTAATGCTACCATGTCCCTTAAGAGATAAGGAAATAAAAACTATGTTTATGGTGGCATGCCTAACTGTCATGTGTAGAAAAACAAATTGAAATTTGATTACTGTATTTTGGGAATGGGACTAGGTAGAAAAATATTTAAACTACAATTTCTAATTGTTTTTATAAATCCAATTGAACGACGAAGTCGGATTTTTAGTAAATGTTAAGAAAAAGTAACTTTTCCCTGCCTGAAGTTCCTGGAGACTAGTTTGTAATAGCTCTCAAACTTCTCCCAATCTGTGCTCATCCCTGAATAGTTGTGAACAATGTGTAAACGGTTCCTAGGAACAAACAACGTTCAAACCTTTATGTGCAGAAATGACTCGTCTGAACTCCACAGAATAATCATAGTGGAGCCTGTGGGCACCCTGTGACACCACACTGTCCAATCCTGCTTGACAAGACAGTTAAAACACATTTAACACTTGGGGCACACTGGAAATGGAAAGAACAGGATACCAAGACAATTCTTTTGGATTCTGTGTCTAGTTTCTAAAGAGCCTGCTTTTATCCCACCAGTTCTCTGTCTGTGTTTTTTTTTTGTGGATACCGTACCTGATTGAAACTGGATTTTAGTGTTAGATGTTGAAGGACACTGGTGATTTTCCCTATGACACTGAGACACACACTGCTGCCCTCACAGACCAAAATTAGTAAAGCGGAAGGCTTTCATCATTTTAAAAATGCCTTGACTTACGGCATTTTGGGTCTGTTTGTAGCAAGCCAAACAGAAATTACTGAAAAAGTGGGTAGGGTTGGGCCCAGGAACTGAATTTGTTTGGGAGTGCTAAGAAATCACCCCTTTCCAATAACTGGTGCCAGGCATAAAAAGAGTAATGGGAGAAGCACACTGGCACAATGATGTAAGGTAGATAGATGTCTCAGTTGTCTAACAAAACACGAGAGATATATTTGCCATTATATCATCAGCTAACAAGAACCAGTGAAGTGACCAACCTACTCTGGTATTGAATGTGGAAATTACTACAGCGAGCATCAATCAATTACAATTGTCACCCATGAAAAAATTATTGAGACAGTTGATACCAGCAAAACAAAAGCAGCAAAATACGGAATCATGACTGTCCAAGGCACTATTAACAGGTTTCAGACCACATGAGCATGAATTATCCAGCTAAGGAGACTGAATAATAAACCAATAATCTGAACACAGACCACAATACACGATCATAAATCACACATTAAAAACATCTATTACTTCCTCTAAGTGATGAAAAAACTCAGAGTAACTAAATAAAGACAGGAACATAACAGATGATAGCATATTATCATGGAATGTAAACAGACAACTAATAAACTTCTAGTAAAGCAGCTGGGACACCAAACAATCCTACCTCACATAAGATCCTCTTAATGGGTAATATTCATAATGGAGTTTGCAAATTGTGACTCACTCCAATTGGAGACCATTACAGGGATGGTGGCCTGATAGGGTCTGTAGACCAAAATATCTGATGTTGCCTTTTAATAAAGTAAACTTTATTTTCTTTAATGCAGCCTGTTTTCCTTAAAGGAAACTGAAGTTTAGGATTCACAAAGAGTAAAAGGTCCCAAGAGAGGTCCTTTCCCTTGGCCACTTTAGGCCTCTAATCAAGTTTCTTCAGTAGTGGATGCTGGTGGCATTTGCTGTCTGCCCTCCTGCACCTTACTTGCATGCTTTGCTTATATACTATAAGAGCTGGGTATTTCCCTATTCAGGCAGGACAATGTCATTTAAGTACTCACGGTCAGGGTCTGCTCTCTCCCCTCTGCGCAGCTCCACCTGTTGCTGCTGGTGCTGCGAATGGACTGAGAGTCTGCCTGACTCTCAGTTTGAGGCCCAACTCCACCCGCAGGCACCCACCTGTGCCTCATCCCTGGTGGCCTTGTGGGCATCTGTACCTGTCTGTGCGTGTTTTCTTTGGTTTCTGTCTTTCTGCCTTCTGTGCCCGTCTGCGCCTGGACTGCACCCAGCGTCACTAACCCTGGTCCTCCAACCACACATCTTTACAATGCAAAGACCCTCCATGCACTGAACACTGGATGCTCCACTGCCTGCCATATCGCATCACCCGGAGACGCCCATGGGCCTTTCTCCTGCTTTAACTAGCACTAAGTCCTCATTCTACACCAAACACTGGACCCTCCCACCACAGGACCATCGAACACCCACCTTGAGTGCCTGAAATGTATCCTCCTCAACATACGCTCCCTCCATGAAACACGCCGTAGAACTCTGGGACCTGCTAGACTTCACCCGCCACAAAACATGGACAAACCCTGAGCCAGGCACAGACATCACCACCGCCATCTCCAGTGACTACAAACTGCTCCACAAGGACAGGACGTCTTGGCCAGATGGCGACCTGGTCATCTCACACAAATCCACCATCCACCTGACAACCAACTCAGAAGAACACTCCCCAATCATGGAGAACCTCCATTTTCAGATTCACATCAACCCAAACTCCACCTTCCACGACATCCTCATCTACAGGCCACCCGACCTCCCCAGCCTTCAGTGACTCCATCGTCGACATAGTAGCACCCCACGCACTCGCATCCAGAAATTACTTTCTCCTTGGCGACCTCAACTATCAAATTGACAACTGCAACTACTGTGACACCGCTTCCCTGCTTGACAACCTCGCCACCATCGGCCTCAAGCAACTGGTCACCTCGCCTACAAACATGACGGGATCCCCATTCGATCCCATCTTTTCCGCCAGCAACAACAACACCTTAGGCAACAGCTCCACGCCACACTGGACTGACCACCACTGCATACACTTCTCCATCACCACATCTACCGTCCACCCCTGCACTCTCTGCTCCACATATAGGAAGTGGAACCAGATCACCGAGGAGCAACTCACCAGCACTCTCAGCAAGGCATCACCTCCCCCTGCCATGGATGCAAACATCTCTGTACGGAACTTCCACCAGTGGATCGCCTAATGCTCCGACACACTAGCACCACTCCCAACGACCTCAGGCAAACATAACCCAGCTAGGCCAGCTGATTCTCCCCCACACTCCAGGGCTCCAGGTGCACCTGCAGATGCCTAGAAAAAAGATGGAGGAACAACAAGACCCCAGAAGACTTTCCAGCTTTCAAATATGCCATCAACTCACCACCACCTCATCAGACCCACTAGGAAAACTGCAATGAAGGCCCGTATCAATACCAAAGAGCACTTCACCGTGGTCAAAAAGTTTGCCAAACCCCAATCAGAAGCTGCAAACATCCCTCCATCCCAGGACCTCTGCAACAGACTAGCCACCTTCTTCCACTGAAAAATCATGGACATCTATGGCAGTTTTGGGCCCCAAAAACCTCCGAACCCACCTACAACCATCCAGCCCGAATCCCCCGAACCTCTGCAGATCCTGCACTGCTGGGCCATCCTCATCACAGATGAGATCCGCTCCATTGTGAGAAGCCTCCACTCCAGAGCCCCCACGATCCATGTCCCCACCACATTTTCAACAAAGCCAACACTTCCATCGCACCCGATCTCCGCCACGCCCTCAACTGCTTCTTGGAGATGGCTACCTTCTCCGAAGACCGGAAGCACGCCAAAATCTGCCTGCTCCTGTTACACCTTTGATTGACTCTCTAGATCTCAAGAACTACCACTCCATCTCTCTACTGCCTTTCCCAGACACAAGGTCATAAAAAAGCCATCAACGCACAGCTCCGCAAATCCATCCGTAATAACAATATCCTGGACATCTCCCAGTTGAGCTTCAGGAGCAACAACATCACAGAGACCGCCCTATTCGCTGTCAAGGATGACATTCGCTTGCTCCTCAACCACAGCCACACAGCAGCCCTCATCTTCCTGGACCTCTGGGCCGCTATTGACACGGTCTTCCACTGCACCCTCTGCTCTAGACTCCATGCAGCTGCCATCCACGGCAAGGTCCACAGTGGATACGCTCCTTCCTGACAGGAAGACCACAGAGAGTCAGACTCCTACCCTATCCATCGGAACCTACAGAGTTCAGCTGCGGAGTGCCTCCTCCCTGTACCCCACACTCTTCAACATCTACATGGCCCCTCTTATGTCCATCATAAGAAGCCACAGACTGAACATCCTCTCCTAGTCTGACGACACCCAGCAGATCATCTCGCTGACCTATCAAGATCCTCATCCTGAAACCCTCTGTATCCCCCTGGAATGACTCCTGGTGGCCGGTGACACCCGGCACCCATGCAACGTCGGCTACATTTTGGATTCATCTCTCGCTATGACCCACCAAATCAACTCTGTCACATCCTCCTGTTTTCACACACTCTGACTTCTCTGGAAAATTTTCAAATGGATCCGAAATGACTAGTCACCAGCAGGCTCAACTGTGGCAATACCCTTTACATTGGCACCAACCAGAAGAATATGAAGAAGCTACACCGCATCCAGAAGGCATCTGTCAGACTCATCCTGAGCATCTCCCACCATGAACACATCCCTAAACCCCTGAAAGACCCCCATTGGCTCCCCGTGAGGAAAAGGATCAATTTCAAACTCCTGGTCCACGCACACAAGGCTCTCCACGACTTAGGAACTACCTACCTAAACCACTGCATCACCCTCTGCTCCCCCCCAGACCTCTCTGCTCCGCTCAACAGGCACTGGCCACCGTACCGCACACACAGAATACCTCGGCTGGAGGAAGATCCTTCACCTATCTCGCAGCAAATAGCTAAAACACCTTGCCTCTTCACCTCAAGCAGTCACCATCATTACCTCAATTCAGAAAGAACCTCAAGACCTGGATCTTCAGCTGAATCACAGAGGACCAAACTTCCACAATGCCTCAAGACCTTACGGGTGAGTAGTTGTGCTTTCTGAAAGCAAATTGAATGGAATTGAATTGCATTGAATTGAAATAGGAGAAGGGTCCTGAGTTGTTTCATAACCACAAACCTAATTCAAAACTGTGTGACATTTTCCTGACAAAGCATGAAATAACTGTTTGGAACATGGCCCTTTGAACTGAATATATGTCCTTCTCCTCCATACCCAAAATTGTGGATTCAGAGCTGTCGTTCATTCCCCTGATTTCCACCATCACAAAACCCTGTTTCCATTAGCAAGACACAGTGCACCATTTCTGCGTTTTTCACAATAAAAACAACTCTTTGTCAACTCTTGTCAGGATCACTGCAATACAGCCTATCTAGGTTTGCCAGTTAAATGTATTTCTTGCTTAAACCACCTAAAAAATGTGAGGACAAGTTTTTTTATGCTGAAAAGATTTGAATCAGCATCTACTAAAACTAACAGTTCACTGACTTCCAAATCAGAAAAGCATTGTCTTCAAATCCCCTTGCTGTATGCATTGTCTCATCTACCAAAAGCTTCCATCTTGCCATGTGAAGAGGTTTTGGCTTCAATATTGTCCCCCACTCCAATGATAAATGTTTTTCAGTTTCTAAGTTCATGTGTACCAGGAGCAACAGTAAAGCCTTTTCTGTCCTGAGTCCTAGGGCCTGAAATCCTGTGCCCATGAACTTAAGGAAAGGGTCTATTCACCTACTTTCCATCATCATCATAAAACCTAATCGATGAGTAGAACTGGCTGGATTCATCAATATTTAAGATTGTTTTAAGAACCCAGAAGCTCTTTTCCTTACTATATTTCAAAAAAGGCCCTCTGCAGAGGAAGGATGCCTGGTCTCAGTAAAAATAATCCACGTACATTGATCAATAGACTTACTTTTAAATTCAATAGGCCAATAACTTTGGATTTGTTGCATCAAAATCTTGTAAAATTATCCTAAAAGAAGATTTGTGTTGATGCAGAAGAGTGGACAACACAAAGACAGACTCAGTTTTGAAAAGTAACATAGAAATAAACTATCAGATAGAAAACAAATTGTAATAAAAATATGCTTGTTTTGGTGTGAGGCTCCATACTTAGGTAGAGAAATATTGTATATTGCTAATAGGGCAATATATCTTTTCTCAAGAGGTGGGGTACAACTCAGCAATGTATAAATATGTATTGGGTAAATGTATGAGCAGAAGAGGGGGTGCCATGTGCCGGTTATTTAGCACAAGTTAGCCTTTGATAGGGTGAATCATGACAAATTCTGGTTCAGGTAAGACAATATGGGTAGTGAACTGCTTCTGTTGTATGTAATGAAATATGTGTGTTATTATTCAAGTAGTTATGAAGCCCTTGCTGAACTAACATCTGAATTTAAATCAGAATTTAGTGCATGGCATGCAAATGCTTTCACAGGAGATGCAGATGGATGTATAGCTAGGGAACCACAAATGCGCATGCACCTCTATATCCCTCAATCCATAGTCACCATTGAGCACACATCTGTAGCTATGTCTGAAGATACTTTCTGTGTGTAATGAGCCTGTGGACATTTGGTCCTGGAAGAGAAAATACTGAGTCTAAGTTTGCAGACAAACTTTAAAAGTCTCATTTTGTAAAGGAGTCAGTTGGCAAATCTTTGCATTCAGGAAGAAACCAAGGGAACACCAGCACAGTTTCTGACTTTCTGAAATGTATAAGTCCTTTATCCCAGCACAAGGAAATAGTCCCACCAATATGTAGAATAGTCACTTTTTTGTTGACACCATCAGAGTAGACAACAATAAAGTCCATTCTATGAGCAAAGTCTCCTGGGCTTTCCAGAAGAATATTGCAATGAAGTATCTCCATCTTGAATGAAACATGCTTGACTCCTGACTGGCATTCTTGAGATAATGAAGTATACTCCTTGCTGTTGTCCGTCCAATGAAACCAGAAAGATCACATTTGTCTACATGGTAATGTTGATTCCAGCTACCAGTGGCTCTCCCCCCTTGTTAATGTTTCCGTACAGCACTCTGATTACTCCTGCTTGTGAGAAAAGAGATACAATTTTGATAAAGTAGACCTGAATAATATCAAGGGCCTAAAGATCTTTGTCAGACTTCCATAAAGAAATGAAAGACCTCCAATAATTTAAAAAAATGACAGTAGTTGCGCACCCCTTGGATGCATCTGTCAGTGGCCTCTACATCTCCCAATGCCAAGATGGGTTCTGTCTTCAGGAAGGTTGACAAAAAAGTTGGTCATCAAATTTTTATGCCTATCTTAATTTTAAAAATTTTGAGCAGTGCCTTTATCACTAAATCTTTCTAGCATTCTCTTGTTTAGCTCCTCACTGAACAGCATTGTCACTTTGAATACAATTTTCTGGGTCATTGACCAAGCAGTATAAACCCAATACAAATCTTACTTGAGAGCTAGAAGGACTCTTTAGTACGTCTTCTTGGGAGTGGGTGTGATTTTCTTTTCTGGGGTGTATTGTAGGGTTCTTTCATCTGTGGTCATGAAAGATTGGCTATCCTTACTGAATCCAGGCTGCCCAATGGGAGTTTAACAACAAGTGTCTTCACCTTTGGAAAGTAAGGGGTATAGCCACAGCATAAAACATAGTAAAAATATGTTGTATGGTTCTCGTCATTGCCTAAGGATAATTTTCATCACATATTGGCCCATGCGCAAGCTAAAATGAGACGTCTTTTGGACATGTCTTAAAAGGGAAACCACACATCCATTACAATGCATGTGTCCTTACTACACGTCTTTCCCATGTGCGTTTTTACCACAAATATGCCTTTACCATGCATGCCTTTGCAACAAAAGTGTATTTTACAGGTAAGTGTATTCTATCTATCTATCTGTCCATCTATCTATCTATCTATCTATCTATCTATCTATCTATCTATCTATCTATCTATCTATCTATCTATCTATCTATCTATCTATCTATCTAAAAAACTAAAGGTTACAAGGATGTTATAGTTAGGCCCAGATGCAAACTTAGCTCCGCTGACAAAGTTTTCATTATTCCACCATCCGGCACGGAGATGAGTTTATTCACATGTGCGAGATTTCTTTTTGGCGCTGGCTCACGAGCACCACAATACTCTTGGGCCACTAGCCAGCGCGCATGAGACTTTGTATTCACTCGCACTGCTTCCAGCTGCGACAGCGGCCAAAACAGTGTTGGTCGTGAGCGTGAACAAACCTGGAGTAGATTTTCTACTTGAGATGCATCTAAATCTAGTCAAAAAGAGTTTTTGGGCAGATTTTCTGCTCCAATTGACTCTTCAAGTTGTTTTTAAGTGTGAGAAGTTTTTTTTTTGCAAACTGAAAGAATGTGCCCCCGAGACTCCAACTTACTGTTCCTGTCCAGCAGGCTCTTCCCAGTGCTTTTCCCTTCTCCTGGTCACTCTTCATTTGGATTTCAAGGTGGAAGGATCACTTTCTTTGTCTCCTGAATTTACCTTTCGATTTAAGGACTTTGTTTTCATGAAATCACATATGAAAGTTCAAAAACAATTTTCCAAAGGTGTTGTTATTTTGCTTGGGCATGTACCAGTATGTCTTTTTAATTTTTTTTTATTAATTTTTTTTATAGTGGTGCGTGGCTTGGAGTTTTCAGTATGGGCCTAGTTAAAATTTATTTAGCATTTCATTGATTTTTCATCTTTCGTAAAGGAAAATTGTTGTACAGCTCAGTACCTTTTCTACATATTTGTAACATTTGCAATATTATTTTACTATGTGGCCTAGATTTCCACAGGGCCATATAGCCAGTAGACCCAGTATAACAATCATCAGTGTATGAAATAAATGTGTCAGTGGTATATGTTTTTAAAACTTCATTTAGGACAGGGATGGCATTGGATTAAATTAAAAATGTTAGCTATTATTTGCATTTTTTTTTTTTTTTGCAAAAGTGCATATGTCGTGAGGTAATATTTGATAACAGGAGGATGTGTGTTGTTGTGAAATTATTATAGTTCAGTTAATTATCGTTTTGCATTGCTGAATTAATGTTAGTGTTTTATTCAGTGTTTATTCAGTGTTTCCCCCATGGCCAGCGTGTGTGTTTGTCATTGTCCACCATTTGTCTTTGTTCTCCATGATATGTGGCCAGGGGCCATTTTGTGTAGTCTATGTCCATAGGCTTGAATGTGGTCTTTGTTCTCCTTGCTTCCTTGTTCACAGTTTTTGTTTGGCAATGTGGCTAGCGGCCATTTTGTGCATTCAGCCAGTGTGTCTTTGCCATAGGCTCACATGTGTTCTTTGTTATTATTGTTCCTTGTTGTTTGACCACCTGGCTGGCAGCCATTTTGTGCATACAGTCAGTGTGCTTTTGCCATAGGCTTTGTGCATTCAGCCAGTATCCCTTTGCCATAGACTTGCATGTGTTCTTTATTTCCATATGCCTCTGTCTTCCTTTTTGTTGTTTGATCAAGTGGCAGCTGGGCATTTTGTGCATTCAGTCTGTGTCCCTTTGCCATAGACTTGTATGTATTCTTTGCTCCCCATACCTCCTTGCTCCTTGTTGTTTGACCTTGTGGCTGGTGGCCAGTTGGTGCAACCAGCCAGTGTCCCTTTGCCATAGGCTTGCATGTGTTATTTGTTCCCCATGTCTCCTTGTTCCTTCTTGTTGTTTGACTGCCATTTTGTGCATGCAGCCAGTATGCATACAAACATTGGCAATTATTGATCATTTGTTTATTTTGAGATATTTACATTTTTTGTTGTAATTTTTTATTTGAAGATTAATTTGAATTTTTAATTGTTTTCTTATTTTTTATTTTTTTTTTATTTTTTTTTTGTGTTTCATTATTTTATTTTGATTTTTATATTTAACTTTTGTATTTTAATTTTTCATAATTTTTGGTTTCTTATTTTAATTCTTAGTTATAGATTTTTAAAAATTTGTATTTCATTTTATTTAATTCTGCATTTTGCCTTGATCCATTCAACCATCCATTCATCCTTCCATCCATTCCTCCATCCATCCATCCACCATAGAGCGCACAGCCGCACTCCAGCATTTGGATTCTTTAGGTGTATAATAATTCCACTTCCTCCTGGACATCCTGACTGTGGTGCTCTGCAGACACATCAGTAGCATAAATAATTTATTTAATGATTATTCCATTTCCGCTGGACCACCTTGCCGCCATACGTTTTTTTGAGGATTATTCCAGTTACCCATGAACCTCTCTCTGACTACTACAGGTGTCTCCTTTAAAACAGATGGAGATGCAGCAAACTGGTATACCCTCATGTTGTGCTCCCTGCTGTGAAATGACATTTTATGGTGTGGTTGGACTTTACAATGTTTGAATAAATTGCTATTTATTACATAAGTAAATCCCTGCCCTAATATTATGTTTGTCTGTACTATTGCAACCTGCAATAATGACGTGTTTCACTATTACATGTTTGTCTTGCTTGGTTGCTTTTAGGTGCACAAGGAGAAGAGACATCACATCGCCCACAGTACTGCCAAAGAGAAGGCCTTCACAGTTATTTCAGTCCTCCAATCTCTTCCGCTTGTGCATTTTAATCCTATTGCCAACAGAAAGCTTTAAGATTGCCCCAAGGAAAGTTGCTCCCACAAAAGTATTAGTGAGAAGAAGCAGCTTTCCACCAGTGGCATGCTGACCGCAACCTTTTTCAGGAGACATGTGCTTGTCACACCGGCCTCCGAGAGAGAAACCTGGGAGCAGCACTCCTGCATCAACCGCACCAAACCAACCTAAGCCATGTCTGTCAGTTAGGCAACCACTGCAACCATGGTGATGCCGACGAGTGGTGACATTGGGCTGGATTTGTCCCTTTCGCAAAGTAGTACCTAGTCATTTCGGGAAGCAGAGCAAAGTGGACAGCAGCCGCAGCCACCAATAGTAGATCTTTTGGAACTTTGAGCAGAATGCCAGGTCGAGCTTAATGCCGAGCAGCAACTTCCTCTTTTAGAATCAAAGGCTCCCAGATCTCCAGCAAGAAAAAGGAAGGGTACTAATTCACCGTCTTCTCCAAGCACGACTTCCTGTGACAGTGATAGGGACATGGAGTGGACCCCAGCAGAGTCCAGGAGACACCAGTAGAGACAAAGAAAAAGAAAGGTTCCAGAAAGCCTTTGAATCCTGGAAGGGGATGATGATGAGGAGGATGATGTCGATGAGCCAGTCATTGTGGAAGTTGGCACAGAGGAGTCTGACATTACTATCCAACCTGCTCTGAGGGATGTGGCACAGGCAGCACCACCAGCTCCTTCACCAAACTTACCTCAGGAGTATGCACTGCAGAGAGGCAATCAACAAACCCACCTACCACCAGTTCTTCTTCAGGCATTGGCAGTGGACCAGTAGCAAAATATTCCTCCCCAGTTTGGGACTTTTTTACAATTAGTAAATGGAGGAGAATATTGCAATGTTCTCTATTTGCCACACGAGTGTTCATCAAGGTAAGCCTGGTTCATATTATGGTACTGGAGGCCAGACAACCCGAAGAAAAAAAATCACGTAATCTTGTGGGAGGAGCATCTTTAAAAAAGTGCTGAACATTGTTGCGGTGGTAAAGGTGAAGAGTGCTGAGAAACATCAGCTAGAACTGGTCAGATCATAGTATAAGGTGAGGAAGATGTGGGTGACTTCCTCACACAAAGCAGCCCTGTCCCCAGCAGCAACCTCACAATGACACAGGAAGACTCATAGTCAGATGGAAACACCAGGGCACATGGTGACTGCAATACGACACACATTGAGTCTACCACCACCTACATCTGAAAAGTTGCCTGCGTGAATGGCTCCACAAAAAAAGACAATCCAGGCTACTATTACCAGCATGTTTAGGCAGAAGACGCCCTATGACCACAACCACCCAATAGCACGTTTGTACAATGGAAGTTGGCAGAAATGCTAGGGCTGGATCTCCTCCCTTTTTGATTTGTGAAAGGAGAGGGATTCTTATAGTTTGTGGCAGTCATCTGCCTGAAATGGAAGGTTCCAAGTCATATCTATTTTGCCAGAGTTGCTGTTCCTGTGCTGCCTCATGATGTGCTGCAACTGGTCAGACAAGCTTTGCAGAAAAATGTTGCCCACACTATCCACCTGACGACAGGCATGTGGACCAGTTGTCAGACTACTGATTACAAGGGCATAACTGCACACTGGATCTATTTTGCTGGGGTAAAGTAAAAGCTGTCTACAGGTCTTTGCCCTGAAGACATTTTTAGGAGTGTTCAGCAGCATGCAATAGTAGCCATGTTCGCCATGAAGAAATCACATACAGTGGCAAATATCTTGGACAAATTTAGTAGCAGGGTGTCTGAATGGCTGTGACCCAGAGGTCTCTGAATTTAATCTGTTGTTGTGGAAATGTCAGTAACATAGCCAAAACCATGGCAGACTGGCAATTTCAGGGTCCTGTGTTTGGTGTACTGCATCAACCTGGTTGTGCAAGACTTTCTTAAATAAGAAGACATAGCAACTTACTGACCAGGTGGAGATGAATCTGCACTCCTTTCAGTCATTCTTTTAAAGCCCGGAAGCAGTTGGGGATTATTCAGCATGGTAACAGAGTACCAGTTAAAGCCTTAATACAGGAGATGCCAACACATTGAAACTCAACCTTTTATTTGTTGCAACATCTGTTTGAGCAGTACAGACAGATCACTGACTATTTCATTCTAAGAGGAGGGGATGCAATTGCGGAAGCTTTGACCATGAATGCGGACATATGGGACCTAGTAAAATGCTTGACACAGATAATGCTTCCTTTTGAGGTTTTCACGTGGGAAGTTAGAAAGGAGGACTGGACGATGGGCCACGCAATCCTGCTGTTGCATCTGCTACAGGAGTAGCTCTAGAAGCTCTCTGAAAGGTCTGCACTTGGAGGTGTGAATGAAAACGTGGAAGAGCATTCCTTGGTTGAGAGCCTAAGCTATCACTTGACTTGTAATGCAAGCCTGTAAAATTACATCATCTTGTCCAATGAGTACATTTGTGCCAGTGTACTTGATCAATGCAACAAACACTTTAATTCCTTTTTTCTGAAGGGAGTGTTTCAAAATACAAGAGGTGGATTGTTGAGCAAGCCGGAGAACTCAAAGAAGAATGGCTGGAACTTAGAGTCCCACTCTGCAGTTCTGGGGTGCCGCCTTCAACTTCCAGAGAGGGCAGTCTTGCCTCCCACTGGCCAACTCCAGCAGCAAGAACACTGGCAACAACAGCATCAGAAGAATAGGACCCAACTTCGACATTGGCTTGGTTTCTAGTGGCAGGTCTTAAGTCCAGTGCAGAGGTGAAGGCAAAAGAAGTAGAGCAAATTGCAACATCAATGACACTTCAGAAGATGTTCCAGGAGTATCTAGATGACCCCAAACAAATGTATGTGGATCAAAACCCATTGGTATATTGGTATGGGATGATGCACCAATGGCCAGAGTTCAGCAGGCTGGCAATAAAGTATCTGGCTTGTCCTGTAGCCAGTGTGTCTGCCTAACGGGTGTTCAGTGCAGCTGGTGCAGTTGTTACACTGAGAAGGACCAGCCTCTCACCTCAAAACGTGGAGACATCAGCTATGATCAAAATGAACCAACATTTTATACCACCTGATTACACTGTTCACAAAACACCACAGGAGGAGGAAGAGAATGATTGTTCAGAATCAAGTGTGTTTGCTGACCAACTTCTGGGTGAACCACCTGAGTTTGAGGATGAACTTCACTTCCCGGACTGAGTATGCAACCTATACCATAGAGCTATTTAATTAGTGCTCATTGGACTTTTTCTTTCTTAGTTTCTTGGCTGCCCCACCATTTTTTAGTCACTTATATGGCCAGATTGGAGGAATTGGACCTGTGTGCAGTGAAGAAGCCCCCGCGTTCCCTTCCAATGTGTTACTACCATCACAGAAGGGATAATATTTAGTATGAACCACCATGCTTGGATTGGAAGAGGTAACTACTAACTATTGCACCAATGAGTGGTGATAAAATTGAGTGATTGTGAGTGATGATTGACAATGTATGTGGTGGCTGACAGTGAGGGAGGGAGTTCAGAAAATGTGTAAACTTGATTTCGATGATTTGCAATGTTTCGGTGCTGATGGGTGATCATTTTTTCCTGAAAGTGATTGGAGTCTCAAACTTAGCAAGATTTACCTGCAGAGTCCACTCCTTTTGTCTGGCTCCTCAGAGACCAGACCAGTCGCTTTAGTTACCGAACACAAATCTCTACAAAATAATCCAGTTCTGTTTCTCTATTTGTTCTTTAAAAGCAGTGCACTACACTGGTCTACCTCATTCAGTTTGGGACTGGGACAAAGTTACTCAGAATCAGGCGAAGGAGGAGGAGGAGGGAAGTGCTCAGGGCAGGACTACCTCAACAGCTACAAGGAGAAAGTTATCAACTTCAAGAAGAAACCATGATGACGGCAAAGACTCTGAGGCCTAGTACGCACTCAGCTCTGTGGATTGGAGAGAGATGCATTGATTTGGGAAATGCTCCTAAATGTGTGTTTCTTGCATTGCTGGCTCAAACGTGAAACTCCTCTTTATGTTCGGGCTCTGCCTCTGAGTCTTCTTGGTATGCTCCTGACTCCTCATGAAGCTTACTTTGCTTCCTACTGTCCTTCTCCTTTACTCTGTAACACAGTTACTGTTTTTCAAGGTGAAGGCCTTCTCCTAGTGCTCTCCTGCATGAACAGAACTTGGTGAAAACTCAGTACTCCAGCTTACCTACATGACGATTTCAGTCAGGCATCCAAGAGTTACGGACATTTAAAGAAGAATGGAGGTGCACCGCCCAATTTGGCAATACAGCATAATTTTTTGGTTTAACAATCATAGGCCCTCATTCCTACTCTGGCAGGCGGCGGTCGCCGCCCGCCAGGCGGGAACCGCCAATCAGCCGCCACGCGGTCGAAAGACCGCTGGCGGAATGCCGACCTTCCCGCTGGGCCAGCGGGCGCTAACAATGTTAGCGCCCGCCGGCCCAGCGGGAAGGTGGCCTGCAACACAGAAGCCGGCTCCGAATGGAGCCGGCGGTGTTGCGGCCGTGCGATGTGTGCAGTTGCACCCGTCGCGCTTTTCACTGTCTGCTAGGCAGACAGTGAAAAGCCGCCCTGTTAGGGGACCCCTGCACTGCCCATGCCAGTGGCATGGGCAGTGCAGGGGCCCCCAGGGGCCCAAGGACACCCGTTCCCGCTAGCCTCTTCCTGGCAGTGAAAACCGCCAGAAACAGGCTGGCGGGAAGGGGGTCAGAATCCCCAAGGCAGCGCTGCCCTGGCGGATTCGCCTAGCCGGGGGTAAACCGGCGGGAAACCGCCGGCCCCGGTTTTCTGACCGCGGCTTTACCGCCGCGGTCAGAATGGGCATGGAAGCACCGCCAGCCTGTTGGCGGTGCTTCCGTCATTCGCGGCCCTGGCGGTCGGAATGACCCCCATAATTGTTAGAACTGGGTGGGTTAAAGTCAATCCTCCATAATTTGTATTTTTCAAACCTAGAAGACATAACATATAGCGAGATACTAACTTGGGTCTCTCTGGGGCAGAGGGACTGTTTGCAATGTATTTAACTGAACTGTGTCATACCTATCCCTTCATTGTTCTCTTCCACAACAGATTGATGATGGTGTGCTGCTCAGTGCCCAATAAATATTGTTGTGGTTTCTTTTGTGTAGTGTTTGTCCTTGTCACCTCTTTTACCAAATCCCCTTTCCCATTCATTCATTGAGCCCCTAGCCCTCTTCCCCCGGGCTGCGTGATTTACTGCCTAAATGGATCACACACTTTATGGGGCAGATGTGATGAAAGCAAGACCAACTTACTGCATAACCTTCTATTACCTGAGCAATATTCCACACCGGGTCCATCAACATCATCATTAAGACTTCGTGTTGTGTGTTGCTTAAACGTATAACCTTGTCCAACCACTCCTGACTCTGAGCCCACTTATCCTGACTCAAGGATTTAATTTGCTAAGTATAGTTTTTAAATACCAGCTCCCCATTGCTCAGAAGAAGTTGATATTGCTAGTTTTTATTATCTTATCAGGTCTCCTTTGTTGTGTATCAAATACTCTCATTGTGGTAGTCTGGTCTCAGTCTTCCTAAAATTACGATATAATATATGACCCACTAACTCTCTATTTTCTTTCAATCTAGTTGACAGTGATGTATAACCCTGTGGTTAATCATGCAGTTAGAGTTCACATAGGTGGGAGTGGCACCTTGTGTCTTACATGTTGGTGCGCTAACCTGCAACTACTACTATCACCCCCTTAGGTTAAGATAAGATGCCACCTTGGCAAAACCCTGTAGTAAGAAGAATGCAGTATCAGCCCTCGCTTCATCTATTCAAGTAAGAGAAGAACTATGGATTGAAGTGAACTTATTTAGTTAGTAATTAACTTCTACTGAAGAAGATGTTGTTTGTTTGTACCTACGTTTTGGGAGACAAAATAGGCAACACAATCATCCCCTAGTGGTCAATATAGTTACAGAATGCAGTGGAGCAAGGGTATAAGTAAATGACCTACACATTTTTAGCAGATTTAAAGAACACACTACACTAAAGACAGCAGTGCGAACTAGAACTCCAATAAACACATTTGAGGCATTAATGAGGCAAAATAAATTAATCCCTTTTATTTGTTACAAATAAGAAAACTCACGTTTCACTCCCACCACAGGCCCACCCTTTTCCCAAACAAATGACCCTTCCCCAAAAGTCTAACAAAAGTCCAAAACAAAAAACCTGGTCCCCACTCCATTCCCCCCATCTCCACTTACAAGTTCCTCCCACCAAAAAAGAGAAATTAACAAAAGGGCTCAGAAGAGGTAATTCTCTGTTTGGGTCTGGAGCTGGTCCAGGTTCTGCTCTGTCCTGCTGAGCCAGCTCTCCATTCTGTCCATTCACTGCAGTATGCGTTCAAGCAATGCCCTGTCAGAGGGGAAGGGTCAGCAGCAGTTCTTTTCAGGGCCCCTGACTCCTGGCGGTGGCACTGGCGATCTAATGGCCAGGAGGCTGGCGGCTGGGGCTGACGTGCTGAACTGGGGCCTGGGTCAGAGGCAGCTAGTTCTGCCTCTTCATCCTCCAGGACCCCCAGACACCGGTATGATGCGTGGATGGTCTCCAGCCTTTGCCACCACAAACAGGCCTCTATCTCCTGCCTGGTGGGTAGCGCTGGTGGACAAGCAGGAGTTGCTTTATCGAGAAAAAAAAAGAAAAAAGACAAATTGTAAACAATGCTCTGTGCAAACACTTGTTTAAAATTAAGTAGTGGGTGACACAGTAGCAGTACATTGCTGGTCCGTTAGGAAGATTGGAATTTGATGTTATTATGATTAGGAAAGACACAGGGACAATTTTATTTGTTTACCTGCACATGCCTCACAAGCACTAACTGTCTGGCAGACAAGAATTAAGGCAGAATAACACCAGATTAAAAAAAAACTGGGATTTTATATTTTTTTCTTTTAAAAGCTTGTCTAGTACTGCACTTTGAGTGGAAAAATAAAAATAAATTACCTCTCATTCATGAGTAAGGCATTATGCACGATGGAGTACAAGTTGTGTTAAATTAATGGAGGCATGCTGGCCAGTGTTTCAGGTATTTTGCTACTGTCTGAAGCTGAGGTGGCTATAGTTACAATTATCTATCTTTAATTCCAATGCCCCTGCTCATCTCCAAATGGCTTTCACTTTCTACCATGACTCCAAAGAGGCAGATGAATTATAAATAAGATACTACGTCACATGCCCTCCCATATAAAACATGTGGATCTTAACCTGGCTGCCATAAACAGACATTGGGGAAATTGATGCACTGCACTACAGGGAAAGGAACAGGCTATAAATATTGTCTTTGGCACGTTAGTCACAGAGTATCCCATAATCCAAACTTGAAATCAAATCAGGAACTTAGTCCCACTTTACTCACTGGCCTCGCCCACCATCACAAATTATTACAAACAAATGTATTTGCTGTGCAGTAAGGAAAGGAAACTTGACTTAGGTAGAGGGATTAGGCAGGGAGGTAGAGCTTTTGATACAGAATAGAGCGGTGTCACTGATCATCGATTTGTCATGTGATTATTAGCTTTGCTTATTCAGTCACTGTAGTTGACGAAAGTCAAAAGGGAAAATCTGAACAGGTGTAAAATAAATCTGTTATGGGAAACCATGAAATATATTATGGAATCACTTCACATGTCCCTAAAATGTGGCACATGCTGAGAATCGATTTTTCATTTTTTTGGTAGGCTGGGATAGAAGAACTTAGGAAAGAATAAAGAAGTGAAGTACTAAGAGGTGACTGAGGGGCCAAGGGAACCACCTTGTGTGTTCGGTTTACAAATTGCAATGCGTTAAAAACTTTGTAAATGCTGCATTAACTGAAGCAGACTCACATTGCACAGCCAACACTGAATTCACCAGATTGAACCATACTTCTCTTCAGAAATGCCATGGGCAGGGAGGGGGTGACGAATGATGATAACCTGACAAATACAGGGAGTCAAGGGAGTAGAACAAAACTTTCTTAAATGCCCCCCACTTTGAACCATAACTTTGATAATCATAAAACAAGATAAGAAAAGTAGGTGAGATTCATGTCTCTGTCCAAAAGTGCTTCCTTGCTTATTCATCCAAGCAATCCAATTATTCATTCATCCTTTCATTCTTCTATATCAACCCATAGCGACCATGATTTAAGCTTTATTTTCTTTGATCCAGTCTTTCACCAAAATTTCGAATCTATTATCCACCCATTCAGTATCCAGCCTTTCTTTTAACTATCCTTTCACCCATCCATACCTTTAGCTAATACCCACCCACGCACCCTTTAACCCACCTGTGAATCCTTTCAGTCATGTACCATTTCATCCATCCTTTCTTTTAACCTTCTGTTCTTTCATGTTTCCCTCAAGCAATATTTTGTTGTTTTCTTTATGTGAGCTTTTGCTTTGTTGCAGATAGAAGAGGCCATAACTCAACCACTACTGTAGTTAGTAAAGCAGGGGGGTCATGATCGTTAGTCATGACAATGCCCTTGTAGCTAGTGAGTATAATAGTAATTGTCAATAAGTTAGCACTGTTACTCACCCCTGCCTGTCCTTGCCGCCATTTCTCTCCCTCCAACTGACTCTCCTCCTTCAGCGGCACTTGAGCCGGCGGCACTAGTGTTTGTTGTGGCTAGAAAAAAATTACACATTTTTTAGATGCCAGATACGCCTCCCCTTAATTTTTTTAAATAACAAAAATACAACTGCAATACGTCACTACAGTTCAGATAGCACTGTACTGTCTTCTAACAAAAATATAATTCTGGCCAAAGACAGGTAGTGAAGCCAATCAAAAACTTATCATAATAGAGGGTCAGAGTTACAGCCTATGATGCTCATGATGACCCTGAGTCATTGAAGCACAATGAAGAAGAGGAATAGTGATCAATGAAAGACATATGGGGGGTCATTCTGACCGCGGCGGACGGCGGTCGCCGCCCGCCAAGCGGTTCCCGCCGAAAGACCGCGGCGGTCATTCTGGCTTTCCCACTGGGCCGGCGGGCGACCGCCGAAAGTCCGCCCGCCAGCCCAGCGGGAAACACCCTTCCCATGAGGACGCCGGCTCAGAATGGAGCCGGCGGAGTGGGAAGGTGCGACGGGTGCAGTTGCACCCGTCGCGAATTTCAGTGCCTGCAAAGCAGACACTGAAATTCTTCGTGTGGCCCTCTTACGGGGGCCCCTGCAGTGCCCATGCCATTGGCATGGGCACTGCAGGGGCCCCCAGGGGCCCCGCGGCACCCCCTACCGCCATCCTGTTCCTGGCGGGAGAACCGCCAGGAACCGGATGGCGGTAGGGGGTGTCAGAATCCCCATGGCGGCGGAGCGCGCTCCGCCGCCATGGAGGATTCTCAAGGGCAGCGGGAAGTCGGCGGTACACCGCCGACTTTCCGTTTCTGGCCGCGGCTGAACCGCCGCGGTCAGAATGCCCAGCGGTGCACCGCCAGCCTGTTGGCGGTGCTACCGCCGACCTCCGCCATGGCGGTAATTACCGCCAGGGTCAGAATGACCCCCATGGTGTTGGTTGGCAAATGCAATAGGACCTCATACTTTCCAGCCATGTTGCACTGTCATAGAAACAGCTGGTATGCTGTATAAATGAACTACACATCACAATATTGGGGGCGGAGGGGTGGTCAATGACCATGGCCACTCTCTTTTTAACTGTTAGAGCATGAGCAAGAAAAAGAAAGCCTTCTCAACAAACATACATGGTGAATATTATTTATAATACTAGGTTACTTGGGCCTGCAATTTTTACAGTAGAGTATCAAAAATATATTCTTAGTCTTACAGTACCACAAGATATACAGGGGGAGGGAAAGATTACCAACAAAGCACTAAGCAGAAGATAACTGAAAAAGAGACTAGTACAGACTGGAAAAAATCAGCTACCAAAAAACAACATGAAATAAGGAAAAAAGAGATAATGTAGGGGTAGCAGGAATTAAACAAAAATTAGATAGGGGATTTGGAAAAAAGGGAAACAGCATGGAAAAATTAGCAAGGCGAAATTTTAAAGTAGCATAGTGGGCTGAGGTAAAAGAAGTAACCCATTGTGCTTTGCATTCGTGGGTTCATATACTCTCCTCGTCGCGATGTGAAATGAAGACTGCAGGTAAGGGTGTCACAGCAACTTTATTTTTTGTCAGCAACATCAGGCTGCAAGCAGCAACTCCCATCCTGGAACCCAGCACCAACATTCCAATACCCCAAGATTCTACCCTAAGCCCACAGCAATCATAAAAATCCCAACATTCAGGAAATAGTAATTAAAAATGATAGGACTTACTTGGCTGAGAGGGCTCTCGGCGGTGGCACTGGTGGTTGATGCCTCCTCCGCAGCTCTTCCCAGATCTTTCTCTGCACTCCCCTCTTCTTGCCCTTGGGTGCTCATGCCAGAAATGAACAAGATAAAGATTAGTGGCACAGTTAATCTCCGCAAAGTTATTATGACAGGCAAACTCAATCACTATATACTTATCTAAAACAGATCGCCTATAGTACTAGATTCAAGTCTATTGACTATCAATGAATTGGCCATACTAATCCTAAAATCCATATTCCAAATTTCCCTTTCAAAAACTTCATTTCGAACTAATGCATTGCAAGGAATGATCTTTGATTATATCCTCATTTCTCAACCCCCCTAATGGACCAACCCAGTCTCCCTATTTTACAATGTATAGCTGCATACTACACATCACTGTGAAATAGCTTGGAACTGTTCTAGATGCATAAAGAAAGTCACAGAGAACAGTAACTCACTGATATTACTGATTTATTGGTGGTGACAGGAGGACAGAAAAGTCTGCAATGGCTTTTTTATTAATCAGTCAAATCGCTGATGAGAACGATTAGGTAGCGCCGAGCACATGACTAGCTGAAACTGGATCACATAATGATAACATTTGAATGTAAACTAAACGTAACTTACCTCTGAATGTGAGCAGCATGCTATTCGTAAAAAAATGTTAGCATTGTCAAACACAAACTCAACAAATAATTAATACTCACAGAGCCCCAGAATCTCAACATCAAGCAGGTTGAACAGGTCGTGCTCCCAGTCAAGGATATCCTCCCAATAATGCATCAGCTGCTGGAGAGTGCAGGGAACCCGGGTGGTGTGCTGCACAAACTGGTGCACCCGCCCCCAGCGCAGCTGACACTCCTGCAGGGGGTACCCAATGCCAGCCTGCTGCCTAGCATGGGGGGAGGTGGCGCGGTTAAAAAAAAAAACAGTGCTGCCACCTCTTCCTCAATGAAGATAGCCCAGAGCTGCACACCTTGGCAATGTCGGCATCTGCAGGGTAAGGCTGCTGGTCCCATTTCAAGGCCTGTCACCCTGTTCGCCCTGCTCTGACATGATGCTGTGGGGGCAGTAAAAAAAGAAAAACACTGGAAGAAAGAAAGGAGGTAAGGAAATGAAATACAAAGGAAGTAAAGGAAACATAAAAAAGCACAAAAAGTCACAAAAAAACCAAAAAAATAAAAAAATGCAAAAAACAAAAACACACACTAACATAATAAAGAAAAATAAGGGGTAGATTAATTAGGAGGGTGGAAGTTTGAAAGGAATAAAAGGGGATTCAAAATCAGGCCCAGTACCATGAACAGAACAGAGAAAACAAGATGGCCTCACCCATGCGAATCACGTGGTGCAGTTTTCACATGATTTCCAAGTACCCACTCAGCGTTGCGTTTGATATGAAACACAACATGAAAGGGCGCACAGCGAAACTCCACCCACTAGCGGCACTCCACGTAACACTGCAGAGTTTTTTGGTCACTCTGTGGAGTTCCGTGAGTACTGCGTAGTGCGATTCCGTGAACTCCGCCTAGGCTTAGCTATAGTTAGGCTCACATTTCAAACATACAAAACCATAGAAATTCAGCTTTAGGAGTTACTTCAAGTAACTGTAACTCGTGCCCTAAGGTAACTATAATTCCCGCCCCCCTACCATGCACAGTTATCGCATCAATAATTTTACTGCAAATATTACTTTGATATCATCAATGATGTTATGAAAGATGTCATAAGTGTTGTAATATGTGGGATAATTATCAGTGAATGGCGAGGGTGCGAGTTATAGTTACCATAGCGCAAAAGCTATAGTTACTTGAAAGAGCTCTAACCATATCACCTGAATTTGTTTGGTTTTGTACATTTAAAATGTGACCCTAACTTTAACATCCATATAACCTTTGGCTTTTTAAGTGAATTTCTATGTTTTTTTCAATTCTATTTCCTAACTATATCGTCCCTCTAACTCTTGTTTTCTTTCCAGTGAATTTTTGTGTTTTTTTTAACGTAAAGTAATTACTTTACGTTAATCCAACCCCGGTTGCAGATGGCCAAAGGTAGTGAGCGACAGGGGATGCCCGCTGAGCCTGGCCTGGGGTCAGGCCCAGCAGCCAATCCCCTATTACTACCTAAACCTGTGCTATTCACAGAAAAAGATTGGCACCAAGTCCTGGCCTGTGGCCAGGCCCTATGGCCAACACCCTTATAATCACCCAACGCCATGCCACGCACAGCCTTTGGCTGTGCATGTCAGAGTTTGGCTGCAGGACCTGGCCTGGGCTAGGTCCTGGGGCCTACCCTACAGAACTCATGAAGTGCTTCTTTGTTTGGTGGAGATGTGACTGCATTCCCATGCCGCATCTTCAAAATCAGTGGTAAATCCGCTCAGGGAATCCTTTTGGTAAGCTTTCCAATTTCCTGGAAAAATGGGGGGGAAGACATTGTATATCACTAATGTATATTGGGCGGGCCAAAAGGGCAGAGCTTCTATGACATTTTATATACTTGCAGTTTTTAAAAGGGATCTCTGGTCGCAGCAGCAGATGACAAGAAAGAGCCCACTTGTAGCAATCACTACATGAGACATTGTGCTTGAAAAAAGCAGCAATGCAAACACCTCCATCAAAGATTACAGATAACCTTTCATGCTGGAAATGCAAAGAAAGCACAGTTGGTTACCCTTGATCAGGCTTAATTTATTTTGTCAATAAATGCTGGGGAACACGGGGAGCCTCAAGGCCCCTGCGGTCCCAGTCGGCTCCCTGTCTCCTGCGGGAGCTGGCATTGCTCCAGCACACAAGGAGCTGCTTGAAATGCAACTCCCTGTGTGTGGGACAATATTTTCATCTCTTTCTCTGCCCGTAAGTCTGTGGGTAGGGAAAGAGATGAAATCTCCGCTTCAAACAAATAGGAGCATTTTCAAGCTCTCGCTTGCTGGAAGCGGGGTGTTTGCTTTTGCTTTGAGGAAGCTGTCACAGCTCCCGCCAAGCAAAGCAAACAGCTACTTCTCAAAGGTTGGCACCTCAGGAGATAGAAGGAGCCGGACCAGGGAGGTGGCGGTCCCTGTGGCCATATATGGCTCCAGGAGGCTGGCCATGTGGGCCTCCTCCTTTGTTCTGCATGGGCTACCCCCGGGCATATGGTGGTATCCGGGGCCAGGGGGGTCTTCAGGCCCCCACACTATTTTTTAATTATAGCCCCAGGGTATGGTCCCGCATCATTTTATAATTGTAGCCTCAGGGACATGGTGCTCTCCAGTGCCTGGGAGGGTCATTTTTTACAAATTATTTTTACAGCCCCCCTGTATATTTGTCTAATGTAGCCCCGGGGAGGTGGTTGTACCCAGGGCTTTAAGAGCCCTAGGAGGGGGGCCCCATGAGCCACGTCCTTACTTTTTAAAGGTAAAATGCCCCAGGGATCTGGTCCAGCCTGGGCCAAAATTGAAAACAAGTGTGAGAATATTCGCAAATTTCACTGTGAGTTTTAAAAAAATGCTTTTTTTGCCCTGCTTGTGTCCCAGGGTACACCAGGAACAAGGCTAGAGGGTTAGGATACTCCTACCCTGTGCCCTTTTCTTTTTTTTCTTTTTTTCTTTTGGACTCAGCGGAAGCCGAGTCCCAAAATGGCTGCCAACACTTCCTGATTGAAGTGTTGTCAGCCAATCAATTCTCTGCACGAGATCTGGACTATTCAGAAAGTATTTGTGCTTCTAGATATACAAATTTGGATTTCCTTTAATATCTCGAAAACTACGGAATCGATTTGCATCAAATTCGTGATTTTTGGTCCAAGAGCTCCCTTTCTGCCAAATTTGGTGTAATTCCATTTAGTGGTTCAGGCTGTAGTTGTGTCTAAAATCTCTATGGGAATTAACGTGGGAAATGCAGTTTTTTTTACCCCCTCCCCTTTTCTCTGCCCCTGCTTGACAGATCACCCCACAACGTTCAATGCACAAGACCCAACTTGACACTTTTTTTTTTATTTCATGAAGATGATAAGGGTAGGTCGCTCCCCCTGCCGCTGCAGCTCCTCCAGCTCCTCCAGGTTCCTGAGTTCCTGAGACCCACCTCACAGTAAGTACCCCCCACCTCCCAGCCCCTCGCTCTGCCCCGCGCTACTCACCCTCTCTCCTGCTCCTGCTTCTTTTCTTCTTTTCTTCTTCTCTGTTCTTCCTCCTCGCTCCTCGTCTGTAATCTTCTTCTGTACTCTTCTTTTCCCCGTCTTCTCTCTTCTTCTGTGTGCTTCTCAGCCTCTCCTGTCGCCTCTCTTCTTCCTCATATTCTTCTGTGGTCTTCTTCCTTCTGTTCTTCGTTTTCTGTATCTTCCTCTGTGTTCTTCTGTGTTCTTCTGTGTTCTTCTGTTCTTCTGTTCTTCTGGTCTCCTGCTCTTCTGTTCTTCCGGTCTTCCTTTCTTCTGTTCTTCCGGTCTTCCTTTCTTCTGTTCTTCCGGTCTTCTGTTCTTCTGTTCTTCCGGTCTTCTGCTCTTCTGTCTTCTGACTTCTATCTTTTGCCTTCGGCTCTTCTGCCTCCTCTGTCTTCTTCTCCCCGCGCCTGCCCTCCTGCTCCTGCCTCATCCCCCTCCCTCACTCGCCTCCCCCTCTCTATCACCCCTATCTAACCCGTTCGCTATCTACCTCCCTCACTCCTCCTATCTACCTATCTCTCTATCCCACTATCTAACTCCCTCACTCTCCACCTCCTCCTATCTACCTATCTCTCTATCTATCTATTTCTCTATCTATCGATTTCTCTATCTATTTTCTCTATCTATTTCTCTATCTCTCCCCCTTCCCGCCACCCCCTCTATTACCTATCTTCCTATCCTCTCACTCTACCTCTCACCCTCACCCACCTCTACAACCCCCCTCCCCTATCTTCACAAGCCTACTCCTATCTTTCTCCCTAATCTCCTCAACCTCCTAACACTCACCCCCCTCCACCCTTAAACCCCCCTCCCCCAGCTCTTCTCACTCTACCTGTCCCCCCTCCCTCGTGCTTTCCCGCCGCGACCTCCTGCATGCCCCCGCCCCCCAGCTCCCATTCGCCCCCAGCTGACCCCTCCCCCCCTCCTACCTCATATGGCGGCCGCTGCGCGAGCGCGCCAGAGGCAAGCCCGTCTGCGCCCGTCCGCGCCTGGCCTGCGCCCAGCGCCACGACCCCTAGTCCCCAGCTCTCCCAAGCCCCGCTGATCCGCTAAGACCCCACCACCCTCCACGCCCTCAACCCAGGACGCTCCAACACCTGCTTCCAAGCTCACCCCAAACGCACCCATGGACCCTTCGCCTGCAACTCCTGCAAACGCATCTTCCACCACGCAACTACCACGACCACAAGCCCACGCGCCATCAACCACCTCAAGTGCATCCTGGTCAATGTTCGTTCCGTCCACAAGCATGCCGTTGAACTCTGGGACCTCCTGGACTCTACAGCCCCGGACGTCGCCTTCATCACGGAGACCTGGATGAACGCCTCCTCTGCTCCAGACATCGCCACCGCCATCCCCGAAGGCTACAAGATCTCCAGAAAAAACTACACCAACCAAGTAGGAGGAGGTATCGCCATCGTCTTCAAAGACTCCATCAGCGTCACCACCTCCACCGAAGACACCCCTCTCGCTGCTGAACACCTGCATTTTCAGATTCGCACCGACCCGAGGACCACCCTCAGAGGATCCCTCGTCTACCGTCCTCCCGGACCGCGCGCCCCTTTCAGCGACGCCATCGCCGACTTCATCTCCCCGCACGCCCTCGCCTCACCGGACTACATCCTCCTAGGCGACCTCAACTTTCATCTGGAACAAAACAACGACCCCAACACCACCACCCTGCTCGACAACCTCGCCAACCTCGGCCTCAAACAACTGGTGAACACCGCCACTCACATCGCCGGACACATGCTCGACCCTATCTTCTCCGCCAGCAAACACATCTTCTTCAGCCACACCTCCGCTCTACACTGGACCGACCACAGCTGTGTCCACTTCACATTCCGACGCGAGACCCGCCACCTCCGCACTCAACCCATCCCTCGTCGACAGTGGAACAAGATCCCCGAAGAGCAACTCTTCTCCGCACTCGCCGCCAACCAACCCACCCTCACCACTGACCCCAACGACGCAGCCCTCAGCCTCACAAACTGGATCTCCAACTGCACAGACAACCTTGCTCCCCTCAAACGCACGCATCGACAGACCAACACCAAAAAAAACTCTCTGGTTCACTGACACCCTCAAAGAATCAAAGAAAACTTGTCGCGCCCTCGAGAAGGCCTGGCGCAAGGACCACACCGCTGACAACATGACCGCCCTCAAGAACGCTACCCGCGAACACCACCACCTGATCCGCGCTGCTAAAAGGAACTTTTTCAATGACAGACTGGACAAAAACAGCCACAACAGCAGAGAACTCTTCAGCATCGTCAAGGAGTTCTCCAACCCCAACGCCAACGGCAACGCCGTCACGCCCTCACAGGATTTGTGCGAATCCCTCGCCACCTTCTTCCATCGCAAGATCAGCGACCTCCACGACAGCTTCGGACACCAGACCCAACCAAACACCACCGAACCCGCACCCCCGCCCATCACCCTCAACAACTGGACCCACATCAACACTGAAGAAACCAAATCCACCATGAACTCTATCCACTCCGGCGCCCCTTCGGACCCCTGCCCTCACTTCATCTTTAACAAAGCCGACGACATCATCGCCCGCACCTCCAGGCCGTCATCAACTCTTCTTTTTCTTCTGCTACCTTCCCCGAATGCTGGAAACACGCCGAAGTCAACGCCCTACTAAAGAAACCTACGGCTGACCCAAGCGACCTGAAAAACTTCCGCCCCATCTCTTTCCTGCCTTTCCCAACCAAGGTAATAGAGAAGACCGTCAACAAACAGCTGACCACCTTCCTGGAAAACAACAACCTGCTCGACCCTTCACAAACCGGATTCCGAACCAACCACAGCACGGAAACCGCCCTCATCTCAGTCACAGACGATGTCAGAACCCTGATGGACAACGGTGAAACAGTCGCCCTCATTCTCCTCGACCTCTCGGCTGCCTTCGACACGTCTGTCACCGCACCCTAATCACCCGCCTCCGCTCCACCGGGATCCAAGGCCAGGCCCTGGACTGGATCGCCTCCTTCCTCTCAAACCGTTCCCAAAGAGTTTACCTCCCTCCGTTTCACTCAGTACCCACCGAGATCATCTGCGGCGTACCTCAAGGCTCATCACTCAGCCCGACACTCTTCAATGTCTACATGAGCCCCCTCGCCAACATCGTACGCAAGCACGACATCATCATCAACTCCTACGCCGACGACACCCAACTTATACTCTCCCTCACCAAGGACCCCGCCAGCGCCAAGACCAACCTACAAGAGGGTATGAAGGACGTCGCAGATTGGATGAGGCTCAGCCGCCTAAAGCTGAACTCTGAGAAAACGGAAGTCCTCATCCTCAGCAACACCCCGTCCGCCTGGGACGACTCCTGGTGGCCCACGGCCCTCGGCACCGCACCGTCCCCCACAGACCACGTCCGCAACCTCGGCTTCATCTTGGACCCTCTTCTCACCATGACCAAGCAAGTCAACGCCGTGTCCTCCGCCTGCTTCCTCACCCTCCGCATGCTACGCAAGATCTTCCGCTGGATCCCCCCCGACACTAGAAAAACCGTGACCCACGCCCTCGTCACAAGCCGCCTGGACTACGGCAACACCCTCTACGCTGGGACCACAGCCAAACTCCAAAATCGCCTGCAACGCATTCAAAACGCCTCGGCCCGCCTCATCCTCGACGTACCCCGCAACAGCCACATCTCCGCACACCTGAGACACCTGCATTGGCTCCCAGTCAGCAAAAGGATCACCTTTCGACTTCTCACCCTCGCACACAAAGCCCTCCACAACAAGGGACCGGAATACCTCAACCGACGCCTCAGCTTCTAAGTCCCCACCCGCCTCCTCCGTTCCTCTGGCCTCGCACTCGCTTCCGTCCCTCGCATCCGCCGCTCCACGGCGGGTGGGAGATCTTTCTCCTTCCTTGCGGCCAAGACCTGGAACTCCCTCCCCACCAGCCTCAGGACCACCCAGGACCACTCCGCTTTCCGGAGACTCCTAAAAACCTGGCTTTTCGAGCAGCATTAACCCCCTCTTTCCCCTAGCGCCTTGAGACCCGCACGGGTGAGTACTGCGCTTTATAAATGTTAATGATTTGATTTGATTTGAAGATTCATAAAACAGCGACAAAGATATAGTCAAGTAAAAAAAAACTTATTCTATGGAAAGTAGGTCTAAACTGTAACTACCTACTGGAGACTGCTGTAAAGGCATGTGTTATAAAGGCAGATTCTTGATAAAAATGTGCATGGTAAAGCATGCATTGTAATGAATGAATTGTAAAGGCATGCATGGTAATGGCATGTGTGGTTCTAACTTACATCGATCTTAAAACAGCAGCAGAGAAGGTAATTGGTGTGTTTGAGCCTGCAAATCTCTCATTGTGTCTCACTTTACTCTGCACTGACTGCAGGTCTTCTTCAGAGAAGCATTTCCACATATGTCAGGTGAGGGCAGAGCTTAATTTGAGCCAGTAGTTGCAGGTGGGAAACCTCAATACTTATTTTTGGGCACCAGGACTCATTTTTCATCATCGGACTTTGCCACTGAACAAGAGAGAGAGAAAAGTGGAAAAGGGTGAAAAATGGGACAGAAAAAAGATGGGAAATAGTGATAATGGGACAAAGCCAGGATAAAAAAGAATGTGCAAGTGTAGGGTGGCAGATGAAAGAGACATGAAGGGAATCAAGACTATACAGCCTTGATATTCGGCAATCCCGATATTTGGCACCACTGGTGACAGAATCATAAGAAAAATGTTGAGGTCTAGCACATATACCCTTACAAATTATGCACCGGAAGGGAGTCCACCTCCTTCTCTTCCACATCATTAGACATGAAGCCTGATTTGTGAGATCTGAGAAACTATGATCTTGACAGGAGTTTGATTTGGAGATCTGTTTTCTCTTATATACCATTCACCTTTCCCTGGGGTCTACTATTTGTCTACATATTATATTATTTGTGGTCAATGGTGAATGCAGTGAGGAGCGAAAAAGTGCTTCACTTTCATTGGATCCAAAGTACAAGAGCTCTCCTACTGATTGACTGCCTTTCTCACCTTTCTCTTACAGCCATTGCATCTGTGGTCAACTTCCTAATATTTCCTCTAGGGATTTATGGTGTTTATTAAAATCTTTTGAGGTGACCACCAGTAAGCCATTAGATGGTTAAGTAAAAAAGTGGTATTATTAACAACACACCAGGGCTACATGAAATGGACGGAAAATTGGCAAAGTTTTATTGTTAACACGACTAGGTAGTGTCTGAATGCAATCAAATAGGGGTGCTTCCTATTTCAATATTCTGTCCTGATGATGAACTGCCTGAATTAATTTAATTTATTGGGGTTGAAGAGCCGACATTGTATTTAAAAATGTGGATTGGCTCTTGAAAGATTCAGCAGTCTCACAGTACATGTCATGGAGGTTAATTCATATACTTCTCCTGCAGGGACCAAAACAGTTTTCTGTTACATTATTCACTTACCCAGGTCTCAGGGTACTCAGTTGCCCCATTTTTTCAAAATAACTTTATTGACTTGAAGACAGCTTTTAACTCCCTACACTGCCAGGGCTGGGTCTAGTGCAACAATTTTGTTGGAGCCCCTCAGGCCCTGCTGCCACCTGTCTCTATGCAACCCTCCAATGGTGCCCCTCATTTCTCCTTAGCCCCTCTTTCATATATATTTCATTTCTTCTATAGCACTTCCAAAGTGGGTGGGAGAGCATTGTGCATAACACACACATTATACAGACAGAATGAATGAATGGGTAAATCAATGTATAGTAAAGGTTACATAAGACAATGAGTGCCACAAGGTCTGGGAGTCATATATCACCCGTACATTAGATGTTAGGAGTGCTCCAACTAGAGAGCTGAAGGGGATGATCTACTAAGTTTTCATGCCACACAGCTCAGTAACCAAGGTTGCTGCACTTTGTTGTATGAAAAGGAGAGCGCAGAAGAGTGCCATCTTGAAGATATGGCACTGTTGCTCTTTACCCTAGCTCTGGCTTAACTTAGGCTACCTTGCAACAACATACGATAGTGTAAGGATATGTACGTAAAATCAGGCATAGGTTTTGAACCAGAAGGGCACCCTTCTTTTTTGTACTGGAAAGGTACCTTTTCAGTTCAAAGTTCTGTGTTTTGAAAAGGTTTAACACTTTCCCACTTTGTATGTGTGTTGAAGAGATACACCTGCATTGAGGAGGTGTAACTTTCTGACATAAATCCCCTTCTACCAATGATGTGAGATAGGGATTAGTCTCAAAATCCATGGGTAGTTGCATGGGACTGTCCACGTACCACTCATGGCACTTCTGCTTGACGTAAAGTAGCACAGAGTACAACATATTGCTATTTCACTATAATTTAGGGCTACATTCCAACACATTTCATGATTTGCTCTGGAAGTAAATCCCCAAACAACATTTTGTGCCGGCTTCTGACACTTTTGTGATGCAAATTAATTGCAAGGTAAATCTGATCCAAAAACTCATGATATCGAACATAAGAGTGGTTGGGTCAGTCTATGTCAATATAAATGTATTACTACCCAATTGCATCGTTTTTGAGCAACCTTAGAATAATGAAAGGTTCAGAAAAACAAAAATGTGTTGAACCCATGCCTTGCAGTTTGCATGCAGCACTTTGACCTCAGCTCGTAGCTCAGTGAGCTAAGTTTGAAGGATGGTAACCTGTGAAGTGAAAGTAATAGAATGATCTCTGTGACAAAATCAGTTACCCATTGAGCCCTCTCCAAAAAATTACAAATCTGTAATATGGATGCTATACGTTGTGCTTTGCATCAGGAACATTCACCGTCTATGCTACTTTAGCATGAGTCAAAATTATCACTAGACAAATCACAGATCTCTCGATCAAGTGCATTAATCACCAGAGTTAGCATGTTGTAATTATTCCCTGAAAGCTGCAGTGAGTACAAACATCTCTGTAGGCTGCTCTTATCTCTCTTCAGCCTGTCATACAAATGATGACCACTGGGTGCTTCTCCCTAAAACTGGTATTACATACTGCCAGATTTGTTTCTGATAGCCGTGCCTCTCTTACATACCCACACACGTACAAGGAAATGGGATGGGAGGCCCGGCAAGTGTATCAACGAATTTCTAATATAAAATGTGCTCTACCAAGGATGAGTTATGGCTGCCCTCTTGTTGAGATGTTTAAGCCTGATTGATTGCCAATTTGTAAAGCACTATGATTATCTCCAAGAGGTGCCATGGCGCTACCAGAAAGAGACGCTGAAGAAAAGAGGGCGAATTAGAGGCTCTACAACTAGGTTTTCAATATCTTCCTGAACGGGAATGTAAGGAAAGAGGAAGGCTGTTCCACAGAGGAGCAGCCTGTATAGAGATGGCACTACCACCAGCCCAAGCAAATTTTAATTTCAGCTGAATCCAAAGGTTGACTACGGATGAACAGAGATGACAGGCTGGAAAAGAGCTGGAAAATGTAAAAAAATGGTGACTATCTTTCTAGTAAATAATCGTACTGCATGATTTTCAGCGTGCTTCGAAAAAATAGATTAACTGATTGATTCATTCATTATTAGCCTCATTTTTGTAACTAAACCTTTCCCGACTTGAGTTAGTAGGACTTTGAGGTAATAGAAATGATGTAGCCTGTATTCTTTTCATGTATGTCTACATACAAAATATGTGCCAATTTGTGGCTTCCGGATAATTTTTAGTTTCAATCACGGTTTTCTCTATCGTTTTCATCTCGATTCACCTAGACATAAAAATACAAAATGGATTGCACTACATCGTAAAAAGAACCCTTGGGCTTCTCTGTTGCAGAAACAACTTTTCCGTTTAGACCATCGATTGACCAATTTAGGTAGCCTTAGCTGCAAAGACTGTAATCAAGACCAAGGTGCCTAGGCCTATTTAAAAATAAAGGCCGTCCTTACAAGAAGACATCGATCGTTAACCTGCAAGGAACCATGATCTAGCCTGCGGAACACTTTTAATTGGGACTAAAAGGATCAATAACATTGACTAGTTTGCTCAGAAATTCTATAGGTCGCTTTGCACATACTTATTACAAACATTAAACTAAAACAACATCAGGCTGCCTCTTGGAGGGATAAAAGCAAATGTAATCGTCAGTTGCACAACATAAAATGGTGTGGCCATGGTGCAGAATGTGAAGAGCAGCCCCTGGGTCTCCCATATCTCACAAATATTCATTGGCCTTCAGCGAAATGGGGCCCCTCTGACGAGTTAAGGGGTCCTAAAAGTGTTGGGGTCCCCTAGCATCCACAGGGGCTGCAGGGGCCTGTGATGCGCCCCTGTTATTCGCAGTGGCGGCTCCTCCGTTTGGGTGGAGGAGTGTCACTCCTCTGCCAGCAGCGGTAGCTGCGAAACATTATAAAGAAAACAATAATAAACTATGTTTATTATCGTTTTCATTGACAGGGGCGTGGCCACGGGGTGACGTGCACTGAGGGGGTTGCTCAGCACTCCCCCTTCATAACGCATGTGTGTTTGGCCGGCCGTCTTGGGCCGCCCAAACACACGTGCTGTAGGCCCTCTCCAGCTCAGCAACACGGTTGCTGGGCTGGAGAGAGCCTGCACAGGCTCCCAGTCTGCCTGGAAACACCCTGGCTGGGTGCTCCTAGCCAATCCTGATGCTGCTCTGAGCAGCATCAGGACTGGCGCAGGGCAGGCTGGGAGCCTGTGCCTGCAGAGGCAGAGGAGCGTAGAAGACAGAGGAGCGGCGGAGGATGTGTTTTAAAAAATAATTAAATTTAATGTTTATTCCCTCCATCCTCCTCCCCCTCCTGTGACTCCCCGGCCCGCCCGCCCCTTCCGTGGCCCTGCGAGCCGCTACTGGTTAATCGAAAGTAAGTATGCTAAAAGACAAAGCATTGTTCTGTAGATATAATGTATAATTTTAAGTCTTGCTTCCGGGTCTGGCCTACACTTAGATAGAGCTCTGGGCAGAACGTCGTCAATGCTGATGTGTGTAAAATGAGGAAAAGAGAAGGTCCCATTCACGTTTAAATGTCAGTCCCAGGCTGGTTATATCAGAGAGTGACTAACATCTGAACGAAAATGTCCCCACTCCTCTCCCAACTCACCTGAATCGCCCACAACTCAGCTGCTTCGCACTGCTGTCACGTTTTTATTTATTTGCCACTAAGAGGTGTCTTAAATTTATGAGAGGTGTGGAAGGCAGATGTGAGTGAATTAATGGAAAACAAAAACCGAGAAACCACTTTGGAGGAAACCAAATTATTGAAAACCAATTTTAGGGAAAGACAATTTTGAGAAAACACAAAAAAAGGAAAATTAAAGAAACACTTTAAAGGAAAGGTAATTTTATTGAAAAATCCAAAATTACATTAAACATGGGTGGAGTTTAGGACTACTGTTAGGCTTTTGGTTCAGAGATGGGTAATGTTTAGGATGATGAGTTTTAGGGGTCATCGATGATTGGGGTTCAGGCTTACAAAGGGGGTTTTAGGGTTCAGATATGAGTGGAGTGTAGGGGTGGTGAGGGGCTTTTGGTGTTCAGGGATGAGTGGTGTTTAGGTGTGTGAGATGTTTTTATGTTTCAGAAATGGGTGGAGGGAAAGGCTGTTGAGGGCTTTAAGGGTTCATGGTTGGAGGAGTTTAGGGCTTTGAGGGTTTTTTAGGTTCAAATATGGGTAGTGACAGGGGTGGTGAATAATTTCTGGGTAGCAAACAATGGATTGAGGACGGCATCTGGGAGCATTCAAAGGGAGAACTGGAGCAGGCCAGCATATACACTTCTGTTCATATGTTGATATATCAGACACTGCATAGCCCAATTGTTTCTTTGTGCAAGAGAGAAAGCTGACTTTCAAAGTTTGGGATTGAGATTACGATTACTGGCCTAAACCTTGGGGTGGTGACACAAACACTAGGTTCATTAATATAGATTACATTATTGTTGTGCCCTGTGCTAGTTTGGCTTTTAAGAGTTCCAGCATTTATATTAAGTGCGCAGATGCAGAGAAAAAATAGTTAATGATGATAATAGAGACAATGAAACAGAAGTACTTGGGTTACCAAACATGCTGCAGAGTAGATCAGTAGCCGTTGGTCATTTGGCATAAGGAATTGAAACAGTGGCCAGAACTCAGCAGGCTGGCATTAACACATCTCTCTTAGCCAAAAGTCAGTGCATCCTCTGAGTGGGCTTTTAGGGTGGTTAGAGTCACAAGGACCAGCCTGTCTCAAACTGGTGAGAGACTCTTGATGATCAGAATGAAGAGGGATTTCATCCCTAAAAATCATGAGGCTCTAGAGAACACAACAGTGGAAGAGGGAAAGGAGGGTTCTCAAATGACTACTGTGACACTCATAAGGGTGTGGCACTGAAAATTCTGGACCCGTGTTATAAACATCGTCGTATCACAACGATTTTGGTATCAGCAGACCGAGAATGGTTAGAATAGTATGCACAAGCATTGTATTCATATTCAGGTGACGAAATCACCCGAATATCAGAGTTTCCGTCCTGAAACTCTGAGGTTCCATTTAAACGACAGCCATTTTGTGATTGCCCTCACATAGGCCAATGACTAATGCTGAAAACGAGTCTGAAGGACACGTACATCTTTGCTGACTCCTCTGTGACCTGAGCAAGCTGACTCCACTGCCTGAAGCCAAACCTGTTCGGCCAGTTTCTTTCCCAGTGGCCGAATGAGATTAGTATCAAGGCACAACACATCATAAAACCTTTTCATCACACACAAACCATGCCTAATCTTACACGCACCTGTCCCTGTTTCTTTCTTTATGACTTGCTTTACAAGGAGGAGGTGCCTGTTTATATTGGGGGTCCGTCTCATATCTGATGAAAGTACTGAGCCTTGCCGGGTAATTGATTGAGGGCTGGACAAACTGAAATATGGGCTTGTCATCATAACCCTGCTATTTCTTTGTAGTGAAAATATGTGAATGGTCAACTGTAAAATAAGGAATGTTTGCCTAAAGCATAATATTTTGTATAAAAGAGAAGGTTAGCTTTGCAAGGGGAGCAGTCTCCTGAGAATATACACCGTGTTGTACTTCTAGGATACCTGTTACTGGCTGCAGCCAATAAACAAGATCTTTGACTTCACCAAGAAGACTCTGTGTTTCTGTAGTCTGAAACAGGAAGGACTCGAAGTCTTAGGGTGTGTTCCCTGGCACCACTGGGTTCTGAAAAACCCAGTACTTCAGTTGGTGCCCAACGTGGGGCGATTTCAGCGGTACCGGTCCAAGCCAGAGGTTCGTGAGGAGCTTCGTGTGAAAATTCTGGAGGGAGGCCACCACTTCATCGACCCCTGTATGTCGACGTGGTCCGAAAGTCTTTGCTGCGAGGTTCCCCGCTTCCCGACGGCTACGAAGGACTGCTGCCCTGACTATCGCCCTGTTTTGGACCCTTGATGATTTGGTAGAGCGAAACGATAAACGAGTCTTCTGGTGACGTCATCGATACCTCAGTTAAGTATAAGTGGAGCGTCTCCCAGTCCTTAGTTTGTTTCTTAGTTTGGTATCCCCTTGGGATCTTTGATTTGGAACTTGCAAGTACCAAAGCCGAGGGATTCGTGTATTCACGAGACTATCGTATTCGATAATCCTTTGAAGTTTGAAGCTAGACTGGAGAGCGAAGATGCCTGGTCTTAGCAGACATGGAAATTTGTTTTGTCTTGGTTATAATAGGGATTCCCGATTGGAGGACTCGTGTCCGGTTCCTCCGATTGGAACTCCAACCTATGAACTATATGTGAAACATGGCATAGGCCCCCTCACATATAATGAAGTATGGATCCGATACACCAGGAAAGATGGTGTTTTAAAATGGCCCCAATATGGTAGTTTTGACACAGAGATTCTGGATAATCTGGAGGTTAAACTTTTTAAGAAGAAAGCCCGACCGGCGATGTTTGACTCTTTCCGCCTATGGCGTAAGGAAGCCAAACAAAAGGAAATTAAATTAGCAAAGAGAAATAAGAGGGAAGAGGGTATCTCGATAATGCAAGCTGCCATGCAGTTTAAAGATGATGAAGAAGAACAGATGAATGAGCAGTTGCACAGGCAACGTAAAATGGTGACCGATAAATGTTATCCAGTTTTTCCGCTTCTTCAGCAAGATGCAGCAAAAGAACTTGAGAAAGATCCTTTAATGTCACACTTGTTGAGTTCGCCACCCCCTTATGCGCAGAATGCTACAGCACCCCCGCAACCTTTAGCTGTGCAACCTCCGGTTATTGTGCCTCAGGTTCTTCCACAGCCGCCAGCTCCTCTTCAGTTGGCTCCTACTACTATGGCGCAGCCCCTTCAAGGGCCGCCGACTTCGCTACCTGCTCCATCTGTACCTCCTACGACTTTATGTACTATATCGACTGCCTCTTTTGGTGTTCTTCCTGATACTGCCTCTGCGTCTGCCTTGCCTCCCTCTGTTTTTCCTCCTGTTCTTTCATCAACTTCTCCTTCTGTCCGACAGAGAATGACAGATACTGTTGCCAGCCTTATATTTCCTCTCTTTGGGTCGTCTGGTGTGACCCCAGATTCGGAGCGTAAGCAGTCGCGTAGTCAACTGCCTAATTCTCTCGAGAGAGAAATGTTTGACCGTATGGCGCGTAAATGGGTTGTTTACCCTTTAAGATACGATGTAGAGTCTGTTATGGATGTCTTCCGTCAATGGGAAGCACCGAAACAAAGATACGTTTTTGAGAAAATGTGTGCTTTCCTTTGTGAGGAATTGGAGGATAATGATTTGGAAACAAATCCGCCTGATTTGTGCCGTGTACGGTTTGAGTTTGAAAAGGGCACGATTGTGGGTCCCGATGTTGAGAAAGCAGTTGCGACGTTGTTGTCCTTTAGGAATAAGGATCCTTCTCAGTCATTGTTCCAACATGACTCCTCTGTTAAAAAAAAGGTGCAACAGTACCCAATGAGAGAAGTCCCTCCGGTATGGAAGGACGCCATTGCGGCTGATGTTGCTAATCAAATTGATGCTGTCCCAGCTCATTTTCAGTGTGTTTGGGTACATGTTCCGTGGAAGCGAGCTGAAGTTTTAGCCCTTAAGCAGACTTTGCCTGATCCCCGTAAAAACCCTGCAGGGTATTATAAGGAATTATCACAGACTGCAGACTCATGCATTATGAATTTAGCCGACATAGACATGTTATTTGGGAATGTTGTTCCACAGCCTTTGTGGGGATTGATTCGCCATACAGATCATGCACAAGAGTTAGGTGACTCATGGGCTAATATTAGTGCTGCAAATGATAGACAAGTTGGTGGTGCCAAGCCTGAGCCTTTGGTAGCAGAACTGCCTGCTAGGATCATTACTTACATGAAGACTTTAATGCCTGCGATGCGTGTGAATTGGGATAAATTGTCTGCGTGTAAGCAGAAGAAAGATGAAACAGTGTCTGATTTCTTCACCAGGTTTGAGGAAACGTTTATCGACCACAGTGGTCAAGATATGAGTACAGAAGGTGGTCAACGATTGTTCGTCGACAAGTTTGTGCACAATTTGCTTGCCGAGCTGTGTAAGAAATTGAAGGATTCAGAGAGTTCTTGGGCCGTTTCCTCTTCAGCACAAATATTGGCTACTGCACAGTACTACGAAAATAGGGATAAAGATGAGAAGGATAGAGCAGACAAGAAAACTAAAGAATTAAAGATGAAGGTTCTTTTACAACAGGCGTATCCGCCACGTGGTGGTCAGAGTAACTATCAGCAACCTCAACAGTTCTAGAGAAACTCGCAAAGGTTCGAGTTTTCTCAACCACGTGTTCCTGTAGGTCCCAATCAGTGTTCATATTGTAAAGAAGAGGGTCATTTCAAGTATAGTTGCCCTATTTTGTTACAGCGTACGAATGGTGCTTCTGGCGCAAGAGGTCGAGGTGTTCAACAAGCTCCTAGAGGTAGAGGATGTGGAAGTTTCCCCCAGAACACGCGTTCCTTTCCGTCTCAAAACTCAATGAATAGTTTTGACCAGCAACATAACGCGTCTGGTAGGACGGCTCAGTACTATGCTGACGACTACTATGCAGCAGATGAGAACTTGGAAGGTAATAATTGCTAGGACAGCCATAGACGAAGAGAGGGAGTTTTTTTAGTTCCAGTAGATCAGAATGGACCTTATGTTAAGGTGATTACCTCAGGTGTGTCGGAGCCTTTTCTGTTGGATACTGGTGCTACAAAGAGTTCTATTATGCACTTAAAACTCCCTGGTGCACCTTTGTCTGGCGAGATGAATGTTTCAGTAGGTTGTTCTGGCGCCCCGGTTAGGAACCCGATTTCTAGTCCTATGTCCCTTTCTGTTGGACCTTGTGAATTGGAAGCACCCCTTATTCTGACGACAGGTTGTGGTGAAAACTTGTTAGGACTGGATTTGTTGAAAAGATTGTATGCAACATTATATTGTTCTCCTTCGGGAGTACAACTTACACTGGGTAGGAAAATGGTCTCTCCAATGTATTTGTCGAAGGATAAACTTCCGACCGAATTGTCGTTTCTTCCTGATATCATTTGGGCTACTGGTCCTAATGATGTGGGTCTTTTGGAAATACCACCTTATGTTGTGACATTGAAAGCCAATGTTAAATTACCACGCATTCAACAATACAAGATCTCTAGTGAAGGTGAAAAGGCGTTGCTAGCGATCATTTATGATTTAATTGAAAAAGATGTAATTGAAGAGACAAGAGGCAACGTTTGTAATAGTCCTGTTCTGCCTGTTTTGAAACGTACTGACCCCTCTAAGCCACCTGTTTACAGGTTCGTGATTGATCTTAGAGTAAATAAAATAGTTGTGCCACAGTTTCCAGTTCTTCCTGATATCACTGCCATATTAACTATGATTCCAGCTTCCGCCACCTGGTTCTCGGTGATTGACTTAAAGAATGCTTTCTTCAGCATCCCGATTGCAGAGGAGAGCAGGGATATTTTTGGCTTCAGTTTAGGAGGCCGAAGTTTCCGCTTCAAACGCGCTCCTCAAGGCTACTGTGAAAGTCCATCAATATATAGGCCCTCATTCTGACCCTGGCGGTCTTTGACCGCCAGGGCGGAGGACCGCGGGAGCACCGCCGACAAGCCGGCGGTGCTTCAATGGGGATTCCGACCGCGGCGGTAAAGCCGCGGTCGGACCGGCACCACTGGCGGGGTCCCGCCAGTGTACCGCGGCCCCATTGAATCCTCCGCGGCGGCGCAGCTTGCTGCACCGCCGCGGGGATTCTGACCCCCCCTACCGCCATCCAGATCCCGGCGGTCGGACCGCCGAGATCCGGATGGCGGTAGGGGGGGTCGCGGGGCCCCTGGGGGCCCCTGCAGTGCCCATGCCACTGGCATGGGCATTGCAGGGGCCCCCGTAAGAGGGCCCCTACATGTATTTCACTGTCTGCTGCGCAGACAGTGAAATACGCGACGGGTGCAACTGCACCCGTCGCACAGCTTCCACTCCGCCGGCTCGATTCCGAGCCGGCTTCATCGTGGAAGCCTCTTTCCCGCTGGGCTGGCTGGCGGTCTGAAGGAGACCGCCCGCCAGCCCAGCGGGAAAGTCAGAATTACCGCCGCGGTCTTTCGACCGCGGAACGGTAACCTGGCGGCGGGACTTTGGCGGGCGGCCTCCGCCGCCCGCCAAGGTCAGAATGAGGGCCATAGTCAGGCTTTAAAAACACAGCTTGATGTAATTGTTTTACCTGACGGCGCTACCCTTATTTAGTACATTGATGATTTGCTAGTCGCTACAGATACTGAAGAGATTTGTAAAGAAGCCACCTTGTTGTTGTTGCGTCATTTGTCTGATTTACATCACAAAGGCCCTCATTCTGACCCTGGCGGTCGGTGATAAAGTGGCGGCCAAGCCGCCAACAGGCCGGCGGTCTAAAATATGCAATTCTGACCCTGGCGGGAACCGCCAACACAGCCCGCCAACTTAACACTCCGCCCGCCACAGCGGTACAAACAAACAGCGCGGCGGTTCCCGCCAACAGCCCGGCGGCAGACAAAGTACCGCCCACCCTATTACGACCCACCAATCTGCCACCTTTTCCGGGGCGGGAGCACCGCCGATAAGAACACGGCGGAAACAGACTACGAACGGGAAAACGCTCACCTCTACACACTCCACGCGAGATTCCGGCAGTATGGAGCCAGAGTTACAGGTCATCCCCGCACTCCTATTCCTCCTCATATACCAGGAGCACGCCCGGCGGCGCGGAAGATATCGGTGAGTACTGCACCTACGACACAGGGGAGGGAAAAGATTACCGGCACACACCCACCCACCCACACCCACTACAACACACACATCAATGCATTCCCACAGATCACTGTCACAACCCACAAACCACCCCCCTCCGAAATAATGCAAAGACCAAAAGAAGAGATCATAAACGGGCAGATATATTGAAATATGTACGCCATTAATCCCAAAAAATAAATAAACTATGTACAAAATATATACAGCTACTAAATGTAGTCCAACCACTGTCCGTGGATCACAGGGGTCCTGTGCAAAGGGGCAAGGCCCAGTCCCACGACAAGAACTCCACGGAGAGAACACTGCAGGGGCATCAGAAAGAAAATAGGACAGGCACCTCAGGGGGAAGGGAAGGGGGGGCACCTCAGCCACTTGAGTACACGACGCCAGATCCACGAGGGGACTCCATGACCACTGGGCCATCCTGGGGAGAGCAAAGCCACAGTCCATACAGTCCATACAGTGGGTGGCCTGCCCACTGGGCCATCCTGGGGAGAGCAAAGCCACAGTCCATACAGTCCATACAGTGGGTGGCCTGCCCACTGGGCCATCCTGGGGAGAGCAAAGCCACAGTCCATACAGTCCATACAGTGGGTGGCCTGCCCACTGGGCCATCCTGGGGAGAGCAAAGCCACAGTCCAAACAGTCCATACAGTGGGTGGCCTGCCCACTGGGCCATCCTGGGGAGAGCAAAGCCACAGTCCATACAGTCCATACAGTGGGTGGCCTGCCCACTGGGCCATCCTGGGGAGAGCAAAGCCACAGTCCATACAGTCCATACAGTGGGTGGCCTGCCCACTGGGCCATCCTGGGGAGAGCAAAGCCACAGTCCATACAGTCCATACAGTGGGTGGCCTGCCCACTGGGCCATCCTGGGGAGAGCAAAGCCACAGTCCAAACAGTCCATACAGTGGGTGGCCTGCCCACTGGGCCATCCTGGGGAGAGCAAAGCCACAGTCCATACAGTCCATAACAGACCCCACTGCCACTGGAGGAGGCAAGTTGGCCAGAGGACATCCTGCAGCCATGCCCGAGATAGATCCTGCCCTGCCACGTCTGCCAAAGGGCCAGCGGTTCTTGCCCTGAAGGGCCCAGTTCAGCGGTTCTTGAGACGGCGGGGCCCAGTTCAGCGGTTCTTGAGACGGCGGGGCCCAGTTAAGCGGTTCTTGCCTTGAAGGGCCCAGTTCAGCGGTTCTTGCCCTGAAGGGCCCAGTTCAGCGGTTCTTGAGACGGCGGGGCCCAGTTCAGCGGTTCTTGAGACGGCGGGGCCCAGTTCAGCGGTTCTTGCCTTGAAGGGCCCAGTTCAGCGGTTCTTGCCCTGAAGGGCCCCGTTCAGCGGTTCTTGAGACGGCGGGGCCCAGTTCAGCGGTTCTTGAGACGGCGGGGCCCAGTTCAGCGGTTCTTGCCTTGAAGGGCCCAGTTCAGCGTTTCTTGCCCTGAAGGGCCCAGTTCAGCGGTTCTTGAGACGGCGGGGCCCAGTTCAGCGGTTCTTGAGACGGCGGGGCCCAGTTCAGCGGTTCTTGCCTTGAAGGGCCCAGTTCAGCGGTTCTTGCCCTGAAGGGCCCAGTTCAGCGGTTCTTGAGACGGCGGGGCCCAGTTCAGCGGTTCTTGAGACGGCGGGGCCCAGTTCAGCGGTTCTTGCCTTGAAGGGCCCAGTTCAGCGGTTCTTGCCCTGAAGGGCCCAGTTCAGCGGTTCTTGAGACGGCGGGGCCCAGTTCAGCGGTTCTTGAGACGGCGGGGCCCAGTTCAGCGGTTCTTGCCTTGAAGGGCCCAGTTCAGCGGTTCTTGCCTTGAAGGGCCCAGTTCAGCGGTTCTTGCCCTGAAGGGCCCAGTTCAGCGGTTCTTGAGACGGCGGGCCCAGTTCAGCGGTTCTTGAGACGGCGGGCCCAGTTCAGCGGTTCTTGAGACGGCGGGGCCCAGTTCCGCGGTTCTTGCCTTGAAGGGCCCAGTTCAGCGGTTCTTGCCCTGAAGGGCCCAGTTCAGCGGTTCTTGAGACGGCGGGGCCCAGTTCAGCGGTTCTTGAGACGGCGGGGCCCAGTTCAGCGGTTCTTGCCTTGAAGGGCCCAGTTCAGCGGTTCTTGCCCTGAAGGGCCCAGTTCAGCGGTTCTTGAGACGGCGGGGCCCAGTTCAGCGGTTCTTGAGACGGCGGGGCCCAGTTCAGCGGTTCTTGCCTTGAAGGGCCCAGTTCAGCGGTTCTTGCCCTGAAGGGCCCAGTTCAGCGGTTCTTGAGACGGCGGGGCCCAGTTCAGCGGTTCTTGCCTTGAAGGGCCCAGTTCAGCGGTTCTTGAGACGGCGGGGCCCAGTTCAGCGGTTCTTGAGACGGCGGGGCCCAGTTCAGCGGTTCTTGCCTTGAAGGGCCCAGTTCAGCGGTTCTTGCCTTGAAGGGCCCAGTTCAGCGGTTCTTGAGACGGCGGACGGTCTATGGCCAACTGCTAAATGCCTGGTGGTGCCCTCCTGGGCAGCGGGGATGGTGCTCCTTCACTGCCCACCTGGGCTGTGGGTGGTGGGGCCCTCCTGGCCAGCTGGGCTGGGTCCTCCCTGGGCAGCGGCTATGGGGCTGGTGGGCTCTCCCGGGGCAGCTGTGCCGGTTCCTCCCGGGGCAGCGGCTATGGGGGTTGTGGGCTCCTCCTGGGCAGCAGGCCTGCTGCCTGACCTCTCCAACTTGCTGCCCTTGCCCTCCTTAGTCGTCGGCCTGTGGCCCTTTCCTCCCTTTGGAGCTGTGGCTGGTGACTGTCTCTGGGTGGTGTCCGGGGGGGATGTAGAAGGCGGGCTCCTGCGGCGCCCCTTCCGCCTTCTGCTCCTCTTCCCAGGGGGTGGGCTGGCTGTCCCCTTGCTGCTGGGCGAAGATCCAGACATGCGGGCTGGCGGGCTCCAATACCCCTGCACCCTTGTCAAGGGGGCTGCAGGGCTGGTGGTGGCTGAGGTGCTCTTCTTACCCCGACGAGAAGGAGGGGGGGGGCTCAGGGTCAGGAAAGAAGTTAGTAGTGGCGAGGAAGAGCTTCTTGGGACAATGGAGAGTGGTAGGTACAGTGGGAATGGGAGTGGAGGGAGAGGATGTGGTTGTAGGTGAGTCACGTTTGCTGTCTTTGGGTGCAGGTGCAGGAGGGATAGGCTGTCGTGAGGTGGATGGCTGTTGGGTGGGTGGGTGGCTGCGTTTGTGTGGTGTGGAAGAGGGGGTGACAGACACAGTGGGAGAGGACACAGGGGACGTGTAAATGGCAGTGGGGGTGGTGACTGCACGTGTGCGGACTGGAGTGGAGGGTGTGCTGGTGATGGAAACACTGGCTGATGGTGAGGTGAATGGAGGTGTGAGTGTAGACGTCACAGGGAGGGAGGAGGGAGACGAGGAGGTGGGGGTCACAGAGGTGGTAGTGACTGTTGGCACGTCTGCATCGGAATGTTGCGTGTGTGAATGTCTGCGTGATCTGTGGTGCTTATGTTTGGATGAGCTTCTCTTGGGTGTTGAGGTGTGTGCAGGCTGGTCTGATGGTGTGGGTGGGACAGGCAGAGGAACAGGAGACTGGGAGGAGGGAGTTAGTAGAGGCAGGCAGGAGACAGGGACAATGGCTGCCGTCAGTGCTGAGGCCAGAGCCTGGAACGATCGCTGATGGGCAGCCTGACCCGAATGAATGCCCTCCAGGTACGCATTGCTGCGATGAACCTCCCTCTCCACCCCCTGGATGGCATTCAAAAGGGTAGTCTGCCCAACAATGAGCGTTCGGAGGAGGTCAATGACCTCCTCACTGAGGGCAGCGGGGGTAACAGGGGCAGGGCCTGAGGTGCCTGGGGCGAAGGAGATGCCCGGCTTCCTGGCAGAGCGGGCACGGGGCGAACGCGGAGGGGCTGCTGGGAGGGCGGAGATGGTGCGCTGGGTGGCGGCTGTACCTGTAATGGCGGGGGGCACGGATGGTGCCACCCCCGCAAGGGAGCCCCCTTCCGAGGACGTGTCCGTGTCGCTGCAGGCTCCAGTCGTCCCCGTCGTGGAGCTCCCCTCGCCCTCCGTCTCACTGGTCCAGTCTGACTCTGTGGCATGGCCCTCCTGGGCCATGTGAGATGCAGCTCCCTCCTGCCCCGATGCCACTTCTCCTCCGCCTGATGATGCTGATGCACACAAGCACAGAAAGACAAACAAAAAGGGGGGGGGAGAGAGAAATAAAGGCATATTGAGTACATGGATCTCCGGTACAGTTAGCGGACATGACAGACACAGATGCCCCCTGAACTAAGTTGCGCACTTGGGGTACGCTACGCATTCCGTGGAACATGGCCTACACGCCTAGAGTTGACAACTGCACCCATGGATGACACGGCCCAGGGATGGCTGTACTGACAAACTACTGAGGGTGGTGGCTGGGGACACAGGGGCTTACGGGGGTGCCCAGCCTACAGATATCGCCCTGGCCTAGGGGGACCCCCAGCCCTCCTCCCCCACCCAGACACCTCCACTGCGCGACAACAGAGTAGATAATGCTTGTACTCACCCCCTTGTGTCTGCTGTGCTGCCCTCACGCGCCCATCCAAATCAGGGTAGGCCACCGCCAGGATCCGGAACATCAGGGGGCTCAGTTGACGGCAGGCACCCCGCCTACGTTGGGAGGCCATCCCCAGCAGAGACTCGGCGGTCTTCTTGGTCCCGCGGCGGATGTCCTCCCACCTCTTGCGGCAGTGGGTGCCCCGTCGATGGTGGACCCCAGGGCCCGGACTTCCTTGGCGATGGCACGCCAAATCCCGATCTTCTCATGGGCGCGGACCTATGTGACACGTACAGGGAGGGAGAAATACCACGTTCAAGTTACTCAGCATTTTCCTTTCCAGTGGCCCAACGCCCCCCATCCCCGCCAGGCCCCCCGCCATGCCCCCCGCCAGGCCCAACATGCCCCCCATCCCCGCCAGGCCCCCCGCCAGGCCCAACATGCCCCCCATCCCCGCCAGGCCCCCCGCCATGCCCCCCGCCAGACCCAACATGCCCCCCATCCCCGCCAGGCCCCCCGCCATGCCCAACATGCCCCCTATCCCCGCCAGGCCCCCCGCCAGGCCCAACATGCCCCCCATCCCCGCCAGGCCCCCCGCCATGCCCAACATGCCCCCCATCCCCGCCAAGCCCCCCGCCAGGCCCCCCGCCATGCCCAACATGCCCCCCATCCCCGCCAGGCCCCCCGCCAGGCCCCCCGCCATGCCCAACATGCCCCCCATCCCCGCCAGGCCCCCGCCATGCCCAACATGCCCCCCATCCCCGCCAGGCCCCCCACCAGGCCCCCGCCATGCCCAACATGCCCCCCATCCCCGCCAGGCCCCCCGCCATGCCCAACATGCCCCCCATCCCCGCCAGGCCCCCAAGCCAGCCAGTGGGCCCAAATCCAGATTGAATTAAACTCACTTGTTGGTCTGGAGGACCGTAGAGTAGCGCATACTGGGGGAGGACCCCATCCACAAGTTTCTCCAACTCCTCTCCAGTGAAGGCAGGGGCCCTTTCCCCAGTCGCAGCAGCCATTGTCCCTTCCAGACCGAGGTCACAGCAACACTTGCAGTATAGGTCCTCTCCTGTGAAAGTTCAAGTCGCAAGTGGATAAGTAGATAGAAAATGGCGGTCACGTCCGCGGCGGTGCGTACCGCGGCGGTGCGTCCCGCCACCGCCGGCGCCCTTCGCCATTGGCTCCTGAAACCCATAGGCTTCAATGTTAACCAATGCGGCTTCGCGCCGCGGTCTTCGCCCGCCGCCCGCCGCGGTGTGCCACGCCAGCGCATTGACCTCACATCCATTGTCACACTTCACAGGTCAGGCAGCCGCCATTTCCAGGGCCCACATGGCTCAATTTCAACTGCGTCACACAGGCCTAGGCCTTGCATAGCCACTCAGACACGCCATTCACTGCATAGAGAATCGTATACTGTGCTAGCTGTGAGTACGTACCTGTGGGTTGCCTGACTGTGTGCTCCATGTTGTCCTTCCTAGGCACCGTCCGCTGGGTTGGGCGAGGAGACGGATGAATCCTCCCGTGTACCGACCGCTGGTGGACCTGTCGACAATGGAAGAACGCCACATTATCCTGACCTACCGTCTTAACCGTGCCACTATCCATGAACTGTGTGCCCAGCTGGAGCCCGACCTGATGTCCCCCATCCGCCAACCCACAGGGATTCCCCCTCTGGTGCAGGTCATGTCAGTACTACATTTCTTGGCAAGTGGGTCATTTCAGACAACCGTGGGAATTGCTTCCGGGATGTCTGAGCCCATGTTTTCAAAGGTGTTATCCAGAGTGTTGTCTGCCCTGATGAAATCCGTGAGGAACTACATCATTTTCCCTGAGGTGGGCGAATTGGCTACAGTGAAGGGTGATTTCTACGCCCTTGGACATATTCCCAACGTAATTGGTGCCATTGATGGGACCCATGTGGCTTTGGTTCCCCCAAGAGACAGGGAGCAGGTGTACAGGAACAGAAAAAGTTACCATTCAATGAACATCCAGGTGGTGTGTTTGGCTGACCACTACATCTCGCATGTAAATGCCAAATTCCCAGGGTCAGTGCATGACGCCTACATCCTCAGGAATAGCAGCATCCCTTACGTGATGGAACAGCTACAGAGACACCGTGTATGGCTAGTGGGGGACTCTGGGTACCCCAACCTGTCGTGGCTACTGACCCCAGTAAGGAATCCCCGGACCAGGGCAGAGGAACGGTACAATGAGGCCCATGGGCGTACTAGGAGGGTGATCGAACGCACCTTTGGCCTCCTAAAGGCCAGGTTTCGCTGCCTGCATATGACCGGTGGATCCCTAATGTACTCACCTAAGAAGGTGTGTCACATCATCGTGGCCTGCTGCATGCTTCACAACCTGGCTTTGCGCCGCCAGGTGCCTTTCCTGCAGGAGGATGGTCGAGACGGTGGTGTTGTGGCAGCGGTGGAACCTGAGGAGAGTGACGAGGAGGAAGACGACGGGGCTGAAACAGACAACAGGGACAGAATCATTGAACAGTACTTCCAATAGGACACAGGTAACATTTCAAAGATAATTTAGTAAATGTTAACTACTCTGCAGCATCTCTGCTGCCTGTCTATTTGCCCCAGTGTATGATGACTGAGTTTTGGCTTTTCCCTCCATATTTCAGATCTGGGGTCCCCACTACGAGTCCTGTGCTTCGTTTCCCCATGGACTACAGCTTTGTGGCAGCTGTTTGTTGACTTCACCATGTGCAAGGACATATTTGCACTGTCATGTCAATTACAATCTATTGAAATCACAGCCAGACTCCTGATATTTTGGTGCAAAATAGGTGTTTATTGAAGTGCTCAAAATGGGATGGGTGGTTTCAAGTGGGTGGGGGCTATGGTGAAGGAATGTCCATGGCAGAGTCCAGAGTAACAGTCACACAGGTGCATTGTCCAGAGGCCTGTGGAGAGATGGAGCATGGGCAGTTCGAGGATGGACAGGGTGACAATGTGGGACAGTGGGATGACATCAGGTGGTATCCATTGCTGGCGGGGGTCTTGACATCCTACTCTGTCTTGCGAGATCTCAGGGCCCTCTTGCGGGGTGGTTCTTCTCCTGCAGGAGGTGGGGGTCTGGTGGGCTGCTGCTGTGCGGGGGCCTCCTGTCCACTAGCGCCGGCGGAGGTGGATGGCTGTTCTTGGTCCAGGCTAGTGGCAGGGGCCCTTGGGTGTTGTTCAGTGTCCGCCCTGCTGTTTACGAGGTCCTGCAGCAGCCCTACCATGGTAACCAGGGTGGTGTTGATGGCTCTGATGTCCTCCCTGTACCCCCGATAGTGTTCCTCCTGCAGCACCTGGATCTCCTGGAACCGGGCCAGTACCGTCGCCATCGTCTCCTGGGAGCGGTTGTATGCTCCCATGATGGTGGTGAGGACCTCGTGGAGAGTGGGTTCCCTGGGCCTCTCCTCCCCCCCCTGTCGCACAGCTGCCCGCCGAGTTGCCCTGTTTCCCTGGGCCTCTGCCCCCTGGCCGGTGTGCCCACTACCACTGCCCCCAGGTCCCTGTTGTTGTTGGGGTGGTGGGTTATCCTGGGTGCCCTGTAGTGGTAGACACACCGCAGATTGACGCGCCCTGGAGACAGAGGCATGGGCCCGCTGGGTGGGAGCTGTGCTGGTGTTCCCAGAGGGGTTAGGGTCTATAGTGGCCTGTGCCTGTGTGAGGGGAACCGACTGTCCAGAGGTCCCCGATGGTCCGGGCTGGTCATCGGTGTCCAGATCGACAGAGCTGCTGTCATCGCTAACGGCCTCTTGGGTGGGGGGTGTGGATAATTCTGGCCCCTCCGCCGCGGTGTGTTGACGGTCGGGTCCTGCAGGGGTATAGAGGTATGGTTATAGTTTCAATGTGTGGCATATGGGTGTATCTGTGGGTTCCCGTGTCCCCAAGTGCTGGCATTCGTGTGTGGGGGCTTTGGTGAGGGTGGCTTGTGGGGGGGATGTGTATATGCATTGGGCATGCTTTGGTGATGGGTGTCCATGCTTAGTGGACGCATGCAGGCCTAGGTTTTGGGATGTGTGGGTTGTGATGGTGAGACATTGGCGGGGAATAGGTGTGCTGGGGGTGGGGGTGAGGATGGTGGTGGGGGTGAGGATGGTGGTGGGGGTGAGGATGGTGGTGGGGGTGAGGGTGGGGGTGAGGATGGGGGTGGGGGTGAGGGTGGGGTTCGAGGATGGGGGTGAGGGTTGGGGTCTGATTTGGCATGCAGGTGGGGGGGAAGCAGTATTGAAGCTTCAACTTACCAGTATCCATTCCTCCGCCGACTCCTGCGAGGCCGTCAGGATGCAGGATGTTCAAGACTTCCTCCTCCCATGATGTGAATTGTGGGGGTTGAGGTGGGGGTCCTCCGCCAGTCTTCTGCACGGCGATGTTGTGCCTGGATACCATGGAACGCACCTTCCCCCGTAGGTCGTTCCATCGCTTCCTGATGTCTTCCCGATTTCTGGGGTGCTGTCCCACTGCGTTCACCCTGTCGACAATCCTCTGCCATAGCTCCGTCCTCCGGGCAATGCTGGTGTATTGTATCTGTGTGCCGAACAGCTGGGGCTCTACACGAACGATTTCCTCCACCATAACCCTGAGTTCTTCGTCTGTGAAGCGGGGTTGTCTTTGGGGTGCCATGGGGTGGTGTGTATGATGTGTGGGGTGGAGTATGTGTATTTAAGTGAGTTGAGTGTGGTGGTGTGTGTTGTTTTGTGTGTGGATAGTGTGTGGGTGATGGTGTTGAGTGGCTGTGGCTGTTATGTTTTGGATGCTGGTGTCTCGCTCTTGTCTTCTTTACGAATTTTTAAGCGTAGGGGTTTGTGGGTGATGTGGGTGGGTGTTTTATATTGTATTGTGTGTGTGGGAGTGGTGTGTGTATGTGTATCAGGTGTGTGGGATTCAAATCGTCCAATGTGGGTGAGTTTTGTTCGTTTGTGTGTATTCTGACCGCGCCGGTGTGTCCCGCCAATGGAATACCGCGTTTGAATGACCGCCGCGTGGATTCGTGGGTCGTAATGGCATGGGCGTATTTCTGTTGGCGTGGCGGTGGAGGTTTGGTCACCTCCACCTTTCCGCCGACCGCTGGTCTGGCGGTCTGTTGTGGCGGTCGGATTTTCGGAGGTTTGCCTTCTGCGGGTCAGAATGACCGTGGCGGGTTTCCGCGACCGCGGCGGGATTATGGAGGATTTCTGACCGGCGGTAGGCGCCTTTTACCGCCGAGGTCAGAATGACCACCAAAGTGTCCCTTTCAAAACTGCAATATTGTCGACAAGAAGTGACCTACTTAGGTAATCTCTTATCGAAGGAGGGAAGGAAACTGACCTCAGAAAGAATTCAGGCAATTGCAAAATTGAGTGTGCCAAGGACACAGAGAGAAGTATGTGCTTTCTTGGGCATTACATCATACTGCAGACAATGGATACCAAATTTTTCTTTGCTGGCCAAACCTTTGGTAGCATTGACCTATAAAGATACACCGAACCCCGTTCCGTGGTCTGAAGATTGTCAGAAAAGTTTTTCCGAATTGCGTAATGCATTGTGTTCGGCTCCTGTGTTGGGTACCCCCGACTACAGTTAGCCCTTTACACTGTATGTCCATGAGAGAGAGGGTTGTGCATTGTCAGTACTGACACAATCTTTTGGAGACAAGCAGCGCCCATGCGCATATTTTTCGTCGACTTTGGATCCGGTAGCTAAAGCATTGCCGAGTTGCTTGAGAGCCACAGCGTCAGCAGCTGTTTCTATTCGACAGTCTGCTGGGTTAGTGATGAATAACATGTTGATTGTGATGGTTCCACATGCAGTGGACACGTTGTTAAACAGGACCAAGACACAGCATTTAACTAGTGCTCGATTGTCAGGTTACGAGTTGACACTGATAGCGAGTCATGTGCACATAAAGAGGTGCAATACGTTGAATCCAGCCACGTTATTGCCGATTTCAGTAGAAACAGATGATGTTGAACAACATGATTGTTTTCTTAGGACAGAAGAAGAAACGAAAGGGAGAGTAGATCTTAAAGATACTCCTCTTGTAAAGTGTGATGGTACCTCATGGGTGGATAGTTCATGCTTCAAGCTTCCGAATGGTGATACGACTGCAGCATATGCTGTCACAACTTTGCATAAGATTGTTGAAGCTGCACGTATACCACATAATTCAGCTCAAGCAGCAGAGCTGATTGCACTTACGAGAGCGTGTGTGTTATCGAAAGGAATGAAAGTGACCACATATACCGACAGCCAGTATGCGTTTGGTGTGGCCCATAGTTTTGGACGATTGTGGAAAGAACGTGGGTTCCTGACTTCGCATGGAACTAAAATTCAGCATGGTCAGTTGGTGAATGAGCTTCTTGAGTCACTGACCTTGCCATTACAAGTTGAGATTGTGAAATGCAGTGCACACAAGAAGGTTACTGATGATGTCGGTCGTGGCAATGCATTTGCTGACGAAATCGCAAAAGAAACAGCAAAAGATGTGATGAATCGAATGTATGTTGCAGGCCCTGCAAGATGGGTTGGTGACGTTGGAATGTGTGAAGATACGATAGAGGGTGTGAAGTCTCTTCAAGCTGAAGCTTCAGAGAAAGAGTTGAATGTGTGGAAAGAAAGTACGGGTAAATTGGAAGAAAATGGTTGTTGGGTTGACTTGTCAGAACATCAGCGATGGTTGTTACCTGATGCGTATGTGCTTGCAGTGGTGACAATGGCTCATGGAATGGCCCATATCAGTGTGAAAGGGATTTGTAAGTTGTTGGCTCCAGGATGGCAAAATGCTGGAATTCCTAAATGTGCAGAGAATGTGGTCAAGAATTGCATGGTGTGTCTGAAATACAATCCTGGTAGGGGAACCCCAACTCCAGCTGGTCATTTTGCGCCTCCAACGTATCCATTCGAGGTTTTGCAGCTAGATTTCATCCACATGGAAAGGTGCAACAATCTGAAATACGTACTTGTTGTTGTTTGTGCTTTTTCAAGATGGGTAGAAGCATATCCCTTAAAAGACAACACTGCCTTATCCACAGCTAAAGCCCTTGCCAAAGAATTCTTCCCTAGGTTTGGAATGCCGAGAATGGTCTGGAGTGATAATGGGAGTGAATTTGTGGGTCGAGTGATGAAAAAAGTATGTGAGGGGCTAGGTATCCAGCAAAAATTCCACGCTGCAAATCACCCCCAATCAGCTGGACTAGTAGAGTGCTATAATGGCACGCTAAAACTGAAGTTGGCAAAGATACAAACGAGCTCTGGTCTTAAATGGCCTGACGCTCTGCCTTTAGCACTCCTATCAACAAGAATGACTGTGCATTCGCGAGTGGGACTTAGTCCCTATGAAATTGTGTTCGGCCGCCCGGCCCACATATGGGGAGTGCCAAGACCAACAAAATTCAGTGAGATCGAACACCCTGTACTGCTTGATTATTTGTATGAATTGACGGCTAAATTGCTTGTTCTACACCAACAGGTTCACGATACTCTGCCTCAGGTCTCTGAAGCTCCAGGACATCTTATGGATCCTGGATCATGGGTGCTGGTCAAGAACTTCCAGCGGACAAAGAATGACCAGCCCCGTTGGACCGGCCCCATCTCGTCCTTCTCTCAACAAGATCAGCTGTTCGAGTGGAAGGGAAAAAGAACTGGATCCACGGCGTACACTGCAAGAGGGTCCCTTTTCCTCTACCGTACGACCGGTGGGTCCAGGAGGGGATCGCTGACTCTGAGACTGAGACTGTGCCTCGTTTTTTGCCATTTAGCGATGCACGTGTAAAAGGAACAATTTCTGAACGAGAAAGTGACAATAATTTGCAAGAAGCTGTGCCACCGTCAATTCGATTGAACACTACAGAGCCTGAACTCTTGTTCCAGAACCAGACAGTACCTGGAAAAAGCCGTTATAATTTGAGACCAAGAACTAAGGACAAATAATTTTTTCCCGTTCCTTTGCTATTTTTTTTTTAAAGTGCGGCTCTCTCATCTGAGAAACTTTCTTATTTTTGTTTTTTTCTTTTCGAACCGCCATCCGGGTTCAGCTGTAGGGTCGTGGTTGCCCAAGTCTTTGGAGTGCAGCTGAAGACGTTAGGTCGACAGTTCTGGTCGGTCTAAGGGAGTTGCTCTGGACTGACAGAAGCATTCCCTAGCATAGAACACCCTACCACCGCGAGCAGCAATTAGAGAGGATGGAGTTTTTCAAGAATGAGAGACCTGCCAAACAGATGGATTTTAAAGCCAGAATGTCTATAACAATGACAAAGAAACGATTTTTGATATTATGTATTTTCATGTTGCTTAGCTAAACTTCCTTATTTATTTATTTTATTTTAGTGATCAATAATTCAAGGCAAATGCTTTGTCAGGATTGGAATTTGTACTTCATTAGCTTTAAAGTGATTGTTTACCAGCAATTTCTCCTGAACATGGTCTCTTTGATTCTTCTGAAAACTTCCCATTTACCTTATCTCTCAAATCCTTACCCCTCTCATTCAGCATCTCTAGCATTTTTGGGTGTCGAACTTGTATGCAGAGAGGCACAACCCTTTGGATTGCAAACATATGATATATTTGTCAAAAAGATACACTTGGATCTCATCAGATCCGGGGCAGGCCTCCTGACCATTTTATCACTGACCCTTGTTTGATTTTAACTATCAGGCCATTTACATTTCAAGGACTCAGTGTGAGTGATGTTGCATATCACCACCTTTAATATGCTTACATTTTCCAGTTCTGCAATTGGTTGAATCTGGTGACTGTTTAAAAAAATATGTGAAAATATTAAGTGCTTGGCTTTCCAAGTTCAATTTCAGGGGCATGCAATAAAAACAGATGCAGTTAAATGAGCAAGACAGTATTTAGTAATTAATCGATACAATTAGGAAAGATGGAACATGAATAGAATGAAGTAATCTAGAGAAGTCATACTACGATGGCTATCAGAGAATTTACATGTGAATGGGGTGGTGTTGCTTTGAGGATTTCAAGTGCTTTCAACCTGATAAGAGGAAGGGCCAACTTGAAAAAGGTTGAAAATCAGTGCAGATCAACAAGGATAACATGGGGATGCTCCGAAGAGAGGTGGCCAGAGAGAATGGATCACTTTCAGAGATCTCACATTATGTTGCTTCCAGATGCCAGTCAAAAGACAGTCAAAAGACAGCATGAAGACACTGAAGGATTCAGTGAGTGCAGCAAGGATGCTGCTTGATGGTAGCAACATTGAAGTTGAGGATACTAGAGAAATATTACCTTTTTATATCCTTTCCTAATGATGCCAATGTGCTACTACATTCCCCGGGTCCAGTCTCCAGATGATGTGGGGAGTCCTAAGACTTCGGTGAGAGGGGAAAGCAGCAAATATAAGAAATATGGATGGCAAAGATAATGGCGCCTCGACAGAAAGTGGGTGAGGACAAGCTGCAACAAGGTAGGGCACATAGTTTGCAGTTTGTGAGGGAAGTGTGCTTTTGTTGTGGTTGATTCCTGCTTGAAGCTAAATATAGGGCCTATCATTTTGTTGATGTAGGTGAGTTTTTGCTGAAGGGCTCCTATGAGGTTTTCTTTTCTCATGACTGGAGAGATCTAACCAAGGGAAGCAACATGAGGGTTTAATTGTACTAGTGTATTTGTAAATTTGTCTTCTGTGCCATCTGAACATACTTTCTATTGTTTTTGTTTCTGTAAGACAACCATGTCCCACAGTGAAAACAGAGGACTAACATTAGGACAAACAGGGCTTAAGTATAGTGGTTTGGTAGACTGAGGGATATTTGGCTCTTGAGATTTGCTCTGATCTCTTTGTGACTGCAGAAAAAATCTAATAAAGGGTCAAAAACATGAAAGAAAGAAAGTGAGTTACTACTGGCCTCACCCGCCACTTCCTACTCCCCTCCAGTCAGAGAAGTTTTAAGTTAAGACATGGGCAAAATGGGTGATTGCCCAGGGCCCTGCCTTCAAAGTGGCCCCGTGAGTTTTCTCAATGTTTTCCCTCTCTATTTTACTTCTAAACCTATCTTCATATTTGTCTACTTCCATCTCTGACTGTGTATCTCTACCCAATGTCATTTTAATGTATTTGAACTATTTTTCTGTGACCATGTAAATGTTTGACATATAATTCAGTATTGTTTGGAATCATGCGGGCTTGAATCAGCATGAAACGGGTAAAAAAATGAAAAGGTATTTTGCACAGGAGCTGCCAAAATATATGTTACCTTGGGTCTACAAATTTCTTAAAATGATACTGCCTCCAACTGGATGTTCCATTGTTTCTTCTAATAAAATGTATCCCTATTTTTAGTATCAACCACGCAACAGATGAACACATGTAGTCAAAACACTGAAGCCCTAATTACCAGTGACGTTTTATTCCTGTTGGGGCCAGTAAAGGCAGTTAGTGGCCCATTCAGACTTATGAGATCTGAGGGAACAGCGAGGATCTCTTACCTTTCACCAGATTTTGGTTAATAGCAGTTGAAACCTCCGACTGAAAGTCTGGCCAAAAGTGAGGTATTAGAATGGAATCGGACACAGAATTACTGATTCCCCAGAAATTCACAATTGCTCAGTAGACCCTCGGGGTGAAACTGGCAACATGCTGAATTTTACCCATTCCAAGAGTTACCAGTACACACGCCATGATTAACTTGGGGGAGGGCAAATCCAGACCATTTACTGGGCCACTCATAATAAGGGTCTAACAGTTAAAGCTGTTGGGTCAGTGACCTGTACCGGGCCACCCCCTCTTCGAGAATAACTCTTTAGGCTACAAATAGTTACACCTTTATTCGGCAAATAAGTATTCCTCCTCCATCTCGTCCTACATCTCTTATCACTATCATACTAAGTCAGTTTGAAACGTTGCAAAGGTTAGCCCTTTATTCAAAACAATGGGTAATGTTTCCTGATTTTTAAGCCTGAGGGAATGTTTCACAGAGCACAGTCTCCTATACATATGCTTGCAAGTCTAAGTCTCACTTTGAAATAGCCGGCTGCAGGGAATTGACCTCCACTATGGACAGTCATTCCCTTAGCCTGCTGGACTGGACTGGCTGCTGGCAACCAACCCAAGCAATGTCAATCAGGTACAAATCAATAAGGACACTCAGTAGGAAGCAACACAATGGTAGAGAATACAATTCAGCTTTAATAAGATCTTAGCATAAGTACATTTATCAGCGATTATGGTTATACACTGACTTGTACAGTGGATTGAATGTAAGGCACAACAGTCATTTATCAATCAGACTAGCACTGAGAAATGTAGCCTTTTAATTTTGGATGCTATGCTGAACCCAATAGTAAAGTAATCACAAAATAACATCTAAGCGCACAGTGCAGTCGCAATGCAATTAATCAAAACTTCATGAATCAAGAGAAAGCAGTAGAAGCAGGCCCTTCACCGCCCTGGGACATAACTTTCCACAACACAGGGAAGACCGAGCCAATCAACCTCTCTCTCTCCCTCTTGGTAACAATGGCATTACCTGGGGGGCAGCAGCTTGCAGGGCAATGGCAGTTCTGTTTGACCCCGTCTGTGAGCTTCCTCCTGCTACCTGCTGCCCCCTTTTTATATGCTAAAAAAGGGCTAGCACAACATTCTGTTCCTTTCTAACACGTTCTTCCACTGTTATCAGTTTTTATAGCTCTGCTCTCACTAGTACTCATTAGTCATTCTTTCAGAGCCTTCAGAATTCTCCCAAGCCCTCTCGGGGTCAGTACACCCTCAGCAGTAGGCCCCTCCCGTGATTCACATGGCTGTCTGGTACAGTAAAACGGATAGCGGTGTCTAAGGAACGTTGAAAAGAAGCATCAGACGCTTAATGCAGCCTGGTGTGATAAACAGAATATCTTGAGTGGTTGCACCTGTGGAATGTCAAAAACAATCATACAAGCTCAGCACATTGCACTTGTTTTTTCAGCATGCATTTTCACTCATCAACACTGTCCACGCTTATTAACCCTTTTGCTTTACAATGTCTTCTGCACACTAAACCTATACTGTACACCTGCTGAGTGGCAGGCAGGAGGGAAACCATTTTCCAAATCTACTTCACAACAAGCAGTATGCATCTTCTGGAAACAGGAAAATGGGAATCAGTAGCCTGCTCACCTGCTAGGCCCCCCAGTGGGGACTCGGAACTGCAGCAGGGAGCAAAATTATTGTATTCCTGAGTTGTAGCTGCCTTTTGTTGAGTCTTTGATTTATTTTCAACTTTGGCAACTCCTCGATTGACAACAGTTTGTTAAAAAAAAGATGTGAAATTGCAAAACACGTAGCTTCACGACTTCAATAGCAGAGCCAGGCTGTAAAAAAATAAGGTGATTATTTAAAAAATCAAGAAAGAAAGATCATGACTTATCACGGTATAGTTCTTTTGCAGGTCTGGAAAGTTGTCATCCTGGAAAGAAAAAAGGCACTGATTAATAGCACCAACCTCTGTGAGCAAACACACTTAACAAAGATTCAAAATCTACTGATTTAGTAAGCATACCAGTGGAATGTACACACTCTTCTTCATTGTTATGATGCTATAGTTCCTTGCTGTTAGACCTGACATCCTTGGCATGGTATTATCCCAATATTTTTTGGTTTCACTCATCCTGTTATCTGAATTCATTTTTGTTGGCATTAGAACTCTGTGCACTGTCCCATTTCTAACCAGTGCTAAAGTGCCTGTGCTCTTTCCCTAAAGCATGGTAAAAGTGGCCTACACCTGATAGACACATTTTATTTACTTTGTAAGTCCTGAGTATATGGCACTCCTTGTTGCTGTAAATTAAATGCTACTAGTGGGCCTGCAGCACTCCTTGCCCCCCCCCTCACTGAAGTAGCACTTTGAAACATGCCTCATGCCTGCCACTGCAGACTATAGTGACGTTTTAGACTGGCATTTTGATGTAGCAAAATAAACCTTTTGCCAGGCCTAGACCTTCCTTTTTATTGCATATGTAGGTCGCCCATAAGGTAGTCCATAACGGCCCACAGGGCAGGGTGCATTGCATTAAAAAAGTAGGACATGCAGGTTTAAGTTTTACATGTGCTGTTAGCGAAAAACTCCTAAAGTTGTTTTTCACTACTGTAAGGCCCGTCTCTTCCATTGGCTAACACTAGACCAACTTATTGCATTTAATAAGTGAAAACGTTGTATTAGAGCAGACAGGGATAAACCGGTTTACAGTCAAATGAACTGTAAGTTAATATCCTCTTAATTAGTAAAGTTGGATTTGTAATCACAAACCTGAAAATGGTACCTTCAGAGGGTTGGCATTTTCTTGTCCTAACCATTTGTGCCTTCTGTCATTGTCCTGAGTCACATGACTGTGAATGGCTCTGCTATTGTGGGTTTGTTCATTCCTTCCAGACAGTGACATTAAAGGGGACCAAGTGTGGGCAGGATGGGCCATCCTGCCAGGAGGGCTGACAGCAAAACTGTGCATTGCCCTGCTTTCACTTCAAAGAGCTTGTCTCCAACATGCATAAAAGAACCTGAGATCAGCCTAGACTTCTTGAGCCTTGACAGGGAAGAACTTTTCAGAACCAGATATAGGGGTAGGGCATGGTGTCACCCCCCCCCACACGCACACAGGTTGTCAATGGATATAAATACTGGACCCTCAGACCAACTCTTCTGAACACCCCTGCACCTCTGGACATTATAGAAGAAGGACTTCCTCCCTGGCAAAACTGCCCTGCTGCTGATGGCTGCATTGCTGTCTGAGAGGGAAGACTGGACCTGCTTACCTTCATACACAGCAAGCATCAGTGACTCCAAGGGTTTTGTTGGCAGACCTCCCTATGTGAGCTACAGGGACATAGCAAGTTATAGAGGACTCCCTGCAACTGCCCAGCTGACCTGCTGCACTGGATCTGCCTGGTTCTGCAACTGACTAAAGTATACAAAAAATGTGATGGATGGAATGCTTGATTTAATCTCAGCCATTGGTAATTTCTCGTGTGCATCCCAATCCATTGCTACTTTGCACACCAAGCCATCGTAGTTTGGAACCAGCTATATGCAAACCAGTCTTGACTCTGCTCCAGAGGGAACAGTGCAGCCCGATCTGCATGCCAAGCCAGGTCCTCCTTGAAACAGAACACAAGCAACCCAGGACCTAAGTCCTGACTGGAGTGGCATGGTGTGCAAAATAATTGTGGACTGGGATGAAGCCCCAATTAGTTACCAGTGGCTAAGATTAAGTCAAGCATTCCATCCATCACTTTTTGTATACTTTATTGTGTCACCCTGAGTGGGATAGGTATGCCCAGATGTGGGCATGTGCACACTGTGTCACTGGATTCAAGCAATACCTGGTGATGAGCCCTAACTGGGGCAAAATCTGTCCTAGGTTGCTAATATTCAGGCTCAGGGAAGATCTGTCCTGGTAGTTCAGGCTGGACTGTTCCCATTGGTGCAGGTTTAGGAATGATTTGCATATAATTGGGTTGAAACTGAAGTAGCATGGTGTGCAAAAGAATGATGAACTGGGATGTGCCCCAAGTATTTACCAGTGGCTGAGATTAATTCAAGTGTTCATGACAGCAGTTTGTAGTGAGATGCATCTGCATAGACTGAAGCTCTCCTCTTAGTCTTTGGTCTGCTCAGACTCTGCATCTAAAAGCAGAAATGGCGGTTGGCTGTGAAAGAAAGCCACCTTTCTAAGATTGTCTCACTTTGGCCTGAAGAAAGTGGTGGAGACCCGAGAGGCCGACCTACTATCAGACATTCCAGCTCTCTACTCAGATCTTTAGAGTACTTGTTGAGGAAGAAGACACCTCAGGAAGCATGTGCTTCCATTTGCGACATTGCAACAGTCAAGAAAAACCTCTGGTTTTCACCGTGGTAACAGAATAACAGTGAACACCTGGATTAACATTCTGTTATTATACAATCACAATAACGCTAATAAACCTCAAAGGAAAATGGGATGCATTTCAAAAACAAAAATTTAACGTTTTCTTTTCATTTTTTAAGAGAAGGCAGTGGCCCGTGGGACCACCACTGCCTACTCTTAAAAAGTGTTTCTTCCCACATTAACAAAGGGGAAAGGATCCCTTGGGGGTCTCTTTCAATTTGCGAATGGGCTACCACCAACTTGAAGTTGGTGGTAAACTGCAAATGTTTTGCAACTGCATTTTGATTGCAAAACATTCATACATGCCAATGCCAGTGTGAGTCGCTATTAGGAAGGGACACCCTTAACATGCCCTTTCCGAATACCGAATCCCAAACCCTATTTTACAATTTGGTAATGGTTTACTGACTTGCAAAATAGATTTAGTACATTTAGTGGTCGCAAACAACCAGATTCTGCGAATCGGACCCTTTGTGACTGCTAAATACCTTTGTGCATCTGGCCCATAATCTGTTAGCACAGTGTATACCCATGGAGATAGCCCCTGAAAACATCCTCATCTGAAAGCAGGTGGTAAATGTCAGTGTATCCCCATAATATATTTTAAATGATAAGCTGTTGTTAGAAAATTAGTCACCATGTCAGGCACTTTTACACCACAATGGATGTTCTTGAATAGTCTGTGGATGCTCGTAAGCGTTCCTCAACTCCAAAACCCCTTTTAATTACACCTGCTATACACCAGCAGATCAAATGTTTCAAAATAAATGTAACACATAACTCATAAACAGGACATACCACTAAAGCCTCTTCCAAATCCACTGCATGATTCACCAGTGTACCAGTATCCTAACTACATAAAGCATTGCTTGCCCAATAAAAAAGGGAACCGCTATATTGCATAATAAAATGTTAGGCTGAAAAAAATATACAGCTACCATTTCTTGCTCTATATGAAGATAGATTTGAAAATATTAAACCAGTGACTTGAATTTTAAAACACAACAAAAGGAGACCAACAGTCTCCTCCAGGCATCCGTGTATCTCACAGTTTATAACTATATGCATAACATAACCCTAAAAAGTAGAAATATTGCAGGTGTGGATTGCTGACTGGTGAGGAAGTGTCATATTACTGAGGTCCTGTTGAGCAGCTGCGGCCCTCCTGAGGCATGAGCGACCCCCTGACACCGAAATGAGAAAGGTGGCGCATGCCATTCAATAATTTCATTAAGCTCAAATGTAACACTGCACTAATTCAAAATGGTGGTGACTGCATGTTAAAGTGGGCCCCAGCCCATGTGGTGCCTGACTGGGGAAGCAGAGCTGCCTGTGGAGAGGAAGCACCCCCTGAGCAGTGACAGGTCTGTGGACGACCGAGTGACTCTTGCAGCGAAGGAACTTGAGGAAATTGGAGCTCTGTTGCTGTGTTCACAGCCCAAGGATCCTAAAGATGGGAGTCTTAGGTGTTGGAGAGAGACATCCGGGGGAGTCCAGGGCAGCTGAATGAACTAAGTGCACCCCTCAGACCTTCCCTGCAGGAATAACTTATATGATTCTCAGCTGTATTGATCTTTCCCCGTTAAGTATTAACATCTACATTCTAATAGAGAAGGGCAAATATGACTCGGAAGTCTGTCGGGCCTCCACTTCATATATAAATATCTACATCCCCCGGAACGAAGGTATCTAACTGCGCGTCTCTTGAGGGGGAGAATTACATAGCCCAGCGCACACCTGTCACAGGGCCTACAAAGTATTCACATAAAAACTAACAAGTGCCACAAAATTGACTTTAAGCACAAGGCCCCTTTGTGTCTTCCTTCAAATGACAGTTCTGTGACTACACGAGGAGCAGGACAGTGACAATTGTAACTTGTGACACATTAAACATGAACACTATAGCCTGTGTTGAAACACAAACACCACAAGTCTCCACAAATGCATTTTGCCATCAGCAGAGATATCGATCAACTAGGCAATAGAGCTGGAGAAATAGAGACTGATCTGCAGGATCCATCGTAAAAGAGAACAGAACACGCTGGCAGGGTTCAGTCTCTGGGGACACTAGTGAACACCTTACAGCTGAAGTGTGAGGATTTAGAAAATAGAGTACATAGAAGCAATATCAGAATCTGGAACATAACCAAAAATGTAGAAGGTATGGATGTCATTGTTTATCTTCTTGCCCTGTTTGTTTAAATCCTGCAACTGACGAAGGAAAAGTCTGGAGATATTGAAAGAGCCCACATAGTGGGCCCTAATTCTACTTCTACCAACATTAGACCAAGGTACATAATAGCAATGCTCTCCTTGTTCCTATGAAAGGAAGTAGATTCTCAGAGAAGCACACAAATCTACCTGACTTCATTGTGGAGGAGACACACTCATACTCCTGTAGGATCTTTCACAGTCTGACCTTGAGAAGCGACAGAAACTGAAATCCCTCAATGATTCATTGAACAAGGAAAGGATCAGGTTCTGATGGACAGTTTCATGTGGTATAGTCTTTCTAGCAGGCAGAAATTCACAATACATGTGCAGCAGAGGCGGGGTTACAAATCCTTGGGCGGAAACTCAAGAACATGAACTTCAAACGTTTTCTAGAGACCAACACTAAGATCGGATCTAAAGGGAAGATGTCCCCTCTACAATGAAGATCTGCATAGGTCTGTCATGATGAGAAGCCAAGAGGAACTGTGCATCTCTTAAAATCAACTCTTCAGGATCAGTGGCATGTGTGGTATCCCATTATTCAATGCCTATATATGTCTAATGTGCCATAAGGGCTATTAGCATTATCAAATCACCCCACTTACAGTAGACAGATAAAACACTATCTCTGGATGATAGAATTACAATGATACTATGAGGAACAGCAGCAAAAAATAACAACAAGGGTTTATGTTTTTTCTTGTTTGTGGGTGTTCTATCTGCGAGGTTCACCAGATCATCTTTTTATTGCCACTCACATGTTCAGGTGGGGGGGGGGGTTGGCATGGACAAACGCACACAGACAGAAGCATTGTGGAGCAAATCAAGTACTACATATAATATATAATCTTAATTTAGCATACCTCATTCTGAGTTATTTAACTGAGTGGAAGAGAATCCATGCCTTCTTAACCTCACATAAGGCAGAGATTGTGGCACCACAAGAGGCACATTAAAAAAAAAAATATGATTTAGATTGCTTTCACTCTATATACTACACAAACCGATATCATTTAAATGCACCTACTTAGTGCAGAGGTATCCTTATGTTGAATGTAAATCTATATTATGATCATACAGGAGACTCAAATAGACAAGGAAGGGAGGTATGTGATAATAAAAGGCACATGTGGGGGGAAACAATCATGATAGCGAACTTGTATGCACTGAACCAGGGGCAGGACAGATTCCAAACCTTGGGAAGCATTCAGGCTTCAAGTAAGAACTAACAATACTGACCGGGAGCTTTAATACAACTTTGCATAAAGCACTAGACAGATCTAAGCTCACCTGGTCCATCAGAAGAGAGATGTCACAGGAGATCCAAGAACAATTCCGGGACCCGGGACAGGTAGACGCTTGGAAAGTGATGCACCTCTAAGAAAGGAATTATACTTTTTACTCTTCAGTCCATCAGTCCTACTCTAGGATTTATTTGATGTTCATTTCTAGCATAGCTATGCATTCAGTGACAGACACTGGCCTAGACGTAATAGCTGGTTCTGACCTCATGCATGTGTTGATGACAATAGGCCCTTGGGTGCATAAGTAAAAGGACAGAGTTTAGAGGAAAGGGAGATATTTGTTTCAAGACTCAGAAAATAGGTGTGTGTGGCCACACCTTAGAACTGCTGCCGCTATTGAGTCAAACATCTTCCCTGATTCTGTACTGCCCACACACATATGACCTCCCCCCCTAGGAGTGTGGGATTATTGCTCACGTTGGGGGACACCATACGAATGCTGTTAAAATCCACTTTGGAGGCCTGAAAGCCGACAACTGACTGCTGCCATGCAGCCAGGAGGAGAAGCTGCCTACAGAAGACACAACCAGCATGATGAGCACTGCCTGCCAAATCCTCCCTGGCCTTGCTGTGGAAGACGGCATTTCCAGGAGGGCCTTGACGCTGAAAGATACCTGTGTGAGCCCCACCGCCAAAGATTACAGAGACAGGCATCTGCACTGTGGATGGCAGGCCAAGTAGGGACAACTCTAATATGGTGGCCTACATGCTACTGGGACACTGCTGATACTTCCGGCTGTACCCAGGCAGATGGCATTGGTGAGCCCTCACGGAGGATAGTAGGTGAGAGTAGGCAGCTTCTCTTCTCTGTTGATACATTTAAAATTAATACATTGACTGGGACCTTCCTGGTGGTGCCAAAATTGTTTTTATACTGCCTTTGTTGTTATGCACCTGGAGATTTGGTCTCTTTTTCTTGGCTTCTGGTGATCTGCTATGTGACTCTGCAGCAGCAGCTCAGTGAACCCTGGAGACCTCTTCAGTTGGAACTACTCATGCGCCCAGTACTTTTTATGGAGGTGACATGTCTACTGCTGGACTTCTATAATTGATGGGTCATGAGTAATAATGCATACTCTACTTCCTCTTGCAAGGAGGGTACACTCCCCTCAATTGATCACTAACAGACCCATAACGGGTACGTGTGCCCTCCTGATTGTGTGATGCTTCACTCCTACAGCCAACATGGTGAAGGATAAGGTGCAGAAAGGGGGTCAAGCAAATAAGATTATACAATTCATGTACATGGTCCGACTCCCTGGAGAGGGAACTTGAGTGGAGCAGGACCGAGGAGACACTGCCCAGGGCACCATTGAAATACTGGCCATTATTCAGGGCTTTCGCATAGCGCTGGAAACTAAAATGACTTGATTGTAATCCAGCGTGACGCAAAAGTAACATAGTCTCAAAGATGTTGAGGGGCGCTCACACAGGAATAATCTATGCTTCCTTGGCTTTGCTGAGAGGGAGGAGGACCCTTCTACAGACCTCTTCTTGGAGAATTGTTTCACCTGTGCTCATTACTAAAAAGCTCCCAAAATTCTTCTCTATTGAACGGGCACACAGAACATTAGTGCATATGCCCCGACCTGGGGCACCCCCTTGAGTGCTTTTTGCCTGCTTCTTCAACTATAGAGACAGGCATTCTATTCCCCAGCATGTCTCTATGGTGAAAAATTATCCAGATATTTCCTGACTACACAAGGAAAATGCAGGACGTCCACAAAACATTTTTAGTTGTCAACAGACGGCTCTGAGAGCACAATATCCAATACAGCCTCCTCTTTCTAACCAAAGTTTGTAAACAATATGAGGGCAAAGTACACGTTTATGAAACATCTCAGAAGATTATCAACTGGATGGACTCCCTGGGCCTTGGCCGTCATGGACACTCAGTGGGATTGAAAGAGCAGCGTCGTTAAGGACCACGTCAATCAAATCAAAGCTACCATATGTCCAGTAGGCAGATAGGACCAGCGTTGACCACAAGGGTGGAATGTATCCTAGTATGCTCAGATGACAAGCTTGAGTCTGAGGCTGCACCCCTGGGCACACAGAACGCCTTTCCACCACTGTGCCTGGTACTGGAGATCCAGAATAGGGGACCAAACTGACCCTCATTGGTAGATATGATATGCTTTTCTATGCCTCAGGTAATATAGTGTGTTCATGGGACAATTACATAATTATGGCATCAATTACTTTGCTACCTCTGGATGGGGACTGCTACTTCTGTCATAAATAGTGTTTTGCATGGGGTGACAAATGTACTCAAAGGAAGGGGAGGTCTAGGGGCTGGCCTGGTGTTGGTTGCTGAGCTCACCCTCAGTAGGGGCTTGTGCTCTGCACTTGTCTTAGTGCCCTGGACTGAAGTTACACTGACTCTTTTGTTTGTTACTGTCATAGTTGTTTTTTAAGCATTAGGGTGGGAGACTGGGACAGGTTTTGCTACCTCTTGACTGCTGGTTGTGTCGGAAGAGGATAGCAGTAACTGCCGTTGGATGGGACTTGGGTCTAAGAGCTTATGACTTCTTTAGATATTTCAATATTATTTTTATTGTTTTTTGTGGAAAAAGAATGCTTCCAGACAATGTGGATCTTATAAATCACTGCATGTTCTCTGTTGTGTGTAGAACGTTGCTAGTCATTGTGGGTATAATTGTCTGCTAACTTCATGGGTACTAAATATAAACTGCTGACCTTGAATGTGTGGGGTCTTAATAATCCTGTGAAACAGAAGAGGGTGTATGCCAACCTCTGCAGCTACAAAATAGTGGTGGCATTCTTACAAAAGACACATATGTGGAGGGAGTGCATCAAGTACCTAAGGAAGAGATGGAGAGGATTACTTTATACTAGGTTTTATACTGGGTATGCCAGTGGGGTGCTCATTTGGGTGGCCCCTGGGATCCCATTTAAACATACTCAAACCACTATAGATGAGGATTGTAGATATGTAATACTTGAGGGAACTTCAGACGCACACATGCTTTGTCTAAATAATGTTTATGCGCGATTGTAGATGATGGTGCCTTCATTGGCAAGGTATTGGCAGATGCCTATGTTTTCCCCACAGCAGAGGCCATTCTAGCTGGTGATTTTAATTGTATTCTTGATGGACAGTGAGACAGGATGTCCCCGTCACAACACTAAGCCCCAAATGACCACAGCGCAAACAATCTGTAGCAACTTTAGATCTTCTGAATATCTTGCGAGTGCACCACCCATATACACTTACATACTCTTGTTACATGTCGGCAGTGGCAAGGCATAGCCGCTGAGATTATTTCTTTGTACACACAAATGCAATTTATAAGGTTGTGGACACACAATACTTGGTCCGATATTTGTCATATCACTCACCACTACTAATTACAAATTCACTGGAGTGACAGAGGCCAAAAATACCTCTATGGTGACTTAGGAGTTCATTATGAACATGGCGGTGTGGCCCGCCATGCTGGCGGTGGCGGGTAAAACCACCAGCCGGCATGGCGGGCCACACCGCCACATAATGTACCCCATGAGGGATGCCATCGGCAGCCCTCACTCACCGCCAGGCTGCTTCCGTCAGGCAGTCTGGCAGCGGTCAAAAACATTATCCGACAGGGCAGCGTTGCTGCCCCTTGGATAATGTATCCTCAGCCACCAGCCTTTCCCTGGTGGGTTTTCCCACCAGGGAAAGGCTGGTGGAAGGGGTGCACCGGGGCACCCCTTGGGGCCCCTGCACTGCCCATGCACTTGGCATGGGCAGGGCAGGGGCCCCGGTGCAGTGCCCCATCGGGCACTGATCTGCGCGAGAATTGCAGCTGCACCCGCCACACAGAGGCATTGGCGGTGGCTCCACATGTCCCGGCCAGGCCTTCCTGTGGGCCGGCGGGCGGAAACAATGTTTCCGCCCAGACGGCCCACAGCAGTGTTCCTAATCCAGCCGGCGGGGATCCGGGGACGCTGGCAGTCAGTGTTTTGACCGCCAGCATGAACACAGCGTTTTTTACTGCTGTGTTCAATAATGAAGGCCTATATATTGACTCATGAACTGACCAGGTCTTTAGGATTATGCTTACAGAGACCCTATCCCAATATTTCAATCATAACTGGGGTAGTACACATAGCAGGGCGACAGAATGAGATGCTATGAAAGTGGTGATCCGCAGGGTGTGCCTGACCACTACTGTCAGCATACGCTGGACACTGAAAGAAAACCAGAACGAAAGGAGATAGAATTGACAACATTTGAGGGGACACTGTCCACTAACTTAGATTGCCTAGGCACATGGGACAGACAACAACATAAAATATGGGCGCTGCGGGACCAGCTTGAGAAACACATTTAAAATGTGGGACGATGCTGCTGGAATATAGAGGGAGACAAAGCGGGACGCATGCTGTCCCACTTGATACGTTCAGAGACGGTTCTGCTGTCGCGTGGGCTCTCATTATTCTAAATGAGACTACTGGATTTCTAGGTAGCAGGATCTATAACGGTGTGGGGGACTGAGTCTGACCCACGTGTAAAGAACTCTGTCACCCTAAATCCGGTTTTTGCTCCGGCTAACTAGCAGTGCCTCATTTCTCCCATGTGGAAGAAATGATTTGGCAGCCGAGCGCATGACATCTTTGGAACTTCTCAGGGAAGTCGTGGTTACTCAGATCCAAACCAACTCTCTTATTTCCAATATGATCTCAAATACAAATGACAAAGACAGTATAAGTTTTATATAATGTTTTTAATAAAACAACTGTATTTTAGATATTAAGGCGTGAGCCGCAATAACCAGAACGATACAACACAGTAGGATTGAAATAGTCACCAGGAGAGTAAAACATAAGAACAAAGCTATCATATTGTCTAACAGTTTCTACTCTCCCTCTGCTTGTTCTATTTAGAGCACAGCATGTTAAGCTTCTAGCTTGCCTATTAGAATCACTGTGGAGACATCAGCCCTCATACCTGAGCAAAGACCTGTGATCTTAGTTCAGCATCTGCAACAAGGCAGTCAGCGTCTAGTTGTGGTTCCCTGGTCGGAATCTCCCTCTTGCGTGTATTGGGACAAGGAAGTGATTTTATAACTAACATGTCATCGTGATCACAAAATGTCCCTACGCAGGAATGCCAAGTCTAAACTCTTACCACGTCTATCGGCAATGTACCAGACTGTATCCTTGACTGAAGCACAGAGTAAATATGTTATGGAGAACTCCAGTGCTGAAGTAGGCAAAACAGTGTGATATGAATAAAAAAACAACACCGTAGAACTGGCTATTTGAAAAATAACAGTACGTAGCCTAATAAAAAGCATGTAGAGCAAAGTGCACAGAGGCTCGAAGCTGTCAGCAAATGAATAAAATATATTCAGGGCAGAGTGCACAAAGGCCTAAAGCCTGAAGCTAAAGCGCAATGAATACGTAAAACTAACCACACTACACTGCAACAGGGTGAAGAGGTGCACACAAAACAGGCAATTAACAATGCTTTCTCATCTCACCTGCAACAAGTGTATACTGAGTCCCCACATGAACTAATGACCACCCCTCTGCCCACTTTTTTGACGAACCTGTTGCTTTCACTCTTGTCTCCTGTGGACCATATGGTCTTAGGTGCCCCACTATATAAACAAGAACTCCTTGATGCAATGACCGCAATGAAAACTGCTAAAGCACCAGGAAATTATGGACTTCCTGCTGAATTTTATTAAACTCTTTTCAGACAGCTTAGCTGACAAACTACTATCAGTTTACGGTGAGGCCCTGCCGGGTGATTCCCTCCTGGATTCTATGAGGGAGACCCTGATCGTTATGATTCCTAAACTGGGTAGGGACCCCTTGGAAATGGACTCTTATAGACCACTATCCATGTTGAATTTCAATCAGAAGATCCTTCGCCATGTTCTGGCAAAGAGACTACTCCCCTATCTTCTGTGACATATTCATACTGATCAATCAGTTTTTATCCCACAGAGGAATATCCTACATAACCTGCATTGCCTCACCTATATTATCCACAAACCAGAGCTACAAGATGACCCATACTCACTGCCCTTTCTGACTATGGAATAGGCATTTGATTCAGTGCAATGGGAGTATATTTGGCAGTTGCTGAGCAGACTGGAATTGGGACAAACGTATGTTGGATGGGTGCAGTTGCTTTATAGGTCCACAAGGGCTAGGAAAAGAACAGGTCGATATGTGTGGGATCTCTTTGAATTACAGCATGGAACCCGACAGGGATGTCCTCTGTCTCCTTTGATTTTCGCTATTGCAATTTAACCACTTGCCTGTCGTTTGTGACAAACCCTAAGGGAATGGAGTGTACAAATAGGCAACACTAAACATGTGCAGTCACTGTATGCTGATGACGCAATGATTTATCTCCATCAACCTGATATCAGTGTTCCGCGGTTGCTTAATGTCATGCAAGAGTTCTAGGAATTTTTATGATTGTGTCTTAATAGTAGTAAATCCATATTTTTCCCTCTGGGCCACTTACAAGGCCTATCTGCCCAACAACTCCCGAAGGCAGACGTTCCCTGGGAGGTGGACAAGGTTAAATACCTTGGAACATATATTGCACATGATGGCCAGCTGACGTTTGAATTAAACTTGGGAAGAGTGATATCCAACTTATATCCTCAATCAAGTTTTGGAATACCCTTAGGTTATCTCTGATGGAAAGATAGCGAAAATGGTGATCTTACCTCATTGCCTTTATGCCTTCCAGGCAGCGATATATGAAATACTCCGAAAGGTGTTCTGAGAAATAGACTCCATCTTGGTGGAACTCCTATGGGCTGGTAGGAGATGCAAAATAGGCCTTAATGTACTAAAAGAGAATAGGGTAAATGGGGGTATGGTAGTCCCCTATCTAGAGCTGTATTGCCTTGCAGCCCGGTTACAGAATGCTATACACTGGTTGGACACTGGTTGGACTGTGAACCTAACTGGGAGAGATCATTATTTGATGGCGCACATAATGGATACCAGCAGGGTAGATTGTTGATGTGGGGTTGAGATATTCCAGACAATTTTCCATTTTTTATCTGAGTAATGGGAAAACTCTGGACCAGAACAGTTCAAAAAGTGAGTGGGCATGCCCCATACTCCCCAGACCTAGATATCTTGGTAATGCACCCATTCGTCCAGGTTACAACTTATTTGACAGTCCACAAATTGTAAAAGGGCGGATGCCAAATGCTGTTTGATCTGTACCCGTGGGGACGGTTCATTACTATACAGGAGGCAATGGCTACTTTCGAACTGGGGACTGGACATTTCCTCCAATATACTAAAATCACCACCACTGCCCGGCAATTATAGCTGACATTTCCTGATGTTCCTGAATCCTCACACACAATTATAACAATATTAAAACTGGTTGGTGGACGTCCACTAATACCTATTTGCACAGGGCCCTTTGTGCAGACAAACAGACATTAGGGCTATGACTAAAGGAGACATCGCAACCTCTCTGCGATGACCCTATTACTCCAGAAGACTGGTGCATAATTCATATCGGGGTCCTTAGGACATTCACCTGTGCACAATTTAAACAAATGCAATATAATATTGTTTATGTGGTATACCTCTCCTCTAGAAGATTGCATTCCATGTGTCCTGGCAGGGACCACCGATGTCCCCGATATGGTACTGCTGAAGCAGATTTTAAACATATGTTTTAGCACTGCACACTAGTAGTGCCATTCTGGGTGGCTATACTTTCTGATATAGAATGTGCCAAGGCAGATCACTTGATGTTTTCTGGGTCTCCTCCATGAAAACTCAAAGAAAGCCTTAAGCAGGCAGTACTCCATATTGGGACTTATGGTGGCAAAGAGGCACATTGCAATACAATAGCTTAGTCCCCACCCCTGACATATGCAGACTGGAAATAGGATTCAATTGAATGGGCTGCAGTGGAAGAGGCACAAATAAGAAGAGTAGGGAGTTCCCTTCTTTTTCTTTCTCTTTTACTTTTTTTTTTCTCTGTTTGCTCATGTTTCTTCTGTTGTATGTTCAGAGTGCAATGGTACTGCAACACTATTTATAGAAATAAATACAACGCTCTTGCCTTAATGTAGGGAAATACTTATAAACATATTCTGATATGTCTTAACCTAGATCATTGATGTTCTGATACTTGCCTCTGACGTGGATTTGGGTTAATTGTGTGAATATGCTTATGTGATGCCATTACAATGTAGCATGTGATATGGAAAATAAAATGAAGGTGAATGCTTCAAAGACCAAAGTAATCATCTTTGGAGGGTCACGGAAATATCAGAACTGTTGTTGGAATATGGGCCCTTTCACAATTAACAGGACAGATTCGTACAATTATTTAGGTGTGTGGTTATCTGCAAAGGGAAACCCCAAAGTCCATCTGCATCATTTTAAATCGAAGGCTAAATTCATAATAAACATATCATGCCAGTTAAATAATGTTAAAGAAATTCATATGACAAGGCTGATCCTTCAAGTGCTCAGAGCTTTTATTTTTCCGCCTTAAATTATGGCCATGAAGCGTTCCCTGATCAACTCACCACAGTGATGGATAAGCTCCAAGCCAAAGCATACAAAAGAGTGTTTAAACTACTGCAACACACAAGGAGCTGCTCGATAAAGCTAGAATTTGGAATGGCTAGCCAGAACTGGGCCCATCTGAGTGACTCCTTAAAATACTATAATAGGATTATTATGGCCCCACAAAACACCCTGAAATCAGCTCTTCACTCTATCTTTGAGAAACAAATTAACCCCTGGTCACAATATTTAACCACAGCTTTAGTATCTCTTCAAATAGACCAAGCAGAACTAATCAAACTGGCACAGTTTCGTATCACCATCAAGTCGGCGCTGAAGAAACAGATAAAAACGCTCTCTCAGGCAACTGACCTGGAAAAACTGAGCAGTTCCCCTGTACCAAAGGTGGTGGCAGCATCCTATATGAATAGCTCAAAACTCTTGCAACCTCAACCATACTTGACGTGAACAATTAGGAAAGTCTGTGTAACACAGATCCTGGTTGCAAGGCTGCTAGCCCTGAAGATCAAGGAGATGAATCCAAAATGGCACTCCCTTTCGATGATAGTAAATTGCAGGCTCTGTGGATACAAATCTGAGTCTTTTAATCATCTGTTATACTGTTGCCTAGAGCTGACGAATGCACATAACACTTTATTAAAACCTCTCTTTCGCAGATATGGCACAAGAACTTGCAACAAACCAGATCACTAGTGTTCACGTTAAAGGAACCATCTGAACCGGGCAAATTTGGGAAGTTTTTCTTTCAGCATCAAAAGAAGCTGAATGAGTGCATCGAGCACACTTAGACCTCCTTGATCTAAAACAGAGGAAACTGGGACCCACTTAACCTGGCCAAATCTGGAAAGTATGTATCTCATGCTCCAAAATAAGTTGATTAGTGCACTGTGCCTATCCAGACTTCTTCAACCCAAATCAGATAAATTTGTCTAAGGCCCTGACTATGAGATGTGCAGTTTTGCTTGATCAATCCTTTCGACTAAAGGAGCATGGACAGGATGGCTCCTGTTTTAGAATAAAAACTAAATATGCTGCAATTGCACTTTGCACTCAATTGCATAAAACCGTGTTTTTATTACTTTTATTTCTTGTACTACAATTTGCCCTATTTCTGATTTTAAAGTTGTAATTGTATATGCAAAAGTTTTAATTAATCATGAATAAAAAATAAAGCTACTTACTTACTTACTACTCGCTTCTGACGTGGATTTGGGTCAACTGTGTGAATATGCTTATGTAATGCCACTACAATGTAGTATGTTATATATTTTCAAATGCTAATAAAGAAATTCATTAAAAAAGACTCAGCAAATGGGCTAGAAATTTTGTCAGAAATAGATCACTACATGGGCATGAATAAAATAACAGATACTTCCACAGGTACATATTAGGATGCCTTTATGGAAATAATTATACATAAGCTAAATTGTTAGAAGCTTTGACCAAAAGAGAGTAGGCACTAATTCAGACGACACTAAAAAGGGAATTAAAAGTGGCTTCTGACTCTGAGATTATGGCCCTCATTACAACCCTGGCGGTAAATTCCGCTTACCGCCATGCCGACAGATGCCAACATACCGTGACCGCGGCGGTAATCCGCTACGGGCATTATGACCCACACAGAGAAATCCGCCACTATACAGACACCCACACAAGTCCGCCAGACCAAAGGTCAATGATAAACTGGTGATAGCAAAACCCACACCATCACGCCAACAAGAATACGCTCACAGTATCACGACCCACGAATCAATGCGGCAGTCTTTCAACCGCTGTAAACCATTGGCGGTACACACCGCCACGCTCAAAATACACACACACTTGCAAAACACAACCACATTGGACAATTCAAAATACACACACCTGGCACACATACACACACACACCTTATATCCTCAATCAAGTTTTGGAATACCCTTTGGTTATCTCTGATGGAAAGATAGCGAAAATGGTGATCTAACCTCATTGCCTTTATGCCTTCCAGGGAGCGATATATGAAATACTCCGAAAGGTGTTCTGAGAAATAGACTCTATCTTGGTGGAACTCCTATGGGCTGGTAGGAGATGCAAAATAGGCCTTAATGCACTAAAAGAGAATAGGGTAAATGGGGGTATGGTAGTCCCCTATCTAGAGCTGTATTGCCTTGCAGCCCAGTTACAGAATGCTATACACTGGTTGGACACTGGTTGGACTGTGAACCTAACTGGGAGAGATCATTATTTGATGGCGCACATAATGGATACCAGCAGGGTAGATTGTTGATGTGGGGTTGAGATATTCCAGACAATTTTCCATTTTTTATCTGAGTAATGGGAAAACTCTGGACCAGAACAGTTCAAAAAGTGAGTGGGCATGCCCCATACTCCCCAGACCTAGATATCTGGGTAATGCACCCATTCGTCCAGGTTACAACTTATTTGACAGTCCACAAATTGTAAAAGGGCGGATGCCAAATGCTGTTTGATCTGTACCCGTGGGGACGCTTCATTACTATACAGGAGGCAATGGCTACTTTCGAACTGGGACTGGACATTTCCTCCAATATGCTAAAATCACCGCCACTGCCCGACAATTATAGCTGACATTTCCTGATGTCCCTGAATCCTCACACACAATTATGACAATATTGAAACTGGTTGGTGGACGTCCACTAATACCCATTTCCACAGGGCCCTTTGTGCAGACAAACAGACATTAGGGCTATGACTAAAGGAAACATCGCAACCTCTCTGCGATGACCCTATTACTCCAGAAGACTGGTGCATAATTCATATATGGGTCCTTAGGACATTCACCTGTGCACAATTTAAACAAATGCAATATAATATTGTGTATATGGTATACCTCTCCTCTAGAAGATTGCATTCCATGTGTCCTGGCAGGGACCACCGATGTCCCCGATATGGTACTGCTGAAGCAGATTTTAAACATATGTTTTAGCACTGCACACTAGTGGTGCCATTCTGGGTGGCTATACTTTCTGATATAGAACGTGCCAAGGCAGATCACTTGATGTTTTCTGGGTCTGCTCCATGAAAACTCAAAGAAAGCCTTAAGCAGGCAGTACTCCATATTGGGACTTATGGTGGCAAAGCGGCACATTGCAATACAATAGCTTAGTCCCCACCCCTGACATATGCAGACTGGAAATAGGATTCAATTGAATGGGCTGGAGTGGAAGAGGCACAAATAAGGAGAGTAGGGAGTTCCCTTCTTTTTCTTTCTCTTTTACTTTTTTTTTCTCTGTTTGCTCATGTTTCTTCTGTTGTATGTTCAAAGTGCAATGGTACTGCAACACTATTTATAGAAATATATACAACGCTCTTGCCTTAATGTAGGGAAATACTTATAAACATATTCTGATATGTCTTACCCTAGATCATTGATGTTCTGATACTTGCCTCTGACGTGGATTTGGGTTAATTGTGTGAATATGCTTATGTGATGCCATTACAATGTAGCATGTGATATGGAAAATAAAATGAAGGTGAATGCTTCAAAGACCAAAGTAATCATCTTTGGAGGGACACGGAAATATCAGAACTGTTGTTGGAATATGGGCCCTTTCACAATTAACAGGACAGATTCGTACAATTATTTAGGTGTGTGGTTATCTGCAAAGGGAAACCCCAAAGTCCATCTGCATCATTTTAAATCGAAGGCTGAATTCATAATAAACATATCATGCCAGTTAAATAATGTTAAAGAAATTCCTATGCCAAGGCTGATCCTTCAAGTGCTCAGAGCCTTTCTTTTTCCGCCTTAAATTATGGCCATGAAGCGTTCCCTGATCAACTCACCACAGTGATGGATAAGCTCCAAGCCAAAGCATACAAAAGAGTGTTTAAACTACCGCAACACACAAGGAGCTGCTCGATAAAGCTAGAATTTGGAATGGCTAGCCAGAACTGGGCCCATCTGAGTGACTCCTTAAAATACTATAATAGGATTATTATGGCCCCACAAAACACCCTGAAATCAGCTCTTCACTCTATCTTTGAGAACAAAATTAACCCCTGGTCACAATATTTAACCACAGCTTTAGTATCTCTTCAAATAGACCAGGCAGAACTAATCAAACTGGCACAGTTTCGTATCACCATCAAGTCGGCGCTGAAGAAACAGATAAAAACTCTCTCTAAGGCAACTGACCTGGAAAAACTGAGCAGTTCCCCTGTACCAAAGGTGGTGGCAGCATCCTATATGAATAGCTCAAAACTCTTGCAACCTCAACCATACTTGACGTGAACAATTAGGAAAGTCTGTGTAACACAGATCCTGGTTGCAAGGCTGCTAGCCCTGAAGATCAAGGAGATGAATCCAAAATGGCACTCCCTTTCCATGATAGTAAATTGCAGGCTCTGTGGATACGAATCTGAGTCTTTTAATCATCTGTTATACTGTTGCCCAGAGCTGACGAATGCACATAACACTTTATTAAAACCTCTCTTTCACAGATATGGCACTAGAACTTGCAACAAACCAGATCACTAGTGTTCACGTTAAAGGAACCATCTGAACCGGGCAAATTTGGGAAGTTTTTCTTTCAGCATCAAAAGAAGCTGAATGTGTGCATCGGGCACACTTAGACCTCCTTGATCTAAAACAGAGGAAACTGGGACCCACTTAACCTGGCCAAATCTGGAAAGTATGTATCTCATGCTCCAAAATAAGTTGTTTATTGCACTGTGCCTATCCAGACTTAATCAACCCAAATCAGATTAATTTGTCTAAGGCCCTGACTATGAGATGTGCAGTTTTGCTTGATCAATCCTTTCGACTAAAGGAGCATGGACAGGATGGCTCCTGTTTTAGAATAAAAACTAAATATGCTGCAATTGCACTTTGCACTCAATTGCATAAAACCGTGTTTTTATTACTTTTATTTCTTGTACTACAATTTGCCCTATTTCTGATTTTAAAGTTGTAATTGTACATGCAAAAGTTTTAATTAATCATGAATAAAAAATAAAGCTACTTACTTACTTACTACTCGCTTCTGACGTGGATTTGGGTCAACTGTGTGAATATGCTTATGTAATGCCACTACAATGTCGCATGTTATATATTTTCAAATGCTAATAAAGAAATTCATTAAAAAAGACTCAACAAATGGGCTAGAAATGTTGTCAGTAATAGATCACTACATGGGCATGAATAAAATAACAGATACTTCCACAGGTACATATTAGGATGCCTTTATGGAAATAATTATACATAAGCTAAATTGTTAGAAGCTTTGACCAAAAGAGAGTAGGCACTAATTCAGACGACACTAAAAAGGGAATTAAAAGTGGCTTCTGACTCTGAGATTATGGCCCTCATTACAACCCTGGCGGTAAATTCCGCTTACCACCATGCCGACGGATGCCAACATACCGTGAGAGCAGCGGTAATCCGCTACGGGCATTATGACCCACACAGAGAAATCCACCACTATACAGACACCCACACAAGTCCGCCAGACCAAAGGTCAATGATAAACTGGTGATAGCAAAACCCACACCGTCACGCCAACAAGAATCCGCCCACAGTATCACGACCCACGAATCAATGCAGCAGTCTTTCAACCGCTGTAAACCATTGGCGGTACACACCGCCACGCTCAAAATACACACACACTTGCAAAACACAACCACATTGGACAATTCAAAATACACACACCTGGCACACATACACACACACACACACACCTTATATCCTCAATCAAGTTTTGGAATACCCTTAGGTTATCTCTGATGGAAAGCTAGCGAAAATGGTGATCTTACCTCATTGCCTTTATGCCTTCCAGGGAGTGATATATGAAATGCTCCGAAAGGTGTTCTGAGAAATAGACTCCATCTTGGTGGAACTCCTATGGGCTGGTAGGAGATGCAAAATAGGCCTTAATGTACTAAAAGACAATAGGGTAAATGGGGGTATGGTAGTCCCCTATCTAGAGCTGTATTGCCTTGCAGCCCAGTTACAGAATGCTATACACTGGTTGGACACTCGTTGGACTGTGAACCTAACTGGGAGAGATCATTATTTGATGGCACACATAATGGATACCAGCAGGGTAGATTGTTGATGTGGGGTTGAGATATTCCAGACAATTTTCCATTTTTTATCTGAGTAATGGGAAAACTCTGGACCAGAACAGTTCAAAAAGTGAGTGGGCATGCCCCATACTCCCCAGACCTAGATATCTGGGTAATGCACCCATTCGTCCAGGTTACAACTTATTTGACAGTCCACAAATTGTAAAAGGGCGGATGCCAAATGCTGTTTGATCTGTACCGGTGGGGACGCTTCATTACTATACAGGAGGCAATGGCTACTTTCGAATTGGGGACTGGACATTTCCTCCAATATGCTAAAATCACCGCCACTGCCCGACAATTATAGCTGACATTTCCTGATGTCCCTGAATCCTCACACACAATTATGACAATATTAAAACTGGTTGGTGGACGTCCACTAATACCCATTTGCACAGGGCCCTTTGTGCAGACAAACAGACATTAGGGCTATGACTAAAGGAGACATCGCAACCTCTCTGCGATGACCCTATTACTCCAGAAGACTGGTGCATAATTCATATCGGGGTCCTTAGGACATTCACCTGTGCACAATTTAAACAAATGCAATATAATATTGTGTATATGGTATACCTCTCCTCTAGAAGATTGCATTCCATGTGTCCTGGCAGGGACCACCGATGTCCCCGATATGGTACTGCTGAAGCAGATTTTAAACATATGTTTTAGCACTGCACACTAGTGGTGCCATTCTGGGTGGCTATACTTTCTGATGTAGAACGTGCCAAGGTAGATCACTTGATGTTTTCTGGGTCTGCTCCATGAAAACTCAAAGAAAGCCTTAAGCAGGCAGTACTCCATATTGGGACTTATGGTGGCAAAGCGGCACATTGCAATACAATAGCTTAGTCCCCACCCCTGACACATGCAGACTGGAAATAGGATTCAATTGAATGGGCTGGAGTGGAAGAGGCACAAATAAGGAGAGTAGGGAGTTCCCTTCTTTTTCTTTCTCTTTTACTTTTTTTTTCTCTGTTTGCTCATGTTTCTTCTGTTGTATGTTCAGAGTGCAATGGTACTGCAACACTATTTATAGAAATATATACAACGCTCTTGCCTTAATGTAGGGAAATACTTATAAACATATTCTGATATGTCTTAACCTAGATCATTGATGTTCTGATACTTGCCTGTGACGTGGATTTGGGTTAATTGTGTGAATATGCTTATGTGATGCCATTACAATGTAGCATGTGATATGGAAAATAAAATGAAGGTGGATGCTTCAAAGACCAAAGTAATCATCTTTGGAGGGACACGGAAATATCAGAACTGTTGTTGGAATATGGGCCCTTTCACAATTAACAGGACAGATTCGTACAATTATTTAGGTGTGTGGTTATCTGCAAAGGGAAACCCCAAAGTCCATCTGCATCATTTTAAATCGAAGGTTGAATTCATAATAAACATATCATGCCAGTTAAATAATGTTAAAGAAATTCCTATGCCAAGGCTGATCCTTCAAGCGCTCAGAGCCTTTCTTTTTCCGCCTTAAATTATGGCCATGAAGCGTTCCCTGATCAACTCACCACAGTGATGGATAAGCTCCAAACCAAAGCATACAAAAGAGTGTTTAAACTACCGCAACACACAAGGAGCTGCTCGATAAAGCTAGAATTTGGAATGGCAAGCCAGAATTGGGCCCATCTGAGTGACTCCTTAATATAGTATAATAGGATTATTATGGCCCCACAAAACACCCTGAAATCAGCTCTTCACTCTATCTTTGAGAAAAAAATTAACCCCTGGTCACAATTTTTAACCACAGCTTTAGTATCTCTTCAAATAGACCAAGCAGAACTAATCAAACTGGCACAGTTTTGTATCACCATCAAGTCGGCGCTGAAGAAACAGATAAAAACGCTCTCTAAGGCAACTGACCTGGAAAAACTGAGCAGTTCCCCTGTACCAAAGGTGGTGGCAGCATCCTATATCAATAGCTCAAAACTCTTGCAACCTCAACCATACTTGACCTGAACAATTAGGAAAGTCTGTGTAACACAGATCCTGGTTGCAAGGCTGCTAGCCCTGAAGATCAAGGAGATGAATCCAAAATGGCACTCCCTTTCCATGATAGTAAATTGCAGGCTCTGTGGATACAAATCTGAGTCTTTTAATCATCTGTTATACTGTTGCCCAGAGCTGACGAATGCACATAACACTTTATTAAAACCTCTCTTTCGCAGATATGGCACAAGAACTTGCAACAAACCAGATCACTAGTGTTCACGTTAAAGGAACCATCTGAACCGGGCAAATTTGGGAAGTTTTTCTTTCAGCATCAAAAGAAGCTGAATGAGTGCATCGAGCACACTTAGACCTCCTTGATCTAAAACAGAGGAAACTGGGACCCACTTAACCTGGCCAAATCTGGAAAGTCTGTATCTCATGCTCCAAAATAAGTTGTTTATTGCACTGTGCCTATCCAGACTTCCTCAACCCAAATCAGATAAATTTGTCTAAGGCCCTGACTATGAGATGTGCAGTTTTGCTTGATCCACCCTTTCGACTAAAGGAGCATGGACAGGATGGCTCCTGTTTTAGAATAAAAACTAAATATGCTGCAATTGCACTTTGCACTCAATTGCATAAAACTGTGTTTTTATTACTTTTATTTCTTGTACTACAATTTGCCCTATTTCTGATTTTAAAGTTGTAATTGTATATGCAAAAGTTTTAATTAATCATGAATAAAAAATAAAGCTACTTACTACTCGCTTCTGACGTGGATTTGGGTCAACTGTGTGAATATTCTTATGTAATGCCACTACAATGTAGCATGTTATATATTGTCAAATGCTAATAAAGAAATTCGTTAAAAAAGACTCAGCAAATGGGCTAGAAATTTTGTCAGTAATAGATCACTACATGGGCATGAATAAAATAACAGATACTTCCACAGGTACATATTAGGATGCCTTTATGGAAATAATTATACATAAGCTAAATTGTTAGAAGCTTTGACCAAAAGAGAGTAGGCACTAATTCAGACAACACTAAAAAGGGAATTAAAAGTGGCTTCTGACTCTGAGATTATGGCCCTCATTACAACCCTGGCGGTAAATTCCGCTTACCGCCATGCCGACGGATGCCAACATACCGTGACCGCGGTGGTAATCCGCTACGGGCATTATGACCCACACAGGGAAATCCGCCACTATACAGACACCCACACAAGTCCGCCAGACCAAAGGTCAATGATAAACTGGTGATAGCAAAACCCACACTGTCACGCCAACAAGAATACGCCCACAGTATCACGACCCACGAATCAATGCGGCAGTCTTTCAACCGCTGTAAACCATTGGCGGTACACACCGCCACGCTCAAAATACACACACACTTGCAAAACACAACCACATTGGACAATTCAAAATACACACACCTGGCACACATATACACACACCACACCCACACACTCACACCACTATAAAACACACACCCACATTACCCACAACCCCTTACAGCGAACACTTTTGAAGAAGCAGAGAGAAAGAAAAGCAAAGACCACACCATCATCCAGAGGCACACACCTCAACACATCACCCCACACATTACCTCACACATCACCTCACACATCACTCACACCACATCATGGCACCTCAAAGACACCCCAGGTTTTGTGAGGAGGAGCTCAGGGTCATGGTGGAGGAAATCATCCAGGTAGAGCCACAGCTATTCGGATCACAGGTGTAGCAGACCTCCATTGCTAGGAAGATGGAGCTATGGTGGAGGATCATGGACAGGGTCAACGCAGTGTGACAGCATCCAAGGATGACATCAGGAAGAGGTGGAATGACCTACGGGGGAAAGTACGTTCCCGGGTATCAAGACACCAGATTGCTGTACAGAGTACGCGTGGTGGACCCCCACCTCCTCCCCCACAACTAACAACATGGGAGGAGCAAGTCTTGGTGACCATGCATCCTGAGGGCCTCACGGGAGTAGCAGGAGGACTGGACTCTGGTAAGTTAACTCTTCACTACTACATCCCCCACCCTACCTGCATGCCATCCATAACTCCTACCCCTGCCCTCACCCCCATCACTCCACCAACTTACACATATCCCACTATCACAACCCACCCATCCCAATACCAAGCCCCGCATGAAACAACAATGCAATGACACCCATCACAGACCTGCATGGACACCCATCACCACAGCATGCCCAATAGAGAGACTCACCCAGGCCACAAATTCACCACTCACACAAGGCCAAGGCCACAGTGCAAGCACATTAATACAGGGAAATACACCCATTGCACAAGATGGCACACACAATACAATAACCATGCATTTGCATCCCAACAGGACCCCTACCCAATGTCGCCGGACAGGCGGTGCAAGCCATATCCAGTCCCCCCACAGAAGAGGCCCACAGTGATGAAAGCAGCTCTGCACACCTGTATCACGATGCCCAGCCTGGCCCATCTGGGACCTCTGGACAGTCTGTTACCCTGCCACAGTCACAAACCACCACAGAACCTCCTCCCTCAGGAAACACCACCACAGCACCCACCCAGCGGGCCCATGCCACTGTCCCCAGGACACGTCAATCAGCAGTGTGTCCACCACTACAGGGACCCCAGACAAACCCACTAACCCAGGACGATCAGGCACTGGGTGGCAGTGGGCACACCGTTCAGAGGACAGAGGCACAGGACAACAGGGAAGCTGGGAGGACTCCTGTGCGACAGGGGGAGGACAGGCCAAGGGAACCGTCCCTCCACGAGGCACTCTCCAACATCATGGGAGCATACCACCATTCCCAGGAGACCATGGGCACGGTACTGGCCAAGTTTCAGGAAACCCATCGGCTGCAGGAGGGACAGTACTTGGGGATCAGGGATGACCTCACAAAAATCTACACCATCCTGGTCACCATAGTAGGGGTGCTGGCTGATACGGGCAAGACCATGAGGGAGGCAGTGGCACAACAAAGGGCCCCTGACACTAGCCAAACTGAGGAACAGCATTCCACCTCCGACAGCACTAGTGGACAGGAGGCACCACCACAGGACCGACAGACCACCAGAACCCCACCACCTGCAGAAGGAGAACCACCCCGCAAACGGTCCCTGCAATCCAGGCAGAAGACAGAGAACATTGCCAAGACCCATGGCAGGAAATAAGACTCTCCTGATCTTTCACAAATGTATAATGACAACATTAGCAACAAATAGCAATGTAAATGTTCATTTACTTATACCAATGTATGACAGTTGTTGGCCAGCAGTATATATATCAGAAGGCAGAATGTGGTACCCAGATCTGAAAAATGGAAATCCAAAGTGAACAGTCAGTGTCCGTAGACAGAGGTTAAGAGGCTGACTTGTACAATGTCCTACAGTATTCTGAAATGTGAGGAGGAGTTACAGTCTCTTACCTGTGTGTCACTGGAAGTACTGCATGATGATGTTCGTTCTGTTGTTAATACCTTCTTCCTCTGCCCCCTCTTCCTCACTGTCTACAGGCTCCACCACTGCCACAAGACCATCCCCAGGCTCATCCTCCCGCAGAAAAGGCACCTGGCGTCTCAGTGCCAGGTTGTGCAACATGCAGCATGATACGATTATCTGGTACACCTTCTTCCGTGAGTAGTATAGGGAGCCACCTGTTAGATGGAGGCACCCGAATCTGGCATTCAGGAGGCCGAACGTCCTCTCAATAATACGCCTAGTTCGGCCATGTGCCTCATTGTAGTGGTCCTCTGCCCTTGTCCTGGCATTCCTCACTGGGGTCAGTAGCCATGAGAGGTTGGGGTAACCAGAGTCACCTGCAAATTCCGAGGAATACCTGCTAGACACACACCAACCCTTAGGGACTACCCCATACCCAGACACCTACTCATACTGTGTGGGGACCTTGGGCTCACCTATTAGCCACACCCGGTGCCTCTGGAGTTGGCCCATCACATAAGGGATACTGCTATTCCTCAAAATGTAGGCGTCATGCACAGAGCCAGAATGCTTGGCATTCATATGGGAGATGTACTGGTCTGCCAAACACACCATTTGCACATTCATCGAATGGTAGCTTTTTCTATTTCTGTACACTTGTTCATTTCTGCAGAGGGGAGAAATGCCACATGTGTACCATCAATGGCACCAATGATGTTGGGGATATGTCCCAGGGCATAAAAGTCAGCTTTCACTGTGGGAAAATCCTCCACCTGGGGGAATACGATGTAGCTGCGCATGTGTTTCAGCAGGGCAGACAACACGCTGGCCAACACGTTAGAAAACATTAGCTGAGTCATCCCTGATGCCATGGCCACTGTGTTTGAAAGGAGCCACTTGCCAGGAAATGGAGCACTGATAGGACCTGCACTAGAGGGGGGATTCCTGTGGGCTGGCGGATAGATGACATCAGGTGTGGCTCCAATTGGGCACACAGGTCTTGGATTGTGGCACGATCAAGTCTGTATGTGATTATGAGGTATCTGTCTTTTATTGTCGACAGGTTCACCAGGGGTCTGTACACCGGAGGATGCCGCCATCTCATCATTTGCCCCAGGGGTTGTAGCCTATGGAGGATAACGGTGAGCAGAAGGTCATTTACCACATAGGTTGTACAACTGTGTCTGTAGTAATGTTAGTAAATCCATGTGTAGTTAGTCCTTATATGTGCCAAATGTGCTGTGACACAGTTAGGTGCCATGCCATGTGCCCCCCTGAAATGGTGGCTGCCAGGCCTGTGAGGAGGGACAAGGGGAAATGAGGTAACTGCACTGGCATTGTGCAGTATCGCGGTAGGTGGTCTAAGACCGCCGCGCAACTCAGCATTGGTTATCATTGGGCCCTATGGGTTCCAGGAGCTACTAGTGTGCAGGCTCCTGTGGGAGTCAGGTGTGCATATGTTGGCGCTAGGCATTGTACCCTATGGGGTGGTGACTACCATAGTGACTGGTTGGTCAAGGCCTAATGCATAGGGTAGCTCAGTGTGTGTTGTGTCCGCCAACGGTAGTGGTGTTGCTGGCATTGACCATGTGTGTCCTCTGTCTTCCCCCCCCTTTTTGTTTTGTCACCCTGTCCTTGTGTGCATTAGCATCATCTGGCGGAGGAACAGAGGCACCGGCGACAGAGGGAGCTGCATCCCACATGGCCCAGGAGGGAGAATCCACAGAGGGTAGAGGAACCAGTGGGAAGGAGGGGAGCTCCATGACGGGGACAGGAGGGGATACCAGCGACAGCGACTCCTCCTCTGATGGAAGCTTCCTGGCAGTGGCGGACACCTTGGTGCCCACCCCAACAACAGGTACAGCCGCCACCCACCCTACCAGCACCGCCCTCCCAGCAGCCCCTCAGCGAGTTTCCGGTATCCACTCATCCAGGAGGGTGGGCATCTCTTTTGGCCCAGGCACCTCAGGCCCTGCCCCAGTCAGCCCTGCTGCCCTCAGTGAGGAGGGTATTGACCTCCTGAGATCCCTCGCTGTTGGGCAGTCAACCATTCTGAATGCCATCCAGGGTGTTGAGAGGCATTTGCAGCAAACAAATGCATACCTGGAGGGCATTCATTCTGGCCTGGCGGCCCAACAGAGAGCATTTCAGGCTCTGGCCTCAGCACTGATGGCAGCCATTGTCCCTGGGTCCAGCCTCCCCCCTCCAACTTACACTACCCAGACCCAATCCCCTCAACCTCAGCCTATCCCAAGCACACCATCAGACCAGCATGCACACACATCAACACACAAAAGTGGCTCAGGAAAACATAAGCGCCACACATCCCACAGGCACTCACACAAGCACCATACCCATGCACACATACCATCATCTACTTCCTCCACTGTGTCCCCCTCCTCCACGTCCTCTCCCCCCCGTCTCGTCTCCACTCACACCTGCATGCACTACATCATCAGCCACTGCCTCCATCACCAGCACGCCCATCACAACACACCGCTCACGTGCAATCACCACCCCGACCACCATTCGCACGTCCCCTGTGTCCTCTCCCAGTGTGTCTGTGAGCCCTCCTCCCAAAGTACACAAATGCAGGCACACACCCACGCCACAGCCATCCACCTCACAACAGCCTCCAGCCCATGCACCTTCACCCAAACTCAGCAGATGTACACCTCCTACAACCACTACCTTTTCCTCCACTTCCACACCCTCTCCATCTTCCCCTCCCAGTGTGTCAAAAAAACATTTCCTGGCTAACATTAACCTCTTCCCTAAACCTTCCCCCCATCCTTCCCGTAGGGCCAGGATGTCTAGATCCCAGCCCAGCACCTGAGCCACCAAATCTGCATCCGCTGGGGTCTCTGCAAGTCCGAGAGGCTTGAAGGGGGCACCCGTCAGAGCTGCCAGTGTGCCACCTACAGATATGAAGGACCACCCTATTCCACCACCTGCAACGGTCAAAAAGGGCCCGGCTTCCAGTAGGGGAAAGTGACACCACCCACCAAGCAAGGCCTCACCCAAACACAGAGAGGACAGTGCCAAGGTCCCTGCAGCGACTGCCAAGGTGGGGAAGGGACACAAGACAAAGGGCAAGTCACCTCAGGGCACGATGCCTCCTGGTGAGGGGCTGGTGACCACCATTTCATCAGGGATGGCAGCGACCTGCACCACAGTCACCACCGCCGCTCCGACCGCCATCTGAACCGCCACCTGCACCGCCCCTGCCACACTGTCAGTCTGCAGCATCCTCCCCAACGATCAGCCATCCGAGGCTGCTGGAGATGGTATGGTGACTCCCTCCACCACAATAGACACTTGCACCACGGCCAGCACCGGCAGCATCTCCACCGCAGCCGCCACCATCTGCACAGCCACGTGCCCAGCCGGTACCACTCTGTAGGACGTCTGCAGCATCCCCAGTGGGCACGCGTCCGAGTCTGCAGGTGACGTCCTGGACCCTGGACACGCCACTTGAGGCACCACCTCCAGCACTGGCATGACCAGCAGTTGGCAGCCGCAGGATGGAGTGTGGCTCTGCCTCCATGGAGTATCATGCTACCTGTTCCAGGTACATTGCGTGGCTCAGACACCCAGGTGAGAGGATGTGAACTGCCACACCCCAGGTGCAGAACCAGTGGAGAAATGCATCCACTCACCCAGTACTTGGCGGGATGAAGCACTCTGGGCACAAAGCCACTCCAGAACCAGTGGAGAAATGCATCCACTCACCCAGTCCTTGGCAGGATGAAGCACTCTGGGCACAGAACCCCCTCCAGAACCAGTGGAGAAATGCATCCACTCACCTAGTCCTTGGCAGGATGAAGCACTCTGGGCACAAAGCCCCTTCCAATATAACACTGGTTAGACTCATTTCCTTTTGTCCTTGCTTTCTTCCAGGGGGTGACAGGGTGTATCTGTAATGTTGTTGGATATGTTTGTGTGTATGGTGTTGTGGGTGAGAGTAGGCGGTCGGGTGTTGCGTGCCAAGTGTGTGTGTCACTCTCTTTCCCTCCTCCCCTCCCCTGTGTGCTAGGTGCAGTACTCTTCTACTTCATGGTGCATTAGTAGATACACCAACATGGGTGGGATCTGCAATTCGGGCTCCATGGCATCCTGGTTCTTCGTGGAGTGTCGAGAGGTGAGTGGTTCCCCTTCATTGTTCAGTTTCTGCCGTGCTTTTGATGTAGTTGGTACCACCCCGGAAAAGCTGGCAGATTGGTGCCTTGTAATACGGTGGGCGGTACATTGACTTCCGCCTGTCTGTTGGCGGTGACCGCCACGGTGTTTGTTGCTACCGCTGTGGCAGTCAGAGTGTTAAAGTGGATGTCTATGTTGGCGGTTTCCGTCGTGGACGTGATCCCATTTTTTTTACTGCCAGCCTGTTGGCGGTATTACCGCCGATTTAACACCAACCACCAGGGTTGTAATGAGGGCCTATATATTTCTCAACAAATGATCACTAACAACACAGGATGCACACCGGGTCCCATATCCAATGATATGTCTTTCACTTGAAAACAATGGCCAGAAGGGAAGGAGTTGTAACAAACACCTACTTGGCCTTGTTTTCAGAATGAAAATAGACTGGTCTATTATGTAGTTCTACAAACTGCTCTGAGACAACTTTTTAATATGCAGAAGCTGCAATCGATTGTGTTGCAATTAGCCCAAAGCTACTGGAGTAGAGGACATCATAAAGTTGAAAAACCCTAGAAATTATGGAAAGTGTCTCAATGGCTTGTACTACAAAACCCTTTCCAGCGAATGGGATTGGAAAACGCCAGCTCTTTAGAAACCTCTGGAAGGGGGCACCAGCATATGCTGATGGTAATTTATTATGCAACCAGATCTCACAACACCTTTGCCTTGTGAGATAACACAGCATCCCATATCATTAATGTCAGTGATAAGGAAGTCAACTTCATGTCCCATCTGTTCCAACAACTATGTCACCTGCTCCATATAAAACAAATAAGAGCAGTCATATATTACCCCAAAACATATGGGCACCTCAAAAGATATAATAAAAGTATCAAACAGATGCAGAAGAAGCTCACAGCACTGGATGGCAAAGTCACGGCTAAGGTGTTACCTCAGAAGATGTTCACATTTTGCAGTACTCCACAATCCTCCACAGGATTTTCACCGTTTGAGCCGGTCGAGCCGGTCTTTGCCGACAACCCCAAGGGTTGTTGGATATTGGTCTGGAAGAAAGGGAGGGTGATAGCCTGAAAGCACCTCTCTCATTGTGTATGTTCTAGTTCTGAAAAATCCTCATCTCCACACTGTGTGTGAGGTACCTGCAACCAATCTATAGGAGGGACAGAACTTCATGTCCTACCCCCACATCTGGTTCTGGAAAGTTCTTCCCTTCCTGTGTGAAGGCTCCAAACTGTCTGGGGTGACAAAAGAGAGGGCAGGCCTAGTGTCAGATTCCTTTGTGTGTGCAGGAGGCAAATCCCTTTGAAGTGTAAGTGGGATTGGGTATAGTCCCTCCCAGTCATCCTGCAGGATGTCCCATCTTGTCCCCACCTAATCCCCTTTTGTGTTACTGTCTGGAAGAAATACACAAACCCTAAAAGCAGAACCATTCAACATTATTTGACCCAGGACACTGACAGAAGGCACAAATGGTTGGGACAGGAAAATGCCATCTTTCTGCCACAACTCCATCTTGTGCCCTTTCTGTTGTGGGTTTTACACGCTGAGCTCATGTCATCCTTTTCTTCTGCCCTTCCATGTCGAGCACTCCACGGCCCCCCTCCTAGAAAGCTTTAACCATTGAACCTCCTGTACTGTTGCTATGCAAGTTTGGTCTGTTTTTGCACCTGCAGATTAATAACGTCTTTTGGACAAGTAACGATTGCCACTCTGACACACTGAATTGTAGCATAATGCACTTGGAGTTCCATTACACATTGTTAATTGTTTCCAACTGCCGTTTGTAATGTGATTTTCCACAGGTTCATTGGAATATTCCTCGCTTCCACGTGGGACACTTGCCTTCTGGAACAGTCTCTCATTCCAGCATAAATACCCCATCTGAACCTGCTCCAGCGCTTGGCCTCTTTTCAGTCCTGCGCAAGCATTATCTCTCCACTCACCTCCTGAGTCATCCGGAACTTCCAGCACTCTAGTCTTCCAAGCCTTCCTGATGATCCCGTGATCCTGGCTTCTGCTACGCATCTTGTGTCTTCCTTCATGATCTATGATTCCACCTCCTCTTGGGTTTTGTGCACCACAGCCTTTCAAATTCCAGCTAAAGTCCTAGACAAGGCTAAGAATTTTACTCCCAGGTGAGTACTCACTAATCCATAGTTTAATAGATGATTCCAAGAGTCATTCTTATGAAGGCATGAGCACGTCTTTGGATTTTGGACATTGCTGGAGTATTAACCCACATAAGGCCCAGTGCTCCTGTTTCTTTTCATTGTAGCACTTCGAACTTTGTTGTACCCGAAATGTAGGTTTTGCTTCTGTATTTCTTGACAAGTTGTATCTAGTATTTTGGGGGAAACTTCTATAGCTTGAAGTTGTATTCAAGTTTTGACCTGAACATTGTATGTTACAGAGTACCAGAAAACTCCAGTTTATTCTTGAAATGGCTCCTGCGCAATATTTATATATTGAAGTCTATAAGTGTACATTATCGTGCAAACAATTGCTAAAACATTCTGAGTTGAGAACTGGTGGGTAACTTTGCTTCTTGTTGTTTGTAGTACTCCACACCTACATCAATTATAACAAGGTTCAGAAAGTTCCAACCCTGCTAGGCAGTGGCGCAAGACAGCAGAGTAGCCGCAAGATGCAAATTAATCTTTTCTTGTTTTCTCCCATTCCACCTTCCCCTCTGGGGGCAGTTTATGGGAGTAGGTAATTGTTTCATTAATCTGTCCCAGCCCGGATTTGAGGTCGAGCATAATTTCCGTGGTTGGAACCAGGTGAGTGCATGACAGAAGGCAAAGCGTTGCACTTTTCACCCCTCAGACAATATGGACAACCAATTATATGTTGACAATTTAGCTCAGGCACTATCTGATGTAGAAGGTGATGTTCAGTCTTACAAAAGGAAAATCTGTAGCCTAAGGTAGAGTAAGACCGATATTGCCCCCGCCATTCACCTTCCTTAGCTGATGTAACAGCTAAGGCAGCGCCTAAAGACACGTGGCATGTTCTACAACCGGTGCTCTTTGGCAAAATAAAACATTCCATGGTATGTCCGCCATTGAAAATATTAAACCTGCGCACGTCATTGTAACAACTTCAACCCCCAAGCCTCTAGCTCCGCCGGGAAGGTTCTTTGGGGGATAGTAATTAATTTGGTGCGTTCTGGAGTCAGTGGCAGTTGCAATTTCTGGTAAAACACAGATGCCCTCATTATGACATTGGCGGTAAATCCCACTTACCGCCATGCTGACTGCTGCCAACATTCCGCCGCCACCGCGGATATCCGCTGACCATATTATGACACACACATACCAATCCGTCACTATACAGCCACACACACAAGTCCGCCAGCCCAAAGGTCAGTAATAAACTGGCGGTATCAAAACCCACACTGTTACAAAAACAAAGCTACGCCCACAACATTATGACCCATGAATCACCATGCCGAACATTCAATGGCGGTAATCCATTGGCGCTCAAAATACACACACACATACAAAACAACATTTCATTGGTCTATTTAAGCTACACACACCTGACACCCCTACACACACCACACCCACACCACTATAAAACACACACCCACATTACCCACAACCCTTTACGAATACCAATAATTGCCAACAGGGAGAGACAGCAGGAGCACACACTCAACCAGAGCCACATACCACCTTCACCTCTACAACACCCACACACCTTACATCACACACCCCAACACATCACCCTACACACCCTCACCCACAACACTCACACTACACCCATGGCACCACAACAACACCCCAGATTCTCTGAGGAGGAGCTATGGGTCATGGTGAAGGAAATAATCTGGGTAGAGCCACAGTTATTTTGATCACAGGTGCAGCAGATATCCATTGCTAGGAAGATGGAGCTATGGCGGAGGATCATGGACAGGGTCAATGCCGTGGGACAGCATCCAATAACCAGGTATGGTATCATGAAGAGGTGGAACGACCGACGGGGGAAGGTGTGTTCCATAGCAGCAAGTCATCAACTCGCTGTACAGTAGAGTGGCGGTAGACCCCCTACTCCTCCCCCACAACTAACAACATGGGAGGAGCAAGTTTTGGCAATCATGCTTCCTGAGGGCCTGGCAGGAGTAGCAGGAGGACTGGACTCTGGTAAGTCAACTCTCTATTACTATCACCCCCCCTACCTGCATGCCACCACATACCCCACCACACCCTCACTCCCATCACTCCACCAACTCCCACACACCCCACCATCACAACCCACTCATCCCAATGCCAAGCCCTGCGTGCCCCACCAATGCATTGACACCACATACGGACCTGCATGGACACCTATCACTAAGCATACACACTAGAGACTATCACCTAGCCCACCACATACCAACTCACACAAGGAAAGGCTGCAGGGGCAATAACAACCATAGAGTGCAACCCACCCATGCACAATATGTCACACACAGAAACAATAAAACTGCATTTACATCCCCACAGGTATCCCAGCCAATGTCACCGGAGAAGAGGTGCTAGCAACATCCAGTCCCACCACAGAAGAAGCCCACAGTGATGACAGCGACTCTGCTTGCCTGGATCTGGATGTCCAACCTGGCCCATCAGGGCCCTTCGGACAGTCGGTTACCGAGGCACAGTCACACACCACCACAGAGCCTCGCCCCTCAGGAAACACTACCCAGCATGCCCATACCTCTGTCCCCAGGACACATCAATCAGCAGTTTGCCCACCACTACAAGGACCCTAGGCCACCCCACAAACCCATTACAATCAGGGACCTGGGGTCAGTGGCAGTGAGCACACGGTTCAGGGGACAGAGGCACAGGACAACAGGGAAGCTGGGAGGACTGCTGTGTGCCAGGGGGAGGATAGGCCCAGGGAACCGACTCTCCAGGAGGCACTTACTGTGATCCTGGGAGCATACCAACACTCCCAGGATACGCTGGGCCAGATCCTGGACGAGTTGCAGGAGAACATGCGGCTGCAGGAGGGACAGTACCTGGGGATCAGGGAGGACTTTAAGTCCATTAACACCACCCTGGTCTCTATTGAAGGGGTACTGGCAGACATGGCCAACATTATGAAGGAGGCAGTGTCACACCAGCGGGCCCCTGCCAGATTACTGAGCAGCCCTCCACCTCTGCTGCCGCTAGTGGGCAGGAGGCCACACCACAGGACCAACAGGCCACCAGCACCCCTCCCCTGGAGAAGGAGAACCACGCCACAAACGTTCCCTGTGATCCAGGCAGAAGCCAGGAAATGAGACTCTACTGATTGTCACCCTTGTGTCCCACTCTGTCACCCTGTCCACCATGAACTGCCATTGCTCCCCTTCCTATGCCCCTTTGGACAATTCACCTGTGCTACAAATAGACTGGACTCTACCCTGGACTTTCCTCCATCATCACCCCAGCCCATTGCACTTCCCCCTTTTCTTCAGAGCACTGCAATAAACACACATTGAAAAAATACGTATGGAGTATGTCAAATGATTTAAGTATGTATTTGTTTAACAAGGTTTAAACATTGCAATTCAACTGTACAGTAATGTTTACATAGGAAAGACCTGTAGTTGGCTGCAGTGAACACACCAGGAGCGACAGTGGGGCACCAACATCTGCAAAAAGAGTTGCCAAAGGGTACAGTGAGTGGGCATAGAAGTGGGAATTCACAGCCTGCCAGTGACAATGTGAAACAAAAACTGTCAAAGAAATATGAAGTTACACTGTCTTACCTGTGTGTCATTGGAAGTATTGTCTAATCACTGCAGTTCTGTTGTCCTATCCTCATCCTCTGCCTTCTCATCTTCACTGTCCACAGGGCCCACTCCTGCCACATGGGCATCTCTAGCCTCCTCCTCCTGCAGAAAAGGCACATGGCATCTCAAGGCAAGGTTGCGCAACATACAGCATGCCACGATGATTTGGCAGACCTTCTTGGGTGAGTAGCACAAGGATCCACCAGTTAGATGGAGGCACTGAAACCTGGCCTTCAGGAGGCCACATGTACGTTCAATTATCCTTCTTGTTCGCCCATGTGCCTCTTTGTAACAACCCTCTGCCCTTGTCCTGGGATTCCTCACAGGGGTCAGTAGCCATGAGAGGTTGGGGTAACCAGAGTCACCTGCAAATATTGAGGGACAACTGTTAGCCACAAACTAACCCTATGGCCCACACCATACCCATACACCAATATCCACTGGGTGGGAACCAGAGCTCACCTATTAGCCACACCCTGTGCCTCTGGAGTTGGGCCATCACATTTGGGATGCTGCTATTTCTCAGGAAAAAAGCTTCATGCACCAAGCCTGGATTCTTAGCATTGACTTGGGAGATGTACTTGTCTGCCAAACACACCATCTGCACATTCATCAAGTGAAAACTTTTTCGATTTCTGAACACCTGTTCATTTTGCCAGGTGGCGGGACAAATGCAATATGTGTTCCATCAATAGCCCAAATTAAGTTGGGGATATGTCCCATTGCATAGAAGTCAGCCTTCACTGTGGCCAAATCCTCCACATGGGGAAACACAATGTAATTGCACATGTGTTTAATAAGGGCAGACAACACTCTGGTTAGCACGATTGAGAACATTTGATGTGACATTCCTGCTGCCAAGCCTACTGTCACTTAGAAAGAACTAGTTGCCAGGAAATGGAGCACTGATAGAACTTGCACAAGAGGGGGGATCCCAATGGGTTGACGGATAGTAGATATCAGTTCATGCTCCAATTGGGCACACATCTCTGTGATTGTGGCCCTGTCAAGTCTATAGGTGAGGATAATGTGCCTGTCGTCCATTGTTGCCAAGTCCACCAGGGGTCTGTACACGGGGGATGTATCCATCTCCTATTCGTCCGCAGTGGTTGCAATCTATGGGGCAAAAGAGTGAGGAGACAGTCATAATCTGTACATTGTAACCACTACAGTTCAATGCATGATCTTATATTTTAATGTATTGGTGGCATATGTCCTGAATGTACAATTGTAAACTGTGACGCAGTTATGATCCATGGCCTGCACACCCCTGAAATGGCGTCTGCATGTCCTGTGTGGAGGGACAAATGGAAGTGAGGTAATTCCACTGACGTTGTGCGCCGTAGCGGGAGGCGGTCGGGAACTGCTGTGCAACTCCTCATTGGTTATTATGGGGCCCTATGGGGTACAGTGGCCAATGGTGATGTACGCCGGCGGTGACAGAATGCACCGCGGCGGACGTGACTGCCATTTTCTATCTGTTCACTCACTTGCTATCTGACCTTCAACAGGAGAGGACCTACACTACATGTGCTGCTGTGACCTGTGTCTGGAACCTACCAAAGTCCGTGTGACTGGGGAAAGGGCCCCTGCCTTCACCTCAGTGGAGTTGGAGTGACTGGTGGATGGTGTCCTACCCCAGTACGGACTGCTGTATGGGTCTCCAGACCAACAGGTGAGTGCTGTGTGTGAAGGCACCGTGTTGGGGGGGTTGGTGGATGGGCCCTAGGCAGCGTGCAGCATGTATGCTGGGCCATGTCTGTGCATAAGGGGATGGGAAGGGCTATGGTGGGCCATGAGTGTAACAGGCAGGATGGCCTAACTAATACCTTTCCCTGTGTATATTTCCTCTGTAGGTCAGTGCCCATCAAAAGAAGGGTATTTGTTGTGCCATCACCAAGGACGTGTGGACCCTGGGGGTCTACGGCAGGCGGAGCACCCACTGTCACAAACGGTGGGAGGACCTGAGATGCTGGGCATGGAAGATGGCGGAGGCCCAGCTGGGGATGGCCTCCCAATGAGGAAGGGGTGCCCATCGAACCCTGACCCCCCTGATGGCTTGCATACTGGTAGTGGCCTATCTGGAGCTGGATGGGTTCTTGGGGGCATCACAGCATCAACAAGGGGTTGAGTACAGTGCCCATCATTATAACTTACGCATGGTGGGGTGGTATCCGGGTGGGAATGTGTGCCTGTGGGTGCCCCTAGCCCAGGCCTGACATTGCAGAGTAGGTCCCATGTTGGGCAGGGTTCTGATGTGAAATTCCTCAAACCTAGCTAGTAGGCATCCACTACTGGGCAGGGCTGTGTATGTCCCAGGTATGCTGCAGTTGACGGTATGTGTCCCTCCCCATGCCCTGGTGACTAGCCTTTTCGTTGGTAGTGCATTGTGTGTGAGGGTGCTGTGTACGCCAACGGTGGTGTTGGTGCAGCAATTGACCCTGTGTATCCTTTGTCTCCCCCCTTTTTGTTTTGTCATCCTTATGTACATTAGCATCATATGGCGGAGGAGCAGAGGCACTGGAGGTGGAGGGAGTTGCATCCTACAGGACCCAGGAGGCAGAGTCCACCAACGGTGAAGGCACCAGTGGGATGGAGGGCGAGGGGAGCACCATGGCGGAAATTGGAGGGGACAGTTCAGACACGGATACCTTCTCCGATGGAAGCTCCCTTGTGGTGGTAGACACCTCTGGGCCCACCCCACCTACAGGTACAGCCGCCACCCCCGTACCAGCACTGCCCGCCAGCAGCTCCTCAGCGAGTTTCCTGTGCCCGCTCACCCAGGAGGGTGGGCATCTCCTTCGCCCCAGGCACCTCAGGCCCTGCCCTAGTCAGCCCTGCTGCCCTGAGTGAGGAGGCTATTGACCTCCTGAGATCCATCTCTGTTGGGCAGTCAACCATTGTGAATGCCATCCAGGGGCTGGCAGCCCAAATGTAACAGACAAATGCATTTCTGGAGGGCATTCACACTGGCTTGGCGGCACAACAGAGATCAATACTGTCTTTGGCCTCCTCTCCGATGGCAGCCATTGTCCCTGTTTCTAGCCTCCCCCCTCCAGCTTCCTCTACTCAATCCCATTCCCCTCAACCCCAACCTACCCCAAGCACACAGGCAGACAAGCATGCACACAGGACAACACACAAGAGTGGAACAGGCAAACACAGGTACCACACTTCATCACACAGGCAATCACACAAACACCATCCAGATGCAGACATACCAACATCCACTGCCTCCACTGTGTCCCCCTCCTCCTCGTCCTACACCCCCCTCCCAGTTGTGTCTACACTCACACCTGCATGCACTACATCCTCATCCATTACCACCATCACCAGCACATCTTTCAGAGCACACACATCGCTGGCAATGACCACCCCCACATACATGCACACATCCCCTGTGTTCTCTCCCATTGTGTCTGTGCCCCCCTCCTCCCAAAGTACACAAACGTAAACACTCAGACACCCAACAGCCATCCACCTCACAACAGCATCCAGCCCATGCACCTGCACCCAAACATAGCAGACAGACACATTCTACAACCACTCCCTCCACTCCGAATCCTTCTCCCTCTACCTGCCCCAATGTCCCTAAGAATCTTTTCCTCTCCACTGTTGACCTCTTCTCTACCCCTCCCCCATCCTAAAAGTCTGGCCAGGGTGGGTAAAACTCAGGCAAGCACCTCAGCTACCCAGTCCACAGGCCCAGTAGTGTCGTCCACAGCAACTCGTGGTGGGAAAGGATCCCGGGCACCACGCAGCCACATGGAAAGGGTGCCTGCCCCAAGTGCTGCCAGTAAGGGCAAGGAGCCACCCCAAGTGCTGCAAGGAAGGGCAAGGATCCACCCCCAGCTGCTGCAAGGAAGGGCAAGGTGCCACCCCCAGCTGGTGAAAGGAAGGGCAAGGTGCCACCCCCAGCTGGTGAAAGGAAGGGCAAGGAGCAATCCCCAGCTGCCACCAGCAGGCAGAAAGGACAAAGGGCCTGGTGCTGGGACACAGTCGGAACACCCACCTCCAACCATGGTGGTGCAGCTGTCCGAGACTTCAGGGGATGGGCTGGAGCCTCCCCCCACCACCACCACCAGCACTACCAGCTCCACCACTGTCACCACTGAACAGCCATCACCGCTGGCAAACATTCTGTACACCTGCCTCCATGGGCTGTTGTGCGGCCTGCCCTCTGCAAACTTGTGGGTAAGACTCCCAGCTGGTAGACTGTGACCTTTTACTCCTCAAGATCTGCATCACAGGGCACAATGCCCCCTCCAGAACCAGTGGAGAAGCCATCCACTCACCCTATGGTCCCCAGGATGAAGATCACAGGGCACAATGCCCCCTCCAGAGCCAGTGGGCAAGTCACCCACTTGAGAGACTGTGGCCTTGCACTCCCCAAGACAGAGTAATGGGCATGTTGCCCCCTCCAGTACCAGTGGTGTTGTTCCATCTGCCGACTGAAGTGCCCCCCGTTCCCCATCCCCCTGAGGTGCCTGCCTATTTTCGAACTGATGCCCCTGCAGTGTTCTCTCCGTGTTGTTGCAGGAGTCAAGTGGGGCCTTGGGCTTTGTATGTGGCACTGTGGCCCACAAACATTGAGGACTGGGCAGTGACCCTTGATTTGTAAATATGTATATACTTTTATATTTGGATGCATGTATTACTACTATATTTATCTTATTACACTCACTTCAATCTATTGGTGTTGTCCTTGCACTATTCCTGAGGGGTACGGGGTCAATATGTTTTCTTACTGCATCTGCTTGTGTGTATGGTGTTGGGGGTGGGGGTGGGGGTGTTGCGTGTTGCATGTGTGTGTCACTCTCTTTTTTCTCCCTTCCTCCCCTGTGTGCTAGGCGGCAGTACTCACCGTAGTTGTCTTCGCTGTCATTGGTGTTCGTGGTGGAGCAGGACGTAGAAGAGCATTGGGAATATATGCAGGTCGGGCTCCATGGTGGCGTGGTTCTTCCCTAAGTCTCCACAGGTGAGTTGTTTCCCTTCGTTGCAGTGTTTCCACCAGGCTTTTGATATTGTTGGTACCACCCGGAAAAGGTGGTGGTTTCCTGTCTCAAATTACAGTGGTAGGAACATTGGCTTCCGTCTGGCTGTAGGCGGTTACCACCATGGTGCTTGTTGATTCCGCCCTGGCGGTCTGTGTGGTAAAGTGACTGTCTTTCTGAGCTGTTTCCGTTATGGTTATAATTTGGCAGTATTTACCACCAGCATGTTGACGGTATTACCGCCGCTTTATCACCCACTTCCAGGGTTGTAATGAAGGCCAGAGCCTTTCCTTCCGACACAGCTGTTAGCCTTTATTACATCCTATCTTTGGGGCATAGCTGCTAACTGCGCTATTCCACTAATTGAAAATAATGACCCCTTCTTACAGGATTTTAGAAGATTTAAAGAATCAATGCATCGTCTTTTGGTTAAACACACCTTTTTTCAGGCTAGTTATAATGAGTTACTGAACTTACGGCAAGGTAATTAGGATCTTCTGACTTATATTACCACCTTTTGTAGACTAGTTACAGAAACCCAATGGCCAAAAGAGAAGAGAACCTCCCTCTTTTATAGAAGACTGAGAGATGACTTGAAAGATTCTTTAGCACACATTGTGAATATCCTCTTGGATTGTTCTGAGTTAATTGATTTAGTTGACTGCTAATGCCATAGGTTAATTGAACATAAAGGAGAACACCCTTGAGGGGAACCCAAACTATTAGTGGTACGTCCAGATGATAAAGAGATTGAGCCCAACAATCAGATTAATGCATAACCTGTGCAGATCGTGGGCTTATGTCTTCCTTTGACCACAGAGGGAAAAGATAGAAGAAAAAGGTTAAATCTATGTTTGTATTGTGGTGAGGCAGGGCACTTCGCTCATGAGTGTACTGTCAAACTAAAAGGGATTTGAAAGAATGTTGCTGTAATGTCCTGTTTAATGCAGGAAAACTAGAGAGCTTGGCTGAAGCAAGGGTCAACCACTCAGGAGTTGCTCAGACCCCCTAACACTTCAAATACAGTTCCAAAACATTTTACTATATTAGTCACTTTAATACTTTCACCTCCACAGCAGAAGGTATTACACTTCAAAGACAGCCTGGACAACAACGCACACAACAGTAAAGCCCTCTTCAGCATCGTGAAAGAACTCTCCAACCCCAGCGCCAACATCAACGACATCCCTCCATCCCAAGAACTCTGCAACGCACTGTCCACCTTTTTCCACCGGAAGATCACCGACATCCACATCAGCTTAAACGCCACTCCCATGTCAGACCCCACCCCGAACACCCCACCAGCACAAACCACCTGACGTTCTGGAACAACATCAATGACACAGAGACAAGCAAGATCATGAACTCCATCCACTCAGGATCTCCGTCTGCCCCCTGCCCCCACCAAGTATACAACAAAGCCGGCTCCAGCATCGCCCTCCCAACTACGGAAGGTCATCAACATCTCCTTCGAAACAGCGACATTCCCGGAAAGATGGAAACACGCCGAAAGCCCAAAGCAGACCCCAACGACCTCAAGAACCTCCGACCCATCTCCCTACTCCCTTTCCCAGTGAAGGTGATTCAAAAAATCGTCAACACACAACTAACCAGCCACCTCGAAGACATCGACATCCTGCACCCCTCCCAGTCCGGCTTCAGACGAAACCACAGCACTGAGACCACCCTTCTCACCGCCCCAGACGACATCAGACGCCAAATGGACAATGGCGAAACATCAGCCCTCATCCTTCTGGACCAATCTGCCGTCTTCGACACAGTCTGCCACCGCACCCTGAAATCACTCCTCCAAGAAATCGGAATTCAAGGAAAAGCCCTAGACTGGATCATCTCATTCCTCTCCGGCAGAACCCAGAGAGTCCGCCTCCCCCCTTCCGCTCCGAAGCCAACGACATCATCTGCGCCGTCCCCCAAGGCTCATCCCTCAGCCCGACTCTGTTCAACATCTACATGGCCCCCCTCGCACAAGTGGCCCGACAACACAACCTCAACATTCTCACCTACGCCGACGACACCCAGCTCATCCTTTCACTCACCAAAGACCCGTGCACCGCCAAAACCAACCTCCACGAGGGAATAAAATCCATCGCCGAATGGATGAGAAGCAGCCGTCTGAAACTAAACTCGGACAAGACAGAGGTCCTCATCCTCGGACCCACCCCCTCCGCCTCGGTCGACTCCTGGTGGCCTACCACACTAGGAACCCCACCAACACCGACTGACCACACTCGCAACCTGGGCTTCATCCTCGACTCCTCCCTCACCTTGTCTAAACAGATCAACGCAGTTTCCTCCTCCTGCTACAACACACTCCGCATGCTCCGTAGAATCTACAAGTGGATCCCGTCAGAAACCAGAAGAACTGTGACACAGGCCCTCGTCAGCAGCAGACTGGACTACGGCAACGCACTCTACACAGGCATCCCAGCAAAAGACCTACTACGCCTCCAACGCATCCAAAACGCCTCCGCCCGGCTGATCCTCGACATACCCCGCCACAGCCACATCTCCCGTGGACAAGAGGATCACTTTCAAGCTTCTTACCCATGCTCACAAAGCACTCCACGACACCGGACCAACCTACCTGAACAACAGGCTCAGCTTCTCCACCCCCACCGTCAGCTCCGCTCCACTAACCTTGCCCTCGCCGTCGTTCCCTGCATCCGAAGAAAGACCTTTGGCGGCAGATCCTTCTCAAACCTCGCTGCCAAAACTTGGAACACCCTCCCCACCAACCTACGACAGAGCCAAGACCTACTCACCTCCAGACGACTCTTCAAGATCTGGCTTTTCGATCGGTAACAATACCCCCTCAGCCCCACCCCCCCAGCGCCTTGAAACCCTCCCGGGTACATAGAGCGCTTTATAAATCCAGTGATTGATTGATTGATTGATTGATTGATTAACACATACTCTTAGATTCTGGGGCTACAGGACACTTTCTAGCTTTGGCCAGTTCTTTGCATATACCATGTGTTAAGAAAAATGAACCATAACCAGTTAGAGCTGTGGATGGCTCAGAGCTCTCTTCCAGGATCATTACATATGAAACTGCTCCTATTACTCTTGTATGTGAGAATGGGCATACGGAGACCCTGACCTTTGATTTCATTGACATATCCCCCCTTTGGCCCTATATTAGGGTTTCCCTGGCTTCAGCTTCATAATCCCCTCATTGATTGGTCCCTTTGCCTTGTCAATTTGGGTACCCACAATTGTGGAAACCGTTGTTATAAAAAGCTGCAGTAAGTTTTATTTCAATTGACGTGCGTGACACTAAAACAAGAATGCATAACACAAGTTCCTGTAGAATATTAGGATTTCTTAGATGTCTTGATGAACAAAAGGCCATGCAATTACCTCCCCATAGGCAATATGATTGCTGCATAGATTAAATTCTGGGCACAGTGCTTCCTTTGGGTCACATCTATGCTGTCTCTGAACCTAAAAAAAAAAGACTCCTGAAAAAGTACCTGGATGAGCTATTAGCTCTGGGATTCATCTACCAATTCCACATCCCCTTCATCTTTGTTGCTCTTTTTCATACCAAAGAAGAATGGCGAGTTAAGGGTGTGCATAGATTATAGGGCCTTGAATAAGGTTACTGTTAAGAACAGATATCCATTGCGCCTGATTCAAGTCTTGTCCAATCAGGTTCGGAAGTCCATTGTGTACATTAAACTAGATCTATGAGGTGCATACCACCTCATTCATGTAAAAGAAGGCTATGAGTGGAAAACAGCCTTCCAATTTGGGTTGAGTATACAGTCATGCCATTTGAGTTATGTAATGCCCCTGCAGCTTTCTAGTATTTTATAAACAAGGTTTTGCATGATCTACTGGATGTTTGTGCAGTAGTATACATCAATGACATCTTCATTTATTCCCAAAACATGATAGAATGTATAGAGCATGTTAGGAAGGTGCTGCAAAGACTCCAAGAACATGCTCTTTTTGTTAAACTGAAACAATTTACATTTCACATTCAATCTGTGGAATTCCTGGGATACTTCCTATCCTCATAAAGCATTGCCATGGATCAGAAAAAGATGTAGGCGACACTTGATTGGCCAGCACCAACCACTGTCAAGGATGTACAAAGTTTCATGGGGTTTTCAAACTTTTATAGATGCTTTATCACCCATTTCTCTGATATAGTAAGCCCGATCACCAGACTTTTATGAAAAAAGGTGCCTTTAGTCTGGTTCCAGGAGGCCAATGATGCATTCAAGTTACTCAAAGAGAAATTTGCCACGGCTCTGATACTCAGACATCTGGACCTCACTTTACTATATTTTGTAGAGGTCGACACCTCTAAGGTTGCAGTAGGTGGGATTCTGTCACAGCGCGACAGCACAACAGGACACATGCACTCGGTAACATGCCAAAAAGTTGTTTCCAGCTGAACAGAGCTATACAGTTGCCGAATGAGAACTATTGGCAATTAAATCATGTTCCCAATAGGGGCAGAAATACCTGTTTGGGGCTCAACATACCATTACTATGTACACAGATCATAAGAATCTCCAGTTCTTGGGATCATTAAAGCAATGACCACATGACAAGTAAGGTGGTGGTGGTTCTTCAGTGAATACAATTTCATCGTTATCTATGATCCAGGCACACAACAGACGAAAGCAGACTAGCTATCCAGGTGGGGTTACTCAAATAAGATTTCTCAGGAGCAGACACCACAGAACATCAAAGTGCCTGAACACATAGTAGGTCTTTGTGAACAAGAGTCATTCTTGAACATGTTTAGACAAAGCATGAGTCAGGAGGATTTAGCCTCTTGAGTAACTAACAAATATAATCTTGTCCATAATAATCTTCTGTACCATGGAACCACTTTATTTATTCCCACTAAGGAATTAAGACAGGAAGCATTGACATGGGGTTATGAAACTCCTCTGGCTGGTCACCCTGGAATCACAAGACTTTACTAAACTGTCAGTGATGATTTTGGTGGGCAACACTGTCCAAGGATGTGCATGATTACGGCCAGACCTGCAACATCTGTTCTCAGATCAAGGCTTCTCACACCACCCCTGCAAGTTTGTTATGAACCTTGCCTGTACCCCACATCACTGGCATACTATTAATATGGATTTTATCACAGAATTGCCCACCTTCAATAGTTACAATACAATTTTGGTATTTCTGATCTGCTTCCTAAGATGGTGCACCTTGTTACCTTTAAACAAATACCCAATGTCAAGACTCTTTCTACCTTGTATGCGCAGCATATCCTGCAGTTACATGTTCTATCCTCCGTCATTGTTTCTGACAGAGGCCCGCAGTTCATTTCCCATTTTTGGCACAGTCTTTGCACATCATTGGACATCGACGCTAAACTCTTGTCTGCTTATCACCCGCAAACTGATGGGCAGACAGAACATGTAAATCAGGTACTGAAGCATACACTGCATACACTGTGTTATCTTTTAACAGCAACTCCTAAAGAGTGGGAGTCCTTGTTACGTTTTGTACAATTTGTGTACTACAATTCACAGAATTCTGCCAATGGGGTATCCCCTTTCTATTATGGAACAGGCACTAATCGACAAATGTTACCTAAAAATATTGTTAAATCATCTGAAAGCATAATAGCAATACAAGACTTTGTAAAGCATCTCTCATACTCCCAACAAGAGGTGTTAAAACACTTACAACACGCTAAAGTAAACATGGAGAAAAAACATCACTAGCAACCACCAGATTACAAAAACGGAGATCAGGTTGGGCAAAAAAAGTACAACTACATTGTCCCCATGATTTGCAGCCTTGATGTATAGGTCCCTTCCCCATTGAAAAGGTTGTTCAATTTCCAACTACCCCATGATTTACGTCTTCACCCTCTATTCCATGTTTCCCTCCTCAAACCATATCATACCCAAACCTGTCCCGCTCCTCCATCCTTAACCCTGGATGATCATCTTGAGTGGAGGTTCAAAAGTTTCTAGATTCACAGCGTGTTAAGGGTCATTTGTTTTACTGATTGCGTGGAAAGCATATGGTCCTGAGGAACATTCTTGCAAACCAGCTACTAATGTTCATGCACCTCACCTGGTTCATTAATTTCATTCCAGCCACCCAGTCAGACCACATCCGGTAGGTCGTTCCTTGCAGGGGGAAGTGGCACAATTCTATCTTGTGCCCTTTGTGTTGTGGGTTTTACATGCTGGGCTCATTTCATTCTCCCGTTGAGGCACCTACCTGTCTCAAGCACTCCATGCCACCTCTCCCAGAAAACTCTTGGAGTTCCATTACACTTTGTTAATTCTTTCCAACTGCCACTTGCACCTAACATCTGCAAGGCCTCATATCCATTATGTGTAACATGTACTTTTCCCCAGGTTCATTGGAATATTCCATGCTCCCACATGTGACACATGCTTTCTGTAATAGTCTCTCCTTCCAGCATAAATACTCCATCTGAACTTGCATCAGTTCTTGGCCTTGTTCGTCCTGCGCAAGCATCATCTTTGCACTCACCTCTTAAGTCACCCAGAACCTTCAGCTCTATAGTCTTCCATGCCTTCCTGATGGTTCTGTGATCCTGGCATCTGCAGAAATTTTTGTGACTTCCTTCATGATCTACAATTTTGCCTCCTCTTGGGCTTTGTGCACCATAGCCTCCTGTTGTCTTTGGATTCCAGTTAAAATGCTAGACAAGGCTAAGTACTTTACCCTCAGGTTAGTATGCACTAATCCATAGTTTAGTAGATAATTTCAAGACTCATTTTCATGAAGGCATAAGCACACCTTTGGCATTTGAACATTGTTGGAGTATGAACCCTGATATGGCCCAGACCTCCAGACTCTTCTCGTTGCAGCGCTTTGAACTTTCATGCAATATTTATAATGAAGTCCGTAAGTATACATTATTATGTAAATAATTGCTAAAACATTCTGAGTTGAGAACTGGTGGCTAACGTTGCTTTTTGTTATTTCTAGTGCTCCACACCTGCATTAATAATGATGAGGTCCATTGAGTTCCGACCCTACTAGGCAGTGGTGCAAGCCAGCAGAGAAGCCACCCTCCACCCAATGATACAAGTTCATGTTTTCTTGTTTTATCCCATCACTCCTTCCCCTCTGGGGGCAGTTGATAAAACTAGATCATTGTTGCTTGTTTCATTAAGCTGCCCCAGGTGGGAATGATGGTCCAGCATCGTTTCCCCGGTTTGAACCAGGTGAGTGTGCGACACTTTCTAAAAGTGGCATTTTCAGAATTGTAACTTAAAATCTGACTTCAACATTAAAGAGGGTTTACAATTATATTTCATTTGCATATAAGCAGCATATCTCTGTCTGCTAGCAATCCAAAGTTAGCACTTATTAAATGCAATAAGGTTACCCAGTGATAGTCAATGGGAGAGATAGGCTTTAGAGAAGTGACTTACGATTTTAGATGTAAACCCTAAGAACACATTTTAAACATGTCATACTTTTTAAATACAATGCACCCTGCCCCATGAACCTTTAGGGCTTACATTTGGGGTGATTTATAAGTATCAAAAACGAAAGTTTAGTCCTGGCAGAAGGTTTATTTTGCCAGATCAACTCTGCCTCACAATGCAGAATTATAAGCCCACCCTTTGCCCCTCCTGAGCTTGTTTGGTTGGCAGATGTTAAGTAAGTTGTATACCCTGAACATGGTAGGGAGGTGTGGCCCATGTATCTTGCAGTGAAACAATGTTATAGCTACCAATAAACTCCAACCACTGTGGATTATTAATATTCACACCAAAACCTGCCAGATTCTAACCAGCAATTTTCCCCTCTGTGTTGGATAAGGTGGAAAAGTTATGGAAGTTATGTAAGTGTCTTTTTTCCTATTAACATATTTCACATATATTTTTATGTTATAAATACCTGTTCTTCATCACTGCATATATTTTACTTTTTTACTTGGTACGTTCACCTTATAGTTTTGCAAGTGTTTTTAATGTTGAATTGAAATTACTACAACTACCATGATGCCTTGTTTTTGAATCTGGAAAATAATATTGCAATGTGATGTTGGTCATTCTCTCTCCTCTTCCACATATGCACATATGTGAAAGTGTTATGCATTTGCCAATCTCCATTTTATGCTACGTATTAAAATGTCATTATTTTATTTTATTTTGGATGTTGTCGCTTTCTTGTTATTTTATTGAACTGGTGTAATTTGACATAAAGATGTTCATTTATGTTATGTTGTAGTCTGAATATAAGTTGCATTGATAATAAATGTACTTTGCCATGTTCATATGATGAAAATGCAATTAATGCTTCAAAGTTGTTCAGTAGTCTGAATTTCAGCCTGCTTGGCCTTATAATGGTTTAGTTCTAATTTCTCCTCTCTACTGTGTTTGGTTGAATGTTTGGGATACGTTATGTGCACTTTCTAAGTAATTGTTTTCTTTTCAGGACATCTTTTCACCTGCTTTCTTGAAGTTTGAATGTGTGTAATTTAAACTGTTTGTGTAATTACCAAAAACAATGAAATGTCTAATTATTATTGAAAATATATTTTTACTATTAGGTTGCTTCATTTGTAGCTCAAAACTCATTTGACGTATAATTCAGATTTTTACATTTTTCTTTCTGTAATTAATATTAGGTACTACACCCAGAGTATGTGGCCAACCGTCTGCCAATGAGGATACCTCCACTCCAGACCAAGATCAAGCCTTCAGTGAGGACTCTACTCCTGCAAGTCTGGATCATAAGGGGCTGCCTGGTCTACCTGGTCTGCCTGGGCAGACAGCTTGAGTGAGTCTTTCTTGGCCCACGTTTACAGCTCCTACCCCTGCTGTTGCCACACCTCAACTTACGGATACCTCTATTTTCTGTGTCCAAAGGAACACCACCACAGTCTTGTGCCCCCAGTTCTGGCTGCTGTTGAGTCAACACCACCACCACCACCACCTGCACTTCAGCCAAGACCCGGAGGGATGTACACCATGGGTCAAGGGCACATGGTAGTGGGGGTAGGGCTTGTGGGAGGGAATCTGTGGGCCAGCAAAGTGAGGCCACTAGGTTCACTGTCACACAGGCCACTATTAACTAAATATTGTGATCCCTACATCAGGGACAGGTGCAGTGTTCTTTGATCCGCTGCAATGTGTTTTAGTGTATTAATATATAACCCCATTGTAGATCCTTAAACTAGAAATTAACCAAACATGTTTGTGACAGATTGTACTTACTAACATGCCAGGCTCTCTCAGGTCCAACTTGTGACATTTGCAGGGGTATGCCTCTGTTCTGTAATACAAAGGAATCATGTGTTGATCCTAGTAAATGCACATATACAATTGTGATGTACGAATCAGGTAGGCAGACAGCTTGCACATTGATTGAATGGAAGTTCTTCAGTTTGCGGTAGACATGTTCTCTGTCGTGGGGTGGCGCTAAAGTAGTATGTGTGCCACCAATTGCTCCTACCACATGTGGTAGGCCACCACATCCCCCTTCACATTGTCAAAATCCTCATTTCATGGAAACTGTTTGAAGCTGCTGACGTGTCTTATCATTGAAGAAGGAACGTCTTGTAGCATATCACTGAAAGTTGGTTGTGACATGCTACCAGATACTGCAACAGTGTATTATAATGATCCTGTGGCCACAAAATATAGTACTGCTATGATTTTAACTATTTCTGTTATTGATGTGGGATTCCTATTGCGAGGCACAAGATCTGGCTCCAGCTGATAACATAAATCAAGAATAATTTGCGTATTCAATCTGATTTTTTTATAATATCCAGTTCTTCCATGGTGGCAAGGTCTGAAAATGGTAAAAAAAACTTGAGGCTATCGTCTTCTACCTCTTCCTGGGTTCATATGTCTGCATTTCAGAAAAAAGAAACATATTTATTTAAATGTGCAAGCATTTCTTTGATATTTAACACAAATCTCATGTCTTTTTGAAATTCTGTTTGTTTTTGGAACATATCTGTACACAACATTTCTGATAGATTTTGTTATTTAAAATAGCATTTTTAAATGTCTATTCCCTTTTTTTAAAATAATGTGTAAATAATACATTTAGATGTATTATTTACATATTTAAAAAAATACCACAGTAACACGCTACATAATACTGTTTTTATTTTAACATTTTCAGACCCTCCGTGGATTTTGAGGCATCAAAATTGAAATTTTGCACCATCAGTCTCCTGCTCAGCCATCACCCTTCTTTGATATTCTCTTCTTCTGCTACCACCCTCAAGTCATCACCTTCCCTCACCGTTACTGGTATCTCACCAAACCTCTCCTCTATCATGAACCTCCTATCCCATTCCTATGTCATGGCCCTCCCTATTCACTGCCATCACTGTCATGCTTCTCTGCCATCACCTTACTACAGTCATTATCCCACTCTGTCCTCCCCTTCCTCTGTTGTCACACTTCTCTGATATAGATCAACATAGCTTTTTTATACATTGTAATCATGTAAATGCCTAATATTTTTGAACAATTAGTGGCTGCCAATCTTATCCTACATGCTGTCTCCCTTACATTGTGTGGAATACATTTTTAAACTGTGACAGCCAGTGCTTAATTTGTAAAAGAATAATCGCCAGAGCACATTCTTTTGCTGAGGAGCCCACGGCTGGTACTATCAAAGATCAGGGTGCTGAATGCAAAGGTTATGTACATTTGATCCACCACCAGACACTCTTTGCAACTTTAACACACTCCTGCAGATTCTTTTTCATCCATGCATATTCTCTTTGTCACAGTTATTCCATCTATCCCTCTCTCTTTCTTTCCCACTTTTGTTTTTCTCTTGCTTTCCTCCAGATTAAGGAAAAATAGGTGACAGCTCCAGAAATGAGTGCTGCCTTTACGACTTATTTCCTTCCCACATATGGTAAGTACAGGTAAAGTAACTGTGTGTGCGTGTATATATATATATATATTTAATAATTTGCAAATGGGGCAATTTAACGGTTCAGAGGTAGGTGGCTAACTTTTGGTGAAGGTAGGTAAGGATAATTTTAGGGTGCAGCGGAGAGTAGTAATACAGAAAGGAAATGGTCATTTTAGGGTTCAGGGGAGAGCAGAGGTAAAGAGAGATGGGGTATTGGTAAAGGGTGGTATGGGTAATTTTAGAGTTTAGGAGTGGGTAGTGGTAAAGGAATATAGGGGTACATTTATGGGTCAGGGGAGGGAGGTTGAAGTGGGAGATAAGGGTACTTGTAGGGTTCAGGGGAGGGAATAGGTAAAGGGAGGACAGGAGTAAATTAAAAAAGATTGGTTTGCCCTTCTACCACATACATCTGTGGTAGTGTATTCTATACTGAAATCCTTGTCTACATACTGACAGCATTTTCTGTCACATGCTGTGTCTTCATAACACTATAAACAGGTGACATTATTCCCCAGTCCAAAGGAATGACCTGATTGCAACACACACAAAAGTCTAAAGTGATTGCACCAACCGACTGAGCTTTCCCAGCTGAATAAATCATTTCACAGAGATAAGCTTAACTTGTATATTTCTTGTCATTAAACATCTAGGCATTACTTGTTTTATTATACAGTTATAAACATTTGAAAATTAACAAACTAGTTATAGAATATTCCATTGTTTTTAGCTAAATGTGTGACCCTGCTAACATAGTCACTGTGCCCAGGATCATTTACTGTATGTCTTCAGTACTTTCACCACTGCTTCATGAACTGCTCATGAAGGAAGAATAGACACATTTATTTTATTTGTGCAGCATATCCCTGCAAGTCAGTTACCAAGTTCTGCTGCACAGTTAGGAAGAGGCAGCACCAACCCTCCTGACAAAATTTAATAGGGAGGAGGAGTAGAGAGTTCTCATCTCTCCTGGGAGGCCACACATTCCTCGAGGAAGAACTGAACCGTGCTATGAAGGCAAGCAGGCAGACAAGTTTGGAAAGGCCAGTCCCTGCCAAAGAGTAGCTGTTGCTCACAACACCCTGCTCCTGCACAGAGGGAAAATAAAACTGCTCTTCGGCTGGCTCCAAAGAGGGATGAGCCCATTGTGCGTGCATTGTGCAGACTGACACTTGCAATTTAATTTATATATGGCAGTAGTCATTCATGAATTTAAAAAAGGCACAGCAGTAAAAAAAACATGGGAAAGCTGATTAGAAGCTGTTTTTTAGCGGCTTCCGTAGCAGAAATCATGGGCATTGCGCACTTGTATAAATTTTGTTGTACATTTTTGAGTCGTGAAACAGCTAAAAGCTGGAGGGTCTGCATTTTGCATATGTAAACAAACTAGCCACCCTTTGGAGTGGTGTGACACATTTAACATTCCCAAATACACAGTTTCATAATATAAAATAGCAGGCACCTGACCTTGCCGTCAGGATATTTGAAATCAGACAGCTGTTGGAAGTTGACCACGTAGTGGGTGCACAACTCCATGATGGACACTGCCATATGCAAACATGTGTGACAGCAAAGTATTAATGCCAATATATGTGTCTATCTCAGTTGCCGATCATGTACGTCATGTAAATGTACATGACATTAAAAAAAAATGCTCTTGCCTCCTAGCAGTTCAGCCAGCAACACTTCCTCCACTCTTGCTGCTGTTTCCAACCTCTGGAAGCCACAATGGCCAGGAAAACAGGTGACAGGGCCCCTAACTTCTCGGTCAAGGAGCTAGATTTGCTGGCCACAGAGGTCCTGTCCCTGTACAGCCAGCTACATGGCTCACCAGAGGAACAGGCGCATGTTTAGAATGAAAATGTATTTCTCACTAACTTGTTTTTTATTGTAACACAGTCCAGAATGCCCCTTTTAGTTCCTGAGTAAAGTGACTGGAGTGAAGTAAACTCATTATTGGAGCTGTGAACAAAATGATGTTTCTGAATGCTTTTAAATGTCAGAAAATCTAAATGAAATGTTACATTGATGATTAAGGTAACTCTTCATTTCAATTTACTCACATTTCAAAATGTTGCATTTATAAACTGCAGGCCCCTTACTCCCAGGGGACAGTAGACGCTGTGCCATACGTATGAGTGAAAAATTCAGCCATTTGTTTAAATGAGAGGAATGTAAGGTCAGGAAAATTATTCATATTAGTATTAATAATTTTCTGCACATTACATTTTTCACATTTTCAAAATCATGAGAATATGTTTGTGTTATACATGTAACTGTGTTATGTGTGGTGAAAGGTATTTCCTGTGCTGCAGGTACATACAACACAGACTTTCAGTCACCCTTATAAATATATTCCAATCCTACGTACACATGTTCATACATCCTCAAAGACCACGCTTTCACTGACGCATATGGCAGTCCTTTCATAGTGCCCTAAATCATAGTATATGGTTCAGACCATAGTATCTGGCGCTATAGACATTAGGCATATAAGGAATACATTTTACAAACTTATGTTTTGCTAATGTTTTAGAAATGCTTGTGTAAAGTTCTCTAAATTGTGTTACATCAATAAAAAACAAACAACACCTCACAAATATTTTTTTCTTTAAATTTTTCATACGCATACAGGTCAATGCCCATCAGAAGTAGACCATTTGGAAGGCCATCATGAAGAAGGTAGGGCCCCAGGGGTCTACAAGCGACGCAGCATCTAAAAGATGGAAGGACCTGTGACATTGGACCAAGAAATCAGCAGTAGTCCAGCTCAGTCCTCCCAACATGGGAAGCATGTGCATGTCACCCTGTCCCCCCAATGACCTGCATTCTTGCGGTGGCCTATCCCCAGCTGGATAGTCAGTTGAGAGCCCTACAGCAGCATCGAGGGAGTATGTTCTTTTCTGAGTTCCTATTGTTAGATAACTATTTTTTGTTACAGCAACAAATTATGGCATCAACATAAAGGTTGACACATGTCCAATGCACAAGAAAAGTCCTGGAAGGTGTACGTTTTGCACAAGGTGTATGATGATGTGTTTTGTTTATTTTATTTTGGAACCTGCTACCACTATATTTCTGATCAGTACCAAAGGACTATTTTGAGCCACATGCCTGCATAAGAAAAAAAAAAGTACAAAGTACTTGAGTTTGTGTGATGTTATGAGGGGCAGTTGTACCAAACAAGCCACAATTTATTATGTTATCATGTGTGATGCTCCACCACAATTGTGAAGGAGGTTAGGGTGGCCCACTTACGGTGAAATACCATAAAATGGACTTATGATACAGTGGATGTTCCAAACATCACATTGATGAGTTGATATCATTGTCAAACAATAGCGAGCATGTGAGCCAAAATGACTAGTAACATGAGAACAATGGCAACATTTTTTAGTAAAAACATATAACTTGTAAGTTTTCAGTTACAAATTCAAGTCAATTTATATTAAAAGTTGCAGATTGGCATGATGCCTTACTCCTTCACAAAAGTGCACGTAAGCCTGTCAGTTTTTTTCAAACATTATTTTGATAGGCATACATGTTTGAATAAGACAGACAAGAATGTGTACACATTGGTGACAGGGTAACACATACCCGAAAGCAACTTTTTATGTCCTCTGTTATGTCCAGATGATAAATCAATGCTGAAGAAAAAGAGATTTTTGAAAGGGACTTTTGCAGATGGACAATGTACAAGGTACAAAGGCTTTTTTGCTAGATATTGATATTTGTGTCATGGGTTCACTATTCAACCAATCTGTACCATTCAGAGGTGTTAAACAATTCCCATAGAAATACGAATATGATTAAGGGAAATTTTCAAAAATTAAATGGAAGTAATGATGGGAAATTACAAAACTGTGAGCAAATGGACCCTGAAGATGTTTGCTACATGCATGAGGTAATGGTATAGTATACCTAGGTTTGAAAGCCTTGAAGCAGGTGAAATATGAAAATTAGGAAATATTGTGTAAAACAATTATGAGCATTTTTAGTTACACAGATACAATAAGAATGTTGTATAAGCCTTTCAGAATCCTCAGGAGCAGGCCAAGGGGACATTGGCCATGAAGACAGGGAAACAGCTAGCCTCTGTGTGGAAGGTGAGGGGACTAGAACAGATGACACCAGTTCGTCAACATCTTCGGAGGCCTCCACAAGCAGCCAGTCCTTAGTGGTGGCAGACCCTATAAGACCTTTACCATCTGCATCCTTGTCCACTACCCTAAATCCCATCTCGACCCTCCCTCTAGGTCCCCCACAGTTGGCCAAACCTGCCCCTCTAAAAGGACTAAGGTGTCCTTTGCCGCAGGCACCTCGCCCCCTGCACCTGTCCCTATCCCCCTGGCTGATGCTCAGTGAAGAAGCTATTGACCTTTTACACAGCATATCTTTTGGCAAGACTTCAATTGTGAATGGTATCCAGTGCCTTAGTTGCCAAATGCAACAAATGGTTGTATTTCTGGAGGCCATTCATAGTTCAATGTCTGGCATGCAGCGATCACTTGCTAAAAAAGTCCCCGCACAGATTGCAGTCCCCCACCCAGCCCAACCTTGTGCCCCAACTCTGGTTCTTTCTTCATCACACATCCCAACTCACACCCCTGTCCCAAGAACACTCACTTCTTCACAGGCACCCAGTCCAAAAGACACAAGCAGCACACCTACACCCACACACACACATATTAACACAAACATACAATGAAACAAAAAAAACATACAACATACACACACTACTGACACTACACCCACAGGCACCTCACCCATCACCACAATCACCACACCTACCAACACCACAACCACCACCACATCTACAAGCAACACAACCACCACCACAACCACAACCACCAGAACATCCACAACCACCAGCACATCCACGATCACCACCTCACACTCACACAAACACACACCTACACACAAAACAACACCCACCAAAAGCAAACACAGCTGACCATGTGAACACCAAACACTTGTTAAACCACACACATCCAAACTTACACAGACACAGATGCAGTTGAAACACATACAGACACATGCACCACAACCATACCAGTCACCTCAACAGCATACTCCAACCAAACACACTCACACAAAAGTACACACACAACAACACCAACCAAACCCAAATACACACACTCACAGAACACAAAACACCTTCCAAAAATACACACACACAAACACACACCATGTGCACAAGACCTACAAGCAACTGCAAAACACACACACATACACACCTCACCTATTCCATCTCCCTCTCAAACCCAATCCTCTCCTTCTCCTACCCATACTCATTCATCCCAATTAATGTCTTAGCTGTCCCTAACCCCTGTGAAGCCATCACCCACCCCTCCCAAGAAGCATCCTTGAGGTGTCTGCTCTGTGCCCACTAGATGCCCCTTCCTGAAGAGGTTACCCCTTGGCAGTGTCTTTAGCGGCCAAAAAGCTATGAGTTGAAGCTGTTCATCATGTTTTTTTCTAAATATTATTTGATTGTTAATAAAGACTTTGAGAGAGGTATTTCATTTCTTAATGGAAATATTTTGTTTTCACAAAGTTTATCCTCGACAGTGTTATTTATTTGCAGACCATTGATTAGTAACAATTTGAATTATGAAAATGTGAGACACATAAATGTACTTTCCTTTATCACAGTAAACACAAAAGGTTTTTTAATAACATATTTGTACATGCATACATTAGTGAATAATTTTGTAGTAGACATGGTCATTTTGATGCAAGCATCCATCATGATAATAGATGCTCACACCAAAATGTAACTTTTTAACATTTTTTGCATGTTAATAAAGGTGTTTTTAATTGATCAGTAATAAAAATAAACACATATGTATTCCCCGTTTTAAAAATTTAGAGTTAATTAAAATGCAATGACATTCAGAAATGCACTAGACAAGGGGAAATGTGACAGCAATACATTTATGAGATGTTTTACATTTAGAAGTAACCTCGATTTTACATTTATTGTAAACAAACTTTTTGCCTTGTCTAGTGCAATTTCTACATCTCATTAAATCTCTGTTATTCAAAAAATGAATATGTATATCATTTGATAGTACAGGGAACATGATTAAACACACCTGTATGGACACATTTGGAATTTGGGATTAATATGACATTTTGCGTATGTGCCCATTATAATGAAAGCAGCTTGCACCAAATTTGTTACTGTAAATAAAATATACAGGTGTGTTTTTAATTTCTTAAACAACCACATTGCACACGTGTTGCACATTTTAAGCTATTGCTTGTAAGTGTGACTTATAAATGTACAAGTCCAGAGCTAACGTAAACAGACGATTCAAAAAGGAAACAGGTAAAAAAGACACTTACCTTTGATTCCGGCGACAACGGGGTTGATTTGCTTCATGGTCAAGTAGCAGCAGCAAAGGAAGGACTTGAATGATCATGTTCATGACTGAAAGAGAAGTGAAAAAAAGGTAGATTTCGAGATTATATCCCTTCCAAACAGCCAACTCAGGTGTGGAGGTTTCCCCACAACAGTTATGTCGGTGAGAAGGCACATCGTGATTGGCCCGGCAGAAAATCTGGCTGTGGTGCAGACGACAGCCACTTTTGCCTATGGGACCGGCGATGCAGGTGTAAAACTCTGGTGGTGAGAGTAGGTCAACAACGGACATTCGTCTACGGGCCCACCAGCATCTAAATAGAGCAGGTGGATCTCCTAGTAGGTGGATGGATTATCCAATGGAAAAGCAACAGCAGGACCAATTCTTCGAAGATCTAGATCAGGCCCTAAGCTTAGAGAAGACATTTCTTATGATAGATTCATCACTAAAATTAACCACAATGCAATTTTTAGTATATGATATAGGGTTATTTCCTATCCAGACTACTCTGCGAAACATTTTAAAATCCTTGTGTAGTTTAGAACTGTCCTGCAGTTGTCTCTTGAACCTGTAAGTAACCTTACTGTCTAGTTGGTCATATATTCCTACTTGATCCACTCTAAGTGATGGTATGTCTTTCAAAACTATAGTAGAGAGGGGAGCTTTGAGTGATAGTTGTAGCACATAATTATTTCCAGCATTTGATGGGTGTGGAAGGTCCTCAGCGACGCCATCATGAGCAAAGGATGTGTGGGCAGAAAAAGCAGTAAAAAGGGGCAGAGGCATTACAGAAGCTTCAGAAGCCTTAGGGCCACAATGACAGAATTTGGCTTTTGTGGTAGCCAGTCTTCCTGTGTTGATGTTGATGCTTCCCTACTAGGTGAACTGGCTGTACAGACTGCACTTGAGCCTTAACCCTTAATAAGGTCTTCAATCACCCTTTGTCTCATTATCACACTATCCATAAAAGACCGCAACCTGTTCTCCAGCTTCTCCAGCATGAAGCAGATCAGGAAAGAATCCTTGTTGGTTAATGTAACTGTGCAGTACTCAACATAATGTGTCCTCCAAACCTCACTATTGTTTTAGTACCCTTTGATTTATTCCCTGCCAGTTCTTTACACAGAGAGTCAGTACTGGACTTAGAATCCAAGTTATCTTTTCTTGTACTATCAACAGAGGCAAATCTGCAACACAAGGATTAACCCTTATAGCGCTAACTTAGCTAGGGAGCAACAGAGAGCTGTACATTAATTACGTAGGGTTAGCTTGAAGATATACAATCACATCAATCAAGTTGAGATTTACACAAGGGTTGGGATTAATATATAATATTACACCAATGCATTGAGATTTACACCACTGCATATCACGCACTTATAATTATATTTTAGCATTTACACAAGAAGAGTGTTGCTTTGTCCAATCTTAGATGTTTTCCAGTCAAGTGCCAACCACAGACGTAGAACCTGGGCCCACAGATTCCAGAATCAGCATTTTCCGTATGGTTTCAGAATACTGAGGAGGGACTCTTGAAATTGCAAAATGTTGTGACAGAATATCGTGGTCCAAAACATCAACAGGGAACTATGTATTGCATGGACGTTGTTGTATAAGTTGTGTAACCTTCACACATACTAGGTCCACAATTTCCCCTTACTGGGAACCGTGCACTCCACTGTAGTGCTTGACTCTCTCAGGAAGTGAAGTAGAACAGTCCAAAGTCTACTCAGGGGAGGTGGTGTGGGCTAGTAATCAACATTTGCTGGCACCCAATAATAACACTCATTAAATGATTGTCCAGTCAGTGCTTTTTCTTTAGAAAAAGGAAAAGTACATCTATTACACACAAACTACTGACTACTATGCAGTAATTTACAAATACATACATTGGCAGATGGCAAATACCATAGATGGCTTTGCATAATCACCTTTGATCCCCTAAAGTGGATCATACAAACATATAAGTGAAGTCTACCGCCTTGATCTAAGGTTCAAGGGCAGCAGACCAGATGTTTGGTCTGTAAATAATAATAATCAAATGTAAATGCACTTATTACTGTTAGCAAAGCATATTTATTGTGATCCATTGTTACTGTCAACATCATTATAGCATTAAAGCATTTTAAAATGAGCAAAACATGTGTCTGTGTGCTTTTTATATACTTTCAGGCCATGAAAATGCAACTATAAAAACAGCATCTAAAGTCTCTATTCAACCATAGTCTGAGCACCTGAAGGGTTCTGAACAGTGTATATCATCTTGAACATCTTCAAGCTGCAATAAATACAAACATAGGACAAACCCTTAGCGGTCGCTGCACTCCCAGCTATGGAGCAGAAGCTCCAGCCTTGGGAGTGGTTTAAATACATAAGGAAAACATAGAAGGGTCCTAGTTTTTATGAGCCGGCAAACATAGGGTAATTTCTTTCAAAACTCTTTGGGGTTAGCTGCTGCACTCCTGCAGCCCCCCACACTTCCATGTTAACATTTGTGGTGCCCTTGACATCCAGGGACCACCACAAGTGAAGAAAAGTATGCACACTCAGAAGCCTTGCAGGGCATTTTAGGATGCTGCAACCTGGAGCAGTGCATTTTAGATGAGCGTCTCTCCCGCTGCCCCAGGAGAGCTGCTGTTGCCTTGTCACTGCTGCATGGCCTGGTGACACGTGGCTTTTCCTCCTTTTTTCTTTTTTTTGGGGGGTATCTGGTTCTACCTGGACACCCCCATGCCTCTAATCATTCGGGAAGCAGAGGGAGAACAACCCTTGCTGCCACACCAGCATCTACATTGCAGAATCCAATTGCAACAATGTCTGTTTGCTATACCTAGCTCCACATGTGCATATCTTGTAGATATGTACAGATTGCCAAGGTACGCAGATACGGATTCAGGAGTAGAAAGTCTATGCCTCCGTCGATGCACCTGCTTGATCTTTTGGTCCCCAACATTAAGGTCATGATATTGTGTGTCCTTGATGGTCTCTCCTCAATTTCATACCATAACCAGCATTTTAGCCATTAGACCACAATGGCTCCCAAAACGTTTCTAAAAGTAAGAAATTGATGACGGTAAATGTATTTTATTTTTTCTTGAAGTGATAATGAAAAAAAGCTCCGTGCCTTGAAGGATAAAAAAAACTCTCTATATCAACAACTTCCTGCTACACAAACTGATGAGTTGCTGTTTTACATCACCTCAGTATAGCACGGCAGGGTCAGATAGGAAGGGTAAATTTGATTTGCACTGATGCAGTACAAGATGTAGCCCTTGCAAAGCCCAAAGCGACGATAGTTTCACAGAGAGAAACGATTCCTGCCCTCGTTATTTTGTGACGTGCCAAAAATACGTTAGTTGTTTACATCAGGGACACTGCGCTATCGCGCAACACATCAGCTCTTAACGAGCAAAAAAAAGAAAAGGAAAAGGCTTCATGGCACAGTAGGGCCCGCCTGACCTAGTTTTTTTTACATCCAGCATGCCTTTTCTGCAGAAAAAGGTTTCAAACGCCGAGTTTCTCTTTGCCATTTTTCTCGTTGAATAGAACATGACGACAGCAGTAACGACTCACACGAGACTTTTAGTTAGTGGCGCAGGAAGGGTGCCATGGGCCAATCGAGGAAGCAAGGACAATGGGCTCCCATCACCCCTACTTGGAAAATGAATTTCCTTAACAATCAAAGTATAGTGAACATCTACGGTCTGTGGACCATGTGCAATCATACAATCGTACCCGCTGCACCATTGATAGCTCCGACCCAGCTTTTAGTAAGAGCAGTTGTTTCCAGAATCAAACTGCAACGACCTGTGATTCTGCAGCCACACACATTCCAGCGTGATTAATTAACCATGCAAGAAACTCATGCTTTTTCACACCTTCAACGAGCAATGGAACAGGTGTAAGAGTAGTGATGCGAAAAAATAAATGAGGTGACTGACTCTGTTTTGGGGAATTTTTAAGACGTAGGGCAACACAAAAGACACCTGCATGTTCCAATCTTTCTAAGTTTAATAATGAATAATGAAGATGTTATGTATCCTGTAGAAAATAGGATGTCAGTGATGCCACTGCCATGTCTCTTGTGCTTAATACAGAAGTGTATTCAGTGCTGTATCTACATTAATGCAGGTGAGGGTTAATTACAGACCAAATATAGCTATGTGTTATGTTTAACTACCCAACCGCTAGTCAAGTGGGACCATTTTCTGGTTGTTTATCAAAATTTCAACAACAAAAATGTTGTCCAACAGAAATATCGTATCAAGAATATCAGTTCCCATGATATATATATATATATATATATATATATATATATATATATATATATATATATATATATATATATAGAGAGAGAGAGAGAGAGAGAATATACGAATATACATAAAATATCAAGTTACATAGATGTGAAGATAATAACAAAGAACCATGCACATTCTAGTATTGAAGAATGTTTCTGAGCACACAAAAGTAAGATTACATTATTTCGCCCTTTAATTCCATTTTCAAGCTTTTAGCCTCTAGCCAACACTTGTTTCATCATACCCACTATTCCCTGCAGCTTTATTAGAGCTAAGAGTAAACAAAACACTAGAGTTTTTCAGAAATTACTCCCTCAAAAAGACAAACTAACATTGCCTGTTTTTGCATAGCAATATCTTACATTACAAAATTTAGGGGGTCATTACAACCCTGGCGGACGGTGTTAAAGCGACGGTAATACGGCAAACAGGCTGGCGAAAAAAAAGGGAATTATGACCGTGGCGGAAACCGCCAGCAAAGACAACCACTTTAACACTCCGACCGCCACGGCGGTACAGACATGCAGCGCAGCGGTCACCGCCAACAGACAGGTGGAAGACAAAGTACCGCCCACAGTATTACAACAGGCCAATTCACCACCTTTTCCGGGGCAGATTCACCGTGGATAAAAACACGACGGAAACAGCCATTACAATGGGAAAACGCTCACCTTAACACACTCCACAAGGAAGGAGGGCACCATGGATCCGGAACTCCAAATACTCCCTGCAATTGTGTTCCTGCTCCTCTACGAACATCAGCAACGCCGGCGCCCAAGACAACGGTGAGTACTGCACCTACGACATAGGGGAGGGGGGAGGCAAAAGTCAGGGATACACACACGCAACACCCCCACTACAACACACACACCAATGCATTCCAAACATCCCAGTAACAACCCCCAACTCCCCCGGAAGAATGCAAACACAAAAGGAAATGAGTACAACCATTGTAATGTATCAAAATACAGTAACCAAATATATACAGAAATATATACACATTCCCAAAATTTACATCACGATTAGTAGTGCAGGTATGCTCCATTCAATGTCCGTGGACCACTGGGCCCAAAATGCATGGGCGAGGCCAACATCAGATACCTGTCCAGAAATGGAGAGAACACTGCAGAGGCATCAGATAGAAATACAACAGGCACCTCAGGGGGAAGGGAAGGGGGGGCACCTCAGCCGGATGACAGCACCATGCCAGATCCACGAGGGGGCTCCATGCCCATTTATGTATCCTGGGGAGTGCAAAGCCACAGTCTCACAAGTCTTTGCAGTGGGTGGTTTGCCCACTGTACCATCCTGGGGAGTGCAAAGCCACAGTCTTTCAAGTTTCTACAGTGGGTGGGTTGCCCACTGTACCATCCTGGGGAGTGCAAAGCCACAGTCTCACAAATCTTTGCAGTGGGTGGTTTGCCCACTGTACCATCCTGGGGAGTGCAAAGTCACAGTCTCACAAGTCTTTGCAGTGGGTGGTTTGCCCACTGTACCATCCTGGGGAGTGCAAAGCCACAGTCTCACATCACTGTACCATCCTGGGGAGTGCAAAGCCACAGTCTCTCAAGTCTCTACAGTGGGTGGTTTGCCCACTGTACCATCCTGGGGAGTGCAAAGCCACAGTCTCACAAGTCTCTACAGTGGGTGGTTTGCCCACTGTACCATCCTGGGGAGTGCAAAGCCACAGTTTCTCAAGTGGATAACAGTCTCCACTGGTTCTGGAGGGGGACTGGTGCCCAGATTGCATCACTCTCCCCGTGACGGTCCCAGTTCCATCACTGCCCCTGCCGCACATGGGCTAGCGATGCTTGTGTTGGCGGTGCTTGCCCTTTTCAGCGGTGCTTGCCATGGCGGTCTTTGCCCTGTTCAGCGGTGCTTGCCCTGTTCAGCGGTGCTTGTCATGGCGGTCTTTGCCCTGTTCAGCGGTGCTTGCCATGGTGGTCTTTCCCCTGTTCAGCGGTGCTTGACTTTGCTGTCTCTGACCTGTGCAGCGGTGTGTGCCATGGCGGTCCCTCATTGCCCAGCGGGGCTGTGGTTGCTGGGGCCCTCCTGGGCACTGACTCTGGCGGTGGTCTCCTGACCAGTGACGATTGTGCTGCCCTCCTGGGCACTGACTCTGGTGGTGATCTCCTGACCAGTGACGATGGAGCTGGCGGTGGCCTCCTGGGCAGCTGGGATGATGGCAGCCCTTTCTGCCGTGCTGCTCTTCCCAGACTTTGGTGCTTTCTTCTGCCCCTTCCCCACCTTGGGAGGAGTCACAGCTGACTCGACACTCCCCCCGGGACCCTTGTGATCGGCTTTGCTGGCAGGAGTCTTCACCCTCTCCCGTCGGGCACTGTCCAACTTCTGGTGCTTCACAGGGGGGGGGACTGGCTGTGCTTTGGCTCCGTGTCACACTGGCTGCCCTGGTGCCCGGTGCACTCCACATACCTCTAACAAGCACCACTGGTACTGGAGATTTTTTGGCTGAGGTGCTACTACGGGACCTATGAATTGGAGGGGGGGGTGGTGGGAAAGAGGTCAACTTGTTCAGGAAAAGTTTCTGATGAACACTGGGACGGATAGCTGGAGGGGGTCTGGGAGTGGAGGAAGAGGAGGTGGTTGTAGGAGGTGTAACCTTTGATGATTTGGGTGCAGGTGCATGTTCAGGAGGCTTACGTGAGGTGGATGGATGTTGGATTTTTGTGTGCCCGCGTTTGTGTACTTTGGGAGGGGGCGACACAGACACACTGGGAGAGGACATAGGGGACGTGTAAATGGTAGTGGGGGTGGTGAGTGCAGGTGAGCGGGGTGTGGTGCTGGGTGTTGTGGTGCGAGTCCTAGTGGCTGTAGTGGTAGTGCATGCAGGTGAGAGTGTAGACGAGACTGGGAGGGAGGAGGGAGACGATGAGGAGGGGGACACAGTGGAGGCAGTGGATGTTGCTGTGTCTGTATGTGGGTGATGCTTGTGTGAGTGCCTGTGGGATGTGTGGTGCCTATGTTTGCCTGAGCTGCCCTTGTGTGTTGACGTGTGTGCAGGCTGGTCTGATGGTGTGCTTGGGATAGGCTGAGGTACAGGGGATTGGGTTTGGATGGAGGAAGTTGGAGGGGGGAGGCTAGACACAGGGACAATGGCTGCCATCAGTGCTGAGGCCAGAGTCTGAAAAGCTCGCTGAAGGGCCGCCTGACCAGAATGAATGCCCTCCAGGAATGCATTTGTTTGTTGCAACTGCCTCTCTACACCCTGGATGGCATTCAAAATGGTAGACTGCCCAACAGTGAGGGACCTGAGGAGGTCAATGGCCTCCTCACTGAGGGCAACAGGGGTGACTGGGGCAGGGGCTGAGGTGCCTGGGGCGAAGGTGATGCCCACCCTCCTGGGTGAGCGGCACGGGGCGAAGGCTGACGGGCTGCTGGGAGGGCGGTGCTGGTAGGCGGGGTGGCGGCTGTACCTGTAGAAGTGGTGGGCACAGAGGGTGCCACCACCACAAGGGAGCTCCCATCGGAGGACAAGTCTGTGTCGCTGGTTGCTGATCCGGTGACCGCCTTGAAGCTCCCCTCGCCCTCCATCCCACTGGTGTATTCTGAGTCCGTGGTTTGGCCCTCCATGGCCATGTGGGATGCAGCCCCCTCATGCTCCGGTGCCACTGTACCTCCGCCTGATGATGCTGATGCACAAAAGAACAGGGAGACCACAAAAAGGGGTGGGGAAACAGAAGAAAGACAGGTTGAGTGCATGGCTTACCGCTACCGTTGGCGGACAATACAGACACAGCAGCCCCCTGCACTACGCTGCGCTCTTGGGCTCTACAGATGCAGTTACTGGGATAAGGCCTACATGGCTATGGTGGACATCTGCACACATAGATGACACAGGGGCATGTATACCTGTACTTGGCACTCTACAGAGGTGGGGTGTGGTGGCACCTGCCCTGCATTACGGAGGGGCCTAGCCTACGGAACTCGCCCTGGCCTTGGGAAACCCACAGCACTCCTCCCCCACCCAGACCCCTCCACTGCGCGCAAAGTCAGCAGAATGCGAGTGTACTCACCACCTTGTGTCTGCTGTGGTGCCCTCAAGCGCCCATCCAACTCAGGGTAGGCCTCTGCCAGGATCCGGAACATCAGGGGGGTCATTGTGCGACGGGCACCCCTCCCACGTTAGGAGGCCATCCCCAGCTGAGCCTCCGCCGTCTTCTTGCTCCAGTGGCGAATGTCCTCCCATCTTTTACGGCAGTGGGTGCTCCATCTCTGGTGGACCCCCAGGGTCCGGACGTCCTTGGCGATGGCACGCCAAATATCCTTCTTCTGGTGGGCACTGACCTACATGACATGTACAGGGGGAGAAGAGAAGTCATTGGCAACTGCACCGTCAAAGTGAGTGGCCCCCATCCCTACCCTTGCCATGTGGCACATGCATTCACACTCCTTCATGCTCGCAGAACTCTGCCCCCTTCCTTCTTACATCCAGCCCTCTCCACCCAGGCATAGCCTATACAACTTGCACCCTATGTACTCCCCTGTTGGTCTGGAGGACCGTAGAGTAGTGTGTCCTGGGGGAGGACCCCGTTCACGAGCTTCTCCAACTCCTGTGCAGTGAAGGCAGGGGCCCTTTCCCCAGACGCACGTGCCATTGTCTCTTCCAGACCGAGGTCACAGCAGCACTTGCAGTGGAGGTCCTCTCCCGTCGAAGATCAGGTATCGAGTGATTGAAAAGATAGAAAATGGCGGTGACGTCTGCGGCGGTGAAGTCCGCGGTGGTGCGTATCATCACCGCCGGCGCACTTCGTCATTGGCTCCTGGGACCCATAGGGTCCAATGTTAACCAACGTAGCATTGCGTTGCGGTCTTCGACCGCCTACTTCGACGGTGTACAATGCCAGCACAGTTACCTCACATCCAATTGTCCCAGTTTAGAGGTCAGGCAGCCGCCATTTCAGGGGCCCACATGGCTTCATTTTCAACTGCGTCACACATACCTAGGCCTGGACTCAACACTCTTACACACAACTTTTTGGATTATGTTTCGTGTTCAGTGTAGCTGTGGGTATATACCTCTGAGTTGCTTATCTCTGTGGTCGCTTTTGTCCTTCCTAGGCACCGTCAGCTGGGACATGTGAGGAGATGTTGGAATCCTCCGGTGTACCGACCGCTGGTGGACCTGGTAACAATGGAGGAGCGACATTTAATCATCACCTACAGGTTTTACCGTGCCACAATCCAGGAACTGTGTAACCAGTTGGAGTCAGACATGATGTTAGGAATCCCCCCTCAAGTGCAGGTGCTATCAGTGCTCCATTTCCTAGCAATTGGGTCATTTCAGACAACAGTGACCATGGCATCAGGGATGTCCAAGCCTATGTTTTCCAATGTGTTGTCCAGAGTGTTGTCTGCCCTGCTGAAACACATGAGGACCTACATAGTTTTCCCTCAGGTGGAGGATTTGGCTACAGTTAAAGGTGACTTCTATGCCCTGGGACATACCCCTAACATCATAGGTGCCATTGATGGGACCCATGTAGCTCTGGTCCCCCCCCACAGGAGTGAACAGGTGTACAGGAACCGGAAGAGTTATCATTCCATGAATGTACAGATGGTATGTTTGGCAGACCAGTACATCTCGCAGGTAAATGCTATGTTCCCTGGCTCAGTGCATGATGCCTACATCCTGCGGAATAGCAGCATCCCTTATGTGATGGGTCAACTCCAGAGGCACCGGGTGTGGCTATTAGGGACTCTGGTTGCCCCAACCTGTCATGGCTATTGACCCCAGTGAGGAATCCCAGGACCAGGGCAGAGGAACGCTACAATGAGGCCCATGGGAGGACTAGGAGGGTGATCAAACGCACCTTCGGCCTCCTGAATGCCAGGTTCAGGTGCCTCCATATGACAGGTGGTTCCCTATTCTACTCACCAAGGAAGGTGTGACAGATCATCATCGCCTGCTCCATGCTTCACAATCTTGCTTTGCAACACCAGGTGCCTTTTCTGCAGGAGGATGGTCCAGATGACGGTGTTGTGGCAGCTGTGAAGCCTGTGGACAGTGATGAGGAGGAAGCAGAGGAAGAAGACATTGACATACAGCAATATTTCCAGTGACACACAGGTGAGAACACTTTCTTTACTAATACATTTACTTTCACACTTCTACCTCTATCCTGTCTGTCAATTTCATGCAGTATTTGGTAACTGAGTTGTACATTTCCATTACGGTTTCACAGGTGTGGTTACCAACGTGTGTCATCTGCTTGCATCCTTCATGGATTTGTGATGTGTGACATAGGTATGTTGACATTACTATTGAGAACGGATTTTGTCATTGTCATAGCTAATAAACGTTTTCAAAATCACAGACTGACTCCAGATTGTTTTGTGGTTCAAGGGTGTTTATTGAAGTGCTAGCTATTGGAGGGGGTGGTAAAATGGTGATGGGTGATGGTGGAGGAATGTCCATGGCAGAGTCCAGTCTATTAGTCTCACAGGAGCACTGCCCATATGGGCATAGGAAGTGGAGCTGGGGCAGTTTAAGTATGGACATGGTGACAAAGTGGGACAGTGGGATGACAATCAGGGTGGTCTAATTTTTTGGCGGGGGTCTTGCCATCGTGCTCTGTCCTGTTCCTGGATCTCAGGGACCACTTGTGGGGTGGTTCTCTGTCGGCAAGAGGTGGGGTGCTGGTGTGGTGGTCCTGTGGTGGGGCGTTGTGTCCACTAGCGCCGGCGGAGGTGGTGGGCAGTTCATTGTCCATGCTAGTGTCAGGGGCCCCTTGGAGTGCCACGGTGTCCCTCATGGTGTTCTGTATGTCCTTCAGCACCCCTATGATGGTGCCCAGGGCGGAGCTGATGGTTCTGAGTTCCTCCCTGAACCCCAAATACTGTTCCTCCTGCATGCGCTAGGTCTCCTGAAACTTGGCCAGGACTGTAGCCATCGTCTCCTGGGAGTGGTGGTATGCTCCCATGATGGAGGAGAGGGCCTCGTGGAGAGTGGGTTCCCTTGGCCTGTCCGCCCCCTGCCGCACAGCAGCCCTCCCAGTTCCCCTGTGTTCCTGGGCCTCCGTCCCCTGGACCGTGTGCCCACTTCCACTGCCACTGCCCCCAGGTCCCTGTTGTTGGGGTGGTGGGTTATCCTAGGTTCCCTGTAGTGGTGGACACACAGCTGATTGACGTGTCCTGGGGACGGAGGTATGGGCCCACTGGGTGGGTGCTGTACTGATGTTTCCAGAGGGTGGAAGGTCAGTGTTAGGCTGTGCCTGTGTGAGGGGAACCGACTGTCCCGAGGCCTACGATGGTCCGGGCTGGTCAACTAGATCCAGGTGGACAGAGCTGCTGTCATCACTGTGGGCCTCTTCTGTGGGTGGGGTGGAGATGTCTGGACCCTCCTGTCTGGTTACATTGGGTAGTGGTCCTGCAGGGGTGGAAAGGCATAATTATTGCATCTGTGTGTTTCATGGTGTGCAATGGGTGGGTGACCTTGTACCCCAGTGCTTGCATTCCTGTGTGGGACCTTATGTGATGATGGTTTAGGGGGTTGTATGGGTATGTGCAGTGGGCATGCTTTAGTGATGGGTGTCCATGCTTTGTTGTTGCATGCAGGGCTTGGTGTTGGGTTGGGTGGTTTGTGATGTTGGGACATATGTGAGGCGTTGGGGTGATAGGGGAGGGGGTGAGGGTGGGGGGGTGTGATAGCATGCAGGTAGGGTGGGGGATATGATAGTTAATATTCGACTTACCAGTGTCCATTCCTCCACCGACTCCTCCGAGGCCCTCAGGATGCATAATGGTCAAGACTTGCTCCTCCCATGTTGTTAGTTGTGGGGGAGGAGGTGGGAGTCCGCCGCCAGTCTGCTGAACCGCAATGTTGTGGCTGGAGATGATGGAACGCACCTTCCCCCATAGGTCATTCCAACGCTTCCTGATGTCCTCCCGATTTCTTGGGTGCTGTCCCACTGCGTTGACCATGTCCACGATTCTTTGCCATAGCTCATCTTCCTAGCTATAGAGGCGTGCTGCACCTGTGATCCATATAGCTGTGGCTCTACCCGTACGATTCCCTCCACCATGACCCTGAGCTCCTCCTCTGAAGACCTGGGGTGTCTCTGGCGTGCCATTGGGTGGTGTAGGTGATGTGTGGGGTGGTGTATGTGGTGATGAGTGTGGTGATGTGTAGTGGTGTGGGTTTTTTTCTGCGTGGATGTTGTGTGGGTGATGGTGTCGTGTGCCTCTGTGTGGTGGAGTTGTCTATTGCTGTGCTCTCTCTGTTGCCTTTGTCTCTATTTTTTGGTCGTAGGGGTTTGTGGGTGATGTGGGTGTGTGTTTTATATTGTGTTGGGTGTGTGGGAGTGGTGTTTGTATGTGTATCAGGTGTGTGTATTTTGAATTGCCCAATGTGGCGGTGTTTTGGAGATGTGTGTGTATATTGAGCGCGGCGGTGTGTACCGCCACTGGAATACCGCGGTTGAAAGACCGCCGCGTGGATTCGTGGGTCGTAATAGCATGGGCGTGTTTCTGTTGGCGTGATGGTGGAGGTTTTGTTTTCACCAGTTTATCACTGACCTTCGGTGTGGCGGTGTTGTGTGGGTGTCTGAATTTCGGCGGATTCCGAGATGTGTGTCATAATAGCTGTGACGGAATTCCGTGGCCGCTGTGTTGTATTGGCGGTCTTCTGCACGGCGGTAAGCGGCTTTTACCGCCAATGTTGTAATGACCCCCTTAATGTGTTAATAGTAAAAGGACACCATGGGCCTCTTTATGAGTCTGGCAGCCTCTAGACCGCAAGACTCGTGGATGGCAGTTAGACTGCTGTCAATGCGGCAGTTCGACCACCACATTACAACCCTGGTGGTCGGGCTGCCAGGGAACCAGCAGCTCTGCCAGGGTCGGAGATCCTGGGGTTTTGGCAATGGCTGCGGTCATAATCCACCAGGGCAGCGCTGCAAGCAGCTCTGCCCTGGGGATTACGACCCACTTCCCTGCCAATGGTTTCATGGTGGTACAACTGCCGTGAAAATGCTGGCAGAGAATGGGTGGAGGTGCCCCGGGGGGGCCTTCAATGCCCATGCACTTGGCATGGGAAGTGCAGGGGACTTTCTGGCCAACACCCTCACAATCTTTACTGTCTGCTTCCTTGCTTGCTGGTGCAACCTGCGCTACACAGCATTGCTGCCGGCTCGATTAAGAGCCAGAGACAATGTTGTAGGCTGTTTCCTGCTAGGCCAGTGGGCTCAAAATAATTTTTTCACCTGCTGGCCTAGCAGGAAACTCTTAATGGGCCAGCGGGGAGGTAGTCACTGTGCGGCAACCTCCCCATTGGAAGTTCGGCGAATGGTGTAAACCATGCGCCAAACTCATAATCAGACCCTATGTGTGGAAACCTAGGATTCAACCAACATCAACACCATATATAGAAAAACAAGGGTGATAGTAACCCTGCTAACTGCTCCACCAATATACATATAATTTTGGTGTACTCAAATGTGAAACATAAAAAATTGCCTCTCCATTCACAAGTGCAAAATTACTTAGTTGGACCTTCAGCGGTGTATGAGGGTGGTGGGCACAGAGTAGGCTTCGACGTCTACATACTGAAGTTCCGTCTGACTAAATAAGGCATGCAGAACCTCACTTTGGCTGAGAAGGTACTCTTTACCCTCTCCATCAAGTGTAAATCAGGCCCTAAGTAATTGTTATGGCCTTGTTTGACAGTGCAGCTGTCACCAGACAATTATGTGAGAATCTCCAGGAGAGGGGCTTTGGCTGCGCCCACATGTTGGGAGCCGGGTACACTTTTTTTTTATTGGGCATAAGTTGTGTGCTTCCACAAAAGCGTGCTTGTCCTCCATGCAGCTGTGATCATTTTGTTTATTTATCCAGCTGCCTGAGCTTGAACCTTCAAGGGCACACACATGACACTGTAATGCTATTAAAGTGTTTGACATAACTAGAGAATTTATGCTGTTTTTCTCTAGCAGCAGTACAGATGGAAGGAAGACAGTCAATAACCTACATGGACTTTTAGGTCTGGCTTGGCAGTGCAACTGTCAACTTACCATTTAACCTACACCAATATTATACTACAGTTCCTTGCTTTCACAACACACAAATGCATGTCATTGACATTTATAATGCTTCACATTACCATACAACATTTCTTGAAAACTAGACCTACAGGCATTGCCAATGCTTGTTTGTATTGAGAGCTACCCTGTTTTTGTTTTGTGCATAGCTGGAAAAAATAATACTGAGCTGGTTGAGGTTGTACAAACCTCAGAATATGGGCATACATCACGAAAACAGCAGAGCAAATTTTTCTTCACTTGTGACAATTTTGTCCTACAAAACTGTGCTCTGCCTAAAATTATTATTCTATCGATATTAGGTGCAATTAAATTTTTTATTGGGGCAGCGTATTCATGCGTAATTTCTGGTATTTCACTTTATAATTGTTACATGAAATGCCCACCATTACACCATTTTGTGTAATTAATATTGTGATTGGGTAGAAATCCTAGCACGGGAGCACAGCTACAACAAAGAACATGAGCTGCTACTGTTCATATCACATGACATTGCGTGTTATGTTTTTTTATATGAAATATGCTAAATAAATCCTTGCACGACACATTTCATGCTAACAAAAATAGCACACAATCCCAGATGGCATGAGGTGCAATTACACATCATTTGTGCATATTTTACATGAATTTCAAATCATTTCTGCAAGGGAAATTACTTACATTTCTCCCACCCCTACTTTAAATGATCCAGTGTTAGTGGCTTATGATCAATTCCACTTGCTTTGTTTCTGTTCTGTAACAATTGATATGATATGTATGGGACAGATTTATGAGTAATTTGAAGACTACCACGGTAGGTTAATATGCCTGAAGATGCAGCTTTCAGCAGGGATCCTAAACTTTCATTGGGGGAGCACAAGGACATGAAATAAATCTGAATGGATGATACCAAAACTTCTCCAACAGGATTTCTATACTTCTACCTACAGTGCAGGCACATGCAGCATGACAGACAAATTTGTAATGCGATGGCACAGGCATTTTTATCAGGCATGCCCTCATTTTAATAAAACTACACGGTTATTTATCAGCAAAGCATCTATACTTTCAATGGGACAGTACTAGCTCTTTTTGACAGGACCATTGTACTGTGGTGGGATCCAGGTAATACTTATCTGTAAGGGTACTTTATATTTATTGAGAGATTACGGTCATTTATAAGGTGCTATACTTATAATGGATTCTACTGTCAATCCAAAACAGGGTCTATGTGAAAATGTTAATGAAAAACTACTGAGACTTCGCAGAAGGGCTGCTATTCTTTTAATTTATCGGAACCATCTGAAGCAACACTTCTCAGCAGTACTGCTATACATCTAGCTAATGTTTGGGCTTTCTATTAATTGGTATGGCCATTGCCTCATTTCACCAATATCTCATCAAAAATCTCTTTTGCTAAAAACTTTGCACACCTATTTCTGTGCCATGATTGACGTTCCTGTTAGGGCTACCATGATACCTTACTCCATAGGAGGTGAAAAATACCTTCCTGTGACCTCTTAGGCTGAAAGTGTTATACTCTCTCTCACTAAAATCCCCTTTGTTAATTCTATTCAGCAGTCATCAACTAAGCTGTCAAGAAATATTTCTTGCATACAACAACGTAAAAATTGCCAAATAAGTTTCTTCTAGATAAGAGCCCATGGCCTCAACCTCTCGCCCTCGGAAGCGCTTTGTCAACTGTGACAACTGTGACTAGCTGTCCCATTGCAGGCTCAAACATAGAACCCAGATAAGCAATAACAATTTAAAACATAAATATGCATGTCATGGAATAGGAACATTAGGATAATCATGGAATGTTTAAACCCATACGCTTGGAGGAGCAAGCAGTAAGTACTATCATTTTCCCGTTTTCCCAAATTGAAGAAAATCAAAAGTATATTAAAAGTAACACATTAGTAGAAATAGAAAGCTTTAAATTTGGTGGGATAACCAACAGAGCGAGTTGGTCTGCTTTGCAATGTTTGTAGAGATTATTAACATCCAGTGCAGGTTCCACATCATCATTAATTACAGAATTATCAGACGGTATAGATATTGTATTATGAGAGCATTCATAAGAATCAACCTACCAAGATTCATCTAAAGAGTCTGTACATCGCGAATGCAATAAAATCTCTGCCTAGTATTTTGATATCTTAACTAAGTGTCTTTTGCTCCACCAGCCTTTACCATTAATAGGAACATCACCTTTAGATACTCTAATGACGTTTGCTGGTAGCATATACTTAGACTCTCCCTTACATATTTGTTGTTGTTTCTTCACAAGAACCCAATAATTAACATTGACTACTAGTCCCTTTACCCCTTTTTATTATATAAAAAACATCTTTATACGTTCTTGATGTTTTGAAACTGATCTTGAAACTTGGGCATAAACATCCTCTTCACCAATTTCCCTGGATTTCAACCAATCAAGACACTGATTTCATCTAAGCTCACGTTTTCTCAAAAGTCTAAAAGGTGATACACTTGTAGCACTGTAAGGTGTGACTAAAAATGCCCACATTTTTTGCTTCAGAAATTCTTCAACATCAAAACGTTTTGCAAAAGCTGTTTGTACACCGTCCTTCAAAATCTGTTCACTCTTTCAACTAAACAATTAGACATTGGTGGGTATAATGCTACCCTTAGGTGAGACATGTTTAATATTGATAAACTCTTTCATCATAAAAGATGTGAAGTGAGTTCTATTGTCAGTAACTAAAATCGATGGTAAACCTTCAGTACAATTGTTTTAAAACAAAATCAATAACATTTGCAGTTGGTGATTTCACAAATTCAAAATGTACCTGTAAGGAAATGCCTCCTTGGCATGGTTGCCCCCGGACTTTTTGCCTTTGCTGATGCTATGTTTACAATTGAAAGTGTGCTGAGGCCTGCTAACCAGGCCCCAGCACCAGTGTTCTTTCCCTAACCTGTACTTTTGTATCCACAATTGGCAGACCTTGGCATCCAGATAAGTCCCTTGTAACTGGTACTTCTAGTACCAAGGGCCCTGATGCCAAGGAAGGTCTCTAAGGGCTGCAGCATGTCTTATGCCACCCTAGAGACCTCTCACTCAGCACAGACACACTGCTTGCCAGCTTGTGTGTGCTAGTGAGGACAAAACGAGTAAGTCGACATGGCAATCCCCTCAGGGTGCCATGCCAGCCTCTCACTGCCTATGCAGTATAGGTCAGTCACCCCTCTAGCAAGCCTTACAGCCCTAAGGCAGGGTGCACTATACCATAGGTGAGGGTACCAGTGCACGAGCATGGTACCCCTACAGTGTCTAAACAAAACCTTAGACATTGTAAGTGCAGGGTAGCCATAAGAGTATATGGTCTGGGAGTCTGTCAAACACGAACTCCACAGCACCATAATGGCTACACTGAAAACTGGGAAGTTTGGTATCAAACTTCTCAGCACAATAAATGCACACTGATGCCAGTGTACATTTTATTGCAAAATACACCCCAGAGGGCACCTTAGAGGTGCCCCCTGAAACTTAACCAACTGTCTGTGTAGGCTGACTAGTTCCAGCAGCCTGCCACACTAGAGACATGTTGCTGGCCCCATGGGGAGAGTGCCTTTGTCACTCTGAGGCCAGTAACAAAGCCTGCACTGGGTGGAGATGCTAACACCTCCCCCAGGCAGGAGCTGTAACACCTGGCGGTGAGCCTCAAAGGCTCACCCCTTTGTCACAGCCCAGCAGGGCACTCCAGCTTAGTGGAGTTGCCCGCCCCCTCCGGCCACAGCCCCCACTTTTGGCGGCAAGGCTGGAGGGAACAAAGAAAGCAACAAGGAGGAGTCACTGGCCAGTCAGGACAGCCCCTAAGGTGTCCTGAGCTGAGGTGACTCTAACTTTTAGAAATCCTCCATCTTGCAGATGGAGGATTCCCCCAATAGGGTTAGGATTGTGACCCCCTCCCCTTGGGAGGAGGCACAAAGAGGGTGTACCCACTCTCAGGGCTAGTAGCCATTGGCTACTAACCCCCCAGACCTAAACACGCCCTTAAATTTAGTATTTAAGGGCTACCCTGAACCCTAGAAAATTAGATTCCTGCAACAACAAGAAGAAGGACTGCCCAGCTGAAAACCCCTGCAGAGGAAGACCAGAAGACAACAACTGCCTTGGCTCCAGAAACTCACCGGCCTGTCTCCTGCCTTCCAAAGAACTCTGCTCCAGCGACGCCTTCCAAAGGGACCAGCGACCTCTGAATCCTCTGAGGACTGCCCTGCTTCGACGACGACAAGAAACTCCCGAGGACAGCGGACCTGCTCCAAAAAGACTGCAACTTTGTTTCAAGGAGCAGCTTTAAAGACCCCTGCAACTCCCCGCAAGAAGCGTGAGACTTGCAACACTGCACTCGGCAACCCCGAATCGGCTGGTGGAGAACCAACACCTCAGGGAGGACCCCCGGACTACTCTCCGACTGTGAGTACCAAAATCTGTCCCCCCTGAGCCCCCACAGCGCCGCCTGCAGAGGGAATCCCGAGGCTTCCCCTGACCGCGACTCTCTGAAACCTAAGTCCCGACGCCTGGAAAAGACCCTGCACCCGCAGCCCCCAGGACCTGAAGGACCGGACTTTCACTGCAGAAGTGACCCCCAGGAGTCCCTCTCCCTTGCCCAAGTGGAGGTTTCCCCGAGGAAGCCCCCCCTTGCCTGCCTGCAGCGCTGAAGAGATCCGTTGATCTCTCATAGACTAACATTGCAAACCCGACGCTTGTTTCTACACTGCACCCGGCCGCCCCCGCGCTGCTGAGGGTGAAATTTCTGTGTGGGCTTGTGTCCCCCCCGGTGCCCTACAAAACCCCCCTGGTCTGCCCTCCGAAGACGCGGGTACTTACCTGCAAGCAGACCGGAACCGGGGCACCCCCTTCTCTCCATTATAGCCTATGCGTTTTGGGCACCACTTTGAACTCTGCACCTGACCGGCCCTGAGCTGCTGGTGTGGTAACTTTGGGGTTGCTCTGAACCCCCAACGGTGGGCTACTTTGGACCAAGAACCGAACCCTGTAAGTGTCTTACTTACCTGGTAAAACTAACAAAAACTTACCTCCCCCAGGAACTGTGAAAATTGCACTGTGTCCACTTTTGAAATAGCTATTTGTGAATAACTTGAAAAGTATACATGCAATTGAAATGATTCAAAGTTCCTAATGTACTTACCTGCAATACCTTTCAAACAAGATATTACATGTTAAATTTGAACCTGTGGTTCTTAAAATAAACTAAGAAAAGATATTTTTCTATAACAAAACCTATTGGCTGGATTTGTCTCTGAGTGTGTGTACCTCATTTATTGTCTATGTGTATGTACAACAAATGCTTAACACTACTCCTTGGATAAGCCTACTGCTCGACCACACTACCACAAAATAGAGCATTAGTATTATCTATTTTTACCACTATTTTACCTCTAAGGGGAACCCTTGGACTCTGTGCATGCTATTCCTTACTTTGAAATAGCACATACAGAGCCAACTTCCTACAGTACCCATTTGGAATAGTAATCAACTAAAACTAGAAAAAACCTCTTTTCCAGTGGTAAAAGTTCAAAAGGGGCAGCAAAATCTAAAGCAATTTTCTCCCAAGGATGTTCAGGTAGTAGTATGATATGCAAAGGTGACTCCAGTGTTTGTCAGAATGGAGACAAACACTGCATGCATTAACTAACTGAATAACCAGGGTATCAAAAGATTGCCACCAATAATGTTATTTTAATTTCCTGCATGTGGCAGCTATACCCAAATGACCCTCATGAGCAAATCTAATAAGCTTGTCATGGAAAACTGTGGGAGGACCACATCAATCAAAATGCAACAGGTGTCCATTCATTCTAGACAGCTCTTCTGAAACTTTTTGAATGGTTTGTAGTGCACATCAAATTGCCTTTCTTCCGGCCATCCTTTGTTAATGAAAAGCATGACTTTTTTCAATATGGGATCAGATGCTAGGGCATCGGTCCATTCCGTTTTTGAAAATGCCACTTTGTCAGGTAACATTTTGTCTTCCTCCAATTAAGTGCTAAAACAATTCTATAGCACAGGTGTCCTGGATAAATAATCTGCTCTGCTGATCTTACCACCAGCAATGTATTGTATGGTAAAAGAAAATTCTTGTAATTGTGCTAGCAATCTAACTAAACTAGACTATGCTTTGCCAGACCCACTGCCATTTAACATGTATATTAGTGGTTTGTGATCCGTGAATAAGTCAAACCTATTGCCCCATAAAAAGGTTTTGAATTTTTCTACTACCCAACAACAGGCTAATGCCTCCCTTTCAATAGTAGAATAGTTAACTTCAGCCTGTTTAAGACACCCAGAAGCAAATGCTATAGTAAGTTCTTTACTTTCAACCCATTGAGAAAGTACAATTCCTAGTCCGATTTGACCAGCAACCACTGTATGCAAACGTTTTCCATTGGGGTTAAAAGGTGACAAAACTGGGGCTGAAGTAATTTTTTCCTTGATGATATTGAAAGCTTTGTCAGCAACAGTGTCCCAAACAAAAGTTGTCTTTTTCTTGAGTAAAGCATGAAGGGGTTGAAGTACAAAAGCATAACCTTCAATAAAACGTGAATAGTATTCATTGAGCCCAAGAAAAGAGTGAAGTGAATCCTTATCTTTGGGTGGAGGTGCATCCTGGTTTGCTTGCACAAATGAAAACTTGGGTTTGATTCCCTCAGAAGTTATACAGTGTCCCTAATAATCTAGCTCTTGAACCAGAAATTTACATTTGTCAGCTCTGAGTGTGACCGCAACTTTCTGAAATGTCTTCAAAACCTTTTGAAGAATTGAATTAGGTTCCTCCACAGTTTCTGTAAATATTAAAATGTTCTCCTAAAAGGCTTGGGTCCCATGTATCTTTTCTAAAATGAAATCCATAAACCTTTGAAAAACACTTGCAGCTGAGGCCAGTCCAAAAGTTAGGCACAAAAATTTGAAATCTCCAAACGGTGTAACAAAAGTTGAAATTTTTTAGACTCCTTTGACAAGGGAATTTGATGGTAAGCCGAACTGAGAGCAACCAAGCTGAAAAATGTAGCTTTACCTATGTTAGCCAGCATGTCCTGGAATTTGGAAGAGGGTGACAATCAGTAATGATATTCTTGTTGAGAGTGCGCAAGAACACACACAATCCGATCTCTTCAGATTTTTGTTTTACAATCACAATGGGACTGACCCATTCTACAGATTTTGTGGGAATAATTATTAGATCAGACACCAGCTTTTGAAGTACCTATTTAAGATCTTCTCTGCCACTGAGAGGGCCTGGTCTAACTTTGTGAATTCCAGGTTTTGCATCTGCTTTCAGTTAAATTTTGTGTTCAAAATGTTTAATGGTTCCTATTTCATCCCTGAGGACTCCTGGAAATCTATCAATCAAATTAGTGTTTTGCTTATTGGGATCTTTGATGGAACTATTGTTGTCACTTTGTATACTGAAAAGAGGTACCTGTAAGGAACCTACAGAAGAATGAAATGCAGTTGCTACGCAATTATTTACCAAAGGCTAATTTTTTTGAATTTTAGGAATAAGACTATCATTAGCTATAATGGGAGTTTCAGCTCCTGGCATAAACATTAGTCCTAACTTGGCTAGATCAAGCCACCCAACTAAATTTCTCCCTTTACTAGCCACATACATTTTTGTGTTAGTAGACTTTTCAAAACATTTTAAGGTATCATGGAAATAACCTAATAAGTGAATGTCTTGCTCACCAAAACCTTTTGGTCCTATATCTGGTTGTTCTAACTTTGCATTCCTCCAACAGTTCTTGAAAAAACACACATCTAATAAAATCGTGATGAGAGCACCAGAATCAGCCATCATTTCAATCATGTGTTTTCCCACATATGCCTCAAACAGGGGTCTTCTCAAAACACTTTTAGGATTACGTATGTTCAAAATATTTTCTTCCTGAGCCTCCTGTATATTTAAAATTAGAATAGAATGTTCAGAAGTACAATTCTACATAGAGACATCTACATTGCTAATTTTGACCAGAAATGTACCCGCTCTGCACACACTTTGGAACTGTCCCATTTTTTTTACATTTATTGCATCTTTTATTTGTGGCAGGACAATTAGGATTGTTACTGATATGAGTTCTTGAACCACATCTAAAACATATTGCTTGTTTTTTTGTGTAAACTTTTCAATTTTACTTCTGTTGGAAATAACATTAATAGCAGATTCACACGAATATACCCTAAGATTTGAAACAGAGACTGATCTGTGCACATACGTTTGCTTGACACTATAGATCCCAATAAATTAATAGGCTTTCTTGTATTTTTTTGAATAACAAGAAAAAACTAATTGGTCTCCTAAATAAGTTCCAAAAGATACCCCAAAATTGCAAGTTGACCCTCATAAGCATAAGGCAGAGATAAATTATTCAACTGACTCCACCAGTAAGTGTTTCCTTTTATGGAAATTATACCTTTCTAAAAGAACACTGGGTTGTCTGCAAATATATTTTCTAATCTGGAGATTGCTTCAGTATACTCATTCCACCCATCTCGTCCTTCAGCAGGTGCTTGTACATTAGGAAGATTATCAAAAATCTGTTGACCCTCCTTCCCAAGATGGCTATATAATTTGGCTACCTTTCTAAGTGGTCAAAATGCAGAAGCATCAATATCTACAATAACATTTTCAAAAGTGTGAATCCAATGTTTCCAGGGAACTGAAGGTTTGCCTGGATTCCGCAAAAAAATAGATAATTGCACAGGATATTGTGCAAAAGCCATGCTGTAAAATAAAATAATAACTAATGATTAAATACACAGTTAACAGTAATAACAACTGGCAATGTAAGTTCCCCAAAGAGTATAAATTATTAATGTAAATTAATTTTTAGAGAATCAAAATTTAATATAAATAAGAGAATAAACTTATTATTTTCTTTTAAAAAAAAATAAAGTAATTAGTATTCATGTAGCATAAGAGTTCCGCAGAAATAGCTGGGTTAAAAATGCAAGCCAATCGCAGAATTAGCTCCATATAAAAAGCGAGCCAATTGCTGTATCGACTCTTACTTACAAGCGAGTCAATCACTGAAAACCTATGGTGAAACGATATAAATTAAGACCTGCGTTGCAGGCAAAGGGTTAATAGTTCCTGGAAGAGAGAGAGGGCGTGTTTTTAATGCTGACAGCAGACAACGGCGTCGTAAACGTCTCCAAGGTAAACCGCAATACGATGCAGGTGAACACCTCCAATCCTGCAACTTCCACAAAAGCCGGGAAGCAATGACTGAGCCTGGAAACTGTCAAGGATGAAACCCATCTACCAGGAAGGATGAAAATCCAGACGTTGGTGCCGAACCTCCATGAAAACCATGAAAACCATAATGTGAGGTGGGGTCATGGAGAATAAACCAAACATAAAATTTGAACTCTTCCTCTGAAGCCGTACAGGAGGCTGCGAATGAGGGGGCCCGCGGGAAGCATAGAGCAACGCTCTAGTCTTCCCCGCGGGCCGGTTCGGGGAAGGAAGTGACTGCGGGACAGGGGATTGGGAGAAAGGTAAGTGGGGGTAGGTCTTAGGGGTGGGAATAAAAGGGGTTGGGGGTGGAGGGACCGGCCTCTTTCCGCGCTGACCCATCGCGCGGTTAGTTTGGCCGGTCCCTGGGGGTGCTCTTTCGGGAAAAAAGGTAGTGTGGGGTTTTATGCAGAGCGGGCGGTGGGGCGCGCACCCAAAGGCAACCGGGGCTGAGCACACGCTCTCCCCCGCGGGCTGGCATAAACAGGGGGCGGCAACGTGCTCCTCCGCGGGCGGCCGCTCCCCCTTTCCAGGCTGCATGTGTTGTTTGGCAGCCGGCCAGGCCGCTCCTGCGGCTCCGTGGCCGGGCAAAGAACGGTTGCTGTAGCAACCGGAGCAAACAAACCAGAGCCAGGGACAGAAAGGAACCGGTCGTGCTCTCCTCTACCGCGCCGGTTTTTCCAAAAATAAAATAAAAATTTTGAAATACTAGGGAAAAAGGAAAGAAGGACACACGCAGCTCAGGATTTTTTGGGCCACGGGCCGGCAGGGCCTAGGTGAGGGCCCAAGTAGTTGGGCCAGTGCCCCCTAGGGGACCCCCCCCCAAAAAAAAAAATATATATATATATATATATAAAAATAATAAAAATAAATCATTTAACAAAGAGCTCTTGTCTTCATTTCCTAACGAGTACAAGAAGCCCGGGCACACCAAAAAAAAAAAAAAGGAGGCCCGCCCCTGCGCCATGGCAGCCAGCCACGACGCGGAGGCGGTACGGGCCGCGCTTCGCGTACTTGGCGAAGCGGGTCGGGCTGACCTCCTCAGGCCTGGGGTTTTAGAACAGGCCTGGGTGGGTATGGTGCGGCCGACGCGTGCCGCGTCAAGCGGAGTAGCGGCGGCCCTAGCTGCATGTACATCCCCCGAGAGGCCCAAGAAACCCAAAAAAGCGGCGGTGGAAAGGGCGCATGGCGCACCCTCCCCCACCAGCCAATCAGGTGACGGGGAAGGCCCAGTGGTCGAGCCAGGCCCATCAGACGAGGGCACGGCACCAGCGCACCAGGTGGGGGGCATAGATCTACAACAGGATCAGCTTTTAGAGACAGGAGCCCCCGTGCAGGATGAGTTAGTGCGCGAGCATCCCGCACCCCCCACTGACCCCATGCCCATGGACCTGTCTCTGCCTAGGGGCGGGGCCAACAACAACACCAAAAAGAAAGGCAAGGGGCCCAGACTCACGGGCGGGCTGGGCAAGGGTAGGGCCGGTAAGGGGCAGTCCAAAGAGACACGAGGGCCGGCAGGGGAGTCCACGCCCCCCGGCCCCTGGTCTGGCAGGCTAGATACGGATGAGGCTTGGGACCTAGAGGCCAGGATTAAGGAACAACGCCGCATAGTGGCAGAAACGGAGGACAGGTGGGCCCAATTGTGCTTGGAGCGGGACATGTCCGTGCCACACGGCCGGCAGCTAAAGAGACCAGCGGATAGCGTAGGCAGCACAGGAACCATGCCGCAAGACGCCGGGAAAGGTAGTTGGGTATGGGTCCCGAGCAACAGGGGCCAGGAAATGGGGATGGATAGCGGTCTAGGCAGTGCAGTGGGTACCAGTGGCGCATACGGCCAGACTGGGCGCGGAAGGTCAATGCCAAGGCAAGAGGTTGGCAGAAAGAAGGCGATGCCAACGGGGCGCAACACGGCCCCTGCACGTTGGTCCGAAGCGCTAGAGGGGTCTTCGGCGGCCTTCTCTACTCCGCAGGATCGGGGACAATACAGAGGTGGCGGACGCCACGAGGGCCACGAGGATAACCCTGCTAACTATATGATGATGAGCGGGAATGTTAGTAAACAGATGATGTGTGTGAGGATGACGTGCTGGAACTGGATTATGAAGAGGAGCTGGAGGAATGGGAAGAGGGGGAGATCAGGGAGACTGAGATACTCAGCTTAAGGGGGAGGGGAAGAGGACGCAGGAGCGGCGCAACCCCCCTCTCCGCTTCTATTTTTCAGGAACGGGACTACAGCAGTGGTCCACAAGAAAGGAGGCAAGAGCAAGCACGGGGCCGAGGGGCCCGGAAGGTTTCGCGGTCTGTGGCTACACAAGGAAGAGGTAAAGGGCAATGGTGGTCGGTATGGGGGGATGGCGGAAAAGGGGATGATGCGCCAATTTGCAAGTCTGTAGGAGTAGGTGATGGTTCGATACTTGACCCAGTACAAGCTAAGGATAAACAGGGCGGGGAAAAAAGTACAGAGATACAAGCCAGAGCCATGACCGAGGGCGAGGGTGGAGACAAGGCAACAGGGGAGAAGTCAGGCGCAGAAGCGAAAGAAGGGGGAGAACACAAAAAGAGGCTACCCTATATGGGCTTGGCTATGCCTTTGGGCTCACATGTGGCGGAGAAAACGAAAGCCAGAATATGGAGACACGAGTATGTGGACGTTTTTAAGTTATTACATAGGGACATACAAGCCAAGGAAGGGTCTAAAGAGGAAGAGTGGGAGTTGGCCCGTAGGCTGAGGGTCCCAATCAATATGGATAACTGGACATCGGCGTTTCTGATTTTTGCGAGTATTTATTGTGAGAAATACCCTGACAGAGCTATAGCGCTATTTAAATACATGGACATTATTAGGAAAGCGCAGATGCATTTTGGGGGTTTTGCCTGGCTGAGCTACGACGAAGAGTTCAGAGCCCGAGTGAGCCTTAACCCAGATAAGCCATGGGGGGATGTCGACCCAGAATTATGGATGCAATGGATGGCGTCATCGCAATCCACGGCACCAACTCATACAGCAAGTGGTTTACCGGTGATCTATAAGCCATTTCAGGCACGTCCCGCTCCGGGGGGGGGCGGGTGTGGGACAGAAAACAACACCTAGCACGACAGGAGCGTGCTGGAATTTCAACAAGGGTTTCTGCTCCAGACATCCTTGTAAGTTTAAACACGACTGCTCCAAGTGCGGGGGCCGTCACCCGGTCACACAATGTTTTTCACTTTCCAGCCCCTCCGAGCAATGGAGGGCCTCAAAAGGCAGAGGGACCCAGGGCGCTCCTGCTCCAAAGGGGGCCTACTCCAGTTAGGGTAGATTTTATCTTGCCATGGCTTCACAGATACCCGGATGAGGCAGCTGCGTTGAAGTTAGCTGTAGGTTTTCAAGAGGGGTTCAGGGTCAGCTACCAAGGCCCGCGGGAGAGGCGCTGGGCAGACAACTTGCGGTCTGCGAAGGAACTACCTCAAGTGGTTAGGAAGAAGCTGGACAAGGAGCTGTCATTAGGCAGAATTGCAGGCCCATTCTATGAGTGGCCAAGTCAGAATTTAACGATCTCCCCATTGGGAGTCGTGCCGAAGAAGGCCCCGGGTGAGTTCAGGTTGATTCATCACCTATCATGGCCGGAGGGCACATCGGTTAACGATTTCATTGCGGCAGAAGATACCAGAGTGGAGTACGCGTCGGTAGATGATGCTATTAAATTGGTCAGGGGGTGTGGCAATGGCGCAGAACTGACAAAATGCGACATACAATCTGCCTTCAGGTTGCTACCAATACACCCTGGGGATTTTGATTTGCTGGGGATGCAGTTTGAAGGGGCCAACTATGTGGACAGGGTTCTGCCCATGGGTTGCGCAATTTCATGCGCTTTGTTCGAAGCATTTAGCACCTTCATGCAGTGGGTGTTTGTAAAAAGTAGTGGGCACTATGCGGTGACCCATCATTTGGATGATTTCCTGTTTGTAGGGAAAAAGAATTCAGGAGAATGCCAGAGGGCCCAGACAATCTTTCAGGAGATGGCACAACAGATGGGAGTGCCTTTGGCACCCAAAAAAACTGAAGGCCCCGCAGCGGTACTAACTTTTCTGGGTATTGAGTTAGACTCCAATACAATGACGGCCAGATTACCAGCACAGAAGGTAACAGAGATACTGGTTTTCTTGGGTCTTGTGAAAGAGGCACGGAAAATCGACTTGCGGACAGCCCAGAAGCTGTTGGGGTATCTCAATTTTGCTTGCAGGGTAGTTAGGGGGGGAAGGACTTTCTGTAGGCGATTGGGTTTGTCCATGTCGGGCGCAGTTTTGCCACACCACAGAATAAGAGTGTCGACGGGACTCAGAGAGGATGTGAGGGTGTGGGAAGCATTTTCGAAACAATTCAATGGGGTATCTATGTGGTTCTGTGAAGAAGAGACAGTGTGGCAGGTGCAGATTTTTTCGGATGCGGCGGGAGCGCATGGCTTTGGGATTTTCTGGGACGGCCGGTGGTGTGCGGAGGCGTGGCCAACATTATGGTTAAAACAGGGAAGAAGTATTGCTTTTTTGGAATTTTTTCCCCTCCTGGTGGCCATGGCAGTATGGGGACAGGAGTTGGCAAACAGGACAGTTTTATTCAGAATCGACAATATGGCGGTCGTCGAGCTGGTGAACAGACAGAAGGCGAGGGATTTGAGGGTGTTGCGCTTGTTGCGCCGTTTTATGTTGCAATGCTTATCTCTGAATGTGATATTTAAAGCTGTTCATATTCCAGGAGTTTTCAACGAGATTGCGGATTCCCTGTCTCGTTCACAGTGGCAGCGTTTCTGCAACCTGGCGCCAGGAGCAGAACAGAACAAGACATCGGTCCCGGCAGACATTTGGGAATGGGGGGCATGATCACAGGGCTGGTGGAGATGTCTTTAGGGGAATCTACTCGGCGAAGTTACCGGCTGGCTTGGTTGGATTTTCAGTTTTTTGAACGGTTTATAGGAAGTTTTTGGGGACAGAGCAAAAGACAGCTAGAGCATCGGGCGTTGCGTTTTGTGCTGCATATGATTCAGAAAGGTCTGTCAGCAGCCACTATCGGGGGTAAATTGGCAGGGGTATCGTTTTATGGAAAATTGTTTTTTGATCACGACCCAGCAAGAAACGATCTGCTGGGAAGGATGCTGAAAGGTTGGGGCAGGATTAGATCGGTAGAGGGTAGAGCGGCCAGGGAGCCCATTGATTTTGATTTATTACTAGAGTTGTTACACGTACTGCCGGTATGTTGCACAGACGATTACGAATTGGCACTTTTTCGACTATGCATGGTGTGGATGTTTTTTGGAGCTTTCCGAGTGTCAGAGTTGCTGGGGGTTGGCAGGGCGGTGGGTGTACGCTACAAGTATGTGTGCGCGCACGGCGGCCGTTTAGGGATCTGGCTTAGACGATCAAAAACCGACCAACTAGGTAGGGGTAAGTGGGTATGGTTAAAAAAAGGGGGCAACGTGTTGGCCTGCCCTGTTGCGGAATGGAGTAAGTGGCAATTTTCAGGCAGGTTGAACAAAGAAGCAGGGGTTTTCACACACAGGTCAGGCTCCAAGCTCACCAGTTTTCAGTTTCTGCGAGTATTGAGGATGGCTTTAGGACGTGTGGGCCGTCAGGCCATGGATTTTGGCACACATTCATTTAGAATTGGGGCGGCCACGGCCGCAGCGCATTTGGGTTGGGACTGGGCAAAGATTAGGGCAATAGGCCGCTGGAGATCAAGGGGTTGTGAACGATACGTTAGACCCTGAGATGTGAGGAGGGATAGCTTCAAAGTTTTTGGTTGGGGGGGGGGTTTTGATGTTCAAAAACACATGTTACAGTTATTTTTCCGTTGCAGGAGATGCGCTTGGTCCACCGCAGGGCAAGACGGTGACATGGCTGGTCGGCCATTCATTTGTACATTGGGCAGCGAAGTTCGCGGAGAAGCAGATATATGGTCGGGCCTTGGGACTATCCAGCAGACGGCACGAGGTGCTATGGTGGGGAAAGAGCGGAATGCGGTGGGGTAACCTGCTTCCTTTCATCACTACCAACTTATCGAACTGGGGATGTCCCGATTTGTTGATCATTCATTTGGGAGAGAATGATTTGGTAAAATTATCAGGACTCACGCTACTGCAGCACATGCAGAGGGACTTGGAGATTCTCAAGAAAAAACTGCATGGTACATGCTTGGTTTGGACAGAGTTTGTTCCGGGTAGAGTGTGGAGAGGGGCAGTAAAGTACGGAGCCATGGAACGGGCTTGAAGGAAACTTAACAGAGCGATGAGAGTGTTCTGCTGGGCTCAGGGGATAAAGATACTGAAGCATGAAAATATTACGGAGCAGGAGGTAGCTTTATTCAGAGATGATGTGGTGCACTTGTCCACACTAGGGAATGCGTATTATCTGACAGATCTGAGACTGCTGGTTGAGGAGTTGTGGGGAGAGAATTTGTGGATTACAAACAAGAAATGAGTAGCGCGGGGTGCAGTAGCGTGTCTGGGGGGGGGTGGGACAGCACAACGCCAAGTGGGTTGGTGCTGGTTGGCAGTAGATGGGGGAGGGTGGTGAGCCAGATGCGGGCTTGGCCACCCTTCCAGGGAATAAACAAGCAGGTGAAGGCTCTGAGTGGGGGTACGCACAAACCAAATGGGGCATGAAAGGAAAAGGGGAGTGCGTAGGGGAATGGAAACAAAATAAGGGTTTGAAGGGGAAGGATGAGCGAGGCAGATGTTAAAGGGAGGGCGTTAATAAAGTTACGGTTTACGTTATAAAAGTTAAGGTTATTTTGCTTATGCAACGCTGTCCTAATAAATGACCTTTTACACTAAAAATACAGCTGTCACTGAGTTATTTCCCGATGAGGGGGCCCGCGGGAAGCATAGAGCAACGCTCTAGTCTTCCCCGCGGGCCGGTTCGGGGAAGGAAGTGACGGCGGGACAGGGGATTGGGAGAAAGGTAAGTGGGGGTGGGTCTTAGGGGTGGGAATAAAAGGGGTTGGGGGTGGAGGGACCGGCCTCTTTCCGCGCTGACCCATCGCGCGGTTAGTTTGGCCTCCCACCCACCCGGCAATTGGAAGAAGAGTTTTGAAGGATGGAAGTTAGAGGTAGGGCAAAAAAGGGGGGAGGTTTACTTGTCAGTTAGGGCAGGTTGCAGCAGAGAGCGAGCAGTAGATGGGGGAGGGTGGTGAGCCAGATGCGGGCTTGGCCACCCTTCCAGGAAATAAACAAGCAGGTGAAGGCTCTGAGTGGGGGTACGCACGAACCAAATGGGGCATGAAAGGAAAAGGGGAGTGCGTAGGGGAATGGAAACGAAATAAGGGTTTGAAGGGGAAGGATGAGCGAGGCAGATGTTAAAGGGAGGGCGTTAATATAGTTACGGTTTACGTTATAAAAGTTAAGGTTATTTTGCTTATGCAACCCTGTCCTAATAAATGACCTTTTACACTAAAAATACAGCTGTCACTGAGGTATTTCCCGAGAGGGAAGGGCTCACAGGAAACATAAACACAATCTGATTTCCTCACAAAATGCCCACCGTACACAGTTCTTGATAAATGAAATCTATCTCTCTGAATAATTGCTGGGAGGTACAACTGATGGGCTCTCGGTAGGGTGCAGGTCACTTGTCGCCAAATGTAAAGAAAGATTTCTTGCATACAACAATTTTAAAATTGCCAAATAAGTTTATTCCAGATACGAGCCCATGGCCACAACCTCTGTGACAACAGTGACTAGCTCTCCCTTTGTCTCAGACATCGATAATCAATAACAATTTCTAACATAAATATGCATGGCATGGAAAAGGAACATTAGGACAATCATGGAACGTTTAAACTCATATGCTTGGAGAAGCGAGCAGTAAGTACTATCATTACATAAGCCAACCATAATTACCTAAATGACAGAACTGACAAGGACATCCACTGTTTTAAGATCCTATCCAACGTGCTTGCCTGCCTCAAAAAAAACACAGGCATGTCCCCTCTTTTGTCTTTTACTACATTTTGGTGCATCAAGATTAGGGATGAGCTCAGTTCATTTTTACTATAATGTAAACAAAAAAAATCAGGTGGCAGGTTTCCTGATTTCAAAGAACCACTGCTTTCTGGGGGTGGACACCCTGAAGCAGGGCATACCAGTACAGCTTCCATCTCCTCATATGCAGTGTAGACATGGTAGCAAGAAGGGCTGGCCGCTCTAAAGTATAGCATGATTGGCAGGGAAAGAAGTACAAGCAGGAGTACAGGAAAGCCTGACTATTGGGGAAATCTTAAGCATTTTGGTGGGGGCACAGGAGGGCTCGGCTGGCTTCACTGAGAAACAGCAGTCTGGAGTATAGGATTTACAGCATGGAACAGGGTGGACTTCAGCCAAGTGGGGACCAGCCCCTACTATGGTTTGCAGCAATGAAAATCTTTTTTCACTGCCACAAGTTAGCATGCATGGTGACCTAATCTTTTAAGAAAAAATTGGGAACCTTGAACTTTGCATAGTCCTTTTGTTTGGTCTTCTCCACTCCTGAAACAATTCTACAAGTCTACCTTAGCAAAAAGGACCTGGCAGAAGAGTTTCTCAACATAGTTCACAAAACTGATGTTTAATGGGCTCAGAAGAACTAGATGCTGTATATTAGTAGTTAAAAAAAGCTCCATATCAGCTGATGTTTGATATTTGTATAGAATGGTCAGGGAAGATTTTGTCTTCTCCATGGTAACTCCTGCTTGAAACTCCCCTCAATGTGGAAATGAGAAGTTTCTGGTAGTGTTGTCGATCTGTTTGGACAGAACTGTGCAACTCTTAGTTAGCAAATCTCATTAAGGGCCTGATTACAACTTTGGAGGAGGTGTTAATCCGTCCCAAAAGTGACAGTAAAGTGACGGATATACCACCAGCCGTATTACGAGTTCCATAGGATATAAAGGACTCGAAATACGGCTGGTGGTATATCCGTCACTCTACTGTCACTTTTGGGACGGATTAACACCTCCTCCAAAGTTGTAATGAGGCCCTAAGTTGCCTACTGTTGCGCCTAGGCTATACATAGATAACTGGAGCCTATGGGGGTCATTACGACCCTGGCGGCCGGCGGTAAGGTGGCGATAACACCGCCAACAGGCTGGCGGTGTTCCGCCAACAATTATGACCGTGGCGGAATTGCCACGGCCATACCGCCGGCCCCTCCAATTGACCACCAGGATTCCGCCTGGCGGTCATAATCCCCAGGGCAGCGGTGCAAGCACCGCTGCCCTGGGGATTATGAGTCCCCGACCGCCAGCCTGTCCATGGCGGTAAACACCGCCATCGAAAGGCTGGCGGAAAGGGGACTTGGGGTGCCCCTGGGGGCCCCTGCACTGACCATGCACTTGGCACGGGCAGTGCAGGGGCCCCCAGGCATAGCCCCGTCGTGCATTTCACTGTCCGAATTTCGGGCAGTGAAATGCGTGACGGGTGCTACTGCACCCGCTGCACACCAGCATTGCCTCTGGCTCTATTACGAGCCGGCAGCAATGTTGATGTGACATTTCCGCTGGGCCAGCGGATGGTAACACTGGTACCGTCCGCTGGCCCAGCGGAAATGTCATAATAGGGAGCCAGGAATACCGCCGGCAATGGCGGTATTCTGGCTCCCGCGGCCTCGGCGGTCTTTTTGCAAGACCGCCGAGGTCGTAATGACCCCCTATGTGTCTTCGCCCATGTTTTATGCTGCATCCTATTCTGCTTGATGCTGCTACACCATTTCAGGACGACTCTAAACTGAGTATCAGATGTACCTTGAATGATCCGAAAGTATTCAGTGACACCTACTCACTAGGATTGGTGGCGTAGACCTTGGTGCTGCTAAAGTGTGAGGTGGAGATTGGGTTACAGCAATAGGTAGTCAATACATTTGGAACCTTGCCTATGGATACTTCAGGCCCTATTACGAGTCACGAGGAACAAAATGAATGTGTGTTCGTATGTTATTTGCACTCACCCTGTTTTCTAGGAAGTAGGTTTTTCCAAAACAGTTTTTTCAAGATGAGGAACAGTCTGACTTGATTTTTTCAAGTGGTAAAAGCCAGCTGTAAGAATTGACATGAGACTACTCCATTCCCCCCTCCTTCGCACTTCCCATGCATACACTTTCCACCCACAGGTGTCAGAGGGGATTACTCTCCCTCAAAGGAAAATGCCAGGTCCCTGTGAAGGGAGCACCAGAAGTATACCCTCGCAGTAAAATGTCATCTAAAAGAGAAAAACACCTGTTGGCAAGCAGCTCAAAAAACTACATCTAACACTTTAAAACTCAGGAGGAGAATCATCTAGACAGGATACTCCCAGAGAACTACTGCTGTCCCTGACCACCAGTTTGTGCTTTTGTAGGCCACAACAGGATTTGGAGTGAACAATGTTCTCCTTCCTAACTGGAAGGGATTAGTATGGTTGGTCTGGTGAAGCTAAGAGGAACAGATTCCCACAAACCTTGTCAAAGTCCACCCAGCCGTTACATATACTTAGATTTGAAGACCTAAGTTGTGTAAGCATGGGGTCGCCTGATGGGTCCCCCAGGGCTCTATGGGTGGCCCTGTAAAATCTGACTATGATCACGCTGTTCACAATTATGGGCATTCAAAGAATTGTGCTTTAAACATAACTTTACTGTGCTAAGCAGTTTTAGAAATACCAACCATTAGAAATGGATAATGTTGAAAATATGTTAACTGCGGACTTAGAAGTAAACGAAATGTGACAATTAGGTGTAGGGGAGAGCACAAGCACTTCAGCACTGGTTAAGAGTCCTAAAGCTAACAAAAAACAGGAGGCATGAAGGAAAATGTTTTGGGAACTACCACCCAGGGGTATGAGGTCTATTAACTATTGATCACCAATAGTATTTCCAGCACAGAGCTAAAACAACAACCCCTCCTTTCTGTTGTTAAAACATCTTTTCTTCGCGGAGTTGGAAAGGCAGTACCTTACAGCTCCCCAAATGGGCCCAACACATTTATGCAGGGTTTTTCTTAGGGCGATTTTAGTGCTAGTGGTATGTGGCCACCAATAACAGGAAAAATATCACAGGAAAAACATGGTTCTCCTTATTCTAAATGGTGCTGGGGTACCCGCCAAAGGATTCCCACTGTGAATCAAAAGTAACTAGGCCAAACGAAAACAGTAAGTGGAAAATCCAAGTGAGGCCATCATGAAGAAACAACTACCAAAATATGGTAAATGTATTTGCGAAAGTAAGCATAACGAAGTCCCCAAGTCTCAGGACTCATGGGGTTACTTCAGTAGAATGCACTGGGAATAGTTTGTGGTAAATAAAACACTAAGGGGCCTTTTTAACAGGATGTGGCTAAGCGCTGCTCTGCACTGTGCTGCATCACAGGGAAAGGGAGGGATGCACCATATTTATCTCAATACATCACCTTCCGATCCTTTCCCCAGTGCTGTCACACAATGGGCTGCCGAGTGCCAATGCAGGCACACTTGCACCATGGTGCAAGGGTGGCTTCGTTGCATGCATGATTGTTTTTGTGCAAGAAGGGGCATCTTTCTGCATAAAAACAATCTCCTGAGGCATATCCCTCTATGCAGAATGCAGAGCACATAGAAAGAGGATGTAGCAAGGAGAAATACAAATATTTCTCCTTGTTACACCTGCCCTGGGAAGGTGTAGCATTTTGGCACATTCCCAGGTTCACTGGTTCCAGTATATGTGGGAATGCGCCAAAATCCATTGGAGTTGTGTGGAAACACCCGTGCAATGCCCATGGAACTCCTTCCCAAGGCAGAGTAAGACAATGCAGCGGTTTGTGCTGTATTGCTTTAGTCCAGATTTATGGAGCCACTCAGGGTCAATCAAAGTGGCCTTGCATGGCTTCATAAATCGCATTTAAGGTTTACGTCATGCATATACCACATTGCTTGGTGCAAACACGATGCAAACCAGCTCATAAATGTGCCCCTAAGTGCACACTACCTGTCCGTGCCCAACCATTGTTGTATTTATTCTATGCACTATGATGTCCCTTCCTTGCCTGAGTATCATGTGTAGTGCCCAACCATTGTTGTAATTTATTCTCTCTACTATGATGTCCTTGTGAAAATTTGTAATATTTGGTGACATCCTCCTCATGTAAAAATGTAAGTAACTTTAACCACATCCACCCCACCAAGTATGTGATTAGTTGATGGTAGAAACTATCAGCACAACAGATTGCACAACCTGGGGGAAGAGTGTTAGGGGTTTCATGAATGAATGGTTAATAGGAAATCGTAACGAGTGAGAGATAGACAAGCACAACATCCATCAAGTTGATGACCGCAAATGTCACATTTGTCCTGGAAAGAAGAAGCAGTAGGCTCCAAAGAACAAATTCAGGGCCAGATATACATAGCTCGACATTTGCGATCTCCTAATAGCAAATGTTTGTGATTTGCTATTAGGAAATCGCCAACGGCTATGTACAACAGTGTGTTTAACAATGTTTGCAGTTCCGAAATGGATCCCAAGAGACATGCTTTATTAATATTCATGAGGCAGGTCTCAATTTGTGACTCATTTGGGAATGGCCACAATCACAGGGATGGTGGCCTGCTGGGGCCAGCAGACCACCATGTCTGAGATTGCTTTTTCAATAAAGCAATCTTTTTTTGTGATGTTTGGTATTCTTTGGTATAAGTTATCAGTTCAAAGTGTGTTTTTTATACACCTATGTGTCTTTCTTTTCCATCAAAACAATACATAATACAATATTTTTACTGGCAGCCCAGCATGAGAATGAAACAAAGGATAGGAATAGGAGACATGTTCTTTTTATGAAATGGAGGCTTCCATTGCAGACTGATACCGTGGATCATTTTAAAGTCCACTATTGAGGAGAAGGATGAATTAGTCTTTCTCACTTCTCGCCGAAACGATTGTGTGTCTTCTTTTTTTAACACTGATCTGTTTAAGTTTATTTACAATAGCTGATGAGCCGCAGTACCACACACCAAATATTTTTAATTTATAAAGCTGCCATATTTCTTCTGTGGTATTATGTGTTTAATCAGTAAAGTAGAGTATGTCCTCAAACTCAAGGGGGTCATCTGGAGGATGATCACTCATCACTCTTGTGACATCAGACCAACCACCCTCAACCATGTTTGTGTCTTCAGTAGCAATATAATTGTTTGGTATGAAGCGTTTGTTTATTTTAATCGATAACCTCTCCATGTTTCAAGGAGAGAGACTGGTGATTCTGACTGTGACAATCTGCCCTAGCTACATGTAACACATGCTCCAAAGTCACAGTAGTTATGGGCATGCTAGATACTTTATTGCCAGCCTGCTGTTCCTTATCTCTATGCCAATAGGTCAATGAGTCTTGATCCAGGTATACCTATGTTGGTTCATCATAATAGTCTTGGACCCGCCATTCAGTAAGTACATTTTTTATTAGCATAGTTAATTAAAACCAACGCCAATTTAAAACTCATCATGTTGTCAGGCTTATAAGCGCCCACAAACACTTTAGTAATAAAAAAAGAAGATTACATAAACAGTAAAAGCAGACCCCGGTATTATTTAGTTAAAGTGCCACTGGACTATTCACTATCCTAGTGGATTGGCCCCTCTTAGTGATCATAACGCTTAAAACTTGTCATTATGAGTGTTCCAAGGCGGGGTCTTAAATACAAGACCACGCTTCTAACCATGTATATACAATTTCAGTACGATCTAATTACAATCCTAAAATATTGGTAACACCACATGGTAGATACTAACCCTACAGCTTGACTTTAATGTGTCACCACCTGCTCAGTTTCCAATGATTAGCCAAAGCATTGCCCATCAGCTGACACCTTAGGGCACTAGACTGCCCCATCCCTATCCATCCTGGCTTTACACTACCATTTCAGCAATATTTGACAGTTTTTTAAAAGTCTGCACCATAAACTTGGTCCTCCGACAGGCAAGAGGAATTGAAGAGCCACTTAACCAGCTGATGAGGGCTGGCCTACATGAGCGAATCCCTAGGGCCATAAAAATTTATTTCAAGTATGTTTTCCTTTGTTCAGCCAACGCCAGGCATGCTCAAAAAACATAAACAAGTGACTCTTGTTTGTACCCACAGTGGCAACAAGATTGAGGCCCTCATTACGAGCCTGGCGGTCTATGACCGCCAGGCCCGCGGTCGGCGGGAGCACCGCCGACAGCCTGGCGGTGCCCCGCAGGGCATTCTGACCGCGGCGCTTTGGCCGCGGTCAGAAGAGGGAAACTGGCGGTCTCCCGCCAGTTTCCCGCTGCCCCATTGAATCCTCCAAGCTGCGCCGCCGAGGGGATTCTGACACCCACTACCGCCATCCTGTTCCTGGCGGTTCGCCCGCCAGGAACAGGATGGCGGTAGGGGGTGTCACGGGGCCCCTGGGGGCCCCTGCAGTGCCCATGCCAATGGCATGGGCACTGCAGGGGCCCCCGTAAGAGGGCCCCGCTCAGTATTTCACTGTCTGCATTGCAGACAGTGAAATACGCGACGGGTGCTACTGCACCCGTCGCACCTTCCCACTCCGCCGGCTCGATTACGAGCCGGCTTCATCGTGGGAAGGTCGTTTTCCCCTGGGCTGGCGGGCGGCCTTTTGGCGGCCGCCCGCCAGCCCAGGGGAAAACTCAAAATACCCGCCGCGGTCTTGCGACCGCGGTACGGTATTTTGGCAGCTCCCGCCAGGCGCGCGGTCACCGCGTCCGGCGGGAGTCGTAATGACCCCCTGAGTCCTGAACTGCTGCTTCCAGGAAGGGGCCATGTCTTTAGTTTCAATTGACCCAAAGCGCAGAAGCATGAATTGATGTTTCAATGAATGCATGAAAGATGCAGATAAATAATCCTGTGCCCGGAGTGCTTTATATGATGATAGTACGGTCCAGGCATGTCTTCCTTTGGCAAGCGTGTTCTTGTCTATTGTGAGCGAAAGTAACCGAGTAGCAGCGTTTGCGATCCGGTAAAACTCTGCTTTACTCAGACTTAGGCCCCAGACGTTTTGCAGGCCCAGTTCCATTTAGATGGGTTCCCCATGAGCCTATAGTATTTCAGCGCTGTTGCTCCTCACTTTCACACCAACATAGATTGTTTATAGATCCTGACTCTGCAGCTCGCAGTCGAGTTTTACGGATGTGTTTTTGCTCTGAAACTTGTAGTTTTTTAACCAAATTGTAGGCGTACCTGGACTGGTGAAGCTGATTTTGGAATCTGGAACACTGATTTGAAGGCCCTCATTTGTATTTGGTTTAAAACATCTGTTTCGTTGCCCAACATAGTTTCAGCCCCATATGTAACTGTTGGCATTAGCCATGCTGACATTACAGAGAGCAGATAGTTGTATGATGGACAACCCATTTTTGTTTTAATATCTTAAGCCCATAAGTCAAAGATTGTGCCTTTGCTTGAGCAGTGACAAGCTGAGGTCTAAAGGTCAGATTTTGGTCCACTATGAAACCCAAGTATTTGTAAGCAGGAGTGACCTCCACCTTGGTTCCGTTGATGAACCATGAGAAAGGGTTACGTTTTGAGTCCACCAGTATGAACACTTTGGTTTTGTTCAAGTTCAATTCCAAATCTTGCTTGGCTAAATAACCAGAGAATGCATCAGTGCTGTGCTGCAGACAAATTGGAGTCTGACTAAGTAAAACTATATTGTCTGCGTACTGTAGCCATGCAATTGCTTCCTGGGCCAAAAAGGGCGGATTATTATTTACTGGAGAAAGTGCATTGGCTAGGTCTGCTAGATATAAATTAAAAAGCACAGGGGCTAGAACACAAGCTTCCTTGAAATCATTTAAAGTTTTAATTCTATTGGTAACTTGGCCGCCTTCTCCAATTTTGACTTGTGCCCAAGTACCTGAGTATAGTTCCATCATTGCATTCAACAGGCTACTGGGGAGACCCCAGCTTTTCAATTTTTCCTATAGGGTGACTTGATCACAGGCCAACTTAAGATCAATAAAACAGGCAAATAGTTGGCTTTTTTTGTGCCTGGTCTTTATGCCTAGCAAAGCCAAGGCTGTTAAGTTGGTTGAAGTCCCCGTGCCTACTCTGTAGCCAGTCTGACTTTGAGGTAGCAGTTGTCTCTCATGCACCGAAACCGATAGTTGCAACAGCAGTCAGGATGCATAAGGCTTTGTTTCAACATCAATCAAGACTCTTAACCTTTAATTAAGAGGAGAGGCAGGGATGCCGGTCTTGCAGATTGGGTGGAAAATTTTACCTTTCCAGGCATCTGGAAGCAGCTTGGTGTTGTAGCGATCGTTAAAAAAAGGAGCACCAGATAGTAGGCCCAGAATGTTGCGTCACCTTTAAATAGGGCATTAGGGATACAAGTCTGTCCTGCGGCTCCTTCTGTTTTTAGCTTCGTTATAATGCCTGTTCGCTGCTCAGCATCTATATCCATGGTAACGCTGTCTTGATCGGAGTCAGGAAGGGAGGCATCTATTTTCAATTTTACTAGAAAATCAAAGTCAGTCAAACTTGCGGTACTATGAATTGAGGGCAGAGAGACCTCTCCCATCCCCTTTTGGTCTGATGATGAATACAACGCTAAGACATGGGCTTCCCAGGAGGTTGCATCAATTCCTGCATTGGAATGGTGTTTTTGCCCATGTACCAACCCATTCACCAGTTGCCAGAATTTTTTGTTGTTATTCAGTTTATCAGACATCAGGAGCTTTGACCGCAAATCTTCATAGTACTGCTTTTTTTTCATCCAGCAGTCTTTCTTAAATTGTGACCTCAATTTAAGGAGCTTTGTTTTGTCGGGGTTCTTATTTATTCACGCCTCCTTTGCCACTTTTCTGGCCTCATGTGAGACTTGCTTTTTTAATTTACACAGAGATCTGTTGTACCAAGAATGCTCTTCAGTAATGCCTTTCAGATTTTTGTTTGCAGCAACTACTGAGTTTGAGATAGGGAGTATATTAGGAAATTTGTTCAGTAATGAGTTGCATAGGTGTTTCGATGCCTTCACCCGTGCTCCTGAACATAAAGCGGGTTGCTCCTGAGACTCGAATTCCCTCTTGAGTGCTTCAAGTGGCTCTGTACACCGATACACTTCTTCCATCACTTTCTCAATGCCGTGCTCCTGCCATTTTAACTTCTTTGTATTGTAGGTCATCGGAGCGGCGATGATGATTTTTGCGGTTGGAAGTCACTTCTATTGTCCTCTTAACTATATGGCTTGTGGAAAGTGATCTCTCTCTAGGTGTGCATGGAAATTGTAAGCGGCAACGAGTGGCAGTGCTGCTTCATTTATTAACGTGAAGTCAATTGTTGATTTCATTAAACCACTTGAAAATGTTACTGGTGAAGAAGAGTCTCCCCCTTGGTGGGTCATCAAGTGACAGAGGCCAAGATTTTCAAATCTGTTGTTCAGGTACAAGCCATGGTGTTTTTCTCCCTGTTTTGTATAGCCTTTGCTCAAGTCAACATTAAAGTCACTGGACACAATATGGATGGCCTCCTTGTACTGCCTCATCAACAATTTTAGGATGTTTAACAGTTTTCCATGTTTTCTCTATTTTGCCCCTTGTTCTGGTGAATGTACACATTGCTTAATAACAGTGGGGTGTTAACGCCGTTTAACTCCTAAAATTCCAACTTAATTGGAGGTAGCTTGTCTATACCGAGATCAATTTGTTTGATAGCCCAATTGGTTTTGGTTGAACATAATGTAGTGCGGCCACCTTTGGGATGCCCACATTTTTGGATCTTGATTGCGGGAGCATGCCTGCTGACATAACCTGAGATTTGGATAAGCTCCGTACACCAGGTTTCCTGAAGCATGATGATATCAAATTTCTGTAGGAACGTCAGTGCCTCTGCCTCTGTTACCATTTGCTTCAAACTGTGGGAATTACAAGAACATATGTAGAGGCTATCCTCTATGGCAGTTTCCCATCTAGATCTTTGGTCAGGATCAAATGCTGCTGTAGACCATAATGGAATGCTGCTCTGCCTGATTCCAAATTGGAGACCTGCCAATGAATACTTGATGGCTACTCCCCTGAGGAAGCAAACTTTGATTCCTCACTATAGTTAGATTTTCTCGGCTGCTTGGACTCACCTCCGCTGCAACTGCTCCTTTCAGCACTGAGGACCCCCTCACAATGTCCGGTAGCAGGGGGATAGGGTATTAACACAGTTCTTGGCTTTGTACCGTAATGCCCATGAACTAAAGGTGTCCTGGTATGCCAGGATTTGAGCGCCGATGGCTGGAGAGGCCCAAGATGTATGTGTTCCCTCTTTGTCCCTGTGATTCAGGTGCAGAACGAACTCCATTGTCTGAAGCTCAGTTGCAGTGATATCAGCTAGGGGGTGAATTTACTTTATGAGCTTGATGATTGTTCCTCTATTCAAGATATCAAAGGCCCCTTTTGAATTGTACTGGGGGACAAAGAGGAGTTTGTGGTCACTTAAAGCCTCAGTTTGTAGTAAGGTCTGACCTCCTGGCGGGCTTATTGGTGTGGGTGATTTGAGGTTGGTATCATTGTTTCTCACCAGTGTTCAGCATGGTGTTTGCCTGTGAAAGCTTTTGTGAGGCCTGACAATGTTCGATTGCTGTAGGAGATTGGATGTTTTCCCTATGAACAAAGGCTTCCCACCCAGCATTGCCCCATCGGCTCCCTTAAGCAAGAATCGGACCGATGTTAAGATCCACTTCCAGGGGGATGTTAGTCATGATCTCCAGTTGAACTGGGTTTTCACCCCGGCAGCTGGGTGATGATCTAATATCCTTAAGTGACTGGTTTCAGTGAATTGGGTGACTTCTGCATACAGATACAGCTTGTGTTGGATTATCCTGGTTAGCCTCTTGCATGGTGGACTGCTGCGTGGGGTGAGTGCTGCTGTCCTCCGAGTCTCCCTTATCTTTCTTCTCAGGGTCTTTGCCCTGCATGCTGTTGGACTTAGCAAATTACCTCCAGATACTGTTTCACTGAGCCACCTTGGCCTTCTTCTGAGCTTTCTTTTGTTGTTTCTTTTCCCTTTTAGTAAGAGAGACCTCATTTGCTGCTGAGGAATTTAAAGATTTTCCAACAATCTCTTCCTTGTCGAGACTTGCTGGTTGAGTACTAGAGTTTTTTGGCAGCACCCAGATGAACTCAGGATTTGCTCCTGCTGGAAAAAGCAAATAGCCTGTGGATTTCTATTTTCACTGTCTGCGCAATTCTTTTCAAGGTGATTATCAAGCACCGACCCTTCCCTCCTACATAGCCCAGCCTGAGATATGGGGGCCTGGTCCATGATTTCAGTCAAGATGTTGTTTAAAATTTCGATGATCTTGGGTGAGTTGTCTCATGAAGAAGCACATTGAGATAACACTTGCTGGGTGTAAGAATGGGTCTGGGCCCTTCTTATCAGGTCGTTCAACCATTGAAGCTTCTAATCGATACTCACAATATGCACTGCCAAGAGATTGAGTAGATCCACCTGAGTTTCCTGTTTATATGCTTGGTAGTAAATCGCAGCTGACATTGCATCCATGGTCGAAAGGAGGGCCAGCCAGGAGGCCCCGGCCTTCTCGGGAGCTGACCGGTCCTCCTTGACCTTAGCTTCCAAAGAAGGATCCACTGGAACTTTTACCTCCTCTAGACAGCCCAACACAGTGCCTGTTTCCTGGTTCTGCTTTGCTAGGGCACAGTGGTGCCATGGATTGGAGAAGGGGTGTGCCTCCATCTCCACCAATAAGCTGCTGCTATTGGTGGTACGCTGTTTCAGAGTAGCTGTTCAATTTTCCGAATGCTCCTCCCCTCTTTGCGTAGTGTAGGTGTTATAAGGTTGGGCCTCATTTGTGAGACCCTCACAGGCCACCAGCTCGGTTGAAGAGACAGTGGCGCAAGTGTCACAGAGATCAATAAGAGGTGGATTGTGCTTCATTATGTGATTGCTAATACTCCCCCCGCGGTGATTGCTGTAATAGCGGTACTTGCAATACTTGTGCAGACTGTGGAAGGGGATTCTGGCTACAGTTATTCCAGTTGCTAAGATTTAAAGTGAGAAGGAGTCCTGTTGGTTACCAGTGTGTACTTCCGCCATGGTTATTACTACCGGGCGCTCGGTGTGCTGCTCTGGAAGATTTCCCTATCGAGAGGGGGCGTCTCTGTCACAGCAAAGGTTGTCCCAGTGACAACATCCGTGTGCAGTGTGACCAACTGTGTCCCATTGAGAGCTGGAATGCACATGTCTGCCTGCTTAGTTAACAGGAAGTCAGTGATTTTGTATCCTGTTTTCTTTAGGTGTCCAGCCAATTTACTTGTGATGTTAACAGGTTTCTTGGCTGCTGTTGGGTTGGTGGAAGGGTTCCACTCAGTGGAGTCATTTGGTTGGACCATTAAGTCTGATGGTCCCGGGGAGCTTTGCCTTAACTTCTTTGTCACTTTTCTCCTCCCCCGAGTTAGTGTCATACTTGCTCCTCTGCTACGTTTGCTGGTAGTGGGTGTTTAGACAACCAGGCTAGGGTTGAGAGCCAGTGCCTGCCATGAAGAGACGAGGTCCTTGGTAGCTTCCTTTGGCAGCTTCCCCTTAGGCACGAGCCGCACTGGTCTAGCACTGACCGCTTTCATGCAGAGAGGTGGCTGCGTCTTAAGGCCCGGAGGTAGCTTGCACCCTCCATAAGTTTCTTTGGCTGCGAGGTTTGGTACTCTGGAGTTGCACACTAATGCTTGCAGGGCCTCCTGGTCCGTGTTGGGCCTAGTGCAGTGCTGGTGCCAATTGATGCTTGGCGCTCGATTCACTCACTTCTGGCTATGAGGTCTGGTGAAGTTCTTGTATGCCTGGCACTCTGGACACAAGCCTCTGCACCTCAGTCTACTGGAAGGAGTAGGGCAGCGCTGGCCACGCCACGTCCCAACAGCTGGGGTCTCAATGTTGGCCTCCCTACCCTCCTGCTTTCCTGCTGGCACCACGTGATTCCCGGGTCCAAACACCACACTGCTGTCCCACTGGCCGGTGTGTGGGCGTAACCAGCGACTGACTGGGGTTGAGAGGGGGCTGGGCACCTGCACACCACACTTCTCCACACCCTAACCCCAGCCACCTCACCTTTAACTCTCCTCAATGGGCTGGGTGCTGGCTGGGTACTGGGTTCGGGTGTCGCGGCAACCCCGTACCATTGCCTGTAGCACTGGACCAGCCAAATCAAATCAAGTCGAAGCAGCTCCAGCCAGGCAAATTGAGTGCATTGGGCTGGGGGCCAAATTGGGCTTGCGGCTCCGGCTTGCGACCCACAGCTCCAAGTCAGCCGGGAATAAGACAAAAACATTGATGAATCCAGCAGGTGAAGACATGAGGCATCAACTTTGAGGTGTCAAGATCATACCACTGGGTCACAAGGATTGCGGCGGAGTCGGGTGTTCCGGACGCCGGGTACACAGGACTCAGGTTTCACACTGTGGTGGTGCAGCAGCATCGGGCCTGCGCATTGGTCGCGGTCATTGCACTCAGCGGTGACCATGGCTCCAGTGTATGCAGCGCCGTGGAGTCAGACAGTGGCACCTCTTCTGTAGTCGCTCTGGAGTCAATGTGCTTGTTTTCTTCTTGGTTACAACAGAACTCCCTCCCAAGGGCCTTGGAGCTGGATTTTGGCACCCCTTGGTGAGTCAAGACTCTCAGCACGAGAGCCCAGGATTTAGCAGATAGCGTCTTTGATGTCCCTGAGACTTCTAACAGTAGGCAAGTTCAGTCAAAGCCCTCAGAGAACATTTGGAAGCAGGATGTACAAAGCAAAGTCCAGTCCTTTCACTCCCAGAACAGAAGCAGCAAGCAGCAGGCCAGCACAGCAAGGCAGCAGGCAGAGTAGTCCCTCCTGTAGTCCTTCGTACCGCATCTAGCTGTTCGTCCTGGTAGTCCAGAAGTGTTCTAAAGTTGTGGTCTCAGCGGTCCAGTACTTATACTCGTTTCTGCTTTAGAAGTAGGCAAACTTCAAAGGAACATTTTTCTAGTGCCAGGCCCTGCCTTTCCTGCCCTGGCCCCAGGCACACTCCAGGAGGTTGGAGACTGCTTTGTGTAAGAACAAGCACAGCCCTGTTCTCATGCAAGTGTCAGCTTCTCCCACCACTCTATCCCAGAAAGATCCATCACGATATGCAGGACACACCTCAGCTCCCTTTGTGTGACTGTCTGAAGTGAATTTACAAACAGCCCAACTGTCATCCTGATCCAGATGTGTATTCTACAGCCAGGGAGAGGCAAAGAATGGTTAAGCTGGCAATGCTTTCTGAAAGTGGCATTTTCAAACTTACAATTTAAAAACCAACTTCACCAAAGGCGTATTTTTAAATTGTGAGTTCAGAAACCCCCAAATCCATATCTCTATCTGCTCCAATGGGAAATTACACTTAAAAGATATTTCAGGGCAATCCCCATGTTACCCTATGGGAGAGATATGCCTTTCAATAGTGAAAAACAACTTTAGCAGTATTTCACTATCAGGAGATGTAAAGCACACCAGTACATGTCCTACCTTTTAAATACACTGCACACTGCCCATAGGTCTGCCTTGGGCCTACCTTAGGGGCAGTGGCTGCCTGCTAGAATTTACAATGGGCGGGCAAGGTGAGGAGTACAATAAAAATAACATTTAAAAAAAGGCACCTACCTGTCGAAGATCTTCTCTCCTTGCATCGTCTCTCCCAGCTCCAACGCGCGACGATCACACGTATGAGCATGAAACCAGCCTCAGGATTGGTGGGAGTGGGCTCTCTCAGCGTTCACCAAAGTGCTGGAGGCCTGTACCTTCTCTGACCCAGCTGTCTTAACAGATGGTTAAAGTGCGCATGTCAGGCTGGCTGTCGCAAAACCGCCGGCCAAAGGGACATACACACTTTAAATAAGTGCACAGCTTCCTGCTGCCACTCGGCAGCAATTGCCACACCCTATCCTGACACTCGGTTCAGGACGGGGCACTGAAAAATAAAATGGTAATAAGCAAGATTATTGCCATTTTATTTTTCCATTACGGGGGGGCATTTTTTTGGTGGCGTGACGCTCCTCTGCCCACATGGTGGGACCGCCCCTGATTAAGGGTGACTTGCATCTACTAAAAGGGAAGGTATGGGCCTGGCAAGTGGGTGCACTTGCCAGGTCGAACTGGCAGTTTACAAATGCAAACACAGACACTGCAGTGGCAGGTCTGAGACATGTTTGCAGGTCTATTCATGTGGATGCCACAACCAGTGCCGCAGGCCCACTAGTATCATTTGATTTACAGGCCCTGGGCACAAATTTTGTAATTTACTGGGGTCTTACTGGTAAATCAAATATGCCAATCATGGGTAAACCAATTACCAATACAATTTAGACATAGAGCACTGGTCAGCAGTGGTAAAGTGCCCAGAGTCCTAAAGCCAGCAAAAACGGAATTCAGCATAGGGTCCAAACAGGAGGTCAGAAGCCAAAAAGACAGGGGAAACCCTGCAGAAAGGGCCATTTCCAAAAGACCATCAACTGTGTCTGTGCTTTTAATGAATGATTAAAATGAGTATAAATTCCAAAGGTGACCAGTATGTTGTTAACTAAGTTTGGTTTTTTGAGGAGGTCCTGCACAATTAGGTTTATACAGAATGCTAAACACAGAACTCTCCGTCAGCCATGGCTTTGCCAATAGTTCTACCATTGTCCATGGCAACAAATCCAATACTGGGACCTCTGGGTTGAAGCCATTCCTAGACTTTGGTATTAAATTCACCCCAGATGTTGGCAGGGTGGGCGATTTCTCCATGATGAACATCGCTATTGTTGCATGCTTTTGAATGCACCAAAAAGAAGCATCTTCAGCGGTGAGACCAGCAGTTAGCTGTTGCTTCACTCCCTTGAAGGATGTCCAGTGAGCAGTGATGCACTCATAATCTATTCCTGGACAACTGGTCCACATGTCCACTGCGAGGTGGATGGACTGAACAATGCTCTCCTTCTTAGGGTTGCCAACCAACTGCAGCAGTTGATGATGCAGTTCTGGCAGAGCAACAGAAGAAAAATAGGCCCAATGATAGAAGCTTACATTTTGGGCAGAGTCTCCAAAAATACAAGAAATCCCTCTCATCCAACAAAAGGAAAAGGTAGGAGGTGAAGCATTAACATGGTAGCCAGCTTTCTATTGTATAAATTGACTTTCTCATTGGGATGAATGACACAAATATTGAACTCAAAATATAGTGTGACTTGAATATCTTTTCGAAACTATCATCCACACCAAAATATTGTGGAGCAGAATATATAAGGTAAGAATATTTTTTTTTATATATATTCTAACTTTTTCAACAATACTGTTGTATTGAAAATAGTTTACTTTAATATAGTTGTATTAAATATTGTTTTCTTATTAACTTAATATATATTAACACATTAATTTTAGGTGTTAGTATTGCCAGTATAGTTATTATTCATGTATTAAAACTATAGTTTGTATTTTCAAGTGTGTAATTTATTTATTTTTCAATGTAATTAATAATTTAGAATCAAGTATCAGGGGATTGGGTTTGTAGGGAACCAGGATGAGTAGTTATTTCAATTATAAATAATTTAATTTCAATAATAAATATTTGTTATTATAAATTAAATATTGAATTCACTGTTAATTAAATGATGTATTGCTCAATAGTTTGTTATTTTATTTATATGCATTCGTAATGTATAGCTAAGTGTTCACACTTTCATGAGTAATTTATATTTTAGTAACAGGTTGTTGTGTTTGTAAGAGAATAGGATGGGATGTTAATTAAATTTTAATTAATTGGACTTTAAACATAATTGTAATTGAAATATTTACCGTATTTTCCGGCGTATAAGATGACTTTTTAACCCCTGAAAATCTCCTCAAAAGTCGGGGGTCGTCTTATACGCCGGTATACGGCGTGCCGAAACTTCAGGGGCAGACGCCCGGTAGCTGAACCACCGTACGCTGCATTTGGAAATGAATTCCAAGCGTACGATGGGTTCCGCGTCCTCGCTGGCAGTTGTCTGGGCAGGCACGTGTTCCTGCGCGTGCCCCAGGCTATTCGAAGCGCGCTATTACGGTACCATAGAAACAACATTTGTTTTCTGTTTTCTGTTTCTTTCTTCTCGCGCATGGCACATGTTAGGAGATTACCATATAGCAACGGCCATTTTGGATTGGGATATGACAATATTATAAAAAAATATATATTTTGACTGCATTTAACTTTGGTTGTACTGCAGTTTCAACAATCTTAAATGTAATATTCATTCTCCGTGATTGGCTGGTTGTTGTATTGTTGGTGATTCTGAGGGAAGGCAATCTGGTGAGCAGATACATGTGGTGGTGAATACAGTACAGCACAGCACCAGTACCAGTACCAGTATCTGTACCAGTTCATACAGTACAGCACCAGTACATACAGTACAGTATAAAAATGGCTAACAGACAAGACCCCATCCTGGCTCCACCAGCAAGAAGAAAGAAATATGAAGCCAGTTTCAAACTTAAAGTTGTAAACTTTGCCATGGAACATAATAACTGTGCTGCTGCAAGACAATATGGAGTAACAGAAAAGATGGTTCGGGACTGGAAAGCAAATGAAAAAGCATTAAGGAGTATGCCAAGGGGTAAGTGTGCATTAAGAAGAGGCACCCCACATTGGCCAGAACTCGAAAAACATGTAGCAGACATGGTGAATGAGCATCGCCAAAGTGGTTATATAGTGACACGAAATCAAATACGTTTGTTTGCCCTTCAGTGGGCCAAATCTAACCCAGATCACAGCAACAGATTTAAAGCCACTGTATCCTGGTGTACTAGATTCTTTGAAAGGCATAATCTGGTACTGAGGCAAAAGACGAAAATTGCACAAAAATTACCTGCAGATCTTGAAGCCAAAGTAAATAGTTTCCATCGATATGTAATACAACAGCGCAATAAACATGACTATGCGTTAAGTAGTATCGGAAATATGGATGAAACTCCAATGAATTTTGATATGGTTGGAAATAGAACTGTCCATCCAAAAGGTGCAAAAACAATTTTAATTAAAACAACAGGACATGAGAAGTCCAGTTTTACAGTGGTACTAGCATGCACAGCTGATGGTGCCAAACTGAGACCAATGATTATTTTTAAAGGAAAAACAATGCCGAAACTCAAGTTTCCTGTTGGTTGTTTTGTACATGTACATGAAAAAGGCTGGATGGATGAAGAAGGGGTAAAGCTATGGCTTGATAATGTATGGAGCAGGCGACCAGGTGGACTTATTCACAAACGTAGTCTACTGGTGTGGGATATGTTCAGGGCTCATTTAACTCCCAGCACCAAGCAAAGGCTGGCAAGAATAAACACAGATGCGGCAGTTATTCCTGCAGGATTGACATCGTTGGTACAGCCACTGGATGTGTGCCTAAACAAGCCATTTAAAGATCGCATTCGAGAACAGTGGAATGAGTGGATGGTTAGCGGCGAAAAGTCATTCACAAAAGGAGGAAACATGCGTGCTCCACAGTTGGATGTTTTGTGCAAGTTTGTCATAAAAGCCTGGAATGATATTGATGCAGAAACAGTAATCAAGTCTTTCAAGAAGTGTGGCATATCAAATTCATTAGATGGTGTGGAGGACGACTAATTGTGGCAAGATGAAGAGAAACCCGAAGCTGAGACCACACCATCTGATACGGAATTAGATCCATACGATGACTGCCTTACAAATGTACCACAAGATGTAATTGATTTACTTATGATATCAGATGACGAACAGGAGGATTTTGAAGGCTTTTAAAGAGAAACTGTCAAGCCAGCAAGTCCTGTAAAAATAGCTTGGAGTTATGATGGGCGTTGCTGACTCCCCAGGATCTTGCCCGGCACTTGCTCTCTCTCTCTGTTTGTTTGTTATCTTCCTCCTATCATCTTCAGTTCCAGTTTGGTTGACAGCTTAGAGAACAAACAGCATGGCAGTTCCCATGGGTTTATTGTCTTATCCTTCCTTTCAGCTTTAGAGTGAATTAGGAAAAGTTTAATCCACTTGCACTGTTTTATGTTTACATGTTTGATGACAAACAGCCTTATGTTTATAAGTGACAGTTTTCCTACTACGTACCTGCATGTCATAAGCATTTGAATTAAAATTACCATATTAAAATCAAACCTGATGTTTTTTAATTTTTATTTGGTGTGCGTTGGAAGAGGGGTAGTCTTATATGGCGAGTATAGCCCAAACCCTATATTTTAACAGGAAAAAGTAGGGGGTCGTCTTATACGCCCAGTCGTCTTATACGCCGGAAAATACGGTAAATGGATGTTTCTGATGTTAGGTATTTAAATGTTTTCTAGAAAGTAATTATGAGATGAATTTGGAATGGTATTTGTAAACAATTTTAAAGTCAACTTATTTCTTTAATATTAGACAGATTGGAATGAAGATAGTAAATGAACCTCTTCAAAGTCCATCACACAACACATCCCCTACTGTTGCATAACAGTAGGGAGTAATATATATAAACCATCTAAAGCTATAAACCATCTCTAGCCCAAAAACGTTCCCTACTGTTGCTTATAATGAAGTAGAAATAGTAAATCTATCTGACCCACAGTCCAACACTTACCCCTCAGTTGCATAGATTGGAGTGGAAATAGTAAATCTAACCCCTCCAAAGTCCAACACTTTCCCCACTGTTGCTTAGAATGGAGTGGGAATACAACTTTAATCTCTCTGAATGCCAACACTTTCACTACTCTTGGTTAGAGAGGAGAGGAAATAGTAAATGAAGCCCTTCCGAAACCCAACACCTTCCCTTCTGTTCCTTAAATTGATTGAAAATAGTAAATCTATCCCATCCAAAGTCAAATAGTTTCCCTACTGTTTCTTAGATTGGAGTTGAATTAGTAAATGATACCCCTTTGAAGTCCAGCACTTCCTCTAGTGTTGCTTGAATTGGAGTGGGAAAATACTAATTCTAACCCGCCAGAAGTCCAAAGCCTTCCCTAATGTTGGTTAAATTAAAGTGGAAATAGTAAATGAAACTAATCCGAAGTCCAACAGTTTCAGGGCTTTTGACTATATTAGAGTGAGAGTAGTAAATGTAACGTGCACAAGGTATAACACTTTTCCTATTTTTGTTTTAATTGGAGCAATAATAATTCTGTTTTATATTGTTTAATTTACATTTTTTAATTTTTCAATATTTTGCTTTATCAAATGTTTAGCTTATGCTTCAATTTATGTATTTTTTATTTGAAATTCTATTTTATATTATTTATCTTAATTATTATGTATTTGTTTTAATATATGTTTTAGATGTAAATTTTGTTACTGTTAATTTTTTGTGATTGTATACTTGTTAAAATATGAGTATTATTTTTGTAAAGATACACACACACACATATTTCTAAATTTAGTTTAAAGTATTAAGTAAACCTATTTTTATATGTTCATTTTAATATTTGAATTTGGTTAAATATTTTTTTGGTTAAATAATGATATTTTAACTCTACTGTTACTATTTAAAGTGCGTGTATTTGAAAATGTTCAATGACTTTAATGTTTTAAATAAAATACTCAAAAGTCAGTTTTATTAAAAAACAATATTCTTACCTTTTTTGGTGATATTCTTTTCCATGATATTTTTGAAACTGTATTCCTTTCTTTTACATTGTAAGAATAGAAACATAATTTTTTTGCAGTCCGTGTTTTTGACAGAATATTCATTCAAAATTCTGACCTCCCTATATTAGTGAGAGTGCTTGAAATATTTTTGACCTATGGGAGTTTGCTCAGCTTGTCACTTTGCCACACAAAACAAATCCAAGAAAAATTCCAAGGTGGGGATGCAGCAGAAATTGCAGACAAAAAAAAGAGTGATGCTTTCCCTCTGCAATCCACATCCAGAATGCCAAGGGCTGAGCAATGCACAGGAGGGAGTTTTCAGGAAGAGGAAGTTGCAACTGTATGTACAGTAACCTGCCAGTCCCTATCACGACTTCTTCCGGTAAGAAAAAAGGAAAAAAGTGTTGTTGGCTTAAAAAATTACCTGACCTGTCCATACAGGTAAAACAATATCAACTTGAAAATGTATTTTCGAGTAGATTTCCGGTCCCTCCGACGAAAAAGACCTGCCACTAATTTTCAGAATTGCAATTATCCGCCCAGAAAAATTACTGAACTGTCTGTGAGGGTAAAAAATCAGCCTCAAATGTATGTAGACCTCCTATGTTAAAGACTGCCGCTCTTGTTGGGAACATGCAACTCACATTTGCGCCGATTGTCTTGTTTCCATGCATCTCAAGTTATGATTTTGCCCTGAACGGATACTTTTGTTAGGAGATATGGCCTAATTTTAGTAATTGTGCATAGATGTAATTAGGTGAAATTACCAAAATTACACCAGTAACACAAGTGTGATTAAAATTTCCAATAGGCCTAATGCAGCACGGACAAATTTGAAACATTGAACTCCACCAAACAAATATTTTACAGTCTAAAATAACTTTAAGCATTGCACAATAAGAGAGGAGGAGTGACTAAAAGTTTGCAAACAATATTTGAGAAATTGCCAAAAATGTATTACTCAATCAATAAATTAAAATGAGATTAAGGAATAGCAACACAGTCTTGGATGACTTCTCTGTCAACCATGGTTGTATAATTTCCTTTAGGCACCCAAAATAAAGGAGAAAAAAGAAATAACTTGCACTGCACAAAGAGCAAACAAAAGTTGGATTTAAATAAGTCAGAAGATTTATAAACTGGTACTTGATCTGGCTGAAAGATAAGGGGAAACTATTTTCAGGATCTGCACACCTTGGCCCATATTTATACTTTTTTAGCGTCACATTTGCATCATTTTTTTACGCAAAAGCGGGACAAATTTACAAAACACAATTGTATAAATATGGCTCCTAATCTTACTACCACTGAAATCCTGAGCCAGAGTCCTAAGAGCATCGTACATCATTGAACATGTTGCTTCATGTTCCAGGAGCAAACTTCCGATACACAATTTGTCTAGACCCCTCCCCACTAACTGTTCCATTGCACTAAGGGTAACCGCTCCTCTACACATAGAACACTGTGCAAAGCAAATTACCTGAACTGGGCACTGCTGTTTAGTCCTCCTGAAATGCATAATGTCCTTCACACATGACAGAGAGAGGAGGGGCACTGACCTGGAAGGGGGGCACTGTGTTCAGTAATAATTTAGAATTTAAAAGCACCTCCCCTAGAGTTCCTTGTGCTCCAGCTTTCAAGCAGCAATAAAACTGTCAAGATAATTCTCGTGGTAATATTCCTGTAAGAAAGAGAGATCTGTTTGTCTAGTGGTAGTTTTGACTCACAATAAAGTAGTGCAGAGGGTTAATATGCCTGATGTAAAGAACAGCTCAGTATTTTATGTGGATAGTTGAGTGGATTTGTAAAGCCAGCCTTTACCAGCACTTTAAAACAAATGAAATGAATAATAGCCAGCCCCACTATTAAATGACCAGGAAGTCCTAGCAATATCCTTAGGAAAAAGGAGAATATGTAATATTTAATCTAATTAGACTTTGAGCATAAAAGCTTTGTCATTAATTTATTTGGAAACACAGGCACTGCTCTCTCTGTGCAGCAACAATCATATTTTGAATGCGTTCAGAGTTAGACTTGTTGTGATAAAGACACCAAGTAAGGTCAGTGTAGGAAGATCATTTGTGTGCAGGTTTTCACCATCTCTCTGGCTGGATTTTGCTGGTATATTTGACTCTGGGCACCAAGAGACGGCTAAGTATGTGCTCTGGCCTCTTTAAATGGTTAATTATAGTCCCAATTAGCATGTTTGATCTTTTTGGTGAGACTTAGTAGTAAAGTGAATGAATTACATTAGATGGGCTGCACTGTGTGGTTACACCATCGACATGAGTGAATTTACAAGCATGGTTTCAGGACTGCTATAGGAGCCCTGCATTTGCAGTGTGCCCAGTCAAAGAAAACATTTTTTACGTGTTGAAAAGCATAGTTTTGACAATGTCCAAATCACCTTTGAGCCCACAAGGTCTGGGTTCATAATGTGAAAAAGTTAGGTATGCTAAATATGAAATTGGCATGCCTTCTACAGTGACAAGATCAAAAATGCTATCGCACTCTATGTGTTTCAGTAGTCTTTCTCTTTGTAAAGGGGTGATTAAGAACAATAATCTTATGTTTCATAAACTGACTTACAAGATACTTACAGAAATCCACTTGGCATGTTATATTTATCAAAACTCTAATTCACTAGTGAAAATGGATATTTGGTAAATATGTTCCAAAGATGATTTGTGTAATAAGTGTTCACTTTTGCCCGAAGCCTGGGCAGCCCCCACATTGGTCCCTCTCCTTCATTAACAGTAATTAGATTCTCTAGCAAATCACCGGAGTGAAGAGGCTCTCGAAAGAGGCTAAAGGGCTTCCGGGAGCAAGTGACCTATTAGCAGAACTCTAACAGTAGTTAAGGGCAACTTAATTACTGTCAATCCACCCTTAGGTACTTTGAAAGTACGGAGCATGAATAGGTGTCCCAAATAGGCACTTAAGAGGGATGACATAATCTTCCTTTTTTTGGAAGACCCAGCAGCAAGTGGACCCAGATATCTTCAGATCCTCAAGAACAATAGGGAAGCTTCAGGCCTCCACTTTAATCATGCTAAGTCGGTGCTGGTTCCTCTAGATTCCACCTGAGACTGTAACGATTGGCAGACAGATAACCTCGTACCCTGGCTTAGCTTTCGCTACTTAGGGATTTGGGTGGTGCTCCACCCTGAACGCTCCTGGTCCCTTAACCTCAGACCCCTGATGAGGAAGGCTAGGGAGGCCCTCCATAGATGGTAGTCTCTTTTGTTGAACATGATGGGTAGAATTGTGCTTTATAAAATGATGATTCTGCCAAGGTCCCTTTACGTCTTTCAGAATCTTCCAATACTCCTACCTCGTTGTTGGTTCAGGAAACTAGACAGACAGACATCCTCCTTCCTACCATTTCAAGACCTCCTAATTAGGGCAAAAAATTTACATCTGGTGACTGAGGTCTTCTACAAATCAACAGATCGCAATAATCTCCTGTGTTTTGATAGTTTCCACCCAGGAGCAGTGTGTGCAAACGTGCCCGTAGGACATTTTTTGCACCTGCGGCGCAACTATTCTGACATAGCAATGTATAAATCACATGCAAAGAGAATATTTACAAAGCTCACAACAAATGACCGGTTCATCTGATAAGTAAAGCAAGAAAAAGAGACCTTAACAACAATAGGTACCAACTGCTAAGGACTTTCAATAGAGAGGAGATTAGAAGAGTGATTTGTGTTACTACTTTCAACCCTTATCGAACAAATCCCAAAGAATTGTGAACAAGCACTACTGTAGAGAAGTCTACAGCCTAGGGTTTTGGATCTGGAGAAACACATGCACTCCTTGCATAGGGCCAGGAATATCAAAGACATGCTGGTGCACACATGCCCAAGAAGAACAAAGAGCCACAGGGATCAGACTACTCTTTGGAATGTACCATCACCTGTGGGTCATTCACCCTGTGGTGGCTGTAGTCAGACCTTTCACACAGGGAACAAAAGAGGTGGGTGTGGGCCTAGGGACACTGGGGAAATTAAAAACCTTTTTCAGCTGTAATTCAACAGATATGGTGTACATGATTGCATGTCCTTGCAATCTAATCTACATAGGCATGACAACCAGAAGCGTGCACACTTGCATCGTGAAACATTGGAGCACCATTAGGTGCAAGCGAGATGCAACAATATTGACAAGACATTATGTGGAAAAAGGACATGGGGAGAATGAGATGGAGTGGTGTGTGCCTAGACATGGTGAGAACATTGTTAATTTTAAAACAAAGATGGATTTACAGGCTCTGAACAGACCTCCATGGACTCAATGATGAGGTCCCTTGGGGAGGCATGAACATGTAGTTCCTTTGGAGCTCCTAAAATTGAAACCAAGCCGTGACTGTGTTGGGCTGTTTTCACTATATGATTCATCATTGAGACAGAAATTATAGATGTAGTCATTGTAAAAGAAGAGGGGTGGTGGGTTCAATTTGGAAATTCAAGGGGTCTTAGAACCTTGGCAGAACCAACCCTTTATAAGCCTGAATTATACACTTGAAATCTTTTTGTGTATGTACCATGATACCCCTTATTAATCCTAGAGATTTTATACAAACAAGATAGAGGGGATTGAAGCTGTTTATTGATAGGTATCTTCTCCTTTTCCCTCCACACCTACACCAAGTTTCTGTGTAAATGTCTGATATAGCTATTGAGTTGGCGACTTAGATATTGGAATAACATTTCACCCGCTCGTAATGACCTTTTGTGTATGTACATTAATACATCAATTTGCAGTACTGATTTGTCTTGATCTGTTTTCAAAGAAATGCTTTGAATATGCATGCACACGCATAATATGTGACTCGCGCACATCCACTTTCTGTGTAAGAGTCTGATATAGTGATAGTGCTGGTGCCTAGTGCAGTGGAGTAACATGACCTTTTGTGTAAGGCATTATGACACCCATTCAGAATTACTGATTTGTCCAGATTATCTAAATAAAGCTTTGAATAGGCATGCACATAGATGAGATGAGACCTGGGTGGCTTAGAATAGCAATGGCCTCTTCTTTCCTGGGGCAGGCATGTGTTGTATGCCTGGCGTTCGGGCAGAGAAGTGATTTGCAGTACGGAGGTACACCGGGATAAACCTATTTTGGGTATGTGTATGAATGATGGCAAGAGACGTCATAGAGGTTTTTGGCACCTCAAGTATATACCAAAGGGATTCATTTCCACGTTTTGGACCATCAATCGAGGGATGATTGCTGTGGCTTTGTATTGGGCACCACTAAGTGAGATATATTATGTAACAATCTATTATGGCTGCAATTCCTTGGTATGGTGGAGACCTCATGGAAGGTGCTGAAAAATTGACAGATGAACAATGTGAATCGCTATGGGGTTTTTTGGAAACATTATGGCCCTCATTCTGACCCTGGCGGTCAAAGACCGCCAGGGCGGAGGACCGCGGGAGCACCGCCGACAGGCCGGCGGTGCTCCAATGGGGATTCCGACCGCGGCGGTAAAGCCGCGGTCGGACCGGCACCACTGGCGGGCTCCCGCCAGTGTACCGCCGCCCCATTGAATCCTCCACGGCGGCGCAGCTTGCTGCACCGCCGCGGGGATTCTGACCCCCCCTACCGCCATCCAGATCCGGATGGCGGTAGGGGGGGTCGCGGGGCCCCTGGGGGCCCCTGCAGTGCCCATGCCACTGGCATGGGCATTGCAGGGGCCCCCGTAAGAGGGCCCCTACATGTATTTCAATGTCTGCTGCGCAGACAGTGAAATACGCGACGGGTGCAACTGCACCCGTCGCACAGCTTCCACTCCGCCGGCTCGATTCCGAGCCGGCTTCATCGTGGAAGCCTCTTTCCCGCTGGGCTGGCGGGCGGTCTGAAGGCGACCGCCCGCCAGCCCAGCGGGAAAGTCAGAATTACCGCCGCGGTCTTTCGACCGCGGAACGGTAACCTGACGGCGGGACTTTGGCGGGCGGCCTCCGCCGCCCGCCAAGGTCAGAATGAGGGCCTATATCTCAGAGGGGTGCCATGAGATACCATTCTCTATTTTCCCTTACATCAGGGATCTAGTGGACCGGAGTATACTAAGCCTGTCCACATAGACCCACTTATGCGAAGTGTACAAAGAAACCCCCAGTATTAATGTGATGATATGAGAGAAGTACAATACATATTGGGCCTGATTCTAACTTTGGAGGACGGTGTTAAACCGTCCCAAAAGTGGCGGATATACCACCTACCGTATTACGAGTCCATTATATCCTATGGAACTCGTAATACGGTAGGTGGTATATCCGCCACTTTTGGGACGGTTTAACACCGTCCTCCAAAGTTAGAATCAGGCCCATTATGTTGTTCTCCATTTATCTTTGGGTTGGTATGTTTGTGTCTCCTAAAATGAATGTGTGACTGTAAAGGACATCATCCTCTTCCTTGACCAGGAAGCTGGTTGCCCCTACAATCTAGGATAAGGGAGTTTTACTTTCTTGCAAAAAGATAAAAATCTAGAGATAAAATTTCCTTCACACTGGTAGTGTCATAGCAGCAAATAGAGTAACATGCATGACAGGGGTTTATTTTTGCATTTGTTAGGTCACATGTCACAAGCGTTTGCAGTGATGTGCATCATTACTCTTTGAGCACACATTGAAGGTGTAGGTGAAGTAAAGGTTTTTGATATGTTTGTATTTTGTATTTCTGTAGGTGGAATAAGAATTGGTTTTAGAACATTCAGGTAGGAGTGACCTGCACTTATTTCCTATCCCCAATATACAATATGGGGCAGAAGAGCCGGCAAGGGACTATAGGGATCCTTGGCCCTGTAGAATGCCCCAGACCCACTAGGGCTAGAGACTGAGGGCAGAAACATGTTTGTCTCTTATTGGATGGAATGAGCCATATTCCTCAAATAACCATCCCTTTTGTTTTTAATATTACCTGAGGTCCCGACTTAATGAAGGTGACACAAGGTATTTTTCACCCATAAATCTGAATTCCAGTTTTATCCAGTAGTTTTTTTTATTTAAGAACTCCCTCTTGCTCTGAATCCATCAGGAGGTTGAGTCTGCCCTAGTGGTATTATCCTACCAGAGTGGGGAGAGGTAGCCGATGATAAAGCATGACACTATTAGATGCGTTAAGCTTCTTCTTCCATAAGGAAATACCTTTATTGGATAAGGATACCTGGACAGGGACCCCAGGACTCATCTCAGTGGTGGTTATTCCCAGCTATCAAGAGGTAAGAGAAACTGGAGTGGGTTTTTCTACCTCTGGCAGTCACACTTGTTTGTGATATTTAGGATGTCCTTTGAGGATGTGTGACTGTCCTTTCCTCCTCCTCCTCTATTTTTCTTGTGGTTATTCAATCACCCAATCAATTAATCAGTATTTATAGAGCGCGACTACTCACCTGTGAGGGTCTCAAGGTGCAAGGAGGCAGAGGGGACATCATCCGAAGAGCCACGTCTTGAGGTTCTTTCTGAAGATGGTGAGAGATGAGCTTTGTCTGAGGTGCAGGGGGAGGTTGTTCCAGCTCTTCGCTGCAGTCTAGGTAAAAGATCGTCCTCTGGCGGTGGTTTTGCGGTTGCGAGGAACGGTGGGCAAGGCCATCTGGGAGGAGCGGAGGGATCTGGCGGGGGTGTGGAAGGAGATGCAGTGGTTTAGGTATGCTGGTCTTACATTGTGTATGGCCTTATACGTGTGGGTGAGAAGCTTGAAGGTGATTCGCTTCTCGACCAGTAGCCAGTGGAGGGTCCTCAGGTGTTAGGAGATGTGGTCTCGACGAGGGAGGTCCAGAATGAGTCTGGCAGCTGTGTTCTGGATGAGTTGAAGTTTATTGATGTTCCTAGTTGAGGTGCCAGCATAGAGGTTGTTGCCTTAGTCGAGCTTGCTCCTGACTAAGGCGTGGGTGACTGTCCTGCGACAGTCTCCTGGGATTCATCAGAAGATCTTCCGGAGTTTGTGGAGTGTGTGCTAGCAGGAGGAGGAGACAGAATTTACCTGGCAGGTCATGGGGGAGTCGAGGATGATTCCTAAGATGCGTGTGTGCTCGGTCGGCGCAGGGGGGGGCGCTGAGGGATGTGGGCCACCATGAGTCGTCCCAAGCTGAGGTGGCGTTTCTGAAGATGATAAGCGCCATCTTGTCGGAGTTGAGCTTGAGGCAGCTTTCTCTCACCCGGGTGGCGAAGGCTTCCATTTCTGTGTGATAGTTCCTTTTGGACCTGTCTAGGTCTTCGTTGAGGGAAATGATCAGTTGTGTGTCATCGGCATATGACACGATGTTCATACCGTGGCCTCTGACAATGGCAGCAGGACGGGCCATGTATATGTTGAACAGCGTGGGACTCAGTGAGGATCCTTGGGGTATTCCGCAGTTGACTCCTGTGGGTCTTGAGGTGTATGGTGGGACTGTGACCCTCTGCGTCCTTCCGGAGTGGAACGAGTGGATCCATTCTAGGGCTCTTCAGCAGTCTTGGAGTCTGGTGCGCACAGTGCTGTGGGAGACTGCGTCAAAAGCTGCTGAGAGGTCGAGGACTATGAGTGCTGCTGTGTGGCCGCGGTCTATGAGTAATCGAACGTCGTCGGTGGCTGACAGGAGTGCTGTCTCCCTGCTGTGATTGCTGTGGAAGCCGGACTGGGAGCTGTCCAGGGAGTTGTTGGCCTGGATGAAATTCCGTAGTTGTGCATTGATTGCTTTCTCCAGTACTTTGATGTGGTAGGGTAGCAGCGAGAAGGGCAGGAAATTCTTTAGTTCTGATGGGTCAGCCAAAGGTTTCTTCAAGAGAGGGCATATTCCTGTGTGTTTCCAGTCCTCAGGAAAGGTGTCCGTGCTGATGGAGCAGTTAATAGTGTTACGAAGCTCGGTGGCGATGGAGCTGCTGGTTCTGATGTATATGTGGTGCCAGCAGGGGCCTGAGGGGGCTCCGTAGTGGGTGCTGTTCATGACGTTGGCTGTTTCCTCTGTGGTGAGCATGGACCAGTCATGGATGGTCTAGACAGGTTCTGAGGGGGAGGGGAGGTCGCAGGTTCCGGTGCCAGGTGACAGAAAGCTTTGAAGGAGATGAGGCCTTGTCTGGATTGGCTGTTCCTCCATTTTTTCTCTAAACGTCTGTGGGTACGCATTGATTCTTGGAGTTTGGTGGTAAACCAGCTGGCCTCCTTAGGTACATGTTTGGTCGATGTCAGCCGCAGAGGGGCTAGAGTGTCATTGCATTTGGTGATCCATGCGTTGAGGTTGCGTGCTGCTGTGGTGGCATCGTCAGAGGGGGAGGGAGGGATTTGGCAAGCGATGAGGTGAGTTGCTTGTTGGTGATTTTGTTCCATTTCCTCTGGGGGGTCCTGGAGGTGTGGGTGCAGCTGCTGTATGCGGTGATTGTGAAGTGTATGCAGCGGTGGCGAGTCCAGTCTGGGGTGGAAATGGTCTTGATGGTGATCCGGTTGCTTTAGGTGAAGATGGTGTTCAGTGTGTGTTCTGTGATGTGTGTGGGTATGGAGACCAGCTGCCTGAGGCTGAGGGTGGCGAGGTTGTTGAATAGAGTGGTGGTGTTTGGGTCGGTGCGGTCCTCAAGGTAGAAGTTCAGGTCGCCGAGGAGGAGGTAGTCGATTAACACCAGGGCCTGGGGGTAGTGATGTCTATGACGTCATCTATGAAAGCTGGAGAGGGGCCGGGAGGCCTGTAAACCAGGGCGCCACGGATGGAGGAGTTGTTGTTGGAGTGGACCAGGAACTGAAGGTGTTCCATGGTGGGGCAGTGATCTTCTTGGATGGCATTGACACATAGTGAGGACTTGTGTATGATGGCGAGTCCTCCACCTAGGTGGGAGGGCCGGTTCCTCCTTAGGATGCTGTAACCATCGGGAATGGTGATGGCGATGTAGGGACCCAAGGTGGGGTTGGTCCAGGTCTCTGTAAGGAAGGTCCGGTCGGGTGGTGTTGATCAGGTCCCAGAGTTCGGTGGCGTGTTTGTGGAGGGAGCAAATGTTCAGAAGCAGCCAGTTGATGGAGTTGTGGAGGTTGTTGGAATCTTTGTGTGCAGAGACTACCTTTTGTTTTTTTAGGTTGGCGCTGAAGTTGCAGTTCCTGCAGGTGAAAGGTCTGTGGGTCTCTTTGGGGGAGATGGTGCAGCAGTTGTTGAGACTTCCGGTGTTGAAGCGGAGTAGGGTCTCAGCGGCATAATGGAGGCAGTCCAAAGGGTAGTTTAACAGAGATCCACGGTTCCTGGCGCTGGGCATGGACCAGGCGCAGATGGGCGCAGACAGGCTTGCCTTTGGTGTGTCTTCGGCGCCCCAGCGGCGTGGCCGCGCTGCTGCCGCCATTAAGAAGGGGGGGTTGGGGGCGCAGTCAGCTGGGAGGCAGGAGGGTGAGAAAGGTGCTTCTCAGGGGGGCAGAGGAAGAGGGGAGCAAGGAACAAGCACTACGGAAAAACAAGGGGTGATAGAGGAAAAAGGCAGAAAATGCAAGAGTAAAAGAGTGACAGAGAGAAGAAAAGAAAAGGAAAATACTTATTTTGATGGCCACTAGACCACCAGGGATGAGGCGCAGGGACGAGCCTGTGGGTGGAGGAGGGCCTCGAACTGAGAGTAAAGAGACTCTCAGTTCATCCCACGCAAGAGGCAGAGGCAGCAGCAGCCAGAGGAGCCAGAGGAGCTGGGGAGGGCAGCAGACGCTGACCAGGAGGTCAGTGATGTCCTCCTTCCTTTGGCATAACTCCAGGCCCTGTCTGGCCTTCCAGGACTGTCAACGGGCCCCCTACGAAGGAGGGTTGGGGATGACAATCTCAGTCTTTAATGTCTTGCTACACATCTTCTGGTGGTCAACGATTGGCCTACTGGGGGTTGGTCCGATCCCTCATTCCAGCTCGATGTGGCATCCCTAGGGTTCCCTCTCAGTGATGATTGCCAAGTCCTGGGTGCAGCAGGCAGGGTTAGGTGCCTTTTCTGGGTGCAGTAGGACTTCAGTTCTCGAGCCTTGGGTCTTCTTTGCTACTGGTCTTCTTTTGTCCTTGGAATCTGAATCTCTGGTCTAGGGGTGCCCACTAAATTCTGTATTTAGTGGGCATTTAGGGGAGTACCTAGAAGTGACCAATGGCTCATCTACTTTAAGGTGGCTGCACACACTAAGTGATCACTTCCTGTGGGCAGAGGTCACTTCCTTATGCCTGATTGGCTATATTCCTTCCATGCAAGGTGGAGGAAAATGAAATGGAGAGGTCATCTCCCATGCAACATCTTAAGGGTGGAGTAAGCTAGGACTGACCACTCCTCCTGTCCTTTGTGTGTTTTTCTGTTGTTGCTCCCACCAAAAGTGAGAGTTTGCAATAGGGGTGGCCATCTGCTGCCCGCAGGAGGCCTGGGGGTTGAGTTGCAGAGGCAGTAAGCCCTTTGAAGCTCATAGCAGGGCAGTGCATATTCCTGGGGAGGGTAGTATGACACCTCTACCCAGGAAACGCTTTGTTCTGGGATCCGTTAGAGCAGGAGCTCTCACCTCAGGGTTCCAGAATCTTGTCTGGTGGTGGCAGGCTGATTGTGGCCAGCCAGCAACCATTCCAGTGTTGGTTAGCTTTGCAGGGGTCACCTCTAAGGTGGCCCCCTGGGTACATTTTTCAATACATCAAATACTGGTACCAGTTTGGATTTATCATTCTGAGTTGTTTGATACCAAACAACCCAAGGTTCAGTACTCCTTCCCACTATCAATAACAGTAATAAATAGTATATTACAAGCTGCACATCTCTCTAATATATATATTTTACATGCAAGGATAAAGTACTGTGTATATATATATATATATATATATATATATATATATATATATATATATATATATATATTCATCAACGGAGTTGCTGATCATGCTCAATTACCTTTTTCTTCAAAGTAAAGGAAACGTGCACTCAGGTGTGCTGTGAATCGGTGTTTATTACTCGAAATGACGTGTTTCGACAACACAGGGTCTTGGTCACGATAATGCAAACCTTGTAAGTTGTCCTCTATGTACAGTGTTTGGTGTTTGGAAGTGCTTTGTGTGAGAACCTAAAGGAAGAACTGAACTGCTTACAATTCTGTGGGTGCCATATTGTAACATATTTAAAGTTAACTGCTGGTTTGTAAAACCAAGATAAGTGTCATTTTCTTAGTCTGAAAACAATTCTCAGTACATTGAAACATTTAACTTTTCATGCTACAATTTTTTCGGTCAACAATTGTGTGTCTAGAAACATATATATTCTCAATGCAGCAAGGTATTAGTCTAATGTATTCTGTCCACTCATTCTAACATTTCTTCATATAGCTCATATCTCTCTCATAGTTTCCCTTATGTTTATGTCAGTCCACAATCTTGCTCTTAGTGGGCATTGATAGAAGCCTTTCAAGCCCTTTATAGTTTGTGTGGCTATCCTTTGAATTCACTACGCATCAGTCAGGCCCTCAGGGATCTCCCTTTTCTATATATAATGCTTGGTGTTTACTCTATAATGTTCTGTAGTACCGGGTCACAATTCAACATCTGCCAGTTTTTAGATATAATGTTCTTAATTTTCTTAGAAGCTTCATTTTATATTATTATGAATCTCATTTCCTCCCCCTTCTCTTGTATGGAGTTATTTTCTTCAAAGAGTAGGGATTCCCTGCTTCTTTCTTTAACCCTTCCGACTGCATTCTCCAAAACCCTATTCGAGTATCCTCTTTCCCTGAATCTTTCAATCATAGTTATTGGTTCTCTTCCAAAAGGCTCCTCTGTGTTCGAATTTCTCGGAGCCCTAAGGAGTTCTCCTTTGGGGATACTCCATTTCAGTGGTTTGGGATGGTCACTAAGGGCATGTAAGGTGGCATTTATTGCCATAGATTTTCTAATTAGGCCATAGCACAACCCCAGTGGGAACAAACAAGAGGGGCACACCACAGGAACAATCATGGAGTTGGTAAATAAAGGTGTCATAAACCTTTCTAACAGAACACTAACACTTGAAGAAGAGGATGTATTAGGGCTAGGTTTAACTTTCTGCCCCACCACAAGATTTGACTATGTACTGAGTGAAATTGAAATATATATATATATACATTTAAAGTATGTTCAAACAAACCTCAGATGTTCTCTTAAAAACAATTCACAGTAAAGTTATGATCACAAATTAAAACCAAAAAAGCCTCGCTAGACATTTGCAAGTTTAGTTTGGATCACAGTCCATGGATCACACATCAGCCATGCAAACCATAACTCACACATCAAATACAATGCTCATGACTACACCCTCGATGTGAAGAATGCAATTACAAGTCTTGGAAATAATCTTTTAGATGAAATTACATTATTTTTTGGTTTGAGCATATGTTAATTTTTAACTATATATTTATTTTATATTGCTATTTATTGGTATGAAAATTGTGGCTCCCTTTATTGTGAACGGCTCTATTTTTTGAGCACAGGAAGTCCCACAGCTACAGGAACTATGTATATTGACTTTGCCAATGCTTGCTATTGTTTACACAGGAATAACATACCATTGTATATTATTGGTTCGCGAGACAATACAAGATTGAGTACACCAAGTGAGTAATTACATATTTGAATTACATAATCACATTTCAACTTTATTATACATTTTCCTTAGAGGGATGATATGGGATTTGGCCAGAACACCAAGGCTTCCAATGAAGTACAAAGGGGGTTCAAAGCCAGCTCTCCTTTTAAAAAATGAACCACTTAACCAAAACATCTCTTTCTTCCTTAAAAACAAAAAAGTCACCCATTTTGTCTTGTTACTGCGATGGCTAGAAAAGCTGTTTTCAAGATATGTAACCATATTCAGGGCCCGTATCTTATTAAAGCCACACTATGCAGCTGCCTTGCACTGCCAACAGAAAAGGCCAATAGAAGGTGCCAGATTTCAACAAATGAACTCACACATTAACTTGTTGCGAGGTAAGGCTGAGACTACAAATGTGTCGAGTCATTTTTCCTGGGACTGCGAAAAAGTACGCACCAGAGCTGTACTTCCGAATACTTTATTTTTTACATTATGTAGCAAATAAAGTGGTGCACCTACTTCTGTGATGAGCTGAGAATCTCAATGTATTTTAGCGGGCAGCAGCTGTGTTGTTCTCCAGTGTTTTGATTCCTGCATCATACAAATCATGTTCCTCGTACCCCAATGAGTACAAATCCAAGCATAAGCAGTAATGGAATAAGAGAGCATGCAAATTAACTTGTTAGACACACAATTCACAGACCGTATACGGGGGGGGGGAAGGGGTTGGGAGGGAGAAGATATTAGACTGGTATGCAAATCACATCTCTTATTCATCTTTTCATAAAATTATGCTAATTGCAGAGGCACGTGGGCGCTTCATGAGGCCAAGAGTCCTTGTGAAGAGCCCTCCTAAGTACCCTGATCAGCGCTGAAGCACATTTGTCTTGATGCAGTCTGATCTTTAGGGTTAATTAGCATTTTTTTTAAAACAAGGAGGTCTGGCAGTAGACCTGTCTGTGATGCCACCAGAAATGGCGCCACGTTTTTATTTCTAGCAACTATGCAATCATTATAAGAATAATAATCATAACTGTACAGAGTTTTCACGTGATTTACCAATGTTTGTGTGAGTTGTTAACTTATTAAAAGACGTAAACAAATACTCCCGAAGAGTTCTCAATGCACAGAAATCAGTCACACTAGATTGTGTTTAGTATGACTTTACTTAAACACATGATCATGCTATATTAACAAATATTGTAAACAAAACATATTGGGCCCACTTCACAAAGATTTTGAATGGATGTAATTGACTCGTGTAGTGCATCTTGCTTACTCCTAGAATTGAGGGTTAAGCTGGCAGTAGTGCAAGAGTTAGGACCTAGTTTAGAGTTTGGCAGTTTCAGGGCACCCACAGACACTGGCAGATGCCCATTCTTTTTAGGATGCCTGGACATCTACACGCCTTAAACCAGGCCCTCTGTTATTATCAGTATAGTGGCTGGAATTGTAAAGGTAGTATTGCATTGGAGGGTGCTAAATTGCCAAGCGCTCCTGAGCAATCTATTGACTTTTCCAGTGTGTTTGAAAAGGTATGCTTTCCTCAAAACGCATCCTTATTTATACTGCAAGGCCCAAAATCGATGAGTGCCGGTTTGACAAATGAAATGTTTATCTGAGTTAATTATCTAGTACACTTTTTTACTTAAAAGCAACTGAAGAACAGTGCAAACTTCACCACGAGCCTGTGCACGTTCCAATAATTTCACGGCTCGCAGGGGCTGCCTTAAATGAATCATGGAAAGACGACGCGATTGAACGCATTTTAGTCTAATTGGCAGAATCTTGGTAATTTCCCAGAGGTCACCAGAGTAAGCAGAACACAAAAACATCAGTGAGGGGTTGGCCAATTTGCTTCCACAGAAGAAAGGCCATGTTGTCCAGGAACGTGCCTATAGCTTATCTAAACAAGCATCTACTCAGGAATATAGTAGCCCCATTTACAGGAGCCCTACGATTATAGTACATCAGAGCATTTGAACCGCTTGGGATGTTCAGAAGATTTTGTGCTGATCAGTGCTTAATTTGTAAAAGAATGAGTGTCGATGTCCGACGTTCTGCTGCGGTGGTGCTATTGAAAATCAGTGCGCCAAATACCAAGGCAGTGTTGTTTTGAATCCACATCAGGCCTTTTTAATCCGCTACCGGAGCTCCCTACCCTTTATCTCACTCATATCTCACTCTTGTCAGTCCCTGCATTCGCCCTTTTGTGATGTTTTCTGTCTCTTCGTCCTCCTTTCCTCTTTGTGTGTTTTCTCTCTCTTCCTCGTGGTCAATATCTGATGAAGAAAAATAAGTGTTGGTCCCCAAAAATGAATGCTGGAGAACCACCAGCTCAAATTCAGCACTGGCACTGGTGTTTGCATAACTGCTATGTGCCGTGAGAAAGCAAAGTTATGTATGGGGATTCTCTTATGAGAGTTTTAAGTAAATTGACTCACAAAAATGGTGCAGGATCTGAACACAATTCTGACACACACCTGTGCAATATTTCTTGGAATGTCCACCACATCCAACCATCTCTAGGGAAATGGAGTGTCATTTGAAAATGTAATTGTGGTAATAATGCCCACAAAACGAAACATTTGTCATTCCAATGTACCTGAAAATGGCCCAAAATGAATTTGATTTAAGGGCAATTTCAGTACTGTGGATATGCAATTTGACATCTTTCTTTAATCTGACTTCCCTCCTGTGTTCGTTTTTGCATCTTGACCTTCCCCGTTTAGTTTTGAGACATGCCCTATGACTGAGAATTTACATGGAGGGGAATGTGTGGGGCAATGGTAATGTCCTAAAAATATTTATTAATGTAGAAGGAAGCCTTCCACACAATTTATGAATTACCTACATAACGGCGGAATACCTCTTATAGCAAGGGAAGAGCTTCAGGAGATTATCAAAACCACATGGCAGAAATACTAAGTATTGGCTATTGTTAGCCTTTAAATGTAACAGATACCCAGTGCTGAAAGTGTGTGAGGGAGTACCAGATGATCTTATTAGGACACGATCTTGTCAGGCTCACTGTGAAAACACTGTTCAACCCCCGGTAGCTAAGGCACAAGCAGCATAACTTTTCTCTGAGAAATGGATGATAGATTCAAGCACAACGAAACAACATTGAAATAACGTGAAAGCCCCAAGGTAATTCAGAAAAAAACAAGAACTCTTTAATAAGCAAAAACATAGAAAAACTGAAAAACTCTGGAGATATAAATTCTTAACATTATTCAGTTAAAAAAACACCCATTGCATTATCAAAAGTGACCACTGGAGGCAATTCATGCATCAAAAACAAAAGCAAGGGAACGTTACCAGCAAACTGTTCTGCCTCCCTGAGGCTGGGAAGGCAGGGGCAGAGCCTGTGACGAATGCTTACAATCTACTACTTTACGTCACTTTACTGGGGGACATCAAGCAGAGCTCCAAGTGTAAGACCTCTCTGCCCCGTGTTGTGCTACTGTCAAGCAGCCCCGTTTCATGCAGAAGCTGGAAAAGTCACTCTTGGTCTCTCCTCAGCTCTCAGAATTCCAGAGAGGACGCCTACGCTTCAGGTGATTCTCTAGCAAGAGCTTCCACAGAGTCCAATAGAGCACACTCTTATCAGGACTGCTGGTTCTCCCATATTTCATAAATCACTTCTTCAGCCTTTTGTACCCAGGAGCCAGACTTTAACTCATACTGCACTATATCCATTTTGAGTACGGCCTTTATGATCTACTCCAACACAGTAGATCTCTTGGGGGCATCTTAACATTGACTTTGCCCTAACTTCATTTTTGGTGAGGATATCACTTCCCACACACACACTTTAGGCTTTAAGCTGATTGGCCGTGCATAAACACTAGAACGATAGTTAATGGTGCTTCTTAAACAAAAAAGTATTTATTTGGGCCTCCTGGCAGTTCCTCATTGAGGGATAAGTACTCCATTCCTTAGATTCATCCATGTCTTGAATAAGGAACTCCACACACATGTATCAGCCAGTGGAACCGAGTCTCAAATTAGGATCAAGCATGAAACAAGACAGTGGTGTCTGCTTTCTCCTTCCCTGCCTGTGTTGTATTTGGAGACATGCTTTTGAAACTGGTTAGCGAACAAGGTAGCCCTCTGGTATAAGGCTTAGGTCTGATTGCACACTTGACTGAATACTCAGGCAACGTCACAGTATGAACCTTGGATTTGACTAGGTTATTACTAATTTTTGGTTCAGTACTCAAAGTATGGATATCAATCTAGTCATAGCCTGAACAGAGACTAATTCCAGATCCTCCTGCCAGGGATTATAAAGTCTACAGATCTGACTGTTGTGATCTCTTGTGAGTACAATATTTCATATTGACAGCAAAGGTTCTTGGATGCCACTTTGGACTATTCAAATAGAAATGGGGTGACTATTAATATGTCAAAGACCAGAATACTCACTTTCCAAAAGAAAAAGCGCAAAAAATAATAATTGGCGTCTTGGTACAGGAAAAGCGGAACAAACAGACGTGTAAATATTTGGGAGTCCTACATAGTTCCACTTGAAGATTTGCTGCTCAAATTGAAGAAGTAAGAAGGAAAGGAAAAGTGCTTGGAGCTGGCCTGGGACTGCTTCAAAAGAAAATTAAAGGCTGCTCTTCTGTCCAATACTACAGGTGGCCAAAGCAAGAAACCTGCCTGTGTTAGCCTACAGGTGTGAGGCCTTGAGGGGCCTCGATAGCACAATTCTCGACCTTACAGTCTAAAAAATTGGTAAAACAGTTTCGCGTATCCTAAAGCATGTGTCCCCAGCCCACTTCAGACTGGAGTTTGGCCTGGTCAAATAAACCCTGGGCAGACAGGCAGCTTAGGCTCACAAAAGAGGGCTCCTTGAACCATTATGTATGGATGGAAATAATGTGGGAGGGATGGATCATCTATGAGGATCTACCTCAAGGAACACTTGTCACTAGATATTCTATACATCTGGTCCCAGAAGCTGAGAGCTATGAGCTAAAATAAATATTAAAAATAAACACAAAAATAAAGTCATTACTGGGATACAGGATCTTACAAGGCAGAGTTATGATGCATGGTTCTCAGTAATTACAAGACACTATCCCCTCAAAGTTATTTAGCTACACCTTATGACATTCAGACAAAGGAACAATTAAAAAAACTACTGGTTCTGGATCATCCAGCTTTAGACCGCCAAGGCGAAGAAAGGAGCTTGGGGAATAATCCAGATTGTTCGGCGAAGCATCTAAAAGTCTCATTCACATATTGTGCCTCTGTAAAGCCGTCCAAAATGAATGATGCAAAATCATGCATAGGGAGTTCATTAATAGAGAAAAAAGGACCTGTAGCAAGGATGTGGTTGCATGTTTTAATCCAGCTAATCTTACACTCCACTGTGTGCTGGTAAAATTCCTTAGGATCCTGGAGAAGAAAATTATTGAAACTGAACCAAGAAAGCAACAGTAGGGCGCAAACTGTAATATTGATTGATTTTAATACCCAGTAGTTCACAACTTTTACACTGTTTTGCATTTTACTAGTGGATTAGCCTGTTTCATGATCATTTTAAGGAAATGAAAGTTGAATTTTAAAGAATGTTATTTAACAGGTTGTTGTAATAAATAATGTATATTGCAATGGATTTGGTTAACTTAGCAAATAAACTAAACAAATAAACTAAACTGAAACTGATATTGATAGAACTATGACTAAATCCTCAACCACTGCTTTGCTGAACAAATTATGATTATTCTTTTTATAACTGACATGGCGGGTAAATACTGTAAAAACGTTTTAGTTACCTAAGTTCTTTATCCATTCTCCACCAGTTCCTTATATGTTGCAGACATATTGTTTCAGAAAGAAATTAGAAGCAGCAATTTTCTCTTTTATTTGGGGTATAAAAACCTGACACCCATATTGATACCCATAATCAATGTTGCTGAAATATGATTACGCCCTATTTAATATCCAATTGTATTTCTGGGTTTTGATGGCCAAATACCGAGGGACATATTTAAGAGCACCTAGTGCTACCTTAGCGCCGCCTCAGTGTCACTTTTTTCCAGTAAGGCGGTGCTAAAGTAACATTTTCCCCGCGCCATATTTACAAAGTGAGCAATGTATGTATTGCGCCACTTTGTAAACCCTTGCGCCACATTATGCCTGCGCCAGGTATAATGTATGCAAGGGGAACATTCCCCTGTTAGGCGGGCCGAAAAATGGGGAGATTTTCTTGCACCATTTTTTGCAGCACTTTTAATGTCTGCTCAGAGCAGGCATTAAAAGGGGGCATAACATTATTTGGAATGGGATAGTATGTACTTTGCAGGAGTAGTGCCAGAATTTGGGCACTACTCCTTCAGAGTGCATCAGTAGCATAAAAAAAGTGATACCACTGCCCCTACCTTGCGCCGTGGTGCACCGTACTTTAAATAGGGGTGCACTCGGTGCAGCGCCACTTTCCTAAAATCAGCCCATTAGTGTTTTTGTCTGAAACTGGTCTCAGTTGTGAAATCTTTTTGATGTTCCTTATGATGCAGGTTAGTAATGTATATTATTTTAATGTGGTAATCCGAGGTATTTTGAGAAAATGCAATGCAAAACCGTGGCAGCTTTCTTTAAGCTATTGTCCTAAATTAAGAGGTTCCTTGGGGGCTGCTACACCTGCAGCACTAATTACTGCTATGTCTCTAGTTTCCATGGCTTATATCTCAAACTTTCTGAATTATTTCATATCATATCTGGGAAAGGAAATGGTCTACTGGCTGGGTCTTTTGGTAACCACTGAAGAGTTCTTCTGAATCTTACATAATATTCTTTTAGTATTGGATGGCACGGTATATTATTTTGTTGAAATTAAACAAAAATCTGCATAATTTATTGTGAATTGTACCCAATGCATCCATTAGCGGTCTAGCACCTAATTTCTTTGATTGACATTTGGACTTATAATGTTCCAGAGACAGGTAATTATTCTTTAGTGATGCAGAAATGTTACTAGACTCCAGGAGGGCTGTGACGTATCACGTGCTGTTTATTTGTACATCTACTTACATTTTGGGAACACATTTGATGCAAGGGATTACTTTTGAACTTTCCAATAATTATGTGGAAACCTCATGAACCTGAGAAATAACTGTTTGAGAAAACCTTTTGATTTATCCTTGAGGAAGTCCCAGGAATAGAACAAAACATGTGTCGGCTGAGAATTTCTTCGCAAACATCAATATTCTATGTGTATTTACATGAATCATCAATTACTTCAAGTTAAAGACAGTTATAATAACAACATTCTTTGTAGAATGTCTCTTTTTAAAAATGTTATCTGTTTTCAGTGAAGAAGTAAAATTCACTTTGTTACATTATACAAGGACTTGGATGACTTTTCTGATCTAATGCTAACTGCCAAATAGTTTTGTAGTGTTTTGAAGCTATATGGTACTAGGAGGCAATGAGTGTGACTGAACTCTTTATTCTTAATCTGTCATGGTCCACTACACAACCAAACTGTTAATTTGATGCTGGATCAGGAATCCGGTTGAAACACACTTTGGCAGCAGGTGTGGTAGTAGCGTAGGAGCATAGCGACAGTTTCTAGTACTATTGCTCCAATGGATGGGAATGAGCGACATATATAACCACGGTTGCCCCAGTGTTTTAAGTCTATCCATTAACATTACCATTAGCTGTCTTTTATTGGGCCATAATTAAGTCAGACCACCTGATCTGTCAGTCCATGTAGGAAGAAGCCAAGGTATTTATTGAAGTCATTGACCAAGTCAATACAGTATTCCAGGGTGGTGGGGGTTGTGCAGATGTAACCTCCAAAAATCAGTTTCAGCAATGATGAATTTTTGAGGAATGTTGCTCCCTGGGACTGATTTTTGCCACACTTCCCAGGAAGTGGTCATCAATGGGGGAAGGACCATGCTCCTGATTGGAGAACCAGGACCCCCCTTTTTTTCACCCAGGAGCAAGGATAAAACTGGCGGACCTGCACCCACACTTCAGAACCCTACCAGATTCCAACAATGAAGAACTACAGAAGAAGAAGGACTGCCCTGCTGGACCCCTGACCTGCAACTGGACACTGCACTCTGGAGGACTGCACCAGCTGCACACCTGGGCTCCACCACAAGAAGGACTTTGCCTGGGAAGGACTTTGCCTGGCTTCAACTGGTTCAATGAGGTACTCCCTGTTTGCTACAGGTGACAAATTGCTAACCAGAGTCCTCTGCACCAACTCCTAAAGAAATTGACCAGCTGACCACTGTCCAGTGGCCATGTTGGAGTTTGCACCAGGTGCATTCTGGGAGCTGTAGTCTAGACCCCTGAAGGAGCATCCCAGAGCTTCTGGAACCTTATGGTGAGCTGTGGACCTCAAAAGAACCTAAAAAGATCATCTGGAAGAAGATCCAGAAGTTTAGAGAACTTTTGGAAAAAAGCTCCATAAAGGGACTGACCTGTCACAGAACTCTAGCCAGCTTACCTCAACTCCCGACCCGGCCTGACTTGCAGGCTTGTCCCGGTGAAGAAAATCTCTGAAAAAGTCTGAATGTAGCAAGTTGGCCGGGACCTCCCAGGCAGTGTATCCCAAGTGGCCTCCAGGGAGGTTGGATCAAGATTCAGGTGTGCCCTGATCAAAGGATTTTCAACTAAAAAAATGACTAAGTCTGAAGGTAAAAATCTCCACTGAGGGCTACTGCGATGCGTATCCGAGGAAGAGCTCCAGCAGGTTGGGTTGGCCTGGCGAGTTGGTCCTGCTGAAGAAAATCTTCAAGAAAACGACGAAGTCCAAAGGTAAACTTTTGACTGAGGCCTCCTGCCAGCTGTAGCCGAGCAGTGCTCCATCGCGGTTGGCCTTAAACTTTGACTTTGCCCCGGTCGTGGTGCGACCAGATGACCAAATTGGCACTATTCTTTCTAAGCGCTAAAAAGCATTAATTCTTAAAATTTTCACATCTCCTGTTCCCCTTATCCGATTTTAATTGTTTTGGTGTCATTTTAAAGATAAAAATATGATCTATTTTTATGAATTGGTGTTGGATTTTTATTGTGTTTTGTGTTTTACTTATTGACTGTTTTGTGATTTTTGAATGCTTTACACATATGTCTCCTAAGTTAAGCCTTGTCGCTTGTTGCCAAGCAACCAAGAGTTTAGCTGGGTTTAATTTATTGAGACCTAACTGGACATAAGTGGAGGTTAGTGGCCTATTTCTAAGGATAGGTATTAACCTGCCCTTACCAGTAACCCATTTTCCAACATTTTTGGTGCGCAGTGGTGGGATTCAGGACTTGGGTTTAATATCACATTACAAATTTAAGTGAAATAAGTTAAACATCCTCTAAATTGACCTAGAGCAAAAGTATTTTTAATTTTTCAAATTTGGACTAATTTTTAAATTACTTCATTTTTGATTTTTCTAAATTGTTCTGATCAGTAGGTGCCAAATGTTTTTTAAGTGACACAAAACTTAAGGGAGACCATGGAGCTTGATCTGGCTAGCCTACCCACACTTACTGCTGCTGAGCTTAGGGTGTTGTGTAGAAAGAGGGGATTACCTGCTACTAACAACTTTAGGAAGGTTGTGATGGTCAAGTCCCTTGAAACCTGGGTAGCACAGAAAGAGACAGAGGAAGCTTCAGAGGTAGGAAGGGAGAGGGAAGATGTCCTCTCCAACCTCCAGGAGGAGGAGGATGATTGCCTCATTGTAATCACTGTAGCAATACCACTGACCTGGTCAGTGAACTGCTCTGTTCCTCTGAACTCCTGACCCCTGTCAGGAGTTTGAGGCCCTCCTCCACCGCAGGCTTCTGCCTGCGTCTCATCCCTGGTGTCTAGTGGGAGAGCTCTGCTTTCCTACTTGGCTGCCCTCTGCCTCTCTCCTCCTTTTCTCTGCTTAGCTCTCTGTGTGCTCTCTTCTGTGTCTGCCCCCTTCTGCCCCTTTTGCTGTTCGCGCCCCTCAGTGCTCCTTCTGACCTTTTGCTTTCCACTCTTTCTACGCTTTCCCTCCACTCCGCTCTCTCTGTCACTCTTTCCCCTCTCTCTCTCCCCTGCCGGTGCTGCCCTGCACCCCTCCTCTCTCTTGCGCTGCTCTCCCACCGCTGCTGTCCCCGTGACCCCACCCCTTTTTTTTCACTGTTTTTACCCCTACCTCCCAGCTGTCCTCTCCTCCCCCGCCTAATGGCATCCTCTGCACGGCCACACTGCTGGCGTGCCAAAGGCAAACTCGTATGTGCCTGTCCGCCCCGTACTGTGCCCAGCACCGGAACCCCTGGCTCTCACCCCCCCACCGCTGCTACACCCATCTTTGCTACGACGCCATCACCCTCCATGCACTCTACACCGGCCGCACACCCACCTGCCATCAAGCCACCCCGCAGCTCACCCGCTGACCCTTCTCCTGCTAGAATTACACCTTCACCAGCCTCCAAGTCGATTACCCACTCAACAAGGCAGGACGCAACCATCTCAGATGTATCCTACTCAACACCCGCTCTGTCCACAAACACGCCGTCGAAATTTGGAATCTACTCGACTCAGCTTCCTCAGACGTCGCCTTCCTGACAGAGACCTGGACATCACCATAGCCATCCCGGACAGCTACAAGATCACCTGCAGGGACTGCTCCAACAAACCAGGAGGAGGCATTGCCATCGTCCACAAGAACACCCTCGGGATCACGACCAGCACCGAAGACACCCTTGGCACCGCCGAACACCTGCAAGAAACCCACTACACACCATCACCCACAAAGGATTCCCCACCACAGATGGAACAAGGTCACCGAAGACCAACTGATCACCACCCTCTCCCAGAACCCACCTATCGACACCACCAACATAGCAGCCCGCAACCTCAGGCAATGGATCGACGACTGTGCCAACACTCTCGCCCCAATCAAAATCCTTCCAACAGATGCACCGACAGAAAGGCCTTCTGGTTCACAGCCGACCTCCAAGAATCTAAGAGAACATGGCAAAGACTCGAAAAGAAGTGGAGCCAAGATCAGACACTGGACAACCACACAGCCTTCAAGAATGCCATCCGCAGACACCACCAACTCATCCGAACCACAAAGAGAACCGCCTTCAAAGAACGCATCAACAACAATGCTCACAGCCACAAGGAGCTCTTCATTGTAGTGAAGGAGCTCTCCAACCCCGGCTCCAATGTCAACGTCATCCCGCAATCACAAAACCTCTGCGACTCCTTAGCCATCTTCTTCTACCGCAAGATCGCAGACATCCATGCCAGCTTCAGTACTCAGAACCCCCCGTCAACCACCGACACCACAAACTCACCACCCACCAGCCTCCTACTCTCCTGGACCCATGTCAACTACAATGACATCATTGAAACCATGAACACCATCCACTCCGGCTCACCATCCATCCCCTGCCCTCACCACATCTTCAACACAGCAAGCTCTGTCAACGCACCCCAACTCCAGAAGATCATCAACAGCTCCTTCGAGTCCACCACCCAAGGCGGACCCAAAGGACCTCAAGAACTTCTAGCCCATCTTCCCCTTCCCGGCAAAAGTCCTAGAGAAAATTGTCAACAAACAACTGACCCGTTTCCTTGAGGAGAACAACACTGTGGGCCCATCCCAATATGGATTCCGAAGCAACCAAATCACCGAAACCACCCCCACCGCCGCCACTGACGACATCAGAACCATACTGGACAGTGGCGAAGCTGTGACCCTCATGCTCCTGGACCTCTCAGCCGCGTTCGACACCATCTGCCACCACACTCTACGCACACGCCACAATGACGCAGGAATCTGCAACAGAGCTCTGGACTGGATCACCTCCTTTCTCACTGGCAGAACTCAGAGAGTCCACCTCCCTCCATTCCGCTCTGAAGCCATCAAAATCATCTGCAGCGTACCCAAGGGTTCATCCCTCAGCCCAACCCTCTTCAACGCCAACATGGCTCCGCTTACTAACATCGCCAGATCTCACAACCTCAACATCACCTCATACGCCATTGACACCCAGCTGATCCTCTTCCTCATCAAGGACACCGCCAAGACCAACCTTCATGAAAGAATGAAGGCCATCGCCGAATGGATGAAGAACAGCTGCCTGAAACTAAATTTCAATAAGACTGAGGTCCTCATCTCCACCCCATCCACATGGACGACTTCTGGTGGCCTGCCATACTGGGAACCGCACCAACATCCACCCACAACGTACGCAACCTGGGATTCATCCAGGACTCATCACTATCTACGGCCCAGCAAGTCAATGCCATCTCCTCATCCTGCTTCAACACCCTCCTTATGCTTCGGATGATCTACAAATGGATCCCCACTGAAACCAGATGAACAATCACACAAGCCCTCATAAGCAGCAAACTGGACTACGGCAATGCCCTCTCCACAGGAACCACGGCCAAACTCCAGATAAGACTGCAACGCATCCAGAACGCCTACGCATGCCTCATCCTGGACATCCCCCGCCACTGCCACATCCCAGCCCACCTCAGAAACCTACATTGGCTCCCTAGTCAACAAGAGAATCATGTTCAGATGAACAGATTGGCGCTATTTGTTTCTAAGCGCTAAAAAACATTAATTATGTAAAAATTCATATCTCCAGTTCCCCTTATCCGATTTTAATCATTTTGGTGTCATTTTAAAAATGAAAATATAGTCTGTTTTTATAAATTGGTGATGGTTTTCTATTGTATATTGTGTTTTTACTTATTTACTGTTTTGTGATTTTTAAATGCTTTCACAGGTCTCATAAGTTAAGCCTTGTCGCTCGTTGCCAAGCTACCAAGGGTTGAGCTGGGTTTAATTTATTGAGACCTAACTGGACCTAAGTGGAGGTTAGCGGCCTATTGCTAACTGTAGGTACTTACCTGCCCTTACCAATAACCCATTTTCCAACACAAGTGTGTCTCCTTTAAAAAAGTAACATCAATCTCACAGCGGGGTGAGTATGTCATCACTCTACTAGATTTGCAATGCTCATTAAGTCCTCTGGCTTTTCAGCTAACCCATTTGAAAGTGTGCCTACAAGAGGTCATAAGACAACACAGGTGAAAAAACAATAGAAATGTGTGAGACCCGACTAGCAAAGGAGGCACACATCAAAAACTATGAATAAAACATGACCGTTATTAGACCTGCCATTCTTGGCATGGTCTCCCCACTAACCTTTTGTCTTCAACCCTCCTGGTTTGCTGACTCAGCCTTTAGTGGCTTTAGGACTTTGCACACTTTGCCACTGCTAACCAATGCTAAAGTGCTTGTGCTCTCTCCTTAAAACATTGCAATATTGTCTTTTACCCAATTGACATATTTAACTTTCTTGTATGTCCTTAGTAAAGTGGAATTACCTGTGTCCAGGGCCTGTAACTTAAATGCTGCTAGTGAGGTCGCAGCACTGATTGTACCACCTATTTAGGTAGCACTTTAACCGTGTCCCTGGTCTGTCATTGCAGCATGTGTGTGCAGTTAAACTGACATTTCGACCTGACAAAACACATCTTTTGCCAGGCCTGAACCGTCCTTATTAGTACATGTATGTCACTCCTAGGCTATGCCTAGGATAGCCCAAAGGGCTGAGTGCAGTGCATTTAAAAAAAGCAGGAAATGTTCTTTACGTTTTTTTTCCACTACTGCATGGCTTGCCTCTCCCATATGATTCAATTTGGAGTTACCTCATTGTATTTATTAAGGGGTAATTTCCAAATAGGAGCAGCTATTTAGTTCATGTTTAGTGTCTTTGGAATTGTAATGCAAAAATCCTCCCTCATTGTCAAATTGGATTTTAAATTACAGTTCTGAAAATGCCACTTTTAGAAAGTTGGAATTTTCCTGCCTTAAATATTTAGGGGGTGATTCTAACCCTGGCGGTCGGTGATAAAGCGGCGGCCAAACCGCCAACAGGCCGGCGGTCCAAAAAATGGAATTCTGACCCTGGCGGGAACCGCCAACACAGCCCGCCACTTTAACACTCCGACCGCCACGGCGGGACCGACAAACAGCGCGGCGGTCACCGCCAACAGCCAGGCGGCAGACAATGTACCGCCCACACTATCACAACTCACCAATCCGCCACCTTTTCCGGGGCGGGAGCACCGCCGATAAAAACACGGCGGAAACAGACTACGAACGGGAAAACGCTCACCTCTACGCACTCCACGAGTACGGAGGACAGCATGGAACCCGAATTAAACATCCTACCTGCTCTCGTCTACCTTCTCATCTACCACGAGTACGAAGTCCGGCGCAGACGACAACGGTGAGTACTGCACCTACGACACACGGGAGGGGGGAGGACGAAAGGTTACGGGCACACACATATGCGACCCCCACCCCCCCCCCAAGATGTACACACCAATGCAGAGCAACAACTCACAGTGACACCACCCAAACACCCGTAAAAAATACAATGACATAACCAAATTGAGAATAAATATTTATGTACAAAATAGCTTCAGAAAAGTCTTATTCAACCATCAAAAAATATTTCATTAAAAAAAAGTATTTACACAGCAGTGGATAACTGAAGCAAGTAGTCCTGCACATCTTACGAATTCATCATGTCCATGGGCCAAAGTGTAGCGAAACAAGGGCAAAGCCTACACAGGAGACCTGAGTCCTTTGGAGAGAACACTGCAGGGGCATCTGGTGACAAAACTACAGGCACCTCAGGGGGAAGGGAAGGGGGGGCACCACAGCCACATGAGTCCACGACGCCAGATCCACGAAGGGGCCACCATGCCCACTGACATATCCTGGGGAGTGCAAAGCCACAGTCTCTCAAAGTCTCTACAGTGGGTGGCTTGCCCACTGTGCCGTCCTGGGGAGTGCAAAGCCACAGTCCATCAGGTGGATAACAGAGTCCACTGGTCATGGAGGATGCATGGTGGGCACAGTGAACCGTGAACAGTGCTTGACAGGAAGGGCCCAGATGAGCGGTGCGTGAGACGGCGGGGCCCAGCGGAGCGGTGCTTGACAGGAAGGGCCCAGCGGAGCGGTGCGTGAGACGGCGGGGCCCAGCGGAGCGGTGCTTGACAGGAAGGGCCCAGCGGAGCGGTGCTTGAGACGGCGGGGCCCAGCAGAGCGGTGCTTGACAGGAAGGGCCCAGCGGAGCGGTGCTTGAGACGGCGGGGCCCAGCGGAGCGGTGCTTGAGACGGCGGGGCCCAGCGGAGCGGTGCTTGAGATGAAGGGCCCAGCGGAGCGGTGCTTGACAGGAAGGGCCCAGCGGAGCGGTGCTTGACAGGAAGGGCCCAGCGGAGCGGTGCGTGAGACAGCGGGGCCCAGCGGAGCGGTGCTTGACAGGAAGGGCCCAGCGGAGCGGTGCTTGAGACGGCGGGGCCCAGCGGAGCGGTGCTTGACAGGAAGGGCCCAGCGGAGTGGTGCTTGAGACGGCGGGGCCCAGCGGAGCGGTGCTTGACAGGAAGGGCCCAGCGGAGCCGTGCTTGAGACGGCGGGGCCCAGCGGAGCGGTGCTTGACAGGAAGGGCCCAGCGGAGCGGTGCCTGAGACGGCGGGGCCCAGCGGAGCGGTGCTTGAGATGAAGGGCCCAGCGGAGCGGTGCTTGACAGGAAGGGCCCAGCGGAGCGGTGCGTGAGACGGCGGGGCCCAGCGGAGCGGTGCTTGACAGGAAGGGCCCAGCGGAGCGGTGCTTGAGACGGCGGGGCCCAGCGGAGCGGTGCTTGACAGGAAGGGCCCAGCGGAGCGGTGCTTGAGACGGCGGGCCCAGCGGAGCGGTGCTTGACAGGAAGGGCCCAGCGGAGCGGTGCTTGAGACGGCGGGGCCCAGTGGAGCGGTGCTTGACAGGAAGGGCCCAGCGGAGCGGTGCTTGACAGGAAGGGCCCAGCGGAGCGATGCTTGAGACGGCGGGGCCCAGCGGAGCGGTGCTTGACAGGAAGGGCCCAGCGGAGCGGTGCTTGAGACGGCGGGGCCCAGCGGAGCGGTGCTTGAGATGAAGGGCCCAGCGGAGCGGTGCTTGACAGGAAGGGCCCAGCGGAGCGGTGCCTGACAGGAAGGGCCCAGCGGAGCGGTGCGTGAGACGGCGGGGCCCAGCGGAGCGGTGCTTGACAGGAAGGGCCCAGCGGAGCGGTGCTTGAGACAGCGGGGCCCAGCGGAGCGGTGCTTGACAGGAAGGGCCCAGCGGAGCGGTGCTTGAGACGGCGGGGCCCAGCGGAGCGGTGCTTGACAGGAAGGGCCCAGCGGAGCGGTGCTTGACAGGAAGGGCCCAGCGGAGCGGTGCGTGAGACGGCGGGGCCCAGCGGAGCGGTGCTTGAGATGAAGGGCCCAGCGGAGCGGTGCTTGACAGGAAGGGCCCAGCAGAGCGGTGCGTGAGACGGCGGGGTCCAGCGGAGCGGTGCTTGAGATGAAGGGCCCAGCGGAGCGGTGCTTGACAGGAAGGGCCCAGCGGAGCGGTGTGTGAGACGGCGGGGCCCAGCGGAGCGGTGCTTGACAGGAAGGGCCCAGCGAAGCGGTGCTTGAGACGGCGGGGCCCTGTTCAGCGGTGCTCTTCTGCACGGCGGGGCCCTGTTCAGCGGTGCTTGTCTTCATGGCGGGGCCCTGTTCAGCAGTGCTCTTCTGCACGGCGGGGCCCTGTTCAGCGGTGCTCTTCTGCACAGCGGGGCCCTGTTCAGCGGTGCTCTTCTGCACGGCGGGGCCCTGGTCAGCGGTGCTTGTCTTCATGGCGGGGCCCTGTTCAGCGGTGCTCTTCTGCACGGCGGGGCCCTGGTCAGCGGTGCTCGTCTTCATGGCGGGGCCCTGTTCAGCGGTGCTCTTCTGCACGGTGGGGCCCTGTTCAGCGGTGTTCTTCTGCACGGCGGGGCCCTGTTCAGCGGTGCTCTTCTGCACGGCGGGGCCCTGTTCAGCGGTGCTTGTCTTCATGGCGGGGCCCTGTTCAGCGGTGCTCTTCTGCACGGCGGGGCCCTGTTCAGCAGTGCTTGTCTTCATGGCGGGGCCCTGTTCAGCGGTGCTCTTCTGCACGGCGGGGCCCTGTTCAGCGGTGCTTGTCTTCATGGCGGGGCCCTGTTCAGCGGTGCTCTTCTGCACGGCGGGGCCCTGTTCAGCGGTGCTCTTCTGCACGGCGGGGCCCTGTTCATCGGTGCTCTTCCAGTCAGTGTAGGGAGTCAGACCTGGCCTTGACAACCTGCTCACTCGCCCTCCGAACGTGCAGTGTCAGGCCCCTTCGGAGACGGAGTCCTGGGCCCTTTGGTGTCCTCCCTTGCAGGCGGGATGGGGCGTGTGGGGCCCTCCTGCTCTGCGCTCCTGCTGGCTGGCCTCTCCGCCCTGCTGCCCTTCCGCTCCTTAGATGGGGCTCTCGGGCCCTTGCCTCCCCTGGCTGTTGTGGCAGGTGAAGTGGCCGGAGTTACCTCCTTGGGGGCAGCCGTCTCAGTCCGCTCACGGCGGCCCTTCACTTTCCGGGTCCTCTTGCCTGGGGGGGGGGGCTGGCAGTCCCCTTGCTGCTCAGTGAAATGTCACTGCCGCCAAAGGGTGGGTTCCATAATCCATGCACCACTTGTACCTTAGCAGCTGGGCTGGTGGTGGCTGAGGTGCCTTTGGGACTTTTCCCAGATGGAGGGGGTGGGTCAGGGGAGGGAAAGAGGTTAACATTGGTGAGGTAATACTTCTTTGGACCAAGGTAAAGGGTAGGAGTAGTGGTGATAGAAGTGGAGGAAGAGGATGTGGTTGTAGGAGAGTCAGGTGTGCTGTCCTTGGGTGCAGGTGACTGGGACGTAGGCTGTCGTGAGGTGGTTGGCTGTTGCTTGGGTGGCTGCCTGCGTTTATGTGTCTTGGAAGAGGGGGTGACAGACACAGTGGGAGAGGACACAGGGGACGTGTAGATGGCAGTGGGGGTGGTGACTGCACGTGTGAGGACTGTAGTGGAGGGTGTGCTGGTGATGGAAGAACTGGCTGATGTTGGTGTGCACGCAGGTGTGAGTGTAGACGTCACAGGGAGGGAGGAGGGAGACGAGGAGGTGGGGGACACAGAGGTGGTAGTGAATGTTGGTATGTCTGCATCTGGGTGTTGCTTGGGTGAATGCTTGTGTGTTCTGTAGTGCTTATGTTTGGATGAGCTGGCCTTGGGTGTTGAGGTGTGTGCAGGCTGGTCTGATGGTGTGGATGGGATAGGCTGAGGAACAGGAGACACAGAAAGGGTGGAGGCAGTTAGAAGAGGGAGACTGGAGACAGGGACAATGGCTGCCGTCAGTGCTGAGGCCAGAGAAGTGAACGCTCGTTGATGGGCAGCCTGACCCGAATGAATGCCCTCCAGGTAGGCATTGCTCTGTTGCACCTCCCTTTGCACCCCCTGGATGGCATTCAAAAGGGTGGTCTGCCCAACAATGAGCGTCCTCACCAGGTCAATGAGCTCCGCACTGAGGGCAGCAGGGGTAACAGAGGCAGGGGCTGAGGTGCCTGGGGCGAAGGAGACGCGCGCCTTCCTGGGCGAACGGGCACGGAGCGAAGACTGAGGGGCTGCTGGGAGGGCGTTGCTGGTGCGCTGGGTGGCGGCTGTACCTGTTGTTGCGGGGGGCACAGATGTTGCCGCCCCCGCTAGGGAGCTCCCAAACGAGGACGTGTCCGTGTCGCTGGTGTCTCCACCGGTCCCCGTTGTGGTGCTCCCCTCGCCCTCCGGATCACTGGTGCCCTCGGTGTCTGTGTCAGTGCCCACCGGGGCCTGGTGACCTGCAGCTCCCTCGTGCTCCGACGCCAATTCTCCTCCGCCTGATGATGCTAATGCACAAGAAAACAAAGAATAAGGGTGGGGGGAGAAATAAAACAACGTTGAGTGTATGCCTTGTCAAAACCCTTGGCGGAGAGGACAGACACAGGTGCCTCGTGCACTAAGCCGCGAACTTGGGGTATACTACTCAGTACTTCTGACTAGGCCAACAGGTCTAGGGACAACAGACGCGCACATGGGTGATGGAGGACCATGGATAGCTGCACTTGGCACCCTACAGAGGTGGGGGGCGGGGGCACAGGGCCATGTCTAAGGGAGGGGACTACACTACGGAAATCGCCCTGGCCTACTGTCACACACAGGCCTCCTCCCCCACCCAGACGCCTCAACTGCATGTAAGGATAGCAGAATGTGCTGATACTCACCCCCTTGTGTCTGCTGTGCTGTCCTCAAGCGCCCATCCAACTCAGGGTAGGCCACCGCCAGGATCCGGGACATCAAGGGGGTCAGGGTACGACTGGCACCCCTCCTAGGTCGGGAGGCCATCCCCAGCAGTGTCTCTGCGGTCTTACGGGTTCCGCGGCGGATGTCCTCCCACCTCTTCCGACAGTGGGTGCCCCGTCTGGTGTAGACCCCCAGGGCCCGGACTTCCTTGGCGATGGCACGCCAAATATCGATTTTCTGATGGGCGCTCACCTGTTTGACATGTACAGGGTGGGAAAGAGAAAACGTCACATTTCTGCATGTATGAAGTAAATGCCCCCCCCTCCCCAACCTTGCCTTGTGGCCCATTCTCACATCTGTCGTGCATTGCACTCCTCATTTTCTCCCCACCCCACCAACTGACAGCCACCCCGCTCCACACAGGCATAGACCATTCAAGGGGCACTCAGTGTACTCACCTGTTGGTCTGGAGGACCGTAGAGTAGCGCATACTGGGGGAGGACCCCATCCACAAGTTTCTCCAACTCTTCAGACGTGAAGGCAGGGGCCCTTTCCCCAGTCGCAGCAGCCATTGTCACTTCCAGACCGAGTTCACAGCAGCACTTGCAGTATAGGTCCTCTCCTGTGGATGATCAGGTCTCGAGTGATTAATCAGATAGAAAATGGCGGTCACGCCCGCGGCGGTGCGTACCGCGGCGGTGCGTATCGCGACCGCCGGCGCACATCGTCATTGGCTCCTGAATCCCATAGGGTTCAATGTTAACCAATACGACTTCGTACAGCGGTCTTCGACCGCCTACCGCCACGGTGTGCCACGCCAGCGCATTGACCTCACATCCCATTGTCCCACTTCACAGGTCAGGCAGCCGCCATTTCAAGGGCCCACATTGCTTAAATTTGACTGCGTCACACAGGCCTAGGCCTTGCATTGCCACACATACACGCCTTTCAATGCATTGCGATTCTTTAACTGTGCAAGCTGTGTGAACGTACCTGTGGTTTGCCTGACTCGGTGCTCCATGTTGTCCTTCCTAGGCACCGTCCGCTGGGACTTCCGAGGAGAAGGATGAATCCTCGCGTGTACCGTCCGCTGGTGGACCTGTCGACAATGGAAGAACGCCATATAATACTACGCTACAGACTTGACTGTGCCACTATACATGAACTGTGTGCCCAGCTGGAGCCAGCCCTGATGTCCCCCATCCGCCAACCCACAGGCATTCCCCCTCTGGTGCAGGTTCTGTCAGTCCTCCATTTTTTGGCAAGTGGGTCATTCCAGACAACAGTGGCCATGTCATCTGGAATGTCTCAGCCTATGTTTTCCAAGATTTTGTCCAGAGTGTTGTCTGCCCTGATGAAACTCATGAGGAGCTACATCATTTTCCCAGAGGAGGGTGATTTGCCTACAGTGAAGGGTGATTTCTATGCCCTTGGACATATCCCCAACATCATTGGTGCCATTGATGGGACCCATGTGGCTTTGGTGCCCCCAAAAGACGATGAGCAGGTGTACAGAAACAGGAAAAATTACCATTCGATGAATGTCCAGGTGGTCTGTTTGGCTGACCAGTACATATCCCATGTAAATGCCAAGTTCCCTGGGTCAGTGCATGACGCGTATGTTATGCGAAATAGCAGCATCCCCTATGTGATGGAGCAGCTACAGAGACAGCGTGTGTGGCTAATAGGTGACTCTGGTTACCCCAACCTGCCTTGGCTACTGACCCCAGTGAGGAATCCCCGGACAAGGGCAGAGGAACGGTACAATGAGGCCCATGGGTGAACTAGGAGGATCATAGAAAGGACCTTTGGCCTCCTGAAGGCCAGGTTTAGGTGCCTGCATATGACAGGGGGATCCCTGATGTACTCACCAAAGAAGGTGTGCCATATCATCGTGGCCTGCTGTATGCTTCACAATCTGGCATTGCGACGTCAGGTTCCTTTCCTGCAGGAGGATGGTGCAGATGGTGGTGTTGAAGCAGCTGTGGAGCCTGCGGAGAGTGAAGAGGAGGAAGACTCAGAAGACGACACAGACAACAGGGACAGAGTAATAGAATAGTATTTTCAGTAGCACACAGGTAAGAATCACTCATGCCATTTTACATTTCCTGAAAGCCTCCTGCATCTCAACTTTGTCTATTTCCCCCCAGAACTTTAAAACTGATGTTTGATTTTCCGTTCCCTTTTCAGTGCTGTATGACCCACTGCGTGACTTCTGCTTGGTTAGCCCATGGACTAATGCTAAGTGACCTCGGTATGTGTTCAGCACAAAGTTAACAGAACGTAATTGATATGTAATGTGTTATACATTTGTAAATAATACAGGCTGAGTCCTGATTGATTTCAGTGCAATGAGTGATTTATTTTTAGTGCAAGATGATGGTACATTCTAGTCAAACGGTGATGGGTGGGGGTGGAGTAATGTCCGTGGCGGAGTCCAGTTCTCAGTCTCACAGGTGCATTGTCCATATGCCTGTGGAAGGATGGAGCAGGGGCAGTTCAAGGTTTGACAGGGTGGCAATGTGGGACAGTGGGAGGACTTCAGGGGGTATCTGATGCTGGCGGGGGTCTTGACATCCTACTCTGTCGATTTTTTGGATCTCAGGCTCCTCTTGCGGGGTGGTTGTTGTTCAGCAGGAGGTGGGGTTCTGGTGGCCTGTCGTTGTGGTGGGGCCTCCTGTCCACTAGCGCCGGCGGAGGTGGTAGGCTGTTCCTGTTCCGGGCTGGTGACAGGGGCCCTGTGTGATGCCACATGGTCCCGAAACGTGTCCTCTATACGGTTGAGGGCCTGGACTATGCTCCCCATAGCGGTAGAGATGTTGGTTAGTTGTTCGCTGAACCCCATGTAGCGTTCCTCCTGCTGTGCCTGGATCTCCTGGAACCTGGCCAGTATCGTCGCCATCGTCTCTTGTGAGTGGTGGTAGGCTGCCATGATGGTGGTGAGGGCCTCTTGGAGAGTGGGTTCCCTGGGCCTCTCCTCCTCCCCCTGTCGCACAGCAGCCCTCCGAGTTGCCAGGTTTCCCCCGGCCTCTGTCCCCTGGACGGTGTGCCCACTACCACTGCCCCCAGGTCCCTGTTGTTGTTGGGGTGGTGGGTTACCCTGGGTGCCCTGTAGTGGCAGACACACCGCTGATTGACCTGTCCTAGAGACAGAGGCATGGGCCCGCTGGGTGGGAGCTGTGCTGTTGTTCCCAGAGGGGGTTGGGTCTGCAGTGGCCTGTGGCTGCCTGAGGGGAACCGACTGTCCAGAGGTCCCCGATGGTCCGGGCTGGTCATCAGGTTCCAGGTCGACAGAGCTGCTGTCATCACTAGGGGCCTCTTCCGGGGGTGGGATGGACATTTCTGGTCCCTCCTGACCGGTGTGTTGTCGTTCGGGTCCTGCATGGGGTAAGAGAGTATGGTTATTGTTTCTGTGTGTGCAATTGCGTGCGATTTATGGGTGCCCTTGTCCCCCAGTGCTGGCATTCCCTTGGGGGAGGTGTTGTGAGGGTGTTTTGTGGGGGGGGGGTATGTGCAGTGGTCATGCTTAGGTGATGGGTGTCCATAGTTTGTGGTGGCATGCAGGGGTTGGTGTTGGGTGGGTTGTGCTGGAGAGACATTCTCAGGGAGGATGTGTGATGGGGGTTGGGGGTGAGGGTGGGGGTGGTGGTTAGCATGCTGGGGGGGTGAAGTAGTTGAGCTTGTACTTACCAGAGTCCATTCCTCCGGATACTCCAGCGAGGCCCTCAGGATGCAGGATGTTTAGTACCTCTTGCTCCCATGCTGTGAATTCGGGTGGTGTGGGTGGTGGTCCTCCGCCAGTCTTCTGCACTGCGATGTTGTGTCGCGAGACCATCGAGCGCACCTTCCCCTGTAGGTCGTTCCAGCGTTTGCGGATGTCGTCCCTATTTCTGGGATGCTGTCCCACCGCGTTGACCCTGTCCACGATCCGCTGCCATAGCTCCGCCTTCCTGGCTATGGTGGTGTGCTGCACCTGTGAGCCGAAGAGCTGCGGTTCAACTCTTATAATTTCCTCCATCATGACCCGGAGTTCTTGGTCCGAAAAGCGTGGGTGCCTTTGGGGTGCCATGGGGTGGTGTGTATGAGGTGTGGGGTGTTGTATGTGGTGATGTGTGTGTTGGTGTGTGGTGCTTTGTGCTTCTATGTGGTGTGTGTGATGGTGTAGTGTGCCTCTGTGTGATGTAGCTCTCTATTCTGTGATGTTTCTCTCTCTCCTTCGTCTCTGATTTTTGTTAGTAGGGGTTTGTGGGTGATGTGGGTGTGTCTTTTATATTGTATTGGGTGTGTGGGTGTGGTGTGTGTATGTGTTTCAGGTGTGTGCCTTTCACATTGTCCAATGTGGTAGAGTTTTGTAAAGGTGTGTGTATTTTGAGCGCGGCAGTGTGTACCGCCAATGGACTACCGCGTTTGAAAGACCGCCACGTGGATTTGCGGGTCGTAATGGCATGGGCGTATTCCTGTTGGCGTGGCGGTGGAGGTTTGGTCATCTCCAGTTTACCACTGCCCGCTGATGTGGCGGACTGCAGTGGAGGTCGGATTTTTGGAGGTTTTGCAGTTGTGGGTCAGAATGTCCGTAGCGGCTAACCGCGGCCGCGGCGGTATTGTGGCGGCCTTCTGACCGGCGGTAAACGGCTTTTACCGCCGAGGTCAGAATGACCCCCTTAGTGTCTGCAGCCTGTTTCTGGGTCACATGACTGGATGTAGCTGACAGCTGGGCTTTGTGCATTCCTCCTAGACAACCACTCACAATAGAGAGCTTAGGTGTGCTTGGATGGGCCATCACTGGTAGGATGGGAGGGGGGAGCTGTGCACAGCCCTACTTACACTTGAATAAGCTGTGTCCTGCCTCCACACAAAGAGCTGCATACACCCTGTAGTTAGTCTGGAGCCAGGCAAGAAAGGCAGGAAGCCTGTGGACTGCAAAGGGAAACCTCTGGAAGGTCCAGGTATAAATATTGGAACCCAGACACTACTTCTTCAGCACACTTCAGGACCTCTGGAGACTATGTCAGGGAGATGGACTGCTGTGCTGCTACAAAGACTGCCACTCTGTTGGACTTCTTCCCTGCTACACTACTGCCATTCTGGACTGCTGCCCTCCTGCCTGAGTCAGAGGGCTTTGGACCTATACCTGAGCTCAAAACTCCCAGAGTGACTCCAAGGACTAGTCTGCTAGCCTCTTGTTCAGAGCCACAGGGGCTTAACAGCCTTACAGCCACCTATTACAGCACACAGATTAGGCTGGGACAAGCCTTTGACCCCCAAGTGATGTCCTTCAGTTCCTGGACCCTTGTTGTGGCCTAAGAGAGAGGCTGAATTGAAGTTTTTGGGGTCTTCATGACCGTGAACGAGCCCGTTGATGCCGAAAACTTGTCGCTCTCACAGCCCCCCAACACAAAGTTCCATAAACTTCGTGCTGCAGCATTAACCACTCAGAGAGCGCAAAATAAAGTTCTGGCTCGCCTGCTCACGATGACTACTGGATCTTCGGGTTACAGCGACAACTGTGCGCAATGCCAGGTCTGGTCTTGGTGCTACATCGACAACCATCTGCAATGCTTCTTTGCTCCTCATGGCCTCCTCCACCATGAACAAGACTCTTTACACTAGAATGAGACAGTAAATTTCCAGCAGGACTAACCTTGTCCCTGTATCCAACCTGTGCTCCATCGCAGTTGGCCTGAATTTGTGACTTTCTTCTGGTTTGGAACAACCAGATAGACGCGAGGGGCACTCTGGGCTTTTGGCACTATTCTCTCTTAAATCTTTAAAATTGCATATCTCCAGTTCTACCTTGCCTTAGAGGGCTCCGAGATATTTTATAACACAATATTTTAATAAATAAACTAAAATTCGAATGTTTCTGGAGGGTTACTAATGAAATAGTCCAATAATTTTGATGTGTCTAGCAAGCTTTAGCTTTACCAGAGTAATTGACTTAGCCAAATCCTACAATCGCAGGAACTAGACAAATTCCACGGGGTCACACTGCAATGCTGCAGCTCAGTTGCAAAGAGTGTGCATTCCCAAATAGCAGTTACACATAAGTTCCACCAGTGGTACACGCTCAGGCCCCACACAGAAGTACCCGTAGACAATGAAATGCCTCCACACAGGCATGAAACACCAACCATAGTAGTGATTGGTACCATGCGAATCAGCAATACATCTCCCGAAACCTGCATTATTTACCCCATAAATATCAGCTTCAAATATAATTCTGTACTACAATATTTTTGTCTGAAACATCAGCTTTGTCTGTTCAGAAAACAACCATTTTTGTAACGGTTTTGTCTAGACACTGCAGCGCAGCCCTTGTGAGAAAAGGTGCAGGCAGAACAGGACTGGAGCATCATAACAGAAGCTGTACTAGCAAGAGTGAGTGGGGCCAGGTGGGATATTCAGCAGGGCAGTATGAAGCTAATCTTCAGTTTCATTACTGCAAAAAGTACTCACCTTACTGCTGGCTGCTTCCTCATCTACTGTGGCCCATCCTTTTACATTCACTCATTGCTCCAGGCAGAGCCTTTGCTTTCACAGCACCCCGGGCAAACGCATATTTGCACCAAATTAGAAATTAGGCGCTCTAAGGCCCATATTTATTCTTTTGTAGCACCTTATTTGTGTCATTTTTTGATGCAAAAGCGGCGCAAACTTACAAAATATAGGCCCATATTTATACTTTTTAAGCGCCACATTTACGCAGCTTTTTGACACAAAAGCGGCGCAAATTTACTAAATATATTGTATTTTGTAAGTTTGCAAATGCGGTGCTAAAAAAAAGTATGAATATGGGACATAATTGTATTTTGTAAGTTTGCACCGCTTTTGCATCAAAAAATGTCGTAAATGTGGCGCTAAAAAAATATAAATATGGGTCTTAGTATGAAAGAAGGCAGAGGGAGAAATGGAAACAGAAGGAAAAATAAGGTATTAAAGAGAAGTACCAAAAATATTTATAGATAGGCCAGAACAGAATGAACGTTCGTCATCGGTCTGGAACTATGTTTAAAAGCAATTTGTTAGTCAAACCCCACGCGCCCATCTGAAGCAAGGCACCCTGGGCAGAGGTCCAGCTCGCCCATACCTAAAGCCTGCCCTGGCTCCAGGTCCTTATGCCCCACCCTGGGACAGAAGAAGGTTGTAGGCGTGGCCTACCACAAATATCTCAGTTAATTCCCTGCGCTCTAAAGTGAATTCCTCTGCTAAACCATGACAAACGTGTGTAGTACTGCAGTGTCATATCTGCCATGTGGTCACATTCTAAATCAGTTCTGGCTTTTAGGGAGTAACACCTTGCATGTTAGGACATTTGCGCACATACTTACGAAGTCAAAGTAAATCTACAAGACCCAGGATGCAAAATGGTGCTGGCTAAAAATCCTCGACTGGTTAATAATTTATAAATGACGCGGTCACTAGACAGTGGATACAATCATTTAGATACAGGTCATTTTAGAAGGAACATTCAGGGGCGTCGTGGACCCTGGCTTTACCAGCTATTGAGGGGGTGCGGTTCTTTATGGGCCTTTTATCTGCAACTTGGCAGATAAAAGCTTACAATTATCACTAAAAGAAAGATAGGCTGACAAACAATGGAAAGGAGGATATGCGAGTGGATGCATGAGTAAGTGAAAGGATGGATGAGTGGGTAAAACGGTAGGGGAATGAAAGGATGGATGATTTGTGCTTGAAAGTATAGGAGAATGGAAGGAAGGATGAGTTAGAGAATGAGTGGGTAGAAGAATGGATGAAAGCATGGGTGGATGAGTGAAAGAGATGATGTCTATATGGGTGGATGAGTAGGTGAGATGATGGCTAGATGGGTGGATGAAAGGATGGCAGAGTAAGTGGAAAACTGAGAAATGATTAGATGGATGAAACGATGGCACAGTAAATCGAAATCTGCCAGGGATGAATAGATGGCTAGATGATGGTTGAAAGGAAGGAAAATACATTGAAATTTGAGTGGATGGATGGGCAGAGGATGGATGGGTGAAAGGATGGCAGAGTGAATGGAAATCTGAGGATGGATGAATGAGTGGGTGGTCTAAAAAGATAACAGATTAAATGGGGGATCGAAGAGGATGGATGGATGGCATTGTGAACTCCCACTTTACCAGCTACAGCGGGGTAACGTTCGTTTTGGACCTCTTATCCACAACTTGGCAGATAAAAACATGTAATTAACACTAAAAGAAAGAAAGATAGGCTGATAGAAAAGAAAAGGGGGGATGGGCGAGTGGGGTGCATGAGTAAGTGAAATGAAGGATGAGTGGGTGAAAGGGTGGGTGGGGGAAACAATGGAAGGATGAGTGGGTGAAAGGTTTGGCGGATGAAAGGATGAATTGATGTGTGGGTGAAAGGATACGTGGATGAAAGTATAGAAGAATGAGTGGGTGAAAGGGTGAGTGGATGAAAGGATGGATGATGAGTAAGTAAAAGGTTGGGTGGGTAGAAGGATGGATGTGTGGGTGAAAGGAACAATGGGTAAAAGAATGGATGGATGATGGGTGGATGGATGAGTGGGTGAAAGGATAGGTTGGTGAAAGGATGATGGGTGGATGAAAGTATGAATTGATGGATTGATGAATGGGTGACAAGTTGGGTAGAACAGTGGGTGAAAGGATGGGTGGGTGAGTGGATGAGATGATGGCTAAATAGGGGCATGAAGCAATGGAAGAGTAAATTGACAATTGAGAGTATGAATGGGTGAATTAAAAGATGGCCAAATAAATGGAAATCGGATGGATAGGTGAGTGAAAAGATGGCAGAGTAAATGGAAATCTGAGAGAGATAAATCAGTGGATAGCTGAATAGTGGGTGGATAAAAGAAGGGCAGAATAAATTGAAATCTGAGAGGATCGGTGGATGGGTAGATGAAGGATGGAAGGATGGGTGAAAGGATGGAAAAGTAAATAGAAATGTGAGGATGAATGGATGGGTGGGTTGGTGGATTGAAAGGATGGCAGAGTAAATGGGGATCTGAGAGGATGGATGGGTGGCTTAGTGTAGGAAAACCATCCTTTTTGCCCTGATCAGCTACATTGTTTTGACTGATACTGGTGGTTATTGACTATGAACGTGCCCAAGTCATTGCTTACCGGGCCCAGGGCCACTGCTCTGACCTTTAAAGGTATATGGTAATCGGTATAATTCTAATTGGCCGAGAAAACCTACCTGTAAGGCCCTGGTATGAAGTAAGGCGGGTAGGTTTAGCGATCCCAGTGGACCTAATGCACTTAGGTGTGCACTGCTTTTGGGTCTGGTGTCATTTTAAAACCACGCTTACCTTGCAAACTGGTTTTAAAATAAAACTAGGCCCACATTTGACTTAGGAACTAAAAGTACTTTTTGAGTAAAAAACTACATTTTTATTACAGATATCACCCCTAAGGTCTGCCCTAGGTAATCCAAGGGGAGGGTGCATTGTTATATAAGCAGGGAGAATATAAAATATGTTTTGTATGCCTGGTAGGGAAAAACAGCCAACTTCATTTTTTCCTATTGTAGTGCTGATAGCCCCATAGGCTAACATGGGAAGGATTTATTAAACTTTAATAAAGTCTAACTTTTGAGTTAGCTAGCAAATTGATTCAAAGTATGAAAATAGTGGTTACAATACATCCAACAACTTTAAAAGGTCAAACGTATTATAACTATTGCAGGAAAGTAGTTTGAGAAGTTACTGTCCTGAAGCTACCTAAAGCAGCCCTTTAGCAGCCTCTTCTGATTGGTCAGCCTTCTACAGCCAAATCCAAGCTGCTCACTGAGTATGTGTGAAGAGGCCTAAGGCTGAAACAATAGAGCCATCTGGTGGGAGGAGATCTGTTTCTTGGAGAAGCCAGGACAGGAAGGGGGCTGGGGAGATAAGCTAGACTTCAAAGGCAGAAAAGCAGAAGTCACAGGACGCAGGCCAGCCCCCACTTTCTTGATCACCAGCCAGATGGGAGCCCCCTACTTAGGTTATGAGAGCGGCTAGAAGGGGAGTGTAGGGAGAAGTTAGCCGCACCTTGGAGTTAGGGTAGCCAGACCTGTACTCCAAGGAGAGAATGTTTCCATTTTAATTTTTGTGGAACTGTGCATTCTGGGACAATAACATACCACACTTCTCAGGAAGTGGTCATCAAAGAGGGTGGCAACTTGAACTTCATTGGTTGGGGTGTTCCCCACTCTTGCCAGCCCAGGATGGGGAATAAATATGGTAAATCTGCAGAAGCCCATCAGATCCCTGCCTGAAGTATCTAGAAAGAGACAAAGGACTGCCTTGATGGACCCTTGGACTGCACCACAGAAGGATTGCACTCAGGAGGTCTGCATCTGCTGCACTTAAAAGGCTCCACACAAGAAAGGGATGTGCCTGTCTTAAAGGATAAAGTGTGGACTCCCTGAGCAGCAACATGGAGGAAACTGCTGGAAGATGTCACCTGCAGCATCCTCTGAAAGGGTTACTCCAGCTGGCCAGCGCACATGGGTTTTCCTGGACTAACCAAGCACTTTGTGGGAGATTGAGACCCAGACCCCAAGAGGCAAATTAGAGGTTCTGAACCGTTGGCTGGTATTGCTGGACACTTTCTGACCCTCAGGAAACCTTTCAGAAGAAGATCTGGAAGTTTGGGAACTTTTGCAATGCTTTGTGGAAAAGCTCTAGAACAAGATCAGCTCAACATCGAGAGTCTGATTGCCATTGTCAAACCGCGAGTTGGGCTTCCCAAACTGGTTTGCCATGCTGAAAGCCCCAGAGCTCCCCGTTATCCATGCTTAGGACAAAGACCTCAAGAGACCTACAGAGGCATAAATTGGTGTGGGATTTTTATTATGTTGTGTCTTTTATTTATTCACTGCTTTGGTGACGTCAAATGCTTTACATGTACCTGTCTCATACGTTAAGCTATACTGTTCATTGCCAAGCTGCCAAGAGTTGAGCAAGGATTAATTTGACAGGACCTTCTTAGTGATTGCTGTACTATTATTAGCTGAAGGTGCATACCTCCACCTACTGATAATCCACTTTCCTATGCATAGTAAATAGAAATTTGAGAGGGTGTATGGCAAGTACATAGAAATCAAAGAGGATGGATGAAGAGATGGGTGAAAGGATCAATTGACAGATGAAAAGCTTTATTGATGGATAGGTAAGTCAAATGATGGATGTATAGGTGGATTGATGTAGGTGAATACAAGCATAGAAGATGGATGCCTGTATGGATAGTTATATGGAAAGATGAAATGACCATTGGATGGATCAAATGGTGAAAGACTGAATGGTGGATGAAGAATTAATGGATGAGAGAATGTAAAGGTGAATGATGGATATAAGTGAGTGGATGGAAGGGTGAAAGGATGATTAGATTGATTATTAGATGAAAAAGACAAGGGAGCTCTTCCAGGGAGGGCCAGGCTCACATGCCTTGCTTGCTTGGTGCCATCAGAGGTGGGTTCAAAGAAGGGGGTATTTTAATTTTCTGACTATTCCCTGACCAAGATAAATGGAAACTGGCTCCATAAGATCTTTCAAATGCTAATTACAAAACACGCTTTTGCTTACAATTTCTGGACTTTCACAAGTTATTGGCGTCGCTTAGTAACTATGAACCTCCTATCTGACATTTCCTCTGAGACATACATGCATTGTGTAAAGTACCTTTTTGAAACGCTGTATACGTAAACCTACCTGGATTTTAATTTGCTTGATCGATTCTCACGTTCAGGTGAATTTTCAAAACGTAAATGATGGGTTTGTTGTTTGTGGCTTTCGTAGAGCACTTGCTGTTGAAGGCTGAATAACATGGTTGTTTCTTTCATCTCCCTTTTAGCACGGCTTTCCATGTCTGTGTCCTGCTTTTGCAGCTCTGACAGAGACTTGAAGTTTACCGGATCCACACATGAGTAGATCATCCGATCCAGAAATCTTTCTTTACATTCTGAGATATGTAGTCCTTGTTCATCTTATTTTAAAATCAGGACAAGTCCCAGAATGCAAAGAAAAACACCTGGACTGGATGAGCTACTCAGGCCCATACTGGGGTAACTAAAGACCTCCGAAGTTGAGCATTTGGTCTGGGTTGTGTTTATTTTGCATTCTGGGAGGTGTGGCCCTGAATTTAAACTAGGATAAACAAGATTAGATGGATCAGAATGTAAAAGAGAAAACATGGACTGGTATACATACTCACGCATGGATCTTGTGAACTTGGCTGCCAGCTTTATTTTATAACATATTTTTTTATTTTTTATATACTCGACCTAAAGGCATTGGGGCGCTTTCCATGAGTATCAGTTATATAAGGTCACATTTTTTATTTTATTTTTGGCACAGAGAGATTTAAGCCGAGATGTACGATGCATTTTTGCTGTCGCAAATGGCCTGATTTGCACAATCGGGCCATTTGCGACAGCAAAAATGCTTTTGAGTATGTATTAATCCAAAATTGCTGTTCGGTAATATGATACCGCATCACAATTTGAAATAACAATTATATACTGATTCAGTATTTAGAAGTGGCATCTTTAAGTCATCTTTTCTAAATAATGAATCAGAATGTTTTGTGACCAAAATGCGGTTGCAAAACATCTGCACTTTGTGGCATATGTACAAAAGCTTTTTTGTGGTTGGGAATTGGGCCGTTTCCGACCACAAAAATGCTTTTTCATGTTTGCAAAACACAAATTGGGATTCACTAACATACTACTGGATCCAATTTGTGTTTAGTGATTTGGTATTTGAAAGGGGCGATTTTAGGGCGTTCCTTCCTAACACAGAATCAAAGTGGTATGTATTAATGTTTTGAGACCAAATTACGGTCACAATACATGAATTTTTTAAAGACCTCAAGGGTGATGGTAACTATTCACAAATGGGGAGTTTTCTCCAGGGGATCCCTTCTCCTTTTGTGAATATTGAAACAAATATTTTTTTATGATCAGACAGTGGTTCAAGGGGCCACTGTCTGCTTTATGAAATTATACGTAAACGTTTCATTTTTATTTTTTTAAATGCATCCCGTTTTCCTTTATGGAAAATGGGCGGCATTTAAAAAAAAAAGATTGCCTTATGAGGAAACAATCACAGACATGGTGGTCTTCTGACCCCAGCAGGCCACCATTCCTCTGATAGCTGCAGTTTCTAAGGGGGAAAATTGAGACCTACCTGATTAATATTCATGAAGTAAGTCAAATGCGACCCCATAAGGAATCGCTAAATAAAAGTCAATGGATTTCATACATTAGGAACTGAGATTTCCTAATTGTGATTTGCCATTAGGAAATCACAATCCCTAAAATTTGTACATATGGACCTTAACCACCAACATGAAGATAGTGGCAAGCCATTTGTAAATGGGAAATGGGTCCACAAGTGACCTCATTTACTTTGAGAATGTTTGAATTTTTTTTTTATAAGGGCAGTCAGTTGTCCCATGGACCCCTCCTTACTCTTAAAAAATTATTTTGAAGAGTTCATTTTTTTTCTTTTTAAACAAATCCTGAATTCCTTTAAGGAAAAGGGGATGAATTAAAAAAAATGCTTTATCTGAAAGCAATCACAGACATGATGGTCTGTTGACTGTATCAGGTCAACACCCTGTGACGACAGCAATTCTAGTGGGTCACAAATTGAGACAGGCCTCATTAATATCCAGGAGGTATGTGCTATGTTTGCCACATAATCCATCTTCTGCTGCATTATCTGCAGATTTTAACTAAAAGACTTGTTTATAGCTGAAACGGATCAAATGTTACTAAAGATGTGGTCACCTGTTTGTGAACAGTGAAGGGCATTATGCAAAGGTTAACTCTTTGTTATTAGCTTATTTCTGTATTTGGTTATTAAACTGGCACTAATGAGATGGTTTCTTTGCCCTGATGGTATTACTATTTGTAACCGTTACAAAATAATGAAATTATTTCAACAGAAAATGTACAGCATTATGCCCCAAAATTTGCCTTTTCTTGCCACATAATTTAGTCAACCCTGTCACATAATTTAGGGTTCCCTTGCCTCATAAGTCCAGTGGTCCGGGTGTAAATCAAATTTCCAAATGTAAGTCAAATAATGCTTTGCGAATTATCCTTACACCTTTGTGTCAGTGAATGTCAACAATGCCAAAGGATCAGTATGCATTTCCATTTAAGCCTTTGGCGTGCTGGAAGTAGTGCAAACATCACACAAAACTAGCACAGAACAAGTGATACAGAGCACAACATACTGAGACATAAAAAGGAAACTAATTGAGATAATAACTGATAAATAGGCATTTGTGGCATATAGGTTAAAGTCTTAGACTCTCTCTACAGATTAAGAGTTTAAGTCCTGATACCTCAGTGGTCATGTGTCTGGTCAAGTACAACAATTTCAAATATACAAGGTATATGCTGAAAGATGACATCAATGTTTTTAATTTTGAAAATGCTTTTCTTTCTGTTTTGTCTAAAAATACACCTTTTTTAAGCATATCAAGTCCAAAAGCTAAAATTAACCTCTCCACACATCCTTCTATCCTTCTATCCCATTCTGTAACTGATGTAGCATTTAAAGTATACTCACCTATGGCACAACATTGAGTTGTATTTTTGGGTCAAATGTCATAGTTATGTTTTGGGGCAAACCAGTAAGGAGCCACGTGTGTCCTAATGGTTAAGGTTTCAGGCTCTCACTCTGAAGATTAAGGGTCACGGTGTCTCAATGGTCATGTGCCTGTACTAAAGTTTGGTCAATTACAAAGATTTCGAATGTTCAACATGTATAGTGAATATTGTGCTTTTCTTACTAATTAGAAAACATATATTTTTTTCTTTTTCTTTTTCACCTTGTCTGAAAACACCTTTTTTAACTACATCATGCCCCAAACCTACAAACACCTCTCTCTCTCTCAGTGTAAGAGAGTTGGTTAGTAGCTGTGCAAGATGTGAAACCTACTCAAGAAGCAGGCTGTCACCTGTCTCCTCATTGGAAACCAAGCACCCCATTGTAATACTTGAATCTGTTAGTGTAGCAGAGCAGATCAGTCCAACGCCTACTTAAGTGGGTTGGGCTACTGTAGGAAAGTACCATCTTGCCTGGCATGTTACCCCCATTTTTCACTGTATATATGTTGTTTTAGTTGTATGTGTCACTGGGACCCTGTTCACCAGGGCCCCAGTGCTCATAAGTGTGCCTGAATGTGTTACCTGTGTAGTGACTAACTGTCTCACTGAGGCTCTGCTAATCAGAACCTCAGTGGTTATGCTCTCTCATTTCTTTCCAAATTGTCACTAACAGGCTAGTGACTATTTTACCAATTTACATTGGCTTACTGGAACACCCTTATACTTCCCTAGTATATGGTACTGAGGTACCCAGGGTATTGGGGTTCCAGGAGATCCCTATGGGCTGCAGCATTTCTTTTGCCACCCATAGGGAGCTCTGACAATTCTTACACAGGCCTGCCACTGCAGCCTGAGTGAAATAACGTCCACGTTATTTCACAGCCATTTTACACTGCACTTAAGTAACTTATAAGTCACCTATATGTCTAACCTTTACCTGGTAAAGGTTAGGTGCAAAGTTACTTAGTGTGAGGGCACCCTGGCACTAGCCAAGGTGCCCCCACATTGTTCAGGGCCAATTCCCCGGACTTTGTGAGTGCGGGGACACCATTACAAGCGTGCACTACATATAGGTCACTGCCTATATGTAGCTTCACAATGGTAACTCCGAATATAGCCATGTAACATGTCTATGATCATGGAATTGCCCCCTCTATGCCATCCTGGCATAGTTGGCACAATCACATGATCCCAGTGGTCTGTAGCACAGACCCTGGTACTGCCAAACTGCTCTTCCTGGGGTTTCACTGCAGCTGCTGCTGCTGCCAACCCCTCAGACAGGCATCTGCCCTCCTGGGGTCCAGCCAGGCCTGGCCCAGGATGGCAGAACAAAGGACTTCCTCTGAGAGAGGGTGTTACACCCTCTCCCTTTGGAAAATGGTGTGAAGGCAGGGGAGGAGTAGCCTCCCCCAGCCTCTGGAAATGCTTTGTTGGGCACAGATGTGCCCAATTCTGCATAAGCCAGTCTACACCGGTTCAGGGGACCCCTTAGCCCTGCTCTGGCGCGAAACTGGACAAAGGAAAGGGGAGTGACCACTCCCCTGACCTGCACCTCCCCTGGGAGGTGTCCAGAGCTCCTCCAGTGTGCTCCAGACCTCTGCCATCTTGGAAACAGAGGTGCTGCTGGCACACTGGACTGCTCTGAGTGGCCAGTGCCACCAGGTGATGTCAGAGACTCCTTCTGATAGGCTCCTTCAGGTGTTAGTAGCCTATCCTCTCTCCTAAGTAGCCAAACTCTCTTTTCTGGCTATATAGGGTCTCTGTCTCTGGGGAAACTTTAGATAACGAATGCAAGAGCTCATCCGAGTTCCTCTGCATCTCTCTCTTCACCTTCTGCCAAGGAATCGACTGCTGACCGCGCTGGAAGCCTGCAAACCTGCAACATAGTAGCAAAGACGAATACTGCAACTCTGTAACGCTGATCCTGCCGCCTTCTCGGCTGTTTTCCTGGTGGTGCATGCTGTGGGGGTAGTCTGCCTCCTCTCTGCACTAGAAGCTCCGAAGAAATCTCCCGTGGGTCGACGGAATCTTCCCCCTGCAACTGCAGGCACCAAAAAGCTGCATTACCGGTCCCTTGGGTCTCCTCTCAGCACGACGAGCGAGGTCCCTTGAATCCAGCAACTCTGTCCAATTGGCCCCCACAGTCCAGTGACTCTTCAGTCTAAGTTTGGTGGAGGTAAGTCCTTGCCTCACCTCGCTAGACTGCATTGCTGGGAACCGTGACTTTTGCAGCTACTCCGTCCTCCGTGCACTTCCGGCGGAAATCCTTTGTGCACAGTCCAGCCTGGGTCCACGGCACTCTAACCTGCATTGCACGACCTCCTAAGTTGTTCTCCAGCGACGTGGGACTTCTTTGTGCGACTTCGGGTAAGCACCGTTTCATGCATCCTCATAGTGCCTGTTTCTGGCACTTCTCCGGATGCTACCTGCTGCTAAGAGGGCTCCTTGTCTTGCTCGACGTCCCCTCTACCTCCTGGTCCAATTTGCGACCTCCTGGTCTCTCCTGGGCCACAGCAGCATCCAAAAACGCTAACCGCATGATTTGCAGCTAGCAAGGCTTGTTGGCGTTCTTTCGGCGGGAAAACACTTCTGCACAACTCTACAAGGCGAGTGGGATCCGTCCTCCAAAGGGGAAGTCTCTAGCCCTTTGCGTTCCTGCAGAAACCGCAGCTTCTTCTGTCCAAGAGAAGCATCTTTGCACCCGCAGCTGGCATTTCCTGGGCATCTGCCCATCTCCGACTTGCTTGTGACTTTTGGACTTGGTCCCCTTGTTCGACAGGTACCCCAGATTGGAAATCCAGCGTTGTTGCATTGTTGGTTTGTGTCTTTCCTGCATTATTCCTCTAACACGACTTCTTTGTCCTTAGGGGAACTTTAGTGCACTTTGCACTCACTTTTCAGGGTCTTGGGGAGGGTTATTTTTCTAACTCTCGCTATTTTCTAATAGTCCCAGCGACCCTCTACAAGGTCACATAGGTTTGGGGTCCATTCGTGGTTCGCATTCCACTTTTGGAGTATATGGTTTGTGTTGCCCCTATCCCTATGTTTCCCCATTGCATCCTATTGTAACTATACATTGTTTGCACTGTTTTCTAAGACTAAACTGCATATTTTTGGTATTGTGTACATATATCTTGTGTATATTTCCTATCCTCTCACTGAGGGTACACTCTAAGATACTTTGGCATATTGTCATAAAAATAAAGTACCATAATTTTTAGCATAACTGTGTATTGTGTTTTCTTATGATATTGTGCATATGACACTAAGTGGTACTGTAGTAGCTTCACACGTCTCCTAGTTCAGCCTAAGCTGCTCTGCTAAGCTACCATTATCTATCAGCCTAAGCTGCTAGACACCCTATACACTAATAAGGGATAACTGGGCCTGGTGCAAGGTGCAAGTACCCCTTGGTACTCACTACAAGCCAGTCCAGCCTCCTACAGCTACTAATTGCCATTTGCTGGCATGCAATAATAGCACTCAATAAATGGTTGCCTAGTCAGTGCTTTTTCTTTGGAAATGGAAAAGTACATTTATTACGTACACTCTAGTAAATACTATGCATCAGCTTACAAATATATACAACTGGCAGAGAGAAATACCTGTGGCAACATTCTGAAATTGCATCTGACCCCTTTTGGGTCATGTCTTCCCGAATCATGGCACCCACCACACCTAGCCGAGATAGAATACCAAAATGTACAGGGGTATCACTTTAAATAAAGCAGGCCTACTGGTTTTGTCAAGGGCTTGCCACATCACTATATCAGGCAAGCCTCTTGGCTCTGTCAAGGGGTCATTGCAACCATAATATAAGGCAAACCTATTGACTTTGTCAAAAGAGTCCTACATTAGAAACCCAATATCCACATGTTAATAATCATCATGACACCACCGAGCCTAATACCATGTTTACATGCAATCATTATTACCAATAAAGCATTACAATGTTTATCAAAAATTACTGTCAGTAATATATTGTCAATAAAGCATTGTAATCAACATAACATATGACCGAGGCTTTCTTTCACGTATTTTGACCACATAACATGCAGCCATAGAAGCAACCACAATAGGTCCATGTACTCCCAGGCTATAAAACAAAAGCTCCAGCTGTACAAATGCTTCAAAATATGGAAAAGATTTCCCTAAATCGCACATTCTATGGCCTGGAAGACACGTTGTTACATTTTTAAAGTTACTCAAAAGGGGCTGCTGCACACTTGCACCCCCCAGGCACTTTCTTAAACGTGTTGGTGGTGCCTCTGCCCATTTTGGGCCCACTACAAGGGCAAAATCATCAGCATTACAGTGTTCTTAGGGCATTATGAGGGACTCCATCAGTGAAGGTTACGAGTAAGTTATGAGCTGCTTGCATTTTCAAATGTGGCATTATGCCTTGCTAACATTTCTCTTTTTCTCTTGTTTTTTAGGAGAATTGCCCCAGTTACAGATTGGGGCAGTGCAGGAAGCCCACTCTCACCATGCCGGTACGTTGGTTGGCCAACACTGTGTGGTGCTAGTGTAGGAGCCAGAACGCTTACTTAGCCTGCCTCTATCCGCACAGGTGAGTGGCAGCCTGGGCTGTGCTCCCATTCAACAAAGTCATGGGTGCAGGGAGCAGCAGGCTACTGGAATTCAAGGAGCACTGCTATGGTGCTTCTCTCCTCTTTCGAATTTTGGGGCCTGGGGTGGGGTCCCAGGCCCCATGGATGTTGCGCCAAGCCGGGGGTTGGGGTCTCTTGGCCCAAAGAGAGTCTGAGGATGTGGCCTCACATCCTTTCTGTGGGCAATTTTGCCAAAGTGTGTAGTGACATCTCCTGGGGGTTTGGCCCTGCCTGGGAGACTTTAATTTAAAACTAGCTGTGGAGTGCCATGCACTTGTTGGCCTGTCCGGGCATGTTCACTGCGCAAATTTCAAGGGTGCATAACTCGGGCCCTGTGGGGCTGATTTTTATATTCACTGGCTGATTTTACTGCTGGTGGCCAGCCCTTGCCACCTAGAAAAGTTTCAACAGGCCACCTGCCCCACCAAAGTGTGCACTTTGTTGGGAGGTGGCTTCACTGGCTCCGTGCGCTAGCCTCCTCCTCCAGAGACCCATGGCCTCCTGGCCATCTTGCAGGGTATTTAGGGGCACTGGAGTCCAAGCATTCCACCAAGTGGTTTTCAGGGGATTTGAAGGGGTCAACATCACTGGCCTTGGAGAGACTCACTAGTGCTGGGGTCAGCTGCAGACAGAATCCTCAGTCCATCAGGGCATCAGCGGGCATGTCCTGTCTTCAGTCCATGCTGTTGCCACCATCACAGTCCTGGTCCAGGGTCTTGCTCTCTTTCATGTTCTGAGGATGGCACTCTTATGCCTAGTCGAGCCTCTGGGTGGGGGACACCCCATTGTCTCACCATAAAACTGAGTTCTCTACTCTTCCCTGATTTTGGCAGTAGCCTGACTAATGGCACAAAAGGCTAGTGTCAGGTCTTTTGAGTGCGCTGGGGAAGGTCCCTTTCAAGTAGAATCAGGACAGGGCACAACTCCTCCCTAGCCATCCTTTCAGGAACACCCACTTTCTACTACATCCAGGTCCTTTTGTGTTCTGTCTGGTTCCAATACACATTTCACAACTGGAGAGCCATCGCAAGCCCAGGTAGCTGGAAACTCCATGAAACTTTAGGCTGAAAAATGCCAACCTCATAAAAGTGACATTTCTAAAATAATTTAAAATCTGATCTCATCATTGAAGAAGGTTTAAAATTACAATTAAAATAAGTGGGAAAAGTATTTCTCTAGCTACGCATCCTAATTTAGCATTTAATACACGTAACAATGTAGCTCAATAAGTCCCTATGGCAGCAGTCAGCTTTGCTACAGAGAAACTAGTTTCTGAGAATTTATTTCAACTGGAAGGACATCTTCAAAATTAATTTTTACAGGCCCTACTCTTAAACATCAGGCACCCTGCCTTTGCAGGCAATATTTAGGAACATGGGGCCAGATGTAGCAAGCAGTTTTGCCCATTCTGTGTCTATGGGAAAATGTGTTTGTACATATGGCCCATGGTCCTTTTAGGTATTATGTAGTAAATAGTTTTAAAAAAGTGTTTATGATTGTCAATTAATCCAATCAAACAAACAATGAATGTGGGCAATAAGGCCTAGGTATGGGTGACTGATTATTATTTACTAATAATTAAAATAAATGTTTAGGCCTGTCAAAAGGTGTATTTTGACAGGTTGAATTTGCAGGGTAAAACAGCCACAGGTACGTTACCTGTGTCAGCTTCCCTATCACAACAAGTATGGTAGCATTAAGATCTTATCAACTGTTGCAACAAGGAGGGTCAACAGGATAATGGCTGGGGTTTGGAATTGACAAAATTACTGGCCCAGCAGACCACAAGTGAAGCTGTGTCAGCGGCCAGGCTGTGCACAACTGTAGTCTCTCACGTACAGCCTGCACACATGCATACATCTGTATGCACATGTGTTCATGCGCAACCAGCCCAGTGCCCCTTATACTAGCTGTGTCACTGAGGCCTCATTTTAAAAGTCGAACCCAGGTGGTCACCTTCCGCAGCCCAATTTACCATGTAATTACTAGGAGTTAGACTTAGGGAGTGACTGACCACAAATGTCCAAAAACCGGATGATTCCTAAAGTTTCAAAAACTAGGTGTTCAAAACAAAAAACCCTGGTGTACCAAATGGGCGTAACTTATTTGGAATGCTCCCCTTACTGCTGTCCAATTTTGTAAATTACATTACTGTCAGAGTATACCCACCTATGCCACCACATAGACTTGTGAGTCAAATGTCATAGTGAAAGGGTCGCCTAATCTGTAAGGTTTTCCACTCTCACTCTGAAGATTACGGTTTTGAGTCATCTCATACATGATATAGCCAGAAGCCAATATTTGTTGTAGTTTTTCTGCTTCAGGATGCTTTAAAATATATATATATATATATATATATATATACACGCACATATATATATACATATATATATTGATCAGGAATCACACTCAATTATTGATTTTTATCACACACGGTCCATTTTCGTAAAATACAAAAAACACAAAAGTGAATTTGCAGGTGAGCTGCTGGGTACACAACTGAAGGAAATATCTCCAAAACTCGGACTCCTATGGATGCATAATAAAACAGAGTAAGTAGGAAAAATACTGTTACTCAGACTGCCTTACAACCTAAAGAACATCAGTTGTTTACTATACAGAGCCAAACATTGGCAACAACAATGAAGAGGGCTGAGACACTGCCCAACTGTATTTATGCTGTACTGTAGAGCTAAACTCATATGTGAGTGGCACTCTGTCTGGTGACTATCTGAAGAGGGATTACCCAAAGACCATTTTCTTTAAGCAAAATGATGTATTATTGTTGAGAAAATATGAGGCTGGGGAGACAGTTAAAACAGTCTTTTGATCAGACCAATACCACACAAAAATAGATATAGCACACGAAGTAGACACATATAGGGTCCTTGGCTTACATGCATGAGACATGCAGAACTGGTCACGAGCATCAATATTTTCCATGAATGACATAGAACAAGTGTGGTACTGCAGGACCAGTACATGTTTCTTTCAAAGACATTGGACAAGTATAGTAGTGAAGTGCCAGTCAGTGCATGTTTTCTTTAAAAGAATGGAACCAATGTGGTACGTCAGAGCCAGTGCAAGCTTGATTCAAAGACATGGAATAGGTGTGACACTGCAAGGCTAGTGCAAACGTCCTTAAAGACATGGAACATGTAGGGTACTCAGGGCCAGTGCAAGCTTCCTTCAAAGTCATGGAACAAGTGTAGTATCGTAGAGACATCCAATGCAAACTTCTGTCAAAGACACAAAACAAACGTGGCATTGAAGGGCCACTGCAAGCTTCCTTCAAAGACATGAAACAAGTGTGGCACTGCACAGCACCATTTTACAATTCCCATCGATACAATAAATAAGTGGTATTTCAGATTTGAAAGTAACAGCACTGGAGTGTAAAAGTGTGAGCTTGATTCACACACATAGCAAGATTTCTAAACACAAAACAATTACAGGTGTGCAAGCTTCCCTCACGCCTATACAACACATACTGATCAGGTCAGAAACAATGCACGCTTCCCTTGTATGCATAGAACAAGGACAGTGGGCTCTTAGAGCCAAGCCAGACCTCGGCTCAGCTCTCCCTGTTAATTTATTGGCTCGCCCATGTCCACTATAGTACTGTGTATAACAGTTACTTGAGTTCCCCTTATTTCAGTATCTCGCTCTGGGGAGCACCATCTTATTTTCTGAGACTATGGCTGCTTTCAATTGGTCTCAGAAGGATAACTAATCCTACTTATGTATTTAATAACAAAGAATTGCGCATTAACAACACCAAGATGTTGTTTTTGTCATTCACTTACCTGGTTCCAACCGTGGGGGTGACACACAAGCCGATGCTAGGCTGCTGCTCCCAAGTCTAGAAGAAGGGGAGCCCAAGGAATCAAACTCCTAACACTCACTAACCTCCAGGGAAGTGGGGGAAGGGACCAAATAACAAACAAGAAAACTTGTGGTATTGTTTCAGCTCCACGATGGTGCTACTCTGCTTAACAGGGTCTCCTTCTTGACCTTCTGATTTAATTGTAAATGGGTATTTGTGAGTCAGCACTTCTGGTTAGTGTGAAAACATAATGCGCTGAAAATGACAAGAAAAGCAATTATCATCATTGTATTGAATCTCTACACAGTGTGCAATATGATACCTTCGGTATTTCACACTTACAGGTTTTTTAAATAATCATTACATGGGAGCAGATGCATCTGATACTCTAGCGGAATCATTCTGAAACTCTCAAAGAAGAACTGAAGTACTAGGTAGAGTTAAGTCACTCTACAGAAAACTCGGAGCATAGATTGGACTTAATGGCACTCCAAAACCAGCACTCTGTACATATTTTGGAAACAAAAACACCACAAGGAAATTGAAAGCCAAGTGTCTCTGGGCACATAGGTTGGAAGTTAAACACTCTCATGGTATGTTTGAGACCAGGTTACTTTCGGAAATGGTTTATACTCAGAATTACATAAACTTGAAACATGACCAGACGTGAAACATGGTTGGGATTCTGACTCTCCCAAGGTTGTGCTCTATGTATAGGTAAGAACTTGATTATGCAGATTCACATGAAACACAATTGTTCTTGATACAATGTTGGTGTTATCAACACTTCCAGGATTGAACTCTGTATGTAGACTTACACTTGAAAACATGACAATACATGAAACAAGATTACTTCAAGTCACAAGGTTGGAATCACTGATACTTCCAAGGTTGTGCTGAGAACGTGGATTGGAGTTAGGAGACAAACCCAAGGCAATTGAAAAACAAGATTAGTTTTTTGTACACAGGTTGGAGTCGCAGGCACTCCCAAGGAATACTAAAAAACACAAGAATGCTCGGTGCAAGGCTGGATTCATAAACCTGAAGGCAAGTACTTAACACAGAAAACACTTTACAGGAGTTCAGAGGTATTAGGTAGGTCGTTGCTAGGAGTTAGAGAAGAGGCGGAATCGTAGCTCATGGAGGGAGACACTGGAGGGTCCTCAGGAGTCAGGATCTCACAGTTACCTGACAGGACCTGGAAGACTGACACATCGGGTAGCTTCTGAAGGCTTGGCAGATGGTGCAGAAACAAGGTTTTGCAGGAACCAGCAAGGAAGGTCCGGGTGACTCAGGAGATGAGTGCAGGGATGAAACTTGCACTGAACAGGAGCACAGGAGATCGAGGCGACTCAGGAGGTGAGTGCAGGGAAGCTGCTTGAGCAGGTATTTACGGAAGCTCATGCAGGTCCAGACATGGGTATGAGGCCGAGCCCGATACAAGATCAGAGGGGCTTTTTATACAGGAAGCCAACAGTGTTCCAGAAGGACACCTGCCTCACGTTGAAGCTTTCAAAGGAACTGGGAAAAGTTATGTGTTACATACAAATGGGTGTGGCTAAACAGGTGGCAGGTGCAAACAATAATTGACAACAACAAGTACAACGGAACCCAAGAGCATGAAGGTGCAACCTAATGGTTCACAGTGTAAACTTTACTATCCTAAAAAGACATGTGATATCTGCAGGTGCAAACTAAATGAAACTTGCATAACAATACACACAGGAGATTCAATGGTTCAGGTCTAATGGGAGGGGGTGACAGTCATTGAACTTACTGAAGTGGAAAGGCGCCACAGTGGAAGAAATAACATGAGACCGTCGAGTAATACCCACAGTACATAGGGCACAAGATAGAGTAGTGGCAGTTTTATTTTTATTTTTAGCTGTGCATTGTTTTGAGCAATAAAATGAAAAAACAACACTTAATTAACTTTCCAAGTCCCAGCATTGTATCTTAAGTCTAATTTCTTTACTAACTGTAATTGTTTGCCCTCCACTTATCAGGATGAAAGCAGTGATTACTGTGACTGTCTTGTCTTCAGAAGCCACCCAGCAGCATGGACATTAGTTCTTTGTGAAAATTGTGGTGTATTATAAAGCATGGTTGTGCGACCTTACTGTGTAATACAGTAGCAAAACTGTCTTGGGTCCAGTCAAGCTCTTTTGTAAAAACCACTAGTTCAACCCTGCGTAGCTGTGGCTTCGAACAGTAAGGCTTAGACAAAGGAACTTACTTAAAGCATTTAGAAGCGCCAAATAGCAAAATAAGAAAGCCGCACAACACAAAGCAAACCCAACACCAATTTATAAATACAGATTATATTTTTATGATTTTTAGACACCAAGATGAGCAGAATCTACTGGAGAGTTCTGAAGATATGGATTTTAAAGTAAAACACAAATCTCAGCTTTTTACTCCAAAGCACAAATAAGCATTGGTAACTGTAAAGGTTGGAAACTTTTGAAAAAGTTTGAAAGAGTTGTGTTCCCCTCCTCCAGCCCAAGTGGGGCAGCTAAATCCACTACAGAGAATATTGTGGGGTCACTAAGGAGTATATAGACAGTTACCTGGTCAACAAAGCAGTCTCAAGTCCAGTTCTATGCTTTACATCAAGCTCGCCATAGACTTCAATAGAGCGGTCCTAATGCTGGGGATGCAGGATGCTGAGGATGTTGAAAGATGCACTGGGTGTTATGCAGTCAAAGGAGGGGGGCTTGTAGTTATTCTCAGTCCATGGGTAGTGTGGGGGTGTCTTTGGCCACAGTGGTTGTGTCCCTTGAAGTCCCCTTTGAGCCAGTAGAAGGCCAGCTGTGGCTGAGCTACTGATCTCTGTACACAGAGGGTCCTGTAATACTCTTTAGTGAAGGCTGGTGTCTCTCTTGACAAATGATGACAAACCTGGGTCGAGCAGACTCGGGTGCAACTTTTGCCATCAAGGATCCGTCTCTTTTGTCGCCCAGCAACAGCCAGCGGATATTCACAGAATGTAGCTACAGACTTGCAGTTGAAAAAATGGGTAGGCCATGTATTGTACATATATGTGGACTCTGAAAAAAACAGGGCTCCTTTGGATAACCTAATTAGTTTTGCTTCAGAGGGGCTTAAAGAGGACTCATTTGAGCCAACTGAGGGGGAAACAGTGAAAGTCCTTAATTCAGTCCACAAGGATTGGGCCCCTCGACCAAATGTCCTTCCTGGTAGTGTCTTCAGGGAAGACATTGATCTCTGGGCACCTTATATGCACGCACTTTTTAATTAATGCATTCTGACATTTAGCATCCCAGAGTCATAGAAGGGGTTTATCCTGCACCCAAACCACAAATAAATGATAATCCAACACTGGAGAACTATAGACTAATCACCCTGTTAGATTTGGAGGGGACAGCTTATGTGAAAGTACACCTGTGTAAACTACAGACCTGGGTCTCAGACAATAGCATCTTCCCATACTACCAAACGAGTCTTCATCCAAAGGCATCCACAGTGGATAATGTGATTGCTCTTTCATACTTGGTGGATAAGGCTGTTAAAATATCCTTCAACCCTCTATATGTGTGTTTCATTGTTTACAGTGCGGCATTTATTGGTATTGACCGAAGAACATTTTGGCCCCAGCTTGCTGCTTGGGGAATCCCAAAACACATACTGGAGGCGATAATAGCCCTATACACAGACACCTGGGTCTAGATCAAGATAACTGAAACCCATGTCACTCTAAGCATAGATACCAACAAAGGTCTGAAACAGGGATACATCATCGCTCCAATTTTGCTTAACTTGTACGCAACAAACGTAGGCTTCGAGCTGCTAAAAGTTAACCTTTTTCTCCCAAGACCCAGGCCCCTTAACTTGCCTATCATACAAGATGCAGATAATCTGGAAATACTAAATTATGCACGCATTTGCTTGAAGAGGGCAGCTGGCATAAACACAATTACAACACTAATGCGCAGAAATCAAGGTCTTAATTTTCAGACAATAGGTGAAAAAACATCAATTGACTTGGAACCTGGGACACAAACATAACCACGACTGATAAATACAACTACCTTGGTGCCCAGCTGCTGGACACAGGCAAAACCTTTCTACATGCAAGGGCAATAGAGGAAAAGGCAGCTAAAACATAATTTGCCTTAGCTAAACTCCGTCTTAAACTGCAGAGTGGGTCCAGGTGTAGAACTCCACTCCGCTGGTAGAGTTTGTGAAATTCTAGCACTTTACACTTCATGGAGTAGCGCAAAGTTCCCGAATTCCACCATCTGTCGCGGAGCAGAGTTTGCTCATGCCAGAGAAATTTGATTTTGGTGCTCGCTCGTGATTGTCACAATACTCTAAGGCTACTAGCATGCCAAGACTTTGCGTTCGCCCGTGCTGCTTCCGACCATGATGGTGGCCAAAACAGTCCCACTCGCAAACGCACCTGGAGTAGATTTCCTACTCGAGATGCATCTAAATCTAGTCAAAGAGAGGTTACTGACTGGATTTTCTTCTCAAGTGGACATGTCAAGTTGTCATACAGTGTGAGAAGCCTTTTTTCTTTTTTTCAAACAGGAAGGAAGTGTCCTAGAGACTTCAAATTCCTCTTTCTGTCTATCAGGCTCCTTCCAATGCTTTGTTCATCTCCTGGTCACTTTTCACCTGCATTTCAAGTTGGAAGGATCACTCTCTTTGTCTCATGTAGAAAAGCACTTTGTTTTTGTGAAATTACACAAGTAAGTTCAGAAGCTATTGTATAAGGGTGTTGTTTGTTTGCTTAGGCATGCACCAGTATTTATTTGTACTTTAATTTGCTTTTAAAATTTTATATTGGTGTGTGGCCTGGAGTTTAAGTATGGCCGTAGTAATTACTTATTTTGAGTTTCTTTAATTTTTCATCTTTTGTGAAGGAAAATTATTGCATAGTTCAGTACCTTTTCTACATGTTTTTAACATTTACAATATTATTTTACTCTGTGGCCTAGACTTCCAAAGGGCCATCTAGCCAGTAGTCATCAGTGCATGAAATACATGTTACAGTGGTATATGTTTTTAAAACTGTATTTAGGGCAGGGATGGCATAGGAATACATTTAAAATGTGGCTATTTTTTGCATTCCATTTTTTTGCAAAAAGTGTACATGTTGTGGGATAATATTTGATGTCATAAGAGGATGTGTGTTATTGTAAATTTTTTATAGCTCAGTTAATTTCCGTGTTTTGCATTCCTGAATTGTAATGTTTTCTTCAGTGTTACCACCATGTCTCTTATGGCCAGTGTGTGTTCGTATGTGTTTGTTTTTGTCATTGCCCACCATTTGTCTTTGTTCTCTATACCATGTAAAGAGGAGCCATTTTGTGTACTCTATATCCAAAGGCTTGAATATGTTCCTTGTATTCCATGCCTCTTTGTTCGCAGCTGTTGTTTGACCATGTGATTGGCAGCCATTTTGTGCATTCAGCCAGTATGTCTTTGCTATAGGCTTGCATGTGTTCTTTGTTCTCCTTGCTCCTTGTTTTTGTTGTTTGACCATGGGGCTGGCAGCCATTTTGTGCATTCAACAAGTGTGTCTTTGCCACAAGCTTGCATGTGTTTTTTGTTCCCAATGCCTTCTTGCTCCTTCTTCTTGTTGTTTGACCATGTTGCTGGTGGCCATTTTGGTTATCCAGCCAGTGTCTCTTTGCCATAGACTTGCATGTGTCCCTTGTTTCCGATTCCTCCTTGATGTTGTTGTTTGACTATGTGGCTGGTGGCCATTTAGTGCATCCAGCCAGTGTTTCTTTTCCATAGGCTTAGATGTGTTCTTTGTTTGCCATGCTTCCTTGCTCCTTATTGTTGTTTGATCATGTGATTGGCAGCCATTTTGTGCATCCAGCAAGTGTGTCTTTGCCATTGGCTTGCATACGTTCTTTGTTCCCCATGACCCCTTGCTCCTTCTTGTTGTTTCACCATGTGGCTGGTGTCCATTCTGTGCATTCAGACAGTGTTTCTTTGCGATAGCCTTGCATTTGTTCCTTGTTCTCCATGCCTCCTTGCTCCTTGTTGTTTGACCATGTGGCTGGTGGCCATTTAGTGCGTCTAGCCAGTGTCTCTTTGTCATAGGCTTGCATGTGTTCTTTGTTGACCTTGCCTCCTTGTCATTTATTGTTGTTGTTTGACCTTATAGCTGGCACTATTAAGTGCATTCAGCCAGTGTCCCTTTGCCATTGGCTTGCATGTATTCTTTGTTTGCCATGCTTCCTTGCTCCTTGTTGTTTGACCATGTAGCTGGTGGCCATTTTGTTCATCCAGCCAGTGGCTTTGCCATAGGCTTACATGTGTTCTTTCTTCTCCATGCCTTCTTGTTCCTTGTTGTTGTTTAACCGTATGGGGGCAGCCATTTTGTACATGTAGCCAGTGTGCCTTGACCCTAGGCTTGCATACAAACATCAGCAATTATTGATCATTTTTTCATTTTAAGATTATCTTTTAATTTTGTATTTTAAATTTCTATTTAATTTTTTTATTTTATCTTATTGTTTAATTGATTTTTTTTATATTTTATTTTAACAAGTTATTGTATTTTTTATTTTCTATTTACATTTTTTATTTTACTTTTATATGATTTCTTTTTTATTTAAATTTTCCTTTTAGTTTCTTTTTAAAAAAAGTTCTGGTTTTATTTCATTCTATTTAATTCTGCATTTTTCCTTGATCCATCCATCCATCCATCCACCATAGGTTGCACAGCCACGCTACAACATTTGCATTCTTTAGGTGTATAATAATTCCATTTCCTCCTGGACACCTGACTCTGGTGTACTGCAGACACATCAGCAGCATAAATAATTTATTTATTGATTATTCCATATCCCCTGGACCACCTTGCTGCCATAGATTTTTTTAAGGATTATTCCATTTACCCATGCACCTCTCTCTGATTACCACAGGTGTCTCCTTTAAAAGAGATGGAGTGTGGTATCACATTGCTTGAGATGTAATTTTACAGTGTGGTGGTGTGGTTTGACTTCAAAACGTTCGATTAAATTTGTATTTCTTACATAAATAAATAACTGCACTAATATTGCATTTTTCTTTATTCTTTCAATCTGCAACAATGACATGTTTTACTAATTACAAGTTTTTCCTGCTTGGTTACCTTTAGGTGCACAAGAGAATAGCCATAACATCACCCACAGTACTGCGAAAGAGAAGGCCTGTACAGTTATTCCAGCCTTCCAATCTCTTCCGCTTGTGCAACTTACTGCTGCTGGCAACTGAGAGCTTTAAGAGGGGACCAAGGAAAGTTGCTTCAAAGAAATTGTCAGTGAGAAGATTCAGCTTTCCAATAGTGGGGTGCCGACTGCAACCCTTTTCAGGAGACATGTGCATGCCACACTGTCCTCCGGGGGAGAAACCTGGGAGCAGCACTCCCGTATCACCAGCCCAAGACCATGTCTGTCAGTGTGGAAGCCACTGCAATCATGGCGACGCCAACGAGCAGTGACATATGAATTTGATTTGTCCCTTTCACAAAGTAGTACCCAATTGTTTCAGGAAACATAGCAAAGTGGACAGCAGCCGCAGCCAGCAAAAGTAGATCTTCCCGAAGTTGGAGCAGGACAGGAGGTCGAGCTTCGTGCCAAGCAAGAACCTCCTCTTTTAGAATCAATGTCTCACAGATCCCCAGTAAGAAAAAGGAAGGGTACTACTCCACCATCTATCCCAAGCACCACTTCTGATGACAATGATAGGGACATGGAGTGGACCCTGGAGTGTCTGAGAGATGCCAGGACAGGCAAGGAAAACGAAAAGTTCCAGAAGGCCTTTGTATCCTGGAAGGGGATGATGATGAGGAGGATGATGAGGATGAGCCAGTCATTGTGGAAGCTGGTACAGAGGAGTCCGACAATACTATGAAACCTGCTCTGAGGGATGTGGCACAGGCAGCACAGCCAGTTCCCATATTTATTAAGGCCCCAGCAGAGACCTGAAGCAACCCCTACCTCCGTAGAAGTGCGCACTGCAGAGACACCTACCTCCAGTTCTTCTTCAGGCATTGGTACTGGACCAGTAAGAAAGTACTCCTCCCTAGTTTGGGACTTTTTTACGATTAGCAAACAGAAGGAGTAGATTACAATATGCTCTATATGCCACGTGAGTGTTCGTCAAGGTAAGCCTGGTTCACATTATGGTACTGGAGGCGAGTATGAAAAAACATCATGCAATCTGGTGGGAGGATCACCCAAAAGAAATTGCTGAACATGATAGCGGTGGTAGCGGTGGTGAAAGTGAGGAGAGCCTGGAAACATCAGTTACAACTGGTTAAATCACAGTGGAAGGTGAGGAAGAAGAGGGTGACATCCTCACACAAAACAGTCCTGTCCTTAGCAGTGTACCAGAATCACCCACTCCAGTGACCTCACAATGATACAGGAAGACTCAGAGTCAGATGGAGAAACCAGGGCATACGGTGACTGCACCATGATGTACATTGAGTCTACCACCACCTACACCTCAAAAGTGGCCTGTGTCAGTGGACCCACAAAAGAAGAAAATCCAGGCTACTAATATGGGCATGTTAGGCAGAAGAGGGCCTACTGCCACAACCACCCAATGGCACATTTGTACACATGTGGACATGTGGACTAGCTGTCAGGCTACTGATTACATGTGCATTACTGCACACTGCATCTCTTTTGTGGTGGTAAAGGAAAAGCTATCTACAGGTCTTGGCCCTGATTAACTTTTTAGGAGTTTTAGGCAGCATGCAACAGTAGCCATGTTCACCATGGAGAAATCACATAAAAGGCAAATATCTTGGATGAATTCAATAGCAAGGTGTCTGAATGGCTGCGACCCGGTGTCTCCGAATTTAGGGCCAGATGTGCGACCCCGAGTTTTGCGACTCGCAATTTCCGACTTGTTTGCGAGTCGCAAATTGCGAGCCGCAAAACCTTATATACATCAGTGTACTTTACTCGTTTACGATTGGGTTAGCACCAGTTTCAAACTGGTGCTAACTGCGATAGTTTTGTGACCGCATTCACGGTCACAAAACAATGCTACATCGCGCTGCAACTCTCAAATAGGAAGGGAATGCCCCTCCCTAATTGTGACTCACAAACCTATTTTGCAATTCGGTAAATAGATTACCGAATCACAAAATAGGCTCTGTATATACCAAAATGTTTTTTTCCTGTTGCAAACGGTCCGATTCTGCGAATCGTTCCGTTTGCGACAGAAAAAATGGTACGTGCATGTGCCCCTTAATTTGTTATGAAAGTGGCAGTAACATAGTCAAGGCCATGGCAGACCGTGGCTATTTCAGGGTCCTGTGATTGGTGCACTGCATCAACCTGGTTGTGCAAGACTTACTCAAAAAAGAAGACTTAGACAGCAGCATACTGACCACATGGAGACAAATCTCTGCTCATTTCATCTATTCTCTAATGCCCAGAAGCAGTTGCGAATTATTCAGCATGGTAACAGAGTACCAATTATAGTCCTAATACAGGAGATGCCACCACATTGGAACTTAACCGATTATTTATCGCAACATCTGTTTGAGCAGTACAGACAGATTAATGACTCTGTCATTCTAAGAAGAGGGGATGCAATTGGGAACTCTAAGACCAATAATGCGGACAAATGGGGCCTAGGCACATGTCTGACACAGATGCTGCTCCCTTTTGAGGTTTTCACACAGGAAGTTAGCAAGGAAGACAGGGTGATGGGCCAAGCTATTCCATTGTTGCATCTGCTAACAGAGCAGCTATAGAAGGTGTCTGAAAGGTTTGCACTCAGAGGTGTGAATGAAAACTCAGAAGCGCATGCCTTCGTTGAGAGCTTAAGTTATAACTTGACTTGTAATCATGGCTGCAAAATGACATTATCTCACGCAAAGAGTATATCTTTGCCACCCTACTTGATCCATGCTCCAAAAAATTCTTCCCACTTTCAATCCTTTTTCTGAAGGGGGGGGGTTGAAAATATGAGAGGTGGATTTTTGAGCAAGATGGAGAACTGGAAGAAGAATGGTTGGGACTTAAAGTCCCACTCTGCAGTTCTGGGGTGCCACCTTCAACTTCCAGACAGGACGGTCTTGTCTCACAGTGGCCAACACCAGCAACAAGAGCACTGGCAACAACAGCATCCGAACAATCAGACCCAACCTCTGCATTGGCTTGGTTTCGAGTGCCAGGTCTTAAATTTAGTGCAGAGGTGAAGGCAAAATAGGTCAAACAATTGGCAGCACCAATGACAATTCAGAGGATAATCCAGGAGTATCGGGGTGATCCAAAAGAGGTGTATGTTGATCAAACCGATTGGTATGGCAAGATGCACCAATGGTCAGAGCTCAGCAGACTGGCAATGAAGTATCTGGCTTGTCCTGTAGCCAGCATGTCTGCTGACCATGTGTTCAGTACAGCTGGTTCAGTTGTTACACCAAGAAGGGCCAGTCTCTCGCCTCAAAATGTGAAGACATTAACAATGATCAAAATGAACCAACATTTTTTACCACCTGATAACAGTGTTCCCGAAACACCATAGGAGGAGGAAGAGGATGATTGGTCAGAGTCAAGTGTTTTTGCTGACCAACTTCTGGGAGAACCACCTGAGTTTGAGGATGAACTCTACTTCCCGGACTGAGTATGCTAGTGCCACCATAGAACATTTTTATTATTGCACGTTGAACTTCTTTCTTTCTTTGTGAAAAATAATAGCTACTGGAACGTTGCTTATGTCAGATTTATGCAGCCCCATCATTTTTTAGTCACATATCTCTCCAGATTGGAGTTGGACCCATGTTTAATGAAGAAGTCTCCAAATTCCCTTCAGGCCACTGGAGACAATGCCTGCCTCCCCTACGTGCCATTGTCTATTGTTTATTTTACATCATCTAGCAGGGCTTCCCCAGAAGATCATTGTTTAAAAGATTGCCAGTGCCAATACAAAATTCCAATGTATTGCTACCATCAAAGAGGAGATAATCTTTTGTATCAACCACCGTGCATGGATGGGAAGAGTAACTACTAACTATTGCACCCATGAGTGGTGATATATTGAGTGATTGTGAGTGATGATTGATGATGTATGTAGTGGCTGACAGTGAGGGAGGGAGTTCAGCAAATTTATAAACTTGATTTTGATGATTTGCAATATTTGGGGGCTGATGGGTAATAATTTTTTCCTGAAACTGATTGGCGTTTCAAATGTAGTGAAATTTACCTGCAGGGTCCACTCCTTTTTTCTGGTTTCTTAGAGGCCAGATCAGTCAGTTTAGTTACCAAACACAAATCTACACAAAATATTCCAAATCTGTTTCTCTATTTGCTCTTTATCTGTAGTGCACTACAGTGGTTTATCTCGCTTGGTTTGGGACCGGGACAGAGTTACTCAGAATCAAGAAAATGAAGAGAAGGATGGAAAGACTCAGGGCGGGACTACCACAACAGCTAGAAGGAGGAAGTTATCAACTTCAAAGAGAAACCATGATGACGGCAAAGACTCTGAGGCCTAGTACTCATTCAGCTCTGTACACCAGAGAGAGGTGCTTTGATTTGGGAAATGCTGCTGAATGTGTGTTTTCTGCATTGCTGGCTCAAACGTGAAACTCCCCTTTATGTTCTTGCTCTGCCTCTAGGTCTTCTTGGTACACTTCTGACTCCTCATGAAGCTTTTGTCCTTCTCCTTTACTATGTAAACCAGTTACTGGTATACAATACTCAGGCCTTCTCCTAGTCCTCTCCTGCACAAACAGAACTTGGTGAAAACTCATCACTCCAGATTACCTAGAGGATGAGTTCAGTCAAGCAGCCAAGAGTGGCAGACATTTCAAGAAGAATGGACATGCACTGCCCAACTTGGCAATGTACTATATTTTTTCTTTTAACAATCAGAATTTTTAGAACTGGGTGGGTTAAAGTCAATCCTCCATAATTTGTATTTTTCAAACCTTGAAGACATAACATTTAGACAGATACTATCATGGGTCTCTCTGAGGCAGAAGGACTGTTTGCAAAACATTTAACTGAACTGTGTCATACTTATCCCTTCATTGTTCCCTTTCACAACAGATTGATGATGGTGTGCTGCTCAGTGCCCCAATTAATATTATTGTGGTTTCTTTTGTGTGATGTTTGTCATTGTCAAACATTTCCCCAAATCCCCTTTCCCATCCTTTCATTGAGCCCCTAACCCTCTTCCCCTGGGCTGTGTGGTTTATTGAGGTGTGATCTAATTTTACACCATAAAAGGATCACACACTTGCTGGGGTAGATGTGGTGAAAGCGACACTAACTCACTGCATGACCTTCTGTTACCTGAGCAATATTCCATACCAGCCTCATGAACATCATCATTAAGGCCTTGTGTTGTGTGTTTCGTAAACGCTTAACCTTGTCAAATCACTCCTGACTCTGAGACCACTTCTAGCTCCACATTGCTCAAAAGTAGATATTGCTAGTTTTCATTATCACATCAGGTCTTCTTTGTTGTGTGTCATGTCCTGCCATTGTGGTAGTCTGGTCTCAGTCTTCCTAAAGTTATAATATGATATGTAACCCACTGGCTCTCTGTTTTCTTTAAATCTAGTTGATAGTGATGTAGAACACTTTGATCAATCATGTAGTTGGAGTTCACACAGGTAGGAGTGGCACTTTGTGTCTTTCCTGTTGGCTTGCTACCCTGCTACTACTACTACCACACCCTTAAGTTAAGAAAAGATTCCACCTTGGAAAAACCCTGCACTAAGAAGAATGAGGTATCAGCCCTCACTTCATCTATGCAGATAAGAGAAGAAATATGGTTAAGTGAACTTGTTCCGTTAGTAATCAACTTCTACTGAAGAAGATGTTGTTTGTGTGTGTCTACCTTTTGTAGGCAAAATAGGCTATGCGATCATCCCCTAGTGGTCAATATAGTTGCAGAGCGCAGTATAGCAAGGGTATAAGTAAATGACTTACACCTTTTTTAGCAGATTCAAAAAACAGACTACACTAAAGACAGCAGTGCAAACTAAAACACACCAAAAAATAGGAGGCACAAATGAAGCAAAATAAATTAGCCCCTTTTATTTTTTTACAAATAAGAAAACTCACCCTTTCCACCCACAACAGACCCACCCCTCCCCCAAACAAACGGTCCTGTCCCCAAAAGTCCAGTGAAAGTCCAAAGCGAAAAACCCAGTCACATCTCTCTTCATACCATCTCCACCCACCACAAGTCCCTCCCCCCAAAACAAAAAATTAAAAAAGGGCTCACAAGAGGGCATTCTCTATTTGGGATGGGAGCTGGTCCAGTCTCTGTTCTATCCTGCCAAGAAAGTCCCTGTCAGAGTGGAAAGGGGCAGCAGCAGTTCTTTTTAGGGCCATTGACAGCCGGCAGTGGCACCGACAATGTAATGGCCAGGAGTCTGAAGGTGCTGGTGTGCTGAACTAGGGTCCAGGTCAGAAGCAGCTATTTCTGCCTCTCCATCCTCCAGGACCACCAGCAACCAGTATTCTGCACGGATGGTCTCCAGCCTCTGCTGCCGCAGACAGGCCTCTATCTCCTGCCTGATGAGTAGTGCTGGTGGACCAGCAGGAGCATCTATATTGAGAAAAACAAAAAGAAAACAGACAGACTGAAAACAATGCTGAGTGCAAACACTTTTTTTAAATTAAGTATTGGGTGACACAGTAGCAATACATTGCTGATCCCGTAGGAAGATTGGAATTTGATGTTGTTATGATTAGGAGAGTCACAGGGCCAATTTTATTTGTTTACCCACACATACGTCACAAGCACTGACTGTCTAGCAGAAAATAATTAAGGCAGAATAACACCAGATTAAAGAAACAGTGATTTGATTTTTTTCTTCTAAAGGCTTTTCTAGTAACTACACTTTGAGTGTAAAAAAAAATCACTTCTCATTTATGAGTAAGGCATTATGCACTACGGAGTACAAGTCATTGTGTTAAATTAATGGAGGCACTCTAGCCAGCATTTCAGGTATTTTGCTACTGTCTGCAGCTGGAGCAGCTGTAGTTGACACTGATTTATCTTTATTTCCAATTGGCATGCTCTTCTCCAAATGCCTTCCACTTTCTACCCTGCACGTCACGTATAAATGTAGATGTTATTATCCTGTCTGCTGTAAGTAGATGGTGGGAAAAAATTATGTACAGGAATGTGCTCCATGGATTATATTGGGTATTTTTGTGACAGAGTATCTCTTACATCACACTTGAAATCAAATCAGGCACTTAGGGCCTGATTACAACTTTGGAGGAGGGTGTTAATCTGTCCCAAATGTGATGGATATACCACCCACCGTATTACGAGTCCATTATATCCTATGGAACTCGTAATATGATGGGCAAGATATCCGTCACATTTGGGACGGATTAACACCCTCCTCCAAAGTTGTAATCAGGCCCTTAGTCCCACTTTACTCACTGGCCTTGCCCACCACCACAAATTATTTGCAAAAAGTTAATTCGCTGGGCAGTAAGGAAAGGAACTTGACTTGCTCTACTGCAGGGTAAGGTAGAGGGATTAGGTGGATAGGTAGAGCTTTTGCTATACGATAGAGTGGTGACACTGATCATCGATTCATCAAGTGCCTAAGCGTTGGCTTATTCAGTCACTTAAGTCCAAAGGGAAAAATCTGAACAGGCGTAAAATACATCTGCTATGGGAAACCATGAAATATATTTGGTCATAAAACTGTGGCACATGCCAAGAATAGACTTTTCAGTTTTTTAATTGGCTGGGAAGGAAGGACTTAGGAAAAAATAAAGGAGTGAAGTGTTAAGAGGTGACTCAGTTGATGAAGGGAAACACACCTTGTGTATTCGGTTTGCAACACATTGAAAACTTTGTAAATGCTGCATTGACTGAAGCAGATTCACATTGCACAGCCAACACTAAAGTCACAAATTGAACCATACTACACTTTGAACAATGGGTGGTAAAATACCATTGGCAGGGAGGGTGTTGATGAATAATGATGGATGGGATACATCTGCCTTGCTTAGCAAATACAGTGAGTCATGGGATTAGACCAAAAATAAAAATACCCCCACTTCGAACCATAGCTTTGATAACCATACAACAAAGTAAGTGAAGTAGGTGAGTAGCATGCCCCTCTCCAGAAGAGGTCCCATGTTTATTCATCCAAGAAATTATTCAACCATCCTTTAATTCTTCCTAAGTATATTTACCCATAGCCACCATGATTTAAGCTGTACTTTCTCCCATCCAGTCTTTCACCAACATTTCCAATCCATTATCCATCTATTCAGTATCCACCCTTTCTTTCAAATATTTCTTTCACCCAACAATCCATTTACCCAACACTTGCCCACGCATCCTTTCACCCACCCTTGCATCCTTTCCTTTCACTTATTTCACTCATTCTTTCTTTTAACCTTATGTTCTTTCCTGTTTCGATTAAGACTTCATTTTTAGTGTACATTTTGTGAGCTATTGCTGAGTTGCAGATAGAAGAGGCCATAGCTCAACCACTGCTGTAGCTGTTAAAGGTGGGGTTTACGATCATGAGTCACAACAACGCCCTTCTAGCTAGTGAGTATAACAGTAATTGTCAATAAGCAAGCAATGTGACTTACCGCCTGTCCCTGCCTTTGCTTCTTCCCCTGCTCCATCTGCTTCTGCAGTGCCACTTGAGCCAGCAGGACATTCTGAGGCTAGAAAATAATTATACATTTTTAAGACACCAGATACGCCTCCCCTTAATTTTTTTCATAAAAAAAATATAACAGCAACACATCACTACAGTTCGGTTACCACTGCAGTATCGTCTATTAAAAATATCACTCTGGGCATTTTGTTGGTTTACAATATTAGAAAAGCCATGGGGTCAAGCCAACCAAAAACTTTTCACAATGGAAGGGCAGTGTTATAGCCTATGATGATGATGACTGTGAATCATTGAAGCATAATGAAGGAATGCAATAATAATGGTCAATGAACGACATATGGCATTGGTTGGCAAATGCAATTGGACCTCATACTTTTCAGCCATGCTGCACTGTCATTGGAACTGCTGGTATACTCCATAAATGAATTACACAGCACAACATTTGGGTTTGGGGGTGGGTGGTCCATTACCATGACCTGCCCGCTTCTGCCAGCGTGGAGGGGAGGTGGCACTGCATATAAAAAAAAACAGTTCTGCCACTTCACAAAAGATGGGCCGGGGCTGCACCCCTTAGTGGAAGGTAGGTTGCTGCTGCTGTTGGTTGTTCGGGGGGATGGCGCTGCCACTCCCCCATTCTCCACCTTGCTTTGCCATGGCGCTGGGTGTGGTGAAGAAAAGAAACAGGAGAAGGAAGGAAGAAAGGAAAAAATAACCATGGAAGCAAAGGGAAAAATAAACAAAAATGTAAAAAGTCACAAAAAGCATGAAAAAAATGAAAAAATTTAAAAATATACTGGCACAAATACACACACTAATACAATAAAGAACAAGCTTTTGTGAGAGTTGGAGCTATTAGCGTTGTATATGACAATGTCTTTTACCTATGTGTTTTGGTTTGGAGTGTAGTGGATGTATGTGTATGGAGTGGAATTATGTGGGTTGTATTGGACTTGTTAGTTGTGGAATTGTGTGGGGTGGAATTGTGTGGTGTGGAGTATATTTGTGTAGTGGAATTATGTGCCATGGCGAATAGATAAGGGTGAGAGCTGCACAGAATTGATAGAAAGGAAGATAGAGAGGGATAGGTAGTTTGTGTACAAAGTGGTGAATGAACTTGTGGCAGAGGAGCCGAAAGAGTGTGTGAGAAAGAAGGGGAAGTAGGCCACAGACACATAAATATGGAAGACCTGGGTATGCAGAAGAAGACACCCTAAGAAGAGTAGGAGAGCATGGGTTTCAGGAACAGAAACCTTGAAAATCCACGGGAAGGAAACTTTGCGTAGTATGTGTGGGCAGGCAGTATAGAGACGAGATAGGGTATGAGAGAGGGATAAGAGTGGGCAGTGGGATTGAGAGATGAGAGAGGGTAGTTGCAGTGTGAGGGAGAGATGAGAGGGACAGTGGGTGTATGGGAGAGAGTTGACAGAGTTGTTGGAAGTGCAAGGGAGAGATGTGCTGGATTGAAAATGTTATGGAATTGTGTGGCGTGGAATTGTGTTTGGTGGTGTGAAGTTGTGTAGTGGAAATATGTGGCATATCAGTGACATACCTTTGAATGTTGTTTCCTAGAATGACTACTCATAGTAAGTTACCAGGAAGAGCAATCATTCGCTCTTGTCCCCAAGCACTTTGGAGCAGAGTGGTCTGCTTTTCATGATGTGAAAAAAGCTCACCTAGAAAATCTCTTCTCACCAGGCACCAACCATAAACTAAACAAGTCCACTTAAATAAATATAACCATTGATATATTTAATAGATTACATCTCCTTATTAAGTTTCACTTCAGACCCTATCACAAACAATCAGGAGAAGGCATGAATTCCCTTTTGATGTAGGAAAGTAACTTCACTGCCCAGCATGCATAGTAAACGAGAGGTTCAAAACAAGCTGATAATGTGCTTACATTTATCAGGTAGTGTCCGTGTGTTATTAAAAGTGGGGAAAATGCTTGTTAAAAACCTATTATTCAATTACTATATTGCTATAATTTAATTTGAATCTCCAGGGGAGATTTGACAGAAAGCAGGATATGATGTGACCTAGTCTGAGCACAGGCCTCATGTTACAGTCGTAGTCAGCACTGCACAAACTGGTCTGGCAGAGGGAGAGTACCACAAGTACCAGAAGGCAGGGGAGTTGCTCACACGGACATGGGACACCTTGAGCCGGAGTAGAGCATGGAGAGAGCAAGCAAAAACAAGTTCCGGGGAGAAGCTAAACATCCTGCAATTCTGGACACACTACGTATTCTACCCATGCCTAAAAATGAATGTGTCCATCTGTAATGCAACTGGTGCTCATGCAAAGTGTGTTGACGTCGCGCTATATAAAACTTAAGAGAAGAAGATATATTAAAGAGTGTTGTCAGTGTGTGGATATTGAGCAGAAGTGTTTTGCATATATAAAATTATAAATATAGTTTGTATTATGCAGTTCAATTGTTTTTGCCCTTTCTTTAAAGCTATTCACTATTTTTTATTTTGGGTGAATGGGTGAATGAACCACAAAATACACCACCGGCTATTGGAGCACTGTATATAAATATAAGTTGTGTTGTTGCGAAAACGTAAACCAGGATGTATGGCAATGCTCCCTGCGAGACTCAAACCCGTATATATTTTTTATTTTCTTGAAATGGTGGTTTCTATACGCTTATTTAGGGAAAGACAAGTATCATGCACCTTAGACCTGCATACACATGGTACCCTCTTAATAGGAAATAATATTAGAACTGCCCAAAATAATAATACCCTGATCCCCAAAATGTATTTATTTATGCTGTATGAGTGCATGAATTAGAAATGTTACAATGGGTTAAGGGGTACCGTAATAGTATCAGTAATGCGCTTCAATCCAAAAGAAGATCCGTTGCTTCAAAGCCATAGTGCTTATTCCTTTTTAGGAAACTGATAACTTAAATATGCGCAAATACACCAATTTGATGCTGTGTAATTCAAACTAAAAAAAAAAGTTCAACTCATTTCAGTTACAAAACACAGTCTGTTTGAAGTTATAGTGGTAAAAACATTTGCAGCCGGTAACCGTTCAGTGAACTGTCAGTACCTTTGCAGGTTGACACAAAATCACCTTTGCTATGAAATCAGTGCGACACGGGAAGAACACTTGCAGGCTTTGCTTTGGAAGGGGCGTATTCAAACATTTGAACCAATATATTCACATGCCTATAAAGATAGGCTTCGCAGAATCACACCGCATTTGTGTTTTTCCCAAATACAAGGGAATAGCCTAAAGTACTATAAATCAGAGGATGTCAACCCTCCCACAGAGACAGGGCACTGGTTCCCAAGCAGCCGAGTCAGTAGCTGTAAGTCGTAAACCACATATGGGGTTTATTATCTTCGTTACCCCTTCCCAATAAATAAGGTACATGTTTTCTCAAGTACACATCAGCAGGGTCGCGTTTGGGCATGTTTTAAAGCTAATTCTTTAGTTGATTTAAGGGCAGTGCACCATACGTTCGAAATTCCTTTTTAACAACTTTTTTCGATACTGTTTGAAAGTTTAGTTGACATGCTGTGGATGGTATCTGGAAATAGATGGAACTGGTGTGGATGGAGAACAGTGGCAAAGTATACCAGAGATGGTCACTGACAGTGAATGCTAACGTGACGTGCGAAGGATGGTATGTGGGTCAGTGGTAAAGCCTACAAGAAACCATGGGCAGTACCTTAGTATTGGATGGTTGTGTTTTTCGTGAACAGAAAATCAATTATTAGGTGATTCATGTGAGGCAGTGTATGTGCTGTTAGTTAGACAATGCCCTTTTGGCCGTATACTTGTGGGTTATTAAACACAAAATATATCCGCACTTATAGGTGCCCTTTATATCAATTGTAGCGATTAACTAGCCACATGTTGGAAATACGGGATAAAACGCGCACACACACATTCCCTTTTCAATAGGAATGTTAAAAGTTAGTTTACTCTCCGAAACGGTCGACAAGCATAATGTATGATAAACGTGCATACACATGACACCTTTTCTCTGGAAAATAATTTTGTATGGAACTGCTTCGAAAACACATGCTAACATTACAACAATGCCTTAAAGCTGCCACGAGCAGGAATATAAATACAATACTATGCCCCTCATTTCAAATATGGCAGGATAGCCAGCCCCCGACCTTGCTGATGGTCGATAGAAGACTGCCAGTGGCGGCTGCAGGCATCCCTCCATGTTATGACGCATGGAGCCTCACCGCCATTGATGGCAGTGAGGGCCGCCATGTGCCATGCTGGAAGTCGGTGGTGGGGGTGGATGCTGCTCCACCCTCACCGCCACGTCAGACACCGCCACGCCTATAATGATGCAGTCATAAGTGTAGTGGTGTATGGAGGGGCAGCGATGCCGGCGGAGCAATATCCCAGGAGCCCGTTCCCTCCCAGAGCAGAGCCTCAGAACAGGTAAGTGCTGCTTGAGAGGGAAGGGGGGAAGGGAGGTGTGGGTGTGTGTGTTGAGTGAATGCATGGGGGTGTGCGTGAGTTTGTGAAGGGGGATGGATGTCTGCGTGTATGAATGTGTGTGTGAGTGTTGGAATATGGGTGCATGTGGATGTGGGGGGTTGGGGTTTGGGGGGACCTGTATGGAGATGTGGGGGTAGGGGATGGTGAAGAGGGTTGGGGAAGGCCTACAGGGAGAATGGAGGGAGGAGGGATGGGTGTCTGTTTTCAGGGTTCAGGTTTCGGGGTGGGGGATGGGGCGGTTCTAGAGGCTTGGAGGGGTGGGTGACGGTTGTGGCAAGGGGGGGCTGGAGTGTCACATACAGGTGACAGGAATAAGAATTCATGTCACCTGTATGCTTTCCGCCAGGGATTACCTGATGGGGTATCCCGCCAGAAATCCCTGTTGGAAACGGGAACATTATCCCACCGCCGGTCTGGCCTCCACCGCTGGGACGAAAGTGCCTACTGTCGGCCAAGTGGTGGAATGTGGCCTGGCGATGAGTAGTAGTAAACTGGCTGCCTTGTAGCCAGTTCACTACTGTTTTCATCATATGGCGGCATGCTGTTTGCAGTGATGACCACCACCGCAGCGGTTATTACCTCCATGTTTAAAATGAGGGCCTATGTCCTTAAACAAATTCGTGCATATATATGCTGCCGTCTCGATAGGAAAGGAACATTTATTTATGCTTACAAAGGTAAAGCTGAGCCCAATGAACTTTAAACGCTTATAAGCACACGCTCATATTACAACAATGCCCTGAAAATGCCACGGGCAAGAATGAAAGGAAAATACTACGTTGACATTAAGCGCGGCGTCCGTTAAGAGGGCGCCATGTTGATAAAATAAGTGACACACAGGTGCTGTGTTGTTAAAATTAAAGCAGTGCGACCTTCAAAATCTCATACGCTACCTTCTTGATTGAAAAAGAAAGAAACATAATGCACGGTGTCCATGAAGCTCGCACTGTGCTTATAAATTAAAATCTGCATGGTCTCAGTATTGATAATATAAAAGCTGCGCGGCCTCAACGCTCACATTATAAGTATGACTTTAGGCTGCCACCAACAGGAAACAAAGGGGAAAAAAATACCTTGTGCACGTTTTTGCTGCATGCAATTAGGACACACACGACGGGGACAACAAACAATGGAGTGGGCGGTGTGGGAAGGATGACGGTGGGAAAGCTGCAATAATATACAGCCCTGAAGCTGACCAAGCACCCACAGTGTAACACAAGCAGGAAAAAAATAAAAAAATAGTCCGCCAATGGAACAGGTAATGAACCAAAGCGCAAGGAAATAGTACTTGGTACCTGCTTATTAGGAGGAAATGAAAGACAAAAAAGAGGAACAAAGAGATAAGATTGACAATGAGCAAGCAACGATTTTTAATGGACACGCACATAGACAAATGAAAAGCACTAGGCGGAGTTAAACCCCACAAAACATACAAAGGGCGAAGGATTGAAAAGATTAGGGCGAGATCCAAAATGCAGGCCCAACACCATAAACAGAGAAAGGAAACAAGATGGCCGGCCCATGCGAGCCACGTGGTGCTGTTCACACACAATTTTGAATGCAGGAATGTACTCTGCAAAGCATTTGACGTAAAACGCATTGGGAACAGGTATAATGCAAAACTCCGCCTACCCGCAGAAATCCATGTAGTGCAACAGAGTTTTTCTTTACAACTTCACGGAGTTCTGTCGCGTGGGCTCTCATTATCCTAAATGAGACTACTGGATTTCTAGGCAGCAGGATCGATAACGGTGTGGGGGACTGAGTCTGACCCACGTGTAAGGAACTCTGTCACCCTAAGTCCTGAAAGGAATGAGATTGGCGTGTATCAGTATATTGATATCTATCAGGCGTCTTCAAAGTATCCCTATTCCTGAGATTATACTTATTTTGTGGGGTCTCCGGTTGCGGAGACTGCCCACCATCTTTCTTAGGTGTTTGCTGTTTCTTTTCCCACGCTTTTTTGCACCCTCAGGTTGCTGTTGCTTAGCATTATCCTTATTATTTTTACCCTGCAATTGTGGTTTCTGCGGTCGAGCCCCCAGGCTCTCACGACCAATACTAGAATATGTTTCTGCCATTATTCTCGGAAGTTCCCGCTCCTGATTAATCTGTGGAACGTCCCGAAGACGCATTCGCACTGCTAGTGCTACAGCCTCCCCCTTGAGATTACTCAAAATAATAGAAGAAACCGCATCAAAATTACCCATCAATTGCATGCCTAAATCCAAGGCAGGGGCTGCCCCATATTCATCCTGAATTTGTTTAAGCACCTCCGGCAAATTAGCCAAAGTCGGTGTACCGTGTGCTGTAGTGTAGAGTGCGGCAAACACCGTGCCCCAAGTATTACAAAGGTCCACCGTAGGAACCATCCCATACGGCAAACACATCGGCAAAATTCTATGCTTATCCTGAGGTCCCGTATGGGGAAATACTGCATCCAGCGTATTAATTTTTTGCGCCAGCCAAAATGGAGTCTCCTCACGTTTAGCCGGCACTTTGCCCATTACTGAGTGTACAGTGGCCGGATTGATTCCCGGTACCACCGCGTGTGGGTGTGCTGGAGCAGCACGCGCTGCATTAGTATTTAATGTCTGCGTCACAAACTGAACTAAGCGTCTGTACGTTGCAGTTAATTCCATATATAAACGACGGACTTCAGCCACTGCCACATTTGCCACTCCAGGATATGGTGTATACGTAGCCAATAAAGGCCAGGTCGGACCATCATTACTTAACGGACCTAACCTTACTGGTGTTACTGAGTGTGGGAGGGCGCCATCAAACCAATTATGGTGTTCTTGATTAAGGTATTTCTAAGTATGCATAAGCCCTGTATTGTCCAGGGACATTCGCAGCAGTATATTCGTGAAACGTATTTGTACCCCCATCAGCTGCTGGAAATACGACCCAAGAATATAAAAGTTCTGTTCTATAGGCTGCATGGGCGTCCACCACAAAAGTGACCGGACCCCCCTGGACTGTCAGTCCATGTGCTATCAGATGACCCGTGAGCGGAAATCGCATATTAAGCGGTATATTTACTACAACTGGATTCGCCATTAGTATAACAAAAATAGCTCTAGGACAGAGAAGGCACACCAATATCGGGTTTTTTCCTTTCAAAGTTCAAGCTTGAACAACCAACCACTAAGTAATAGGATGTACCCAACCTGTGGTGGCGGAAACCCTCAGCCCCACGGACGTCTCCGCATACGGAACCGAGGAGTCAAAATATATACGAGACCGAGAGAGTCAGTCGGACCCAAACATTAGAGCCAGACCAATCGTTGGTGGCGCCATGTCGCGTGGGCTCTCATTATCCTAAATGAGACTACTGGATTTCTAGGCAGCAGGATCGATAACGGTGTGGGGGACTGAGTCTGACCCACGTGTAAGGAACTCTGTCACCCTAAATCCGGTTGTTGCTCCGGCTAACTAGCAGTGCCTCATTTCTCCCATGGGGAAGAAATGATTGGGCAGCCGAGCGCATTACATCTTTGGAACTTCTCAGGGAAGTCGTGGTCACTCAGATCCAAACCAACTCTCTCATTCACAATATGGTCTCATATACAAATGACAAAGACAGTATAAGTTTTATATAATGTTTTAATAAAACGACTGTATTTTAGATATTAAGGCGTGAGCCGCAATAACCAGAACAATACAACATAGTAGGATTGATATAGTAACCAGGAGAGTAAAACATAAGAATAAAGCTATCATAATTCCCAACCGTTTCTACTCTCCCTCTGCTTGTTCTATTTAGAGCACAGCATGTTAAGCTTCTAGCTTGCCTTTCTGTATCACTAGGGAGACGGACATACTCATACCTGAGCAAAGGCCTGTGATCTGGTTCAGCATCTGCAACGAGGCAGTCAGCGTCTAGTTGTGGTTCCCTGGTCGGAATCTCCCTCTTGCATGTATTGGGACAAGGAAGTGATTTTATGACTAACATGTCATCGTGATCACAAAATGTCCCTACGCAGGATTGGCAAGTCTAAACTCCTACCACGTCTATTGGCAATGTACCAGACTGTATCCTTGACTGAAGCACAGAGTGAATATGTTATGAACTCCAGTGCTGAAGTAGGCAAAACAGTGTGATATGAATAAAAAACAACACCGTAGAACTGGCTATTCTGAAAAATAACAGTACGAAGCCTAATAAAAAGCATTTAGAATAAAGTGCACAGAGGCTCTAAGCTGTTAGCAAATGAATAAAATATATTTAGGGCAAAGTGCACAGAGGCCTAAAGCCTAAAGCTAATGTGCAAAATATACGTAAAACTGACCACACTACACCCTCCCCTTGTCGGTAGCAAGTGGTTCTAATAACATAAAAAACATAACCTAAATTTAAACATAACATTTTGACAAGATGAGAAGACAACAAAGTCATAAATTTAGGAAACATGTGACAATAGAGCGAATTGCAATATAGTGTCAATTTAGTCAGGGAAAAAAAATCCAATTGTCAGACAGAAGCAATAGAACGTAGAAGCTCCTCCACTTCGAGATATGTCAATATCGGAAGATCCAGGCCACAAAGTACCATGGAGCAGGTGTGTTCCAAAGCCCCAAAACCATTCAGGGTGGCACCCCGTGTAGTGCCAAGGAAAGAGACAAAACCATCTTCCTCCCGGAAGGGAATCTCATAATCCGCTTCACGAAGCAAACGCAACCGTAGTGCACAAGTCTGGGAATGAGCCCTAATCGGGAACATCAACAGATCAGGATCGACCACTGGAGAGCGCTGCAGTGAGAGACAGAAAGCCAGTGCGTGTTCAAACGAGCACCAAAGGCACCGAAACACGGGTTGCACACAATCCAAAACCGGTCTGAATGACAAAGACCAGTCACACTCCAAATGAGCCAGGAGTGTTGCTCCAAAACGCTGCATCATGCGTTCACGACACAGCTGCGCTGACGGGAGCAGCAATATAGGATCTCGTCGCGGCGGGACAGCCATTGCGAAAAAATAGTAACAATAGCAAAACTCCAGCCAATAAAGCCAAAGTAATTGGGAAACCAATATGGAAGAGAAGGTGTGAACGAAACCAACACCAACGGCTTTGAAAAAATGAGCAATACCAGCAGTGCTGGATGCATTAAATATACGTCCCACAAGTTCACAGAAGTGACTCGGAAAGTTAGTATTCAAAAGGGACTGTTTCTCCGCCGATGACCTTGCCACTTGAAGTGTGTAGGTCTCGCTAGCAGATGTAAGGGCCACATGCTTTTGAAACAATAAAGCTTTCAGCCGACTCACCTTGTCGAAATCAACCTTGGAAGTAGCAATATGAGGCCAGATGTCTGCTACCTCCCTAAATTCAGTAGGGGGAAACAACACATTCCTGCAGCACGTAACGGCCTTGTTGATGACAACGACGTAAACTATTCCGGCACGCATGCCACAGCAGCGTTCGCTGTTAAGAACAATGTAACTGCCGTTAGAAAGCACCTGGAATGTGTTTTTAATTACCGGGATTGGAACTCCCTTCAGATAACAAGCTAAGTTAGCAATCGAAGCGTTACACGCTCCGTGCAAGGACAGCTGTTTACAAACCATGGAATGGCTAACAGAAGCTTCGCAGTCGCTACCGCTAAGAAAAACTTCCCGCAAACCATTAACACATCTGTACTGAAAAAGAAGCTCCCACACCTCATGTATGTAACTGTCACCCAATTGTTCATATCTACCCACCGGAATGTGCTTCAAACAAGAAGTAAATTGCAGAGTGGCCAAAACTCATTATACACTTCGTATAAGAACCTTTTTCTCCGGGGCACCGTGGGACCTGATAAGAAATCTTGCAAATCAGTACCATTAGACAGTAACTTGAGGTGTGACTTAACTGCACCCAGGGTGGAATACTTCAACCATTGTTGACAAAGATTCCCCACTGTATGTAGTTATTATATCAGCATGTTCTGGTGAAATGTAACGAGGGTCTGCCCTACTAGTCCTGAACCCCCCTGAAGAGGTAACAAAACGTTGATGACACTGATTAGTGTCTACAGGCCACAATAACCACGCGCCCGGATGTAACGATGAAGCGTTAAGCGTACCATTCTGGACCCAATGCATAAATTCACTAAAAGTAGCATTCACATAGTGCTGCCAATCATTTAATTTAGAAGGGACAGGAATACTAGGCAAAGTCAATTCTCTAATCGACGCCAAGCCCAAACAACTGGTCTGTTGTACTGTGTCATTGAGGAAAATCATTTGCACAGGGATAATGCATGCTCGAAATAATGTATCTCTGCCTTGCATCTGACATTTTTTCGTACCCCAAACACTTTTCAAGTCAACAGTCTTCAACCAGTATTCATATCCTTCGACCGAAAGTTTAGATACAAACGAATTTGAATACAGTAATTTAGTATCGGTCAACAAAATTTGCTTATTAGAATACGGTGCCACTTTAAAATAGTAAGACTTAGCATTTCGCTGATCATGCCCAGAAAAATATGCAAATTTATCATTATACGTTTTCGAACTCCCTTGTGGAGGAGTCGAGCAATGTTCCCATTGTACATAATTAAACATGGACTTAGGGCTACTCGCTTTGTGAATAAAGTGGTGTCCATAATAGTTGTAGCAACACATATCACCATGATTATCTCTAAATTGGTAAGCATCTTCATCGTCATAGACAGTATAATATTGCAAATCTTTTAGCATAGAATCTACCGTCTTCACATCCCAATCATCAGAAACAATGCCTGGAATAACAATATCATTCATTGATAACTTGAGGACATACGGTATTTGAATCAATTCAGTGGGACCATATATATCAAACATTACTTTATCCCACACAATCCCATCCGGAATTGGTATTGCAGAAATGTTCACATTGGATAAGTCTCTTCGAACCATATGAGACGAAAAATGTGGTCTCAACACAGTCTCCACGTGCTCAATGTCTGATCGATCAGGAAGAAAATGACCATGTATTACTAGAAAAAAAGTAACCACAAATCCCAACCATAAAAAAAGAGTCATTACAGCCATAAAAAGCCACAAATAGTTCCAAGGAATAACAAAATATGTACGTTTAAGCCAACCGAGTAGCTTACGTGGACCTCGGATTGAAGACAGCGAAGACGAAGAGCTGGATACAGCCGCATCCGCGTCGTTGAAGCAGCCAGAGGCAGTTCTTGCAAAAGGTGCAACAGTGAACAAAGATGCAGATGGAGGCTCTCTCCTAGGTACGCTATAAAGCACATGTTCAGAAACATCAGTAGAACGTACAGCAACTTGATCAAAAGAATCGATATCAATCGTTGACTGTGGAACAATCGCAAGATCATCTTCCACCCTCCCCTAGCTTGGAGAGGAAACAACGTCGGTGCAAAGCACCTGCAGCGGGACGTCTTCCCCAGTAGTGAGAGGGATGCCGGAACTACTGGGTGTCCCTCTTGGTCTGCTGTGCAGAATCGGCCACATGTTGTAACTTGACATTATCAATGGAAACAAAACGAGTTCCTTTGGCCCCTTGCAGCGGCGGTAAAATCACAGTTCTCGTGCCGCTCACCCCTAACACCGGGACAGGTGCTCGATAAGAAGGACCAAATTCTTTCTTTACTGCGACCTTTTCACGCACCAGATCCCCAATCCTGGGTATCCAACCAGTAGGTGTTACTGGCTCATCCTTAATTCCTGAGGAGGCAGCACTTGCAGAAGAGTTATCTTCACGAAATTGTTGCAAATCCTGCAAAACAGTGACACGATCATTTATGTCTAAGGGTGTATCTGCCGCCTCCACACCAGGACCATCTAGATCAGGAACATACATTTGTGTTCCGAACAGGCACTCATATGAAGTACGACCCCCCAGTGACCTTCTAGGCAAGTTATTAAGTGCTCTCTGTACTCCATACAGGTGGGCTAGCCAACTACGACCCGTACCTATAACTCTGGCTGTTAAAGATTGCTTTAAATCACGATTTAAACGCTCCACAACAGAATTTCCCTCGGGATGAAATGGAGACGAGAATTGGAGCTGGACCCCCAATGAAGCCATGGTGTCCCTGAATGCCTTAGAGGCAAAAGCAGGGCCCTGGTCCGAATGAAAAGCCGCAACTGCAAATGTATCGACAAAGATACGCAAATCTTTAATAACAGTCTGAGCGTCAGCCGAGCGCTGTGGCCAGACCCACACAAATCTGGAGCACGAATCTACAGCAACCAATATGTATTTGTATGCACTATCTGGTGTCAGCGGACCACAATGGTCCAAGTACACACACTGTAATGGTCTGTTTGAAATCAGAAGAGGCGTTTGCTGCGGGCGTCTAGCCGACGAAGCTTTAATTTGTTGACAGACGTCACAACAAAGGACATACTGCTTTGTCTCCTTATAGAGACCAGGCCACCAATAACGGGCCTGTAAAAGTGAAATCGTGGCAGCCACACCAGCATGCGCAGACGCCACCCCTTCATGTGCTGCAGAAATTAATCGAGGTCTCTCAATCTTATTCGGTGACTCACGTACACCAATGCCAGGAATATTAACAACAGCATTTAGTGCACCACTCAAGCAGTAACTATATTTAGAAGGGAATCCTTTAGGAAATGGCGTGCCATCAGCCGTAGCTTTTATGGCAGCCGAGATCTCTATGTCTGGTTTGGAACTCGAACGAGTCACCGCGGCTACAGTGGCGATAGCCACTGCCGACTTTGCAGCCTCATCAGCAAAGTATTCCCAGCAACGTGAATTCCAACGCGCTGGTGTCCAAGTGTATGTACAACATGGACCTTTGGAAGCGTTTCTTTCAGACCCGCAACCTTACCCCACAACAATTTATGTTTAATGGTGTTGCCTTTAGAATCTCTGAACCCATTCATTTTCCAATAGTGCAGATATTCATTGAAGGATTGCACACAGTAGTAGGAGTCACAGACCAGCAAGGTCAATATCGCCGGCTCTGCATGCTCCAACGCAAACAAAAGAGCTTTGAGCTCAGCCAGCTGCGCCGTGCAATCTCCCAAGGTTTTAGTATAAGTATGTCGGGGGCAGAAGACTTCCCCCTCCATAGTCCCGCTCACCACCGCACATGCAGCAGAATACTGTTGTTTAGTCCCAACCGCCGGTTGCGCAGAGCCATCGGTACACATGACCACTTCATATTGGTCAATAGGCAATGTGCCAGCAGGAACTGGGTACTCTATTTCATATTGAAGAAATTCTTGAGTCTGCAGCTTAGGGTCAAATATGTAATCCACATCAGTGGCCGTCAAAGACGTAGCCCATTGTATCCACCGCGGGTGTAAAGCTTTCGAATTAGGAACACTCGCTTTTGTAACAGCCTCTAAGGCCGGAATCGGGGAAACGACAATAATGCGTTGGCCCTGGGCTAGCGGTCTTTCTTTGATCACAGCCATCTGTACTGCAGTGAGAGTTTTCTCAGTCTGTGCAAAACGTTGCTCTGCAGCAGAATACAAGTGGGACTTGTATGCTATCGGGACTGTCTCCCCTTCATTAAAGGTGACATACGTAAATCCAACAGCCCCAGGAATCACCCTGATGACCAAATGAGTTTTATTGTCCCGTGTGTGTAAGTGTTTAACCGCTAAGAGATCATTCTGCAACTCTCGCAGTATGTGTGTATGCTCAATCGTCCAAAATCTACTTGAAAAATTTGGGCGAATCAGTTCATATAAAGGTTTTATACGTGTAGCATAATCAGGAATGTAAGTTCGGCCAAAATTCAGAAACCCCAATAATGACTGGAGCTTCCGAACCGTATTAGGAGGCTGCAATAAAGCACATTTCTCCAAAAAATGTGGCGCCAGGCTCTTGCCCTCACTCGATAACTCATATCCCAGGAAAATAACACTGAGGAAGGCAATCTTTGATTTCTTAAAATTAAACTTATAGCCAATATCAGCAAAACCCACAACAATGCGCGATACGCGTCTGAGATGTTGTAGAATCTCATCGTCCGTCAAATAAATGTCATCAACATATGATAACGCCTCAGGGTCCAACTCGTGCAGAAGTTCAGTCACACGAGCCGAAAACAGTCCTGGGCTATTCTTATACCCCTGAGGTAAACGACAAAACTTTTTCTGAGAGCCAAACGCACTGAAACTGGTATAGTCCCGACTTTCGGGTGCTATATTCTGGCAGGAAAATCCATTCGAGATATCCAAGGTTGTTTTGTATTTTTTACGCACTATATTATTCATAAGCGCAGCGCTATGGGAATTCTGTATGGCATATGTGCGTGTATGACTATTCAAATGTCTGTAATCCACGACTATCCTATAGGAATGGTCCGGTTTAGCAACCGGAAATAAGGGATTATTCATCGGCGAGACACAAGGCTCAATCACACCTTGGTACTCCAATTGTGTAAGAATTTTCCTAACCGATGCCCTTGCTTCAAATTTAATAGGATATTGCGGCTGTGGCTGAGGTTCTCCCTTTATTGGAATTACATGATAAGGTGATTGTTCATCCCACCCCACATTATTTCTATATAGGGCAGGGGCTTGTGCTAGAGCCCATGATTTACTATAGGACTCCGCTAGTTCTCTCGGAACAAGTGGTGAAAAGGAAGGCGCAATAACCTCCTCCCCAACCGGACAGTCGCGAACAAAGTCAGGTTGCCAATCTTGTTCAGCTAACAAGACATCATATGATTTCACCACATGGTCCCAAAAGATGGCGTGTACAATGCCGTCAATGTCCCCTTCTAATCGTAGAGTCACAAGATATACTTCATCAGGATCAGAGACTCGCATATCCGCCGTCTCGACTTGTATGCAGTCATCAGTTGCTTTCGCCTCCAGATGCTCTAGAAGACTCGGGCGAACTATTTTGACCTCTGCCGCGCTGTCTAACAGCGCTAACGCCCATGTCTTGTTCGTCAAGAGAACTCTCTTCTTGAGCGGCATGTCTAACTGAGACTGCTGCCACTTTCTTCTTTTTAAATTGCTGTTTTTGTTGCAGCGGTTTCTCTTCTTCTTTAATAGAAACCGCCGCTGAGCGTTGTGAATCCTGTCTCGGTTTCACGTACTCCGTCCTCCGCTCTGACCGCCCACCTCTCTCACTTCTTTTTTCCGAGGAGCCCTGAAAGGAACGAGATTGGCGTGTATCAGTATATTGATATCTATCAGGCGTCTTCAAAGTATCCCTATTCCTGAGATTATACTTATTTTGTGGGGTCTCCGGTTGCGGAGACTGCCCACCATCTTTCTTAGGTGTTTGCTGTTTCTTTTCCCAGCGCTTTTTTGCACCCTCAGGTTGCTGTTGCTTAGCATTATCCTTATTATTTTCACCCTGCAATTGTGGTTTCTGCGGTCGAGCCCCCAGGCTATCACGACCAATACTAGAATATGTTTCTGCTATTATTCTCGGAAGTTCCCGCTCCTGATTAATCTGTGGAACGCCCCGAAGACGCATTCGCACTGCTAGTGCTACAGCCTCCCCCTTGAGATTACTCAAAATAATAGAAGAAACCACATCAAAATTACCCATCAATTGCATGCCTAAATCCAAGGCAGGGGCTGCCCCATATTCATCCTGAATTTGTTTAAGCACCTCCGGCAAATTAGCCAAAGTCGGTGTACCGTGTGCTGTAGTGTAGAGTGCAGCAAACACCGTGCCCCAAGTATTACAAAGGTCCACCGTAGGAACCATCCCATACGGCAAACACATCGTCAAAATTCTATGCTTATCCTGAGGTCCCGTATGGGGAAATACTGCTTCCAGCGTATTAATTTTTTGCGCCAGCCAAAATGGAGTCTCCTCACGTTTAGCCGGCACTTTGCCCATTACTGAGTGTACAGTGGCCGGATTGATTCCCGGTACCACTGCGTGTGGGTGTGCTGGAGCAGCACGCGCTGCATTAGTATTTAATGTCTGTATCACAAACTGAACTAAGCGTCTGTACGTTGTAGTTAATTCCATATATAAACGACGGACTTAAGCCACTGCCACATTTGCCACTCCAGGATATGGTGTATACGTAGCCAATAAAGGCCAGGTCGGACCATCATTACTTAACGGACCTAACCTTACTGGTGTTACTGAGTGTGGGAGGGCGCCATCAAACCAATTATGGTGTTCTTGATAAGATAAAGGTATTTCTAAGTATGCATAAGCCCTGTATTGTCCAGGGACATTCGCAACAGTATATTCGTGAAAAGTATTTGTACCCCCATCAGCTGCTGGAAATACGACCCAAGAATATAAAAGTTCTGTTCTATAGGCTGCATGGGCGTCCACCACAAAAGTGACCGGACCCCCCTGGACTGTCAGTCCATGTGCTATCAGATGACCCGTGAGCGGAAATCGCATATTAAGCGGTATATTTACTACAACTGGATTCGCCATTAGTATAACAAAAATAGCTCTAGGACAGAGAAGGCACACCAATATCGGGGTTTTTTCCTTTCAAAGTTCAAGCTTGAACAACCAACCACTAAGTAATAGGATGTACCCAACCTGTGGTGGCGGAAACCCTCAGCCCCACGGACGTCTCCGCATACGGAACCGAGGAGTCAAAATATATACGAGACCGAGAGAGTCAGTCGGACCCAAACATTAGAGCCAGACCAATCGTTGGTGGCGCCATGTCGCGTGGGCTCTCATTATCCTAAATGAGACTACTGGATTTCTAGGCAGCAGGATCGATAACGGTGTGGGGGACTGAGTCTGACCCACGTGTAAGGAACTCTGTCACCCTAAATCCGGTTGTTGCTCCGGCTAACTAGCAGTGCCTCATTTCTCCCATGGGGAAGAAATGATTGGGCAGCCGAGCGCATTACATCTTTGGAACTTCTCAGGGAAGTCGTGGTCACTCAGATCCAAACCAACTCTCTCATTCACAATATGGTCTCATATACAAATGACAAAGACAGTATAAGTTTTATATAATGTTTTAATAAAACGACTGTATTTTAGATATTAAGGCGTGAGCCGCAATAACCAGAACAATACAACATAGTAGGATTGATATAGTAACCAGGAGAGTAAAACATAAGAATAAAGCTATCATAATTCCCAACCGTTTCTACTCTCCCTCTGCTTGTTCTATTTAGAGCACAGCATGTTAAGCTTCTAGCTTGCCTTTCTGTATCACTAGGGAGACGGACACACTCATACCTGAGCAAAGGCCTGTGATCTGGTTCAGCATCTGCAACAAGGCAGTCAGGTCTAGTTGTCGTTCCCTGGTCGGAATCTCCCTCTTGCATGTATTGGGACAAGGAAGTGATTTTATAACTAACATGTCATCGTGATCACAAAATGTCCCTACGCAGGAATGGCAAGTCTAAACTCCTACCACGTCTATCGGCAATGTACCAGACTGTATCCTTGACTGAAGCACAGAGTGAATATGTTATGAACTCCAGTGCTGAAGTAGGCAAAACAGTGTGATAAGAATAAAAAACAACACCGTAGAACTGGCTATTCTGAAAAATAACAGTACGAAGCCTAATAAAAAGCATTTAGAATAAAGTGCACAGAGGCTCTAAGCTGTTAGCAAATGAATAAAATATATTTAGGGCAAAGTGCACAGAGGCCTAAAGCCTGAAGCTAATGCGCAAAATATACGTAAAACTGACCACACTACAGTTCCACATAGCACGACTCTGAGAGCTCTGCCCAGGCCTACTACAGAGCCCAACAGACAAAGGGATCTAAACAGTAATCCGTGGTAATTACTACCAACTATTTACCAGATTAGGGTGTAACTTCTCTGAGGTACAATTTGTAAGTATGTGTTCTTTTACCACTAAAATATAGATCCCCTTATAGGTATCTACCTGGTTACCATTGATCCAGCTTTCCTGTGACTTCACAAAATCATCTATAAAGTCTAATAATGTCTGAGTTGACCACTTTTGTGGTTTCCTGAACTTCTTCCAGTATTCTTCAGGTATTAGACAAAACAGCTCATTGAGTGCCTCCTTCAAATGTGAATATGGCTCTGCTATATCATCTTCTAGTGTCATTCACCTAACCCTCCCCAATGTTGCAATCAATTCCCACAACAAGCATCCCCAATGGTGGACACCCACCCTTCTCATCCTGAGAGCCCTCTCATAAGAAGTTAGCCATTCGACTATATCATTCCCCTCAACATACTTTGGCACCATTCCCCTGGGCAAGTTAGGTTCAGAAGCACCCCCTGCATTTACCTCTGTGTATTTGTGACTGCCACCATGTCCTCGGGACTTCAATGCCAGCTTGACCCTTCCCTCCTTCAGGATCAGTTTTCTTTCTTAGAGGTCCAACTTCCTCTCTTGGATCTCTAAGAGGCTGAGCTGGGCATGTAGGCCCTTGGGGCCTCAATTAAATGTCTTGAATGAATTGTGGGGTCTACACTCTCATTGTTACCATTGAAATCCTTGACAAAGAGGTCTCTGCCATCATCTTCATGTTCACCATCAGGGGTATCTTCTCTGCAAGTTGGGTTTGAGCTCTACTGGCTTCCTCCCAGGCTCCGGGGGCCTTCTTCAGGTCCTCTTTCTTGGCAGTGATCCCCAGGCTTATTTTCCTGTCAAATCATCAAATCAATCAAATCATTGATTTTCAGTGTGGCAGGATGGTTAAGTAGATTTCCATGTTTTCCATTCTTTTGAGCAAAAACGTTTACCAAACATTTTGCAACTTTCGTTGACTCTGTGACCGCTTACTGAAAGTTGGTAAACTCATAGAAGAAGGTGCCTTGGATATAGAGAACTTGGCAACAACTTTTGAAACTTTTATCAGTTTTGACTTGCCGAATTTTCAGTGGTTACTAACTTATTAATTGTCTGGTACAGCTAATTCTAAGTTCTGGATCCACCACTAGGCACCAATATAAGGATGCTGTTGTATTAAGTGGTATGGTTGTGCGACCTTACTGTGTAATACACTTGCATAACTGTCTGGCTCCAGTCAGGCTCATATGAAAAAACCTCTAGTTCAAGACTGGGTAGTGGTGACTTTGAGCAGCAAGACTTAAACAATGGAACTAGTGTAAAGCATTTTGAAGCACCATACAAAAAAATAACAAAACAAAACAAAAATCCAACACCAATTTATGAAAATCGATTATATTTTTATGAATCTTTAGATACCAAGATGAGTAAAATCCACCAGAGGGTTCAGGTGTAATTGATTTTTAAGTAAAACATAAATCTTAGCTTTTTAGTCTGAAGTGCAAACAAGCATTGGTAACTGTAAAGTTTACAAACGTTTGAAAAGTTTGAAAGAGTTGTGTTCGGCTAGTACAGCCCAAGTGGGGCAACTAAATTTGGCTGGAAGAAGGTCAGTCACCTGGTCACCAAAGCAGTCTCAAGTTTAGTTTCACACTTTACATCAAGGCCGCCACAGACTTCAATGGAGTAGTCCTGCTGCTGGGGATGTAGGGTGCTGAGGATGTTGAAAGATGCTCTTGGTGCTGTGTGGTCAACAGGGGTGTCCTAGTGGTTATTCCTTGGTCCATGGGTAAGGTAGGGCCACTTTGGCCCTGGGGTTTGGTGTCCCCCAAATTCCTCTTTGAGCCAAAAGGTCAGCTGCGGCTGGGCTAACGATCTTCGTACACAGTGGATCCGGTTGTACCCTTTGGTGAAGGCTGGTGTCCCTTTTTGGTGAACAGTCTGAGCTCAGACTACATTCTCAAGTTGAGGAGACTTGGTTGCAATGTTTGGCCATAGAACATCAGTCTCTTGAGTTGCCCAGAGGCAGTCAACAGAGACTCGCTGAATGTAGCTACTGATTTGCTGACGTGGGCTTCTTCAGCTTTGATGGCCATGGTGCTGGTTCGAGGGAGTCAGTCGACTTACCTTTGGAGTCACTTCTTTGGTCTTGGCCTCTGGAGAAACTTTTCCATGAGCTAAGAACCACAAGCACTGTCCTGTCGTTGCAAGCCCATGGTGCGGCAGGTTCAGTCCAGCAGTTGGTGTAGCCTTCCTTGCAAGGTCCAGGGGTCAGCAGGACAGTCCTTCATCTGTCCTTTCTTCAGTTCTATTGTGATCTCAGCTTCAGGGTGCCAGAGGTGCCATGGATATACCCAGAATGTGATGTGTGGGGGATGATGCAGTCATTAGCCACCAGAATCCCTCCCGCCCTGTGATGACTTCCAGCTCTGTCCTAGATGGCACTATTCTGCCCACTCCCAAGATGGCTGAACCCTTCCTTGAATGTTTTGGGCTTGGTAGCCCACCCTACAGGGCCTAAAACCAGCTTGGAGGCAGACAGGCTTAAGATTAAAGAGTAGTTTATATATAGAAGTGGCATATAAGATAAGCAGTGGTGCATTCAAAATAAGGAAGGAAAATAGTAATTTTACAGCGTGATCATCGCTCCACTGTATGTACTACAAGCAATAATGCCTAAAAACCCCTATGTGTACCTACTAAAGCAGTACATGAAATAACATAAATTATTATTACAGTTTATGTATGCAAATCATTTTACACTATGTATAAACTAGACATTTATTATCAACATGTTATGTATAACAACCACCAAGTTAAAATCTAACAAGGCAGCTGATAAACATATTGCACCAATAAAAATTCAGTGCATTTTTATGTGGCCCATTCAATACCTGGTTCAGAAAGTGCTGTCTCCTGCGTCCACCTGAAGAGCACCCACCCACCAAGAACACCATGTCAAGCATAATGGAAGTGCCTGAAGTCACCTATATGTTGAAAGATAATTTTGTTCTTATTAATTGGAAAATATGTTTTTCTTTCAAATATGTCTTGAAGTAGCTCTGTTAACTATAATAATAACCATAAGCTAAAAACAACTTCTCTTTTTTAACTATATTATGCACTATGGCCAAAGACAGCTTCTTGCCTTCTGTCCCATTCTTCAATGATGTAGTTGCAGTGTATACTCACCTAGGGCACCACTTCGACAAGTATTTTTGGGTCCATGTGGCTATGTTTTGATCAAGTACAGCTATCAATATCTTGTGGCTTAATGGTTAAGGTTCTTAGGCTCCCCTTCTGAAGCTCACGGGGTTCTACTCCTGTTGCATGCTCATTTGGAATGTTTCTAATGTGTGCTGAAAAGTAATTTTCTTCCTAATGCTTGGAAAATATTTGTTTCTTTTCACTTTGCCTCAAAGTGCCTTTTTTCACAATATCATGCCCCACAAATAAAAACAGTTTCTCTTTAACTCTTTGCCTCCCATTCTGTAAATTATGTAGCTGTGAGTGTATATTCACCTGTGACATTACATTGACTTCTATTTTTGTGCTGTATGCTATAGTTATTTTGATAAAGTAGAGCATGTTGTCCCTTGTGGCATGATGGTTAAGGTTTACACTTTTTCTTTGAGGATTAGGAATTTGAATTCAGGTGTCTCAATTGGCATGTACCCGCTCTCTGATCTAGTCTATTTCAAATGTTCAACATATGAGGTGGAACATTATTTCTTTCATATTAATTGGAAGATAGTTTTTTCATTTTGTCTGAAAACACCTCTTCTTTACTAAATCATGCTCCAAAGCTAATAATAACATATCTTTTGCACCCCACCTCCTTGCATCCTATTCTGTAAATGGTGTAGCTGTCACTGCTACTCACTTATGGCATCACATCGACTTGTGTTTTTGGGTTGAATGTCATAGTTATGTTTTGAATGCTTCTATGTAAGGGTCAATTCTGGCCTAAAGATTAAGTTCATTGAACTTTAGTCTTAAGCGTAGGGGTTTGAGTCTTTGTGTTTGCTCTAAGGTCTGGTCAACTAAAAGGAGTTCACATTTCCAACAGATGTAGTGAAATGTTATTTATTTTTAATTGGTTGGAAAATATTTTCTGCTTTCTAGTTTGTATGAAAACACCTCTTTTTAACTGTATCAGGTCCCACATCTATAAGCAACTTTTCTCTTTGTTCCCCCTATTTCATCCCAGTCTTTAAAAGATGTAGCTGCCAGTGCATACTCACCTATGGCACTCACTTGTGTTTTGGGGTTGAATGTCATAGGTATGTTTTGAGTTGTGACAACAAGTCACTTGTGACCTAATGATAAATGTCATAGACTCTCACTCTCAAGCTTAAAGGTCTGAGTCCTCGTGCCGTCTCTAAGGTTGGTTCAAATACATCAAGATTGATGTATTCAATTAAATATTCATTCTTTCTTAATGATTTGATTTTTTTCTTTTCAATTTGCATACAAACACTTCTTTTTAAAAATATCACGCCTCACTGCTGTGAACAACCTCTCTCTTTCTCTCCCCCTACTTCCATCCCATTCTGTAAATGAAGTAGCTGTCAGAATTTACTGACCTGTAGCTCCACATTGAGTTTTATTTTGGTTGAATATCATAGTTGTGTTTTTATCCAGCACTGTAAAGAGTCACTTGTGGCCTAATAGTTAATGCCCTGTACTCTCCCTCTGAACCGTACAGATTTAAGTCCTACAGTGTGAGGTCTGATCAACTACATTGAGTTATAGCATGTAGAGAAAACAGTATTTCTTTCTTATTAATTGGAAACATTGTTTTCCTTTTCACTATGTTTGAAAACCCCTTTTTAACTATGTCATGCCCCAAAGCTAAATAGAACTCTGTTTCTCTCCCCCTCCTTCCATCCATTCTGTAAATGATGTAGCTGTCAATGTATTTCCCCCTCCAAGACATTGACTTGTTTTTTTGGGTGGAATTTCATAAGTATGTTTTGATGCTGCCTAGTAAAGGGCCCTTTGTGGCTTAATGGTTAAGGTACCAAACGCTCCCCCTAAAGCTTAAGGGATTGCGTCTTGGTGTTTGTTCTAGATCTTTCTCAATTACAACAAGCTCACATATTTTACATGTACAGTGAATTATTTCTTTCTTATTGATTGGAAAATATTTTTTCTATTCAACATTTCTGAAAATATCTATTTTAACTACATCATGTTCAAGACCTAAAAACAACTTCTCTCATTCTTTCACCACCTCCATCAATACCATTCTGTTGATGAAGTGGCTAGCGGTATGCACTCACTTACGGAACAAAATTAACTTATACATTTTGGATTCATGCCTTAGTTATATTTTGATACAATACTGAAAAGGGTCAGGTGTGGCCTAAATTTTAAGGTCCTAGATTCTCTATGTGAGGACTATGCGTTTTGGTATGAGTATCTGTTCTACAGTTTAGTCAATTAAAATGAGATGAAAAGTTCAACGTGTGGTTTAAAATATTCTTTGTTTCTTATTGATTGGAAAAAAATCCTTTCACTTTGTCTGAAAACACATCTTTTAAACTATTCCATGCCCCAAGCTAAAAAGAACGTCTCTTTTTCTCCGCTCCTCCTTCCATTCCATTCTTTAAAATATGTAGCTGTCACTGAAACTCACCCATGACACAATATTGATTTGTGTTTTTGGGTCAATTGTCATAGTTATGGTTATGGTTAGCTTGTGCAAAACAAAGGGTCACTTCTGGTGGCACCTTCCAGCAAAAAACAATCCTGAGAGGCATATTCCTTCTTCTATGTGTGCTGCAAATTGCAGCACATATGGAAACAGGAAAAGACAAGGAGAAATAAAAATATTTCTTCTTGTCACGCCTCTTCTCAGGAGGTGTAAGGTTTTGGCACTTCCCCAGGTTTACGTGATTTTGTAAATCTGGGGAAATATCAAAATTTATGGATATTGCTTGGGAAAACCCACTGCAACACCCATGGAATGCCTCCCTGGTGCAAAGTAAGGCAACACTGCGACTTGCGCTGCCTTGCCTTACTCCATATCTGTGAAGTCATGCAAAGCTATGCAAAGTGGCTTAGATCTGATTATGTAGTCTGCGCTGCCACAGCGTAAAAAAAAAGTGATGCTCCGGGCGGCCCATGGGGGTCTTAAATATGACCTGTAGGCTCTCATCTGAAGCTTAAAGGTTTAATTCTGGCTGTCTGCTCCGAGGTCAAGTCAGTTACAAGCATTCAAAATGTCTGCTTGTACAGTGAAATACTTATTTCTTACTGATTGAAATTTGTTTTTTTTCACTATGCCTTATACAGTTATATTTAATTATATCATGCTGCAAAGCTAGAAATAACTTCTCTCTTTCTCGCCCCCTCCTTCCATCACATTCTTTCTATGATGTAACTGCCACTGTATACTCACCTATAGCCCCACCTTGACTTGTGTTTTTGGTTGAATGCCACAGTTATGTTTTGATCGTGCACATCAAAGGGTCATGTGTTCTCTTTGGATTAAGGTTTGAAACTTTTTCTATCTAAGTTAAGGTGTTTGAATCCTGGAGTTTGCTCTAAGGCCTGATCAATTAGAAGTTCGAATTGTCAACATTTCACTTATTTCTGAACACACTTCTTTGAAAAGATTCCATGCTCCAAACTTAAAAACAACTTCACTCTTCGCTCTTCCTTTCCCATTCTGTAATGATGTAGCTGTTAATGCAGTCACACCTATGGAACCACTCTGACTTGTATGTTTGGGTGAAATGCCATAGTAACTGTATCAAAATAGGTTCCGCACTTTAGGTACACCCAGATGTTTTGCTTTCGGAGCACCCGTTTTTTGGACCTTTACTATGGTTTAGTCTCACTATTTGAGTAGCAATTATGAAAATACACCAGTGTCTGCCTTTTTAGGTAAGAATGCTACAATGAGGTAAGGGTAAGAAGCACTACGCTCCTTACATGTGAACATGTGTGCACGAGCATGTGCACATATATGCAGGCTGTGCATATGAGACTACAGTCATGCACAGCCTGGTGATTGCGTACAGTTAGCTTGGTGCAGAAGGGACTCTGCAAGGACAATTGTTGACCTTGGGTATGCCTTAAAATAATCTAAGAAATTCACCGATAGGTCAGTAGGAATTACAGGATTATATGTAATGTCACTGTATTAGACACATAGGTGAAATCTGCCTTAAAGTCCAGTTTCCCCTGCAATTAGACTTACATAGACCAGCGAGATGTCAAACTGGAGAGAAACATGCATGCTGAAATTGAATATGCAGGTCCCAACAACCTGAATGTACATCTTATGGGTCGTCAATAACTCTCCAATTTCATTGGCTCATTCCAGAATCTCATTACAGGCTTTTTGTCCCCCTGTTGGGCCAAGTTAAATACTCTGCTCCTCTCCAGCAGGGGAAATGAAGATCTTCCTGCAAAAAAGGAGCAATTATCCAGTTTGACTCAGTTCACGTGTAGGAAGGGGTGGGGAGGAAAATCTGCACCTGGGTGTTAGCTGTCTGTAGGAGGCTGACCTGACCTGGCTTATAGTGGGTACCTTGTGGTACTTACACCCTGTGCCAGGTCCAGTTATCCCTTATTAGTAGAATAGAGATGTTTCTAGCAGATAGAAGGTAGCTATGGGAAAGCAGTTTAGGCTGAACTAGGAGACATGCAAAGCTCCTACTATACCACTAATATCATATAGCACGATATCACAAGAAAACACAATACTCAGAGTTACTAAAAATAAAGGTACTTTATTTTTATGACAATATGCCAAAAATATATATCTCAGAGAATACCCTCACTTAGGAGGTAAGTAATATACACAAGTTATATGTACACAAACCCAAAACTGGTAAGTAACAGTAAGAAAAGTAGTGCAAACAATGTAGAATCACAACAGGATGCAATAGGCAAACATAGGTCTAGGGGCAACACAAACCATATACTCCAAAAGTGGAATGCAAATCACGAATGGACCCCAGACCTATGGGAGATTGCAGAGTGTGGCTGGGACTGTGAGAAAACAGTAAGGGTGTCCAAAATACCACACCCCAAGATCCTAGAAAGTAGGGGTAAAGTTACCCTACTACCCTAGGAAGACACAATAATCGTGATAGGGGGATTCTGCAAGAACCACAAGCACCAGCAAAACACTGAAGACGGATTCCTGGATGTGAGGACCTGCAAGGCAAGGGGACTAAGTCCAAGAGTTGTGATAGTGTCCGGGGGGAGCAGGAGCCCAGGAAACCCCAGATGAAGGTGCAAAAGGGTTGGCTCCGGGTGGAAGAAGCCAAAGATTCTGCAACAACGAAAAGGGCTAGGAACTTCTCCTTTGGATGGAACATGTCCCACGGCGTACTGGATGTTGCAGAAGTGTTTCCACGCGGAAATACCACAAACAAGCCTTGCTAGCTGCAAGGGTCGCAGTAGAGGTTTTTGGGTGCTGCAGGGGACTAGGAAGCACTAGGATGTCACCCCCTTGGAGGAGGAGACAGAGGGGGCGCTCAGCAACTCAGAGAGCACCGGCAGAAGCAGGCAGCACCCGCAGAAGTACCGGAGCAGGCACTTAGAAGATTTGTGAAACCGGAGTCACAAAAGGAGGGTCCCACGATGTCGGAGTCCAACTCAGAGGGTTGAGCACTGCAGGACGGAGTGCTGGGGACCCAGGCTAGGCTGTGCACAAAGGAATCCTTGGAGAAGTGCACAGAAGCCGGAACAGCTGCAAATCACACAGTACACAGGTTTGCTGTCTGGTGTGGGGAGGCAAGGACTTACCTCCACCAAACGTGGACTGAAGGATCACTGGACTGTGGGGGTCACTTGGATCTAGCTCATGTGTTCCAGGGACCACGCTCGTCAGGATGAGAGGGGAACCAGAAGACCGGTGATGCAGTCTTTTGGTGCCTGTGTTAGCAGGGGGAAGATTCCGTCGACCCACGGGAGATTTCTTCTTGGCTTCCAGTGCAGGGTGAAGGCAGACAGCCCTCAGAGCATGCCCCACCAGGAAACAGTTGAGAAAGCTGGCAGGATGAGGTGCTACAATGTTGCTAGTAGCCATCTTGCTACTTTGTTGTGGTTTTGCAGGCATCCTGGAGCAGTCAGTGGTCAATCCTTGGCAGAAGTCGAAGAGGGAAGTACAGAGGAACTCTGGTAAGCTCTTGCATTCTTTATCTGACAAATACTCCAGAGGAGAGACCCTAAATAGCCAGGAAAGGAGGTTTGGCTACCAAGAAAGGAGGTTTGGCTATCAAGAGAGCTAAGAACCTATCAGAAGGGGTCTCTGACGTTACCTGCTGGCACTGGCCACTCAGAGCAGTCCAGTGTGCCCCCAACACCTCTGAATCCAAGATGGCAGATGTATGGGACACACTGGAGGAGCTCTGGGCACCTCCCCTGGGAGGTACTGGTCAGGGGAGTGGTCACTCCCCTTTCCTTTGTCCAGTTTCACGCCAGAGCAGGGCTGGGGGATCCCTGAACCGGTTTAGACTGGCTTATGCAGAGATGGGCACCATCTGTGCCCATCAAAGCATTTCCAGAGGCTGGGGGAGGCTACTCCTCGCCAGCCCTTCGCACTTATTTCCAATCGGAGAGGGTGTAACACCCTCTCTCAGAGGAAATCCTTTGTTCTGCCTTCCTGGGCCAGGGCTGCCCAGACCCCAGGAGGGAAGAATCCTGTCTGAGGGGTTGTCAGCAGCAGCAGCTGCAGTGGAAACCCCGGAAAGGCAGTTTGGCAGTACCCGGGTTCTGTGCTAGAGACCCGGGGGATCATGGAATTGTCCCCCCAATACCAGGATGGTATTGGGGTGACAATTCCATGATCTTAGACATGTTACATGGCCATGTTTGGAGTTACCATGGTGACGCTACACATAGGTAGTCCCCGCACTCACAAAGTTTGGGGAAATTGCCCTGAACGATGTGGGGGCACCGTGGCTAGTGCCAGGGTGCCCACACACTAAGTAACTTGACACCCAACCTTCACCAAGTGATGGTTAGACATATAGGTGCACGTTGTTTCACTCAGGCTGCAGTGGCAGGCCTGTGTAAGAATTGTCTGAGCTCCCTATGGGTGGGAAAAGAAATGCTGCAGCCCATAGGGATCTCGTGGAATTGCAATACCATGGGTACCTAAGTACCATATACAAGGGAATTATATGAGTGTACCAGTGTGCCAATGAGAATTGGTAAAATTAGTCACTAGCCTGCAGTGACAATTTTAGAAAGCAGAGAGAGCATAAACACTGAGGTTCTGGTTAGCAGAGCCTCAGTGATACAGTTAGGCACAACACAGGGAACACATACAGGGCACGCACTATGAGCACTGGGGTCCTGCCTAGCAGGATCCCAGTGACACGAGGGCAAAAACAAACATACATACAGTGAAAATGGGGGTAACATGCCAGGCAAGATGGTACTTTCCTACACAGTCACACTGCACCTTGTTTAGAACACCCCAAGTCCACTAAACAAAGAAGGAAGCCCAGGCATTTGGAGCCAATGCAGTAGGGGGCCCTCCTATGAAGTCTTGATTGGAACGTATCTGGCAGTGATGTGTGCTAGGAGTGGAGCTCAGGCCCTCACAGGAGCTCTGTATATATATATATATATATATATGTATATATATATATATATATATAAATTGACTGTGCCTTCATTAGTTGTCCCAGAATGCTGTGCCAGGTTTGGACAAGGGTAAACGGATGATGTGGCATTCTAGGATTAGCAAAGGATGCCTAGTATCTAGAAATTTCCACCCACACTTCATAAATCCCTGCACAAAGGCAAGACAGTGTGCAAGATTTTGGCCCTGACAATGATGATGGCAACACCATTTACGGCTGAAAGGACAACCACCTGATGCTCTGATGGACTAAGGACTCTGTCTGAAGCTGAAACCAGGACTAGATGAGCCTCTTGAGGACCAGTGACACTGGTCCCCTTACACCGTCTGAGAACTAGTTGGGGAAAGAACTGGACGTCCATGCCCCAGTAGAAGAGGAGCACCAGCAGCCAATCAAAGGAGAAATCTGGCACAAGGAGTCAGTGAAACCAGCTCCCCACAGGGTGCACCATTTAGAGGCCAGTGGGCATGCTGAAAAGCTCCTTGTGGCTAGAGCTCATCACCAGGACCAAAATAAACCAAAGTCTAAGAAAATGGCATCTTGGAGCCTGAGTTATGGCATTTCAAAGATCCTGACCTTTGACCTTTTCAAAGGATGAAGCATGGGTCTCTGCGACAATACCTTTGAATTCCCCTCAAGGAGGGCCATCACCCCGGCGAATGACTTTACACTTTGTTTTATCAAATTGCTCAGTGAGGGAGCATGCCTCCTCACTGGGCCCCCTCCTAAGGCTCCTTTTGGGCTCAGGGACCCCATCCCATGGGCCCGTGCAACATTTGCTGGGGCATCCCACATATTATATGAAACTGCGAGCTTTGTCACACAAACTTTTATGGCACCGTTAGAAGAGCCATCTGCTGAACTCATTCATTCTAAGGCAGAAGATTTATTTACCATGACTCTTCTCATAAAGGTCCATAAATCTGCTCCCTGGCTTTTACGAAGTAACGTATTGCAGAGTACTGTGGAAAGTAAATTATGTCTTGGCTAGTGTTTCCCTTTACATTCTGACACTTCTGTTCAGAACTTCCTATAGAAAAAGTATATGAAAAATAACCCATGCCATTTTTACAGATTGAAAACATTGAATTCAATATACAGTTTTGAGATACCATAAGAGATTTGTGTGCTTTTCTCCAATATTTTGAAATGGGTTTTTCTTTTACTTTTTTTTAACAAATACTTTACTGACAAACATTAGCAAAGCCAACAGCCCAGAACTTGCATTACAAAGGTGAGATCTATTGTCTTTGCCAGTGCTTGTTAGATCTGCCTGTTGTGACAGCTTTTGCTGTCTTGCAGGCTAACTCTAACTATAACTGGTGAATTTCTAAGGTTTTGTACATTTAAAATGTGAACCTAACTATAACATCCCGGTAATCTTTGCTTTTGTCAGTGAATTTCAACGTTTTTTTTACTGTATTCTAATTTTCATTACTATGGCCCTCATTACAACATTGGCGGTAAATCCCGCTTACCGCTGTGCAGAAGACTGCCAACACACCGCTGCGGCGGCGGAATTCCGCTACAGCTATTACGACCCACAGCCCGGAATCTGCCAAAATCCAGACACCTATACAAGTCCGCCACACCAAAGGTCAGTGATAAACTGGCGATAACAAAACCTCCACCGTCACGCCAACAGGAATACACCCACACTATCACCACCCACGAATCCACACGGCGGTCTTTCAACCGAGGTAAACCATTGGCGGTACACACCACCGTGCTCAAAAAACACACATTTACAAAACACAACCACATTGGACTATTCGAAATACACACACCTGATACACATACACACCACTCCCACACTCCCAATCTAATATAAAACACACACCCACATCACCCACAAACCCTTTGGGAAAGAAGCCCAGAGAGAGACACCACCAGAAACAACACAAGCATCCACAGGCACACAACACCATCACACAAACAACATCCACGCACCTCAGACAACACACACAAACACATCCCCTCACACATCACACCCAACACCACCTCACACATCACCCACACCACATCATGGCACCTCAATGACACCCCAGGTTCTCTGTCCCAGGGCATAGAAGTCACCTTTCACTGTAGGCAAATCCTCCACCTGAGGGAACACGATGTAGCTGTGCATGTGTTTCAGCAGGGCTGACAACCCTCTGGACAACACGTTTGAGAACATAGGCTGGGACATCCCTGATGCAATGGCCACTGTAGTTTGAAAAGACTCACTTGCCAGGAAATGGAGTAGTGACAGGACCTGCACTAGAGGGGGGTCCCTGTGGGATGGCATATTGCTGACATCAGGTCTGGGTCCAACTGGGCACACAGTTCCAGGATTGTTGAACGATCAAGTCTGTAGGTGACTATTACGTGTCTCTCTTCCATTGTTGACAGGTCCACCAGTGGTCTGTATACCAGAGGATGCCACCATCTCATCACCTGCCTCAGCAGACGTGCCCTATGGACGAGAACAGGGAGCAGAGAGTCAGCTAACACTGAGGTATTACAAAAAGTCATTAGCACACATTTGTCAATCCACAATGTACTTGTTACTGTGTGTATGCAAGGCCTAGATAGGTGTGACGCAGTTATTATTAATGCCATGTGGCCCCCTGAAATGGCGGCTGCCTGACCTGTAAGGTGGGACAAGGGGATATGATGTAACTGCGCTGGCGTTCTACACCGTCGCGGTAGGCGGTCGAAGACCGCAGCGCAATCTTGCATTGGTTAACATTGGACCCTATGGGTCTGAGGAGCCAATGACGATGTACGCCGGCAGTGACGGTACTCACCGCCGCGGACGTGACTGCCATTTTCTGTCTGTTCACTCACTTGATACCTGACCTTCGACAGGAGAGGACCTACACTGCAAGTGCTGCTGTGACCTCAGTCTGGAAGCGACAATGGCTCATGTGTCTGGGGAAAGGGCCCCTGCCTTCACTTTGTCGGGCAAGGGTGGGAATGTGGGCCAATGACTGTGACGGTCTGGTCGGTTAATGTTTTACCTTTTCCCCTGTACTATTCCTCTAGGTCAGCGCCCACCAGAAGAAGGATATTTGACGTGCCATCCCCAAGGACGTCTGACCTTGGGGGTCCACCAAAGACGGAGCACCCACTGCCGGAAAAGATGGGAGGACATTTGTCGCTGGGGCAAGAAGACAGTGGAGGCCCAGGTGGGGATGGCCTCCCAACATGGGAGGGGTGCCCGTCGCACCATGACCCTCCTGATGTTCCAGATCCTGGCAGTGGCGTATCCAGAGTTGTATGGGCGCTTGAGGGCATCACACCAGCCACAAGGGGGTGAGTACTGTCACATCCATCTGACTCTCCCTGCATTACGAGGTGTCTGGGTGGGGGAGGTGGGCAGTGGGTTCCCCTAGGCCAGGGCGAGCTTTGAAGGCAAAGTCACTTTGTGAGGCAGGCTATGTAGCACCCCGACCCCACCAGTGGTAAGAGCCATCTACACCTAGTCAGGCTCCTGTGACTTCCATGTGTGCAGCAATCGGGCATGGGCCTTGTGCCCCATGGACCTGTGAATAATCTAGGAACTATAAGTGCATGGCGTAGTGCAGAGGGCTGCTGTGTCTGTAGTGTCCGCCAACGGTAGTGGTATTGCATGCAGTGAACATGACTCCTCTTCTGATGGGAGCTCCCTTGCGGTGGCGGGCCCCTCTGTGCCCCCGCCTCAACAGGTACAGCCGCCACCCCCCCTACCAGCACAGCCCTCCAAGCAGCCCATCAGCGTGTGTACTGTGGCCGCTCACCCAGGAGGGTGGGCATCTCCTTCGCCCCAGGCACCTCAGGCCCTGCCCCAGTCAGCCCTGCTGCCCTCAGAGAGGAGGCTATTGACCTCTGAGATCCCTCACTATTGGGCAATCAACCATTCTGAATGCCATCCAGGGTGTCGAGAGGCATTTGCAACAAACAAATGCATACCTGGAGGACATTCATTCTGGCATGGCAGCCCAACAGAGAGCATTTCAGGCTCTGGCCTCAGCACTGATGTCAGCCATTGTCCCTGTGTCCAGCCTCCAACCTCCTCCACCTAGACCCAATCCCCTGTGCCTCAGCCTATCCCAAGCACACCATCAGACCAGCATGCATACACCTCAACACACAAGGGTGGCTCAGGCAAACATAAGCACCACACATCCCACAGGCACTCACACAAGCATCATACCCATACAGACATACCAACATTCACTGCCTCCACTGTGTCCCCCTCCTCCACATCCTCCTCCTCCCTCCCTGTCTCATCTCCACTCACACCTGCATGCACTACATCTTCAGCCACTACCTCCATCACCAGCACATCCATCACCACACACCACTCAAGTGCACTCACCACCCCCACTACCATTCACATATCCCCTGTGTACTCTACCAGTGTGTCTGTGAGCCCTCCTCCCAAAGTACACAAACGCAGGCACACACCCACCCAACAGCCATCCACCTCACAACAGCCTCCAGCCCATGCACCTTCACCCAAATTCAGCAAACGTACATCTCCTACAACCACTACCTCTTCCTCCACTCCCAAACCCACTCCATCTACCCATCCCAGTGTGTCTAAAAACTTTTCCTGTCTAATATTGACCTCTTCCCTACACCTTCCCCCCCGTCCTTCCCCTAGGGCCAGGCTTTCCAGATCCCAACCCAGCACCTCAGCCACCACATCACCAGCCACAGTGGTACCAGCAACTGCAGGCTATTGGAGTGTGCCAACCAACAGGGCTGCCAGTATGCCACGGAGCGAGGCCAAGGACATTCCGCCACCTGCAAAAGTTAAAAAGATGCCCACATCCCGGAGGGAGAAGCAGAAAACTCCTGTCACCAAGAGCTCAGGGAAAACGAAAGGGGATGGTGGCAAGACAGCAGCACCACCATCCAAGGTGGGGAAGGGCCAGAAAATAAAGGGCAGGTCAGGAGAGGGCATGGTGGCACAGACAATTGGACCAGTATCACACCTTCAGTCCACGTCGACGCCAACCTGTACGGCGGAGAAGACCGCCACCTGCACCGACACCAGCACCGCTGTCTTTGAGCCCGCCACCAGCACTGCTGTCATTGAGCCTGCCACCAGCATTGCAGCCACTGAGCCCGCCACCAGCGCCGCAATCACTGAGGCCGCCACCAGCACCGCTGCCACAGAGCCCGCCGCAAGCAACGCCACCACAGAGGCCGCCGCCAGCCACGATGCCGCAGAGGCCGCCGCAAGCACTGCTGCCACAGAGCCCGCTGCCAGCCACAATGCCACAGAGCCCACTGCAAGCACCGCCGCCACAGAGGCCGCCACCAGCATCGCCGCCACAGAGCCTGCCGCCACAGAGCCCGCCACCAGCACCGATGCCACAGAGGCCGCCGCCAGCACCGCCGCGACTGACCCTGCCGCAAGCACCGCCAGCGGCCCCGCGACATCCTGAGCCTGTGGCATCACTGCAGACATGCAGCCATCCCCAGTGGTCAGTCGTCCGAGGCTGGTGGTCAGTTCCAGGAGCCTGGCCAGCTTACATGATGCACCACTTTCAGTGAAGAAAGGCATCCACTGCCTCAGTCCTTGGCAGGATGAAGCACTCTGGGCACAAAGCCCCATCCAGAACCAGTGGAGAAAGGCATCCACTACCTCAGTCCTTGGCAGGATGAAGCACTCTGGGCACAAAGCCACCTCCAGAACCAGTGGAGAAAGACATCCACTACCTCAGTCCTTGGCAGGATGAAGCACTCTGGGTACAAAGCCCCCTCCAGAACCAGTGGAGAAAGGCACCCACTACCACAGTCCTTGGCAGGATGAAGCACTCTGGGCACAAAGCCCCCTCCAGAACCAATGGAGAAAGGCATCCACTACCTCAGTCTATGGCAGGATGAAGCACTCTGGGCACAAAGCCCCCTCCGGAATCAGTGAAGACTGTTATCCACTTGAAAGACTGTGGCTTTGCACTCCCCAGGATAAAGCAGTGGGCAACCCACCCACTGGAGAGACTTGAGAGACTGTGGCTTTGCACTCCCCAGGATACATCAGTGGGCATGGAGCCCCCTCGTGCAGCAGTGGCGCTGTGCATTCATCAGGCTGAGGTGCCCCACCCCTTCCCCTGAGGTGCCTGTTTCATTTCGATCTGATGCCCCTGCAGTGTTCTCTCCGTTTGAAGTCTGGTGTCATGTGTGGGCCTCGCCCATGCCTTTTGGGACTCTGATCCATGGATGATGTTTGAATAAAATCCGGACTTGTGTAGTTGGTGTACATATTTGTATTTACTGAATTTTGAAATTTCACTATCTGATTTTTATTGATTACATTTGTTCACATCAATTCCTTTTGTCCTTGAGTTATTGAAGAGGGGGTATATGTAATGTTGTTGCATGTATTTATGAGTATGGTGTTGTGGGTGAGGGTGGGTGAGGGTGAGGGTAGGAGTTGGGGTGTTGCATGTTGCGTGTGTGTGTGTGTCACTCTCTTTTCCCCTGTGTTGTAGGTGCAGTACTCACCGTGGTCGCCGCCGCCGTCTTTGGTGCTCCTGATAGAGGAGCAGGAATTCCATTGCAGGGAGATTCTGGAGTTCTGGCTCCATGGTGTCCTGGTTCCTCATGGGGTGTGGAGTGGTGAGTGTTTTCCCTTCCAAGCCCTGTTTCCGCCGTGTTTTTGTTCCCGTTGGTTCCGCCCCAGAAAAGGTGGCGGATTGCCAGGTTGTGATAGGGTGGGCGGTACTTTGTCTTCCGCCTGTCTGTTGGCAGTGACCGCCGCGCTGTTTGTTTGTACCGCCGTGGCGGTTGGAGTGTTAAAGTGGCTGTCTATGTTGGCGGTTTCCGCCATGGTCGTGATTCCATTTTTTTTTCCGCCGGCCTGTTGGCGGTATTACCGCCGCTTTACCTCCGACGGCCAGGGTTGTAATGAGGGCCAGTATGTTAATCCATATAATAGGATGATAATCCTGTGGCCAGGCCCTGTGGCCAATACCCTTTACCTACCCAACTTTAAACCATGCAAGGCATTCACCAATGTGCAGCGGAGATTGCCCGCAAGACCTGGCCCGCAGCCAGTCCCTTGCTGTACATTGCCCTTCAGTCAAACGCGAGAGGAGTTGTCTTCGGCCTCTCTGGACATCCCTGTAACCTTTGTTTTTTTCAGTGAAGTTCAAAGTTTTTTTTACCGTATTCTAATTTTCATTACTACTGTATGTGTTAATCCATATAATAGGATGATAATCCTGTGGCCAGGCCCTGTGGCCAACACCCTTTAACTACCCAGCTTTACACCATGCAAGGCCTTCACCAATGTGCAGCGGAGATTGCCCTCAAGACCTGGCCCGCAGCCAGCTCCTTGCTGTACATTGCCCTTCAGCCATACCCGAGAGGAGTTGTCTTCTGCCTCTCTGGGTGTGAGAATAGGTGTGAGAGAGTTATCTGGGGTGAGAGTGGCTGTCAGAATGTCTGTGTGTGAGAATGCATATATCAGTGTTTTAGTGGGTGTGTCAGTGTATGGGTTCATGAGGGTGTCACTGGATTTGTGAGTGAGTGTGTGACAGTCTGAGTGGGTGTGTGAGTGGGTGCATGAGTGCCTGAGTGGGTCTGTGAGTGGGTGTGGGAGTGTCTCAGTGGGTATATGAGTGGGTGCATAAGTGTCTGATTGGGAGAAATTGATTGAAATAGAGACAAAAGAACAACAGAAAGTGAGGGTGAGTGATAGAAAATGTTTAGGGTTTGATGTCTTATATACTTAGAATAAGATATTTGTGTAAAATTTAAACTCTAAAATCTATTTGTTCTTTTTTTTGAAATAATGTTTTTTTTTTTTTTTAAAGAATTCATCTGGATTTGAACCCCAAATTCACAGTGTGAAGGTCTGCAGCCTTCACAATGAGCTACAGGTTTTGGCTTCCTTCTCTTTTTTTTAAGTCCTTTATGGGCTATCTGGGAATGAAAGGGAGCCCTCAAGGGGGGCCCTATGGTCCCTCTTTTTTTTTTTAATTTAGTAATTTTTTTAAAGAAAAACAAAAAGCCCTTTATGGGCTATCTAGGATCGCAGGGGAGCCCTCAAGAGCCTCCCCCACGGTCCCTATATATTGACTATTTTTTTATTTTTTTAAAAATTTATATTTTAAAATAAAAAGCCCTTGCGGGCTCTCTGGCAGCGTGGGGGAAAGCTTTGAGGCTGCCCTTGCACTGCAGGGAGCTACATTGACAGCAGCTCCCTGACTGCTGAAGCATTTCATCTCCCTCCCCTGCACTTGTGCAGGGGACAGAGATGAAGCTTTGGATTTTGACAGTGGGACCTGCTTTGAAGCTCCCGCTGTCAAAACCTGAAGTGTTTGCTGTGGCTTGGCTGCAGTTATAAAACTGCAGCCAAGTCACAGCAAACAGCTATTTCCTGAGGGTGGGCACCCACGGGACATAGTAGGAGCTGGCCTTGGGGAGTGGCAGTCCCCAGGGCCATCAGTGGCTCCAACGGGAATAGCCCCAGGTGGTCCCTAAGGCTTTGAGGTCCCATAGGGACCCATTTTCTTTTTTTAAAGATTTGCCTCAGCCCCTCGCTCCAAATACAGTGTTGCCCCAGGGGTGATGGTCCCCAGGGTAGGGGAGCTACACAGCCCCCACTCCAAATAAAGGGCAAATAAACAAAAAGAGCAGGAGACTGCATTTTCTTTTAAATCTCGGAAAAATATGCAGATCCATCCACAGATTTTTCTTTTTTTTTTTTTTTATTCATTTTAGCCCTTGTGGTGTCCCTCAGGGACCCAAGCACCAGGGTTAAGGGGTCAGGCTGAGTCTAATATGGCCCCTTTTCATTTGTTTGTCTTTTTTTCTGGACTCGGCTGAAGCCGAGACCGAAGATGGCTGCCAACACTTCCTTGCTGAAGTGTTGGCAGGCAGTCAGATATCAGCATGGGGACAGTTGGACCTGCGGAGAATCCGCATCCCTATATATCTATATTTTTTTGGCCTTGAATTTCTTCAAAACTACTGTATGGATTTGCACCACAAAATGTGTGATCTGTGGAACAGAGTCTAGCTTCATGTCAAATTTGGTGTAATTCTGTTCAGTGGTTTGGGCTGTAGGCATGTCTAAAGGTCCTATGAAAAAATTAATGGAGAAAATGTGTTTTGAAACTACACTTTTTCTCGGCCCTGCTTGACAGTTCACCCCGAAACTTTCAAGACAGAAGCTAAACTTAGCAAAGTATAATTTTTTAGAATTTTATGAAGATTCATCAAACAGCTCAAAAATTATAAGCAAAACAAAAAAACGCTCTTTCTTTAGAAACTAGGTCCTTACTATAACTACCTGGTGGCGACCGCCACTGGGTAATATGTATGCATAGATATTACCCAGTGGCGGACACTACTAGGTAGTTACAGTTAGGACCTAGTTTCTATATAAAATGCATTTTTTTACTTCCTAGATGTTTGGCAGCGCTTGATGAATCTTTACGAAACTTTCCAAAACAACTTGCCAGTCCTGTCAGCTGCTGCCTGGAAAGTTTTGGGGTGATCCGTCAAGGGGGGCTGAGAAAATGGGGGGGTCCAAAAACACGTTTTACTCATTAATTTTTCCATAGGGATTTTGAACAGCAATAGCGCAAAAACTACTGGATGGAATTACACCAAATTTGGCAGGAAGGTAGGCCCTGGTCCAGAAAGTGTACATTTTTTATTTTGGTGTAAGACCCACTCAGATACACACCCAATCACAGACCCACTAACACCCTCATGCACCCACTCACAGACCTGCGCACACACTGACGCACCCACTAAAACACTGATGTACACACTCTCACACCCAGACAGACAATCTATCAGCCACTCTCACCCCCAGATACACCATGTCACACCTATTCTCACACCAGGGAAAGCCACCGCCAACTCCCGCTGTACACGGCCAAAGGGCTGTGCACAGCATGATTTGGATGGTTAGGCGGTGTTGGCTTCAGGGCTGGCTGCAGGCCAGGTCTTGCGGGCAACCTCCCCTGTACATGGGTGAAGGCCGTGCACATTGCTTGGTCGGCCATGCCCAGCCGTGGTTGGATTAATGTATAGTAATTAAAATTACTATACATTGAAAAAAACAGAGAAATTCACTGAAAAAAACAAAGGTTACAGGGACGTTATAGTTAGGAAATAAAATTTAAAGAAAACATAAAAATTCACTTAAAAAAACCAAAGCTTACAGGCACATTATAGTTAGGTTCACATTTCAAATGTGCGAAACCATAGAAATTCACCAGTTATAGTTGAAGTTACTGCAAGTAACTATAACTCGTGGCCTCGCCATGCATTGCTAATTACCCCACAAATTACGACACTCATGCCAGATTTCACAACTTCATTGATAATATCAATGTAATATTTGCAGTAAAATCTTTGATGAAAAACCTGTGCATGACAGGGGAATACAGCAAAAGCACTGCCGGCACCGCCACTGCGGTCAGATTGCCTTAGACGACTGAAGGCACCATCAGGCCAACAGAGACCATGTTTATGTTGGGCATATTATGAGGCTGCACACTGCCAAGATTTCCACCGCAGTTGAACCACCACAGAAACCCAGGCGGAAAAGAACTGTATAAAAGGAGACACTCACCTCCAGGAAGCCATACTCATCCGGAGCCGCCATGGAACCACAACTAGACATCATCCTGCTGCTCCTGCTCACCGAAAGACTACAGACATTTTGCCACCACCACCAACAGCAACCATAAGTACACACACACTCACCTGTTACAGTTGTATATTGCTAAATGTTGTACACTTACATGACATACCATAGGGACGGGGGTAGGAGGGCTACACTCACACGTAACTGTACACTGACAAGCACACTCACATACAGCCACACAGACACCCACACATACATAGCACACACATTATAGCCATCACACACACACCACACGTCAAAAACAAAAACTTACACACAGAAACAGAGCACAGGCCCAGTCTCACACAATACCATACAACACAACAACCGCACAATCATAAACACATTGGCAAGCACTCACAATAGACACTACCCAAGGATACATCACATATACCACACAATGCACAACCAACAGGGAACGGACAGACACAATTACACAATCATACAACTTACCAATTGACACACATCACAAATCACACAGCACATCGTACCTATCATAACATGCTCAATACATGCACATTCACACAATCAAAGCACACAAAGCCATACACCACAGCAGTTTACACATCTCAACAAAAACACCACACAATACCATGACAACAACATGTCTGCTACATACACATGCCATTCACACAACACACACCCTATCCCTGGGGGACAAAAGCACTGAACACACCAGTACATACTGCCCACACAATATTGGAAGCAGAAGCACCACACACATACAAATAATCGCACACAACCAATGTCAGCCAAGGGCAACTCTAACCTAGGAAAGAAAATGCAGGACAAAGATGTAACCAGGAAACTAACAACTGGTCGGTCTTAATGTATTTTTTAACAAAATGAGATTAAAGTTAAAGGCCATAGGCCACACCATGGATTGTGCACCAAAGGTGCATAATGGTGCCCCTAATTTGACCCCTGACTGCCATGTAACCACCACAGATAGAGGCATCAAGGGGCAGGCAGGCACCTTAGGGATGATCTGGAAGGGGGTGGTGGTGGTGGAGGGGGGTTGGGCGTATGCTTGGGAGGGGGCAGTTTTGAGTTTGGCTTGGGAGGGTGGGTTTTAGGTTTAGGCTTGGGGAGGGTTAGGTCTTCTTGGGAATAGACTTCTTGGTGGCGGGAGGGGCATGGGTACTTGCAGGGGGGTAAGGGACACATTGGAGGTGGCAGGGATGGCCTTTGGGCGGGAAACAGCATGTTTAGGGGTTTCACAGGTGAGAGGAGTAGGTAAAAGGGCAAACTCAGGAAGGAAAGCTTATTTACACACATGGGATGGTCATAGCAAAAGGGTTTGGGTGTGCAGGGAGTGGGTGGGTGTTTGTGGGAGGTATGCTTGTGTGCGGTGGGTGTCTGTTGGGTGGGTGAGTGAGGGCGTTTATGTGTTTTGGGCTGAGGGGGGGTGAAGGTGCTGGGGGTGCCATTGTGGGTGTGTGGCTGTCTGTTGGGGTGGTGACAGCAGGTATGTGCTGCATGTAGGAGTGTCAGTGGTTGTGGTGTCTGCGGGTCTGGTGAGTGGGGTGGATGTCTGAGGGTCTGCTGTGTGCTCTCTGTGGGTAGGATAGGTGTAGTGGATGAGTCTGTGACTGTTGGTGTGGTATCTGCAGGGGTGTGTGGTGTGCTTTCTGTGATGCTAGAGGTGGTGGGTGAGTCAGGGCAGGTTGTGACTGTTGCTGTGTGTGCATCTGAATGTTGATTGTGTGTATGCCGGTGGTCTGTCCTGTGGTTTATCTGCGTTACCCTTCGATGTTGAGGTGGATGCATGCCTGTCTGTTTGCATGCTTTGGCTGGGTAGAGGAAGGGGGGATTGAAAGGAGGAAGTTGGAGGGGGGACGAGAGACAAAGGATGACTGGCTGCAATCAATGTTGAGGCCAGAGCCTGCAAGGATCTCTGTAGGCCATCCAGTGCACCGTGAATGCTCTCCAGGAACGCATTACTCTATTGTATCTGAGTTGCCAGCCCCTGGATGGCATTTACGATGGTTGACTGCCCCACAGAGCTCAACCTCAGAAGGTCAATAGCCTCCTCACTGAGAGCAGCAGGGCTAACAGGGGCTGGGGTAGAGGTGTCTGCAGCAGAGGAGATGCCCACCCTCTTGGGTGAGGAGGCATGGCCAACTGGGTGGGAAGCTCTAGAGAGGGTGGTGATAGAAAGGGAGGTGGTGGACAGAGATGGTGCTGGGGTGGTCCCACATGGGTCTGCCACCGCCAGGGAGTGTCTACTGGAGGAGGATTCAGAGGATAATGAGGTGGATCCTGTCACCGTCGTGGCACTCCCCTCGCCCTCCAGGCCACTAGGTCCCTCAGTGTGGGTGGTATGATGACTTGAGGTCCCTTGGCCAACAGCTTCCCTACTCGGCTGTGCCCCGTCTCCCTCGCCTGCCGATGCTGGAAAACAGAAAGAGAGGTAGGGTCATCACATTCTTTTAATAGGCTAACATCACACTGTACACATCTTTAACATTACATCTAGTAGTACTACTACACCCCCAGGTAGAACCAGGTTAGTGCCAACATCATGTCACAACAAGATACAATCTACATCCCTATATAACAATAGTGTCACACACCAGGTAAGCCACCTATCTCCCACCTACAATACCATCATATCAATAGAGCAATGACACTAACCATTCCATGTCAAGCTGACTTGGCAACATGATTCCGGGTCCCTATCCACAGCAAGATAGTCACCCAACAAACAAGATACAGGAAATTGTGGTAATTGATTTCCACATATCACATACACAAAATCTACACAGACTTCCAATTTTACCTGATGTCATGTACCAGGAAAGGAACCTTATCATATGCTAAACACAAGACAGCATGTTGCAGACAAGCCAAAACCATTTCATGTCACAGAGTTCACAATCTTCATAATTGAAATTTGCGAACATGGAACTACTCTATTTGGCACATCCAAATTTGGAGTATGATAGAGTCTAAACACATGTCACCAATACATGTACCAAAACTGATGTAGGAAAGTATGTTACATACTATGTGTACCTACTCATCTTAGTCATTGTCCACCTGTAAATAAAGCCTTGGACATTTATAAGGGCCTATTTAGCCAGAGCAGTTACCCACAGGCAACCACAGGTAACATAACTATTCTTTAAATACAATGGACACTTGTCATGTGCATGAAGGCCACATACAGTTTAACGTATCATGATGAGTGGCAACATCACTATCCACAAATCAGAGATGAGTAGTCTTACATCTGTTTAGAAAAATATCAATGACACAAAGCACACCTGAGGCTACCATGATAGAGACATAGAAACCTTGATTCAAGTCAGTTGACTGACTACACATACCATTTCACCCACATGTGCATGTTAACTACCATACCGGCACCACAACATAGTCAGTGCAAACCGTAGGGTTCCACACAAAAAGCATTATAAACATATAAAAAATAGCAATGTTTAAGACACATTACAATGTTGTTTAAAGACAGAAGCTTACAATGTACACATGATGTTGGCAAAAATCAGTTAAGACTGTAAGTGTTAAAAAGTTGTGTTGGTCTATTTATCATGCATACCACACAATGGCTAGTGTAGCCACTTACCACCTACAGAACATGAACATGGTTCTAACATTCATAGCTCTTACATTAATGTATGTGATCCAGTAGGAGTCAGGCAATAGGTCCATGGTTAGTTACATGTAGGATGTCTATTCAGATGACACATAATAGGAGCCAATGTACAGCCCTCACTTACCAAAGGGGTTCACCTCCTACCAGCTCTGATTAACGTTAGCAAGTATGGTATGTGAAATGTTAGATGGATATTTCAGCCTCACATGAAGCTGTCACTCATCAGAAACCTTTTGAAAAGTAGGAATGGCTTTAAATTGTCAGACTCTATGTTGCATATAGACATAGATCAAGGGACGTTGAGACATGAATGTGGAAAGAGGGCAAATACCTGGACAATGTACAATCGTAATATTGGGAGTATGGATCTGTAGGTGGGAAGGAACAACCAGCAGGGTATGAAAAGCTGTATAGTGGTACACATATGACACAGTCACATGTGCATCATCATATTTTTCTGTACAGAGGGGATAACATAGGAGAGTAATATGTCCCTTACACAATGGAATGTGCACACCTGTGTAACAATGTTGAAGACTAAACATCTATATTTTCCTTGGAGACCTTTGATCATTTACAAGTACCACATTGTCACAGTTTATATTCTGTCACTTCATACACTGACCTGGCAGAGGGATGAAAATGTCTTAAGTCAGTACTTACCCCCTTGTGGCTGCTGTGCTGCCCTCAAATGCGCATTCAACTCAGGGTAGGCCACCACCAATATGCGTGCATTAGGGGGGTCAAGGTCTGATGGGCGCCCCTTCTTCCTAGGGAGGACATCCCCAGCTGGGCCTCTGCCATCTTCCGGGACCAGCGTCTCAGGTCCTCCCACCGCTTCCTACAGTGAGTGCTCCGCCAGCTGTGGACCCTTTCTTGGTGATGGCTCACAAAATTCCTCTCTTCTGATGGGTGTTGATCTACATGGATGACACAGACAAGAGGAGAAAGTCATGTCCACATGCACCATACCAAAACAAGAAAGGTGAAACAAAAATGAGTGCAAATAGCGATGCACAATATCCTCCAACATCCTCATCTATATAGAATAGGAATCTGCAGTTAGCCCATGTGTGAAGTTTAAGTCAGGCATACAATATGCTTACCAAGCACCAGGTGTTTGGCTAGAAACATATGACCAGACCATAAGCATATCATATGTGTTCAAGTATCTGTTACACCACCTTCAATTTTCAAGTTATCTAGTTTTTAGGTGGGTCAGGGTACATAGATCACACACTCCCTACTATGTATCAGAGCTCAAAATCTATCTAAGCATGTGGCACTTGTGAATCTACCCACACATATGATCCCAATCCATCATTCAAACACATTTCCTGAATATTATCATACACTGAACCTTTCTAACATTTGTACTGTATTGCACTTACCTGCTCCTTTGGCACACCATAAAGCTGTTCATACAGGGGTAGGGCCTCCTCCATAAGCTTGTCCAGCTGATCAAATGAGAAGGCAAGGGCCCTATCATCTGTAGGACATGGCATGATTGCTCCCAGAGGCAGTACACAGCAGCTCAGGTCGTGGAGGTTTTGCTGGCAGCAGTTTCAGGAGTTAAGAGGGATGAAGTATGAGATTGTGGTCACATCCGCCATGTAAGAGACTGTCACTGCATGGACGTCATCATTGGCCCAGGTCGGCCAAAGGCGGCAATGTGTATCAGTGGCAATGTCCACCGCAGTTGTGTCTGCCTACTGCCATGATAACACCTGCCGGGGATGTTAGGTCACTTCCTGACGTCAGTACAGTAGATCAGGCAGCTGCCATTTTAAGGCTCATATATGTACGTTAAGGTTATGAAAGGTGCATCACTGACTATGAAACATATTTATGGCATTGTGTTAACTGCTGGCTTCATGCAAATATGTAGTAATGTGCATGTAATATGTAGAGGATCTTAAATTAATGTATCCTGCGTTATGTACATGAAAAAGTATTGTAAGCAGAGTAATGACAATCTGAAAATAGTATAGGTGTAACAAATATGTTAAACATGTTAAGTAAGTTGATGTGACTTTTACTGTCAGTGACATGTGTCTCCATTTAAAGAACATGCTACAGGCTAGGGGATCTGAATGCAGTTATTAGCCAAATGTTGTCTAGGTATGTGCTGAGTACAATTTTTCACTGTTTCATGTGACAAAATGTAGCTTTATTTGTGATGCTGGTGTGATCATAATAATGATGTATGGATTGAGTCATACACATACATTCTGGTGTTGTTCCACATAGCTACCCTGGAATGAGACGAAAAAGACAACCTCCAGTGTGCTGTCCACTAGCAGACCTGCAGACCATTGAGGAGCAACATGTGGTTCAAATATACCGTCTGGATAGGCAGACAATCATGAATCTCTGTCATCAGTTGGAGCCAGATCCGATGCCTGCCATTGGTAATCTCAATAGCATATCTCCCATTGTACAAGTAATGTCAGTGCTACACTTCTTGTCCACTGGGTCCTTTCAAAATACAGTGGCCCTAACTTCAGGGATGTCTCAGCCTATGTTCAGTCAGGCCTTGAAGGCTGTACTGGCTGCATTGTTGAAACACCTGGACAGCTACTTCCAGTTTCCAAAACGTGACGATTTCGCACATGTGAAGGCTGATTTTCATGCTTTGGGACACATTCCACATGTGGTTGGAACCATAGATGGCACCCATGTAGCCTTGGTTCCCCAAATGTCAATGAAAAGGTGTATATGAATAGGAAAAACACCCACTCCATCAATATCCAAGTGGTCTGTTTGTCTGATCTCTACATATCATAAGTTTGTGCAAAACATCCTGGGTCAGTCCATGATTCCTTCATCATGTGGAACAGCAATATCCCACTGCTAATGACATGACAATACACAGAGAGGGCCTGGCTGGTTGGTAAGTCATGTATGCCATGTGTGTCTGTACTTTTTATCTGCTACCAGATATGTGGATGTGCAAGATTAAAGTTTGGCTTGTTGTAACTATTCCTTACAGGGGACTCTGGCTACCCAAACCATCTTTGGTTGATGACACCAGTGAGGTACCCAACCATGCCAGGGGAAGTCCACCTCAGTGAGGCCCATGGAAGGAAAAGGCGTGTCATGGAGCGCACCTTTGGGCTCCTGAAGGCAAGATTTTGCAGCATTGATAAATCAGGAGAAGCCCTCCTCTACTCACCGAACAAAGTTTGTCAAACTATTGTTGGCTGCTGCATGCTCCAAAACCTCGCCCTGAGATGTCCGATTCCATTCATACCAGATGAGGAGGAGCCAGAAGGTCCTGTGGGTGGAAATGCAGATTTGCCAAGTGAGGCTGAGCATGATGAGGATGAAGCTGGAGACATCAAGGCTGATCTCATCAATCAGTACTTCACCTGACCTAAAGTGTGTGATGTGGAGTAATGAAAGTGTTCCAGTAGGGCATCGGTGAGGTTAGGAATGCCAGATAAGGTTCTTATTTTGACCATCAGATAGCTCATGAATGGGTCCAAAGCCCATTACTCTGATATGCATGCAGATTGGTACATGGAGTTGGGTACATACATGTTATTAACATAGTCTAATCTTATCACAATGCACAATTAAAGTAACATGTGTACATATGAATTAGCTGTATATTGTGCATGAGTCAATGATGCCTATTCCTTATGTTTCTCAATTACAGATTGCAGATTGACTGTTTGGCTCATCCTCATTTGGCAATATCAGACAGTGTCACAGGCAGATGAGATTTGCAGACTGTCGTGAAGTGAACATTGATTACACCATGTACTGTCTGGCATGAGATTTGTGATGTGTGAGTTGTATGCCCAGACTGTCAGGTAGTGTCTTTTCCACACCAAAGACCTGTTTGGTATTGGAGGTGGGGCCAATGGTACCATGTGTGTCTTCGTTTGTCTCTGACACATGTCATGAAGTGGTATCCAGATCCTCTAACATCATAATGGTTTGTGTTGGATGAGAACTAACTTGTATGTAGCTGTCAGTGTGTTTCCACTTTGCAGACCAATGTGCATGTGTCTGATGACTGACGTAGGTGAATGGCAATCCTTCAGATACTTGACCATGGTAAGTGGAAAGTTCCATGACTGGGGACATTCAAACTGATCTTGTCTGTTACATGGGGTCTGTTATTTTGGGAACTATGATATGGGTATGTGATAAGGCTTTAGCTGATGATGCTTTGAATCAATATGTTTGCCTCCTGGCCTTCTGAAACACTGACATGACCCTAACTTCAGAATTGTGTGAGTCTGTAGTGTAAGACACCTATGCTGAAACTCAGAAGTTAGCAGCAGTACTTCACTATGTGGTCATTGGCTTTCTCCAAACCTATATGTGGGAAAGGACAATAAAAGTGACTTGGATCATGTATATTATACTTTGTCAATGCAATATCTAGCCTTGTTACACAGTACATGTGTAATGACCATGTTAAAGGTTTTACATTAGAGAGAAACATTTTAGTACAAGAGTTGTTATACATGACAGTTATATATGGTTGATAAATCACACTAAGACACAATCTGTGGTTCACTGGTATTTATTGGGGAGTACACAGCAAAACGAGTTATTAGAAACAGAAATAACACAAAGAAAACAGTGAAGGGTTGTAAAGAAATGGCTCCCTGTTGCAGTTACCCCCCCACTTTTTGCCTGATACTGATGCTGACTTGACTAAGAAGTGTGCTGGGACCCTGCTAACCAGGCCCCAGCACCAGTGTTCCTTCACCTAAAATGTACCATTGTATCCACAATTGGCACACCCTGGCATTCAGATAAGTCCCTTGTAACTGGTACTTCTAGTACCAAGGGCCCTGATGCCAAGAAAGGTCTCTAAGGGCTGCAGCATGTCTTATGCCACCCTAGAGACCCCTCACTCAGCACAGACACACTGCTTACAAGCCTGTGTGTGCTAGTGAGAACAAAATTAGTAAGTCGACATGGCACTCCCCTCAGGGTGCCATGCCAGCCTCTCACTGCCTATGCAGTATAGGTAAGACACCCCTCTAGCAGGCCTTACAGCCCTAAGGCAGGGTGCACTATACCGTAGGTGAGGGTACCAGTGCATGAGCACTGTGCCTCTACAGTGTCTAAACAAAACCTTAGACATTGTAAGTGCAGGGTAGCCATAAGAGTATATGGTCTGGGAGTCTGTTTTACACGAACTCCACAGCACCATAATGGCTACACTGAAAACTGGGAAGTTTGGTATCAAACTTCTCAGCACAATAAATGCACACTGATGCCAGTGTACATTTTATTGTAAAATACACCACAGAGGGCACCTTAGAGGTGCCCCCTGAAACTTAACCGACTGTCTGTGTAGGCTGACTAGTTCCAGCAGCCTGCCACACCAGAGACATGTTGCTGGCCCCATGGGGGGAGTGCCTTTGTCACTCTGAGGCCAGTAACAAAGCCTGCACTGGGTGGAGATGCTAACACCTCCCCCAGGCAGGAGCTGTGACACCTGGCGGTGAGCCTCAAAGGCTCACCCCTTTGTCACAGCCCAGCAGGGCACTCCAGCTTAGTGGAGTTGCCCGCCCCCTCCGGCCACGGCCCCCACTTTTGGCGGCAAGGCTGGAGGGAACAAAGAAAGCAACAAGGAGGAGTCACTGGCCAGTCAGGACAGCCCCTAAGGTGTCCTGAGCTGAAGTGCCTCTAACTTTTAGAAATCCTCCATCTTGCAGATGGAGGATTCCCCCAATAGGGTTAGGATTGTGACCCCCTCCCCTTGGGAGGAGGCACAAAGAGGGTGTACCCACCCTCAGGGCTAGTAGCCATTGGCTACTAACCCCCCAGACCTAAACACGCCCTTAAATTTAGTATTTAAGGGCTACCCTGAACCCTAGAAAATTAGATTCCTGCAACTACAAGAAGAAGGACTGCCCAGCTGAAAACCCCTGCAGCGGAAGACAAGAAGACGACAACTGCCTTGGCTCCAGAAACTCACCGGCCTGTCTCCTGCCTTCCAAAGATCCTGCTCCAGCGACGCCTTCCAAAGGGACCAGCGACCTCGACATCC